>NC_064436.1:64579882-65816757 GCF_023343835.1 Lagopus muta | reverse complement strand
CTGGCATCTTCGCTTTTAGACTGCGTGAGAGAAACGAGCAGAAGCAGAAGATATACTAAAGCAACGACACACATCCTCACCTCTACAACCTGTAATTCCAGCCACCACAGGACACTTTTACCTATGAAACCCCCAGTGTGCTATGAAAATAAATGAAAATAATGACCAAAAACACACTTGGAGCATGATTTGTATTTAACTACCACACGTCACTTCCAAGTGCCTTGGGAATAAGACCTTACCTTTCTGATGGTTCAGGGCAAACGGCTGGAAGTTTTTTGCGTACTGAAGTGCTTCTCTTTGATTTGCTGTTCCACCCATCAATAAACTAATGAAATATAATCTGTGCAGTTTGAACTCCAGTGAACTATTCTGTGCCATAAGCATTTCTCTGTTGGATACCGCCCACCTGGAAGAAACGAGGAGGTACAAAGGGACGTGACACAGGAGCAATTAAATGTCAGCCCACATGATATCAAATTATTACAATTATCAAACAGCTATTTCAAGAAGGTGACTGTTCCTTGAACTTCTATTAGCCTACGTGGAGCACAGAAAAGAGTAAGATCCTTTACAAGTAGGAGTTATGCTGCATGCACAATACATGTACAACATACTTCTAGTGCTGCATAGGCTAGCCTGTGCCTTCTAACACAGCAACTGGAAGGCAAGGCTGATTTAGGCACAATAGAAGGTAGAAATAGCTGAAATTAATTCCTATATTGGAATTAATATCGCTGAATCTTAACAATTACAGTCTTCTGCTGCATGTCATACAATGCTTTCAACAACATATTTTCCAAATTCCTCATTCCCCAGCATCTTCTGCTCAGCCACTGTATTGTGTGTACGTTGCCCTGGAGAGGGGAAGTTCATCTATGGAACAAGTCCATGCACTGCAGGTACAAGGGGAAGAGAAATCAGTCTGCATACAGTACTCAGCTCTGCTAAAATGTGATTTGTGTTATTGTCAACTGGCTGCAATAGAGGCTGTTTTTCCAAACTGGCTTTTAGACAAGCTTTCTGTTTTCTTGTTCTCTGAGTGGCAGCACTGATTTGGATGAGAAGAAAGCAAACACAGAAGCAAGGCCTGAGGTGTTTGGACTAGCCAGTTCCATTCCTATTCAAAGGATTTGCAACAGAAAGAGAAAAAGCAGCAAATGATGGCAAAAACATTCAACTCACATACTCCCCACCACAGTTCAAAATCATCAGTAATCACAACATCTGTCTTCCTAACGCCTCTCAAAATGATACTTTCAGAGTGTCTTCAATTCTGTGACTCAAATCAATCTGAAATTTTTGAAGTATGCTGTACACTGTGCAAACCACAGCTCTCTGCTAGCTCCTATGGGGAATTTAGTTAGGATGCATCTCACAAAGCCTGACAAAGATTAAAGTAAGCTTAAACCATGTCCCCAAAGGTCACAGTGAACACCAAGACCTTACTGCTTTACAGACACATGGGATGACAACGCCTATTCCCTGGGAGACTACATCAGAAGTTCTGAACCTGCCACTTATTCCCATCAAAGCTTCACAAAGAATGCTCCTCCTGATCACTGCTGAGAAATATGGGAAACTACTTCATCAGCACCAGCAATTCTGAGGAATAACTGCCTTTTGAGACACAGCTCAGTTCTTAAGCTGGATAGAGTATTGTCACATTTTAGTTGTCCTAACAGCCACATTTTTCACATAAGCATTTGTGCCCAGCACCAGGCAAACAGAGGCAGAGAGTTTTTGCCCTAAAAAGTCACACTATAAGCAGAAATGAGGCAGGGCGGGGGAGGGAAGCCAGCATAGAAATTGAACTAACAATACACTCTATTCTCCATCTAATTCAGCTGTCTAGGGAATAAGGCTTCCTTTGAAGAAGGACCATGCCTTCTCCTTTGTTTGAGAAATATTCAACACATTGCAGGAATGACACAATGTGGCTAAGTTGCCATGAATAAGGCACAGGGCCTGGGTAATGTGAGCTGATCTAACTTAGTGACTTGAGGTAGGTGGACGTAACAGCAATAATTTACTGTCCCTCAGAGAGAGCATCCTTTACAACAGCCATGTTACTATTTGAACTACAGCAGTATGTGGTGCAGCCAACATTAAATTCTGTTCAGCTGCATCACAAAGCATTGCAGTGCTGCTTCCCTTCATTTACCCAATGCAATGGCAATAAACCAGCTGAACTTTCTACCTGTGGAACTATATGCAAAGGTTATTCGGGTCAAACTCTGCATGACTCAGAGCTGTACTCCAGGATTTTACTGCAGGCTTGATATCAGAGCATCCTACATTTAGTGTAGATGCCAATGACCTCTGAACTGACATACACCTGAGCTGGTTCATGTGGAGAAATGCATTTACGTACATTTTAGTTAAGTATTTAGTTAGCCAAATAATGCCAAAAAAAAAGGCATTTTAAGTGTACAAATTAAGATCTAGAATGAAATACATTTTCAATGCTTTGTTCCATGTCTCTTACTTTTAAAAGGTTGCTGAAAAGCTATTTTATTTTTTCTTGCCTTTGAGTAAGCTTACCAAAGCCACAAGAAAGGCTGAGGGCTGGTTTGGTACTTTTTTGTTCTTAAAAATAAAAGTTGCCCTGATTTGTACAGCACAGATATGTACCCACTCCTGGAAACTACAAAACCATGAGATATTTCATCATCTTTCCCTTATAGCACCATCTTACACGTCTAGTGGTTGTAAGCTGATGAAAATATTTTAGTGTAAGGCTGACTGACAACATCTGAGCTACTCTCACACTTCAGGGAATGCTGAATGCTCAGACAGAACCTCCAACTCTTGGACTCCACGAGTTGTTTTGTTCAGATCACACCTTCAGCCCACGCTTCCACCTGCAACTCACGCACCAGAAACGCTTTCTGGCTATCAGGAACATATTATGACATTAATGATCACCTACCTGGTAGCAGCAGTCCTTACAGATCACATCTATCCTTTCATTCCCTCTTCCCAGTCTTTATCTGCACTAAACAGGGAACTGGCTTGAGGAAACAGTGACACAGTTGATACTGAATCTAAGTTTTGCTCCCCACCAGGGTTTGGTGAAGCAAAGAAGACTTGGTGACACCCAACACCTTTATTAAGTCCTATTATCCTCAACAGCTGGACCTTTGTGCATAACATTCACTAGTGTTTCACTGTAACTACAGTAAAGAACCATCATGGCTGATCACCGGTTCTCTAAGTTAATTTTCCTCCCAAAAGCTTAAATTAACCCTTAATACTTTGTGGTTGGACTTGATGATCTTTAAGGCCTTTTCCAACCTGAGCAATTCTATGATTCTATGACTCTAAGGATCCTTTTCTTAGTTAAGCATTGGCCACTGGGAGGGACAACAAGAGAACAACTGGAAAACATTTGCTCAATAATTGAGATGTCACAAAGAACAAATGAGAACACATCAAAACAAGATAATATTTAAAGTGAAACACTACGGATTTATTAAAAGAATTTCTAAAAAGGAGGAAAAAAATTGAGCAGACTCACTCTAATGCAGGTCTCAGAACTCTAACTTTTAATGCTTCCAATATTCGATTTAATTCCACGAATGGTTCTTTCTGACTCTGATCTATTGATAGACCAGATTCCTGAAAAACAAAGGCACGCTTCAGGTTAAAGCCTAAAAAAGAGGCAATTAAACTGCTGTTTTTTCCAGACAGTTTCAATATTCACCTGGAAAGCCAGCATTCAATAAGGATGCTGTCACAAAGCGTAACGCTGCACGTTCAGGAACATTCAACATCCACACTTACGTTACCTGACACAGCTCCTCGGCCACGTCCAACATGCCCTGCCGGAAGAAGTGCTCCACCATCACCTCGTTGAGGATCCGCTGGCTGTCAGCCTGCCAGCACCCATCAATCCCCACACTGCTGATGTCAGAGTCAAAATTCTGAAAGGTACAAATTAACATTTAATAGGTTGGAACAAAGAACCCCATGTAATTTTCACGCGGGACATCTCTGTCTCCACTCCAGTGCTTTCTGCCTATTACTCAGTTTGCCCTTAATTACCTCCTGTTCAAAGTAAAATGTATCTGTCAGCTGCTTCATTATCTCCTGTGTACAGAAGACATCCTTTGGCTTGCTCATCTCACGTCTCAATATTATCCACCATAAGGAACTACAGTGACAAATTACAAGTTAGCTTAGCAAATGAGAAGCGGAGTTAACTAATAAAGAGACTCCCTGAGTGCAACGTGTTTCTGAAGAAAGTACTGCAGAAAAGAGTTTTTCCATACATGAAAACTGAACAGCAGAAGAACAGAAGACAAAAATCGCCCACGTTAAAATCAAAATAGCATTATCAATGCATCACTGTCACAACGGGGCACCAAATCAGAAGGAAAAGTTTTAACTCAAGAATTTTTGACATAACTGGAGGGGGCAGACAATGCTGGAAGAGGAAAATGTCACTTCTCCCCAGGCTCCCAATGACAACGAAATCCAAATCTCTGCAGATTTCAATATACCAGCACCTGAACTTTGAAGATCCCAGAGTGTTTTTGCAGACCTAACCCCAACGATCCCTTTGCAGCACATTTTTAGGTCAGTGGCCTACAGACATATTCCAGGAATAAGTAAAAATGTTGTCACAGTGATTCTTTAGTAACACTTGGCACTGTGCCTCTTGGCAACGGGAGAGCAACGCTTACTCTAACCCAGGATATAAAACAGGATTTTAACTGCTAACATGTTTAGTGCTCTGGGCAAGCAAGATAATTTGATTAAACATCCACACCCACAGTCCAAAATAAACTTTTTGCAAAAGAACCAGAGCCCAGCAGGCAGCGCATCGCCTGATTGCCTGGTAGCTACTGCTGCCTTCTGGGAAGTAACTTCAGAAACCAGAAGTTTGGTGATATTAGCAGTGCTTCAGCTTTGGTTCTGTGATGATAACAGCTCCTGCACATATGGGAACACTGCACACTCACCTCTGTCACAGCAGACACAGCAAACACCACTGAGCTTGTGCGAGCTGTTTGGCAGCCAGGCACCACCAGTTCTCTGTCAGCCAGCTAACACTGGAGCAGCAGGTTAGCCAAAACACAACCTGGGGTAAGGGCTGCTGGTACAGAGCTGGATAATCAGCTTCAAACCAAATGCGAGTCGGCAGTGCGGGTTTGCATTAGATCAGCACTTTGTATTCCAGTGCTGCAATACCTCTGACCTTCAGAAGGAGCCCAACAAGTCAGATGATGTTTTGTGACAACACACACCAGGCAACAGACATTTGCAGAGCAATGCTATCAGAAGCACTCAGAAGTCTCCTATTAACCTGATCTAGAAGTGAGATCAATAAGTCAGAGTTCCTCTGAAGTCCACACAAAGAAACATGCAGAGGGAAGCACGGCAGACCTGCGCTCTGCTGAGCCCTCCCAACCATGCAGGGAACGTGGCTGGGAGGCAGCACCCCCAAAGCTCCATATCTGAGCTCCCCCAGACCCAACCCAGCCACCCAGCCTCCAGGCAGAAGGGCTCACTTTTAATCCCACGTCTCCCTCACAATACCCACATGGCTATACCTGCTGCTTTAGCAGGTAGCAAGTACCTGCCTACCCTTCAGCTGCCAGCCTCCAGGACTGAAACTGCTTTGATGCTGCTCTGCAACATCATGAGAAAGGAGCAGCCTCCTCAGCCCCACACACAGCTTCAAAGGCAGCACTCCCCTTGTAAACCCTCAGTAAAACACTCACCTTAGGCTAGCAAATTCTCTTCCATCTTTTGGAGATGGTGGGGCAAGACAAGCATCTAAATCACTGTCACCGAGACAAGTCTCAGAGCTAACGCTTCCACACAGGTGTCTTGACTTCCAAATTCCCTGCCCTGCTGCTCATATTTAAACTTTGTAGTGAAAAACATAAGAGATTTGAAGATTAAATAACACTGTTCTCATCTGTGCCAATCCTTTGAAGCCTTTACAGTTCAATACCATTGCTGATTCTGGTGTTGCTTTCCAGACACCCCTAGCAGGTAGCAAATCCATAGAGAAGGTATTAAACAAATAACAGAGGCAGCACTGAGAACATATAAGCTCTTTTTTTCATTGGTTTCTGGGATAGAAAAGAAGATTCATTACCAATGAAGTTATTCTTTGTTCCTTTTCAAATTCTAGCACACTTATAACATATATATATGTATATATATATTTTAATTTTGAAACAAACCTATGAGCTTTGAGAAACTTCTCAAAACCCCACTGCAAACTGGATTTTTTTTTTAATCCTATAAAAGATGGCAGCAGTGACTCACACCAACCTAGAAGTGCTGTAGCTTCAGGTCATATAATACAATCCAGGGACCTCAATAAGTTTTCTTCCTCCCCCTGATATGTTCTCTGATGAACCCATGTTTGATCAGGCTCTCATTTCAATTACTTTTCTTTAAAAAAACAAAACGTGGATGATTTCTGGGGTCTCTATGGTATGTAGGATTCCACAGCTCTGCTTCCAGTGGCTCCTAAGCAGTTTCAAGAACTGACTGCACAACACAGCCAGTGACTGTCACATGTCAGAACAAATGACTGCTTGCCTTTCTCTCACTTATTTCATAATTGTCATGCCAGCACTAGATGCTCATGACTACACATCTCCCAGCTTTGTTTTCTAAATACCAACAGTGTGCCAACTGATGGCATGGGGAATTTCACAGCAAGTTAAATGAATTCCTTACATTACAGACCCCAACATGTTTATTTTACACTTTCAATTTTAAGCTTAGAAGCGTGTCAGCTCTTACTGCAGAGCAGCAGCCACTCTTTAAGGAGCCTAACCTAACAAGCCTAAAGGAAAGGTGTAAAATATGATGTGCTACATTTACCAATAATGCCAAGAAAAATACACTACTGATAATTGTTGAAATATGAGGACTCGAGACACTCATATGATGAACCATTTCAATCAACACAACCTTCCCTATTAATAACATGATATGAAGAAGAATGGTGACTAAAGACAGCTTCATTTGCCAGTTTTCCAGCTTAGGTTGCTTTGGGCATTCCTTTCTTCTTCTGAATTCTGACCCCAAACACAAACACATCTGTTAGAAGTTCTCTGTTCAGTCTGTTGGTTCACAAGACGATGCTCAACTTGTAAAGACTACTAAAGCTTTCCTAAATGAAGGCATTCAACTACTGCTCACGTGGTTGCTAGAGGGAAACATTTACTCGCCCCATTTAGTTGTCTCATCCATGCTTGGGGATGAACTCATTGCAGATGAGTGATGTACAGGGAGATGAGGAGTAAGCTACCTGCTAACACTGTGCTGAACAACAAGAGGAGGATGAACACTGGAAGTGGAGCAGATGGTGCTGCAGCACAGATGCAACTGGATGTAAACATTCCTTATCAAAGAAGAAAATGAAAGGGGCACATAAGCACGTAATCCATTAGGTCCCATCCAAGTTAGTAAGTAATGACTAAATGAACTTAAATGCAGACCAGACTAACACTGAAATATAGATGTACCCCCTCCTCAACACTGGGAAAAAAAATTAATCTGTTTGCCACAAGAAGAAAATACAGCAAATGCTTTCAGTAGAGCTGTAGATGCTATGTGTAACAACAGATGTCATTCGGATGTGTCACTCTAAATTGGTACCAGCATTAGCCTGTTTCCCAACCTCAAATCAGGCAATAAAATCATGAGTTACATTTATCCGTGCCTGAGCAAACGCAGCTACAACCACCATAACAGGTGTTCCAGAGATGTTAATCCAGCCATGAGATAAATGAGAAGGTGCTGGGTGAGGATTTAGACACAGCAAACGGGACTCAAATCTTGTGAATCAAAGCAAGGGCAGCTTCTTTAAATTCAGACAAGCATTTCACTTTGGAATCAGTAATATTTTGTCCACAATGTATCAAGAATTAATTTGCAACATCAATTACAGTTAATTACTGCTATTATTTTCAGCTTAAGTATATTACAGGGAAGCAGTGTGAAGAAGGCAATTCCAATAGTTTTTGAGCATGTTTTCCAGCAGCATGGATAAAATGCACTGAACACACACAGAAAGTTCCTTTCAGGTGGTACTGTCCAGAGTTTAAACATCACACTCTCACTTGACAAACATGCTGGGATTTCAGGATATACTTTCAAGTAGCAGAGACACTACAACCAGTGAGAAGTGATAAAACCAAACTACTTGCATGCCGAACAGTTCCTATCTAAAGAGATAACAACCCTCACTGGTGCTCTGCACTGCACAGAAATGTGTCCTTCACTCCCAGCAGGGCTGGGGACTGGTGCAGTTCCCACTGGAAGCCTTTTGTTGAAAACATTACACACACGTAGCAGGAGCAAGAATCTGGAGGAACAAGCAGGCCACAGAGTGCAAGTTGAACTCAGTTTGAAACAGCCCTCTGAAACAGCTTTTCTGACCCTGTACAGGCACAGGATAGATCACTGCATCCCCTTCTGCTGTTTTTTTTAGAAAACCAAGCATTTCAAATTTAACCAATGTTTTCATTTACAGCCATTCTTTTTGAAATGAAACCAATAGACAAAAGGCTAAGAGACAGCAACAACACTGTCAGATCTACGCACGTGACAAAGCAACAGCAATTTGAATATCAGACTCAAGTCTCACCTGTATTAAGCTCGTATGCATTGTCTCCTTCAGCCTCTAAGGAGTATTGCCACTAACTTCCACAGCAGATTTACAGCCTTTATACAAGACCAAGGGCTGCTCTATCTCAGACTACTCAAATTAAAAAGGTACACCCAAATCTGAAAGCTTTTCATACAAACTCCACTTGATAAGTCAGAATAGAAAAGTTTCAAACACAGGACAAGATTACATACATTTATTTCAGGCTTCGCACCAGTAATAAGGATGGAATTTTACTCTAGTTAATAGGTTTAGGTACAGCAGCAAGGATTAGAGGCAGATGCATCCTTAAGCTTTGGATAACAGCGATGCTTGGATTAAAGCTATTAGTACAAAGTTTGAGCTCTCCATGATGGTCAATCATAAGCAAAACAACCCTAACAGCTGCAGAGACATTCTGCCCCACAAAGCAGCACTATGCACTTCATCAGTTTGTTGTGCTACTGTTAAATTATGCTTTAATAGCTTACCATTACTAACAAAGTTGAAAAATTCAATTGATGAATTAGTGCTCTGTAATGATACAAGTGTTTTTGTCCAGCTGAAAAGTTGTTTTTAATGAAAGTAGAGTAAATTCAATCTAAATGTTGTGAAATTGAGCCCTAAGAACCAACAACACATCTGATATACGTAAGAATGTCTGTCTCAAATTCTCTCAGTTCTAGGCTGCCCTCAAGAACAGAACACCACTTCCTGGTCATTTGCTACCAACAATTAACCAGAACTGAAACACACACCTATAAATAACACTCCTTATCAAGACTGACGTTGCAGCAAATGTTTTGCTATGCAGATGTAATACATTCTGTTACCAGCCTAGCAGGACCTCTATGGCACGTCCTCTTGGAAACAAGAGCTGCTCCAAAATGGAGCGCTCTGTATGGGAGTTCTGAAGCGTTGCTGCACATCACATGGTCTTATGTCTGCCTTCAAGCCTACACTGCTGCAGCTGAAAGGAAGACTGAAGATGAATAGTAGCACAAATCCCAATGTTGTGAAGGAGTACAGATCACAGAATGCATGCAATAACACCATCAAACCACAATACACTTACCTTATCAATGGCTTTTCCAACTCGGGATACACTGCTGTGAATGTCTTTGTGGTCAGAGGCCAGTTTTTGGACTGTGTCCTTTATTCTTTTACAGCACTGTGTCATAACAAGTGAAATTGTCCCTGACAAGTCTCCATCTTGATCTAAACACAGAAGAGAAGAAAGTCACCAACTCTGTTATGAAGAAATAACTTAAATCTTCAACATGCAACATCATATAAAGACAAGTGGTATTAGAAGAAATGCAATTAGAAAGCATTGGTGAAGCAAGTGCAGCTTAAATTAAGACACACAGGACATGGCTCAGCCCACGAGGAAACCAGTCTGGTACAAAAATAACACTCAATAAGTGCAGCACTTTAAAAAGTAATGTAAATATATTGTGTGTTCTACTTGAGTTCAGCAGATCAACAAATAGGTCTCCAAGAAACACCCCCAAACACACATCTCACAGAACGTATCAGGAAACAGCCTCTAACCTACTGCAGGATCAGTTTTTTTCTAGACAGCTCCCTGAAGACACATCAGAGCACAATACTTAAAGTTAACAACATGATATGGATTAATGAGGTCCCAATTCACTCTCACCCCCAAACCACCTCCTTACTCCATAAGGTGTAAGCTTGGATTTGAGCTGTGAAACATTTGCTTCCTGAGCAGTGGGGATGGCCCCAAACAGCGCCAGTCTCAGCCTCTCCTTGAGGGATGTGAAATAGCCCACAGACGCCCTGACTGGAGACATCAGGCTTCCAAGAAAGAGCAGACGGTCAGGTCAGATTTATCTCTAGCAGCACGATACTGCTAAGCTCACCCACCAAGAGCACTGCTGTATGACCCGCGTTGGGGGCAATATAAATACACAGTGCTTACAACCCCCTTACCATCTCCTCTCACCTAATTCACGCCCCTCTGCAGCAACCAACAACAAAGTTGACAACAGCATCCTTCTGTGCTTTACTTCGGCCCTTTCTCTGGTTTTGGATTCTGACAGAAGGAGACTACTTGCCAGCCTTACCTCTGTAGGTCTCTCCTCCCCCAAAGTTCATCCTACATGAAGACTGATTCCTTCAGGCACACACACCGACCACTTCAACTCTACTGAAGGCTACTTTAAATACATCAGCCCAGAAATGCTTTCCTAACATTCCAGATCCAAACAATTCACGTGGAAAATAACACCCCAAACCATTTCTCTACAGGAAAGATTTTAAAAAGCAATCACTTTTTGGTAAAGTTTCTTTCTCATTCCGTACTTCAGCACAGTTCTGGTTTGAGTGACATGTGAAGAGATCAGTTCCAATGCTGGCAAGCTGAGAACAATAGAAAGAAACAGTAACCATTACAATGCACACTGAACAATGTGCCTTGGAGAGAGCAAAGGAAACCCAGCTCACAAAGAACAAGGCTGCAGTCGGAGGGGGTAGGGAACCATTCAGCAGCCGCTTACTCTTAACCTCTTCTCTTATGCATCCCAACTTTCAACTCTGCCATTGATGTCGACAGCAAAAACAAGGTGAAGTTGTTACACACGACAAGGAGTTCATCCCCAAGAAAGTGAACGACCTGTTTATCTTCACGAGCTTCTGCTATGCAAGATATGACTGCATTTTTGCAATAGACGAAGCTTTTAAGGACGAAGGAAAAATAAGGCATCAGGTTTCTTACTCTGGTTCCACGAAGATAACCTTAAGCAAAATGACAGAGCTTTACGTTTTTTCTTGCTGAGGATGGAAACAGTCCCTATAGTGCACAGTCACCAATCCGGCTCTACGCATCCTAAATTCAAGAAGAAATTTCACACAGCTGCCACCTGAAGTCGGCCTCCTACCATTACTTCAACAACAGTGACTATCTGTTATTGTTTACTTCTTGTGACAGACATTTAAAACTTACATAAAGGATTAAGGAACTTTCTGGTGCTCTCTCCCAGGACAAAACGCTCAGTCAGCTTACACCACAACCAGAACATAAGCGCTCATCCCCAGATCTGCACTGCCCCATAAACATGGAAGATAAAACACATTAACAGCCATTTTTTCCTAGAAAAGCCATTAAGCTAAAACCCAAACAACTTATACACACACTGGTATTTCTACCCCAAGCAAATAAGTGGATTATTGTCCCCTAACACATACTGCAGCAGAAACCAGCTACAGCAGAAAAGCCATCAAATTCATAAGAGAAAAGATTTCTCCCCCTACACGCATCTCTTTCTGCTTTAATTAAACTGGTCATTACTTGCAATAAATCAGCAGAAGGAAGCCTGCAGACAGACCCCTCTCAGCATTCAGTGCTCACAGAACACCACGGACTGACAGCTTCACTGCGCTGGGTGTGCAGAGCTGCAATTTAAAAGGAAATACTTCAGCAGTCAGACACCAGGCAGTGAGCAGAGCTCAAAGCCAAGTTCAGTCAGCCAGACACTGACCAGACATTGCTTCCACCATCCAAGAAGAATAAGCAATCCTGCCTTGGCTGTTCTAGGAGATGAGATGTATTAAAGGAGAAGAAAAGCAAACTTGGTCTTCCTATCCACAGGGCTCAACATGGGGCTGCTCAGTGCTTGGGCTTTAACATGAAGAACAGCTCAAGAAATGTTAAGAGCAGGAAAAAGAGCACAAGATAGAAGCTGCTTCGGCCTCTAAACTAACAAGGTTTTTTTCTCCACTCATTTCCTTTTGGTAGCCACTGCCTTTTTAAGGCCTTTCCATACATCTTTGCTTTCAAATTTCATCCCACAACGTGAACTTCTTTCTATTACTTTTGGATCTGTTTTTTTGTTTGTTTGTTTTTTAATGTTCCCTTTTAAATCACATGCAGAGAGGGATATTTCTGCAGTTTGCACCCCCAAATTACAGAGCTCCATGTTAGGATATCTGGCTGCTTCCATGTCCATCAATTCTCAAAAAAAATAAAAAAAATAAAAAAAATTCAGGTCACAGCACATAAAAGCTGCAAGTCTTACTAAAAAGGTACATGAAACCTATTAAAGCTGCCTACCCACAGACATCAAAATTTAATAGAGCCCTGAGATATTTGAGCATACACTGACAACACATTAGCTTCATTCTAGAGTGCTGACTAAAAGAAAACTCAGTTTGGGATGCACTTTGCTAGGACAGCATCACCAGTCAGTCAGTGAGTGCTGAGAACACATCTGGGGTTTTATAATACCACCCCAAAATACCTGTACATGGAGCCTGGAAGGAGCACCCTGGATTTTCACTTTGTTACAACAGAAGTAAGAGCTCTGGATGTGGAATACAATCACAGAGTGGCCTGGGTTGAAAAGGACTTCAAAGATCATCTAGTTTCAACCCCCCTGCCATGGTCAGGGTCACCAACCACCAGACCAGGCTGCTCAGAGCCACATCCAGCCTGGAATAGGATGCTTAGAAACCTTCGCAATCCCACAGATTCCTGTAAGTATCAACACAAGCCTAAGGGTCGTGCCACAAAGCTTTCCAAGCAAGGTCAGCATCTGTTTGTGAGGATATGCATTAAAGACAGTCGATAAAACACACAAGCTCAAACTCTTTGGAAAGCCACTGAGCGCCATTTACTGAGATGCGCTTCCAAAATAATACCAAAAAAGACAGAACATGACTTCATCGCAGACAATTGCCTCAGAACTGTATTTCCATATTTGCTCTCTATGCAAACTGCTCTGTGCACGCAGCAACTCTCACGCACTTCTGTTTATGTTCTAGGAACTAAACGCGCTCCTAGATGAGAACCGCACCTGTATTTGTAACAAACCCACAGCAAACACATTTGACTCTGAACCAAAGCAGAGAAAACCCCAGAAAGCAGCGAGATAAACACCCTGCTGTCAAGTTTGGGCAGAGGAGCCGGGCAGCTCCCACTCCTAATCCCTGAGCCACCACTCACTTCCTGCAGGGCGCTGGGTGAAGTCGCTTCAGCCGCCTCAGCACCCCTCCCACACCACCCATAAACACGGCGCTGATTGTGCAAGCTGAGCGTTTCATGTTTACAGCGTGCTTCGGAGACCGAGCCTGCCCACACCGGCTGCAAAACAGAAACTCCACTCACGAGGCCGTGTTTGCTTTCAGCTGAAGAGCGGCTTTGCCCTCCCCGAAGGTAAATAAGTGACAAAAGCATCGAGGAAAAGAGAAAACAAAGAGAAAGGCGAAATAAACAGCGAGCTGGCTGCTTTCTTGCAAGCCCGCTCTTCATCTCCTGGCTCTCCCCCGGAACACGGCGCAGGGCTGAGCAGCCCAGCGGCTCACAGCGCGCTGAGGGCACAGCCGGGCAGGGCTGAGGGCAGCCTGCGGGCCTCGCGTTTCCACACTGGCGGATTTTAAGACCTTTCGAAGCGGTTTTTTTTTTTTGCCCTGACGAATGGGGAAAGAGGGCGGCGGGCTGGGAACGGACGGGGATAGGGAAGCAAAGCGGGGTGTGTGGGGGAAGGGGGGTTCCTCACGTACTCTCGGTCTGGAGGATCTCCCGCCGCAGCCCTCCCGCGTACTGGATGAGCTCCTCCAGGCTCCGCTCGCAGAGCTGCCCGTAGCCCGAGAACTTCTGCAGCACCTTCTCCAGCTCCCGCTCCACCGTCACGCACTGGTCCATAGCGGCCGGCACCGGGCCGCCTTCTTCTTCTTCGTCTCCCCCCACCCCCGGGCTCCGCGGCCTGTCCCGGCCGCCCTCCGTCAGCCCCGGCCCGGCGTCCAACTTCCCGATCTCCCCCAGCTGTGCGCAGGCAGCGCGGCGGGCAGGCGGGGACCTCAGCGGCGGGGGAACAGGCGGCGCTGCGGGCAGGCGGGGACCTTCGACGAGAGAGGAAGGGGCGGCGATTATTGCTCAGGCGGTGCGGCGGACAGCCCCGGCCTACCGGCGGGAGAGAACGGGCAGCGAGACGGGCAGCTAAGCGCGGGGTCCTGAGGCTGCGCTGTTGCCATGGGGACGGGCTGGAGGGGGCGGGGCGCGGAGGAGGCTGCACTGTGTGCTGTCGGGCCTCGGGCAGGCGGGCGATACCTGTGGGGTTGTGGGCTGAGGGGATTAACCCCCCTGCGGAGCGCTGGGCAAGCGCTTGGTTAAAAAAGAACAGCCGAAATAAATATTTTTTGCTTGAGTTCCCCCTTGGCACTTCAGTAGTTGGATATGGCAGCCCCAGGCAGGTGTCACCGTGTGTTTCTGTCCTGTTAGAATCAGTTGAGAAAACTCTGGTCTGAATTTGGAGCACAGAAGCACGCAGTCACAAGGATCACAGAGTCCAGCTCCCAGTCACAGAATCAAGGAGGTTGGAAGTGACCTCAAGAGATCACTGCTAAAGCAGTTCCATACAACAGGTCACACATGTGGGCACCCTGATGGCTCTTCAGTATCTCCATAGGAAACTCCACAGCCTCTCTGGGCAGCCTGTTCCACTTCTCCATCACCCTCACTGTATACAAGTTCCTGCACATGTTAGTACAGAGGTTTTCTTGTTCAAGTTTTTCATGCTCTTTTTAATGCACATTAAAAAGACCATTGGGCTCCTTGGCCACAAGGACGCAATGGTGGCTCATGGCCACCCTGCTGTCCACCAAGACCCCAGGTCCTTCTCCTGTAGGCAACTCCCAAAGCTCAAACCATGTATCTTGTTGCTTCATCTGTGGCCATACTGCTGAAATAAGACATGAAAGCAGAGATTATTCTCAATGTAGGTACATACAAGTCACAGTCATTTTGTCAAATTCAGGCCCAAACTGCTGTCTCTGTTTTCCTGCTCTTTCTGTACTCATATATGATGTTCAAAGACATGCAAATGCCTTGGGCTTATGTCATTAGTATCTTGGTTTAATTTGTTAGGTTCTTTACCACCATGGTCACCTTTGTCATCTGTTAGCACATTCAAGCAAGATCTCCTGACTTAGACATACATATATAAATATATATAGTCAAATACAAATAGAGTCAAGTGTATGTATATACACACATATTGTCAAACATATATATAGTCATCAAACAGAATCTGTCTTCTCTAGGGGCAGTATAAGATTTCTTACTGTTACAGTAAAGAAAATACCAATACCTCGAAAAAAAAAAAGGCAAGTCAAGATTTAATTCATGTATTCTGCTCTTGTATGCTGTTTGGCCTTGATTCATGTACCTTTCTGCGCTGTTAACTGTTGTGTGCTTACAAGCAATTCTCACAGGAGAGGAAAGATTGTCTACCAGATCAAAGAGTCAAACTCCAGCCTGCCTAAAGTCCGGTGCAGCCTGCAGCCTGGTCTGATATCCCAGCTGTCCCTGCCTCCAGCAGGAGATTGGACTTTGTGACCTCTGGAGATCCGGTCCCACTGGAACTGCTGTGATTCACTGCTGGATCACGTCAGGCTTGCTTCACCTGAATAACCAGAGCTTTATCTGAAGTGTCAAATATTGGCCAATCTATTGCAGAATACCTGTGTGTTAAATCTACTTCCTTTTTGGCCACTTGCAGCAAACATTTTTGAATTTAAAATCCCTCTAGGTAAAATAGCGCTGTCTGGCTGCTGCCATTTTGTTTTGACACTCTAATAGAGGCTTGCTGGTTTATTTAATTAAGATCGGTTAAATAATATTTTATAGCACACATAAAAATTTGTTGAGATGCACCCATGTTGTTTAAAATGTAATCCAAGAAGACTATATGTTACTAAACTCCTGCCAATTATATTTACAGAGTGGCTGACTTATGGTAAAACTGGGTTTCTAGTAGCTTAAATGTTAGTTGACTGATCTTGCTATGTGGCAATATTAAGACTGTCCAAGAAAAAGGGGGTAATAATATTTTAACACGATAAGGAATGGAATTAAGATTTTCAGTCTTCAGTTGTATTGACTTAAAAAATGACAATACTTGTCTTAATGTTCCCAGTAGATGGCTGGTATAGAAGGTGGATTACTGCCTGTATTCCCAGGGTGCCCAGCCAGCAGCTGCTCGCAGGAAACAATGAAGGAGGAGAGGGAATCCTTGCCATTTATCAATGGGCAGCAGAGTCTTCAGATTTGGCTGTCTGACAAGAAAAGATGTCTGTCTCAGTTCTCAGGATTTGGTCTCATTCTCTCAGAAATCCAAGTAAAATATTCTTTTCACCAAGATGGTGTAGAAGCAGATCTCTGCTTTGGGTTTTTGTTTAAAGGTGGAATTTACATATTTAGTTCTCATTACATCCGTAATATTTGCTCAGTGAGCACAGAACTGTCTGTCTGATGACTGTTTAATATTGCTAATTATGTTGAGTTAACCCGAAGGTCTTTAAAATGTCAGCGCATGTCTTGTTTGTCTTCACCCCAAATGAATTTTTAATTCACTGCTATGGTATTCAAATTTTCCAGCTAATTATAACTCTCTGAGAAGTTGTTTGCAGGTGACATGTCAAAGACATTCTGAGTTACAGCTAGAAACCAACAAATGTCAGCCGTATCTAGAAAATACCACATCAGGTTTGTAAACTAAAGATGTAAAGACAGTATTCACCTAGGAATTCTTTCTCAGCATATTAAACATGAGTTGGAGGGAGGGAGAAAAAACCCAAAATTGTGTGGATATGCGAATGCTCCTCAGGTTTGTACAAGTGCAGCCCTTGGTGCTGCTCAAAACAAATCTTTGCAGAACCAGTATTTCAGCACTGAGGCCCCAAGCCCGCTGTGCAGCTTCCTAGTGTTATCCCTCTTGTCCCCCAGGCCTTTGGCTAACCCATCGCCTGTGGTTCTTGCTCATACCCATCCCTGCCCTGCTTTTCACTTGCATTTTTCCCTCTCCCTCACATTTCTGTTGTCTTTGTACTGCTGTGCTCACAGTTGCTTTGCTTTGGATTGTTTGGGGTGCGTATGTGTTGGGTAGCGGTTTGAAACAATAGTTTTACTTTCTTGAAAATTACTCCAGGGTTTTGAGTTTTGGCAGATGATTAGCTTAGTATCTGCAGGGGACTCATCATCAATTACCACTGGGGAATGTTAAGAATTCATTTAACTCAGCCCATGAGCAGTAGGAAATAACATACTAGTGACAGCCTCCCCAGCAGTTGGTGTTGCAAATAGTTGAGCTGTGAGCGTAGCCTTAATTAATGCTAGGTGCTTTCCAGCTGGAGGAAGCAGGGCATCCCTCAGCTCAGCACACAGCCAAAAGATACAGGGAGGAAACAGGGAGAGCAGGGAAATGGGGCAGCTTCTTGTATGCGTGACGAAAGTAAAGGGTCTCTGTGAAACTTTAGAAAAAGAAATGTGGTCTTGCAGTGTGTTCGCAGCACTCCAGGGGAGCCTACCTCTGGTCCTAGCGACAGGTGACATTAAATGTGCTTTTTATTGAAAATCCCTTGGCACCACCAACTGCAATAACAAAGCCACTCACGGTTTTGTTTTTGCCAAGGGGAAAGGATTAATCTTACTGATGTTGTGCCACAGACACTTTCTCATCAGGGAGATGGGTCCTTGAAGGGGATTTAAAAAAATTGAGTGACTGTGAAGGAAAGGGCTACAGCCTGTCCTACAAGCTCTGTCGCTTCTTCCTTCAGTACCTTCTGTGCAAGCTCACTCCAAATCAGACTGAGCTGCTGAAACCCCTTTATATTCATTCAGCTGAGCAACAGCAGCAGCTCTGGTGCAGTCCATTCTTCCCTCCTCTAATCTTTACTGTACCACATTACAATTAAGAGGAATAAAGAGTTGTACGGCTCCCAGTACAACGCAGAACATTTAGAAGCCCATGAGGACTTAGTTTGTGAGCAGGTATTTCTGCAATCTCTCTTCCCCTTTCCAGAAACAAAACGAGCCCACTGCGATAGAAAGCATAGCCGTTCTCAAAGAGGCCATCGTGGCTGTGCAGTCACCTGCAAAGCTAAACAGGACAACATGGGCTGAACCTGCATCCAGGATGCCCAGGCATAAGGACGCGTGGGATAAGGCAGGTGGAGCACAAGAACAGCGTTCGTATTTCATTTTTTACAGTGGTTGATGTGGGTGTAATGGTTAGTGCTTTTTACCCCTTCAAATCAACATGTAAGAACCCTCTAACTGTTTTTTAACTGCTCTGAAGACTGTGGCCATTTAGATGCTTTTACAGGTCAATATTTATGTTAAAATTCGATTTTTATGCCTTAGTGCAGAATTACTTAAGCATGTGTGCTCTGAGGGGTTGTCAGTATTCTTTAAATGAAGCTGTGCTATTTCTGTGTTTGTGTATGAGTTGGCAATTTTAATGCAAACTGTGGTTTCTTAAAATAACTAAACCTACAGAGGCGATGCTGAGTTCCCTTCAGAGGAGAGCCTTCATCTCAAAGACCAAGTGTGACTGCAGTGTGTTTTGAAGCAGGCTAAATCACCTCTTTACAGCCTTTCTCACACTTCTTGTGCAGAACCCCAGTGAAGTGGTCTGGTCTACGTTGGTTGGCGACCTTGTGCATAGCAGGGGGGTTGAAACTAGAAGATCATTATGGTCCTGTTCAACCCAGGCCATTCTATGGTGTGATCCTATGATCAAGCGGTCCCACTGGGTTGCTGTCAAACCGTTGATGGAGATGTTCAGGAGCCTGGGGATGCAGCATTGAGGGACATGGCTGGTGGGCATGGTGGGGATGGGCTGGTGGTTGGACTTGGTGATCTGAGCTCTTTTCCAACCTCAATGATTCTATGATCCTGTGAACTGTCCATGCACTTTAGCTCTGTCTGCATGAACACCTTTCTCCTAATGAAAAACGTGAGGCTGGGTTGCCGTTTGCCCGTTCTTGGTGTTTTCTTAGGTTTATTTTATAGCAACCACAGCAATCGGGTCCAAAGGTGATGCCTAGGGCAGGCACAACCCCTTTATTTACGGCACAACCTCTTTATTTACGGCGCAGCCCATTCGGTCGGCAGGCCTCCGGCGCTCTACCGTGCGCGGTGAGGGCGCTGCCGTCAGCCGGCAAGAGGCGGCGGGGCCGGGGCTGTGCGAACCTCCGCGGCCCCGAGTAGCGGGCGGAGGGCGGGCGGAGGGCAGGCCGAGCGCGGCCCCGCTCGCTCGCTCGCTCGCTCCCTCCGCGGGTCCCCGCCCGCCCGCACACGTCACTTGTTATGTCTCCGCCGGCGGCCGCGGCTCCGCCGGGGCGGGGACAGCGGCGGGAGGGAGGCGGGGGGCGCGCAGCCCCGCCGCGCTGACAGCCCCGCGCCGCCTCAGCGCCGCCAGCCGCGGGGCAGCGCCGGCCCCCCCGGCTTTTACAGCCCGTCCGTCCGTCAGCCCGCCCGCCCGCCGGGAAAGATGTGGCTGAAGCTGTGCTTCTTGCTGCTGTATTTCCTGGTGCTCTTCGTCCTGGCCAGGGTGTTCGAGGCCGTGGTGTGGTACGAGACCGGCTTCTTCGCCACGCAGCTGGTGGACCCGGTGGCTCTGAGCTTCAGGAAGCTGCGGACCATCCTGGAGTGCCGCGGCTTGGGGCACTCGGGGCTGCCCGAGAAGAAGGATGTCCGGGAGCTGGTGGAGAAGTCAGGTAGGGCCGCTTCCCTCCTCCCTTCCCTCCCTCCCCTCGGGCCTAAGACGGCAGCTCCGGCCAAGGGCATCGCGGTGCTGCGGCGGGAGCCCCGGGCGGCGCTCGGACGGCGGCACCGACGGCGGCACGACGCTCCGCGCTGCGTCAGCGCGCCCGGCGCGGGCCCGGCGTGACCCCTGAGTGCCCCGAGCTCGGCTGTCGGTGGGGCGGCTATGGGGGGAGGCACGGGCGGGCGGCGTTCGGAAGGCCTCGGCCAGGCTGTCAAGAAATGGTTTCCCGTCGGGAGGGGGTTTTTGCTTTCGGGTGTGCAGCGCAGCGCTGGGCTCCCTGCGCTCGGCTGAAAGCGAATGTCATCGGCCGTGAAAAACGAGGAGGAAAGAATTCGAGGAGGAAAGAATCCAAAGATACGCAGGCTGGCGGGTTGCTATTTATTATTTAGTGGGGGCCGGCTTATTCTCTGCATCCCTTTCCCTACGGATCGCTTGTTTGCTGGGAGGTGTCATTGGGACGGGGATGAGGGAAGCAGAGCTGTGGGATCAGTGGGTGCTGTGCGTGGAAAAGTGCTGCAGAAGTTGGTACAGACCCGTGGAAGTGGGGGGCTGTGGGGTGCCTGGCAGCGCTGAGAGTGGGCAGAGCTGCAGGAGTGCATGGAAAGTACAGATGGTGGCCCAAAGGGAAGTGGCCCAAAGGGCTGGAGATGGGCTGATGTAATCAGCGTAATGCCAGCCAAGCAGGACATTGCTGCTTGTAAATCACGGGGCAAAGGGCTGCTGTTAGAGAGAGAAAAATCCTGGTGCTCGGTAAGGGAACCAGACAGAAATAAAGAGAAGGGTTTGGATGAATACAGGGAGGTCAGAGCCACAAAATGCTAACTGGCTTTAATAATTGATGTTAAAGCTGGGCAGCTAAATCTAATTTGCTTGTATTGTTTGTTGTTTATTTATGTTGTTTATTCACTTTCCTGCTTCACCAGTAGGCACCAGGAGGCAATTTCGGTTTTGTTTCCAATCACTTTCGCTCTTTGGCTGTCACGTACTTTCATGATGTCATTATGTTTGGGCTGCAAATGCTGCAGGGAAGTGTTTAACGCCAAACAAACTGTATTAACTGACTTAAAATGTCATGGAAACAATTCTAGTGCCAATAGGCTTTGCAGAATTTTTCTCTAATTTTGAAGTTTGAATTCCATGAATACTTTTTGAAAGCTCTCAAGTGTTTCTACTGTAACAGCACTTCTTTTCCCCCCTCATTTTGTAGGAAGTAGCCTCTTCAGGCAAGACTTCATTTCTTCAAGTTGAACATATTAGTTGCAACAATACCAGTTGTTATTAAGAATGTTAGTAATGATGGCAGAACAAATCATGGGGAGGAAATGAGGTTGTGGGGGAAACATCAAATGATTTCACCACGAGCCCCTTTTCTCGCTAGGATGGAGTTGATGAGAACTAATTCACAACTTTGTAAACAGAACCCAACAGCTGAATTGTTCTGTGTTGGATTTTTGCTTCTTGTGGGACACTCAGCATGTTTTTAGGTACCGTATTTCTGATTGAAATGCTGTTCGAATGATCAGTGCTGAGAATTTGTTTGCTCCAGAATTACTGTCCCGTGAAATGCAAGTCAAGATACGTGAATTCAGATTGCTGCCTGCCCCTGAGATGCTGTTGTTTTCAGATAGGGAGGCTCAGGAGATGTTCATTTACACATGTGTGGTATGTCTGTGTAATCAGAAGCGTTGTCAGATTGTTCATAGTCAGGTTCCTATGGATGGAACTAAAATAACTTCAGTCGCCTTCCTACTGACAAGGGTTTTGAGCACCCATTTAAAATCTACCCAGTGAAACTGCTGCTCTCTGAAATAGACTCACTGTTACTATTAGAATTTGCTGCTATTAAGTAATCTGTCATGATGTTTTAACAGAATGTCTCCAATTGCTTCTTTTTCAGGTGACCTTATGGAAGGGGAACTTTATTCTGCCCTCAAGGAGGAAGAAGCCTCTGAGTCAGTTTCAAGTACGAACTTTAGTGGTGAAATGCATTTCTATGAGCTTGTGGAAGATACAAAAGACGGGATCTGGCTGGTACAGGTATGGGTGTTTTATCGTGTATTTTTATGTATCACATTCAAAGTGAGTTTTGAGCAAGAAATTTTTGAGGGTGGTTAACTAGAAGAAAAATGTGCAACAGGGAGATGATGGCAGAGATAAACCACATCAGGGAGATCACAAGGAGCAAATCTGGTCTAAAAATTGAGCAAGACTGGAAGTGACAGAGTTCCTATACAGAGAAGAAGAAAACCTGTTGCTGAGTGGATTGCTTTTTGAAGGCAGATGCTTTACAGCCAGCAGACAAGCAGAGCAGCACACACTGTAGCACAAAGACTGTGCAAGTAGTTGGCCCTGGTACTGTGCAAGTTTGTGTATAGTGTGAAGTAAGTGCATTAGGTATATATGCTCCCAGCTGGCACAGGAGCAGTGCCTCTGGTCTTGCTCTTCTTTTATTACATGCTCAGACCCGATTGGTTTAAGTGTCTATTTATTTAAGGGGCTCAGAGCACTTTAGCAGTCTCTCTTACCTCCTCACAAATGAGAGAGGTGCAGCTTTCTGATCCAGCAGCCTGTTTGCACAGTATGTTCTGGAAGCTTCAAGTTTGCCTTTCCCCAAACCTTGTGGGCCCATTGATTTACAGCAAGCTTCCCCAGGGCTGCATGAGAACAAGAAAACATTTAGGCTTCTGCAGATGAGGCTCTGGAACAATTTATCATTGCTCTTGATAACATATGAGAACATAAGATAAGTAGTCTAGATTAAAAATGTGAAAAAATACTTTCCTTCATCAACTTCTCCATTGATAAGAGATCTTTTTAGGCAAAAGTTTCCTGGGACCAGCCACATTGGGCAGTCAGACTTTTCCCCCAGATAATCATTGTTTACCTGACAGCTCTCCTTCCTGCAGTGAGCCGTTTGTCTGATCTCCTACTTTCATGTTTTCCATTTCAATTGATTACCAGGATTTAATGACTTTCTGTTACTAGAGCTATGCTACTGCCACCTCTGAAATAGACAACGAGGTGAAGGATTACCTGCATAGTCAAAATGGCATTGGCATTTTGGAAATGAACGTTGAGTCCAAATTTCAGGTTTAAATCGTACAGAAGAGAATCCTTCAAGCAGAGAGAGGGCTGTTGAGTGACATTGTGCTTACTGTCTCTCAGCTAGCTGACAAATGTGAGTATGATGTGAAAAAACTCTTCTCCATACAGTTCAAAAGAGTAAAATGTGGCAGTTCTGTTGTCAGTTGTTTGCTGAATTTTAATGGTAATATATTTTCAGCCAGCTTCATAATAGCCAGTCAGTCAGGCTGCATTTTGATATCTCAGATGTGATGAATGTTGTCATCATCTTGGAAATATTTGCACAGCTATTCAGTTGGTCACAATAGCTGTGGAAAGAAACATTATTGAAATTTACTGAATAATTTACTTGCTGAATGCTGTTGGTCTCTTTCTCCGCAATGAAAACCACTCAAGATATCAAATTTCTTTCTTTCATTTTTGCCTTCCCTCAAGTTTTCATCACTGTGTTTTCATTTGTTTCCCTTGCTACAATTACTTCACTTCTGCACTGGATTCTTTGTGTCCTTTCACAGGTTTTTCCATGCTCTTTTCATGTGCTTTTTCCCCGCAGATCTTCCTGTTACCACCTTCCAGTTCCAACTCCTGATTGCTCTCCATTACCCATTCTCCTTTACCTTTCAGCCTACTGTTAAACAGCTGCTCAGCTCAGAGCTGAGGCAGGGGACAGTGCAAGACCGAGGATGCTTTATGTAGAGGTTCAGTGACCACAGAGAAGGGAGGAATGGTCTGCTCTGTTGTTGCTGCCGGCTGGGAAGCAGAAAGGAGCTCCAGGTTCTTTCCTGACCCTGAATCTGTTCCACACAGGCTGGGAAAGCAGTGGAGGGAGAGGAATGGTTGTGGCTCAGCTCACGCAGTGCTGAGTTGGGCTGTGTTGGATGAGTTGGTTTGGGAGACAATCGTGATGATGTATCAGAAGATGAAGACTCAGAAGATGATTTTAATTTTCCAGTGCATGTAAATGAGATTTCTGGGTGGCACAAGCTGGTAATGTAGTAGCATGCACTGTCTGCAGAGAATGTGAGCAAAATGAGGAAACTACGATTATTTTTTGATGTGTCTGATCAATTCAGAGGTGAATTTATTGTTTAGAGCTGGCAAAGCAAACCTGGAAAAAGTCAGAGACTGTATGCAGGGAAACCAAGTGTTTTGTGGCTATGTTCCGTTTTCTGGAAACCCACATGCAAAGAATTGAGGTTCAGTGGTACAGCAGTAGTTTGTTTACCAGTGTAGCTGCTAGCAAGTGTCCCATGTTCCTCTATGGGGCTTTCGTAGAGCCTCAGACAGCAGCGTGTTCTCTCTCTTATTAGCTCATGATCTCATCACCTTTCCTTTTATGTTTTTCTTCTTGCTTGCCAGCTGCTGTTATGCACTTCTCTGGCGAGCAGGAAGGATGAATGGTAGCTTCTGGAGCAGAGAATGGTGCTGCTTGGTTTATTGGCAGAGGAGTAACTCAACATTCTTGCTTTTCCAGGCTCTGCTATGCCTTAATGCTCTCTGGTTAGCCTCTACAAGCCTGTCACATCCAACAGTGTACGTAGCCATTAAGGCTTTTTAAAAACATCTGATAAAAGATCCATAAAAAGATCATTTTTTAAAAAAAAAATATATATATATATATATATTTGAATGAAGTTAAAATCTAAATTTATGCTTTTCTTTTGTTTAAAAAAAGACCTTTGGCAACATGGTGTTAGAAAGAAGCAAAGGGAACTTTATTCTTGGCTTTGAGGCAGCAGGACGAACATGTCTACCAGCCAGCATGGTTGTGACTGTGAGTGGAAAATAACAGCACTGTCTCAGTTGGAGTAGATCTTCAAGATGACCAATATGACCAGTCCAGCCAACTGCCTGCCCTGCCATGTGCCAGCAATAAGCCACGTCCCTTAGTGCCATGTCCACATGCCTCTTCCATCCCAGTCTGTTCTGCATCCGAGCTTCATGTTCAAGTGGTGCAATCACAGAGTGAGGGGTGTTTGTGTGGAGTTTTGGTGATCTTTCTTCTGTTTTGATTTGCTTTTGTGTGTATGCAGAATAATTTTCATATTTGCCTTTTCAAATTTGCCAGGTGACTGCTTGTTCTCATTAGAAGGAAATTAGGTGTAAGCACTTAGCTCATTTAAAATACGTTGTTCAATGTTTGTGCCATTTTTTCCAGTAGCCCTTCAGGATCATTTACCACAGGATACCCCATTTTAGCTTTCAGTATCCTTCTGGAGAGCCTTCTTATCCAGCCAAGGGTGTAGAACACCATCAGCTGAAATGTGATAGTTCTCACAGTGCCTGCATCTCTTTGCTAATTCATTATAACAGCTCATTCATTTTCTGCCCCTGCATGTGGAGAGGACTCAACAGAGCTGTTCAGATTGGTGGGTAGAACAGCTTGCCTGCCTTGAAAAACTACATGTAATTTCCAGGTAGTTAATTGTTATGTGCTCTGACGGATGCACTCTTCTGTCTTTACCTATTTTAACCAAATTTCTCATCGTTTCTTTCTTGGAAAAGACTAGTTAAAAAAAAAAAAAAAGCAAATAACAAAAACCAAAAACCAGACATCTTTAATCCATAGAGATGGATTGTGAACTAGTTGTGAGTCCTTGGCATGGAGAGACTGCGTGGAAATTCAGTTTCATCAGCACAGTGCAGAATAATAAACTGTGTGTGAGATGTCTTGGAATGAA
Organism: Lagopus muta; assembly: GCF_023343835.1. Classification (NCBI taxonomy): domain Eukaryota; kingdom Metazoa; phylum Chordata; class Aves; order Galliformes; family Phasianidae; genus Lagopus; species Lagopus muta. The sequence continues at coordinate 65,790,799 of NC_064436.1, read as the reverse complement.
TGAAGGTGCAGACATTCGTGGATCATCATAGAATCATAGAGTGCCCTGGGTTGAAAAGGAGCACAATCATCATCCAGTTTCAACCCCCTGCTATGTGCAGGGTCGCCAACCACCAGACCAGGCTGCCCAGAGCCACATCCAGCCTGGCCTTGAATGCATTCAGGAACATCATAAGTAGGCATTTTCCCATGCTTCTAGTAAGTAACACACCAGATCAGTTTTAATTAGATGTATTTCTGTGACTTGTCCCAATATCTCTACTGTTTTATCTGTGGAAGGATAGTAACGTAACAGTTGATGACCAAAAAAAAACCAACTATGTCAGACACATGGGAAGCTGAATTAATAGACGAGTGTTTTTCAGCTTTTATATCTTTGTGGATGCTTCCATAGAGCATATGTGCTCTGTGCAGAGCTATGAGGCTGCCTTTGCTCACTTACCCACTGCAGGCACCCTGACTGAGTTCCTGGTCCTCTGTGATTCTGGATATCTCAGACTGGAGAGTGGTGAGCCGTGCTGACAGCTCTCACACACGTGTGACCTTACCACTGCCTTAAATAACTTAGAAATGGGTTTTGCTTTTGGCAAAATCATGCAGGTCTTTCCAGCTTGGCCTGAGTTCCTTCATGCAGAGATTGCCTTGCTGACTGCTCCTGGGGGGACTGCCTGGATGTGTTTGTGTGCAGAGGGTGATGATGGCTCTTCAATTCCCAGGTTTTGTTCTTCCTTGCGATTTAATCTGTGTTACAGCTCCCCAGTGCCCTGTCTTGATGGGTACTTGAAGCTGTCTTTGTGGCCAGGCTGTAAAACCGAGTTTTGACTATTTGTGTGTATTCAGAACGTTGTGTGCTTGTATGAGCAGGTGTGCCTGACACCTGGTGTCTTGGCTAACTTCCAGCTTGGATAATGTTGGAGCTTCCCTTGGTGCTTTCATTTGGATAGCTTTCTCTTCCTTTAATGGCACACGCTCATATGCCATAATGGCTCAGAGATGCTGCCAACGTGGATATTTTTCCATCACAAAAAAAAACAAAAATAATAATGTAGAAAACACATGTGCATCTCTGAGCTTCTCTTGTGTCATCTCCATTCTGCCTTTCTATTTTGTTCCCTTTTTCTTAGTATTCCCATCTCTGGTGCAGTGTAACAAATACAAGTAGAGTGGCTCTTAATCAAAGGACCGGAGTACAAGGGTTGTTGAGTAGCAAAGTAAATAATCTGTCAGGATGTTTTTCTCTGGAGTGTTGCTGAGGTTACTGTGGGTTTCTGAGGCCATTGGACTGGGTAATAACTAGATTTAAGGAGTGATTTTAAAATGTCCTCTTTACAGAGCTGCCTGTCACAGGTCTTCAGGGTCTGTATCTTTGAACATACTGCGGTTTGCTGCATGGAAGCTCTTTCCTCCATCTTGCAATAGTTTTTACACATCAAGTGGTTAGTACGTTTCTTTTCTTTGTACGTCTTAACTATCAGAGGAGGAACAGAAAATAACTAAAGGAGCTGGAATTGGTTAAAATAATGAGTGCTGAAGCACCACAAAGTGTTGTTTGTTCTTCATTTTTCAGTGTCTGACTTTCCTTCTCGTGCCTTGTGATGTTTGAATAGTCTCCATGGTGGGTGAGCTTCAAAACTTACTGAGATTGCTCCTTGTTAGAAAGGCTGGCTTTGAAATCTCTGCATAGTGGTGTAAAAGAGATTGAGCAATACCTGATTTCAATGAACAGAAAATAGGAGTGCTCAAATGAAGCCTCTGTGTTGTGCTCAAACGCTGCTGGGCTACCAGAACAGGAATCTCTGCATTTTGCTACAGCAAATGTTTCCTGGAGTCTCTTCGGTAGCCATTACAACTTTTCCTGCTACTTATCTTCTTAAAGTTTCATAGAGTAACTTAGAAAAATCCTTAACAATGGCTGGGAATGACTAGGCTGGGGAGTTACGGTGCAGCTGCATCAGTGAAAGTTATGAAGTGGTCACTGTGGTGTCAGTGCATCCACCTGAAGGACTTTCCTTTTGGATTAAGCAAACAACTGTTCACAAGGGTGGATAGCGATGGGACAAGGGGGAATGGTTTTAAACTGAGGCAGGGGAGGTTTAGGTCAGATATTAGGAGGAAGTTTTTCACACAGGCTGGTGATGCACTGGAACAGGTTGCCCAAGGAGGCTGTGGATGCCCCATCCCTGGAGGCATCCAAGGCCAGGCTGGATGTGGCTCTGGGCAGCCTGGTCTGCTGGTTGGTGACCCTGCACATAGCAGGGGGTTGGAACTGATGATCATTGTGGTCCTTTTCAACCCAGGCCGTTCTGTGATTCTAAGAAATGTCTCACTGACATTGTTGTATTTTTCAAAACATTTATGTTTCTTTCTCTGGGGTATTTGTTCTTAAAGTCTGTCTGCTTCTTTAATGTCATAACCCTGGCTATTTTAACTTATAGATCAAAATGATTTTATTAATTAGGTTCTTAATTGGCGTCACCTGTTTATGTCCATGGGACTATTCTGTCTAATTGAGAGTCAGGAGAACTCTTCCAATGCAAAAGCTACTCACACAGCTGCCTGCTGAAGTCATCACAATGTTGGTACTTCCAAAGTGACACGGCCCCTGTGTCCCTCGATTCATATTTTCTATTGGCTTCAAGTTGCACCAGGGGGGGATTCAGGTTGGATGTTAGGAAAAACTTCCCTGAAAAAGTGGTCAGGTGCTGGAATGGGCAGCACAGGGAGGTGGTGGAGTCACCAACCCAGAGGTGTGCAGGAAATGTTCAGCTGCTGCTCTGAGGGTCGTGGCTTAGTAGGAAATATTGGTGATGGGTGTGTGGTTGGACTGGGTGATCTTGGAGGTCTTTTCCAACCTTGGTGATTCTGTGACTGTAATTCTGTGCTTTTTGTTTTGTTTGTTTTCATGTGATATCTGAAATCCATCTTTTTAGGTATGTGGTTGTATAGTGGAAAGTGAAAAAGAAAACTCAGTTGCACGACATAAAAATTGAGTTCTCCAAGGTGCAGACTTTCCATCTTTGCTTTGCACATCTTGGTAGCTTAACTTACCTGCAGTATTTCACAACAGTTGTTTGGGAGTCTCCTGACCTTTTGATGTGTTTAAAGAAACTCATGTCTGAGTCTCCAGAGAAAGCTGGTAGATAGATAGAGTCCAATGAGGGCCAAAACCTCTCCGGTTTCTTCTGCCACACTGATTGTTCCACTCATGCAAATTGACATTGACATGAAGAGGAAGAGCAGGAGTTCAGATCCAGTCCTCTGGCCTGGGTGATGTGTACAGTAGGTACCAGATGTATTCCATGCTGTAGGATTGTCAAATGGCAGGGTAACTTTGATCCTGTTGGATGCTTTTAGCCCATTAAGATGATTAATGGATTAATTGGATTATCTTCTTTGTATTATTTGTCACTCTGACAGGTGATATTTTGCAGAACGTGAATGCAGCTAATAACAAGAAGAGCTTGAAGGGCTTGTATTCCTGTAAATGTCAGTTTCCCAGTAGTGCTGGCTGATCCCATAAAATATACCTGGTTTTTTTTTCCTATGAGCTTTCTCTTGATTTCTCCAGTCGGAGTGGAACAGATGGCCAGAAGGGACCTTCTTGATTAGTGAATTCACCTCTGCTAGGCTGTGGAGTAATGTTTATAAAATACCTTGCTCTCTCTTTAAAATAGATTGTCTGTGTGTGGTACTCCTGTTGACTGTTCCATTCATCTTGGAAATGTGCCTTGACTTTAGGCCTAAGGGTATTCATGGCTAATTTGTTCTGATTGTGCTTGAATTGACATTGCCCTTCAATTCCAGTGACTCCAAATGCCTACCCTGCTACTCCCAGTGCATGGAATCAGTCAAGCAGTTTGTTTTTGCCAGGTGTGGTATTTCCTAGAGCTTGCTTATCTCACAGCCAGTTACTATTGATGCCATACAGCCCTGCTGGATCAGCTGCAGCCCCACGCTTCACATCCTGCTGTCCTTTCTACCTGATGAACGCCCAGTGTCCTGTTTGCTATTGATTTCAATTTCATTCCTGACATTCTGCTTTATGAGGTTTGTATGGCATTACAATCCTCTTTTTTCCCCGTGCTCCCCAGCTGTGTCAGCTGTCAAGGGCTTTGGGCTTTCTGCAGGAAGGGCAGTAATAGGGACATACACTGACCAGATCTCTGAGAGAAATCCATTAAGAACTCTGTTAATACCTTTCTGGCATTTTAATATTTTCTTGCCTCAGCCGATTTCTGATTTACTTTCTGATTATTTTATTTTTTTTACTCATTACAAAAATTGATCCCCATTTCACCTGCAAGCTTCCCATGCAGCACATTGCTAATGCTGTACCAAATTGGGAAAAGATGACTACCTTTCCTTTGTCTTTAAATCCAGTTCATTGTCTCCAGGAGAGGATTGGTTTTTTAACTCTCATCCTAACAGGAATGATACAACTTCAGTAATTCCAACCTGAGCAATTCTAGGATTCCATGCTGAAGGGGATGGGAAATTCAATCATCTCTGTGCCTTTAAAATTTGCTCTGCAATTTGTTGAGATCAAAGTAGCGGGATGAGTTTTTCATTTGCTCTTAAAAATAGTAACTAACTTCCCATCAGAACGCAAAGCACCGTGACGGTGGTTGTACAAGAAATGTTTGCAGGTGGATCTGTAATTCTGTGTGCTCACTGTATCGCAGTTCTGCTCAGTCTGATTTGAAGTGTATGATATTATTTGAGTTTTGTTTCCAGCTTCAGGTGCCATAAACATGCTAGCCTGTCCCCAGCCAGCCGTCTTCTCTTCATCTGATAACAGAGGCAGAGCACTAAGTTCATTTTTGAGACAACTTTTCCCCCTTGCTTTCAATACAAAATTTGGATTTCTTTGATGCCCCGAAGAGCTTGCAGACCTCTTGTGCATTCACTTACCTGCTCTCCTCAGCCACGGTTCTTATCAGCTAACTGTCTCATCTGGTGAAAATTCACACTTCTTAAATAAGATCTGTTAGAAGTGTTTGTAAGTTATCTTTGGACTGGATTGCATCGTGGTTACTTACCCTGTAGTTGGCACCCTCTTCCACAGAGATGATGGAGTTCTGTGTTCAGTGTTGGGTCCCTCTCTGCAAAAAGGATGTGGAGGCCCTGGAGTGTCCAGAGAAGGGCAGTGGAGCTGTGAGGGGTCTGGAGCACACATTTTATGGGGAGCAGCTGAGGGAGCTGGGATCGTTCAGTGTGGAGAAGAGGAGGCTCAGGTGGGACCTCATTGCTCTCTGCAACTCCCTGCAAGGAGGTTGGAGCAAAGTGGGAGTTGGCCCCTTCAAACAGGTAACAGTGATAGGATGAGAGGGAACAGCCTCAAGGTGCACCAGGGGAGGGTCAGGATGGATGTTAGGAGAAGGTTCTTGTTAGAAAGAGCAGTGATGCATTGGCACAGCTGCCCTGGGAGGCGGTGGAGTCACCGTCCCTGGAGGTGCTCAACAAGTACATAGATGTGGCACTGAGGGACTTGGCTTGTTGGCGGGGGTGGGTTGAACTCAGTGAGCTTAGAGGTTTTTTTCAACCTTTATGATTCTATGATTGCTTTCCAAAGTGCCTCTGTGCAGTGAACTCCCAATGCTGTCAGTAGGTGTTGCCTACGAGGAACAGCTGCAACAGTCATCTTTGGTCGTGTTGTTTTTTGGTAATGAAGACATAAAAAAAGCATGAGCTCAAAGCATGTTGCAAAGTGTGCAAAACCGTAGGAAAGTTCTCTCTATTTGGTTATGAAACAAAAATTGTCAACTCTACCCTTGTCTTCCAAAGTAACTTTCTCCAACAGCACAGACCTTGATAGGATGGGAGTTAGAATCAGACAATCCTTAGAGATGGAAGGGACCTCTGAATGCTATCTAGTCCAACTGCCCTGCAATGAACAGGGAATCTGCTATTAACCTAGCCTGAAAATCAGGCAGTACCAACAGCCAGTGTGACAAACACAGAGACATGCTGGTGACCTGTCTGCAGTGCCTCATGTTCTCTGGGCGCTGGCAGTGGGTACTGTAGTGTGGTGTAGTGAGAAGGATCTCTGAGCAGTTGGCCCAGAGGGTAATACACTTTCCAACGTTTATTTCAGAACTCCTTAATAAAATGTAATGACTCCTCACTACGTCAGGTGCCTTTATTGTGCTGTAGTAGCGTTGGGGATTTACTGATATAAATGTCTCAAGTTGTCTTTAGGAATGTGGTCTCTTTGGCTTGAAGTATACAGAGGAAAGAAAATGAAAATACCCAGCAGGTGATGTGAAGAAGCCTCAATAATACAGCAGTGTCCCCAGCTTGTTGTCTGGGTGCCTGGAGGTTACACTTAGCCAGCCCATGGGCAGGCAAGCTACGTGATGTGTGTGTTCTGAGAAGGGCTGGAAGGATTCCCATCTCAATCTTCAACTGTGATTTTATTTAAACGCACTGAGCAGTGCAATCTGTAGCTTCAGTACAGCTTCGTGTCTCCATACAGGACATCCGGTGCAGTAAACCCATTTATTTTCAGTTTCTGAGTGGATGCTATTTAGCACAAAGCAGATACATTTTTGAGTCTCAAATGCTGGGCATGCTTTCCAGCCCAGTGTCTCAGCCTGTACACAGTGAGCTCTTCATCGTGCTGGCAGCCTGACTTAGGGAGGAGAGCTGACGTTTCAGGTTATGAAGCCTAGAAACGACTGGGAGCAGTTTAATGGTGGGTAAACAAATGCCTAACAAATAGAAGTTTCAAAACTTGGTTTAAAAACGTGTTTCAAGTGGTTGCCAGTCAGCTTGTGGAAGCTTGTGAGGCATTTCTAAAATAGAAACTGTGACAGCTCATGGAATAACACATGATCAGGCATGTCATTCAGCATTAGCTGCCAGCAGCAGGCAGGCAGGTTCTCCTTTTTTTCCCCTTCCCTGTGCAGTTATCAGTCCTTATCCTTCGTTGCAGACACCTGTAGAAGCTTACATGTAGGTAACCAGAAGTACTTCTTTAGTACAGCATGGCAAATTAGACCTTGGGATCTATCACAGTGAATTACCATCTTGGAATTGCAGGTGGGACATGGGAGTTGGTGGAGCAGTCACATAACCTCATGGACTGAGTCACTGGCAGAAGATTTTGGGTTATTATCTGAGAGTTTAATTACTGGTTTCCACTGCTCAGAGGTGGTTGATGGCAGAATAAACTGATATCAGGTCCACACACTCTACTTACATGCGTTTTACCTGCTTTGAGACAGTGTTTCTTTGGTATGCTGTAAGTTTAAATGACAGTGTGCTTTTCTGCCTGTCTGCACAAAGAGTATTTCTGTCTTAGAGTGTCACCAAAGACACTTGGTGCACCTGTGTTCTATGTTCCTATTGCATTGTCTAAGGGAAGGGGAAGATGATATCCAGTGACCAGATCTCTTTTCGTGAAATTTGCTCTTTATTTTGGAAAGCCAACTTACTGTGATACTGAATTATTATCTTTTTTTGGCAATAGGTCATAGCAAACGACAGAAGTCCACTGGTGGGTAAAGTCCACTGGGAGAAAATGGTGAAGAAAGTATCGAGATTCGGCATACGTACTGGCACTTTTAACTGTTCCAGTGACCCCAGGTATATTCATAAAGGACTATCCAGAATGTTTAAGGCTGAGCTGTATTCCAGCAGCTGGGCTTCCTGCGTTGTAAAAGCAGCTGTGATAGAAGGTGCTTTTATTTATATCTTTGCTAAAGTCTCTTCAGAATTCTCTGCTGCATTATTTATCAGCATCATAAACACAGGTCTGCAGCTTCCTAAAGCACTGTGGGGGAAATACATGATGAGACTGTGTAGAGTATCATACAGCAGTGGTAGAGAATGAGTAGAAGAATCTGGCCTTAGGGCACTCATGGACAGGAACTGCTTGCTTAGAATGCAGCTGAATATAGCTCATATAAGAGAGCTTTGGGTTGCAGAGATGCTTTTTTGCTATCTGGAAAGGAGAAACACAGGTGAGCACAAAGCTTCAAAGCAGTTCCTACTTCTCAGGATTATTGCTGTCCTGTTCCTTGACAAATACGTGCATGCTTCCATATGGACATGAACACACCCTTTGTCAGCAGACGGCGCGCTGTGCAAGATGCTCTGTTGTTTACATATGATTTCAAATGAGGAAGAAAAGCAGAGTCAAAGAAGCTATTAATAATCCTGTGCTGCTGCAAAAGCAGTCGTTTAATGGCGTTGTGCTGGAAGCATTTGCTTCACATGACAGGAAATCTTGTCTAGAATTTTGGTCTGGGGATTATGCATGTATCTCAAATGCTAAATGTTTACAGAAATTGCAAAGTTAATTGGAAGGGAAGATTCTTAGACTTCACAGTGTTTAGAGAAATAATCTTATATAGTAAAAGCATTGATACCTGAGCATCTTGAAACTTTGGCAGTGTTTCTCTTTGCATAGCTCCTAATTAGCCTCAATTTTATCATAGAATCCTCATGAGTTCATCCCATCTCAGCCTCTGCTAGTTTTATGGTGAGCTCTCACCACACCAGTTGGCCTGCCTGCATCCTTCCAAAATGGCCCCAGTAAGAAGTGCACAGCCTTCTCACTTCATTGAACCTGCTGTCAACATGCCAGCATCCTGTTAAATTCACCCTGCTGCTGACTGGCAAAACTAGGTTGAAGGAAGCACTGGGAGAAGTTATCTGAAAGCTGCAGGACATTGACCTGCATTGTGATGGTTATTTTTTTTGGTCAGAATGCCTATGAAAAATAGCTGTACTACCAAAGCACTGTGGTGTAGAGAAAAAAGTCCACTTGCCTTCTTCTCAAAGCCAGTTCCAAGGCAAGGTGACTTTAATGGTCCAGTATTAAATGGGGAGGTTGGTGGCCCTGCATGTGGCAGGGGGTTGGAGATTCACGATCCTTGAGGTCCCTTCCAACCCTGGCTATTCTGTGATTCTGTGTGATGCTGTGTAATGTGTGGCCTTGTTACAATAACCAATGAAAATGAGCACTGTTCCTCTATCAGCATCTGACACATGCATATCCGCTTACGGCTTTCTTGTAAGATAGATAACAAAGACAGAAAAGATGGATAAAAGAGATAACAGATGTGTTGTAAGAGTAAGTGCTCTCTGTCAGAGATGATTGGATGCCTGTATTTCATGCTGTTATCTGTAAGAACTCCCAGGTGCTCACCGTGTCTAATTTTTGGGCTCATTAAGGAGATGTAAGGACTGCAGCTGCAGGAGTATGCAGCTCCATCATCTAACTTGCCGTTTTCTTTGCAGATACTGCAGGAGGAGGGGCTGGCTGAAATCCACCCTCATTATGTCAGTTCCACAGACCAGCACCTCCAAGGGAAAAGTAATGCTTAAAGAATACAGCGGGCGCAAAATTGAAGTGGAGCACATTTTCAAATGGATCACAGCCCATGCTGCTTCTCGGATCAAAACCATTTACAACTCTGAACATTTAAGAGAAGAGTGGAACAGAAGTGACCAGTACCGTGTGAAAATATACCTGTTTGCCAGCCTCGACCAGCCTCCAGCCTTCTTCTCTGCACTAAGTGTAAAGTTTACCGGGAGAGTAGAGTTTATTTTTGTGAACGTGGAAAACTGGGACAATAAAAGTTACATGGCAGAAATTGGTATCTACAAGACACCATCCTACATACTTAGGACTCCTGAAGGGATTTACAGGTATGGAAGTAATGCTGGTGAATTTATATCACTGCGTGCCATGGATTCCTTTTTGCGCTCGTTGCAACCAGAAGTTAATGATTTATTTGTTTTAAGCTTAGTTTTGGTTAATCTGATGGCTTGGATGGACCTGTTCATTACGCAAGGTGCTACTATAAAGCGATTTGTGGTTCTTATAAGCACTTTAGGGACGTATAATTCACTCCTAATTATTTCCTGGCTACCCGTGTTGGGTTTTTTGCAACTACCTTACTTAGACAGCTTTTACGAGTACAGTTTAAAACTCTTCAGGTACTCTAACACAACTACATTGGCTTCTTGGGTAAGAGCCGACTGGATGTTCTACTCTTCGCACCCAGCGCTCTTCCTCAGCACGTACCTTGGCCATGGTTTGCTGATTGATTACTTTGAGAAGAAGAGAAGACGCAATAACAACAACGATGAAGTCAATGCTAACAATCTGGAGTGGCTCTCAAGCCTGTGGGACTGGTACACCAGCTACTTGTTTCATCCTATTGCTTCCTTTCAACACTTCCCTTTTGACTCGGATTGGGACGAAGACCCAGATCTGTTCTTGGAGCGTTTGGCCTTCCCCGATCTCTGGCTTCACCCTCTGATACCAACAGATTATATCAAAAACTTACCAATGTGGAGGTTTAAATGCCTCTGCATCCATTCGGACGAAACGCTGGAATCCCTCCAAGACAGCGAAAGTGACTCTGACAGTGAGAACAGAGAGGTGTTCAGCAGTGAAAAAGACATCTCGGAGGAAGACGAGCCAAATACATTTCATAGGCCCAGGGCAGGAGAGCCTCGCTGCCGTGCCGACAGCTGTTCGTGTGCCAGTCCATGTTGTCACAGGGAGCCTTGTGGACGGAAAGCGAGGTCGTACGGGTCGTACAGCACCGCAGACGAGCCGGATTGGTCAGCGTGGCCCCCTGAGATGCTGCACTGCACGGAATGCGTGGTGTGCCTCGAAAACTTCGAGAGGGGCTGCCTGCTCATGGGCTTGCCGTGCGGCCACGTGTTCCACCAGAATTGCATTGTGATGTGGCTGGCGGGCGGAAGGCACTGCTGCCCCGTCTGCAGGTGGGCTTCTTACAAAAAAAAGCAGCCATACATGCAACCACAGCCTTTGTCCAACGATGCCCCGTCTTAGCCGTGCGTCCGTGTCCTGTGTCAGCTTTCAGGATATTACTGCTTGCCTTTTCAATGTTAGTCACTTAAAAGATTACGTGGTTTGAAGTTTTAGTTTAAATGTTAGTGCAGTGAACTAAAATATACACGATCTAACGTTAATGGCAGAGTTATTTGGTTGCCTTGTGTGTTGAACTGAATGCATTCTTACCGTACAATAACTTCTTTCTTTTCATCATCCTGAAACTCGACGCTGTTTTTGTAAGCACAAAATCAAACCTCCACCAGAAGCGTATCCCAGCAAACGTTTACAAGTGAGGATAGGGGGGGAATCTAAATTCTAACCGGAGATGATTGCTTAATTTAAGTGTTTCTTATTTTAGAGTCTGTTCAGCACATCCTTGTTGAATAATGTACGTTATAAGACAGTGCCGTTTAAAAAGAGATACGTAAAATAAATTATTTTAAAAGGAGATTTGTAATGTTAATTGTTTTGATAAATATTTTGTGTGTATAGTTACAGATGTCTTGCTGGTCTGATTTATCTGTGAAGACAATAAAAATATAACACAACTTTTGTGACTAATAAATCATCTCCTAGGGATGCTGGAATTCATTTCTGTACTGTGAAGGTAGCTGTGGTGTCCCTGTGCATTGCAGAACAGTTGGAATAGGTGGCCTTCAGAGGTCCCTTCCAACTCGAAGGATTCTGTGATTCAATGAACCACCGGCCGAGCAGAAGGCAGTGGTGTCTCACTGAGGTTCTCTGCTTGATCAGGGGTTTCCTAATTGATCACAAATTGCTTTCTCAGACCTTCCTTACAGCCTGTCTCTCCAGTATCTCATATGCAGACATCTATGAAGGCTTCATGGTCTCCAGTTTCAAAGCAAACCATCATGAAGGGGGAGAATGCCTTGGAGTGACTCGAGCACCCTGATAAGGCAGAACATTCCAGATTCCAGGTGTTGGTGTTCTGCAGTGATTTCTGATTGCCTGGAGAAGAGCAACAGCTGTTTGATGCCATGAGAAATGGGGTCTGGTTTCTTTGTATTTCAGTAAGAAAGTGCAGCTTTGGCTGTGCCTTTCAGGAATCAGCTGACTGCAAATTCAATGAGGAAATCTTGCTTTGTCTCCTCCCCAGTTCTTGCCCATGTGGTACAAAAGGAGGACAATTAACGAAGGCAGTGAAAAGCATAAACGCAGGTGCCAGTTGCAGTTCTGATCCATCTCTTTACTGTGCCTCTAGAGACATATGGGACGTGAGTGCTCACAAAGCCATTTGGCACTGTTTTATCCATGCAGGGGACCTGGACACGTTTGTTCTGTCACCAAATGTTTCACACCTCCCATCAGCAGGTGTCATCGCAGGAGGACACTCCTAATCATCAGAAGAGCTGTTTTGAGCAGTGCTTCTTTCCTCATATCCTATCGCAGTGTTGAGGTCAGGAGGAAGAAGGGGCATCACCAGCCCTGTTGTACTGCAGAAAGTGTTTTCATTCCAGCAGAGGGCTGTCGGTTCATGTCCTTCATCCCTCATTACCGAGGTGGAGCGGTGGGAGGCACAGTGAGGGCACAGAGCGTGTCAGCTTGCAGTGTGCAAAGCACCATCGCGCTGAGTGCTGTAAGCACACATGTGCTTACTGTAAGCAGCTCCCAGCCTGCCTGTATTGCTGCACAGCTCTTGTGTGGTTTGCTGAGCACCACGAGGGCACGTTGGTACGGCGCCGTGTCCTCAGGGCACCGCGTGCTGCTGGAAAGCCAACCCCAGCACACAGCCCGTGCCAGGCAGCGCTGCTGGGCGCTGGGTCAGCTGCTTTAGTGAACTGCTGTGCACACCTGTTCCAGCTGATTTAATGACCTCGCTTGCTCTCCTGATCCAATTCTTCTGATAAATGACAGAAAGTGCTGCTTAATTAGCAAAAGAGCCACAGAGGGCACTTCCATATGTGCAGATAATTATGGACAGTGGATGGGAATGACTGAAGGGTTTGTCCCCCTGTGCCTGTGAACCCGCATTACATTAATTGCTGCGATCCAGATCCTGCTGGATGCATCTGCTTCAAAATCTACAGCAGCTGTCCTGGCGGTCCCTGCAGGAAAGAGAAAGCAGTGTTGTGCCTTTATATTAGGAAACGCTCGTGTTGTGTCTGCAGAGGCATCCAAAGGGAGCTTACTGTGAGCACAGGATCTCAGTCTACCCCCAAACAGTAAAAGCGGGGAGCAGAGAAAAGGCCAGGCCTAGAGCAAGGCTGGCAGTTGCACTGTGAGTTTGCATGGCCCTGCTGGCTGCCTGCTGCCAGCGCTGGTCCCAGTCCTCAGTCGCGGGGCTGCTGACCCCTCGTTCAGTGACAGCTGCTTTCGTATGCTGCTTTTCCTGCTCTCTGATCCCAGAGGAGAGCTCTCCTTTCCAAAGCATCCTCAGATCTGCTTTCATTCTGCCCTAGGTTTTGAATAAGGGAAAAAAAGACAAAGGTGGACTTGTCCATTTTGTGACTACGATTAAAACGGCTTTCTGTGGGAACTGGAAAACAGTCACAGCACCGTAGAACCATAAAATGGCCTGGATTGAAAAGGACCGCAATGAACATCTAGTTTCAACCACCTGCTGTGTGCAGGGTCGGCAAGGGTAAGTATGATTGTAAGTCATCGCAGTGAGATGAAGTTAACAGCACTTCTGTGCTCCTGAGCCTCTGCAACCTTTAAACGCCGCGCTTACTCTGGTGCCACAGGAGCGGCACGGGGGGGCGGGGCTGACGCGGTAAGGGGGCGTGGCCAATGGGATTACGCCCCTCCCGCACGGCGGCGCGCAGGGCGGAGGCGCGCGCATGCGCAACGAGGCCGGGCGGCGGCCATCGGCGCATGCGCAGAGGGCCGTGCGCCGCAAGGCCCCGTCAGCGGGCGGGGCGGGAAAGGCGGCGCCGGGCGGGCCGGTTCCGCCATGGGACTCTTCGGCAAGACCCCCGAGAAACCGCCCAAGGAGCTGGTGAGCGCCGGCGGGACCGCTTCGGGCGGCGGGAGTAGGGGTGCGGGACCGGGAGGCGGCGCGGGCCGTTGCCGTGGCAGCGGGGGGTCCGGCGCCGAGCCCCAGGGCTGCGACTCGATTCCTCGGCCTCGCGGGCAGCGGCCGCTTCCTGAGCGCTTGTGTCCCGTCGTGCTGCTGTGTGGAACCGGAGCGGAGTGTGAGGCACCGAGCGCCGTGTGAGGGGCTGCGGTCAGCGGCGATGGCTGCGATGGGCGCTGCGGTTTGGTGCGAGTGGTTGCGTTGGGGGGAAGCGTGCAAGAGTGCGTCCCTTTACAGCTGGAGTCCAGCTAACTCTCGCGCTTTCTCATTTTGAGGTGAACGAATGGTCCCTGAAGATAAGGAAAGAAATGAGAGTCATTGACAGACAGATCAGAGGTGCGTCCTTCTGGCTTTTCTTTTGTGTGTCCCTGCCTTCCTTGTCATAGAATGGCCTGGGTTGAAAAGGACCACAATGCTCATCCAGTTCCAACCCCCTGCTATGTGCAGGGTCACCAACCAGCAGACCAGGCTGCCCAGAGCCACATCCAGCCTGGCCTTGAATGCCTGCAGGGATGGGGCATCCACAGCCTCCTTGGGCAACCTGTTCCAGTGCGTCACCACCCTCTGTGTGAAAAACTTCCTCCTAATATCTGACCTAAACCTTCCCTGCCTCAGTTTAAAACCATTCCCCCTTGTTCTATCACTATCCTCCCTCATAAACAGCCGTTCCCCTCCTGTTTACATAGAATCATAGAATCACAAGGTTGGAAATTACCTATAAGATCATCTAGTCCAACCGTCTTCTCATTGCCACTGCTACCACAAGCACTAAACCATATCTTGCAGCTCCTCATCCAGACGCCTCTTGAACACAGTCAGGGATGGCGACTCCACCACCTCCCTGGGCACCCATCCTAGGCTCTCTGGGATGGCTGACCACTCTCTGAGAGAAAAAGTTTTTCCTCATGTCCAAACTAAACCTGGTACAACTTGTGGCCATTTCCCTGGGTCCTGCTCATTGCCTGGGAGAAGAGGCCATACCCCTCTTCACCATGAACTCTGTTCAGGAAGTTATAGAGTGCAATGAGGTCTCCTCCAGACTGAACAATCCCAGCTCCCTCAGCCGCTCCTCCTAAGACTTGTGCTCCAGACCCCTCACCAGTTTTGTTGTCCTTCTCTGGATGCTCTCCAGGGCCTCAATGTCTTTCTTGTAGTGAGGGGCCCAAAACTGAACACAGTACTCGAGGTGCGGCCTCACCAGTGCTGAGTACAGGGGGATGATCACCTCCCTGCTCCTGCTGGCCACACTATTTCTAATGCAGGCCAGGATGCCGTTGGCCCTCTTGGCCACCTGGGCACATTGTCTGCTCATGTTCAGCCGAGCGTCAATCAATACCCCCAGGTCCCTTTCCTCTTCACACTCATCCAGTCACTCATCCCCAGTCCTATAATGCTGCATGGAGTTGTTGCGGCCAAAGTGCAGGACCCGACACTTGGCCTTGTTGAACTTCATCCCATTCACCTCAGCCCAGTGATGCAGCTTATCTAGATGCTCCCTTCAAGTACTTGAAGGCCACAATGAGGTCTCCCTGGAACCTTCTCTTCTCATGGCAGGGGAAGGGGCTGAAATCGAATAAACCAGGGTAGTTATTGCATCTGGAATGGAGAAATAACGTGGTCCTGGGGCTGAGTTGGTCTGTCCTACAGAAATGTCATCATTCTGAAGTTCTACAAGTAAAATGTTCTACGTAACCTGAAGTGTTCTGCAGAGATCTAATGTACCCGTGTCCCATCTGGTAGGATGAATTTCACTTATCCAGAACTTCCCCCAGACTGACTTAACAAATGGCCTTGGTGCAGTGTGGCACTTCCCATGTAGAAGCTCTGGGGATACGCAGTGTCCTAAAGAGCACACAGAAATGGGAGTTCCTTCCTTTTCTTAATGGTTATTTTGCTCTTACATTCATGACGCTTCTGGAGATGTCTTGAAAAGCAGAGAGCTGTGTGTTATTACTCTGCTATTTGCTCTCTTTGGTTTGCCTTCCCAGAACCTGAACAATTATTTTCTTTGAAAATACACGCCAGCAAATGACTGGTTTTTTTCTTCCAAGTCCATAGCAGTCTGTAACTATTGGCTGTGCATCTTCTTCTGTACTTCAGATATTCAGAGAGAAGAGGAAAAGGTGAAACGGTCGATAAAGGATGCTGCCAAAAAGGGGCAGAAGGATGTGTGTGTGATCCTGGCCAAGGAACTGATCCGCTCTAGGAAGGCTGTAAGCAAACTCTATGCCTCCAAAGCTCACATGAACTCTGTTCTCATGGGGATGAAGAACCAGCTTGGTAAGAACTTCGAAGCCCCGGTGCAATGACTCCCCCCAGCTCCAGAGACAAGGGCTAAATTTCCATTTTCAGAAGGTCATCTGTAAGATGAGTTAAGTGAGATGGAATTTAGAAGCAGGCTCCTCTTATTAAAGGGAGCTGATTCTGGGGGGCTTTCAGGACCTGGAGAAATTCTTCCTGTACCTGGTCCTGAGGGATCTGGCTGCTGCAGTTCTGAGTCCCCACATCCAGCCATGATGGGTGCTTAGCTCCCATCAGTGCCATGTACCAGCACAGCATAAACACACAGCTTTGAGTGAACATCAGCAGCACTCGGGCCTAATCCTCCTCTCTGGGGTTGATGAGGACTGAGATCCACGAGTAGATTGCATCTGTGTGATGTGACATTGCAGTGAACTGGCAACAAGGAGGCAAGTCCCCAAACTCCAGGTTAGTAAGCTACTGAAACTTAGCATTTCAGAAGTCAGACGTGACTCCCCACGTAGCTCAGTCAGCAGAGAGGCTGGGGCCAATCCTGCAGATTGGGATTTCCTCTAAAAGGAAAGATGCAGAGCAGCCTCCGTGTTCCTGCTGCTGGCATCTTCACTGTACTATGAATGTTCTGACGTGCTGACCAAGCAATGAGAATGAATGTAGAATTCAGTCTGGGGTTTGTGTTGCAGGCTGTACGTTTCTTTTAAATTGCCTAAATGCAAGTTTTTATCTGCACAGGGAGGATATAATTTCCTTCCTTTCGGTGACACAGGGATCATTCAAGTTATTCTATGCCTCTCCTTCACAGCTGTCCTCAGAGTAGCAGGTTCATTGCAGAAGAGCACAGAAGTCATGAAAGCTATGCAGAGTTTAGTGAAAATCCCTGAAATCCAGGCGACCATGAGAGAATTGTCCAAAGAGATGATGAAGGTAAGATCTGTAACACGGATCAGGTGTGGGTGAGCAGGGGGTGGTTGTCCAGTGAGCTGAAGCACTGTGCAACTTCTGAACCATTTTACCATTATACACCAGAAGGCTTTGGCCATGTGGTGCCAGGCCCTGTAGGGAAGTATTTTTACATGCAGATGGGAAAGAAGGGAAGCTGATGTCAGACACAAATTTTACAGCCTGTCATGTAGTTTAGGCTTTATGACTGAAGCACGTGAAGTACAGATGCCTTTGTGATGCAAACTTGCATTAAGCTGGGTTGGAGATGCTGTAGCATTTTTCAACTTTCAGCGTACAACAGAAGTGAACAACAGCTGCAGGGTGTGAATGTGAGAACATGCATCTTTAATCCTCGTTCCTTACTGCTGTTCCTGTGCACCAGTTGTGCAGATACAGACTCAGAATGTACATCTGAGTACAGCCAGTCTTATTCAGAAAAGCTTGAGCAGTGATTGGATGTCCTGGATGGGCATCAGACTGGGAAACTCAGACTGGGAAATGACTGCTCTCCAGTTTCCAAGGGCATCACTTGCTGTCTTCTTGTTCCTGTTAGGCTGGTATCATAGAGGAGATGCTGGAGGACACCTTCGAAAGTATGGAGGATGAGGATGAAATGGAGGAGGAAGCAGAGATGGAAATTGACAAAATTCTGTTTGAAATTACAGCTGGTGAGTCTCTGTGGGCCACCAGGAGCCCAATGAATCCAACTGCCCCAGCCATGGGGGCCTGTACAGTCAGACAGCTGTTGGGTGTTACTTCACAGTGGCTGGCAGAATTATTGAGACACCCGTACCTAAGAGCTGCTGATATTAAATTACAACTTAATGCTCACTAAGGGCTCTCTTTATGTTGTTCACAGGAGCCTTGGGTAAAGCACCTAGTAAAGTCACAGATGCTCTGCCAGAGCCAGAACCCATGGGAGCAGCTGCTGCTGTTGACGAGGAGGAAGACATTGAAGCAATGCAGTCACGATTGGCTACGCTGCGTAGCTAAGGAGGAAATGTACAGTTTGCCTTTGTTCCACTATGGGATGTTCTATCTTCAAAATGCAACACTTAACATGTGCAAATATTTTATGTAATATATTTTTTTCTGCCTGAGTCCTGTATTCTCCAAGAAACTACTGTAATATACACTTCTTCTTGGGGGCTGCAGTCTCAAGAGATTATTTTCCCCTTTTCTTTCAGCCTGTCTCAGGTGGGAGATGATGGTGAAAGGGCAAAGGTCTGTAAAGTGATGTGTTTTCAGATATCAGGTCTTGAAGTGCATTCTTAGGGAAGGATGCTCCTTGAAGCTAAACAGCACTTTGGCTTAATCAGCTACCAAAACCTTCTGTGGTGTGAGGTCTTTGACTGACTGACTGACTGACTCCAGATTTTATTAAAGCTGCTCTTAAAGTGATGCATGGACACAGCTGCTCATTTGCACCTCTCCAGATTTTTCGCCTTTCGCAGCTCCCTTTTGGGTTTACAAAGCTAAAGAAAAGCTTTCATGCAGGAGCAGCTGTTAAATAAAAGGAAAGCCTGGACAGAGCCAGAAGAGGAGGTAGGCATGGGAAGAAGCAACAGCTTGAACAAGTAAGCATAAACAGCATGAAAATGATGAGAAAGGAGGTGGCAGAAATGAAAGGCAAGCTGTGGCACCCGCACTGCACTTAGCATAGTGGCAGCTCTTCTGCCTGTGGCTGGGTGCAGATCACAACAGATCCTGTCCAAATACTGAAAAACACAACTAACTGAAGATCTATGAAATGAAACCTGGTACCCACAGAGCCCCCAGGGAGAGCAGTTGTGGCCCAACACTGCTGAGCAGCAGCATCTGTTACCCACTCTGCTCATCCAAACCCAGTAACAGAGTACAGCAGTGTTACAGGCCAGCAGCTGTGAGCTTCATCTGACACTGGTGCAGTCACTGCAGTCACAATATAAACAAGGATGGCTGCTGGAATTCATCTCGTTGTGGTGGGGGGGGTGGATCCAAAGTTCCTTAGAGCAGCTTGAAGATACTGTGAGGAAGGTGGCTGCACTGCTGTAACAGTTCTTGCTGCAGGCTGAAGGAGCGCCTGCTCACAGAGAACAATTTTATTTGAACCTGCTATTGCCATTTGTGCCACCTCAATTCCTTGCTCTGAAATTTCATAAAAAGACATTCCAATAAAGCCCCCCCGAGCTCGAGAAGAAGCCCCTCCATCTTCAGTTTTCATTAATTTTGTTGTAAAGAGTACTGACAAATGCTCAGAACTCCATTCCATACGTGGCATCTTAACACTGAAAGGTGAAGTCACCTGCAGCTGTCTGAACATCATCACAACCTACCAGGTACTTCCGTGGTTGTGAAGTTAGCTGCTGTTTAAGAGGCACATTGTTGGAGTTTGAATCCCCAGCACAGGATGCCTCCTCCCAAAGGGAAACTTCAGGCAAAACTCATCTCGATGCAGCAGAGGCAGCACGCACTGCCATGCTGCCTCTGTTCCAACAGGTCAGGAGCACGGAGCCTCACAGGCAAAGTAAGCAGTCTCTAATTTTAAGGCAGACTTACTGAAGAAAGTTAAGGCTGTGTTCAGAGAAGGCACTCAGAGCTGGGAGCTGCCCAACAGCTTCCAGTCCCAGCTGACAAAGCAAGGAGGAGCCAAGTGCTGATCGCTTTCATGCTGGAGGCAAACAGAGGCACAGCCCACAGCAGCCCCAATGCTTCTGGTTGGGGCCCAGCTTTGAGCAATGAAACTCAAGTGCTCCCTTTCTGCTGCAAAGCAAACAAGAACTGACTGAGGGCAATTTGTTTCTTATCATCTTCACAGCTCAGAAAGGAAAAACACCTGGAAAGTCAGTGACTGGCAGTAGCTGATAGGTGGGGTAAGACAAGATTATGTAACAGCAGTAGTAAGGAAATCCAAAATCTATCTTTAACAAATGGGTCTCAGCTGTACGTGCACATGTCTGTGTGTAAAATCAGTGTGACTCATTACACTCCCTGGGTGCTAGGATACTGCACGCCAGCTCCCCACACATCTTCCACCCAGATCCAAGAAAGGCAATTAAGCTGCTTTATTTCATTTACTTGAAACTTGCTATTGCAAGAACGAATACTCATCTGAAACACAGCCTTGGCTTGAAGGGTTCTTCATTGCTTCAAACACAGTGACAAGTGAACATGGTGTTTCTCGCTGCAGGAGGCAGACAGAGCAGAGGCTGCTCTAGCTCAGGTGTTTTCTGCCAGCTAGAGACCTCAGCAAGTAAAGATGGAGGGAAGTTCTCACTGAACATAGAGGTGTTCAGCAGACATCAAGGCAGCAGCAGGAGTTCAGTGAATGGGAACATCTGTGCACACTGAGCTACGTGACAGTGCCTGCACTGACCCCTGTGCCTCATGGCCGCTCCCAGAGGAGTTGACATTGAGTTCACAACGACTTCTGGCTCACAAAGCTGCCCTGGACCTGGCTCAGCCCAACTGCTGTCCTTTGTGTTTCAGTGCTGGAATAGAAAAGCTGAGTTTATTTTAGCTTATCTTGGTAGATGACAGATGCGTTTCTCCTCTGCTTGTTTTTACAGTTTGTGATGTCTTCAATCTAAGCAATTTTAGAGCAGTGTGCTTTTTAAGACGGAAGCTGCAGAACTCATTCAATGCAGACCACAGTAGCAGCTGAGAAGCAATAATCAACTTAAGCCACATTGTGGTATCCAAAAAAGGCTACAAACAGATCACTGAATTAAATACAGAGCTTTCAGATACTTTAAAAAAAGTCTATGAACAATATGATACACAATTTACTTTTGCATTTCAAAGCACTGCATCAAACTCATTGCTTTTTAAAGAGTCAACTGAAGAAGCTGGGCAAGGAACAGTATCTGAAATAGAAGAATTTTATGTAGACCATTCAGTGTTAAAAACCAGAGAATCAAACGTAAGTTCAAATTAAAGATCAGTTTCAAACAGAAGACATTTGATTAAAAGTTTCTTTTAACGTTTAGAAATTTAAATACATTTACCTAAAGATGGTTAATCTCCATCTCTATGTTACTATACAATAGCTTAAAGCTACTTTAAATGCTAGTTCTATGTTAATGTGAAGTTACAGAACCGCATTCTTAGTTAACATAAATTGGTTATTAGTTGGGTGACTCCGTATTTCCTCCCACCCTGAAATAAGCTTTAAAAATGGAGCTTTACAATGTCTCAGATAATAGTTTTCAAATGAGTAGTTTGGAATAATTCCCGACAGTTCTATAGGAGGTATTTTGTACAGTTTGGAGAGCAACTCCATATAAAGTTCTATTGCAACTGAGCATTCACAGTATGCCACAGTCCATACATATTACTACATATACATATCAGGTTTGTAAACATTGGAAGAATACACAGAACATAGTACCACAATCCTCTGGTACTGCTGAAAGGAAGATGAGGTAACATTCATATAATCTCAAAGTCCACAGAGGTCCTGACTGAGTAGTTAAAACAGCTGCCAGCGCTTCTGTTTTCATAGTGTGTGTTAAGGCTTTCTACTTTAAGATCTGCTAAGGCTGGATTCGTTCGCTCTCAATATCCCAACTGCATCTTTAACAGCGTGGTATATGACATTCTTCACCTAGGGAGGAAAAGAAGGCGTTCAGTTTGACAGCCAAGCAGCGTGGGTAGGGCAGATCAGAAGGCCCTGACACACAGCTGCAGATTCCCACCTTCTCTGCACCCACGAGCACAGAGGTGCTTCTCTGCCAGAGCCCCACTTACATCACTGAGCTGTGAAAGCGAGGCGCAGTGCTAACGGCAATTAGCTGAAATGCAGCAGCCTCACATTACTGTGGGTTCAACCAGAGGAAGAACAGCACAAACAGGAGGTAATGCTTCAGAGCGCTGTCAGAAGGCCTCCTCTAAAGCACTCAACACGTGTAACATTAAAAACAATTTTTCCAAGGTCCAGTGCAACCCAATCTGGACTGGAAAGGTTGTATGGATGGCTCAATCTGCAGGGATTTGGTGAGGGTTTTTGTTTTTTAAAGGGAGAAAAGGGACGAGGCTCTCCTTGAGCACAGGAAACATACCTGCAATTTATCTTCATGGTTTGTATGCGTATGTGACAGATACCTAAATTCCTGAGTGAGCCAGAAGCAATGCTTGACGTGCTCTGGGGATACAAAGTCTTCTGCAACTTTAATACAACTGTACAAATTATGAACCTGGAGAGAACAAACAAGCATTAGCCACGTATGCAAAGTCTGCCCAAGTGGTCGGGCTGCAAACAGTGCCACTGGTCCTTGCCTGGTGCGGAGCTCCTGCTGGAATGAAAACTACATCTCCTAGAAACTGTACAATAGCCCAGCCTTGAACTCCATACTCCTGGTGAAGGCGTTTTCTTAGAGATCGATCCAAGTACCAACTTTGATCATGAATGGGATCGTGATCTACAGGATTTTCTTGACCTTGTTCTTCAGCAACCTGAAAAGTAGGGAAAGAGGCTTGTTACAACACACCAGTCCTGCAGGATGACCAAGATGTGCACGCATTCCACACCGAGCAGCTTGCACCACGTGATCAGATACAAGAGTTATACGCAAGATTTGGATTCTTTACTCAGTTCTTGTTTGTCAAGGCTACATCACTTCATTTCCACCTGCTTCACAAACATGCTGCAAAGGTGGATGTGGTACATTAAAATCATTCCAGTGTACACAGGAAAGAAGAAACGGGGTCAAAGTGACCCATACTCACAACAGGAACTTCTCATACGTGAGAGCATTTCTCTTACACTACTCTAGCACGTAACTGGACAAGACTGAGTGCCAAAAGCAGCAGGTGCCTGCCCTGAGGCCTGCACTACGCACTGTGCTTGCTGACCAAAACAGAGCCTGCTAACAAGAGTTCCAGAAGTTACCAGTCAGGGAGGCATGAGGACTTCATTCAGGAAAACGGAGGGGCAGGAGGATGTGGGGACCAGATGTTTGAATCTTAGGAGTTCATTTAAAAGGAGATGAACGCCTTGGTTCTATCCTGAGAGAAGCTGCAGGAAGTCTCAGGCCTGCAGGGAAGTATGCTACAAGAGACTAAGAATCAAATCACAGCTGCTTATAAAAATTCACTAGCAAGTTTTATCAGATACAGTATTAACAAAAAACAAAATCTTAACCAAATTAGCTGTAGCTCCTCCAAGCTGTTGTCTAAGACAGTGCTCAGGCCAACAGCTGTTCAGACCATTCCATTTATTCTTTTAAACATTGACATTTTTACTTTTAGTGAAAAAAAGTCCCATTTCTGGAACTACCAGGAACTCTTGACCACCTGTGGTAAATAGTGAAAGGAGCCCTTTTTGATGCAGTATCACCTCTTTCCTTCCTCAGACCCTTTCCCTCCCATGGAAGCCACATGAAAAACCTTAATTTCTCCCTCAATCTAAACCTGAAAGCTATGGAAAGAAAAACACAGTGTAAGAACATGAAAGAAGGGAGACTTCATAAATGATGTGACCAACATTTCCAAAGACCACCTCATGCACATGTTTAAGGGTCT
Source organism: Lagopus muta (assembly GCF_023343835.1). Classification (NCBI taxonomy): domain Eukaryota; kingdom Metazoa; phylum Chordata; class Aves; order Galliformes; family Phasianidae; genus Lagopus; species Lagopus muta. The sequence goes on along the minus strand of NC_064436.1, from coordinate 65,767,242 downwards.
AAACTGTGTTTGTGTTGAAACTGGAACAGGAAGGTTAAAAAAAGAAGCCCAAGGATTTGTGTTTACAAGTCTGCATGGGCAGTAAAACAGTTTTTAAGAAGGAGCAGCCCACCTTTTTGAGGAACTCCCGGATCTTCTCTGTATCCTTAGCAGCATAGATGTGCCACAGAGCTCCAGGTTTTTCTCGGCTTTCAGTGAAACGCTTAATTGTCAGCTCATCAGAATCTCCATCTTGTATGGTCTTCAGCACTTCTGTGAAGAGAAAACACAAGCAGTTACACTACAGAGACCTTTCCACCAACCACATCTGGACCACAGCTTTCTTGGAAGGAAACAGTTCCTCCAGAACAAGAGAAAAAACTTCACCTTCTTCTTGATCAGCCTGACCTTTGGGGATCCCCACATACACCATAACATTGGCTGCATCAGACACATCCAAGTGGAGATTTGTTGTGCCATATTTTCTATCTTCTGGTGTTATTAAGCCTGAAAAAAAGCACCCACTACATTAGTGAGATAAAGAGAAATCTTCTGCTACTCTAAGCAGAGCTACCCAAAAAGCCCAGGCAGCTTTTACTTTCATCAGCAAATTCCTCCAGGCAGCAGTTTCTTTTTTTTCCTAGGACTTTGCAGCATCACCTTTGTATTTTGCCAACTGTTAAGTTCACAAGCTAACAAATATCAGCCTGCACCTCCAGCCCGCCTGTGTGATACACGAAAACCACACTACTGTTAGCAGAGGGTTTCTGCAGCAGTTTTGAATAAAGAATTCTCAGCAACAGTTTCTCCTTCAGCAGCTGCTACAGCATTTTTAGGTCAGGATCTCTTTACTGGCCACGATGAGGCTTAATGTTTGAAGTGTCTTTTGAGTGACAACTTATCACAGGAAGAATCTATTTTTTTGTTTTCAGAGCAAGCTTCGATCCAGAAGCCAGGCTGGATGGGGTTGTGAGTAACCTCATCTAGAGGGAAGTGGGGCAGAGGCAGGGGGTTGGAACCAGATGAGCTCAGATGTCTCTTCCAAGCCAAACCATTCTGTGACTCAAATACATGGGCAGAAAGAGCCATAGTCTGACACATTCCTTACCGTAGGCGTTGTACATCTTAGGGCCCAGGTCTGGTCGTACAAAATAGTTGGGAAGTCGAGAGGCAAGGTTGAGCTTTCCACCTCTCCTAGTGTACTCTGGCAGTGGAATATTTTTCATCAAATCATCAAACCTAAAGAAATACAGCACAGTTCAGTGTTAGGCCCCGTGATCAACAGCTTTTGATGAAGCAGCTGTCAAAATGTAACCGTATTTCTACATTTTATTGCTTTGGAAGCACAGCACACAAACAGTTTCTTGGCAAGTTCATACCGAGAAGGCATCATATCTCTGAAATCTTCTCCTGGAGGCCAATCTTTAAGCTTCAACACCATTGGCTCTCCTTCTTCTGTTCTCAGGCGGCCTATTGTCAGATATTAACATGTCAGATTATAACAGCTTGCACCACTCACACTGCAACTCATCATGAAATCCCAATCTTATTTTACAGCCACGTTCACCCTGCAATTGTTCACACAGAACCGAAGGCACGCAGTTCACTTGACACCACGGTCAGGTATTACTGCCCTGAGAAGCGTGCTGTGACAGTGCAGAGCTTTTTGGATTAAGTACAGTGTGAACTTCAGTGGCTCCCCTCCCTAAGCACTTCCCACAGCTTAACTCAGACAACCAGAACAATGTTCTGCATCTGAGGGCAGCTAATGGTAAAACTGAGCTCAAGTAACACAAATGAGAGGCACGAACAAGCCTTCCAGCTCCCAGTCCTCCTGCCTCAAGTACCAAATCCCCAAAGTTTCCATCACACAGATGAGGCAGGACCTCCAGCTGCCAGGCAAGCATTAATTCTGGAAAAAGTTTGTTTCTAGAAGCAAAAATGCCAAACCTCATGCTCACCTCCCCAAACCTCAGGAACACCTACACGTTTCAACAGCAAGATCTAATTACCTTCCGAGTATCAACCACACACAGGTCCTTTTGTTTTACCTGCGTGGGTTAAAGCTGACAGGTGAACCAATTTGCTAAGATCCCCAACTTGTTCAGAATGCTTTCCCAAAAGAAAAAAAGCAGCCAAACGTGCTGCTCAGAGATGGTCCTCAACACAGCTGACAACATTTCCTCTAACTCCACCATCCCTTGAGCACACCTGGTGAGAACACAGGGCAGACACTGTCTTCAGAGAACAAAGCCTGGAACATCTTTTATTCTGCTCTGTGCTGCTCAAGGATGGCAATGTCATGCTAGAGTAAGATTACCATTGCTTAATATTTTACCCACTGTAAAGAAATTCACACTGCTTACTTGAAATATCTTCAAACCCATCCCAGAAATCTCCTACAGTAGCGCCAGTGATGATTTCATTGGTCCTGCAGTTGACCAGGTCTACTTCCTGTTGGCCAAACTCTTTCCTGAAGGACTCGGGTCTCCAGAGGTCTGCATTTAATTTGTGATGCACTCCTGACACCATTACAGGCTGTAAGGAAAAAGACACCCCAAAGAATCATCAAAAACTTCTAATTCTAACCACCCATGAAACGTACCAAACATTGAAACATGGGCACTCTGCAAACATCCCACTTTAAAGGATGAACGCTCTGCCACACAGGAATCACACCATGCATTTGTCCATTCCTTATTCCAAGCTCCAAAGCAGCATTTTATTTTTTTTTAATAGAGAGCTATAAGTTCAGCACTGTGTTTGGAAACTGATTTTAAATAATATATATCTTTTTATCTAAGGATTTCAGTGTTCAGGTATTACATATCACGGAGTTTCAGTGTTGCTTATGGTTGCAGTAAGTTTGCACCTGCCTTTCAAGTAAGAGATCAAAGCACACGATGAGAAAATGGCAAGAGGAGATGTTCACTACCTGTCCCTGCTTCCAGCACTCTCTGAAGACGTTCCAATTACTCTCATTGTTGGGATCTTGAAGACACAGCAAGCGGTTATCACATAACCAGTAATGAGGCGTGTCAAAGCCCATTATTGTAGGCTTTATAGTCAGTCCTTGTGGCTTCTTAGGCATGTCTGTCACAGTTCTGTTTTGCACCAGGGAAGCAAAAATGTCATCGAGGATTTTGGGTGTACTCTTGAGTCCATTGTCTGTCTGGTTTATTAAAAAAGAAAGAGAAAGAACAAAAAAGTTGGTGTGTTTTTCTGTCAGTGTCCTCCGCAATCCAAAGATGATGTATTTAATATTGATGAATTTATATATCTGCCACTTCCAACATTTTCACGTCAGCACACAATCGTGCAGAGAAACAGAGGTCTGCAGAACAGCTGCTGCCTAGAAATTCAGTGCCATTAAAGGTCAGTGTCATTTCTGATAACATCTGCAGCGTTCTGGCAGCACGCAGTTCCACCCCGATTTCAGCAGCACTGCAGAAAGGCACTGAATGCTGCACGAAGGAAGACTTCCTTTATATCAAAGGACAGAAATGCAGTTTCACCAAGGGACCCCAAGGACAGTATTTTATCCCATTTCTTTGGGGCTGTACCTGTTCCTGGGCTGTAACCTGCTCTTGCAACTGAAGTGAATTGGTGTGCAGGCCAGGCACAAGTCAGTCACCCACCCTCCACAGAAGGAGGTTTCAGATCCCTCTGTAAGCTCCTTGATGGTTCTTTTAGAGATTAGAGGAGATGCAAATCAATGCACCTGCCAGACATTATGCTGAGTAAATTTGTCAGCTTCATCACCTGCCTCCCAGCCCCTCACTCAAGCAAGACTGGCTGAAAGCACTACTGAATTACTATTCTAAAAAGCACTGCAACAGACAATGAATTAAACCCTTTCTCCCTCCAAAGGAGAATAAAGTATTGGCTACTGTGACAAATGCCTGTGGTGACTGCAGCCACAGAACAGCAGTCTAAGCCTGGTATCAACACAAGCCAGTGCAGAGATGTCACATACCTTTCCTCCAGAAGAATTCAGGAGATTCCGCAGGAAACCCGTGTTGTTGTTGCTCACAGGTGTTAGTATTGCACTGTTGAATGTCTGCAGGGCTGCAGCAGGCTTAGCTAAGGTAGGGAGTGTCTGAAGAGGTTTGTTTTCATTCTTGGAAATGGGTACGAGAAGTTTCTCTGCAATGAGGAAGAAAAACATTTGAAGAAATACAGCAAGGAGTGATCTGAACCACAAGAAACATCCTTCAAATCAAATCCAAAGCATATGAGATACTCACATAAATATACATATGAACACGCATACGTATGTGCAGTATGCATATGCTCTGCAATAGACTCACTGAACTCCATTCCAGTAGGCACTGTGTCATCCTCAAAGATACTGCTGGGCCCTGGGCATGTTTTTCTAACAAACAGCCACAGAAGGGTTTGCCTCTCACCAGTTCTATACATACCTTTGTTTTCTTTATTCACATTTCCACTTGTTATATTTGACAGCCAACTTAATGAAGGAGAAGTGTTTACTGAAGCAGTTTGTTTACTTCCAGCTGCTGGTTTGACAGGAGGATCGTGTGCAGGGACCTGTGGGCTCAGGACTAAGTTGTTTTGCTGAAGGCTGGTCCTCTCTCCAGGTACCAAGTTCTGAAAAGCACAAAGTGAGATCCTGATTAAATATAAACACACCAATGAAGGAAAAACGAGCAACGTTCTTTCAAAATAGAATAAAGGAAGCGCTGCCCTCCTTTAAATAACCTCATCTCCACAAGAGGTCAGCATTGCATCTTAGTACTGAAAAGAGATCCAGGAGAAACCACGACTTCTCAACTTCAAGAGCTTATGGAGTCCATCTCTCTTCATGATAAGCAAAGAAAGCTGAGTTTCCCAGATGATTTTCTGGGATCGCTTTAGAAACCAAATACAATTTTAGTAGCTGCTTCTTGGTGTTCTAGTAGTAGATTATCATAGAATGGCCTGGGTTGAAAAGGACCACAACGATCATCCAGTTCCAACCCCCTGCTGTGTGCAGGGTCACCAACCAGCAGACCAGGCTGCCCAGAGCCACATCCAGCCTGGCCTTGGATGCCTGCAGGGATGGGGCATCCACAGCCTCCTTGGGCAACCTGTTCCAGTGCCTCACCAGCCTCTGTGTGAAAAACTTCCTCCTAATATCTGACCTAAACTTCCCCTGTCTCAGTTTAAAACCATAATTGCCAGGGCTAAGCTGGAGGTTCAGTTTGCTTGTTTAAAACATGTAGATAGAGCACCTAAATCTCTATCCTCAAGTGGCAAAAATCTACCAGCTCTAAAATAGAACTGCATGCGAGTGCAGCTGTGGCCAGAAGCAGCCATGCACAGAACCCTCAGCAATCTCTTAGGCAGCTGAGTTACTCGTTTGGAGCTGCTACATTGCCAGGCTAACCAAAACGACTTCTGTGGCCTGGGATTTCTGCATGGCTGGCTATATTTCACCTTCCTGCTCAAAACTGTCCAAACAAGAAGTCATTATATGCATTTATTACTGCTTCATTCTTTATTTCACATCTTAGTGACTACTGATGCTTGGTAAGAATCCCAAACACGACACAAGTCTCAAACTTCATTAAATAAGTTATGCCCTCTGTGTCACAGCATAAAACAAAATTCTCATTTTACAGAGAAAGAGGTATAGAGGACATTCTGAGAAACTAAGACCCAAGTTAGGTCAGTCGTATGCTAACTTGAACTACATAACCACCTTCCTTGCTCTTAATATCCACAATATTCCACATCTCTTACATGGATTACCAGCCAAAAATCAAGTTCAGCCTGCTTCTTGGACTCAAAATGTATTTATTCTCAAAATAAGTTTATAAATAAGCATATGTAAAAGACACTGATTTTTGTAATGCTGCAAAACTAGGCCATTAACTTGCAGTATTTTTTACTTTCCAAAATACATATATCTAATTACATACTGCCATTCACAAAATGAAAGCCTTCTTCATTTTCTCATAGCAATTAGAATTACTTATTGAAATAAAATCACCAAGAAAACCCAAACTTTATGATGTTTCTTTGCTTGTTAATAAAATAAGCAACAAACTTCCTACCAGAAGAACTTTCCTGCAGAGTAGGCAGTGCTCCTCCATACTGCTCCAGACCTTGCCACTTTATCCATATTCAGCTCTTTTATACATTCCAGAACTTTCCTACCCTGCTCATTCTTTTAGGTGCTGCACATAAAAGGCTGGATGTTGTGTTGAGGGACATGGTTTAGTGGGAGCTACTGGGAATAGGTGAACGGTTGGACTGGATGATCTTGAAGGTCTTTTCCAACCTTGGTGTTTCTATGATTCTATACATGCTACACCTCCAGGACACAAGGGCTAGCCTGCACTCCCAGCCATTACCCCATCTCTGTTGTTAAGACTGAGAGGACTTGAAGTCTAATCCTATGTTTTGACTGATGAAATAGAGAAACAGCCAAACTCACTAACATTTTAACATTTTTCAATAGGTTACTCATCAAGTTACCAGATGTCAAAAGAACCAAGTAAGACTTCCCCCAAAAGTGAGAACCAAACAAAAATCCAGCAGTGGTCAGGACTGGTGTGCTTGTGTCAGTTGCCACTGGCTTCAAATACGGCTACATTGAGACCAACATGTGGGTATTTCAGCTACACAGACAGCAGTGAGAGGCAATGCAGCAATACCTGTTTTGAATCCTCCTTTAGAGTGGGCTTTGACAGGGCCTTGAACTGTTTATTTGCACAGGGGCAGTTTGCCTTTATTCCCCATTTTGTTCTTACGGAGTGAACAATATCACCAACATCATAGAGTGCTGAAGGGAAAAGAGTAATTAATGAGCTTAATTAATTAGAACATTCGGCTAGTTTTAAAGAAGTTGTGCATACTACTCAGCTAAACAACAGCAAAGTAACAGTTCACCTTTAAACACTACATTTTGCTACTGCTTTGTGAAGGTCAAGATAATGAAACAAGTAGCAGGCACACAGGCTGTTCCAGTTTAGGAACTTAAACCTGTTGACAATACCACTAAACTTTGGTTAACCTTAAAACTAAAAAAACACCACCAAAAACAAAAAGCCACTTAGTTTAATATCAATAACATAGAAAAGACAGCAAAAGGCTGCAACTGCCCATCAGTCTCCCAATCAAATCCTTAAAATACCTCTTCCAGGAATTATCTGTGTAGGCATTAGATTCTCCGGTTCGTGCTCCTGCCCCTTCACACATTTAAACCAGGAGAAAGTATCCGAGTCATCATCTGTAAAACACAGTCATTACGTGGTGTTTGAGTTGCCAGCTGTACCGTCACATCACAACACAGGTCCTTCCCACTCTCCCCTTGCCTGAAGCAGCAACATGCACTCTCACCTTCATGTATGCCTTTTTTCCTCATCCTGTAGCAGTCCACACACACGCCGAAGCCGCACTTTGAGCAGACCCAGTGCAGGTTGAAGATGGTGGTGTCACACACATCACACATCTCTCGAACTCCACGCACTGCACGCTTCCAGGCTACTTGTCCTGTGGGATTTGACACAACAGGCCAAGTGTTAGTTTTAATTAACAAATTAAATGTTGAATCGCTTCATGTAAGAAAGGCTCAGCCTTGTTCTCAACTGAACTCCCAAACCAAGTCTTTGCAGTCATAGATTCAGAAGAAGAATCAAATTGTAGAACGGCCTGGGTTGAAAAGGACCACAATGCTCATCCAGTTCCAACCCCCTGCTATGTGCAGGGTCACCAGCCAGCAGACCAGGCTGCCCAGAGCCACATCCAGCCTGGCCTGGAATGCCTCCAGGGATGGGGCATCCACAGCCTCCTTGGGCAACCTGTTTCAGTGCCTCACCACTCTCTGTGTGAAAAACTTCCTCCTAATATCTGACCTAAACCTCCCCTGTCTCAGTTTAAAAAGAACATTCAGAAGAGTCTAAACTATCAAGATCATTTCACTTTCTGTGCAGCACTATTATTCCTGATCTGCACCTGACCACATTAACATGCATACTGCTGACATTCCCTCAAGTGGAAATTCCACAGCTGTCCTAAGAAATCCCTAAGTTGCTATTAGCAAGCCAGACTCAACACTTAGCATGCTACAAACAGCTTGGATTTGTCCCCAGAATGGCCAGAGTTGGAAGGGACCTCAAGGATCGTGAATCTCCAACCCCCTGTCACACGCAGGGCCACCAACCTCCACATTTAACACTAGAGCAGGCTTTTAAGAAGTTTCCTACACGTTACAGGTGTGCATCAGACCTCCTCACAATAGTTACCTTCTCAGCTGTTCTTATTTGTGCAAGTGACCACTGGTGTTTATGTTATCACATACCCATAATATATCATCTTCCCACTGTCCAAGTCACTCTCCCAAGTCATTTTCTGTTACAACTGCCTCCCTCCAGGCTCTACCTAACACAGTCTCACTCAAATGACTTTTTTGGCATTAGCTCCTCTGTTGCTAAACAGTAGCAAACTCTTTCTTCACACTCACTCTTCCTGCCTCATACCTGGGGGTCCAGAAAGAAGGAGCTCACCAAGATGCTCTACAGAGTGCAAAAACATTCAAACACCTCTCCTCAAGGAGGGCTATCTGAGCAAACAAACCTACATTTTGGCAGAGCTCAGTTTATCAGAGCCAGAGCCCTTAGGAAAAGGTGTAATTTGAACAGAACTCCACCAAGAGAAGCTTACCACAGCTTCAACTCCTACACCAACTAAGTTGGTAAGTTGGTAAGAGCTGAACTGTTCAAAGAAAAGAGTATCTACACCCCAAAATATTGCTTTCCTACCCAGGGCATTACAAACATTTCCATTTTCATGACATTGAGTTCCCTTACTTTCAACAACTTTCAAAGTAAGCTTCCCTTACTTTTCAACAATTATGCCACAGTTATAAACAAGGAAAAAGGGAATTTCAATACATTCAGCTCCTTTGAAATCAACTCCAGAACTGACACACGAGCTTTATAGGTATGCTAACAAATGCTTCCTCTGCTATTAAAAAAACACCTCACATTCTTAATTTTGAGGGGGAATTCACGAAATTACAACCCTCTGAAGTTGTTTTGATATTCCAGCCTGTATCGTTCTCTAGCTCTTCATACTTTGGCTTCACAGGCCTGAGTGTTTTCTAGCTGAAGTGAAATACAGAGTTTGCAGATTCCAAGTAGTTCAGGGCAGGACCTCACAGCAAGCATTTCTGAAACATTTAACAAGTCCTCCTTTCTGCTTTTAAAGGTAGTCAGTCCAATTAAGCTTTTCTCCTTCCGTTCACAACCCTGCAGTGACTGGTAAACCAACGTGATCCTTATGTCAATACTACCCAGAATGCAGAAGACACTGGGAGGCACCTTTCTAAGCTGTATGGCTTCTGTCATGTAGTTACAAGCCAAAACAAAACCGCCGTTATTTTAAGATCCATTCCAGGTTGAGAAGTGGTTATGCAAGTTCACAATGCCTCCCATTTAGTGGCTCATGTTCAGCTGCAGCCAAAAACCTGTGTTCTACCATGCAAGGTTTGCCCTGTTGGCACTGACGGAGCTCTGCAGTCAGTTACCCCCTCAGTAATACCTCTCTGGCCAAGCTCCAGCAGGGCTGTGTGCAGAGCTTCTTAAAACAGGCCCATTGCAAACTGACCCAATGCTTTTGGGTGGAGGGAAAGAATTATTTCTTTCTTTACACTTCACAGGTAGCATTGTTGGGGCTGGTGCACAAGTAAAAGCAAAGCAATCCACCAAAATCAAGAGGAAAGCATAATTTCACTCACATATTAAAAATAGATGGCAGGCAGCTGCCTGTTACTTTAGCTTTTCTGTTCTTTTAAGACACTTCATTTCATAAGAGAAATGCACTTCCCCTTCAACAGGATATGTAGCTATAAATTGAGAATTATTCTGACAGATATGAAAGAATTATGTTCCCTTCCACAAAGAAAGAGCTGTTAGAACTAGTTCATGCTAGATCTTAACCTTCCTCTGAGAACAGAGGGCAACACTGAAGACTTCAATGACATTTCCAAATGCTTACAACTGATTTTCACACAAGTCAAAAGCCTAAAGTTTCACATGGAGTTATTAAGGTAGGGGTGATGTAGTACAAATTGATCTTACTGTGTGGTTCAATTGTAGACATAACTTCCTTTTCAGATATCACCAGCTGACAAAAGTGGTCTCCAATGTTGGCCAGGATATACTTCGCTGTGTCCAGATCCAGGCCAACAACATTTTTGGATAAAGGCAGCCACAGGCTAATAGCCTCAGGATCATACTTATTGGGAGTTAAGAAGCCTTCCTCACGCAGTATCCCATGCTTATTGAACTGCAGCCTGTGAAACGAGCAGGGAAGAAAGAGCCATCACCTCAGCTGTTCCATGAGTTTGTATTTCCTCCCACGAGTCAATGCCTATGCTGCAAACACGGACACCACGTGTCAATAGCTAACACAATGGTTGCAAGAACATGGCTAAACATAATTGTCATGAATGCTAGGCATGCTTAAGATACTGCCTGTTTAAAAAGCATTACTAAAGAAACTGGTGGTTTGGGTCGAGATAGTAAGGTACATTTCTTAGGGACATTTTTATTCATGCAAAAATTATCAGGTCAACACCATTTGAAAATTGCATATCTATTAAGGATCGTATGCAAAGGAAGTGACAATAAAAGCTTCATCTAGAACAAGCCACAACTCACAGAAGAGAATATAAATACATTGAAGAGAATATGAATACATTGTGTTCTTAAGTAACATTTACAAAACTACTAATGTAGCTGCCAACAAGATTTCAAAGAACCAATGCACCTCCTACAGCAAAGCTTGAATAAGACACATGCTATGGAGCAATTCTGGTAGTCTGGAGGAGACCTGCATTGTTAGAGGCTTATTAAATGAGAAAAGTTAGAGTTACGTTCACATTTTCAGGAACCTTTTGACATATGATGACAGCACCCTGCTCACAACACCACCAGGAGTGGCAAGAAAAGATGCTGGCAGCCATTATCACAAAACTCAGCCATTTGCAGACTCTGAAGATTTCACAAGTTCAATAAACAAGGACAGTTCCACTGGCACTGACTTGTGAACTAAAGGATTCAGGCATTCTGATGCTTGTTTCAACTGATATCATACCTACCCCAAGACACAACATCTGGACCAAGTAGTTCATGGAAAAGTTTACACTACTCCAGCACAGAAGAAAGGACGTGTTACAAGCTGTCAAACCACAGTGTTTGACAACATCCACCCTGGGCTTACAGATACGCTTCAAGTAGCATTTCAAAAGCTTTCTGAAATGGTTCTTTATTTGTCTTAAAGAGAAAATACCCAGGGACCTTGACTGTTCAGCTTGATATCAGGCTCACAGGGACACGGGGAAGCTGCACATCAGGGTTGAAACATGCCAACAGCACCCAGCGGTCACTGTGCTTTCCTCAAAGTCCCCCTGCCTGCCCTCCTTAAAATCCACTGTGCACACTGATGACAGAAATGGCACAACACTCAATAAGGCAGAATAAAAAGATGAAACAACACAAACTATTGCTGCTGTTTCAGTTCTCCAGACTGAAAGCCCATGGTCACTTGTTGTAACTCCTCTGTAACTGCAGAATACGTCTAACATTTCACACTTCCAACTGCTAAATGCTGGGAGACAGAGTCTAACCTCCCAGTGCTATCAAGCTGAAGCGTTCGAACTACACTCAAGTTATCCCAACTGGCTTTCAGCCCAGAACAGCCAAATAAACAGCTCTAAGTTCTGCCAAAATATTTTCTACTCAAATGAAGCAGTTATAAAATTTTTAAGTGCTAGAAAAACACAGGGAACTTTTCATTGGTTGGGAATACTAGGCTTATGGCCTGACAGCTACACACTGACATCCAGTAGTTTTAAACCAGAGATCTACATAAGGCTGTGTTGAGCATAGAGCTGGTTTACATCTGGCCTGGAAAAAGAAGATAAATGTTACAGCTAACAGTGAAAACTCAGCAGCACTCCTTCCAGAAAAGTAAGAATAGAGGTCAGATATCTAATCCCAACAAGCATCTTGTTGTTCACATTAAAAGAACACCGAGGTCTGCATACACTCAATACTGTTCCTACCTTCTGAAGTGAAAGAATCGACAAAAGACAGTGGAATCTTTCTGGTCTTTGTTCTTTCGGTAGCTGTCCAAGCGACATTCCCTGCATTTGTGCAAGTGAGGTGCAATGTTATTGCAGGAGCCATCCTGTACAAATGCTTCTCCACTCTGCTGCAGCTTCTTCACTTTCGAGGCATCTGCTAAAACGGACTTGCGAACTATTACTGTAGGGAAGAGCAGTGAGCATTACACAAGCTGTACTAATCAGTTTGTTATATAAATATGCAAGCAAATGTCTTCAAGTGAGAAACAACCTTCCTTATATGTTCCCCATTATGTTAAAAAGAAGTAATTGTAGAATATTTGCAGTCAGCAGGAACTTTTTCAAGGCACTGTTCCAGTGGAGGCATAGTGCAAGGACCCCAAAAATTTAACAGATGCATTCACCTTCCTACAGCAAACTTTTGAAGGTGTGCCTGCTTTCAGTGAAAGCACTTCAACTATCAGGGCTTGAGAACCTGTCTGTGGAGCTGACCAGGGCATGAATCAAAAGTATGAAGACAGAAGTACAACCAGGCTCTTTTTTAGCCTGTTTCTCCCACTCAAAGTGCAATGGATTTCAGCACTTTACTATGACAGATAGCAAGCATCTCCCTTCCTCCCACACTGCATGTGAAACCTAGCAGGGCTCAGTGACTGCTTGCCTGGCTGTTCATCTATGCCAGTTAGAGAACAGCACATGGTAGTCAACATGAGATTGAAAACAAAGAGATGGGTGTATAGGGAAGAGTCCTCAAACCCAAAACTAACAGCTACACCACCTGATGCACAGCACAGACACACCACCAGGAGCCCAGCTCCATAAATAACCACAGCCTTCCCCATTCTGCTCATGAAGGAAACAAATGGAACTGGGCCACAGATAACACAGAAACAAGGCAGCTCTTCAATTTTGTTTGAGAACAGTTACTGAACGAAGGCCCTTCTTGATTAAAGCTGCATTGAGAACAACACCCATCTCCCATAACACGTTTTTAGCAGCAGCCCTCAGTTTTGTAAAGCAGTCTCCTTACGCCATCAGCATCTGCCTTCCAAACAGAAGGCACGTAATGCTTGCTCATGTAATCTGTTTTGCCATTCTATCATTGCAAGGTTTGTAACAATTCTGTTTTTTCTCCCCATCTAGCAAGAACATTTTTCTCAATTTTACCCACAAATGACTTACATTCCAAAACACCCTCCAACAAAATTAAAATTGCTATTTTTGCCCATGTTACAAAGAAGATACTTGCACTGAATTACTCAGAAACAGGGATATCTTCAAATGACAGGAAGTTTAAAAAATACCTACCATTATCCTGGATCTTGGTACTCCCACTCCAAAAGCTTTCATTTTCATTCCTCTCATAAAAAGCCTCATTTGAATTTCTCCTAACAAAAAACTCCATGTCTACGTGTTCATCCACCTTGTTTCCTTTTTGGCTGTTACAACCACTGTGTGATTTAACTCCAGCCTCAGCAAAAGGGAGAAGGTGAGCATCTGACGTCGAGGGCCTGCAATCTAAAGTCCTCTGCAGTTCCACAGAGCTATTGACCCTCGGTATTGCTAGGGAGGAGTTCAGATGTTGCAGTGGTTTTGCAGGAATGCACTCTTTAGAAAAGTTTGTCGTGGGCTTCAGAGGAGGTTCGCTCATATTTTTCAGACCGGTTTCTTTTCCGTTAGTTGAATCACTCAAAGATGAAGATCGTGAAGATATCAGAGAGGTATATTTACCATTTTGATCATTAATATTTTGTGTTTGTTCCTTAGTTATATACGTCACTTTAGGAAAGAGCGTCAGATTTTCCTTCAGTGGTTTTGTTCCAGCATTAAGACAAGAGGGATGGACTTCTGGTACGCTCCGTCTGCATGTGCTGAGAGACAAGATGGAATACTTTGACAAGGGTGTCAGACAAACCAAGGCATCTGTTTCTCAACACTAATCTTGACAGAAATTTCATCATGTACCTCTGATAGTCAAAGGTGTAAAACTTTGTGCAAAGTTCAACGTTCACGTTCGATTTCTTCTTTTTATTATTGTAAGTGCTGTAATCAAATGCTCAAGCTTTATCTACCTGTAGATCCCATTCCAGTTTAGCTACAGTAGCTACTCCACTACTTCTTCCACAACTACAGTTACTTTCTCATTTTTAACATGTAACAGCTGTATAACCAAGTGCCTCCCACTTGCACGTCATGCTCAAGAAACTTCAGCAGAGACAGTGGCTGGGGGGGCACTACATCTGTACTGAGACAGTAAAAGTGTTCCCACACAAAGAGATCAGGTGCAAAGTCATGCTTTCTGCAAACCAATATCACTTCTTGCAAAGCTAATGCACAACACTTCTCCTACCACACCACTTCTACCATACATGTTAATCTTTGTGATGGAACTGGAGGCAGGGGTACAATATTCTGACCTTTAAATACTGCTAGATGAGTTCACGCTCAGAAAAAACTGTTGCACTGCAACACAGTTCTCACACTAGCTCTGGTTGGAAAATGAAATAAAGCCTTTTATATTTGAGACATTCACCTGGTTGAAACATGCATTGACAACATGATTCCTAGAGCTTGTTTTATAATGGAAAGGCAGATCAGCTCAAACCTGCGCAGAGTTTGGAGTAGTAAACTCAGTATTGGAAGATTTTAAATCCAGTGGGACATCTTCCAGATTACTACCACTAACAAACAAGTTTAAGGCCAACATTAACTGGTATTGAACAAAAAAATATAATGGAGGACCCATACTTAACCTGCAAGCAGCCAGCCTACAGGACACCTGCTGAAGCTGTTCCAGTGTTCCAAAAGACCTAGAGTTACTGCACTGCCTTAAAAATCAAACTATGTTTATCCTGCTACAAACTTTAGTTACTTATGAAAGAACAATAGTCCATGGAAGTATGAACTGATTTCTTACCCCTGAGGAGTTTCTGCACCAAGATTGGGAGGACAGTTAGCTGGCAGGGGCAAGCCTTGATGCCTTTGGTCTTTGTTAGCAGGAGTACAACCCAGCAATGCCTCACCAAACACTGTTGGTACCGAGTGCACATGTCCCTGACTTTGAGAAACCTGCAGGAGAGATTTTAACAGTTATGAACACCTAGAACATCACCACCAAAATAAATATCATGTTACAAGGTTAAGCTTAAAAAGAGAAGTACATTAATGCTCTTCTCAGAATGCTTAAAAGCTTGAAGGCCATTTCTCACCCAGTCCATTAGATGGAAATAACTGAGCGTCCTTTTAAATCTCAGAGGTTCAGTGAAACACTGTTGCTGCTAATTCACTTCCCCCACCCTCATCCCTGCAACAACCACCACAGTCTTTAAGGGTAAGATGTGGGTGTAACATTAAGGCAAGGAAATAGAAAGCTCTGCTCTTCTTCAGAACCAGCACTGCAATGATCTTTCAAAGCTGGTAGCAGTAACCAGAATTCAGAAATGGCTTTCAGAGCTCACCTGCAAACCTCAGAGAAAAATTAGAGAATCATAGAATGGCCTGGGTTGAAAAGGACCACAATGATCATCAGTTCCAAGCCCCTGCTATGTGCAGGGTCACCAACCACCACACCAGGCTGCCCAGAGCCACATCCAGCCTGGCCTTGAATGCCTCCAGGGATGGGGCATCCACAGCCTCCTTGGGCAACCTGTTCCAGTGCATCACCACCCTCTGTGTGAAAAACTTCCTCCTAATATCTGACCTAAACCTCCCCTGTCTCAGTTTAAAACCATTGTCCTATCACTATCCACCCTCATAAACAGCCATTCCCCCTCCTGTTCATAAGCTCCCTTCAACTACTGGAAGGCAACAATGAGGTCTCTATGGACCTCAATGACCAAAATGAAAACTGTGAAGTCAGTCTGACAGTATTACCAAAAACCCATAAGTGAACTTCCCTGCAGTGTAAAAAAAAAATAAATAAAATAAAAAAAATCTTTGTACCAGGATTCCACAAAGCGTTAAGCGACAAATTCCCCTGCAGATTAAGTAAGCAGCTTTGTAAGCCTACAATTCTTTCAGAAATACGTCAGGAATACCAAAATTAGCAAGTCTTTCAAAGCAGTTGTTTTCCATGGGGCTCCCTCCCCAGTTCTGACATCCATATTCCACTCCCACATACTCAACTTACTGCTGTAAATTACACTACAGACTCATTACCATCAACTCTAAAGTAATTCCTTTCTGCTCTGGTATAACACAGCTGTCAGACACATAAACAAGTTCACAGAAAACCTCTGGAATTTATTAACTCCACATTAGAAATCACATACTAAGTTGTTTGGTTTTTTTGATATAAAAAAGCTATAGCTTCAGCTCACCAACCCCACAATCACAGCCTTTCCACTGAAGACCAGGAATCAGCTTTTCTTCCTTATTAGAGTACACTCACTCGTCACCATTTTGAGAAAACAGTTGCAAGACATTTCCCAAAGAGTACAAAGGTCATAAAGGAACAGTTCTTGGAAGGCAGACTAGAAAACTACAACTAAATAAATAACTGCATTGCTTTACAAAAAAAAACAAGCCGTGAACTCAGATCACGGTAACTTTTCTGCAGTACATTTGGAATATGAAATAAGAACTGGCCTCGTATGCACTGAGCAAACTGCTCAATGGCTGAATAAGCCAAAGAATGGCAAATTGGGTGCCTGAGAGACACTAAAGGTACTCAAGCATGAGCTATGCAGAGGAGCACAATTGCAGCACGTGAGCTACTTTTGCTGCACGCTTGGATCACTTTTCATAGAGCAATCTTGTCTCACATTGTTACCTCCTGCTGCTTCCTTGTGAAGCTGTTACAGATTTCTATTAATGATATCCAGACATCAACCAAACCCAGATAGTTGTCTCAGCACAGGGCTGAGCACACAGAAGCTAAGAATCAAAATTTACAAGCAACCAACAAAAAAAAAAAAAAGCCACCCCTACCATCACCTCGAGAGGTTCCATAAGCTCTTCCATAGCCATGTCTAAAATACAATTTTGGTCTGAAACACTCAGACAAAATTACAGGTTAAGTTAGAAGTTCTGTGGCCAAGCCATTATATTTTTCATTTACATTTCTATACTTAAGTTACCCAGATCTTCTTTTGGCCCATTGAGAGGGTTTTGGTTTCTTGGTTGTTTTTTGTTTTGTTTTTTAAGAACTCCCAGATCACTCACAAGAGAAATAAATGCAGACATACAAGTACTAGAAGAGTGGCCACATTCTCTCCTGGTCCCAAAGCAACATTCTTCCAGAGTGCTGCTTGTGTACCTTGAATCCTCAGAGCATGCAAGTGTAGGCACAGGTTTTGGATTTAAGAATAAAGCAGTTAAAAGACTGAACACGAAAAACAAAAGTTATGCACTTGAGAACCACCCTGTGTTTAATCACACTACAGAATACATGACTAGGCAGGCTAACATTTAAGCACAAGGAAGGAGCAAAACACAGTTTAAGAAAAAAGAAAACCTGAACTTCAAGGCTTAGTAACAACTTCTCTGATTACCACAAGGCAAGATATTTGACCCGTGCCTGGACAAGTTTCAATAAGCTCAACACATCCTCCAAGGGATCACGTCTATTATTTAACTTTTCCACTTAATCCTTATTTAAGACTGTTCTGAGAAGTTACGTGACTGCGTTATGTAACACAGCTGTACACAATGCAGTAAGACATTACCTCAGGAGAAGACTTGGTGTGTTTGGCATCAACACTTCCACTGTTTTCTGATTTCCTTTTCATGCCCCCAATTCTTTTGGATTTATCTGGAATAGAAGGTGATCAACATTAGCATGACATTAACATGATCTATTTTAGCACAAGCATGCTCCTTGCCTCTGCAGTACAAACAATAACTGCTCTTACCACATTTTCCATTATTGTCATATATTATTTCCACGTGAATTAACTCTGGATCAAGAGTCTTTAAAGCTGGAATCTTGAAAAGGAACAAAAAAACACAGAGCCAGTTAGAGATGGAAGTTATCGTTTGAAAGCGTTTATTTCAGATGCTGTGGTACAGATGAAGCTTAAATACTTCATTTTTGGATTCCATGAATGTCAAGCTAAATTTAACAACATACAGTGATAGTGCTTCAGCTTGAAAGCATGCATGTAAACTGGTGCTTCAGAGCACTGTGTGCACAGCAAAGAAAAAAGGATCACGTTTGTCTTGCTCTTCATATACAACTTCCAGGTCTCCTTTTGTGTAGATAGCCACTTATTTGAAAGTTGTGCCAGCAGCATGAATTAGCACAGAAACACTTTGGAGTAATAAAAGCCCCTGCACTATAGTGACTTCCACTTCATTTTGGCTTAATGTATTAAGGACAGAAATTAAAATGCTCCTGATGGCTGTATAAACTGAAGACTGCACCCTTGACCCATCTCTGTTTGTAACCACATCAGCTGGTTCTTACCTCCTGACAGTTGACTTCTAGAGTTCTTGTAGCAGGATTACCATTCACCACAACTGCTGTGAACCACTGGGTAGATGGATCCAGGCTATAAATTCTAATCTTTGAACCAATGATATTTTTTCCACCTTAGAAATCAGAGGAAAAAAACAGTAAACAAATGAAAACATCCAACATGCCTCAGAATGAAGGTGCATGAAGACCACCACGTTATCCAGGTTCCAACATGAACTAACCAACAGTACTGTATGCTAGATTTAAGGAAAACAAATTGAGAACTTAGAGACACCTTCCACATCACTGAGGGGGGGGGGGGGGGGGGGGGGGAAAGCCATGATAAAACTACTTTCCAAGTATGTGCTGCCTTTGGATAGGACAATTAAGCTTTGTGGAGCTTCAGACATGCAGCTGGAGCCAAGACCTCCAAATTTCAAATAGTGAGACAAGTCAGTAGATAAGGAAATTAGAATTTATCAGATGAGGAATTTTCTCCTCTTTAAAGCACTGAGAATGAGGACTCTAGACTTAATACCTTCCTTGCCAAAAACATGCATGCAAGAAATGCCTTCCAGTTGATGACTAAAAAGACACTTGCATGAACCAGTAAGAACAAGGCCAACAAAACTAAACCCAACAGCTTAAACCTGAGTATAAGAGCAGTCTGTCTCTCTCTATGTAAAGCTTTTGATGTTTGGGAAAAAAAAAAAAAAAAAAAAAAAGAAATCAAGCTCCTTGAAAACAACGAGCAACACGCAGTAATTCATTTCAGAAGGAATTGCTGCACATTTGATATCTCTTCCACAAGAGTGAGGTCATCTGTCCACGTCTAAATTCTGTACTCATTCCTACAATGGAAATACCCAGTAGTGAAATTTCCATAATGCTTCATGTTTCACATTCATTGCTCCAATATAAAGTGCAACTTTTTTTTTTTTTTTAAACACTTTTTTTAAAGCTTTCATCCCTAGAACAGATAACTATGGCTTATACCATCAGCACTAAGATCTCCCTCCTGTCTTCATTACTTACTGACAAATCTCCCTGCTACAGAGCACGCTCCTACCTTGCACCAAGCGTGTTTCATCTAGGTGTTTCTTAACTAAAGCTTGAATTTCTTCATTGACAGTTTGATCGTCCTTCAGAGGAAGCCTGGAACTCTCCACATCCTATTTTGAAGCAAAATGTGTAAGTTAGTATTGAGAATAATGCCTCTGATTAACAAGAAGTTGTATTTAGATACAGGGCACCACCCGTTCATCTAGACCCAACAAGTTTCTCATTACTGCGTGTTCCTTCAGTTCCCAGCTCAGTTCATAGAAGCACACATCACCTGGATTGTTTTATTACCTTGCTAATAAGCACTAAGTTTAATTAAACCATTTTTTAAAGTTTAGGATTAAGTTCTTAGAAGCAGCAAATACATATTTTCTAAACAGACATAAGGGCAACTATTTCAAGTTTTGTTTCAATTTGTGTTATGATAACACCAGGACCCAGTGCTTCATGAGACATCATTAGAAAATTTCATAAGAATGGAAGCAGAGGCAGCTGTGCCTAAATTGTTCATAATTATGAATTCCTATGTTTTACGTTAGGTTTTTTTATTTTTATTTTTTAATCTGAACTCTTTGACAACATGATTCTCCTAGTTAGAATTGACTCCTAAAGAGAAGCGGAGAGCAAGTTATTAACAATGGCTCAGAGCACCAATACAGAAGGATTACACTGTTTTGTCTGAAGCAGTGCTGTGGTGTTTGTAAGCAGCAGAAGCCTCAGGAGCCAGCAGACAAAGAGCTGTTATTTAAGTAGCCAGAAAAGCAGCTTTCTCCACTGCAGTACTGAGATGAGGCTCCCACGTAACACATCTGTAACTTAAAAGTGATTCCTGTGCTAGTTTCTCAGAATACATTCTACTTGCTGGCTGCCAACAGGTCCAAGTAGTTGAACATTAACAGTGGCACTATCAGCAGTCTCAATGTGGGACACCTATCACTCATTTCATTCACGCTGTTTACAGGTCATAGGAGCAGCTTTCTACAGCAGGTTAAATCCTTTATCAGCAGCAGATATTATTCCTCAGAATGCCTTACCAGCCAGTCACGTGGGGCAATTGTTTCAACCTGTCTCTGCCTAATTTCCACTAACAAGTTCTCTGGGTGCTCAATAAAGGTATTATAATTCAACCATCCCATTTACATCCTGCCTGCCTCCACAGTTGTTTAGGATTAGAAGTCATGTGTTTCCATTAAGCAGTACGATTTATTCCAGACATGTCTGCAATTCTTGTCACAGCTACAGCAGCCACATTCAGAAGACAAAAGGAAATATTCCATGCTAACCCCTATCATCAACATGATGCAAGTGCTGTCACCTGAGCTGAATGACTGCCCCAGCACACTGCCTCACAGCTGCCTTAAATGCCTGTGTCCTGGACATGCACATCACATTCAGAACTGATATCTAAGAGTTATGGCAATAGATATCTTCTCCAAGTTCTCACCTGTCTAAAGTCTGCATTTAGGATACATTAACTTCAGATATCTTAAACACCAAGACAAAGAGATTTAGACTCTATTTTTATAATGCCATACAAAGTTACCTGAATGGGCGTCAGAAGGTCTTTAGAAAGAAAAACACATTTCTCTTCACCAAGATAGCGTATGGAAACCATTGGTCCCAAACCGGCTTTGTCCACTAAGGATTTGTAAGTCTACAAAAGTGAGAAACATTTTCTAAGCAGCAGAGTAAGGTCTCATTTCTCATGCATTTTAATTGAAATAAATTCAGTTTTGCGTCCATTTCCCTGTTTAGGTCTCACATCTCTGCATGGCAGAGCGGGGGAATAACCAGCAGACCAATGCAGCTTGCTGCAGGGCTCACATTTCAGTCCTCAAAGCTCACACAACATTGACAGTGTACTCAAGTCTTAATGTAGGCATATGTGACAACTTAGATAGCCTCACAGGTACCACACTGCTCAGTACAACGACGTTTTCAGGTACACCACAAGCTTCAAAAGCAGCCATGAAACAGCAACCTCCTTTGGAAAACTTCTGAACTCTTCCTGATGAACCTGTGCAAGGTTAAGCTCTGTCTAGCCTTCAGTTAACAGCTCTGAGTGGGTACAACACCAGAGGCAGCAAGAGCAACTCCTCCCTGTGCAGAAAGTACATTTACACACCATTTCAGAGGGAAAAAAAAAAGAACTTGCTCCAGTTGTTGGCAAGGAGTTGTTCCAGGAGCAGCTGGGCAGTACAGGAGTTGTACAGAGCTATTCCAACTCTCACTAAGACACTTTATCACGTACTTGATTCAACTGCTGCAATCAAGATTTATTGAAATAAATTCCCTTTTTGTGATTTGCTCTTGTGATTCTTTCATTCCTTCCCTGTTTAATGAGAAAGGGAGGAAAAAACATCTTTGCCAAGGCAAGTTCCAATGTTGTACTTTACTTTATTCTACATGGCTCCTCCAGTGAGCTTCTAACATGCACATGGCATGAATTGACCCTTTAAACACATCAGTGAAGGAAACCTCATGCATAAAACAAAGATGGGTGAGTACCCAGACAGCACAGCTTAGATGCACGGAGATAAGCAGGTCATCACAATGTCCTATCAGCAAATCTATTAGTAGAAATACTAATATTGTGAGGCAAAGAAAAGAATGCCAAGGAGCCATTACTCCACTTCCTCTCCCACTCCATACTTCCCACTGATGTCTGCTTGGATTAGCTCTGCTTAAGACAAACCTCAGCTAAAGCAGCAATAGAAATTATGCTACATCCCTCATACCAGGCAAAGTTAAGAGCATGAAATATGGACTACAACTTCAGCATAATAGAAGTTGGGCAGGTCTCCATCCTCGTTTAGTTCACAGCTACTTCCAAGAGTAACAATGTCCAAAGCAGTCAAGTAAAACTATACTGGTGGAATACATTAACCAAGAAAAACTCTTTTCACCTCTACTGGCTGATCTGCATAACCAGCCATGCACGGCAGCTGCAGGAAGCTTAGATTTCTGGCTTGGACAGTGCAGCTTTCGTTTTTATGAGTACAAAAACCCTGATCTCACAAGTGATCTGCGGCAGTCAGCCATTATATAAGAGTTATTCACATTACTTTTGTCTCAGATCAGAAATCATTCAAGAATTAGCAGTACTTGAAGCAAAGTAAAGCAATGATTTAAGATAAAAACACAGGCTATCCTTACAAATCTGTTCTTTGCCTTTTTCTCTATATTCTTAACCACAATTTCATGAAATGCATAGCTAGAGGGAGAAGGGATTCACACTCTACAAAACAGAAGTTTGGGAGGGAAGTAAAACCATAAAAATTCATCCCTGTATCCCTAGACAAAACAAACCAACTTAGAAATGCTTATGAGCTCTGCCTAGCTGTGTACTAAGAGCTTCAGTCACCCTGCACGTTACACGTAAGGCTTTACAACACAAATCATACTGCACTTGAGAAATTCACACTTGTAACAGGCACAACTATCCTCAGAAGATGGAAGAGCAGAACCAAAGTAAGGCCAGCTGTGTACTTGCCATTGCAGGCCACTGGACAGGTGATATAGAACCGCCATGAGATCTTCTTTCTGCCAATACCAGCTTTTGCTCCACAAGGAATACCTTCATTTTGGGACTGTAGACTTCTATCCATCTTCTTTTTTCCCATGACTCATCATCAAATTCTACACAAATCTACAGAAAGGGAATAAAGCAGAAGAGTGACTAACCTCCTTAATATTCAAGCACATGCAAGGTAGAAATGATAAACAATTTCTTCTAAAAAAATTATTTAAATGAAAGCATGAGCGTTGCCTTCCTGTCATACTCTATCATCACTGTCATCCTAGACTCACTTAATATTTTGTAAGTGTAGTTAACTGGTTTGTCATCATCAGTGTCACATAAAGCATTAATATTCTTATTAACTCTACAACTTTCCCATCTCAAGCAGGCCTCTGCTGGTCAAGTTCAGGTAACTGTGTTAGCTTTGTCACCCGTGTTTAAGTCAGGGGGAAAAAAAGCAAACAAACAAGGACTGCATCCTACAGCCTTTTCCACAAACTACTCACAAAGACAACCTGTTTTTCCAGAAATGTTTTACGAGCAAATCCCAAAGAATAACTTCAGCACAAGTTTTGAGAGCGCAAGTAACAGCATGCCACTGAAGGACACCAAGTAGTAAGTAGTGTGAAGAAGGTCATTTCCTGCCTGCTTTTAATTGGTGTTTACCTCTACAAATCTCTGAAGCATAAATATGAACTGCTCAAGAGGAAAGCAGCTGTCACTACATGGCAAAAACACGGAGAGTCTGATCAATTTCAACAGTGGCATCACTGTCCTTTCATAAGAACAAGTGGAGACGACCAAAAGATTGAGGAGAAACCGTACAGATAAACCCCCACGTGACTAAAGGAACTTAGAGAACTGTACCTTCAGAAGTATGTGTCCCTGTTCCAATCAAGCATCACTAGCTTAAATACATCATTTAAGTGGTTTACTTGAAGGGAGCATATAAACAGGAGAGGGAATGGCTATCCTATCCACAAGGGTGGATGGTGATAGGACAAGGGGGAATGATTTTAAACTGAGACAGGGGAGGTTTGGGTTGGATATTAGGAGGAAGTTTTTCCACACAGAGGCTGGTGATGCACTGGAACAGGTTGCCCAAGGAGGCTGTGGATGCCCCATCCCTGGAGGCATCCAAGGCCAGGCTGGATGTGGCTCTGGGCAGCCTGGTCTGCTGGTTGGTGACCCTGCACATAGCAGGGGGTTGGAACTGATGAGCATTGTAGTCCTTTTCCACCCAGGCCATTCTATGATACTCAAAGCATAACTGCCTAACTCCTGGAGACTTCCCCTTTTGCTTCTTCCCTTACAGGAAAGCTGAACAAGTAGAAGCATGCACACCAAATGGCATTATCACACCCAGGAGTTGTAAGACTAATGGGCACAGAAATAAATTTACTTATTTTCAAGTTCACGGAAATGGTGAACGAGATAAGCAAACAGCACAACTCCCAGAACCAGAATGGCTTGTTCTGTGTGCAGAATGAATACTGCACAAACAGGAAAATACAGCTGAGAAATTGTTGTAGGAAGTAATTAACCATCCTCCATTTCTATAGCTAATGCTTCCTAACGCTACACGAGAAGCAAGATTTGAAATATTATCTACTTCTACTCCTTTAGATACTTTTATTCAATCTATCACTACTTCAGGTCTTCCCCTACAGTCCCCTCTACCACAGGGCTGCAATACAAGAAAGGCAGCAGCACTTATTTTTGGTACCAAAAAGTTCCTCGTGGCTCCATCAGCTACTTCACAGCTTCTTTAACACTTTTACTGGAGAACACACAAAGTTAATCACTGCTAGCAAAACCTCCACCAACCCCACAGCACAGAGAAAAGCATTAACGACCCCAGCAGCATCTGCCCCTCCTTCAAGTCCCAGAGAAGGTCTTTAAGAGCTTTCTACAGCAATTCCTCCTCCTCACCCCAATTCGGGGACAGCCATCCATGGGGAAAGCCCTGCTGCAAACATCTGACAGAAGCTCAGCAACCAACAACACGAGGCTTCCAAAACACATCCCAAAGTTTGGGCATTCAAGAGTTAGAAAGGCAAAGGTTGCCCTCTTGCCTGGAAAAGTGCAAGCGTTTCCTGCCTAAGTCCCTTGCAGAAACAAGAGTAACACAAGATTCTCTTATTGTAAGGGAGTCTTGTCCCTAGCAAACAGTTTGTATCCTACAGCAGTGATTCAGACACGGTTGGATAGTTTTCCTGGCTACAGTTGACAAAGAGCCTCTTGAGAGCTTCAAGTTGTCAAAGCCTGCTGGTTTCCACCCTGAACGTACAGTTAATGAGTTACACGAAGCCTGCAATAACTGATAGCACACAGAAAAACGCCATCAGCAACCATTAATACGAAGCAAGAAGAGCATGAGGAGCCTCCAAGGCCACGCGTGGATTTCATAAATTCGAATTAAAAAAAAAAAAAAAAAAAAGGGGAAAAAAAAAAAGCGTTTGGATAACTCCAGCCTGGAGAGAAATCGAATCGTTTACAGCTGACAAGGTCTTAAATCACGGCTGGAAGATGGACAGAATAAAGGCCAAGCAAAGCAAGCGCGGTGCAGAAGTTGTCACCGTGCCGTGGAGGCGAGCAGCGCCAGTCGGGGAACTTCCGGCAACAGCGGAGCGCGGCGGGGCCTTCAGCCAGCGCCGCACGTGTCTCGAGCAGTCAGCCGGGGCAGCTCATCACGAAGGGCTCACGAGAACACGCAGCCCGTAGATGTACGTGCGAGGTACGGAGCTACACGAACACCGGCGCCTCCAGCCCCCACCCCCTTACGGCGCCCCGTTACCTTCAGGTCCTGTTTGGAGATGTCGGTGTGCGAGACCGCCCGGATCCTGCCCGCCTGCCACGGCCATTCCGCCACGCGCTCCGTGTCCCAGGGCCCGTCGTCCTCCCCGGCCAGGCTGAGGAAGCGCTTCCCGACCAGCAGCGACCAGCTCCCCTCGAGCCTCAGCACCATTTTAGCTCATCGGGAGGCTTCCCTCGGGGCGGCCGGCAGAAGGGCGGCCCTCAGGCCCTACGCGGGGTTCGCCGCCCACCCGCCCGCCTCCGCGCGGAGCCCTCGGCGCCCTTCGGAACGCCGCCGCGCCCGCGGAGCCGTGAACTGTTGTTTCGGCGGGAGGAGGGAAGCAATGCCGGTCGGCCCGACCCAGCCCCGCCGCCCCTTTGTTCCCAGCAGCCGGAGCGGGGCGGCAGCTGAAGGAGGCGGCCGGGCTGAGCGCCTTCCGGGTGCCTCTCCCCAAACCCCCCCTCCTCCCCAGTGCACACACAAACAACGCCGACCTCCTCCTTCCCCTCCTCCTCCTC
Organism: Lagopus muta; assembly: GCF_023343835.1. Classification (NCBI taxonomy): domain Eukaryota; kingdom Metazoa; phylum Chordata; class Aves; order Galliformes; family Phasianidae; genus Lagopus; species Lagopus muta. The sequence goes on along the minus strand of NC_064436.1, from coordinate 65,740,872 downwards.
TTTCAGCTTTACCCTCCCCCTCTCACCTGCCGCCCCCCGCCCTCAGCCCGGCCCCCCGCCGCCTCCACACGGCGCCCGGGTCCCGAGAACGCGCCGCTTCCCCTCCGCCCCCGGCAACAGCCGCTGCGCCCGGCGCCGCTCCGCCGCCCCGCGCTGGCGCACACACCCCTCAGCCAGCCCCCGCTGCTCCCTCTCTCGCTCCCATTGGTTCTTCCGCTCCGGGGGGGCGGAGCTAACGGCAAGCCTCCCGCTGTGATTGGACCGGAGAGGCGGTGTCCGCGCGGTTGGCTCCGCCTCGAAATGTTAGTTCAGCTTATGGCGGTTAAATAAAGAAATATCCTTCCGCCGAGCTTCGAGTGAAAGAGTCCTTCGAGACACCCACATTCACAAATAGCCCAAAGATGAGGCTAAACGGGAAAACAAACATTTTTGAGGCCGTGACGCGCCATGACGTTTCTACCGCTACGTCAGGCGGGCTGAGCCATAAACGCTAAGTGCCGTCTGCGGTGTCGGCGGAAGGATCCGCGGGAGTCAGAAGGAGTGCAGCGACCGCTTATACGTGCGATCCGCGGCGTACTCAGATATAGCACAGGGGGAGGGGGCACCTGTAGGGCTCTTCTGCGCGTGCGCGCAGCGACAAGGTGCACCTGCGGGGGCGCTGCGGACTGCCTTCTGCGCAGGCGCACTCGGCACGGGGCCGCCACCTGCTCGGGGGCCGCCTCTGCGCGTGCGCACGGAGGTCGGCCATGCTGAGGAGAGGCTGAGGCGGCCGTGGCCACCATCTTGTCTGTCGGTTTGGGGACAGGGAGAGCGAGAAAGAGCTGGTTCCTGTGCGACAAGGAAATGCGCGTTTGGGGAAATAACGCGGTCTAGACGTTCCTTGAGGGTTTGGAAAGATTTTGAGGTGGTTTATGTAAGTGTATCTAGAGGCAAATGGCTTCTGCCACCTCAGATCTGTAATTCCTGTCATGGCAGACCTACGTGCTCTCATTAAAGGCTGTGGTCAAGGTCATAAAACCAAGCAGTTAAACTGAGAAAATGCTAAAGAGCAAGCAGAGCAATTCACACAGTGACCCAGAAAGACACACTGCTTGTCTTTCACTGCAGGACTTAATGATATAGGAGAAAGTGACCAAACATGATGGAAGTACCCAAGGAAAATGAGTTATTGACTGACCCAGTTTACTGGAAATAGAGAATGTTGGGCTTACGCCTTTTTCCTACCTCCTCCCATCACAACAGACCCTTCAGGCCCCAAGTCCACACCTAACAGCAGCTCTGCCCCTGCCACAACTGTTCCACCATTTTTCAAGCTGGCACTGCTTGTGCTGAGTCGTTTTGCTGTTTATTTTCTAATAGATTTTCCCACCAGTTTGCTGTGGGATTCCTCACTATGTTCTCTACTGCTACGTTCAAACACGTTCATCTGCAGAGCCCAAAGGGATAAGAATTCCTTGCTCATCGTGAGAGAGTTCCCATCCTTGGCACAACAGAAATCAGGCAGCACAAATACATCAGTAGCTTTAAGACCTCTTCAGTGGTTCCTAGCAAGGAATCGTTGGATTGTTAAGGTTGGAAAAGACCACAACGATCACCTAGGTCAACCATCAAGGAGATGAACTTAGCATTAAGTAACATTTCCAGCAGGTGAAACAGAAGTGGATAATATAAATTGAGTCTAATTGATAAACAACTACGTGTAGCCTGGAGGAATGTCCATTAACAGTCATCAAAATGAAGAACAAGCAAGTTTCTTTTCAGATTGAAAAGCAGCTTTAGATATTCAGCGTGTGGACCAGCCCTACAAAATGCAGCTTGTGATACAGTACTCTATGAAGCAAGGTATAGTTCAAGCTACCAAGTTACTTGTTGTGTCGCTGTAGCAGTGGCTGTACGATGTATGATATTTCATACTGTGTGTTTTGTACTCTCCTTATTTGAAACCCTTAGTCTTTATGCATGGAAAACGCTTTGCCTCAGAGGTTGACCAATTAATACGTACAAGAGCAGCTGTGGTAGGCAGTAAAGGTACAATCATATTAGTTGGTACAGTAGATCTAACTGTTGTAGTTTACCAGTTGACCAATTGTAAAATTTTGTGCAGGCATCATAATGAGGAAAAAGGAGGGATTTGAAAGACAACAGTGTGGGTTTTGTGAATGGCCTACTCCCACGTGCAAAGGGGGAATGTTTCTCAAAGGTGGTTGTTCAAACAAAGAAATGTAATAGCTTTGGTAGGATACCAGCCTAGAGGATCAAGGATAAAAGAGAAAGGTCTGGGTAGTGGCTATGATGAATTAGTCCATTAGACCTTTGAAGTTAACATGCTTATTTTTGAAGTGACAGATGGGCCAATAGCAGGATGCTACAAGAAGAATCATGAGATCAAAATGCAGCATTCTGAAATGTGTATGAAGTAAGGTAAATCTGCAAAGACCAGAAGAGAAGATGGTAAAACATTGAGAGTACAAATAAATTAATAGAAATCAAACATTTAGGATGCAAACAATAGTAGTGGTATTTGAAAAACAAGCTAGAAGCTGAACTCAGTTAACTCTTATATACATATATATTTAATTGAAGTAAATCATTAGCTACATACTTCACTTACCTAGGTTTCTTTTTCCCTTATAGAAGTTAGACCAGGGCCAAATATTTTTAAAGTTATCCAGCTTCTTTAGAAGGTATAAATTTGGGATGATCAGTGAAATCCTATAGCAAGGATAATAAGATGTAGAACGTTAAGTTGTGACTGCTGATGCCCACAAGCTTGTTACATAGTTCTAGAATATACTTCTCAATCTACGTGGCCAGAATTTTAACTATGCAATACAGAAAAATAAATACTGTGCTTTTTTAAACTTGATTTTATCTCCACAATATTCTCCACAAAAACATCATGTTTACTAGAAAAATTGTATGTTTCTGTACATACCCCCACTCACACAGCATTCCAATAGAAATATCAAAATATCCAGAAATCATTTATACAAACTAGCACCATGATAATGGCACAGATGCAGTTATCTCACTGGGTTATGTGCATCTCAAGAACAAAATGCTATTTGAAGTACCTGTAAAGCAAACTATTGCTGTAAACATACTGAACTGATTAAACTACAGAGCAGCAAACTTAAACCTGTTCTGCTGCTTGCAAGGAGTACCACATATTTTTTCTTTTACAGCCAGCTCTACCTACCAGGTTGAGATGCTAATAAGTAAGCCTTTAGCTCCTATTTGAGGAAGGAACAATCTGTGTAAACAGGTGCTCTTTAAACAGTAACTGTAGAGCACACTTGAATAAATTCTTTCCCTCGGCTACCATTTAGTGATCAACAGCAGGTTTCTCTTGTACCCAGTTTCACTAGAAAGAAGAGGCTTCAGGTGATGAGAAATTCCTCAATTTTGTGACTATCAATGCAAGTATATATATATATTTATATAATACATTCAAGAATTTAAGCTTACTTCTTCACAAATGAAATCTGGCTGCCTATTCAAATACTTGTCCTTGAAAATCAGGCTCCCCAAATCTAAAAGTATTTGATGTAATTAATAACAGATACTTTGCAAGAAGTTTTAATGCCGAGTAGAGCTAGCAGCTAATAGTCACTACCAAGGCACATTTGTGCTTTCTGTGATGAATGTGGACAGGTGGATTTTCAGGGCTCTCCTCCTGCATTTCTAAGATAAGCCTACTAGTTTTAATGCAGTTAATGGTTGCTGTAAGGTTTTATGGTTATTGCTTCTTAAACCTCTACAAGATCAACATTTGAAGGTCTAAGTTCTCAATCAAATCCCCTTTGGATAAGGTATGTACAAGCACAGAAGTACTTTACCTTCTCCCATGGATAATGTTGAAGGGGTAATGACATGCAATGAAAGCAGATACAGAATACAACCATGCCAGCTGGGCCAACTAGAAACATGGATTTGGGAGATGCTTAACAGCTTCATTTCCTCAGTATACCTTGAGATAGAGTGTTGATGAATGAGCCACGAAGAACTTCTAGAAGCTTTGTTTTTATTAGCACCCAAGCTGATGTAGTTTTGTTACTCCTCAAAACGCTAAGGTACGTTTGTTTCTACTCCTGGTCAGTCTAGCTCTAACTGAAGCATGAACAGGTAAAAGCCAGTGTGATCTCATTCCTCAGGTACAGTCATTACCTCAGGACACCTCACATGGTTTAGCTTTGCAGACTAGAAGAACTTGTTCCTCCTTTTATTTTTTTTCTTTTCCCTTTCTTATCTCTTTACCTTAAGTTAAATAATTTATGCCTTACATGACTTAATATCCTTTCCCTGCTTAAGGAAGCATGTTTTGTAACAAAGTATGTTATAGTGCTCCACAAATAAGTTTACTTGCTGATTAAAAAATCCCATAAAGAGTGATGAGTTTAGTATTTGCCATTGCCACACATTCTCTGCAGTGGAGATTCATTTGCTTTTCTTTTGCAAATAACGAGTTAGTAGGATTTAGATTTGTTATCACAACTGTAGAAGCAGGGTATTGTGAGAGGGCTTTGAGGATGATAAATCAGGATCAGCTGTTGAGTTTTGGTTGACCATCAATTTAATGTTTAGTTATTATTAAGTTGGATGTTAAGTATTTGGGACGGGATGTTACTTTTTTCAGATGAATTCTAAAGAGAAGCAGGTACTCATAGTTTGAGTGATGCAATAGCAGCCTTTAAAAAAATAGACATGAAAAAACAGTGGTGTGTTAGCGTGGTTAATAATGATTTATCAATTTTATTCTTCCTTGGCTGTTGCCAAAGGAGACTTACTTTGGAAAAAGAAAGAAAGCCAATTTCTTACAGGTGTCACTGCCTTGTCTGTTATAGGAACGGTTCCAGAGATCAGTCTTTAATTAAAAAAATACAAATCTCCATTAGCTTGATACATGTGGTTGGATCAGGTCTTCAAGACCACCAACACAGCAGGAATGTCCTGGTGATGTCATTAACCACGTGCAGAAGGAACTGCAGAAAGCTGACTTGAATTATGCACTGAACTGTGAGCAATGCTATTTAATGAGCTGAGGAAAATTGTGCTTTGTTAATTAGCTTCACTCCCCAGAAGCCTCACAACAAACTGAAAGCGTGTCATGTTGGTCATATGCTGCTACTTAATAATTTGGACAAGAATTTTTACTTGGTTTTGAATATATATCCTCTAAAAGGAGACTCAGCTTTTGGACTCAGATGTGCAGAAGGCACTCGGGAGGCATCGCCATGAGCAGGTTGTTCATGTTTGAATCCTTCCTGATGTACTTTAATTCCTTCTGCTCCCACTGAGCATGCTGGCTTCCTTGACTCCGATTCTTTCATCCTGCCACTTGCCAGCAGTCCTTTAAACAGAAGCAATGAGGAGTTAGAAGAGAGAATTAGCTGTTTTATGGACTGATGTAGTAACTCTCCCTCCAGTAGGAAATACAGGATCTTTTAAAATCACATCTTTCTAAGTATGACCTAGTTGGTATAGCACAGATCTAGAATCTCACACTGTGTCATTAGACAGATGATTTAATTCACCTCATTTCTCTGTAAGATGGGGATAACAGTAATCATTCTTGAACATAAATGTGAAGCAGCAGCTAAAAATTTTTCCAAGAAATGATTAAATTGGAATTGAGTCATCTGCTTCAGAGGAAGGGACAATGCAAGAGGTAGTACATAAGCAAGAGTAGAGATTTTGAGTCAAATATGTTCAAGGCACTGAAGTAGCTGATGCTTGCGTTGCTTTAATCTCTCTTCCACCTTCACCATTCTCTCAGTCCAGGCATGGAAGCAGGCACTGCGTTGCTCAGAAGCCGAGGTGCAGCTGCAGGCTGCAGGTTTGGAAGTGATGCTCTTCCAGGCTCACCTCTCCTGTATGTGTTGTGGCTGCTTTCTCAGCAGCAGCAGCCATCTGAGCCAACAGGAGCACTGGCTGCTTCTGAGGGATACCAGCCGGGTTCCAGTCTGAAGCCTGACCCTGATAGTGGGGCTGCTATGCTTTGCTGTATTTGTCACCATGAAACACTCAGCAGTTTCCTATCCTCACTGTAAAGCCCCCCATATCAATTAGATGTCAGTGAAATGAATGATCTTTTCCCTAACTAATGTCTATTCTCCTAGCACAAGATTTTGGAAGTGGAAATGTGTGCCTAAAGTTACAACAATTAGGTTTAAAACAAAATCTTGTCTCTAATGAAACCAGAGCTTTCATTCACTAATTGTTTAGGAAACCGCATGCCAGTCCTGTCTTCTCCTGAAAGGACAATTGTAAGCTGTCTCGTGTCTTTCCTCTTCTCAAAAGTATAACAAGTCAAACTGATCTTTCTTCTGAACATGTAACGATGTCCTTTGTAGCATGAGTACCAAACTGCAGGAAGGGAAGGGAAGGGGGAAGGAAAGGGAAAAGGAAAAAGGAGCGGAAAGAGGAAAAAGGAAAGGGGGAACGGAAGAGGGAAGGGAAGGAAGCTACATTTCCCAATTTCCTTTACAAAAGAGCTTGTGTTGTAGCATAGGCTTCTGGTGCTGCTTCCAGTTCTTAGTTCTTACTTATAAATCATCATAGAACCAAATGTATTTCTGCCTTGTGATGGCTGGAGATGGATTTGCCAAAGAAACGAGTAGGAAAATATTTTAAAGTATTGGAGATATTTGATAAAGCTGAAGGGGATTTTATAAATGCAATAATGGAAAACTAAACTTCAGGTTTGTGGGCTGACTTTGGATTTTAGAGGGCTGCGTGTCAGCTGTTGGTTTCTCTGCCTCACACCAGAGGTACGGTTAGCAGTTGTGGCTCTGGTTGCAGCAGACATAGGCTGCGTCTCACCTGGTGTTGCATGTAGGTCACAAACTGCCAATACAGAAAAAGCAAATGCATTTAACAGACTTCATCTGCTAGCAGGCATCTAGTTGTACTGTACTAGTTGTATCTAGGCGTACTGTGTAGGGAGAAGCATCTCCAGAAAGGGATTCATGCTAAAATAGGTGTCTGGGCTAAGTGGGACAAAATGCACCCTAGAGGTATCTTGACTTCCTCATCTTCTCTAGAGGCCTCTGATGACTGACTTCGCTCTTTTGTTTAGAGTACATGTTGAACTACATGCTAATATTGGGTGGGATGAAGTCAGTGCTACTCTGGTTTAGAGGTTGTTGCCCAAAGTAGGTAGGCACTGAATTAGTTTTCTTCTTTGTTGAAAGCTACTGTGAGTGAGTGTTGTTATGAGTCACAGAGGAGATAGGAGGTAATACAGCATGTTTTCAGGGTTCCAGTAGTACTAATGACCTTATTAATATTAGAAGAATATCTAAAACTGGGAGTCACAGGAATTGGCTGTGACCCTAAAAGATCTTTCAAAGGAGAAAGAGAAAGCATTATACTTAGTCAATTATTTTATCAGAATATTTTAAACATATGTGTTGTTGGTACACACAGAACATAAAATGGTCATTCGTGACCATAGGCTCTAAAAGACAATAAGGAAACTGTAGTTTTTGGGACCTTATGAGAAGGTTGTGTGGCTTAAACATGCAGTGTTAGAGCATGCAAGTGGGGATATTGCTATCACTTCAATGGCTTTATTATGGACTCTGTGCTTTTATTTCCCTTTCTGGGATTAAGAAATATATACCCACCTTTAAAAAGTACCTTCTGTTCGCTGGAGAAGTACTAAATAAAACCAGCATGGTATTACCAGCAGCAGCAGGTAATCCTATTAATCTAACATACACCCTATGGGTATATGGAATATGTTCAGTATTACTTGATCGCTGTAGTTAGATTAACAAAGTCTATTACAGGGATGAACTCCTAAGTAATGCCTGCAGCTGCCCACCATGCATGTTTACTGTGGCCCAAACCCAAGGGTTGAAATCCTCTTCCTTGTAGTTCATAGAAGGAATGCACTTGGCTTCTTGTCACACAGACTGCTGTAGAGTGCTCTGATGCGCTGCTGGAAGACAACTTGAGTGCTAAGACAGCTTCTGGTCTCTGCCTGCCACCCCAGTTCTGCAGAGTTGCAAGGTTAAAACTCTCTCATGTTCCACTGTACTGCGATAGCTGCAGCTCACAGTCACATCTAGGCTGCTCTATAAAATAGTATCTGGAGACAAGCTGTCCCCACTGTGCTGTAACTTCTGAGCTGGCCCTGCTTTCAGCTAGAGGCTGAACCAGATGACCTCCAGAGGCTGCTTGCAGCCTCAGTTATTCAGTTATTCTGCAAAGTCAGGTGTAGTCTCAGCAGCGTGGAGCTCAGCATAAATTGAAATCAACCCTTGGGTGCTGAGGATGTACTCACAGAGCTGTCTCCTGGAAAGCTCTGTGTTGCTACAGCAACACCTTTATCAGTGCCCCAACTGGTTTCTGGCTAATTCTGGGAAGGCAGTGTGATTTGTTGGCACGTTTCTCATGGAATGTAGATGTACTTTCACAATCCTGCTGTTGGCAGTGAGATTCTGTGGCTTTGTTTTGTCCATTTCATTGCAGTCGTACTTGGGAGAACCTCTCAGCTGGAATAGATGCTGGGAATATTTTCAACACAGCATGGCTGAAATGGGGTCTGAGGGAACAGAGAGTGGAAAAAACACTCCATCTGCATGCATTGCAACTTAGGGTCTCTTACTAGAGCTAGGAGGGACAGTACCTGCTTTCAGATGCTTCTCTTAGCAACTCAAGGTGTTAGATCTTCCTGATTTCCAGCTGGAGCATGGCTGCTGAATGAGGTCTCATTCATAGTGGCATTAAGATGAGTTGTTACAAGTTATGGAAAGGGAGATGGGGTCATCTGCGATTATATAGGAGACAACTTGTCGCTCTTACCACAGTAGAGGTAGTTTTCCTTTGTTTTCTGAAGCCTTTAAGTTGTTTATTTGGATCCTGGTTTTGTTCCATTTCACTTTTGGCGCTCAGCCTTTTTAATCCCCTGGAAGGCTATTAATTCTTGTTTGTACTGCCACGTAATGAGTGAGAGAAGCAGGATGATACTGCAAGTTTTTCTTGTACCCTGACTGCAGAGAAGAGAAGTAGTTATGTAATACGTCCATATAAAGAAACTTATTTTCCCTGTCATCTTTTTTTCCTTTTTCTAGAAGTAAGTAGAACAAGAGCTAGCTGTTTTTTGTCTGTTGATATTTCCTGACTGTATTTATGGTACAAGAGTCTATGTCTTTCATTTGCCACATGCTTTGACCTCTTTGTTTTATAACTGAGGAGCTAGAAAGCAGTGGGTGGTTTGCACACCTTGAGAGGAACAGAATGGGACATATGGAAGAGGCATTGGCAAACAGGAAGAGAAAGCAAACAAGTGGAAGTATGGGAAAATCCCTGGAGAAACGAGTGATTAACCAGGGCTGTCCATTGCCTCCCTCACGTTCCTCTCTGTCTCCTTAAAGGAAACCTTGTCTCTTCTAGCCATGAGAGGGGTCCTTTTCACTCCTTATTTACAGCTTTTGGTTATCTTCAACATTCCCATCTGCATGGTGCCTCAGTGAAGTTTTGTGTTAATGGGATATAAAAGTCTCAATAGGAAGATGGTGAAGTCTGAACCTCCAAACATCTAAGTGAGATGTCTGAGCAGCATGTCTTCCTCTGCTGGTAGTCTTTGTGAAGTTTGTTCTCATCTGGCAGGGACATGGCAAGTGCTTCATAAGAATAAGGAGTTGTATGGCACACGGCAAAGAGAATATACTTTGATCCACATCTCCCTTCCAACACTCAGTTTTCAGATTGTTTTCTTTGCTCATACATCATACATAATATTTTGTCAATCTGTTGCCTTTCTGATTACATTTCTGCTGTAAGCTGTCCACACTGAGCGTTAAGGATTGACAGGAAGATCATTCAGATATATGGAGTAGACCTAATGGTTGCACGTGACTGGGTTGAGGTAGAAAGATGACAGTAGGTAGCATACAGGCTAATTTGATTGTCAGAAATACTGTAAGAATAGTGGTAACTTAATAATGTCCTTGTTGGAATTCGAGGCAAAAAGAGTGAGTTCCAGTGTAAGGCACAGTCCTTTCCCATCAATTTATAAAACACTGTAATCCAAGCATTTTCATCCTGAAATGGTAGAATGGAAAACATGTTAAACAGGATGGTTTCCCACGGAGCTGCTGGGCCTGCGGATGCTTCAGACACTGATGAATTAATCCGGGACACATGGAGACATTCCAAGGCAGGGAAAACATGTAGCACCTAAGTTACCAGAGATGATGTGGGAAACAAAGAACTGACTTCTCAGAAGACTCTCCTGATGCCTAACTTGTGGCATTCGGAGCTTAATATTTGGAGATACTGAGTATCACTCACTGATCTTTGTGCTGTGGAGTTTCACATTGGACTAAATGTGGCCAAGCTGTCCCATTCTGGTAACCCAAAGCCAAATTATACATTCAGATGTGCTGGTCTCCATGTTTTTCCCAAGCTCTCATAGTGAGTCACTGAGGATGAAGAATGGTTCTTAGCAGCCACAGATCCCAGCTCCAATGCCAGACCACATAACTTTTCAGTCAGATAGGCTTTCTTAATCTCCTTTTGCTAATGGCTGTAGCTCTAAAGCAAGTAATTCAATCATAAGGCTGGAAATGACAGCCAGAAAATGCTGTCTGTCTCTTCATGCTTTAACAACACTCTCCATAGAATGTTATTAACCTTTTCATACCTAGTCCATATCTGTTAGTGTGAAGCTGTGGTTTTAGAAATGGGCATTTTTCATTGTATGGAGGAGTTGCATTCATCTTGGAATTTTGCTCTACATGTCCATAAGTGTTAGGAAGTAAATCTAAGAGAACACTGAGAAGAAAACATCTCCATCATCATCATCCATCATCGGTGTCCAAAAAGCCAGGTGCATGTATCTGCAGGGGCATATATGCATGGGATTCTTGATGTCTTGCAGAACATCTGTTTTCTGATCAGGCTGTGACAGTTTTTAGGGCATGGATGGTGGCTCTCCCTACCCGAACAAAACTGTTTTGTTATTTTATTTGGCTAACAGAGATGAAACCACTCAACATTCAATCTGCCTAGGGTTTTTACTGCTTGTCTTTCTTCTACTGCTAAAGCTGCTCCAAAATGTTCCATTAGCATCAAGTGACATCTCTGCTCAGCTGGCTGTGTAGATTAATTCATATCTGTCCCTATAGCTTTAACTCTTTTTGTGTCTCTTCATTATTACTTTATAGACTACGTCATGCTACTTAATAGCAAAGGAAAGCCTTTAATCAAGCAAATCCAGGTTGCTTGGGATATACACAGCGTACAGCCATGGGGCTGCGACTGATATCCTGACAGAGCCCATAAAGAGAAGATAGGGGGCATTGTCACCCTTCTACTAATGACTCAGTAGAGTTGAATTGCTCCCCTTTACCCTCTGTTTACCAATAACCACTAAAATAAAGTTCCCTGCATTCCCACTGACAACAGGCTCAGTTGGTTTTCCATCACCAGACCTTTTTTACCCATCTGTGTGCATTTGTTTGAGGCCTGTTGTCAGTCAACAGCTATCAGGTAGTAATTGTGTCAGCTGTGTCCAAATGGGCAGCACAAGAGGAGTCTGTGCTCTGTTTACCCCAATCAGAGAAAGCTGTGGAACAGAAGAAAATATCTTTAAGCCTTTCTGTCCATTTCTGCCCACAAAACAGAATGGAAGCAGTGATAGTGATGAGCAGGAGTTGTAGGGAACATGGTAAGCTGGAGGAGGCTGGAAGGACCCAAGAAGATATGAGGTTGTTTGGCTGCAGCTTGTGTTGTCCCGTGTTCTGTCTCTTTATGATCCTGTATGATCTCATTGACTTATTTTTCCATGCTTGAAATCTGTGGCAGGGATTCAGTGACAAGTTCTCTGCACTGTGATGACCCCACAAATACTTGTGCACAGAGATCTGTGTCATAAACTTGATGTTATCACAGCATTAACTGTGACAATGTTGCAGAGTGTCTGCCAACATCCAGTCTAAAATCTCATGCTAAATAATCCTAATACTTAAAAAAATCTCTGATAACAGGGTTCTGAGAACCTATTCAGCTAAAACATACAAGCAAGTCAGCTACAGAATGATTCAGTGCCTTAGAGTTTGGGCTTGGTGGCCTAATGGCTTCTTCTGGAGAGAAGGGATTTCTTCCAGAGAACAATCTTGTCTGGAGAAGATGACTAATTTACACTCACTGATAGCAACAGCCCAACCAGTGCTTTGTGATGCCTGCACAGCAGTAAAACTGCTGTCTGAAGCAATATTTCTGCTGTATGCTGTTGCAGTCCCAGAGGCAAGAGTGTTTGTTGTTGGCCCCAAACACCCAACTGTGGTTCACAGCTTGTCTGTAATCAGTGTTGTACTGGAAATGATGCTGTTACCCAATGATGAGGACAAGGAGGTGGCAGCCTGGGCCAGGTCCCAGAGTGAGGTGGAAGTTCCCTCTGGTGGAGGAACAGACCCACTACAGAGAGTAGAGGAGGTGGGTGCTGAACTCTCTTTGGAGCTCCGTCTAGAAGACCATTTTTGGAGATGCTGAATATTAAATGTGTCTATACCTGCACTTTATGTTTTAAAGGTATTCTAGATCTTCTGGGAATCAGGATGAAAGAGCCTCCATGATACAAGGTGAGATATCTATTTTGGAGGACATCGAGCTGTGAGAAGCTATTAGGTAAGGGCTGGATGTTGTGTGATGGATTTACCCCTGTGGAGGTGGATGGAGGTGTGAGAATTTCTGTGGCACTTGGGGCTGATGAAACCTCTGATCAGCTCCCAGCTCTGCTACCTCCAGTTTGAAACGTTCATTCTCTCCCTAGAACAGTTCCTTGCAGTTTGCTCATGATGTACAAAGGAATTTCAGCCACTTCCAGCTGTGCTCCCTCAGAATGATGGGGAAAGATTGGTGCAGGTGCACTGTCCTAGGAAAGAGCAATGTGTTGGGCTTGGAGGCAGGGATCCTGCAGTGCAGCTGTGGTAGCTGCATCCCCAGCCCAAATGTGTGACACCAGGCCAACTGCTCTGCGAAGCATCCTCCAGAGGAAGCTTGGGGCTGTTCTCATGGTGTCAAGATCCAAGGATCGCTACAAGACTGTAAAATGCATCAAGAATTCCCACGGGGATGTTCCTTCTGATAGAAGAAAAAAATCAAAGCAGTGGAAGGTGCTTTCTGACCAACTAGTTATAATTGAAACAAACTGTGCCAGCGTAGCAAGGGAAAAGCAGAGCCAGAAGGAAACAGTTCAGTACAACCGTTTGGGTTAAGCTAATATCTTTTGATCTGTGTGTGGGCAGACGTTCCTTGTGGAAATCGGGCTTCACAGCTGTGTGAGATGTCCTGATAAAAAGTAACTGACAGGAGAGAGTGTAACTGGCTGTTACCTGGCAGTTATGGGTTGTCGGCTGGGCTAATGTTTACCAGCTGTGCCTGTTAACTTTAAGGTGTGGGGGGAGAGCTGTCTCTTGCTGTGTGTCCAAGGAGCCCATCAGCACCATGCTTTAGCTGGGTAGGAGCAGTCAGTGGGGTTTTCTTTGTATTGTGTACTTTGTCCAGTTCTGCATCCCCGGTACAAGAGAGACCTGGACATCCTGCGAGGGTGGAGAGCAGTGAGATGGCTGTAAGGAAAGGCTGACGGAACTGGGGCTGCTCAGCATGGAGCAGAGGGGACTTAGGGCTTCTCACCCACAGCCATAAATCGCTACGGAAAGGTGCAGAGGACGGGGTCAGGCTCAAAGGCTGGGGCACAACCTGGAGCCCAGGGGCTCCCCTCTGCACCTCTGTGCTGGCGCAGGAGCCAGAGAGGCTGGATCGGGGGTGTTCTTCTCCTCGGGGACGTCCGAAAGCCGCCCGGGCACCCCGCCCTGGCTGCCCCTCGCCGCCCTCGCACCGGGGCTCCCCGTCTTCGGCAGCGAGGCGGGGGCAGCCCGGCGGGACCAACGCGGCGGGGGCTCGGGCTCCTCCTCCCGCATCCCCGAGTCCCGCGGGGGGCGGCGGCGGGGCCCCGGGCTCTGCCCAATCTCCGCGGCCGAGGCCGGCTGCGCGTTGGCTGCCGGCGGTGCCGCCAGTGAGGCTGCGCTGAGGCTGCGGGGCCGGATGGCCGAGCCGCCCGCCCCGCTCACTCGGGCGGCGGCCGGCGGCGGGCGAGGAGACGAGGGCGAGCCCTCCGTGCCGGGAGAGCCAGCGGAGCCATGGTGTCATGGATCATCTCCAGGCTAGTGGTGTGAGTAGCCGCCGGCGATTCGCAGCGCGGGGATATTACGGGTGGGTTGCGGAACGCTGCGGAGCTGTCACGGCAAGGTGACGGGGTGAGCGGCTGCGGGAGAGCGCGGCCCCGCCGGTCGCTGCTTCACCGGGGGAACGGGGCTTTGTAAGCGAGATCGGGCGGCCCCGAGGACCCCCAGCCTGGGAGGGGAAGCGTGCGGCTTCGTGTCCCTGTCCTCCGGCTCGTCTGCGCCCTGGTGCGGGCACAAATTCCCTGCAAACGCTGTCGGGGCGACAGGGAGATGTCTTCCCCCACCTGCCAAGGCATTTCGCCCCAGCTGCCCCTCCTGGTGAGAGATTCGGGAGGAAAAGGCGTTTTGGATGACGCTCGGAAAATGCGTGAGGAGGTGAGGTGATGCCGAAGGTGGGGCAGCGGGATGGCCGCTGTGGCACACGCTGCCATCTGAGCAGTGTGGCTGCTGGAAGCTGCGGTGCTGAACCACACAGATTTTTCGGGGTTTTCTCTGTACGTAGAGCTTGGAGCTCAGGAGAGCATCTCCCATGCTCTGAAGGTGTGGAGGAAGATCTGGAAAGGCCTGTCACTTTCTTTGTCTGTGAGAAACGTGCCATGAGGTTGCACCATCAGCATGATTCCATTAAGGCATTTTCAGGATCTCATTTCTTGCATTTTGAGATGAGACATAAAAAGAAAAACTCGACTTGATCTTAGCTATCTCTATATATCATAAAGGTGTTGGGGGGCTGTTGGATATGAAGGATTTGGAGGGTTCTAGAGTTGAATGTAGCCCCCAGAGGTTTATGAGCTGGATTCAGCTGCAGTTGTTGCTAGCATTGGTGGGTTTGCACTTCATTCAAAGAAAGCATGTTAGCATTGAAGAGATTTAATTTGAATGGTATAACTACAAGTATCTCTTAAAGCAGTGCAAGCTGTAGCATGTATTATCTGAGGCTGCTTTTCTTTCCTTTCTTCTGGACCGACTTTTGCTTTTAAAATAATAATCATTGTGTAATCCAAATAATCTTCCAGAACAAGGAATGTCAAACGAGAGGTGGTAATTTTGCTTGCTTTGGCACACACATATACAGGTGATTTCATCTTAGGCACGTGGACTGGGGTAGGATAAGGGCAGCACATTCAGGTAATTAGCTGAGCATACAGACCTTCCCGTTCCCTTCGCTTTGTGTGAGCAGCGTGTCACAGAATGGAATCATGTGTAGTGGGTGGTACCAATTATTCCTTATGCTAGAATGTCAATGGCAAATGATAATTTGAACGTGCTATTTAAATATTAGTCATAGTAATAATTAAAAAACAGTAACATAAGGAAATCTTGTACAAGCTAGCCTTGGTCACCACTATCTTTGCACCACCACTTAATATATAATCTGTCCTTTAAGAATGCTCTGCACCAGAAAGGTGTGGGTTTGTTATGATCCCAGCAACATCACAATGCCATAGAGTATTGCTTAAGATGCAGTTTACTGGGGCTAGCATTGTAAAGAAAGAGTGGAGAACGTTGGTAATCTTATGTCCCTGCAGATGCTGGGCGATGTGTGATGTGGACCAGCCCTTCTGGCTGGGTGCAGAGCACCATGCAGATCTGCATGGGGGAGGTGACCTGATGTTTTGGTCTTCAGAGCAGTTATAGAGATTGCTTAAAAAAATAAAAGGCCATTCTGTTTATCATTTCTACTGACAAATGACAGGGATATACACAGGAGAACTTGTTGCTGTATTTTGTATGACGACAAGGACAGGCAGGTGGTGTAACTGCTGCTGACTGCTATGAGCTTCCTCCAGGCTGCTGTGTTACAGTTAGCCAGCAAAGTTTATCCTGCAGCCAAGGGATTAGTGCAGCACATCGTGGGCCAGAAGGCCAAACTGTACCTGTGGCTTAGCACAGCACAACCTGAACCTGCTCAGGTTAACTGGTGTGTGGCTGCTGACTCCTCAATATACAGATTAGGATAATTACAAAGATCTAAACTGTGTAATCTGATTTCCTCATTTGATTATGAATTGTCAACTCATCCATCAGTACAGATAGCTGTGCTCTAAGTAGAATGGCCACCTGGTTTAGGCTTTTTTCTTTTTCATGCCTATTCAGCTTTCCTCCTTCCCCTCCCCTTCGAATCTTGTTAGCTGATAAGGATTATGAGGGAAAGTGTCATGGTGTGATTTAATCATTTTGTGAATCTTGCTTTCTGCTTTTAGGTCTATGTGGGATTTACCGATATGACTCAGCTAATAGTAAAGGCTCTAAAACCAAGAGCAAACCCTTGCTTTGGCTCTTCAATGCTTTGTCACCTTTATTACCCCCGTTGCTTATCTGTGCTCGGTCGTCTTTAATTAGTGGGTATGTGATTCAATGCATTTTTACATTTGGGGCTGGGACATGCATTCCCTCAGCAGAGCACTGTGGCAGTTTCAAACAGTCATGCCTGTGATTTGATCATTACTGCTTCTGTCCTGGCGACTTCTATTTCCAAAACGATGCTGAAGGAGGCCAGTGAGCAATCTGCCCCTTCCACATGCAGTCAGGCAGCTGACTTTTTCACCAAGGGATGTCTGGAATCACCGTAGTTGTGACTGTTGCATCTTGGAGTCTTTGTTGCTTTGTTTCTGACAGTAACTGGAATGGGACCTCATCATGAGTTAATTACCAACCCTTATTTATTCATCATCTCTGAGTACATCTCAAAGGACATCCTGGCACGTCTGTATTTCAGTTTCCTCAGCTGTGAAGTGAACTGTGCTGAATTTGTCTTCCTTGAGACTGACTAGAAGGGAGCAGCGGCATGTCCTCCCATCTCCAGCTTACTGCTGATAATTGCAAAGGAGGTTCTTTTCACTTCAGGTGGTAGGGAACACTCTAGCAGAAGGACTTGGGATCTGTTTTCATTATCAGAGTCCAATCTGGCTACAGCAATTGTAGGTGCTTAGAGACTTCCTATACTTTAGGCTGTTGTCTAAAAATATTTTAAAATTAAAAGTGGAACATATAAATTAAGCCCACTGTATTAACATGGAAATGCTTTTCCAATAAAGATGGGGGATAATAAAGAACAAAAGGGCAAGTTTCTGGAAGCTTGGCATGTCCCATTGCCTCTTGAAAGCCTTTCAGTGTGGAACACATCGCCAAGGAAGGAGATGTCAGTAGAAATGAGGTTAGATCAGACAGGTCATCGATAGCAGAGATGACAGTGTGGCTCACGGATTTGAGTTCCTGCCATTAAAAGCTCATTGCAAATGTTTACGAAATTGTTTGTGGCAGCCTCAGATACGTTCCCTGGGAATTCCCAGCTCTATGGGGAAGTAACAGGGATTTGGGAATCTATGAGAAGCATCCTTTCATCTGGCTGCTGGCTGCAAGTAGGTAGGTCTGAATAAAACAATCTCCAGCAGTAGGCCTAGCGTGTTCCTGGCACCCTCCTGAGGCTGTGGGATGAGCTTCTGTGGTCCTCTCTTTCATGTACTGGGAAGTGGGAAGGGTGAACCACCTGCAATGCAAGCGGAATTTACCAAGAATGGTTACCTGTACCATAAGGTGGTGTAATCTCTTGGAAACACATCTTGCACTGCTGATCTCTCACACAAAGATTCCCTGGTCCTGGTGGCTTCCAGCCTGATGTGCCACTGTGGCTTTGCTGAGGAGACAGAACCTGTTGGTGACAGTAACTGACAGAGGAGCATCCAGCGCAGGTGCGACATTTGCTTTGCCCTTCATGTGAAATGTGAGCGTGAGGATCACACTGCAGGGGATAACGCTGCCTGCTGCTTTGTCAACTGTGACCCACATATTCCCTGCACGAGCACAGATGTGGTGGAAATGCTCTTAGCCCCAGTGGGGAAGGCTTTCCTGAATGTACAACCGTACAATGCAGATGTTACCAGCCCTGGTTTGGTAAGGGAGGGTGTTTACCAGACTACAAGTTGTGGAAATAACTAAGGGGCTTGACCTTTGCAGCTGCCTTAATGCAGTACTTTCCTTTTAGGGGATCCACTCAATGTCACTCTATTAATGTACTTCCATACATGAATTTAATCTTGTGTCATCAGATTGGTTTTTGAGCAGTGTATTTGTGAGAGTTGGCCATTGGGTTTGGGCTTTGTTTTAAGAATTTGGGATGGATGTAGGAGGATGGAACAAAAGTACAAACTTAGGTGCTATCCAAAACAGTTAAACAGCCAAGAGCTTAAATGTTCTGAATAATGGTGCATTGCCTTCCAGATCCTCAATGCTGCTATCAGTGTTGCAGACAGCCAAACTGCCTGTAAGGTTGGGCACTGCAGTACTTACAAGATGTTGCTTAGTCTTAGAAAGGAGATTCAGATCCCAGTTACTCAGCCTGTGGTCTACATGTGGCTGTCAGTCCATGAAAAGTCAGCAACTCTACCACAGAAACCCACCTGCAGACAATTATCAGTTATGCTGCTTTAATTAAATTTTAAATTGATTTAATTGTTATTTTTTTACTGTATTCCTTAATTATAAGTTTTGCAGTCATAACCACTGACTTACAGTTTTGTAAAATATTCGTATTTGGACATTTTACCAATCCATGCTACTCATGCATCATCTATCCTTAAGCAATAGTGGGGTATAAAATGAGCTGTGTGTTTCTTGCAAAGGATCAGCTGGTCCAGTGATTAGATAAGGTTGAAGAAAAGCTCCTCCATGCTGTTACTGCAGTTAATGGAGGGAGACAGCCATCTCACAGAAGCTTCCATTAAAGATAATGCATCGAATAAAGAGCTGTTAGGTCAAGAGGAAACACTCAGTACAGAGAAGACAAGAAAGTGTGTGTGATCACACCTCCTACTTCTGGGTAGTAAGAGTGCATTTGCCTTTCTGCTTCCATGCTTTCAGCAGGCAGAGGCAGTATGTTGGGAACTTTCAGGCTGATCGTAAAGGTAGGTGAGGAATCGAGAGCAATGCAGAAGAATTGGTCAGTTTGGGTTGCTGTCGACCCATTATATGTCACAAGTTCTTCCATGTCCTCACTGGATAACGGGTCCGAGTCTAGGCTTCTTTTTGCTTGGCCGCACTTGATTGTAACAAAAAGTGAGGGCTACTCAGCAGGTTTCAGATGGTTCTTGTTGAGATGGAATGGCTCAGTGGAGGGAAGGGTCTGAGTGAACAAAGCCTTCACAAGCAAAATACCTGGCAAAATGTCACTTAATTCGCATCCTTTTCTTGTCACTCATGTGCTATTTAGATTGTAAACTCTTTGGGATGAGAACTTTAATTTAGTATTTTTCATTGTACAGCACCCTATGCAATGAGATTTTGTCCCTACCTGGTTCTCCTAAGTTCTGTAGCATTATAAATAACTTAAAGATAAATATGAATAAATGCAACTCTGCCTTCCTGATGCGTCATTTAAGGTCCTGTGCACCTCTTTCTGACACTGTTACTGGTATAGTGTTCATGGTCTATGTTTGCATTTCACATACATAGAATAAGAGTAGATTTTTGTTCTAAGGAGCTCTTAATTTAAATCGGTGAAATACAGGCAAAACAGGTGGTGAAAGAAAGTGAATTAGAAGAAACAACAAAACAAAAGGTGCATCTTTTCTGTCTGTGGTTTGTGTGCCACCTAAGAAAAGGACTGAGATAACAGGGTACTCTGCTTATTCTGCAGGAAGGACCCAGGGAGGCACTCTGGACCTGGAGCAGTATGCCAGAACCAGAGAAATTAGTGGTGCTTTCTCAAGCTTTGCACACAAAGCGACTCTCTCATACTGACAGGCATCAAAGAGCAGGCATTTCTCCTTAGCTGCTTGTTTCTTGTAAACACATTCAGTGGAATTTATCAAGGGGAGACAAGGATTCAAATTTTATATAGGTGATAAAGCGGGGATCTGTAGACTGGCAAAAGCTGATATATAGTCAGAGAGAGGCAGTGATGGTACTGAAGGAAAGATGGTACAGTAAAAAGAAAAGAAGAGTAAGCATTACTTTTCAGAAGAGACACATTTATATGGAGGCAGAGGGTTTGATGTCAAGTTAAAGACTAAGAGTAACAGAAGGACAGCTGACAGCACTGGCCTCATGTCATGCTTCTCCAGTGTTTCTCCAAATGCTGCCTACTTACTTGCTGCAGCCCTTCCTGTTAATGTGCTAATTACTGCTAAACAGCCAATTCCAAAGAAGGAATGAATCAACCAATGAATCAGGCTGCATTTGGGCTTTCCTCCTTCTCTCCAATGGTAAATTTTCACTCTGTGAAGCAGCGGATTTTGTGGGACAACAAAACCAGCACTGAGAAACCTATTTGTGAAGAGCTAGGAAGAATGCTCCTCATGTCTGGAGTTTTGTGCTTTTTGGACTGGTCCCAGGGATGCCAAGGCAGCATGTGTAGCCTGCCTTCAGATGTACCGAGCAATTCAGTGCTATCAGCATCAATGAACAGTTGCAGCTCCTGCCCCAGAAATGCTTCTGTTCTGTTGAGTTCATACTGTTGCTTCCTTTCACTGAGCTCAGTTGAGCTCGTTAACTGTATTCCTTGTTTCCAGGCTCTAAATAAGTATCTTTAGAGACAGCCAAAAACTTCTTGCCTCATGTTCTGAAGGGAGAATTTGTGAGCGATGTAAATATGGATTTTGAGCAGAACTTTTCCAAGTCAAATAATCAAGAGTTCAGAGGTGCTCTGGGATGTTTTGTGTAGTCTGGCCCATCATGTAGCAGAGCTCAAGCAATGGCAGAGGAGAGAAACCAGGAGGGCAGTGTGGGAAACTCAAGAGCTGGATTGTGTCTGTGCGTATCTAAACTTAGACTTGTGAGCCATCCCCTATTATGTGACCCACAAGAATCGGCTTGTCTGATCCTCAGTGTTAAGTCATCATGAATAACACCATCTGGCTCCTCAAATCTATCTGCAGAATTCACGGTGACACTTGCAGGAGGAAGATGGATGCTGGAGCTGCGCTGAGGCTGAAAGGCGTTGAGTTGGGTGATACACTCTGTGGGAAGAGATTGAATGGGTCTGCAGGGCATGCGTGGCTAGGGAACAAGCACAGGAGGTGGCTGTGTGGAGATGAATTGATGGTCAGTGGTTAGGTACTGCTGAACACACGCTTTTGCAAAAAGCACACACCAACAAACAGAACCCACTATTTTAATTGTATTTTTGCTGCAAAAAGAAAAAAAAAATAAAATAAGAGGGGCCAGGGGCATAGCAGATACAGACACTGAAATGTGTCACTTCAAGTGATCCATTTAGGTCTGAGCTGAAGCACGTTGGCAGGGCAGGCTGGGGGCAGTTTGCATCTTCCCTGGCATAATTGCATCTGTTTTGCAGCTGGACAGAGGATTCTACTTTCCAGGTTTATTGTTTTCATTCTGCTTATAAAGATTTCAGTCAAAACAGAAAGATGTTGCTATTTAAAAAGAACATTAATAATTAAAGTGAGCTACTCAGGAGAATATATTCCACAAGGCTGCATTTGTTGAATTTAAGTAGATCATAATAATTTCCATGGTAACACGCTCTACTGTCCTATATACGGAAACAGTCTTTCTTGTAGGATCAAAAACAGAGGAAGCTGTTATTTAAATCAGATACCTTAAAAACACAGACAGTGAAAGAAGAGTAAATAATTTCCTGCATAAATGTTGTTGATGTTTTCTCACTTTTGTAATATTATGCTAACCTCTTTTTACAGCCGTCATACTGCAATCAGTCAAACAATCCCCTGCTGACTCTGGCTTAGGGAGAAACTATAATCTAATGATCCTCTCCTAGTATGTCATCACTCTCCCTCTCCATACCTGTAGATGTATACAGCTGTAACTGTTCTGTATCTGTAACAGTGACTATCATGGTGTAATCTTGAACAGGTCTACTGGAATTGCTGTGCCTCACTGGCTAAAATTGTGTCTATGCTAGCATTCTCCCATCTCACAGCATTAAGTAAGGCTTCTTGCATCACTATTTGGGTAGCATTTTATATGACATATTGTCTTATGGCTGACTATTAGATGGTAATTTGTAATAAGTTTAGTACTGGAAAACCTAAAAGTTGCAG
Source organism: Lagopus muta (assembly GCF_023343835.1). Lineage (NCBI taxonomy): Eukaryota > Metazoa > Chordata > Aves > Galliformes > Phasianidae > Lagopus > Lagopus muta. The sequence goes on along the minus strand of NC_064436.1, from coordinate 65,718,653 downwards.
ATTCATGCGGGAGATTTGGATAGAATTTAATAGAAAAGTTATTGATGTAATCTTCTAATGAAAATAACACGGTAAATGAGGGGACAAAATGAGTTCATCTCTGAAATAATCGCATCTTGTCTGTTTTGTCAGTGGAATTAGACTATGGAATCATAGAATCACAAGGTTGGAAAGGACCTACAAGATCATCTAGCCTAACTGTCGATGTGTAAGTGATGCACTGCCAAATTTTAACAAGAACTGCCGCAAAAATTCCCAGTCTTTGCTTGTAAACCTGAAGGGTCAAGGGTGGATGTTCTGCAGACAGAGGGAATAAATAGCTGGAGAATGCTGATTCAATGCAAACCTCAATCACTTTCTTATTCCTAAGACAACAGAAGGGCTTCAGCGTGCAAAAACAGGTGCAGCTCTGTTGAAGTCAGTGAGTGAAGTAAATCTACCCGATGCGAAGCCCAGGGTTGTGTGTGTAGCCTAGAATGGAGAGAGCCTTGGAGAGGGTGCCAGCTGGATCCTAAGAAGTTGCACTTTATGTGATGGAAATTGGCCAGTTGAAGACAGTAAGAGGCTTTTATTCCTCATGAGTCTCAAATTGAATTGATCCTGTCCTTTCTTTCATCTTAGTGTTGGCAATTTTATCACTAAATTGTCATATGGCTTTTCCTGTGCTTCAGCGGCTGAAGACCAACGGATGGGCCGACCCAAAGCTGTCATCAGGGTATTTGTGACCTCAGTGCTCTGTGAAAGTTCACAGCTGAGCTCTGTAATAAGCATTAGTACCCACAGAAAGCTGAGGATGAGGAGTGTGACCACCTTCTCTTCAAATTGCTTGGAGGAATCTTTGTAGAATCATAGAAAGGTCTGGGTTTGAAAGGAGTGCAGTGATCATCTAGTTTTAACCCCCCTGCTATGTGCAGTGTCTCCAACCACCATTCCAGGCTGCCCAGAGCCACATCCAGCCTGGATGTCTCAATGCCTTGTTGCGGGCTGCCCAACATATACAAAGTAGTTTGTTCCTAACAGGGAGAAACTGTTCTCTCTCGTACTTCATACCTACAGTGTTACATGAAGACCTTCAGAGGCGTTTCCGAGGCTGCCTCACGTGGTTAGAGCTTTGCTTGTGTGATTTAAGATCCTGGCTGTCTTGAATCTGTTTCAGTGCTGTTTTGCAGAACTGGGAATCACAAGAGTCTGCTGCCAGTCCTTGCCAAGGGCCAAGAGGAGGTGCCATGTGACTGATGGTACAGATCCCATGCATACTTGTGCAGATTATTGCTGGATCAGTTCAGAATGAACAAGGCTGGCTAAGAGACTCCATGCAGACAGACTGAAAGATCTTTGCTGCTGTCCATGAGGCAGGGCGTGCATTCTAAGTGTGTAAATACTATGCCAGATTTTGCATGGTACTGCAATCCAAACCACTTGTCTTTTTTCCTGTGGTTTGTAGCAATTCATGGTTAATCCCATGTAAATGTACTTCATACATCTCTTTTTTCCCCCTTTCTAGTATTTACTTATAGATTGGATATTTTCCCCTCTTTGCTATAGCATGCCCTGAGGTTTTTGCCCTCAGAGGTGCTCTACCGCCACAGGAATGGCTCTGTATTCTTTCTTAATTATTATTCTGCTGAGGTTTGCAGATACTTGGCTGTAACAAATCAGATCCCTATTCAAAAAGCTATTGTGCTTCAGATATGTTCTTGAAACCAGGAAACCTCGATCCAGGCAGTCAGTCCATAAATGGCTGCAGTCTGTAAAGAGGCAGTTCTCAGGGCACATTCAGCTACGTGGTGTGGCTGAAACAATTAACCACTGCACTTCAAACAGCAATGCTTTGTTTCTGGAGAGCTGCACTTGCAGTGCTGTCATCCTGTGTGAATCTTCTTGTCTGGGCAGGAGAACAAACATTAGACTGTGGCGTTTAAACCAGCATATGACAGTGAATAAGAAGTGGTGGAAAAACATACATAGGATAGCAGGCGGTGTGGGTGTTCCCACCAAAAGTACAGGCTGCCTTCTCACGTAGCTGCCTGCTTAGAAATCTCTGTAATGGACGTAGAGGCATTGGCTTCTTTTCCCCTTGCTTCCCTTTAAAGTTATTTCTGTGAAGTCTCCATCTGGTTCCTAAGCCTCAGTTTATATTTCACGTTATATTTTGAGTAGCTGCCAGCTGCAAGTTGTGTAAGAGAAGGTGAGAAGGGAAAGAAGGTGAAGTCACTGAGCCAAAAGAAAGGGAAAATTCAAAACCTTTACCACTCTGAGTTGTGCAATACGCTGTTTTTGTTTTTTGTTTTTATTTGAACTCTCAACTAAGAGGTTTTCCTCCCCATGTAAGGATATGTTTGTGTCACAGGCCCTCATCTGAGTGCATTTGCATTTGGGAAATGCAGCACAGAACAGTGCCGTGGCTCATAGCTCTTATGTCCAGTGCTCTTAGCCAAAACCCAGAATTCAGAGAGATACAAGAAGTCTGGGAGAGAGCAAAATTGAATGCAAATGGCAACGTGACATCTTCTGCCAGAACAAAGATTGCATAGCTGGGCAGCAGTCCTGCTGTCTGCAGCGTGTAAAAAAGCTTTAGTCAAAACCCTTCACCAAATCATGAGATTGAGCTTGAAGTCATGACTTGTATAATATGTATATATATATATATATATATATATCTGTGCACTCTGATTTGTGCTCCAATACTGCAAGACTGTTTGCCTGCTCTTTTCTGAGAAACCATTGAGTCTGAGAATTTATTTGGAACAGAGATGTTCCTGTAATCAATTCCAAGAATTCACCTGATGAGATTAAATGAACAAATGTTAAGTACTGGCGGTTCTGAAGTACTGAGCAGTGCTCACAGAGTGAGGTCATCCAAGTATGATGATGGAGGTGATAAAAGCTAGCATAGAAACTTAGCCTGGAAACTGCAGCTTCTGTTTCCAGGTTTGACTCTACTTGGGCTGTTACCAAGCTGCTCATTTCCAGTGGAGAAAAGCATTTAATTTCCAGCAAGATCGATGGAACCTGTAGATATTCATCATCTCTGAAAGCTGCTTGTTGTCTCAGCTGCTCTAAAGGTTTTTTCTCTCTGTCCAAAATCTATGAATTCCCCTTGAAGCTCTCTGTATGAAGCGCTGTACTGTGAGATGCCTCAGTTGATAATGGTCCTCGCTCTTAAGTCTTTCCTGAACTCTGTGTAATTAATTGTTGTTAAACTTATAAATCATAATGCAGTTAAATAGTCATAGTGTCAGGGATATGGGTGGAAGCTGAAAGAGACTCCTTCCTCTGTCTTATTGTGAGACACCCAAAGCTGATTTATTGAACGCTACAGACACTGAAATCTGGAGTCCTTGTTGTAACAGGAAAGTGTCTGAGCTGTTAAACGTTAGGGAGAAGTGTTGATAAGATAGGAGAATACCAGGAATTAAAGGAAGAAATCAGATGTTCACCAAGAAGTACCAAACCTGGAGATGTTCAGTGGAATAAAATGATCTGTGAGAAGCTGATGTCTTTCTTTGTATCAGAGGAATTAAGCAGTGGAATGAATGATGTAGAAAAATTAATGAGAAGTGATTAGAGATTCCAGAGTTCAGAAGAGAAGCCTTGCATCTTGTGAAGCATCCCTGAGTGCTGAATCAGCATGTCTGAATTCTAGCATTTCTTATACTTTTGTTCTCTTTGTTGAGCAAAGAACAAAGATATTTTAGATTCCTGTGCAGACTGTGTGAGTTATATCTGTCACATGCACCTGCAAAGGGAATTGTAAATCGGGAACTTTCAACCTTTGCTGTGATTCTGGGCAACGTGCAAGCATTGCTGAGGGATCTACGTTTATTTTAAAGGCTATGCAGTAATATCTCTTCCTAAGAGATGTAACAAGGCAAGAGACATTCACCCATGCAGTATGCTGTATGTTCCGAGCTCAAATGAGTGACTGTATCCTGCTCAGTGACAGATGTAAGCTCTGCATGTCAGCAGTGCTTGATCAGTGTCCAACTGGGGGAATACTCAGCTGAACCTCTGGGAAACCAGTCTGGAAAATGAGCAACAAGAACTTCCCAAGGCTTTCTGAGAACTGCTCAAGGACAGGAAGACTTAAATACATTGATATTTCTGTGTGTAGCATCCTGCCATACACCCAGCTGTGGTGCTGTAAAGTTTCTTTTAATTAATAAGGCAGAAAAGTGAAAGCTTCTTGAATTGTATTTGTCCTCTTACAGACATAGGTGAGCCCTTTGAAAATGCTGAGTATGTCTTAGTCTTGGTTTCATTAAACTCTTCTACATTAGAATCATAGAATCATAGAATTGCTCAGGTTGGAAAAGACCTTAAAGATCATCGAGTCCAACCACAACCCAACCACACAACCCTAACAACCCTCTGCTAAATCATGTCCCTGAGCACCACATCCAAACGGTTTTTATGCACATCCAGGGATGGTGACTCAGCCACCTCCCTGGGGAGCCTATTCCACTGCTTACCCTAGAAAATACAGCTCTCCAACTTTTAAAGGTAGAATTTAGACATTGTGTCAGAGATTGTAATTTACAGAAACCCATTAAATTGAGTTTCTACTCAAGCAAGGCTTTGTTGGACATTGCAGCCTCTGACCCTTTTAAAAATGAGCATTGCATGGCTATTAGGTGTGTGCATGGATAATTTCCTTTCTTTTGCTGGAGCTGGGAACCACATGGAGAAAGTATCATTTTATCTGCAAATACATGCGGTGGACTATGGAGGTAGGCATAGAAGTAAATAAGCTGACCTCTGTGCTACTGGCTTTATGCAAGAGTGGATCATGCAACAGCATTACCATAAAACCATTACCTTTTATTGTGATGCTGCACAGTAAATAACACAAGGGACTGTAGAGATAAGGGGACATCCAGCAGTTCTTCTGGCTCACAAAATGTGGCTAAGCAAGGGGAAGGAAGAAGTGTTCATGAATATTCACTGTAACTCCCTCACAACCTTTTTAATTGTCTTTGGCTATTGGTGACAGGTCCGTGTTAAATCCCAAATTGAGACAAGGTGGTACTATTCTTTACATCCAATGGGAGTCAAATTTTGTTTTACAGGTAGCTAAGAAAGGAGCATTTTGAGAGTCCTGCTGTAGTGACACATCTGGTAATGGCACAGCAGGGCTCCTGGCTAGCTCCTTGGGGAGAGCGCTGCTTGCCAAGTGAAGGACGTGGTGTAGCTGAGCAAGGCAGTTCTCCAAACAGCAAGGGCAAATCTCTTTGTCATTGAGCAAGAGAGCTGTTCTGCACCTCTGATGAAGGGAAGGGTATTGCGTGGTTCTGATCTGGATATGTGGTTGGTTTAGTGAGACGTTTAGAATGCAGATTCAGTGATCTTTCCCCTCTGTTTGGCAGCTGAGAGGCAGTGTCTGGCTTGAATACGTGTCCAGTTAGGGTCTCCCTAATATAAGGACACAAATAACACACTAAGTGACATCTACTTAAGGGTTTTGCTCTTCTCAGATGGGAAAGTGTGGGGAAGACAAGCGTTTACAATGATTTGGTGTTGATGTCTTTACTATCTAAGCTGCTGTTTGTTGATACTAAGGAAAACAGACTGAATACATACACCTGGCAGGAAATCTCTGCTGCTTCTAAGGTGCTGGGGGAGCCTGGTTCCTCTGGAGTCGGCCCTGGAGGGCGTTCTTCCACTCTCCTGTGAGTGCTAATGATGAAGGTCCTTGGTGGCAAATGTTGGCTGCTCCCTATATTCAGGAGGAATTCAGTACGTATGTTACATCTTGACCATTGTGAACGGATATGTGAACAAGAAAGATGTGAAACAAGGCTGAACAAAGTGCCAGAGCAGTTTCATGTTGGCATGCCTTCCTATCAGATGTGAACTTTAGTCTGCTGTCTGCCCATGTGTCCCATAATAAGTATCATACCCCTATAGGCAGAAAATGTTCTGGTCTGTAGGATGCTCAGGAGAACCTCTCCTATTGACTCTGTGGATGGGTGTCAGTCCTGGGGCTGGGTTGGAGTGCCTCTGTGCTCCTTTGTGTGTGCAGAGCCCAGCTTTTTATCATCTATCCTAATGCTGTGATTTAGGATTATCCACTATAAGGTCATTTTTCTTCCAATTTATTTTAATTAGAGGCAGATAATTTTGCTGGTAGTTGAAGCTGAATTCAGAGTTGTAGTCAGCAGCTCTGCCTGATTGTTTGCTCGTGACCCATGGCTTCAGTACAGAGGCTTGTTTGCTTCAGATTTCCTTCCCTTTGTGCCTAGGCTGGACTGGAGGCTGCTCTGTATCAGTGTAGCTGCAGCTGGGGAGCCCTCCCTCCTTGTTTATCTCAGTGCACCATGCATTTCATTAAGATACTGTTATTATCCATATAAAATGGGAAGATTAAAAAGGATGAATGAAACGAGAAATGACCCTAGAGGAAGGAAGTCTATTAAATCCACGCTAGAAATTCTTGCAGAATGCATATGAGTAAAGACTAGGAGTCTGCCTTTTTAAAGCTGTGTGACAGTGTCTCATTTTCTTTACTTGTGTTTTAAATTATGCTGGTAAAAGGGCAGGTGCCCAGCCTTTCCTTGAAATGTTGCTCTAGTGGCCAGTAGAAATAGCAGTCTGTGTCTGTGGGCCATAAAGAGAAGTGTGTTTTGCACAGCCCGTGAACTCCCTGCAATGTTGCAGCTGTTAAATATAGCATGTGACATTCTGATGCCTCTGCTAACCAAGGGATCGAGGTGGTCTGAAGATTGTGATGTTACCTGTAGAATCATCTTGCCTTCTTTTCCTACTCTGCTGCTTTAAAACTAGAGTTTAAAACTGGGCATTGTCCATATCCTGTATATTTTCAAGTGGGTGTCACTGTCCCTACCATTTAAAATAGAGATAAAACATCAATAATCAATGAAATAATCAATGAAAGTGCAACCTGCTTTACTTCTCAAGTCACTGATAAAGCCATTTGAAATCCTTGTTTGAAATGTGTTATTGAAATAAGATGTTTTATTTTATTTTTTAAACTTAACTAGAGGTTGGATACCCAGGTCTGGAACATTGTGGGTAGGTCCAATGTGGGTCCACATGTTTTCAGTATGGCCGGTCCCTCTAAATGTTTGGTGATCTAGTTTTTTGGGTTAATGTTGTAGAATCATGAGAGAGATAAAAATTAAGGTTGTACTGATGGAAGGAGTTTGTTGTTCATTTACTATCATGTTTATAGAAATGTGCAGACAGCAGAATGATTTTCTCTTCAGGCTGTTTTACACCAAGCTTACCATGACCATACCTGATACATGTTCCATGCTGAACTGCTCTTCTGGGCTACTGTAGGGATCCAACCAAGGTTTTCCGTGCTCTTTCCAGAACTTGTGGAGGTCTGTTAGTCCTAGCACTCTAAGCATTGATTGTATTGGCACGGGCTGCTCATGGAGGTGGCCACCATTCCTGGAGGTATTCCAGAACTGTGGAGATGTGGACTGAGGGATGTGATAGTGAGCATAGTGGAGGTGGATCAGTGGTTGGACTAGTGGTCTTTTCTAATCTTAATGATTCTGTGATTCATTGAGGATTTGTATCAGTGGATTGAACCATTGGTATCCCAGGATTGTTTCCAAGAGAAATCAGTATTTTTTGAGAGTTTTAGCTGAGTATTTGGGCCAAAGAGGCCTTTTCCTCTGATTTTTTGTTTTCTTTTTTAACTATGTTGGTCAGCTAAAATATTCCTTTCACTTGATCATGTACTTCTGTCTATGGAAGTCTAAGCAACATTACTATAAGGAAATAGTGTTGCAGCTGATTTGATGAACTATAGTTGGATGTAATTTGTCATTCCTTTTTTCTGTCCCATGAGTCCAAGATCAGGAGTCCAAAGTTGCCTTTCAGGGAGGAACAGACAAACAGGAGCTTTTGCATTTCTCTCCATCTCCTCGGTCCATGGCAGCACTTAAGGTTGGATGGTGAAAACCTTCCATGGCCTGAACAGAGTTTTAGGATACAGTGTACAGTTATGTTCTAAATTGGGATTCCTGCATGTAACTGAGTTTGCTAAAAGTTGATTCACATAGCATCAGTTAAAATAACTCCAAAGTAATACTTGCAGCACAGTTGTGGTTTTAAATGAAAATAATGCAGAGATTCTTTGTTGCTGTGTGTCCACATTATATAGTCCTTTTAGCCTAAAAATGAGTTTAAGTTATGTTTCTTGTTCTTTTCCTTTCTGTCCAATGAGCCTACCATAAATCTGTAAGCGAATTCACAATACAGATTTTAAACCATCTGTCATCTCTGGAATATAATGTCAGTGCTTCTAAAAAAGCTTTTTTCCACATAAACATCCCCCTCTACAGAGTCAGAAAAAACAGCCCTTCCCATTTAGGTTTCAAATTGCCATTTGTTTGGCTTGGAAAAAGGCAGGGGTCTCAGAGCAGGAAACACAGGGGCAGTACTGGGTAGGGAAAACATCAGCAGCACACAGATGCTGAGCACTGCCTTGGTGGAGCTGTGAAGACCAGACCTGGTCGCATAGCAGAGAATGTTTCCTTCTCTAAAAGGTGCAGATTTTACTTCCCTCAGTATTGCATTCTAATGAATTATTTCATTAGTGGGCTGTGCAAGGGCTGGGACAGAGCTTAGTGCTTTCTCCTCTGGTCCTACTGAGCTGAAGCACTGGAAAAGGAGAAGTAGTGATGAGGTGAATGCCATCGAGGCCCACAGAACACTATCTCTTGCAGGCAGCTGCTCACAGACTGATGCATTACGCCAGGCACAACGTTCTTATCAACTCACAGCTTCCCACCCGTGGGTCAGGGCCCCGTACAACCCTGACATGCTCTCTGGACAGATCCTTCCTTCCAGCGTTGCTTTGGTGGCCCATCTGCACTGGGCCCAGGCAGCTGCACTGAAGGAGGCACAAAGTAGAACAGAGCAGCTCGGTTACACATTTACCTGCAATAAATTTTGCTTCCTAAAATAGCTGCGGAGCCATGAGATATTTTTATGGCAGTCCTGCAGACCTTCTCTATCCTGAAGGACTGTAAAGAAGGCCTGGAAGTGTCAATGTGTATGTAAATGAATGCAGTTCCACCTGAGTTTGGAGGCAGCCAGGAACAACAACTGGGAAGAGGAAAGCACCTTCTTAATCTTGGTTGGGTTTTAAATATGACATCTGAGGTTGTAGATATATCCGTATCAGTACTGTGAGACACTTCACTGCTTGTGGTTTTAGGAAGAGCAGTTGTTAAGTGCATTATCTTAATGATCCTAGCATTTTACAAGGTCTGTCCATCTGCAGTGTTGTTATTTTTGCATTTCTGTCTTCTGCATGTAACAGGAAGTAGAGGAGCAGGGAAAAGGGAACCACATTTGCCTTCTTTTGACATGTCTTGATGTGGGGTCTCACAGGGAGCAAGTGTAATGCCAAGGCTTCTTCCTCTGCTTGCCACTCACTCCCAATTCATAGCCTGTGTGTGCCTGGCCCTCTCCCAGCTCCCATCTGAGGTGTGCCCTGGCTGAGGGGGTAAAAATATGGAGAGGAGTATGCTCTGTCTGGGAAGGATCATGGCTGCTTAATTTAGAAGCACTGAGGACAGCCCTTGCTCCTACTATTTCTGCTGTAAGGACAGTTGGCGTCCCTTTACCCTGCAGTTTCACCAAACAGAGTGATTATGTTTCACCAGCCATGCTGGAGAGAGTAAATGGCTTCTGTAGTAGCCTGGCAGAGATGTCAGCCATGGATCTGGATGGGAAGCTGAGTATTGCAGGCTGGGACACTAAATTCTCCTGCTTTCTGTTCCCTTGGTGCCTCAGGACACCTGGGACAGGGAGGAGGACCATTTGTGGCACTCCTGGAGTCTCTGAAGGACAGCTGCAAAATGACTACAATGAGCTTGCTGGTGCCATCTCTCAGGGAATACCAGCCTGGAACCTCCCATGTGCAGCTGGTGCTTCCTCTGCCCATGTCCCATTTTGGAGTCAGAGTTGGCCTGGCAAGTCACCCACATTAACCTCATCCCTGCCCTTGTGCATAGCTTATTTTCACATTCACAACTGTTGGATTTGTACTGAGCACCTTTGGTACAAAGACAGTGCTGTTTATTTTTAATCTGTGTCACTGTGTGAACATTAATTAGGACTGATAATAAAGGACCCTAACCTACTGGCACTCTTCTCAACAGTTTCAGCAAGGAACATTGATGTGGCAACAGCGTGTAAGAAACATGCACTAGCCACAGAATCACAGAATCACAGAATGGCCAGGGTTGGAAGGGACCTCAAGGATCATGAATCTCCAAACCCCTGCCACATGCAGGGCCACCAACCTCCATGTTAAATGCTAAACCAGGCTGTCCAGGGCCCCATCCAACCTGGCCTTGAACACCTCCAAGGACAGGGCATCCACAACCTCTCTGGGCAGCTGTTCCAGTACCTCACAACTCTCTGGGTAAAGAATTTCCCCCTGATGTCTAAATCTCCCCTCCCTCAACTTAAAACCATTTCCCCTTATCCTACACATATCAACCTTTTCAAAGAGTTGATTCCCAGCCAGCAAACATGTTGAGGAAATAGGAGATATTTCAGCAGTTCCTACATGTGTCCATCCCTGTGTTTGAACAGAAATTTGTTGTCTTGGCTGCTGTGTGCTGATGATGTGGAAACGTTAGTTATTTTGGGGAAAAGAAGGGCTGTTCTATTTGTGTGGCAGTGCTCCGATGTTCTAAATGTTTGGGCAGCCCGACCACGGATGGCATGGTAACAGGATGAACACAACTTGGAAGGCTTGGGATATGGATGGTGTATTGCTGGTGCACTTGTAAGAGCAGGTTGCCGTTCAGAAAATATGAATTTGCAGGCAATTCTGGAGGTTACCTCTGAGTCCTGGTCAGTTCTCATGGAATTCTCTGAATGTTTCCATTTATTTCATGAGAACTGCTGTGATGTGTAACTGAATGTGACAGTTAACGTTACATGCAGATGGCCATAGGATTAGGTCCCTCATGAGGAAAACAACATCTTCAGAGCTCAAGATGTTGAATTAAGCAATCCAAGGTCTTCATCCCAGCTCTGATCCCTGAGCAGTGAGGGATAAGACTTAAGATAATTGTCCTATGCTGGTTAACCTATGCTCTGTGAAGGCCAGGCCACAATACTAGCAGATCCAGAGAAGGAGTACAAAGAACATAACAGCAAGGGCTGACTGTGGCTCTGCTGGTAAGGGGAGACAAAAGCAGGTTTGGAGATGGTGCAGCTGCTTCCCTGCTATATGACAGAGGTTGCTAAAGAGGAACCAACAGGAAACCCTACAGCATGGGAAACTTCATCCCTTCCTGTGTCATTTAGTGGTGAACTTAAACAATGAAAACAAAATCCAAACCCCCATCCTAAGTACTGTAATTAATTGAATAAATAAATACAAACAGTCAGTTCCACAGATTAACTCATGGTAATTGAGTTTCTCCCCCCTTCTTTTTTGACTTAGTTCTCTTGATTTAGTTGAGCGTCCACTTAAGCTGCATCAGGAGCAGGAGGGCACTTGCTTTGTCTTTTCCATGCTCTTCGGCTGTTTTGGTGCTTTGCTATTTTGACCACTGTCTTTGCTGTCAGAGAAACAATGATGGCACAATTGCTCTTATGGATCTTCCTCAGTGTACTTCCATACATATTCTTTGCCCTTTTCCTTTCTCCTTCACCTACTGTATCTCTTTTGATAAAGAATGGCCAGAAGTGCGTGTAGCAGTCCAGACTGGGACTGCTGCTGATGTACCTAATAGGATTATAAGACTTTCAGCATTAATCTTTATCTTGCTCCTCAGGCAGACTAACCTTTTACTTAGATTTTTGCCTCCTGTTGCACAATTAGCTGACTCTTCAGTGATTTCTTTACAGCTGCTGCTTTGTCCTTTTTCAAGGCCACTGTAATTGATGGAGACTTCCAGCATGGAGCACTGCAAGTTGTTAGGCTGTTGTGGTTATTTGTTTAGTGTAGCAAGGGAACTTTTCCTTTTTCACTGATGAATATCACAATTTCCATGACTTTTCTTATACCCTGAAGATTTGCATCTGTTTTATCCCAGGCTTCAGAGACAGATCTCTGTACCTTCTATGTAACAACTACTACGTGAAGTTGAAGGATGTCTGCTTCTGCTTGTTGCATAGAAGATAAAGAGCTAAGGCTTCCCAGGGTACACAGCTCATTCAAAAGAGGCATGAAAGATGGAAATGGGTGGAGAAGAGGCTGGCTCTGTATTTGTAGCCTGGTTTCCTAAGGAAATGAGGCTTAAGCAGTCTATTTTTCATCTGCTTCTAACTTGGATCCGTAAAGCAATTTCAGCCAAACTAAAGGTCAGAGAGGTCTCACATACCAAGTTTTTTTACATTATTTATAAAAATCACCTCACAGAATCATAATACTTCCCAACTTGGAAGGGTCCCACAAAGATCACGGAGTCCAACTGCTGGCTCCACACAAGGCTACCCAAAATCCAAACCCTGTGGCTGAGAATGTTGTCCAAATGCTTCTTAAACTCTGGCAATTTGGGGGCAGGCCCACTGCCCTGGCAGCCTGTTCCATGCTCACCACCCTTGGTGCAGACCCTTTCCATAACCCCCAGCTGCTCCTCCCCTGACAGCTCCATGCCGTTCACTCGGGCCCTGTTGCAGAGCTCCCTGTGAGGAGCTGTAGCTGCCAAGAGGCCTCCCTTCAGCCTCCTCTTCTTTAGGCCAAACAATTGCTGGACAAGGGAGCAGCTCACAGCACTGTCTGCCAGGAGGTAAAAGCTGCTGTGTAACTCTGCAGGTAGGCCACAGATTTTGCCTTGCCATCTGGCGTGCAGCAGCAGGCACTCGGTCTGTGCCAGAGAGGCACTGGTACAGGCTGCCCAGTGATGTGGTGGATGCCCCATCCCTGGAGACTTTCAAGACCAGGCTGGATCAGGCTCTGAGCACCCTCATCTAGCTGTGGATGTCCCTGTTCATTGCAGGGACGTTGGACTAGATGGCCTTTAAAGGATCCTTCCAACTCTAAGGATTCTATGATTCTATGCAGTGGAGAAGGAAGAAGCACAAGAGTATGCACAAGAGTATCTGGGGTGTGGGAGAAGACATTGAAAGAAGAGCAGAGTAAGAAGCTGTTTGCTCTGCATTCATCTCCAGTCACTACAGGAGAGGAAGGACTGAGGTGGGATATGTTAAAAAACCATCAGTGGGTAGGAGCAACATTTTTCAGGCACTGGAAGGGGAAGGTAAGAATATTACTTCAGTTTGGTCAGCAAGGGTGACCTGTGTGCATGAGGTGAGGAAGAGTTTTTAGCACTGGTTCATTTGGGTGAGGTGTGAAGATCAGCAAAGCACACAAGGAAGACTTGGACAAGGAATGACTTGGTGGTTTGGGCAGAGTGACCGAGAGTCAAACTTGTACTGTAGAGAAGGAACAATTTGGCAGTGGTTTGAGTATGAGGATGGAAGAAAATAACTACGTTGCATGGGAAACTTGGATGATGGGGAAGAGAGAAGTATTGTCTTCAGCAGGGAGAGGAGCTGTGGAATTGACCAGTGTTAGATCAGTTGTACTCCAGCCTGATCCAAAGCCCAGTGAAGCCAGTAACCTCAAGAGATGCTGGAAGAAGCCCGGGGCAGGTGTTTGTCTCCATAAACCCGAGTGCAGTTTACAGAAATACCCAAATGCCTTTTATCTTCAGTTTGTATGGTGTGCACAGAGAGCCTCCAAGCCACACAGTAAGCTACAGCAATGGCAGGCTGGGATCCAGCATTCCTTAAAATAGCTTTCAGTCTGGTAAACCACAACAGTTATAAATGTCCATATATGCACACAGCATGCTACAAAGCAAATCAGTAAAACTCTCAATCTCCAATTTAGGCAGAGCGCATCATCTCATTAACAGTCCTTTGCATATGCAAAAGCATTGCACAGTTTCCTTCCCTTGCAGGAACTGTTTCCAGTGCTTGTTGTCTGCAACTGGTCCGAGTGGTCATGTAAACCATTTGCATCTTCACCATCCAGTCACTGTCTGCTACCAGCACAAACTGGAAATGAATATCAATCATTCAGTGATTATTTGCAGGAAATAAAAGCATGAGAGAGCAGCCTGCCTGAGCTGAGAAGGAAGGATAGAAATGTGGTACTCTTTATAACTGGAACCGAAAATATGATTCATGTGTTTTTATGAAATATTGTGAAGCTCTTTTGTGAGCACTAATTCTTTGGCTTAGCTCCTGCTGCCATTGAACTCAAAGGGAATATTTCTTACTAGCTTCAGTGAGAACAGGATCAAGCCATTGTCTGTGTGTTTTTCCTTGCCTTAACTGGTGTTGCTGTTTGTTAAGATATTTCAAGGCTGAACAATGTGTTTGATATCCCAGAATCTTTCTGAGCACTCCTAGCTAATCCCTGCATCCAGCACAGCCCCTGTGGGTGTGAAATAGGCTCTGAGCTGGCTGTTTCCAGCCGAGCCTTTTGAAGCCTCTGTAAAATACTGACTCTTCTCATTTACTAGCTGCTTTTCTGAAGTCTGCTTTGTGCTTTGGGTTTTGCTACGCTATGCTACAGTAAGCATGCTGAATAGTGGGCAGATTGTCTTCGGTCACTGCTCTGGAAATCAAGATGTGTGCTGGCTCACTTAATTTCTTCACAAATACCTTCTTGAGCTACGGGAAGTACAATGCTGCACCATATCCCAGAGTGTTAATTTTTAATGTCGTATGCATTTAATGGACTCGACTGTAATTATGAGTCCCACGGCACCACAAATGCTACTGGCAGAGTGGAAAAGACCACTGCAGGTCCATGTGGCTCCACAATTAGGAATGGAGGCATTGATCATTTCCACTCCCAAGAGCAGCAGAACGGGATGTATGAATTTAAAACAAAAGCTCCAATGGAAAGAAAGGTATCTGCAAGGCAATAAGCATTCCCCTGCAGTCTATTAAATTCAGACTTTGCAGCATCATCCTGCTGCATTAAATAAAACTGAAACCTGGGCAGGGCAAAGTGGTTTTGACAAGCCTATGCCTATGTCCAGAATAATCTAAGTGAATAAGCAGCCAGGCAGCAATGCAGACAGGAGTTAGTACAGAAATTTCTCAGTGTTGTTCTTTTTTTTTCTACATGGTGTTATTTTTAAGTTAAGAATCCTTATTTCTTTCTTACATGAAACCTCGACGCTGACAGCACTCTTTTCAGACTTAGAGCTGGAAGGAAACTGTCTGAAAGAGAGGAGGTCTGGATTTTTAGGGCAGATCCCATTGGTGTATCTGGTTGGGCAAATTCTTTCTTGTACAATGAGCCCAAGTGGACTTCACAGAGCAGCACAGGACTCTTCCTTTGGCAGATTTAATATAGGATAAGGCTGCAGCATTCAAACCCTCAGATTTCAACCCTTGGATGCTGCTTGCCTTCTATCAGCTTGTCAGAGTTTTGAATGAAGGTGGAAGGGATTTGAGATAAATGATTTTCATTTTGTCCTGCCTCTGAAAACCATACTCATATATCCCTGGTGTTACACTGGATTATTTTGAAATCAGGTATTTCATTTCCTTTTTAAGGTGTAGTCATCTTTTGTTGTGTAACTCATAATGTACAGCTATGGAAACCATTCTAAAAGGAAAGACAAACTGAATACCTGAATTACACGGATGGCAATGATTTCTCTGAATGCAATGGTATAAAATCAGTCCTGTACTGGACTTGGTGCACTCAAGCTTAAATCAGATCCTAATATTTTTGCTTGTGCAAGAAATAGATATAACAAGTCAAAAATATTAATACTTCTCTGTGACAGGAAATTAAATTGATTTGTTTGTTTGTTTTCCAGGCTTATATTTGGCACTCTTTACCCAGCATATTATTCTTACAAAGCCGTGAAATCGAAGGACATCAAAGAATATGTGAGTAACAAGATTTGTGGCTGTGCTGCAGGATTTGTTTTCTAAAATTGCTCCTCACCAGGTTATAAAGGTGTCACCTGTATTCTCATACAGCAGGACAAGGGGATGTCTGCCCTGAAGGTGGACTGGCTGAGTGCTAGGCACAAGTCTCAGATAAGACAACTTAGGTTCCTGCTTCTGGCTCCCCTGTGGAGCCAGCCTGCCCTTTGACAAATGCATGCTATTCCTCTGGTTCTGTGAGCTATATACAACAGACTTAAAAGGTGTTTGGCACCCAGAGCCTTGCATGCTTTCCTTTGTTTCTGAAGAGCAGCCTAAATCAAAGCCTTTTCAAAAAGCCTTGAAGCTTTAGCTGCTCATTCTAAACAAGGATCAGAAGAGGCAACTTGAAGAGCCTGCAACTGAATCCACAGAGACATGGATAGAAACATCATTCCTTATGGAGTGACCTATTTACAGACAGATCTGGCAACTGGCTGTGCTATTTTGTCTTTTACTGACAAATACCTTCATGGACCCAGTTTCTAAACAGAGATGGGCCCATTAGGGAAAGTGAAATGTGGGAGAATTGAAACCACTTGGACGCTGTGGGGTCCTGTAGGATTTATAGTGCCCCGCACAACGTAAGCTCTGTTAAGTTTGCTGAACCCAGCTCAGCCTCCTGATCTTGCCTCTTCAATCCTCTCAGCATCTCAAGGATGACAAGGCTGTTTTCTCCTCTGGGTTGCAGCCTTGATGGCTATCCTATTAAGTCCTTTGAGCGAGCTCAAACTGGGCTCACAGTGGCTGCTTAGATTTTTTCCCTTTATCATCTCCATTAGATAATGGTTGTGGATATTTTGAGAACATTGTTACGGAACACATCAGGTGTTGCCTTTCAACCCTTACACTGCTGTGCTGATTCTCAAGGTTTGTGTACCCCTTGCTTGGAGGTGCTGATGGATAGTAGCAGCCCATCAGTGTCTACCACTGATAAATTGCAGTTCCACCTTTTTTTCTGGATTTTTTTTTAGTTGATTCTTCAATTCCTATTAGAAATTCAGTTGTGAAAGAGGGACTCGCATCAGATGTGGGGTCATGACCCAAATGTGGAAACAGCTGCTCTGCACTTAACGTTGTTTTTCAGTGTATCACACCAGTTGTAGAGATATGGTAGTTAGGGGTTTAATTACAAAAAAAAAAAAAAGCTGTTTACATTGACACAGCCCTTCACGTACTGGTCTAAAATTATATCACCGTAGTTTATTTTTGTTCTTCTCAGTAATAGTCATTTTGATAAATGTTGTTTTAGGCTGATTGAGGTCCATCCCCACCAGATCTTGGTTTATGTTTAGAATTTTTGCTGGCAGTAATGGCTAACTGACAGAACTGTGCTAGCAGCAAGGCTCTGAGCGAGCTGCAGTTATGTAAAAGCTCTGGCAGAAGCTGCCTTGGGAAGGCAGTCCTCCCATGCCTTTAGCAGTGGCACTTTACACTAAGTATAAAAACAAATCTAAGTGCTGGGGGAGCACAGCTGGGCACCTGGTGCTCAGGGGGATAATTTCAGTACTTGTGGGCAGATGGAGGAGCACTACAGGCTCTGTCCCCGCTTCACTGGGGAGAGGATGGAGCAAGGCATTTCGAGCTGGTGAGTTTCAGCCTAATTGGCACCTCCACTGTTCTTCCACTGCAGCACCAGGTGTGGATGTCCCTCTTGTGCTGCCTTCTTTGCGGCCTTCCCTCATTCTATTGCAGCCCTAAATAACACCTCCAACTCATCTATCTATACCTATGCCATGCTTTTTAATTTGGAGATGCAGACTCCTAAAGCTTTTTGAGCTTTCAGTTTTACAGTTTGTCTTTGGGGGAAAAAAAACAGTATTGAGAGAGAGCAAAAAGTTGCCTTCTCACCTCCAGTGCTTGGAAATTATTCCTCACTGCTTGATAAATGTTACTGGAGGTGCTGGTGGCAAGTGGCAGGTAATGGTATTTCTCCTCAGCCCAAGAAGAGCCAATACCACATACATCAGAATGGCTTAGCTGTGCCTTTTAAATACATTTATTGATCACTGACAAAACCCCACAGATTCATGAATTGTTTGAGACACTACAGTTTCCCTGACCAAATCTCAGTTCCCCATGAGACCTCTTCCATGTCTGTCACTGTCTCCTCAAAGGAGATAATCCATAAAACACCCACCAGTCCATAATGCATTTACCATAGATAAGCACAGTGACAGCACAGCACGTGCTTTTGCACCCAGTGTGAAGTAAAATGCTCTCACCTAAGCCCTCAGAAGGGATTGTGAGCTAGTTCACTTGCCCTTGCCCCTGCAGTAGGCTCAGGGGTGTATGTGGGCAGGCACTGTTGCTGATGCGTGCTAACTCAGCTCAGTTCCTGAGCCCTGGGTCACTGCACATTGCACATTACCTATCTGTCTTTTCCTGAATAGTTTCCCCTGCCTGTATGTATTATGTAAGTACATTTTGTCTTAATTGCAATTCCGTCCCCACCCTAGTATTAACCTTGTCTACCAAGATGAGCCAAATGAAATTTTTAATACCCTGTGATAAGGCTGTGGCCCTTTCCTGGCCAGTAGAGCTTCCCCCATGGGAATGGCAAATCAAGCTGTCCTCCTTGTCCCTACACCAACTCTAGATCCTTCCTTCCTTGAGGGTTTGTGTGGAAATCTGCTGTGTGCTATGTACTGAGGTGGGGGGGAGTCCTGGCATCTTCAAGTTGTTACTGATTGTTCAATACGTAAGTGGGGAAAGCCTTTTTTCTATGAGAGTCTCTGCACACGTGCCTGTATGAGATTACTTGAGTTCTTGGGGGGAAAATGCCTGTTGCTGAAAGCTACTGCTTTCTTTTACCAGGTCAAATGGATGATGTACTGGATAATATTTGCGCTCTTCACGACAGCAGAGACGTTCACGGATATCTTTCTTTGTTGGTGAGCATCAGTTGAGAACAGACTGTTGAACTGAAATGGAAATAAAATCAAAATGTCTGTAGGGGAAATAACAGGGCCCAAGTGTGCGCTCTCTTGAATACAGGATTAGCACCTTCAGATGCATAGGGATGTTTAGTGTGGAGGAGCCATGCTTCCTTTCTCAGTGCTGTCATAAGGAAAGGAAGAGAGAAGAACTGCTCAGTGGTATCTCAGTAAGAAATCACCACAGGAGTCTCTGTCCCCTGCCTGTAAGAAATAGGGCTCTGTCAGATGCATATCTGTCAGATGCACATCTGATAGCTGATTTCTATGCTTACAGAGGTTGGCACATAAAAATAGTATCTTTAGCTACAGGCACAGTTCTAGGCTTAGATAGTTGTGCTAACTACACTGACTCTGTGGATCAGGCAGAAACAGCCCTGCAGCACAGAACTTAGTTTCTAGGTTGCTGCCTGGGTCATGTTTCTTCAGACATCTTGCCTATTTCTTCCTGGGTGGAATGGAGTTACAGTTTGATGGAGGACAGTGACAGTCTGAACTGTGGAAGGCTCACTGATGCCAGTGGAAGGATTCCTGGCAGGCTGTCAGGGCTTGAGTGCATGAATGCCTAATCATCAGATTCAATTATTTAAATTGGGATGCTCAAGTTTGAAAATACTTGATTTCTTGCCCGTTTTATTACGGCTTCGTCTTAAGTAGTGAATACCAGTGAGTTCGATAGACTTGAGACTGAAGATTTAACTATAGAGCACGGCCCTGACCTCTTCAGATTGCATGCCTCTAGTGGGTCCTCCAGACAAAGGGAGTCGGGTTATTTGTCAGCATGTCAGATCTGTTGAAGAGGAGATAAAAGACATTATTGTCTCTTTATCTAATTTGCATGCAAATCTACTTTCACTGTCCTCATCTGGAGAGATTTCCATGTTGTTTTCTTTTGGAGGATGTGCTATTTGGATCTCCCTGTAGGAATAGCACAGGGCTTGTCATTTCCACAGAACCTATGAAATCAAGTATGCTGCAGAGAGCCTCAGTGAGGTGGAAGATCAATTTGCCAGATCCGTGCTCACAGTATCTCAGGGCACAGACCATCTCAGGGACCCTAAATGCTGTACAGCCCAACTGGCTTGGTGATGGCCAAGGGGGGAATCAGAAGGCATAAAAGTGCAAGAACTTGTAAGCTGGGACAAGGGCTGTTTAAGAAGAAAGAAGAAGGAAAAAAAGATTAAAAGAATAAAAATGCCCAAGTGATTCACAGTGGTTGCTCACCACCAGCTCAATGAGTCTCCAAGTAACCTCCTGCAGTTTAATTGCTGAGCGTTATGACATATAATATGAAACATTTCTTTGGTCAGGTGGGTCAGCAGAGAAAAGATGCAGAAAAGTACTTGATTCAGTGTAAGAACTGCTTGGGAGCAGCTAAAATGTTGGTAGGGCAGAGTTAATAGCAGTATTTTCATCATATATCCAAAATGGCACCCTGCCAGCTACTTTGAAGGAAATTAACTCTATTCCAGCTGAAACCAGAGCAGAAAGGCAAAGAAAAGCAAAGAGATGAAAGATGCATAAGTATATTGATGATATACTGACTTGTTGGTTTGCTGTTCACTCATAAGGACAGTAAATGCAATTAAGGCAGCATTTGTGCTCATTGTGTGCACACAGCTCCTCTTATCACACAACAGACCATCATTTTCCAGACCATTAAATAACAGCTCTGATACTTGAGTAAAGATTTACACATGCCTAGTTGCAGTGTGTGTGCAGGTAAGTTAATGTCTTTGGTCTTTGGATTCTTTGGTAAACAGAAGCCTTAAACCGAGCCAGCCAGTATGCTGAGCGTCTCTGATTAAGAGCAGTCACCAAAGTGAGAGTAGCCATTAATAGCTCTTTTTCTTCTAGGTTTCCATTCTACTATGAACTCAAAATAGCTTTTGTAGCTTGGCTGCTGTCTCCATACACTAAAGGCTCCAGCCTCTTGTACAGGAAATTTGTTCACCCAACTCTATCTTCAAAAGAAAAGGTAATCACAGGTGCCTGGGTGGAACAGATCTACTCTGTGTTTGCTCTGGTCTTCATACCACTCGTTTTCGTTGAAGGACTGAGATTTCCTTATTTTCTTCCTTTGTCAGTTGATCCTCTCTTTTTGGTTGATGTGTTTTCGTTTTTTAGTGGTGGTTGTTTTTCTAAATACTGGCATCTGTTCAGCTCACTCATGTATATTAGCTCATGTTTGTGCACTTGAGAAGTTGGGAGGGAGGGGATAATAATACCTCCAGAGCTGTTCTGCACGTACTAGCTGAGTATAGCTGGAGTGCTGTGTTGTGGCTGGATGTAATGATTAGAGAAACATGGTCTGACAGCCAGGGCTCCTTAACTTCATACCCAGCTCTGTGCAGCAATGAGACAAATAGTCCAACCTGTCTGAAAGGGACGTAGCAAGCACTTGCCTGACTGGGAGAGGTGCAGAATGTTGAAGACATGTAGCGTGTTGAGGTCTCGGCTAAGAAATGTCCTGCTGAAGTTTATGATGTTAATTTCAGAGGAGACATTACAGCTTGAATTGCTTGCCTGCCTGGGAGACTACCATGGCTGTGAATGGGACATTGTCAGGCAGATCCATCTGGCTTGTATGAATACGTGGGCTAAGAATAGCTATCAGTCACATATCAACATACAAGCTACTAAGAAGTGAATAACTGTTTCCCACGTTGCCAGCCATGGCAGTGAAAGATCTCTATTTAAGCCACAGGCAGTGCATGAACAATTGTGTCTCAGTGCTGTCCAAGGGAAACAGTGAGGATCAGTTCCCTTTTTGTTTCCTGGGAAATTCTGTTTATGCTTCTCACAAGTAGTGCTAATGCATTTTGGGTTACCACCTCTCATCTGGAATGAAAACAGGAATCACTAAGAACCCAACAGCTTCCTACAGTCTCCAGCTCCTACTAACCCAGTATATCCAGTAGCTAATTGCTGGAAGTTGTTGTCATCCGTTATCATCTAAGTCCCGGTGTCCTGGGGGAAGAGAGCACAAGGACAGGAACTTTCCCTGCATATTGTGCAATGTTAAAATCCAGACCCTCTAGGCCTATAAGTTCCATGGGCATTTTGGAGATGGACACTGCAGTGGTATGCACAGATACCTCAGATACTTTTGAGAGGACCAGTACTGGACCCAGGGCAGTAGAACTGCAGCTGACCAGCATCATACTGCCATTTCTTTTTCACTACGCAGCAGTCCAGTTTGTCTTTGGAGTCCATAGACTGCTAATGGCTTCTGACACATTCTTTCCAGGTAGATGTGTCTGCCTTGCTTCCAGCACCTATCATGGTGATTGCTCTGTGCAAGTATGTTCCAAATTTGGATCTCAGTCTTCCATTCATGGAATAAAGAGATCCCAAAAGCTGACTCCCTGCTGACTAGCTGACTATTGACTACTAGCTGACTGCTGCTCCCCTGCAAATCTTCCCCATTTGCAAATGAACTTCTCCACTGAAGTACAGGGGAAAGGGAGCATGTCTACTTCCACAAAGTTTGCCAAGTTTGAGGCTGAGAACGCTGAACTTATCACTCTTTTGGGGTTTTTTTGTTTGTTTTATTGTCTGCTGTGACAGGAGATCGATGACTGCCTCGTCCAGGCGAAAGACCGGAGCTACGATGCCCTCGTGCACTTTGGGAAGCGGGGCCTGAACGTCGCGGCCACAGCAGCTGTCATGGCAGCTTCCAAGGTAAAGGTGGGGGTCAGGGTGGTGATATTAGCATCTCATCCATATCCATTGCCACCTACAGCCACGGTGTGGAGGGGGAGACATACCAGGGGTAGGGATTCTCTCACTGGTTTTCATCATACCTCCCAGTTTGCTTCCTATTCACCAGCCACAGATGTGCCTCTTGGGATGAAGACAGTAAATGTGGTGCTTGGAGAACCTGTATGAGGTTGTAAATGCAGCATGAAAACTAGGGTCTGCTTCAAGCCTCTTTTTTTTTTTTTATTTTCCATGCCATTCAGTACCCTGGTGACAACATTAGCAGTGCTGTTCATCACAGCCTGCGCTCTTTGTTCTCTCTATCAAAGTGAGGGCATGAATGATGCTAACACGAACACAGCACCCTAGCTAGGAAGTAGTTTTCTGTCAGTACCTTGCTGGTGAAATGAAAGGCCCAGCTTGTTATCTGTTGTGCTGCATTCTTGAGAAGTCTAGTGACCTCTAGTCCAGATACTAACAGAAAGTACCTGTGACTAGAAGTTCAGGAAGGCTGAAAATTTGTCTGACAGATTTACGCATAACATACCTGGTGTGTAATTCTCTGGGGACGTGCTTATGTGAGAGTGAATGGGAAGTGACATTAGTTGCTTTTGGGGAATGAGTAGATGCTGGAGGAGTGGTCTTATCTGAGGAGGTGTGTCCTGTACTCCAATCCTGGCTTAGAGCCAGGACCAGAAAATAGCTGTTATCTGTTTCTTTGCATGAAAGGTGCAAGAACTTGATAACTGGGTATTGTGGTTCTGCTCTCTGGCAATGGATTACCACGGCTTAGGATAGATGTGCATAGCAACAATACTCTTGTGAAACAAGACTTGTCTAAAAAATGCAGCTTGCATGCAGCCAAATACAGTGTTTCTCACAGAAGGGTAACGGAAACATATGAGCAAGATGGATGCTGGCATTAGGAAAAACGCATGAATGGGAGTTGAAGGAAATTATTTTCCTCTGCCAAATGCTTTTCATATGACCCTAGGCACATCATTTAGCATATCCTGGCCTTATCTCCTGTAAAAATGAATAATTCATCCTTGGGAGGCCAAATATGGTATAGGCCATTAAGCAAGTGGAATTGAAGAAGATGTTATGTAAGTGTGAGCCCCTGAGATGTGTCATATACACACAGAGTGACAAGGATACGCAAAAACTGTTCCAAAAAAAGGCCAAAAATTACCTCCTGTTCCACTGCCAAGCATTGGGCAGACTATGGCTGTCAGCCCAGCTCAGTTCTACTGGTACACTGCTCTACTGCTCTTAAGATTCTCACTGCCTTGAAATACAGCTCTAGTGGCAGCAGGAAACCAGGCAGAATGGAGAAGACAAGGAAAGTACTGCTTTGTTTCAGATAATGAAGCTTCACTTTCATTGCTGGAAGAAACCAACATGTGCTGTGACTTCTGTGGTACTGCTGTATGGAACATCTGCCAGTCAGACTTGAGAGTAAACAGTTAAAATATTGCTTCCTGTGCTGGACCAAGAGAGTCTTTCCTGCATGTTTCTCTGGGGATAGGGAAGTGTTCTGTTAATAGGATGGAGAGGTAGTCATCAGATTGATTGATTTATACAATAATGCAAGGAACATTCATTCCTTTCATTCAACCTTGAGATTTAAGTTACAGCATACTTGAGGAAAAATGTGATTCCTGACTTCTTCACCACTTCAGCATGTAGCCCCTGGCAAGTTGCTTGCTTCTGTGCTCCTCAGGGTGCAGTTTCAGCAGACAGAGTAAGGTGATCTAACAGCCCTCCTTTTCCAAAATGGGGGTGCTGCTCCCACTCCTGTTGGTTTTCTCTGCACCAGCCGTTTGGTTCTCTGCATTAGCTCTAATCCATTTTAATGCAAATTCATAAGGAGAAAGAAAGGGAGCACCATTTTTCTTATCAAGTGGAAGAGTCCACAAGTGTGTCCCATGAGTGCTGGAGCCAACACAAGGGGAGGGACAGAAGTGCATCATGAGGAGTATGGGTGGATGGGGATAAAAACAAGACCTTCCTTTCCTGGTTGTGAGTAGGAGATAGTTCAGCTGTGCTGCTCATGGAACCGCACCCTTAATACCTTTACACTTTCATGGTACAGTAGTTAGGAGTGGTTGAGGCAGTTTCTGTCCCTGCCCTTCTCAGCCTGAAATTTTGGGCAGGGGAAAGTTGAATGGTTGTGACTGTGATTTTCAGCCTGATGTGTTCCACTGTAGGAGGACTGAGCTGCGGTGCCTCCATATTCAGGATGTGAGGTGCAGTGGCTCAGGTGTGATCGTGTTCCTATTTAGCTATCCCTGCTGCAGGGGGAATGGTTTCCAAGAGCTGAACGATGGTGACAGCTTCTGTTGTCCTGGTTTTCAGCCGCTGTTAAATGTATGTCAGCACCCTCACTGGCACACTTGAGAAGGAGGTATAACAGAGGCAGATTATCCTGTGTGAGTGAAGTTTAAGTGATTATATATCTAGAAAACACTTTGAGCTGACAGATGCCAAACCAAACTGCAGTGCTGTCCTCAGAGGAAAGTTTCCAGGGAAGAGAAAAGAGAATAGTAGTTCTAAGCCTTATCCTGACTTTCCCTATGCCAGAGTTTAAGGGTATCCAGCTTGCCTGAGATAAGAGTTGAGTGTAGATTGGAAAGTGAGCTCTGAAGAGGCTCATTGGGTTTCAGCGTTTACCAGGTCTGTTAAAACTGTAACTTACAGAGGTGGCCGTCTATTCAGAGCTATTGAGCACCTGCAGGTGCCATGGAAAATGGGGCTTTTACCAGCAAATGGGAGGATTGCTCTTCTTTTCTTCTTCACTTGGTTTAAAGGATGAGGAAAACATGATTTCCTATTAAGAAATAGACCCTCAGACATTGCAGTGGGAACCTTCTGCTGGCAAATACACAGTGAGATGCTGGGTTAAAAGTGTGCTCCATCTAGACTTGTTTTTCAGTAAATTAGCTTCAATCTAAAGCCTCCTGTACTTGGAGATATGTCTCCCACTGTGCACAGCCCTGTCCTTTCCTGTATTTGTCCCATGGCGTGGGACATCTTGTGCTCCCAGTGGTCCGGATCCATCACGATCTCTTCTCTTTCGTGATCTCTGTGTGAAGCCCATCGTTCTTTTTTTTGTTTTTTTTTTTTTAATCCACAACACAGCACAGTATTGCTGGCTCTCTGATTATGCTTTGTGTCTGACAGGCTGCTACTTAGATGTTTCTCATAGGCTAAGAAGCTGCAAGCTGAGCACAGCCACACACCTTCCTTATCTCTGTTCCCTGACCTCTTTCCCCTTTCTATCTTTCTTAGCCAAGTACAAGCTTCTCTCTCTCCCTCCTCCTGCTCCCCTCCACGGCTCTGTTTTGTTTTGAAGCCACAGTTGTGCTAATGTTGGCACAAACCTGTGCCAGTTCATTTTACAGGCCGAGGAGCTGTCAGTGTCCCAAGTACCCTGAGCCTGCCCAGCTGGCTCACTTGGGTGTTTTCTCTCTCTGAGTAGAGTCTATTTTTGATGCTCTCTAAGCAGACAGGGCATTAGATAGCTGGGTTTATTACCCCTTCTAGGTGCTCAGCACGGATCTTTTCCCTACCCCGAACAGCCTGTGTCCCCTCTAAAGAGCATAATCTTATTTGGGGCTCTGTAATCCTGTCCTCATTGATTGGTCATCTGTCACACACTGTGACTTCAAGTGGGTCAGTGCTAAGTGGTGGGATTAGATGACCAAGCATTAAATCTTGCTGTTCTTTGCATGTTTTTTGTTCCAGTTAGTTCAGCCATTCCCACTCCCAAGGAGCCGTGGGCACTGATCACCTCTTTTCCAGCTCAGCTTGCAGCAGCAGAAGAGAAGCAGAAAAGGAGCCTGATTTGTGTCTAAGTGGCTCGCCTTCCCTCTGCTGTCACTGCAGAAACAGAGCAGCAAGGCTGGGCTGTTATGGGACACAGACAGTGGGGCAGGTGCAAGGCTTTGGCTGGGCAGCAGAGCCATCAGATGGAGGCCTGGGCACAAACAGGCCTTTCATTGGCGGTGCTCTGGTTTCTGATGAGAGCAGCTGAGACACGTGTGTGACTGCAGTGAGGAGTGGTACTGATGGCTTGGAGGCAGCACCAGCCTCTTCTGGCACACCCATAGGAGCAGTTGCTCATCTTCCACCTGTCACCCCAAGCTTTCCACCACCTGCTGCCTTCCTCTGTCCCCAGTTGCTAACTCTCCACTCCTTCCTTCCCTTCTCCGGAGCCTGCTGTGCTCTGCCTTTGCTTCCTCTGTTTCCATAGCCCTTCCATCACCAGTTTTACACTCTTCCAGCTTTTAACTTCTTCCATTCTCCTTAAATCTTCCTCATTTCCCAGATCATATTCTCTTATTCCTCATCCTGAACAAACCAATTCAGCCAAACAGGTCAGTGTAATTTTACCACAAGACAAATCCTGCTCCCAACTACTTAACCACCTCAAATTGCAGTCTCAACTCTGTTCTTCAGAGAAGAGCTGCAGAAAACATCCTGCAGCCATCAGGCCATCACAAGTCCAAGATTTCTAATAACATAACTCCCTTGGTCTTCTGTTTGCACAGCAGCTGATGCTGTTCCTGTTGTGTGCTCCTTGGTGCAGCCTGCCTTCAGGAAAGGGAGTAGGGGGCACAGCACACTGCTGGCAGTGGGCACAGAGCCTTGGCAGGAGATGATGAACGAGGTGGAAGGTGCAGGCATGCATGACTGGTGTCGATGAAAAGACATTTATGCCTAATAAGTATGAGAAACAGTCCAGGAGCCTTTCATGCGTAGTGAAATACGGCTTGCAGTGCTGCCAGAGCTAGCAGTCGTTCTGGATATCTGTTAAAAAGGCCAGACATGCAGATGAAGGGGGAAGCATTCAGTACACACATCCACCTCTTTAGCTGCTGCATCAGCAGTTCCCAAACTGCTTCAGCTCAAGACCACCTGACAGGTCTGGCAACATCACTTCCATTCCCTCTGGGCTCATCACCCCATAGGGGCTGCAGCACTGCTGGGTTAGGTTTCCTGAACCCAGGAAATTTGTTGGAAAGTCTTCCATTTTTTGCTGGATTTTAAGCCAGGAGAAGAAACACCAAAGATCACTTAGATTTTATCCTCACTGGTCAAACAGCATTTTTTCCTTCATTTCAAGTACTTGGCTGATGTAGCCAGTGCAGCTGCCCAGAAATAGAAATATTTAGCTCTCTGATTTCCCATGATGATTGATAGCTATTAATGTTTAGAGTCCAGACTTCTGTGGAAGAAATGGTGCCTTCTGTGGCATGACAGCGGAGACCTGCAGTTTTACTTGAACTGGGAAAGAGTGAGGTGGGGAGCCTCCTTCCCTTATAAAAGGAAGGATAAAGCATCTTTGTAATGACAACGTTGCAGAGAAAGTGTTTCTTTGCTTATCAAATGCATCATAGGACAGTCTGTCCAGTCTATTTAGTGCCATATCTGTAACGGCCATACATAACATGTGCCCTGTTCTTTTATATGGCCAGGAGCTGCAGAAATCAGGAGGGCACCTGTTATTGTATCTCAGAAGGGCTGAGCACATTCCTTATGAACACAGCCTTCTTCAGAAGATCTTCACTTGGGATCCAAAGCCAGCGATCTCTTGGTTGAGCTATATTATCCCAACAAAGGCTTTCTTAGAACATATGTTACCACTAATCACTATTTCATGAATGGTATCTGTTGTGGTGTAATACATTTTTTCAGATTCAAAAAACTGATTTTCCCCCAAATCAACAAAACACAGTCCCTGCTGCAGAGGTACAATCCACCCAGCTGGTTCCAGTTTTTTCATCTCGTTGGCTCTTGCATTAATGTCTCCAGGAGCAGACAATAGCCAGTGAATGCACAGGACAGCAAAACCAAACAATAAAAGTACCCTGAGAGGCTGGGCTGGGAGACACAATTTCATACTGTTCCCAAGAGAGGAAATGGACTGCACAAACAAAAAGGGTGGATGAAATTAAGTTTCCACCATCAACGTTAATGTCAGCTGATTTCCCTTTGAGTCTTCTGTACTGTTTGACCTCTCCAAACTCTGTAGCTCTTCCCATGGCACGCAAGCCATAAAGATATTGTTTATAGGATAGCTGCATTCATGTGGGTTGACAATGGCAGAAGCAACTGCTCCCTTCATTCCGGCCTCTGCTTAGCCCACAGAGCCAATGGTTTTGCTCTTATCAGGGCCTTCTGCAGGCAGGCCGTGTGAGCTTCTTCATGCAAACATGCTTGTTGGTGTAATTCCCCAGTGTTACCCCACTTCTCAGAAGGGCTGGTAATCACTAGGACTAAAATGACTCCTGAGCATCCCTGACCTAATCCTGTGCCTAAACTAGTCACAGGTTAGTCATGTAGTGCAGTCTGTTCTTAATGACTGTCAGTCTGTATTACAGAGGTGGTCAGACACTGGGGGTCTCTCCCGAGGGATGAACCTGTGAAGTGCAAAGAGTGACAGCCTGTTGTGTTGATGATTTGCTTAACTCTTTAAACACACTTGCTAGGTAACACCCTGTCAGCTGGGGTTATGGAGTGTTCTCTCCATCTCTCTGGGAGAGCTGAGGAAGGGAGAATCTACATTCAAAGTTGTAGTTCACAGGTGGGTGCCCCTGCTTTTTATGTGTGTGTGAGTCCCTGTACAACAGTGTCATGCTTATGTCTCACCTTGATTACTTATGCTTCAAATCGACCTTATTCTCAAAGCTTTTATGTTTGTTGCCACATTGGCTCTTTTTTTCCCTTGCTAGGTCTCTCAACTACTTCATTTACACTTGTATTTGGACCAGAAAAAAGGGCAGGTAATCTGCTGAATGCTTCTGCTTACACCTAACTAACATCTGCCTCCTTGCAAAAGACTAGTTTGAGCTATTTTCAGCTGAGATTGGTCTCAGGACAGATGCTGTTTGCTCTGCTTCCAGTAGGTAGATCCTATGTGCTGAGCTTTAAAAGCCTCTCTTTGATCTCACCAGCAAAATGCCTTCCAAGTCCTCTGCTGGCAGTAAGAGACTCCAGCAGTCAGGCAGGGAGCTCTGAATGCAGAAAAACCATCTAACCCAGGTTGTTGCTACTGTGTTGGCCAAGCTGCCATGTCTGTTTTTGTTTTTTTCACTAATGGACAGAGGGAGCCTCGTTCCCATTGCTGTGATCTCATTAGAATGGTTGGGCTTGCAGTGGGGCTAGAGAGACCAGGACTTGGCCCAAAGGTGAAGATGGATTTCTGCAAGCATTTTCTGACAGGGGTGGCTGGGGAAGTCCTGCTGACACTGTAGCAATAACTGATGCCCTAGGAGTATGCACTGCCCCTGGAAGCAAGTGTCTGCAGGATGGAAGCTGTAATATGCATGCAGACGTGTCTGCTGCTGTGTAACAGGAGTTACAGCAAAGAGAGAGGAGAAAATTAACAGGTTTAGTATTGTGCTGGAAGTGCGGTGAGTGTGACTTAGTGTTCCCTTGCCTGTCCATTAACTAATGATCCTAAAACGCAAAAGGCCAGAAGGTGCCATCCTGCATTAACAGAAAGCTTCTCTTACATGACTTGGCAGTTTTTGATTCCTGATTTGTGTCCAGTCACTGTGCTGTTACAGTTTCAGCTGCAAAATTGAGTTTCTAGTTATAAAAGATGTTCTGAAGCCTAAATAATGTCTGCAGAATTCTTTCAGATGGTCTAACTGAAGATATGATGAAATCCAGACGCTGTTATTTGCTTATATTTCGATTATACTTAATGAGACTTTGTTACATATATTGCAGATTTTAAGATTATGTTCGTAACTTTATTTTCCTGGAGACTGTATACAACCACCTACAAATGTAGAAGAATTTTTATGAATGATTCCATAGTATGTAGACTCAATTTTTTCCAACTCTTCAGTCCACCTCCTTTTTAAAACTTGTATTTCCAGTGTGAATGCAGAGATGAACTCTGGAGAGGCAAAGTAATTCTGTTGCATTGCCTTTTAGAGTATCTGTCATGATATTGACTGCAGATTTTGGAAAGGACCAAAATTTCTGATCCTTCCAGGCTATTTTGGTTGGGTGAGTGTTTGTGGCTTGGGCTGTTAACACTGGGTTAATGTTCTTTACTAGGAGGTGATGTTACCATGTGCTTTTTAGTGTTTGTCTTCTGTCCTGTCAGTGCCACTGAGCCCTGTTCCAGTCTGACCCTTCTCTGCTCCTTCCCTGACAAAACAAATGATGAGAAGCATACATTAGCTCCTTGTTCTAAAGCTTTTAGATCATTCTGTGCCATTATATCACAGGTTGCAGTGCAAAAAATAACTTAATTTTCAATGCAAAAGAGTGTATTAGTGTCATCTTCCCTGCCAGGTTGGTCTGAGACATGAATCTCATCTCTAATCTGACTCACATCCACATACAGAAATCACTCTGTGGAATGAAATGCTATTTGGGTTAGCTGGCTGAGCAAAGCAGCTGGGAGGAGGCTAAAAGCTTGAGTTCTGCTGACATTTGAGCTGGTGGTGCAAGAGAAATACAGCACTCGTGGTACAGCAGCTTATCAATTGCTAAGCCCTCAGCTTCGCTTGTCCAGTCATTCTGCAACAGCAAAATATTAGCTAGTGATCTGATTGCTCATAACAAGTTCTTGCTAGGGAGCTGTCTGTTGTAGGCAGACTCTGGGGTAGAATGTCTTGTGTCCCCTTTAATCAGCACCGACAACCGGGCGGCAGTGCGGGAATTTGAAGAGCCACAGAATGGTTTGGGTTGGAAGGGACCTCAAGGATCATCAAATTCCAACCCCCATCACCTGCTCACGTCCAGTTTTTCTGCCACCTACACCCCCGAGTCCCTCTGTGCAGTACTGCTCTCAGTCCATTTATCCCCCTGCTCTGTGCTGATGTTTGAGATTGCCTTGATCATGGTGCCAACCGAGCATGCACAGAGAGGTGTTAAGGCACCAAATGTTCAGTAAACTGAGGAGAAAAACCCTACTGTGGCTTCCTGGCTGCCTCCACCAGGTGACTGCCCTACAAAGAACAGCTCAGTTTTACTGTGCTTAATGGTGTGTGTTTCTACTGATGATGTTTCAGTGCAGCACTGAAGGAGTTATCACCATGTGCTCTTTGGTTCTTGCTGATGTAGAAAAGTGCTGTAGTCTGGGATGAGCAGCCTGTCTGTGGCTGAACTGATAGGCTTTGGAAGTCTGAATCCTGAGAGGGTTTTTCAGCCTGAAGCTCTTTATAAAGAAAAGTTGGTATATTACTGATCCAGCAATTTCCTTGAATGTAGAGACTGAAAGTTGCCACGGCAACTTTGGTTATAAGCACCTTGTGCTGTGTCTAACTACAGTGCCTAAAAGTAAGTTGCTAAGGAAATTATACAGGGTAGAAGCACTGATTTGTCATTACTCTGCTTGTGAAATTTCTGAAGTGATGCTGGTAAATCAGTACTTTTAGGTAACTCAGTACATCAGCATGTCAATGCCATTTCACTAAGGGACAGGCACGGAATGTCTTTGTCTCTTGACTGAGAGCTAGTCTGAAAAGCAACACAAATGGAAGGAGTTTATTTCTTCCTTAAACTTCATGAGAAAAGCACAGGAATAATTATTTGCTTTTAAGAATAACTTTTTATTACATCCAAATTTCAAATGTGCTGTCCTCTGAAAATTCTTAGTGTGACTGAGAACTGCTGGATGAGTATCATCGTAGAGGATTAACTTCAAAAGGAAATTATTTTGATGTGGACCATTTAATTGCAGTTCTGAAACAAGAACCTCATATCATTGAAGAAAAGTACCTACCAGAAAGTTCCTACATCCTCCTCCTCCTCCTTCAGATGTGCCCAAGGCTGCTCCAAGTTCAAATGACTGCGTTGAAGAATCAGAGATGCTCTCCATCACAGTTTCAAATGATCACATTCTGTGCACAGGACCACTCTAAACGGAAGAGCAAAGACAGTAAAATGATGCTTTTAACACTCATTTACATCCTCTCTAGGTTACTGGAGCAGGCAATTTTTTCTTTCCCTGTTGTCCTAATGGTCAAACTTTCATTCATTTTCATTTCATTCAATGAGCCGAGGAGAAGGAATGTTTGAAATGCACTGTCTAATCTAACTTCTGTGTATGTCATTTGCTTGCTTGTTTAACTAGGGACAGGGGGCCCTGTCTGAGAGACTAAGGAGCTTTAGCATGCAGGATCTCTCAACAATTCGTGGTGACAGCAGCAGCACCGTTCCTCCTTCGGTCACTGTACGAACAAGTAGCAAACAGAGCCAGCCAAAAACATCCAGAAGTGCATCGGAAGGCACTGGCAGCTCAGGTAAGTGCCAGCGTTATTTTCAGTGTTGTGTTGTCTGGAATATCACACAGCTTAATGAAGTCATGCAGTTGGCAGGAATATATAGAAACAGACATTGCAGGCAGCACATACCAGAACTCACAGGACACAGACACACTGTTGAGTCTCTTGGCACTTAAAGAGAGAGAACAGTATTGTTTGATGGTTACTGTTCCTGACTGGTACCAAGGACTGGACTTGTGCATGCAGGGAGCCAGTATCAGCCTTCACTAGCTGAAAAATTGGGTTTAGGGCTAAAATCAGTGGTAGGTTTTCAATGAGAGGCACTAATGGTGGGAAACATGGTGGGAATGAAATCCATTCCTGTATACACCATTAACAAATTTTGCTTTCATTTGTGGCAAGTGATCCGAAGGTAGTGTTCATGTTCAGAATAGCAAACTCTTATTCAAACACAAATAAAGAAAACCTTCCAAACCCTCCATCCATCCCATCTCTCTTACTTATTTCATTGAGGTTCCTCACCCTGCTTGTTGCAGAGCCCTTCTCCCCTCACAGCCAATGCAGACAGGCATCACTAAGGGGCTTTTGCACTCACTTTAAATCAAATTAAGTAAAATGAATGGTTCTCATCTCTCCAATCCTTGTGCTGTTTTATGTGGGCACAGTTATGTATGTAGTCAGAATGACTAGAGGGGCAAATTGATCAGTTATAACTAGTGTGTGTGTGTGCATATAGAAGAGTGGGATCTATCAGCCTGTATGAGGCCCTGAGAGCTGCACACCAAGCCTAGGCATAGTCTCACTGCTTCACCTTCTGTGTTTGCTTAGTTGGAATTTTGCGTGAAAGCAAGGGAGAGAAAGAATATGCTGCCCATCAGTATGCCATATGTGCATATAATATATTATATATGGGCATGTGCATAGACAGTTGCTACCAAACAGCTGACATACGGCTCTTTTTCCTGTCCCAAAGCCCGGAGATAACACAAATGTCCATGTCAGCAATCCCCACTGTCTCACAGTGAAACATTAGACTTTTCTTTACATTCCTGTTTTAGAGATAATGGCAGTAAGTTGGTCTGACATCAGAGAGAGTCAGCAAAAATACCCCTGCCTGTTTGAACTGAGGATGACTCAGATGGAGATCACTGCTTTCTTGAAAAGGTCCCAAAAGCCACCAGCCATGAGAAAGCCTGACAGCAAGAGCTGGGATGCATGGAACAGCTTTAGGAAAGTTAGCAGAGAGCTTGGCTAGGACTGCATACACTTTCTGCAGTAGAAATCCTGCTTTATGGAGTCTTGTAGGGAAAGCTGGAATGAACAGGTCTTACATATGCAAGAGAGGCAATGTGGTGATCAGAGGGAATCACAACTGAGTTCAGACCCTGCTGTAGTACAAAATGCTGGTGTGACCTGGAGCGTCCTCAGTGTGTCTGCAAACCAGGACAAACTGTACTTTCCATGGCCAAATCCTGAAAGCCTCGTGTGATAGAAGATTCTCATGTATTTTAGGGTGTATATCTTAGAAGATGTCTTATGTACACCTTACATTAGTGATCAGAACATGTGAAATACCTGATCGGTGTTGCAGTCCTGACTGCAGATCCATCCCAATCTTGCAAGGTTTCTCAGTTGCTATTTGTTAGGTAGTTCTCCATCTTATCACTACCTCTGAGAAGTTTCTGGACATCCAAAGTGTCCCTTATTTTTTCCTGTTCTCCTGTTCTGTTCTTCCTTTCCCTATCCAGGCATCTGAGGCACTTCATGTGGGTGTGCTGTGATTTAGTTGATTTGATATGGGTTCCAATATTCCCATAGCCCTTCTTCTGCCATTCATTCATCCTGGTGATTCCCTGCTCACTCTCTCATCCTCCATTCATTCTGACCAATTACAGCTGTATGCAATTACAGCTTTCAGTGTCAGTGTCCACGTTTATAATGTCAGTAACTGCAGCAGGGACAGTAACCTGAAGTGTTATATTTTGTCTAGGTGCTTTGGGATGTGCTGATGTACTAGTGGGGTTTGCTTGAGGAAGGAGGCATTGCTAGGCCAAAGCCAGCCTAGAATGGGGAAGCCAAGCACTGCTGGAGCTGTTGTTACTCTTTACTTTGATCCTGACATCCCCATGCCTAGGAGCATGTGTGAGCATCGGTCATTTTTAAGGGACATCCACAGTCACTGTTGAAGGAATACCTACACACCCAGATTGCCCATGGGAGGGCTTTTATAGTGCTCCTGAAAGCTCCCTTTATTTCTTTCATATGGCCATCAGGGATTCTCAAAAGCTGCAGGATTTGCTTTCCATCTAGCACAGGCTCTTTATTTTCTCTGTATGCCAAACAGTGGTGTAAAGGAGAGAAGAGGAGCCTTATGATAACATGATGTGAAATGCTGCCCTCAGGACATGGAACAGACTTGCTGAAGCTATTCAAGCTGTCTGGTAGTAAAGAGCTGTGGGTGGGAAGAAATCCTGAAAGTGGTGTAGCTGTGCTCCAAAGGCAGCCAAACCACCCAGGGAAGATCAGAAGTAATTTCCTCAAGCTGTCTGTGATCTATCTAGTTTTCACTACAGAATCTGCTGACGTGTGGGGAGCTGCCCTGCTGCTCCTGCTCTCAGGTTGTGGCAGCCCCAGAGCTGTGAGACTGTGGATGCTGGGTCAGCGTCCTGGGAAATTACTGCTGTTGTTTGCCCTCCAAAGTAACTTAAGACACTTTGGAGAGATATAGCAGGAAACCAAGAGGTGAGGAACTGCAAAGTCCTCAAGTCAGCTTGGCTGCAGAACAAATGGTACCTGGAAGGACAGCCTCACTTAGAACAATATGGCAAAGACTAGATTTTAGGTCTAGATTACAATTTGAGTGAATTCCTTGAGCATTGAAAACGCAGCCAGATCTGGTGTGGAACTCAATGTTACTTGCTTCCCATCCTGTTGTATGACTGTGCATATGGGATATTGAAAAGAAAGTGATTTCTACAGACAGAGATGGAGAGAGGTCTGCTGCCTTCCCTGCACAGAGACAGCTGAAACTCAGCCCTGTTGGTATGAAAATCCCCACTACCCCAGTGAGCACCAGGAGCGCTTTGGGTTCTGGTTTCACGTCTCTGGGAATGCTTCCAAGCCCACCGAGACAACTTTCCTAACAGCAGTGGGCTTTGGCTCTGGCCAAAGGCTGGCTGCAGCATTGTGCTGTACTCCAACTACATTAAATAACCACTCAGCTACTTTCATTTCCATTGCTGTTATTTTTTAACATGTGACTGGTGCTGCTTAGATTGATTTGTGACTCCCTGAATTTCCTTTTGACAGCAAGTACTGTGTGAAGAGCTTGGCATTTAGTTAGCAGTACCAAATGCAGACACAGCAACGGTTTATTTTTGTCTGCAGAACAGTGTCTTATGAGGCTGTGACATAGGATATGCCAGAGTTGCCTTTGAGACAAGGGGAATGAGCCCTACTTTTTGCTGTTTCTCCCATAGTTGCAACCAGCACTCTGGCTGAGGCAGCTGTGCTAGTGCTTGAGCAATAGCTGAGATGCTCAGCGAGCCTTTGGTGCAGACAGCTGAGCCACGGGGCAGGCACCTGAGCTATTCACACCCATCCCACAGAAAGACCGTGCTCCTCCTCCTCCCCACGCCCAATCTAAAGCCATGTGTGGGCAACACAAGAGGCAAAGGCAGCTTTGCTGTGACTTGTGTCCGCACGATGTGTTACACATCATTACCACTGCTGCTGTGAAGCACATGCACACCTTCAGTGCACGCCAAGGAAACACAGTGAGCCGCCCTCCCTATGCATGACAGCCCAGCCACCTGTCCTCTTTATCTCATCTCTCACTTTGCTCTTAGTTCAGCATTTCTCAATTTAGCATCCTGATGATATTATAGCTCTGATGCGTATTCCAACCTGTGCTTTTCCCCCAGGCAGAACTGTCCCTTTCATTGGGGAACTGTAAATGTTGTGTGGCTGTTCATCATGATGAACAATTGAAGGTCCAGAGCAGTGTTTCCAAGTACTTCTCAAGGCAATCCTGTTTTTCTGGCAAATGTGCCAAATAAACAGATGTGTCTGTATTAACAGTGTGGGGCTTTTGTACTTCTTAACCTTGTATTATTGCCTTAAAAGTATCCTGACAGTGTAGATGAGACTCGTTCCTTTCCAATGGCTGGTGAGTGTGACACTGTGACTTGTGGAATGGGATGGTGGCCACTGTGTCTCAAAGCTCAATCCCACAGTTGATGCAAACGTGTCATGGTTGCTGATGTCTGCTGAAGCTCCCAGTGTGGGCAGGGGGCTGGAAGCCAGCTATTTTGGGTAAGCCAGTGAGACATAGTTCAGCAAGCAGCTTTGCATTGCTTGACAGGACATCAGTGTCTGGAGGTGACACAGTGTGCCCAGAGTGTCCCTACAAAGGCACCTACTGCCCAGACTGAATGCCCTTACTGCTTGAGCTTTCCTGAGGCAGAGGTCATTCTTAGCTGGAATGATCTCAAAGCAGAAATATGCAATGTGCTTTCTGACACCCCTCTGTGAGGAGAGAGTCGGGGCTGTTTTTTTAGTTTGCTTTTCCAACTTAAGCTCTGAAGGCTTAGCAGGATGGAGCAAAGGTTGGGAAGTATCAGCACTCAGTGTGTGCCTGGACAGCACTGTCCCCGCTGACCAGAAAAGCTCTAGGAACAGCCCATGTACGTATGTCATATGGTCTCAGAGAGCAAGCCTTCAGAAAATTGAGATTGGAACCTCTGTATAAAATCAGAGGTTGAAACTATGGAAGAGTTGTCAGTGTCAGCAGTGCAGGGATAATGTTTATTAAAGAAATCACAAACAGCTCACACCCTTCTAGCTCCAGAAACTCCTTTTATCTGGAGTCACTGGTGCCACTCTGAGGATTAAAATAGGAGGCTCAAACTAGGAATGGTTTCTAGGCTGTTTCCTGAAGCACAAAGTGAAGCTGTGAAGATAACAGTTCTGTGAACGTTTGTGAATCACCTGCATTTGCATTGAAGGGTGCAGTGCAATTCCCTTGGTTATCTGCATTCTTAATAATCCATTGCAAAACTTCTTGCTATGTTCCTGGTTGAGGAACATCAGGGTTCTGTGAATGTATTTGTTTAGAAGCTGCCTGAGAGTCTGCACCAATGCTTGGAAACATCTCATCTAAATCTACAGAAAAGGAAATCCAGGCATGTAGCAATGCAAGCCCCAGTATTGTAACCTGTCTTTACATCACACAACCACTTGTGCTGTGTTGCACATTGCTTATCCAAGCTCCCCTCCTGTCAGGAGTTATTTCTGTTCAGTGATCTGAGAATGGAGCCCAGGAGCTGTATGTACTCCCAGTCTTAGCACACAGCCACGTGAGCCTCGTTCCTGGGTCTGTGCTTTGTGATGGTGAGCAGAGACCATCATCTCTATGCAAACAGGAGCCACAAAGCCCTCCTTGGGGCTGTTCAGCAGATGTAGAGTTGCTCAGTGCTTTCTGAGAAATGGTAGCTTACTCTGATGAGTCCCTAACGCTCAGCTCCTCTTTCAGTGTGCACGTGTTGCTCAGTATGCCGACTCCTCAGAGGTGAGTGCTGGATTTCCTGCACCCTGATATCCACGCATACTTTTTGGGCATGGCTGTGTTCCCCAGCCTGGCTTGCTCCTGCTGCTCTTACTCACCAGGTTTCCTAACACCAGGGGAACAAGCAAGGGGCAGCCAGGCTACGAGTGGGTTTGTGAGCCGCGTTGTGTGCTGACAGCAAGTTTTGCAGTGCTGCTCACCTTACTGACCCAAGGCTGGGGAGTTTATCTCTGGAGAAAAACCTCAGTCCTTTCTCTTATAGAGGATGCATTTTGTCCCAGTGGCTGATGAAAGGAGCGGGAGGCCTCAGGTTTGGGTATGCCAGAGGATGCAGCTGCCAAACCCTTTGTTTAGGGAGGAAGAAGAAATCCAGACGGGCAGTGTCTCGTGTTAGTGGGAGCTGACTTTCGTAATTCCTATACACCTCATCTCATGTGCTTTCTGTTTATTTTGTATACTGCAAACAGCCCTAAGGGCTTTGCAGCAGAGGCACTCAGGATCGCAGTGCTGCCACCGTACTGCAGCCACTGCTGTGAAAACACAGCTGGCTCATGTCACCTCCAGAGCAGCCAGGCGTGCAGCATTAAAGCCTGGAGGCTGGAGCTCCCAGCCTGACCCTCTGTCTCCTTGCACATTATGTTGGTGGCAAACCAAACTTCACACACTTGCTTTGTCACCCTCCCTGTTGTGCTGCTGGGGTTGGAACTAGATGATTTACGGTCACTTCCAACCCAAGCCATACAATGATCCTATGGTTCTATGATTCTTCTCTAGCTCTTTGCACTTTCACATTTGGGGTGAGCATGCTGCTGTGCAGGAAAATGAAGCTTCCTTCCGGTGGTATCTGTTTAAGTAGTCATGAACTCCTTGTATTCATTTTAAGGGTGCATTTTATTAGCACCCTTCTAATTTTAGCCTAAACTAATTTTATGGATTTGACTTTTCACTGTTATTTATAAAATATTCATTGAATCCTGAAGTGCTAAGTAGGCATGAATTAAACCTGGGGAGGTCCTTTAATGATGCTACAACAGTAGTCAAGCCAATGTGTTTACAAATTGGCCCCAAATTCATGTACACTTTGCTATTGTTTTATTATGCTGTTTTTTTTCCTTAACCCAGTTGCTCTGACTGTGTCAGCTGCAATATGCTGCATCTCATAGGAAGTTCCTTCTGCCCCCACGGGCTGCCCTTTCTCTGTCTCCAAGGCAATGCATGCATTAATGCACTTGCAGACAATGGTGTGCCCTTTACATGCTCCTTACTAAGTGCAGCTTTGGGATCTTGGAGGGCAGGGCCCTGACTATGTAACATGAATGTTTTTTTCCTCAAAGCTGCAAAGAAAGAAACAAAGTTTGCTTAACTGGACTAAATTGTTCCAATCTATTGGCACTGATCTTTCTTTCATACCAACTTCTGTGAAGCCAGTTGCAGGATACAAATATTAGAAGTACTCAGTCCTGAAGAGATTATAATCTAAAAGGGCAGATATTGAAGCCTAACCTCAAGCAGGATATTAAAGGCTGCCTCAGAGCCTTGATGAGGCCTTTGTGGCAGGAGCAGTTGCCTTCATGTTTTTGCAGGTGAAACTCAAATGTATCCCTTAAAACCCCACAGCTCTTAGGAGAGCACAGGCTGGTGGGAGCAAAAAGCTGCCCTCCCAGCTCCCTGGGCAATATCCTGAAGGAGGCAGTGGACGCAGACAAATTAATTTGGGCCAAACTGCAGGGGGTTCATGAAGATGCAGTCTCCTTGTGCCATGGAATGGGCATCTGTACAGAGGCTGAAGGCTACAGTGAGTTCAGTATGATGCACAGAAACAAATCATAGAACCATTTCAGTTGGAAGGGGCTTTTAAAGCTTATCTAGTCCAACTCCCCTGCAATTAACAGGGACACCTACAGCTCCATCAGGAGCTCAGAACCACCATCCAGCCTGACCTTGAGTGTCTCTAGGGACAGGGCATGCACCACCATTCCAGGCAACCTGTGCCAGTGCCTCATCACCCTTATTGTCAAAAAACTGTGATCTGTGCTCACAGACTCTCCCAGTTCTTTACTCAAATTTCTGACATCTCTTCTCTGTTCAAGGCTGTTCACCCTGCGGATGACGATGGAACAGTGATACAATTACATAAGTGTTCTTTTTCCCTTTTGGGAAGGACAAAGGGAAAACCTTCAGGGATTTGTTTGTCTCTTGGCAGTGCCCAGTAAATGCTTAACTGCTGCTCAGTGCTAAACAAGCTTGTCTGGGACTTGCATTTAAGAAATAACTTCTGTGCTCAGTGCTGTTATCTCAATTAACATCTTTTAGGTGCTGTTGCAAAGACTGTGTGGCATGGCTGAAAGAGAGGAGCAGTTTTAGACTTTGCAGAGAATAAATATATCTCAAAGATGTTTAAAATTTGTTGTGTATCACAAAAACGGTTATGGCTACACATATCTGAGGGGAAGTTTAATAATGATTTCAGGCAGCGTAAGAAATGTGTAAGGACATTAGAGACAGATGAGACTGGTTTGTGAATGTGCACTTATGTGACTGATACAGTGATGTGCACCTTTAAAACTACAGCTCAGCAGTGACTGATGGGCAGCTTAGCTGAGGTGTTCGGTCAGCCATGCACAAGATGTTGCAGCACAAAGCCTCTAGGAGCATTACTTTATTAGAGCTTTTCTAATAAAATAATGTTGGGCCCTTTCCCACACGTGGCTGTCACCCTGAAGACAAGCTGACAGATCACACGAGCAGCAGAGAGCTCAGCGAAGACCTTCATGGGATGCTCATGTAGCTGTGTTTTAAATCACCCTCCTGGTATGTTAGATGTATCCAACTCCTTTGTGGTATGCTGCAAATCACACGTGAGATTCTTTTAGCAGAAAGTTCTTAACAATGAATTGACTTTTCACCAAGGAAGCTGTTCATACATCCCTGAACAGAACAATTAAATGGTCTAAGTGACCATTTTGCTTGTAGCCAGTTTTGCTGCTATCTCTTGTGCTAGGGATTTACACACTTCTTAACCTTTTTCTCATTGAGCTCAAAGACCAGACAACCAGTTTCTGTTGCTGTAAGCATCTTATTCCTTAAAACTTTCCTTCTAAATGCTGAATCGTATTTTTATGGGCATTATTTGCATCATTTCCCAGCAGTACCTCTGAATGGCAACTTGGGAGTTTTTAATATTTATTTTAGTAATGTCAGGGAAGGAAAAATTTTCATAGCAAATCAGTAGGTTAAGTACATTTAAGTACATTTAAGTACATTTAAGTACATTTCCACTTCAGCAACAAAGTTCAAACATTCATTGTTGTTTAATAAACTCCAGTTCAACCACAGATGTTCTGAAAGCAAAGATGAGAATTTCTGTGCTCTGAAACAATGTTCCTTCCCCTTCTACATCCAAATGTTTTCCCCTAACAGTTTATTCTTTCCTTTTCTCTATGTAAATATTATGGGACTCTGATGTAAGTGTTAAAGATTGCATGAGTTTTCTTCTGAGGTGTTTGGAATAGACTAGCACTTAACAACTTAATCATTTGTGGGATGTGTTTTCATTAACCAGTGACTTTGTTGATGATGTGAATAGACTTGTTTGCTTTGGTTGCACTTGACTTCAGCTTTGGAAAGACAAGCCTCTGTCTGCCTCTGTTTTGTGGCCCCTGGGCAGCGTTTGCTGGTAGATTGGCTGCTTCTAACTTCTTGGTTTGGCAATGAAAACTGTTGGACAAGTACATGAGTTGGATCAATGTGTTCTGGAAATGATGGCAAATTTGTCTCTGTTGCAGGGAAAAGAAGCTGATCGCCATCATATAATAAATATCTGCTCTCTTGCTCATATTAAGTGCTGTGCAAAACTCCTTATATGAAGGATCCCCCAGAAAAGCTTAGCTCTGGAGTGACTTCATGTTCCATTACAATAATACAACACCTTGTTCTGGCTGTGTAGTCTGTGACTGTGGTTTGTTATATAGTTCCTGAGGAATTACAGTGACAGAAGAAAGAAGCGTTGCCTGGGAAAATAAGGGTGGGGGAGGTCCAGCTTCTCTAAGGTATTGGGGTGCTCAATTCCCCTGTAACTGTATTTAAGTATCCAAGTATTTCTGAGAATCTGCATCCAAGTTCTTTGCTCATCTGCAGTTAGTGGGCAAAGTCCTGACCTCTGTTACACTTATGTAAACTCATAGGTCTGGACTGTGAAAAGACGTTTCTACAAGAAGTAGCAGCAGCTTGAGCCTAGGACATGAGCAGTTTCCCCATTTCTGCAGTAATTCTACCCCTCTGTACAAAGATGTGTAGGCAAAACGTAACAGGTGAAAACACCCAAAAAGTGCCCTGCTCTGAGATGGAGAGTGAGAGCCTCCTGAAGGTGAGAGAGCCAGGGGACAGACCTGGATTTACATGGCCCCTGGATTCACACAACCCCTCCTGGCTATGAACCAGTCCCAGGGCCCATCAGCTGCTTCCCTGGAGCAGCACACACTGCTGGCTCTGCCACTCTGGGGACATATGATAGTGCCCTAAGGCCCTGATGCCTCTTAGAAACATACAGGAGGTGACTTGAGGCCAAGCACTGTCCTTGAGAAGCCAGCCCCAACTGTGTTTTGCTCTTCGGAGTGCCCCTTCTCCAGGAGCAAACCTTGGTGTCCCTGAACCCATCTGTTCCCCTTAAGCTTCCATCTCCCTTCCCAGTAGTTCCTCACATCTGCCAGTTATTCTGGTTAATTCCCTGCTTTAGTCCTATTTTCTGCACCTGCAGAGAACCCACTCTGTTGGTGTAGGAAAAGTTAGGTTTTATCTTG
The DNA here is from genome assembly GCF_023343835.1 of Lagopus muta. Classification (NCBI taxonomy): domain Eukaryota; kingdom Metazoa; phylum Chordata; class Aves; order Galliformes; family Phasianidae; genus Lagopus; species Lagopus muta. The sequence continues at coordinate 65,675,488 of NC_064436.1, read as the reverse complement.
TCATTGCGTGGTTCACAAAAAAAAGGACCTCATAGTTGGTGCTCATTCAGCCCTTTTGAGGTGAGTTGCTTCTGTGATTCTGGGCTCACAGCAGTGCAGTGTTCCACAACAACCATGGGACAAAGCCTGGCACTCCAGGTGGGTATGAGGTTGGCATTGCCCACAGTGTAGATGTCTGAATCAGGATGGGCAGGCAATCCTCCCTTCTCACTCCAGACCTTATAGGATGTCTGTACTCAAGGTTTGTGAAAGCCTAGGCTGGACACGTGTATTCCCTTTTCCAGGACAGTGAGGCTGAAGTGAAACTGGTTCCCGTTTGGCTGGGTTTTGGTCTTCAAAACCTTTGGCCCAGTCTTCAAAGCAGCAGCTCTGGGGCAGGGACACCATACTCAGGCTGCTGGGGAGAGTGGGAGGCTTCCAGAAGTGTTGGGCTTCTGCTCTGCTGCCTGTGGAGATATAAAACATGGGTGGCAGTGCTGCCTGAACATCTCTTTCATCCAGCACCCAATTCAAGAGAGAATAACAATGGAGAAAGCAACGTCAGCTGGAAAAGTTTGGGAGTCCCAGGAGTGTTATCAGCTCACACTTCCTTCTGTCTTCTTTTGCAGTGCACAGCAGGACAAAGGCCACAGAGCACGTTTGCCTGATCCTGTATGTTCTTAACGTCTCACTGCATCTCCACAGTGAATGCTCACCTTCTAGTTTTCCATCACCCCTGTGGCATGTCCCCTTCATGTCTTCTTTGCTCCAGGGAAAGCTCTTGGCTCCCCACAGCAGCACAGGGCTGAGGGGTGTCGGTAGGCCTCCACACAAACCTCAGGGATGCAGTTTCAGGAAGTCCTGACCCAGTTTAACTAACTGGAAACAAACTACCTGATGTCCAGCCTGCAACCCAAATCTGAGGGACCTCTGGGGAATAGGGCAGCTGGGAGCAGTCATGTGAATTGTTGTCAGGGGAGCATTCGGTCTACAGGCTGTGCTTGGGTCAGGCTGTGCTCAAACACTAAACAAGCAGCTTTTAATGCAAGCTTGACTCCATTTCTCCTTGGTTTAGAGGGCCACCACGGAGCTCCTGCACCCAAGATGACCTCAGCTAGGCGTCTCCTGGATATCTCACTTCCCAAGTGGAAAGATAAAGTTGTGATTAAAATGAAATCTCCCTAGACTGATTTTGCCAAGTGCTGTAAAGAACATTTAATATTCTCTTTACAGTGTAGTCTTAGCACCACAGTCACGTATAGGAAAAAAACAATAGTTCAGCATTACTCCAGGCCTCTCTGGAATGTGACTGTCAGCTTTTTCAGCACAGCTGGGAAGAAGTCAATTTCCAGCTCTTCCTGAAAACCTGTGACAGTGTGTTTCAGCCTGCCCCTGTGAGTGGTGGCAAAGGGAAGAGACACAGGGTTAGCAGCCAGAGGACAGTGTGCAGCGTACCTGAGCTTGTCTCACAGTGTTCAGCTGCCAACATGAATTGGGCACTGGAGAGAGCCCTGGTGACCTGCCTGTGGCTGGTTTTGCTGTAGCCAAATCACTTGCCCTTTGTGTTTCCATTTGCCAACTGAGAACTGTTTGGGAATCCAGTTTTGGGGATTTATTTTGTGTGTGCTTTAAGGATCTAAATGGATTAATAATGGTCAGATATTGAAGAATCCTCTTTCTGTAGTGTTTGGCCCAGCAGAGCGTTACAGTCAGGCTCAGAGAAAAAGTGTAGAATGTTATTTCTATGTGTGTTTATAGAACAGCCCAAGTAGAGTCAGTAATTGTCATCTAAGCACTCAACACTTCAACTCCTGTTTTCCACACGTGTTTTAGAATGAAAAAAAGCATAACTGTCAGTTAAACTAAGAAGATCCAGCCCTGCTGATAAGAAACTCTGCAGAAATACAGGGACCTTAGTCACCTGGGTGTCCCTTCTACAGCTCTTGCTTTGGACTGGCTATTGAAAATACCATCTTGTTTCACCATCTGAGTTTGAGGCAGCAAATGAATGGTGGTGTGCAACATGACCGGTCCCATGAAGATTGTGTCATAAATCACAAGAGCAGAAGCCACCAAGCAGCCATTAGTGATGTACAGTCATGGACTCCTATTCTGCCTTCGGTGGCGTTAACAGTCTGTAAGACTTACTCTAGCACGACAGAGGAAGAATCTTCCCCACTCTGGTCTCACAACACACCCCTACTGGGAGTCCCTTCAATGCCTGCTGAGGTTTTTGTTTAACTTCACTGGATCCTGGACTGGGCTCTTGGCTTGGGCTCTCTCAGCTTCAAGTCAGTACTTCAAGTCGTGCTTCATTTCCCAGGAAACTGTCTCCATACTGTCCACAGGGCTTCAGCACTCACTGGGTGCTTTCCAGAGGACACTCTTACGTGTGGTAGATGTAGAAACTGTGGGTATAATTAGCAATCCAAGAAATCAGCTATTTAATTTATCCCTGAGCCTAACAGCAAACAAAAATATTTCTAGAGAGAACTTCCAGAACACCAGGATGTGAATTTAGTGTGAATTCTGCATAGAATAATCCAAGAGCTTACAATGGCTTTGCAACCAAGGTCCTTTTCATTTCTAACCCAACAGTTGCTATTAGTGGAGAGTGGAGTGTGAACCTTCTGTCCATTAATCCCTGGAAGATGCATGGGTTTGCAGTGAAGTGGAGCTTGGTGGAATGTGAATCAAATCACTGATCTTCCTCATCCTTTGTCTTTATATTTAGACCACAAATGGCCACGTTAAATAGATGTGAACGATAAATATGAAAAGCCACTTGAGGCAAACTGTGAAACGAAAGACTCTGTGTTCTCAGATGATGAAGAGAACGATTTATTGGATAGTGCATCCATGAACAAAAGGCCTAAAAAGAAGGATCAACCCCTTGAGGTACTTTCATACTGTCGAGGTTCCTCCTTCTGTTACGTTCTTTGAGTATTTGAGTGAACACCTCTTTGGCCTAACAGGACTGAATCCAAAAGCAGCACTTTTCTGGTCTTTCAGGAGTGGGTCTTGTTATGAGAACACTCAGTTTCCTACACATGTGGTTTCCCTGATAGAAATTCGAATCTGTGCCTGTGGAAATAATAATTGCACAGAGCTTCAGAGTTGGATTTTGAGTTGCAAAACTTGGATCTAGCTCTAAACCACATGCTAATGTGGAGGTATTTCAATGAGAGGATTTGGATATCAACCACTGGCTAATTTTTCCTGTCTGTAGCAGAAAATGTATTTTCTTTCCTGAGGCAGAGTGTTTGTGGGGAGAACAGCCAGCACCCATAGCCAGAGAGCTCCGAGCTCAAACCCTCGTGCACCTGGCCAAACCACAGCAACACCAGCAGTGGTTCTACTGCTGACTCCATGATTTCAGTAGGTTTTGAATCACCGTATTAAGAACTGTGATTTAATTTGCTACACAAAAACAAAACAAAACTAATGGAGATGCAGATCTCATACTGCAGTTTGACAAAAGCAATTTTAGCAACATTCTGTTATGGAGGAAATACAACCAACCTCTACGTGAGATGCTGTAGGCAAGGAATCCTTGCAGATCTGGGCAGTGGGGGACAGAGCCACGTCTAGCAGCTCAAATGTAGCTCTCAGATTGCAGCCAGCAGCACTCCACCCTGGGGTAGCTGGGTTTGTTTCTCTTTCCCTAAGCCAGTATGGGAGAGCAGGAGTGGTGTGGCTGTGGTGTGGCTAGTAGTTATCCACGTCCTTCCAGTGGGCTGTTGTAGCTCTGGTGGCTCTCAGCAAAAGCTTGCTGTGGTTAGGTGCAGTCTCTGTAGCTACTCTATACAAGAGCTGCTAAGTGGCCTTCCAAGCAGCTATTCATTCCCAATTTCAAGTGTTTACTGAGCAGTTGATGGGTGCTTTAAGAGTGGTCTAGCTTCTCAGAGAGCAGCCTCTCTCAAGCAATACTTACTGCTCAGGTTGTCAGGCTGTGTTGCAGAGCTCCTGGCTTAAAGATAACAGCTCTAAGCCAGCAACTTGGGAGTCTGAGTGGATCTATGGATCTGGGCAGGATTCCTCACTGCTATACACAGCAGCTTTTTTCCTCCTGTCAGCTCATGGCTTAGACAGATGTGCTCTTCACTGGGTAAAAAAAAAGGCTGGTGGAATGGGCCCACAGAGTGGTGATGAGTGGAGTTAAATCCAGCTGGTGACCGATCACCACAGCCCTGTTGAATATCTTTATTGATGGCAGGACAAGAAGATTGACTGCACCCACAGTAAGTTTGCAGATGACACCAAGATGGGAGGAAGTGTTGATTTGCCTGAGGGTTGGAAAATCTTACAGAGGGACCTTGATAGGCTGGATAGCTGGGCTGAGGCCAGTTGTAAGAGGTTCAACAAGACCAAGTGCTGGGTTCTCTGCTTTGGTCACAATAACCCCATGCAGTGCTACAGGCTTAGGGCAGAGTGGCTGGAAGGCTGCATAGAGGAAAAGCACCCTGGGATGTTAGTTGGTAGCATCTGAACATGAGCCAGCAGTGTGCCCAAGTGGCAAAGAAGACCAATGGCATCCTGGCTTGTATCAGAAACAGTGTTGCCAGCACAAGGAGGGAAGCGATCATCCCTCTGTGCTGAGAACTGATAAGGCTGTATCAGGTGCTGTGATCAGTGTTGGGCCCCTCACTAAAGAAAGACAGGGAGGCCCTGGAGTGTGTCCAGAGAAGTGCAATAAACAAGTATTATATAAACAAGTCTTATGGGGAGCAGCTGAGGGAGCTGGATGGTTCAGTCTGGAGAAGAGCAGACACAGGGGAGACCTTATTGCTCTCTGCAACTCCCTGAAAGGACATTGTGGTGTAGTGAGGGTTGGCCTTTTCTCCCACGTTAACAGTGATAAGGCAAGAGAGAATGGTCTCAAGTTGCATCAAGGGAGGTTCAGGTTGGATGTTAAGAAAAATTTCTTCTCCCAAAGAGTGGTGATGCATTGTCACAGGCTGCCCAGGGAGGTGGTGGAGTCACTGTCCATGGAGCTGTTCAGAGAACTGTGCAGATGTGGCACTGAGGGACACGGTTAGTGGCATGGTGGGGTGGGTTGGTGGTTGGACTGGATGATCTAAGAAGTCTTTTCCAACTTTAATGGTTCTGAGATTGTCTGTTAGCCGTGCCTTTCTGGATGCAGCCATCTTACCCTGATTGTTTGTGCTTTTGGGGACTCAGAGTGGGGTAAAAGATCAGACTTGGAAGCAGGATGGAATCTGAACACAACCTCAGTGTGATCTTGTTCCCTATCTGTATGAATATTTATACCTTTTGTATCACAAGAATGTGAAATACAGCATGGTCTTGGATTGGACAGTCCTATAAAATATAAATGACTAGGACTTCTTTTACAAATGGTAAGACCCTGTCTTGGTCTTCCAGGTAAATAGGTTTATGCTGTTAATGAAAACAAAGCTTGGATTTTCCTGAAAACGAAGTAGAAGAGCTTAACAGCCCTTGCAATGTTATCTGCTATGCTTTGCTAGGTTTCCACATAGAGATTTTGTGCTCCCTTGCAACATGTGGTAACCACTTCTTGTTGTGAATCTGATGAGCCCCAGTGCCATACCAAAGCTCTGCAGAGTGAATTATGCAGTGCAGATGAGGTTGGTGGGGTTTTTTTGTTTATTTGTTTTGTTGGCCTTGCTAGGTCATTTCTGTCTCAGTCAGTTCAGTCTGGAGAGTGGAGCTAATCAGAGTAAACCAATCGTGGAATTGACCTGGCTCCTCTTGGGCGTTCCATGGTTCTCCTGGGCAGATTTGCCTGGGGGTCTTTCCATACATTTCCATGCTTAAGGGCTCCTTTTCAAAGCTGTCCTCATCAGCTGGCTGCAAGGCGGAGTTCCAGTAGTCCTCATCTCAAATCATTTCAACAAATTCTACCCAGTCTCTCAAGCAAGAGCCCAGCGTGTTTCACACTGGTGACCCCTTCTGCTCTGGGATGCCCCAAGGTACTCACAACTGGGCTGGACCCTGCAAGGTGGCTGGGAAACAGCAGTGGGCTTCCTGCCACCAGTTTGCTGTCTTGAGCTGATGGCCGATGCAAATTGCACCAATTTCTCCTGTCTGCTTTGACCTTTGTGTTACTGGCAGTATTTGGCCGTGCCCTCAGCTAAGGACAGAGTGATAGGTGGTGTAACCTAGGTAAGGGTCTATAATGGTTCTCTTCAAGGAGTTTATCCTCAACTGATCCTTCATTAACAATCTTGAGGGCCAAAATGGGCTTCTCTTTTTCTTCATGCCAGAGACGGGATCACTGCTACAGAAGTGCCACAGAGGTGAGTTTTAAGGAAAGAAGGAAAGAATTTCCTATGAACTAATGAAGTTTTCTCTTGCTTTTCTGCAGGCACCGCCTAGGACCCTTAGACCTCGCATCAGGAAGAAAAGTACCTCGTCCTCTGCCACTGAAACAATGTGAGTGCAATGAGCCAATAGCACCAAGATCCACAGAATGTCTCTCTTCTGCCTTAAGGAGCTACTCGTTCATAATGTAGGAAGCAGCAGTGGGATGGATGTGCTTTGATGTGCAGCATTGCAGACATGGCCTCCCTCGCTCCTGTCTCTGTTCCCCGTTCCACGCTTCTCGTGTCTGTCAGCAGCGGTTAGGGCAGTGTGACAGACACCTGCAGATGAAGAGTTCTTGTTTTGTTTGCAGTGTTCCCCCACTCACACTCGTCCTTAAGGCTGTACATTGACAGTTCTCATTGTGTCTGCATAGCTCAGCTCTGTGAATGCACAGCAACAACAAAAGTCATCAGTTGCTCGTGATGATACTCGACAGTGTATTTATTTATCATTAAGGAAGTGGATTTGCAGAAGCCATGGATTTCTCTTCCCTCTCTTCCTCCTCAAGCCTGTGAGTGATGTAACAAATGCCTGAGTGCTTTAGCTGTTTGAAAATGTCCAAGAGTCATTAGGAAAAGCTGAGCTGTCAAGCTGTTTCTGTGAGTGGATCAAATGTATTCTGATTAAATCATTGTGCTAAAAAGACACAGAGACAGAACTTAGGATGAGGAAGAGATGTGCAAGAGAAAATGATTGGTTTCAACAATGTAATGAAGGGGGAGTCTTAATTTTGATCATCCTGAGCCAGGAGAATATTGTGTGGAAAATGATGGCGGCTACAAAACTGGATCGTATCGCTTGCGGCAAGTGTTCTACTGGCAGTTCTGGAGCACGAGCAAGGCAGTCGTGTAGTAGCTGCAGCAGCACATTAGAATTGCTTTAGTGACTCGCTTCCAGGGGAAAATGAACTGTTCTCCCCTAACAGTGCCAGTCCCAGCGTTCTGCTTTCCTGGTGTGGTGCTGGAGTTTTCCTTCCACGAGCAGAGCAGGACGCTGGGGCTCAGCTGCTTTTTGAAGCCTGGAGTTTTGCCTGTAGCATGGAGTTTGGTTAGAACCACGAGAACCAGGTGGAGTGTTGTATTTGTATCCATATATAACGAGAAATATAAAAGAAGAGGAAGATGTTGTAGGGTTTGTGTATTTGTGCTTCAAGTTGGTGTCTCTTGTAAGTGTTAAGCATGTGAAATTCACACAGAAGTTAATTACGTGGCCCTTTGTGTTTGCTCTTGGACCTGTGTCATAGAGTAGGAAAGCATTTAGCTTTACATACGTGGAACGTGCCCTCACTGATGATGCCAGGCCACAACCCAACAAGTACGATTAACCTGAGGTGCAGCAGCTTGGGATGCCAGTGGCCGGTTGGAGTGTATCAGGCTCAGAGATAAATCTGAAGTGGCCTTTAAAACCTTTTCTCTGCCAGATATGCATCAGCAGCCCAGCTGTCCCTGCCTGATGCATCCTCGAGGTCTCCCCAGAGCTTCCAGTGCACGTGGGGAAGAGAGAAATAACCCTGCGCACACACTGCTGTTTATCCCACCTGGTTAGGAAGTGGAAAAAGCAAGCAGGTATTTCCTGAGTCTGCCACCATGTTTGGCCCCATTATCTGAGAGCTGTGTTTCCTTTACACGTGCTAATTCAGTTGTGTTTTCCAATGGGTAAGAAGGAAGAAGCCTTCAGAAAATACACTGAAAAAAGCAAACATAAATAGCAGAGAGTCAGTCCTTGTAAGATACTCAGCAAATGCTTGGAGGAGCTAAGCTTGTGTGTTTTATTTTGAAGCAGCTTTAAAGTTTGTTTGATTCATTTTGGCAAACATTAAAAAGAAATAGCAAAACTGCCTGCAGAGTTAGCAGAAATGAGATCCTGTTGCAAGCAAGCCGTGTTTCCCTGCTATGCAATAGGTTGCCATAAGAGAAAAAGCTGACAAGTTTGCACTCAATTATGCCAAAAAACCCCACGAAACATAGAGCCACATAACAGCTGATAAATTTTATTCTCAGACATGCTGTATTAACATTGATTCTCACTAAAATTATTAAATGTGTCTAATCTGCTGTTTTACTTCAACTTGACTGTTTGGATTTTCTTAAGTGCTGAGGTGAAATTGTTGACAAGGGAGTTGCCTTATATCTCTCCAAACATTCATTGCATAAATGAGGAAAATAAACCTTTTCATATCTCTGGCAGAAATGTATTAATTTATCAACGGAGCTGTATATCTGTGTATAGATAGACAAGAAATGTGAATGCTGACCCACGTCCACTTTGTGCTGTTGTGTTCTGTGTACGGAAGAGAACGGTCATTTGCTTTTGATTCCTCGTTTTCCACACACAGGTTGTTTACAGGTGTTGCCCCCATTCTGTCACTTCACCCTGCGGCTATTTGCATTTATTTAAAATAAACATCAGACGTGAAGTCTTTTGTTGCAGTTTTTCTCTGCCACGGGAGCGAGGTGATTCAGCAAGCCGCCTTCCTGCACTCATGCTGACCCCTCGTGGCAAAGGGTTTGCAGAACGTGAGCACAGGGCTCACAGGTGGCGGCTTCTGCAGCGCGTAGGGGTGGGAAGCACTTCTTCTCTTCCTCCCGGCTCAGGCTCAGGGCTGCAGCCCTGCTAACAGCTTGCAGATTGCTTCTCCTAAAAGCAAGCCAATGGTTTCAAATAGCTTCAAGATCTGGGATTCCCCAGCTTAAGAGAAGTACAGATACAGGGGCCTGGCTCCACCAGCAGTCCTGCAGGGCTGGCAGACACCTGACTTAGCAGAGATGGGCTGGAGAATGTAACCCTGAAGAGAATAGAATGAAATAGCTCAGTTGGAAGGGACCCACAGTTACCATCGAGTCCAACTGCCTGACCTCTGCAGGGCTGACCAAAAGTTAACGCGTGGCATTGAGAGCATCATCCAAACGGCTCTTGAATGCTGGCAGGCTTGGGCTATCAGCCAGCCCTTGAAGAAACTTGTTCCTTTATCTGACTTCTCATGGTACAGAAATGTTTCCCAGTGCCCGGCCCTGGCGTAGCTCTGTGCCATTCTCCTTCTGCCACCAGTTCCCAGGAAGGAGCAGAGCCCAGCACCTCGCTGTTTCCCCTCCCCAGGGCGCTGCAGGGAGCACTGAGGTCACCTCTCAGACTCTTGTCTCCAGGCTGGAACCCCTCAGTGCCCTCAGCCTCCTCACAGGATGCACCTCCAGCCCTGCTACCAGCTTTGGTGCCTCCTCTGAATGCTTCCAAGAACCTTTCTGTGTTGTGCAGCCCAGAACTGCAAGCAATATTCAAGACGAGGCTGCACCAAAGCTAAATACAGGGGAGAATCACCTCTTGACCTGCTGGCTGTGTTCTGTTTAATGCATCCCAAAATACATTCAGCTCTTGGCTGCACACTGCTGGCTTGTGCTGAGCCTGCTTCAAATAGGTCAGCCCTAGAAAATAGGGCTTTTAACCAGCACAAGGAACATGCGTTACTTTAAGTTGATGCTGAAAGGAAGGAAACTGCATCTGAAGATGGTCTGTGGTAAATGAGTCTGTAAGTTCACCAAGTGCACCATAAACACACCTCAGTTGTGAACACAGTAAGTTCAGAGCAGCTCAGTGCAGTCCCCGTGCCTTCGTTCTTGCTGTTGTGGCCAGTGTCAGTGCAGTTAGTGCTCAGCGATTGCTGAATCAGGATCACATCAGCTAGGACTTCATGTATCACCACCAATCATTGCAATAACCCCACACTGATCTAAATTGTGTAAGTGCAAACCCAGCACAGACAGAAAAGGAAAATCAGGCTATTCACTCTTAATGAGAATGAGAAAGCTGCTTGGAGAGATCCACTGCCCCCTAGCCTCATGTAAACAACCTGCTGCCTCTGACTGCTCTGCAGTGCTCTCGTGTAGCAACAAAACCCCCGTACTTGTGACAGTGCTCGTTAATACAGCCGCCTTCTGGTTCGCTTTGGGTACCTGTATGCACCTCGTGCTGTACTTGAAATAGCAGAGAACACCGTGTTGGGAGTTGTGTTACACAGACTATGTAAGGATCATCACTGGGCACCTCGTGATGCCTTCCCTGTGATCAGCAGAAGAGACGCGATGAAATAAACGGTAGATGTGATGTCTCACTAGAATGACAACAGCATTCCAGAGGTGGATGTTTTGCTGGTTTTGTTGTACTGCTTGATGTGTATCTTGAATAAAGTCTTAATCTTTTCTTTAAGAAAAATCAAAACAACTGTAGTCTGTTCAATGTATCTGGCAGGCCAGAATCGTTCCTTTGATCGCTGTATGATTTTTACTCTCACTTTTGGCTGACTGTATATAGATGTACTCAGTGCTGCATGTCCTTCACAACTTTTCTGTATGATGAACTGGAAAAAATACAGCTGCTGAACACTCTGAGTAACCAGTGAATTCATTGATGCACGACAGCCGTGTGCAGCAAACCATCTCTTACTATTGCAGATGGCTCAGGAGCTGATAACAGGGACTGCCTAATTAATAATGGGCTCATTTCTAGTGGATGTGTTCAAACTGCTGCTGAAAGCAACTGCTTTTCACATACTTAAGTCACTGGTTTTGTGAGAAACCCCCTACCCTGGCCCTTTGAAAGTGAAAGCAGACCAGTTACATTGCAGTTTACACTGCAAAAGGACCCTATGATAAATCCTTGGCCTTGTTTCACCTGTGCACACAAACTGAGATGTACAGCATGTAACGAACAAGAGAATGTTAAAACTGACTGCTTGAGACCGCATTGTGGCCTTTTGATATTTGAAGGGAGAGTATAAACAGGAGGGGTACAACTGTTTATGAGGGTGGATGGTGATAGGACAAGGGGGAATGGTTTTAAAGTGAGACAGAGGAGGTTTAGGTCAGATATTAGGAGGAAGTTTTTCACACAGAGGGTGGTAATGCACTGGAACAGGTTGCCCAAGGAGGCTGTGGATGCCCCATCCCTGCAGGCATTCAAGGCCAGGCTGGATGTGGCTCTGGGCAGCCTGGTCTGCTGGTTGGTGACCCTGCACATAGCAGGGGGTTGGAACTGGATGAGCTTTGTGGTCCTTTTCAACCCAGGCCATTCTGTGATTCTGTGATGGTGTGAGGACCCAGCAAATCTACTCCACTACTCAAGAACCAACAAAAGAGACAAAATTGAGTCCTACAAGGAAGGTTCTGTTAAGAAATTTGGCTAATGCCTCTTTAAGTAAGTTAGCAAAACTGCACGTAACTGTGGGTGCTAACATGGAAACAGGGCAAGAGTTTGCATGGCACAATAACAGGCAGCAACTCTGGAATCCCTCTCTCCTTTCTTCCCATGCCTAAGGAAGGTTCCTTGTAGCGAGCTACCAAGAAGCAGAGACAAAGAATATCCTTAAGTTAAACGTGTTTCTTTTAACAAAACTCAAGATTAAATATGTTTAATTATTCACTGTCTTTTAGTAATGTTTAGACTGCATTCATCCACAAACATTATGTTAAACACAATCGTAGGAAACCACCAGACATCTGAACACGCAGGTGACAAGTCTGGCTGTCATCACTGCCAAGTAAAACACAAGTTGTTCCTCAAAGTAGTCTTTACTATTCCTTTATTTTGGGCCATACTTCTGAGCAGATGATACGCATATGTTTATTTATAAAATAATTACAGATTCCTACAGAGGAAGATTTGTGCGGTCGTGATACTTCTGGTAGGGATCATCAACATACCAATTTCTTCTTTTCCAGAAAGAAGTGGTCATCTTATCCAGGAGTTTACACTGCGTTCTGTTGCACAACACAAACTCTCTCAAGCGCTTCTTCTGGGCAGTAGACTTCTTCCACAATCTCTTCTTGTAACCAGACTGCATAGGAAATACACAGTGAGTTGCTGCCAATACACACATATTGCAATACCCATAAGCAAACTAGCATAAATCCCCCACTTTCAGGAAGTGGAGGAGATGCACACTTCCATACCAGCTCTGTCCATCAGAACAAAAGCAATGAATCATAGAATGGCCTGGGTTGAAAAGGACCACAAAGATCATCCAGTTCCAACCCCCTGCTATGTGCAGGTTGCCAACCAGCACACCAGGCTGCCCAGAGCCACATCCAGCCTGGCCTTGGATGCCTGCAGGGATGGGGCATCCACAGCCTCCTTGGGCAACCTGTTCCAGTGCATCACCACCCTCAATGAGCCCATTGTTTTAAATAGGTTTATAATACCAGAACAAAACAAAATCGTACCTTTCTCCTAACCCAAAGACCATTGTGCAGTCGGAGAAACCTCTTAACAACAGCTTTCACAGACTTCCTCTTTCCCTTCCGTAGACTACAGTAAGTGAGAGGCCTTACGGGCTGCTGAAGTAGGTTTGGAAGTAGAGGTGTGAGTCTGAAGACAACAGAAGGAGGAGGTAATACAACAGGAATGTAAATGTGGTTAAATGCTAAACTGTAAACACTCAGCTGTACTGGTATTCAGAAGTTATTTGGAGGATATATCTGGATTTGTTTAGCTTTGAGAAGGGTCTGGGAAACCTCACAGCAGCCTCCCAGTACTTGAAGGGAGCTTATGAGCAGTAGAGCGACTGACTTCTACATAGCGTGATAACGGCAGGTCGGGAGGGAGTAACAAAATAAGGATGAATAATAAAACCTCTCACAGAGGGGAGATTTAGGTTAGATGCCAGGACATGCCCTGCCCAGAGGGCTGCGATGCCCTGGCACTGCGGTACTCAAGGCCGGGTCGGATGGGCGGCACGGCCAGCCCCGTACCTGCTGAGCAGCGCGGAACCCCCGCCGGGCACGATGCCGAGGGTCAGCGGTTTCCCCAGCGGAGCCGCCGCCCGCGCTCGGCTGTGGCAGCAGTGGACGGACGCGGTTCGTCCCGCAGCGACGGGAGCCCAGCGCGCGAGCGGCCGCAGCATCCCTGCGGAGAGAGACGGCCTTCAGCAGCGCCGAGCGGCCCCGGGCCGCCGCCATTTCACGGGCACCCCCTCCTCCGACATGGCCGCATGCCTCCCTCCCGCTCCCCTCCCGTTCCTCACACACAGACCCGCCAGAGCCCCTCGCACCGCCGCTGCCGCCATGTCCCCGCGCCCAGCCTACGGCAGCCGGCGGAGATCAGGCCGGGCCGCGCCAACACACGGCTGCAGAGCGCCGCGTCCCCGCTGGGAGGAGCGCGGCCCCCTCCGGGCGCTTTCTAAAATGGCGGACCGAGCACGTGACCCGCTCGTTCCTCTCTGATTGGGAGCGTCGCCCGTCACTCTCTCGAAGCGGGGGCCACGCCCCCCACGGGAGGGGCGGTCCGCGCATGCGCACCGTGCCCTGCTCGCGGTGAGGGGCGGAGGCGGGAGGCGCTGGGAGTTCTCGTGAGCGGCGCCTTCCTGCAGCCTGCCCTCGGCCGCCGCCGGTTCCGAGGCGATGCTGCGGGCCTGTCAGCGAGCGGGGGTCGCGGTGGCCGCGCAGGTGAGCGGGGCTGAACGGAGCGGAGCGGGAGGGAGAAGACGCGCGGCCTCCTGGGAGAAGCGCCACCAGTCGGTATGAGTGGCGTCTGCCCTCTGGCTGACGGTGGCAGCGCGCTGTGGGGCATGCGGTTGAGGCGCTGAGGAGCAGCGCGTTCTCCAGCCGCGGCCCCATCTGCTCTGAATGACTCCCCACGCGGCCGCCGCGATTGGCCGCTCGGTTTCTGAGGGACGGCCGTGAGAGCCAATGGGACGCCGCGGCGGGCGGGAGCCGTCAGCTCGCTCCTGGGCTGCACTACGAGTACCGGCGTGCGGCGCGGCCTGATTTGCGTAGGGCGGCGGGAAGCGGCGGCCGCGAGGCGTGACGGTCCTCGGAGTCCGCTTGGGTGACCCGGATGGAGCCGGGTGGGCCCGGAGGTGGCGGCGCTCGGCCGGCTGCCGGGCGGCGGGACGGCGGGCCTGGCGGCGGCGGGAAGGACGTGACCTTGCGGGGGGTGGGCGCCTCGCGGCGGTCCCGCATCGAGGCCTGGGCCGGCCGTTGGCTGAGGGAAACCGCCACTGAATGAGGCTGTGGGGCTCCGGCCAAGGGCAGCCGGTGCGCTCTGAGATCAGGGCCTGTGGAAAGTCTGAGCTGAGAGATGGAAACCAGACTTCCGCTGGTGTTTGTCACATAGAGCTCTGTGCATGCGCGAGAGCATGTCCAGAACGGCTGCACAGTGCTGGAAATCAGGTGCTGTGCTTTGAATCATACAATCATAGAATGGCCTGAGCTGAAAAGGACCACAGTGATCATCCAGTTCCAACCCCCTGCTATGTGCAGGGTCACCAACCAGCAGACCAGGCTGCCCAGAGCCACATCCAGCCTGGCCTTGGATGCCTCCAGGGACAGGGCATCCACAGCCTCCTTGGGCAACCTGTTCCAGTGCCTTTGCCCTGTTAAGGTCTGACAGTCTCAGCACAGCGTTCTGTGTGCGTTGTGTGTTGCTGATGGGTCACCCAGGCACTGTAAACTTTGCAAGGCTCAGCCTTCCCCCGGGTTTCCTTCCAGTGTTGGTGAAGTTCAGCCCTTTCTCACCTGACCGCTCCCTCAGCCATCACTGAAATCCATCCACTTGCAGCTGTAAGCACATCAGCTGCTCCTTCTGTCAGTGCATCTCGTGTCACCTTTGCAAGTCATGGAATCACAGGATGGTTTGGGTTGGGAAGGACCTTACAGATTGCCCAGAATGCTGGGGGTGCCCTGTCTCTGGAGGTGCTTAAGGCCAGGTTGGTTTGAGCCCTGGGCAGCCTGAGCTGTTATGGGGCAGCCAGAGGGGAGCGGGAGGTTTAGCTTGGACTGAATGAATGCAGAGAATGAGGTTGTGCTCTCTGTGTCGCTGCTTGAGGCTATGCATGAAGCACTTGTGTGCGAGGCAGGGCTTGTTAATTATGTGGATCATCTCAAATTCTGGAGTCCCTGCCGTTCTGTTGGCTGCAGGGAAGGTGTGATGTACCTTGTGGAGTGGTTTTTGTAGCAATGCAATAGCAGGTAATTAATGTAAAACAAGGAGCTTTCCAAGAGTTAGGTAAATTAAATAGCACAGGAGTGCTGAGTAGGAGGAAGAAATGGCAGCAGCTGTTCCCAGTGCCCTGTGCAGGGGTCTGTGCTGTCTGCCTGGCTTCTTAGGTCAGATTTATGTCAACCCACTGCTTAACCGGTCTTTCTGGTAAATCTTCATTTTGAGGTAAAATAGGAGATAAAAATCTTAGGTAATGTTATCTCTGCTAAGTAGAATATGGTAAAATATCTCTCCTCACATGGTAATTTCATTTATAATATAATCAGATCTCTGTCTTGAAAGTGGCTGCGTGTTTGAAACGTGTTTGTGTCTCGTGAAGGAGCTGCAAGCGTACAAGCAGCCGTAGCTCTCAGACCGAGCTGAGCTGCTGTGCGTTGGGATGAGGAGAGGCTGAGATGTGCTCACTGCCTGACTTTGCTCTCCTCCACCCCTCACAGAACTGCCGGTGCAGGAGGGCAGCGCTCCGTCCGCCACGACTGAGCTGCGGATATGCGACCACGTCGGGGGAGTCCAGGTGCGTCGGAGGGTTTGGAGGGGTGGAGGTGATGCTTCCATCCCTTGGTCTGTCCCACACCCTTGGGTTGGTGGCCGCCTTCTGGATCACAGTGGGTGTTCCCAGGCGTAGGCTGAAGTTTTAAAATCTGTTGGAGGCTTTCTTGTCGTACAGTGGGATTTACGTCATTTTTGCTCTTTCTCCCTTTCCCTCCAGCGGTTCTGTAGGCAAAATCATTGGTGCCAGCGTCTTGTTTGTGGGTGGAGGAGTAGGGGGAACCGTCCTGTATGCCAGCTACGACCCACGTTTCCGGGAGAATGTAGAGAAAGCCATTCCCTACTCTGACAAACTGTTTGAGATGGCGCTCGGTCCTGCGCCTTACAGTGTGCCCATGCCAAAGAAACCGGTAAGCGGCTCCCATTCACCGCCCTCCTGCACACTTCACTTTTCCTTGTTTAGAGAGAGATCTGCTCTTAGTTTTCAAATTCCAACCAGTTTTGTTATGCACTAGGTTTAAGAATTATGAACTGAGCACTTTTGGTTTAGATTGTTACTCTTTGAGATGATACCGAACCACACTGTGGGTCCCTTCCTGTTTCAAACTCATCTCATGAATTACTGATTCAATAGAACCACTGCTGACTACTGTGTAACAGTGCTGCTTGTACATTTCCCTTTATAATGGAATGATCGTAGAACGGCCTGGGTTGAAAAGGCCCACAATGATCACCCAGTTCCAACCCCCTGCTATGTGCAGGGTCACCAATCACCAGACCAGGCTGCCCAGAGCCACATCCAGCCTGGCCTTGAATGCCTCCAGGGATGGGGCATCCACAGCCTCCTTGGGCAACCTGTTCCAGTGCGTCACCAGCCTCTGTGTGAAAAACTTCCTCCTAATATCTGACCTAAACCTCCCCTGCTTCAGTTTAAAACCATTCCCCCTTGTCCTATCACTATCCACCCTTGTAAACAGCCGTTTCCCCTCCTGTTTATATGCTCCCTTCAAGTACTGGAAGGACACAGTGAGGTCTTCCTGGAGCCTTTTCTTCTCTAAGCTAAACAAGCCCAGTTCCCTCAACATTTCTTTATAGGAGAAATGTTTGGCACGTTTTGAATATGACAGTGTAGCTTTGTATACATACCTTAACTCATTTTTATTTGTAGGAGAAACTGCCACTACTGAATGTTCAGCTTTGCAGGAATGAAAATTATAAGCATTCTCTCTAAATTAAAAATCAAGGTGAAAAATTAGATGGCCTCGCTGTCATTCTCATTTGTACTTTGAAGGCTGGATTTACGATACAGCTGTCTGGATGTGGAAGTATTGTTTGCCATTCAGTGGAGTTGGTGACACACAAAAACTGTTTGGAAAACTGACAGTATTTCTTACTCTTGGTTCTCGAGGTACAACAAGGTCCACTGAAGATCTCATCCGTAGCAGAAGTAATGAAAGAATCCAAACAGCCTGCTCCCAAATCCCAGACCAGCAAAACAGAAGCTGTTGCTCCTTCAGAGGAAAAAGAAGGTAACTTACAGAATGTCACACAGAGAGAAGCAGAAGTGCAAATGTTCTCTTGTACCATGCATCCCACAGCAGGTGAAGATAGGCTTTGGGAATGGTTGCAGATGTGTATGCTGTAGGTTTTTAGAATTAATATTCTTTTTAATCATAGGGAAATTTGCCCAGAAAGGCTTGAGCTGTTTTTGCTTAGTTAAGTTTATGTTCCTTAGAATATTTGGAATCTAATATAAATGACTGTGCTCCATAGTTCTACATACAAGGCTCACTGTGGATGCTGGACTCTTGAGATGTTCTCTCTTTTTCTTAAGCAACTGTAGTATGGCTTAATTGAGATAATTCTTGAGCTGCTTGTAAAGCCAGATTAAAAGGAACATAGAGCCACAGTTGTCATCTTTGTTCCTTTATCTGTCATGTCAGGTGAAGATTTGTGTGTGTGTAATTAATGCTGTCTCCTTTTCTGTAAATAATAACATGAAAGCCCAAATAATGTTCCTCCAGAGGAAAAACCCAGTGTTTATTATTTCCCTGTTCTCACTGTAGTGCATACTAACTGTTTCAGTTCTGTAACTGTCCTTAACAGCAGGCACAGCTGCAGCACAGATCATCTCTGCAACAGGGGTAGCCGTGTCGGTGCCAGCTCCGGGGATACAGACTGAAGAAGGTGAAAAAGACTGCATGAATTCCACACAGAAAATCAAAGTCTTGTCGCTTCAAACGCACCGATTCTTGGTTCTGGGTCGATATTTGTCATTTTTGAGAAGCACTCTTTGTGCCTTTTGTAGATCTTCCATCATTTGTTAATAGATTTTCAGCATGGTGAGCAAGTGAGATTGATGGTGGGGAGAGTTACAGGGATGGATGTGAGGGGAGGGTCTGCCTGTCTGCTGAATGGAAGCTGCACGGCCCAGTTTGCCTCTGCTGTTGGTGGCTTTCTGACCGTGCTTTAGAAGAGCTCTGCAGGGCCAAGTGCAGCACCTTCACTTTACAGTTATGGATACAAAAAAGCTTGAGGTAGTTTTGGTACGGCTTTGTTCGGAAGTCAGATGTATAAAATGATGCTAACTACCAAAGTCAATTTTAAAAAGAAAGTTACTTCCTACAAGTGGTCTGTACAGCAGTTGGGATGGAACAGTTGAATCTGATGCTTAAACAATTTCTCTGCTTTTATAAAGAACACGAGGGCTCCCATGCTATAAAAGAACGATCACCAGACGAAGTTGCAGCTCGTCTTGCCCAGCAAGACAAAGAGGAGCAAGAGAAGATCTCAGGTAAATCCATACCTGGAGTTTTCCCACACACACTGTAAGGGACTAAGGAATTGTTTCCCAACTGACCAACTCCTGTGGGCCACAGAAAATTGTAAGGCTACGTTTGAGATGTAATGTGGCACTGCAGTGATGAGTCTTCAGTTAATTCCAGTATTTTTTCCAGCCCTTGCAGCAACGTTGGAAGGAGCCCTGAGCTCTACGGCTCGTATAACACTTCAGGCAATCACTGCACAGGAATCTGCTGTGCAAGCAGTGAATGCTCACTTGCAGATACTGAAGGAGGCAATGGATGACTCAGAGGTAAATTGGGCAGCTGGGGACTTGTGCTCAGCAGCAATTCATCTTGTAGTTAAAATCTGAGGTTTCATCTTTGTCACAGTTTTACCTGATCTTCCCACTTGCAAAATGTATGATTTAATAGTAAAGTGCTTCTGCTTTTGACATGTTTTTCCCTCCAACTCATTCCCTTTCTGTGAGTAGAAAAGTTAAGTCAACATGCTGATAATCTTCAATGTCTTGTGGTATTTTGATTCCCAAGCTCCTTGTTGTCAGGCTGAACAGTGTGACACCCCAAGACAATTCTGTCAAACCATTCCTTTTGCCTAAGTCTTCCTAGAATATTGTTCTATTCCTGGTCTGGAATGGCTTTGCATTGTCTAGAGATGGGTAGGGGTTGTGAGCAATAGCAGCTTGTGGTTCTGGTGTGCTGATGTCCCACTTTGTGTAGGACTGCTGCTTCCTGGTAAGTTCTGTTGCAGAGGGTGTAATGGGGTGGTTAATCACAACGTCAAGGATCAAAGCCAAAACAAAACGTTGGAAGGAAGAAATTCTTAGAGCTTCAAGCTGTGTTGTTGGTGAAACAAAAGCATTTTCTCAGGCTGAGTGAAGTGAGCATTGCAGATTCTGAATCTTGGATGCTATCTGTGGGGTGATTTTGTAATGTAGGGATTGTCATAACACTGATGAAAAACGTGTTGCTTCTCAGAGCGCTGGGGAGAAGAAATCAGCTCAGTGGCGCACTCTGGAGGAGGCTCTGAAAGATCGAAGGAGGGCAGTGGATGAAGCTGCTGATGTCCTTCTGAAAGCCAAGTGAGTCCCTGGCTTTACGACACAAAACACAGCGCGCGTGGGCTGGCAGCCAGTAGATGAGTTTCTAGACAGAAAGTAGCATCACTTGTGTGCGATGAGTTGATGTGTTTGTTCACATCATTAAAATAGGGTGAATATCTATTGGTGAATATCTGCAGGTCTGCTGCCTGCACATCTTAGGTGCCTACCACGTGGTACGACACTCATTTCTCTCTGTAAGAACTTACCTGCTGTCTGTACTTACATACAGTGTTGGTTAGTTCAAGTAAGATTAAATAAGACAATCAGCCATAATCCTTTTAATATCATTTTGGATAATTTAATCATTATTATGCCTACTGTAAGAATTCCATTGCTGCACTCTGTGTCTGTTGAGTCAGTAACATCATTAGCTTCTCGTAGCTGCAGTGTAAAATTAAATCATTAGCTTCTCCTAGCTGTGATGTAGAATTCTTACAGTGCTGTTTGTTGGTTCCATCCTTCAGCAGAGCTGCCCATAAGGCTGGATATTTCTGAGATGTGTGCTTAGTGAAAACCTGAATTCTGAAGCGAGGCACTGCTCGCAACCTCAGGTTCTCTATAAATTACACTGATGTACATCAGGTCATTATGCAGTGATTGCAGCAGCACAAGTAAGTTGATGGGCAAAAGCTGTTCTTGTAGTGAGGATAGAAATAAATTTGGGAACTCCTGAACGCTTCTGAGGCTGAGGGGGCAATAGGAAATAGAGGGGAACATCTTTGAAGCAGCACAGTTGTAGGCTGTGTACAGGCTGGTAGAATCTTTAGGAAGAAACCTCTCAGATCACCAAGTCCAACTTTTAAAGCATCACCAGTGCACCCACTGGTTATCAAGGAGTTCTTCCTGTAGAAATAGACAGCATAAAGTGATCTTTACTCTGGGGTTATGCAGTAAGACCATTATGCGTTATAATCAGCAGCTTCTTTTCTTTTCAGAGAGGAGTTAGAGAAAACAAAAGGAGTAATTGAGAATGCCAAGAAGTCTCAGATCCCAGGAGCCAAAGCTCACATTATTGCTGCAGAGGAAAATCTTCATCATATGATAGTTGACTTGGACAACGTAGTGAAAAAGGTAATGCTTCAGCTGTTCTTCATCAGCATTAGAACGAGGACTCCGTGGCAGCGAGTGAGACTTAGGGCTCACTGCTGAGAAGGTTACTTTTTAACCTTGAGAAGGAACTTGTTTCTTTGGATCTGGGGCACACCTATATAATCATCAGGTTGGGGAGGAGTCTGCTGATGACTTTGTGGGTAGATCACTTTACAGCTCAGGAAATAGATGATGAAAAGTCAAGTTGAAATCATGTCCCTTTGCAGGATAATTGATTCCTCTGATGCATTCTCAGTGGAGAATTTCACTTAAGAGTGGGAGTAGGGAACTTACTGAGGGTTGGGCAGCTCCCTGCTGGGGCTGTGTGATAGCAGCACTGCTCTGATGGCAGAAAACATTCTGTAATGAAGGAGTAGAGCTGGTTATCTTTAAAGGCAGCTACTGAGTTTAAGATACTATCTTGTTTTTTTTCTGGGCTACAGATTGACTATAAAGAGAGTGTGCATGTGGAGAAGTAGATCTGTGCAGTTGGTGTGAAGAGTTACTTTATGTAAGAGGCTTGATATCACAGGCCAGCTTTTCCCCAAGTGAGGATAAAGATCTCTGCCACTAACTCAGGTTTGCTCTTAGATGAAGTCTCCATGCCTTGAAAGATAAGCCAGTGTCCTTTTTTGTTTGTTACAGGTTCAGGCAGCGCAGTCTGAGGCCAAGATTGTGGCTCAGTATCACGAACTTGTGGCTACAGCAAGAGAGGAGTTTCAGAAAGAGCTCGACAGCATCACCCCCGATGTGCAGCCGGGCTGGAAGGGGCTCAGTAAGTCTGGGGTGACGGCAGTGAAGTAACCATAGAGCAGGTCATAGAGCAGCTGTAACAGTGTCTGCTTTCAGGATTCCCTGATTCTGAGCTTCCTGATTCTTTTTAAATGACTGAAAGAGCGAATTCACTGCTCTTCACATACTTTACTCATCCTGCTGTGTTAGTTCTAAATGAGAGTGACACAAGAGCTGATCTGGAGTAACAGAAGCAGTGAATGGCTGCATGGTGTTTTCCAGCTGCTACAGTTCTTTGTCTGATGTCTGACATCTGGTACACCCATGTTTTTGAGGTGCTTGGGTTTTTCAGCTGGAATTCTTTCCTTCTTTCCTTATAAAAGAAAAAAGTGAAGCAAGAAATGTGATCCAGAAGTACAGTTAGAATCTTTCAGCCTCACTAGAGGGATAAATGTATCACTTGGAGTTGCTGGAAGGTTCAGATACCACATCAGGCAAGCAGGGAAGAAGTCAGGTTCACAATTAAGTACTTGTGGCTTAAGTAAGTCAGCTCATCATCTGTGATCCTCTTTCTTAATAGTACTTAATGCTCTAGAAACATGAAGGTTAGTCCACAAACGAGCCTTCAAAGCTAAATGAAAACACTAGGTCTCTGGAACGCTCAGGGTCTTTACTTTTAAGAAGTTAGAAAAACTTGCTAGGTTAACAAACTTTGCAATTTGCTGTGCTGTCTCTTATGTACAATCTTCTGAGGTATTAATTCTGAAGAAAACAGGATTTTGGGTTCTGGAGATGGAGCTGCCATTCCTAATGCAGGATAAGGGAAGGATGTCCTGAGTGTTGTGAGCACTGCTTTTCTGAGAGGGAACCTCCTGGCAGCTTCCAGGCGTTCAGTTTCACACCACTGTGACCCTACGAAGTGTACAGGACTGACCTGATAGTGGCTCTCACTGCTGCTTGGAAATTTGTCTCTTAACCAACTGCTCCTCATTGCTAAAAACCTGGAAATTCTCAGTGTCCTGTTGCACTTCTTTACTCCAAACTTGTATTCCTCACTTTGGCTGAACCTGAAGGTTCATCTGTGGGTTTCCAAAGGCAGCTGTGGTGAGGATGTTTCAGGTTACATCTTGCTTGTAACATAGAGAGATCTCTGGAGTCAACACACTGTTCTTAAACTCCTGAAGCCTTGGATCATTCTAGAGCAGAAGTTGTTAGTTGTCTCTTTACTTTAGCACGACTGACTGCTATAGTGAATGTGCATTAACTTTTCCATCCTCTCCTCTTTCTGTTGCAGACATAAGTGATCTAGGTGAGTTCCTGCAACTTTTCCTGGTCTTGTGAATGTTCTCTCTTTCCTCTTTGTCCTTTTTTATGTTTGTGTGGTGCACCACTTTAAATTATACACAGTGTCAACAAAGTGGTGAAAAGTATCCCTGAAACATTTCAGACTGGGCTGTGCTTTGGGATCCTTCCCACTAGTTCTGCATGTGCAGCTTAAACCAGACTTTGCCTAGCAGCTCTCACTTGCCAGGTGAGTGTGGTTTGCATCTGAAAGCCACTCTTCCATTTGCTTTGTTAATTTCAGCCAGTCACCAGTTGAGCTCCTGAGATTCCAATAAGAAACAGAAACTAATCAATTCTAATTAACAGTGGTTAATTCTAATTGGAAGGCCCAACTTCTGGCCTGATTGAGGCCAGCTCCTGCGATACTGCCAGCATGCCTGGGTGCTCTGAGCTAGGTCACCAAATCAATCAACTGAATTTGAATTTCATCTTCATGATTGATTTACTCTCGATTCTGAGGTTGATTTTCTTTTTTTTTTTTCTTCCTTTTGATCAAAGAAAACTAAATTTTAGAACTGGAGTAAACCCCAGCTTTATTTTATAATAGCAGTAATTTCAACTGCTGAGCTCCCTAGTGGTGCTGCTCAGCTTCCGGGTCAGACACGAGCACTGCTGCACCAGATAACAAATAGCAAATCTGGCTGTGAACAGTTGGCCTGGAGAACTGCTGAAGAGCGTAAGTCATAGATGTGAATGATTCGATTGAACTATGGTAATTTTTCTCCAAGTGATAGGAAGTACTTGCAGATTTGGTTCAGAAAGGAGCATCGGGTGAGCATTACCACCAGTCAGCATCTCCTAAAAGGGGCTCACAGGTCAACTGAGTGTGGACCCTTGGAGCTCTCCAGGGGGAGGTGGGGCAGCTTCTCTGCAGCCCTTTCTAACACCCAGTTGTTTTTCAGCTGGGCAGCTGTCAACAGACGACTTGAATTCTCTGATTGCACACGCACATCGTCGCATCGACCAGCTGAACAAGGAGCTGGCTGAGCAGCGCGTCAGGGAGCAGCAGCACATCGAGTTGGCCCTGGAGAAGCAAAAACTTGAAGACAAAAAGGCACTTGAGGCAGCTGTGGCGAAAGCACTGGAGCATCACAAAAGCGAGATTGAAATAGAACAGGAGAAGAAGGTAAAGTGGTGGAACTCACCTTGAAGAGGGGCACAGGGAGCAGCAGGGGGCTTCGGGTTGAGGCCCCCCTGCCTTGCTAAGCGTGGAAGGGAGGTTTTGAGTGGGGAAGCTTCTTCAGATGTAGAATGGCTGCTCTTTGCAATCTTTAGGAAAAGGCTTATCTGTAAGAGTGGCCCTTGACAGCTCTGTAAGATGAAATGTGAGCTTAAATCTGTAACACTTCTATGAAAATGTACCCTGATGGGTAACAAGTGCAGTGCAATAGCAGCTGTTTAATTGTGTGCAGGTTGAAGAGGTCCGAGAGGTGATGGAGAGCGAAATGAGGACGCAGCTCCGGCGGCAGGCAGCTGCCCACACCGATCACCTGCGGGATGTTCTTAAGATCCAGGAACAGGAGCTGAAGGTGGAATTTGAGCAGGTGAGGCAGAGGAGTTCCCCCAGGGGCTGAGTGGGAATTTGGCTAAAATGCTGGTGGTGAAGCCTCGCAACATTTTGCTGGAGGAGATGTGAACCATCTTCTGGAACACTCAGTGGGAGCTGGAGAGGGAATCTCCTCATCTGCGGGAGATGAAGAAGTCCTTCAGCATGTAGGTTTTATGCTGAGTTGTCTTAAGCTCCTCGGCTATATGTGAAAATTTGGTAATTAGAAATTCATTAACTGTTAATTTCACCACCTTAAAAAGACTTATTACCAGTGTATTTACTATGTGTGTTGTCTGTAGCAAGAACAAAAGCATACAGAAACATATCTTACAAAGAGGTTGAATACAGTTAGTTAAAGAGCTCTTTCTGGCCTGATGATGTACATATCTATTGCAGAACTTGTCGGAGAAACTCAGCGAGCAAGAAATGCAATTCCGACGCCTTACTCAGGAGCAGCTTGACAACTTCACGCTGGATATAAACACTGCCTACGCCAGGCTGAAAGGAATTGAGCAAGCAGTTGAGAGTGAGCACAGATCTCATCTCTTTAAGGAGCAGTCACGGTTCTTATCCAAATCTGGTGCCTGAACACTGGATCAGCCATGTGGCTGCTGGTTTGCCCTTGGCTGAGTACTCAATAAATCCCAGCTGCAGAGTCCAAAGCTGGTTCTGCCAAAGCCACAGCTTTGCTCTGTTGGCAGGGACTCTGACCCTGAGGTGTGGAACAGACTTGCTGTGAGCAGGTGGCAAGGGGGTGGCTGCTTTAGGAAGTGTTCAGAGGGATGGCTTTAGCTGCTTGAAAGCTTTTGTATTCCATGTTTTTTCTGTCTGTGTGCCCCAACTGAGAGCCCCTTTGACTTACTTTGCAGGTCATGCAGTAGCAGAAGAGGAGGCCAGAAAGGCCCATCAGCTGTGGCTTTCTGTGGAGGCACTCAAATACTGCATGAAGACAGCCTCTGGTGACAGCCCCACAGAGCCACTGGAGAGCGCAGTGAAGGCCATCAAGGCCAGCTGCTCTGACAACGCCTTTACAGAAGCCTTAACAGCAGCCCTCCCCCAGGAGTCTCTGACACGAGGAGTGTACAGCGAAGAGGCCCTCAGAGCACGTTTCTACACAGTCCAAAAACTGGCAAAAAGAGTGGCTATGATTGACGAAACAAGAAACAGCTTGTATCAGTACTTCCTGTCATACCTGCAGTCCCTTCTTGTGTTCCATCCTCAACAGCTGAAGCCGCCAACCGAGCTCAGCCCCGATGACCTCGATACCTTTAAATTACTGTCTTACGCTTCCTACTGCATTGAACACGGAGATCTGGAGCTGGCAGCTAAATTCGTCAACCAGTTAAGAGGAGAGTCCAGGAGAGTTGCACACGACTGGCTGACTGAAGCTCGAATGACCCTCGAAACCAAACAGATAGTGGATATCCTGACAGCATACGCCAGCGCTGTGGGGCTGGGAACAACTCAAGTGCAGTGAGCTCGGACTGTTGGTTCAGAGGCAGTTCAGCAGTTGCTCACGCTGCAGAGAAACCCAATGACCTCCAAGGGTGAGCTCCTAAGGGTTGCAAACCAACCAGCTGGTGGGGGCGGGCTGGAAGCGTTAAAGCGTGGGTCCCGTCCTGTTTCCTTGCACTGTATTTAATTTACCACCTGTTGTATTTGTACCGGTTTTGCGTTATCATGACCACCGACTTCAGGAAGCTTCTTCACAATCTGTGTAACTATTTTGTTTCCCCATCTTATCAAGCAGGCTTGTGATCCAACCAAAATGTTTGTAACCTATCATTATTGATTTGCCACGTTGTCAGCTGAATAAAATAAGGCTTCAACCACTCTCCCTGCTTTTCAGTTTCCTCCTTCATAGCAAAGACAGCTGCCATGCAGGAACTGCTTTTCTCAGTGAGCTGAAGACGACAAGGCTTCATCTCTGTACTAATCCTGTTCTCAGAGTTCACTGCTTTGGGAGTACAACTTTGACAAATGTATGTAGAGCAGGCATTATGGTGGACACCTACCCTGTGTGGTTTTTATTAGACCTGTTATGCAGTTTCAGAGCAGGTGCACCAGGCTACAAGCCAGACTTCGGTTCAGCCTCGCTAACCCACAAAGAACAAGCTCCTTCCTTCCCTGGCTCTCAGCACTGCCTTAATTCTCACCAGCACTGAAGGCAGTGATGAAACTCAGCACCCAGTAGCTGAAGTGAATGGCTGTGGCTTTGGCTACTTGCTGTTCTGTTAAATTGGTGGTAGAAGAGGCACCAAACAGCAGCTCTCTGTCTTTGATGCCCCTAACCAGTGAACATTTACTTCCTAGAGCAAACATTGCCTTCAAACAGCTTTACTCAGCCTTACAAATCTTTTACTGTTCTGCAAACACTTTCAGACTTCAAGCTGTAGTTCAACCTTTAGCAGCTGCTGTCTCCCAGTCTCATTACTGACTGATCCCTAAGCTGCCTTCACAGCAGTCAGGACTTTTCCTGCAGCATTACACCCACCAAGGTTTTATTTTTTATGAAGGGAAGTGGCTGTTAACTCCTCCACCACTGGGATATGTTTCAGCACCATCAGGAAAAGGACCTTTGCAAGTTCATAATAAATTACCTCAAAAAGCCTACCAAGATTCCTCTGCAAGCTGAGAACAGGTTACCTCGTGGCCTCTCCCAGATCAGCAGCACTTCGTAACCAATGCTTTTTGGACAGAGATTGCCAGAATTCAGCCATTTATTAGACACAGCATCCAGCTGTACAGAGGCTGAAACAAGTGGCAGTTTCTCCTCTACAGTCCAAAGCCTGTCCCCAACACCAAATGGATGAGAATTAACAGCACAGACAACGAATACCACGTTACTTACAGCATTTACATACAGAGTAAACTTCATACTTAAGTGAAGTCAGCATGGAAGGAATTAAATTAGCGCTGGTTGAAGTCCCAGGAGGTCCCAGCAAAGTGCTGCTCGAGCTGCCAACAAGCTGTGCTGCTGAGCAGCCTCCAGAAAGCAGCATGTTTCTCACTGGAGCACTCCAGCTTTTCCCAAAGGGAAGGCAGGGAGGCCAGCTACTCGTGGTCGCTGTCGCTGTCGCTGCTGTCGCTGTCTGACTGGATGCTCTCCAGTGCCTTCCTGCAGATATTAAAACAGTTGAGTAAAAATATGTTGAAAAAAACCTTTGGAACCTTTAGCTTGAAACAAAATATCCAAAACACAGGGTAATCCCACTCCAAGGAGCACACTATGGGCTGCTGATGCCTGTTGCCACAAGGGACAGGTCCACCCGTTTGGTCCAAGCACGCCCATCTCTTTCTGGCACAGCAGACTACTTCAGTTACCCAGACTGGTGGGCCAGCTATCAAGGCTGCAGGCACTTCTACTCATTTGCTGGCTAGGAGCAGGCTAGGCCTGTCCTCTGAGCGTGACCACAGAGGCTCAGCAACAAACTGCAGTGGTCAACAGAACGCACTGAGGGTCGACCACAAACCTCAGAAGCTGTGAAATACACTGGTGGCCCTGTACCATTTCCCTGCTTTAAGGCACCTGAAATCTATGTCTTTTCAGAGGCCAGAGCCTGCTCAGAAAAGATGCTGGGGGGGAAAGGTGATAGCAGATCTGAGCGGTGTTGTGGGTAACTCCACAGTGAAAGGTCACACTCATTCCCTTCCAGCTGTGATCAAGGGGGGGTTATTTTTCGAGGTGTAAATGCAGCAGTCAACACAAAAGCACATCATTCTGAAAGCAAGCTCTCTCAGCTGTGCTAGCAGAGAAGCCTTTGCACAGGAATTACCCCCCAGCACCCTGCCTACTATACCCCTACAGCAATACCATAAAGCAGTCCAACTTACTTCTGGTTTTCAGAGAGTTCAAATTCCTTCTCTACTCTGCTTTTTAGCTTCTGCGATGAAGGAAGACCAAGGGACACTGCCAGCTTTACCAGCTTAATTGCCTCAACGGGAGAATTGGTTTGTTTAGCACAGTTCAAGAACTCCTCCATCACCAGGTCACTGTAAGAGCAAAGGCAAAGGGTGGTGGTCCACAGGGCCCCAGGTGAGGTGGCCATGAGCTCACTGCACGCAGCTGCCTTAGGAGGAAAGGCAGGATGCTTTTCAGATGATAAAAGCAGGCCAATTCTGCTCCTGCCAGAGCTGTTACACCTCAGCCTTCACCCCATACCAGCATGATGCACTTTGGAACTCCTAAACTTACAGAAAGCAGTACTGCACAAAAATAATGGCAGCAGCTCACTGCCCAGGATGAAGACCCCACCTTTACAACAGCCTAAATAAACCTCCCTCCTTTACAGCCCCCCCAAAGCCTACGCTGTGGCTAGTAGAGGTACAGAAATGGCAGGAGAACAGTGATTAAAATCCCAGGCAGCGTGTCTCTGCCAGAGGCTGCCGTGATGTCCATGGGCACAGGGAGCCATTGACTCCAGCTCTGCTCCTCCAGCTCCTTCATGTTGTAGGGCTGGCTCTGCTCCTTTGTTATCTATGGCAGCTGCTGCATATTCATTGCCTTTCAGCAGGGAAGCAAGCAAGTGTTCACAGCTGGTGCTGCAGTGGAGCAGGGGACACTGCAACCAGAGAGCCTTCAGATCCATTTGTAACAACATGGAAACCACCTTCCTTTCACATTCACAACCCACAAATTACCAACTACAGCACAACCTCAGATAACTCCTTTCCCTATTCCCCAAACTGATACAGGGGCTCTGGAGCGACCTGGCAGTATGAAGCCTTCCTTCCAGACTAGCAGAAGCTTGCAGGAAATGGCAAGCACAAAGTGCTGTTAACAGCTACCATCAGATATGGGCCGCTGTTATCAGTCACAACGGAAGTGCAAAGTCTCAGCCAAAGGGGGTCTGGGTACACAAAGCCAGAGCCTGGAGGTACTCACGTGGGAATCCTATTGATTTGCTGGAAACGCTCCATCATGCTCCTGTTCAAAAACAAAACACAGGCACAGACAGGTAGTAAACAAAGGGACAAAGCCTAGATGAAGCCTAGGTGAGTTCTGTTTCCTGGAGACACCCCCAGTTCCAGCAGATCCCACTCCAGATGCTTACAGATGCATCCCAACCTAACATCACTGAACAGCTTAACACAGAACACCTTCAAATACTACAGAACAAATGACGAGTGTGACTGGTCACAAGTTCACTTTGAAATCTTAGATGCTTTTAAAAAGGTTCTTACTAATTTTGTGTCCAAGAAATGAGTGCAAAGAAACACCTCAGTTTAACAGAAAATGGCTCAGAACCTCATGTTTGGAGGCTGGGTATTTCAACCTGTATTTCAATTTGAGAGCATGCAGGACAGCCAATTCTAGCTTCTGAAGGGTTCTAAAAATGTTCACTTAGACGTAGGTCTAATTAAGAATTTAATTATACCATTTAAACTCTTCAGGAGTTTGGTGAAGAGTTCTAAATATTAGGAAATGGGAAGCTGTAGGAAATCAGCTGTTCTCATTAAAGTGATAGGAAGTCATACCTTGCCACAAGCAAATGGCCAACACTATGCCACGCTTACTGTGCTTACTTCCAACCATCTTAAAGACATACAGCTACAGCTTGGTGTCAAAAATGAATAAGAAAATTAAGAAAAAAGCCCAGTAACATCCCCAGCAGGACTGACCCACATCCCTTTATCTGCACTAGCATTCCTAGAGAACCAGCCATTAAGATTTGGATTTTCTGATTACACCTGAGATACAGCATCACCAAAGAGCTCCTGACAGCCACAGACGTACCAAGCATCCTGGGTTCTCCCAGCCCTGGAAAACACCACAGTGACACTGCCCAGTGCACTGCCTGTCCATTCCACTGGGGCCTGATCCTTCCCAGATTGCTCGTGGACTGTTTTGATATCTTCTGCACACTTGGCAAATGCCTGCTGAATCTGTGAAATGATCACACTGTTAATGCTAAAACCTCTGCAACCAATGTCATCCACTTCAATGCCACTACTCCTACATCCTCTACAGATGCTGTAGGTCTGCCCCAGCATGATTTCATTCTGCGAATTAACAGCAGGTGATCTTGGCAGAAAGATCTGCTCCAAAACAACACTGGAGAGGAGAGCTGTGCTTAGAGATACAAGCCTTTAACTGGTTTCTCAAGATGAAGAGTTACAGCAGTGACATCTATGGCAAAAATCCGTGAATGCTGCCATGAGCACCCCCAGAGATGTGTTATGTTCTTGCTCAACAGCCCTCACTGAAGGATTCCTCTTCCAAACCCTGGTACCAAAGTCATCCCCTTCTGTATCTGAGGTTTCTTTACACACTGAAGACAATCGGAAGAGCTCAGCAGATCTGGACAAACTCAGACAGATCTGGAAACTTGTAATGGCACACACACGGCAACTGGACCTCACAGATCCGGGGGCAGTAAGACAGCTCAAGCACAGCACAGCCTAGGGACAGCAACACATCTGCCATACACAGAAATGGGCTTTTTACTGGCCTTCCTTACCTCTTCAGGGTGCTGATCCCTGCTCATCAAGGACAAAAGTTCTTCCAAAAGATCTCGTCTCTTACTAAACCCTAGCTGTTTCATATCTGTTTAGATAAAGATAGCAGTCAGAAGGATATTTTCCATATGCTAAAGCCCATATTTGCATTCTTGTCTCCCCAGCATAAAAAGCAAAGAACAGGCAAAGAATTTACACAAGTCAAACCTGGGCAGCTGCTTAAGCTGCTGCTCCCTGGTAAGCACTGCATTTCCCAGGACAATGACTTCTAATTCTTGCTGGCATTTAAACACGCACAGCCACCACCTCTCTGACTGGGCAGAACTGACAGCAGAGATTTTCTCTATCACAGTCCCCTCCCTGCTGCACTCAGGAATAACAACCTTCCTGCCAAAGCATCCGACTGCAGCTCTCTGAGCACCACCAAGTACCCCCAGCACCTCCCACTGTGCACTGCTGCCAGCTTATATCCCAGCAACGGCCCACATAGCCACGTGGCTCCCACCAACCTTCCCAGACTGAAGGGATCACTTCCAATTGGTTGGCTGCATCCAGGGCTTGGAGGAGGTCCAAGATATTTTTAGGACTTGGATAGAAGAGCTGGCGAAGGAAGAATCACTTCAGTGAACTGTAACTGTTCTCCACTGCAAAGCTTTAAAGCTTACAGTAAGAAACTCACCGAAGGGCTCATCTCTTTGTACCATTTCAACACGACATCGATTTGTTCCATCATACACAACAATGAGAAGAATCTTGACCTACAGGAGGGAAAACGGCTCTAATTCAGTAACAATCAGATCACATGAAGCACAGAGAAGGACCAGATTATTGTCTGAATGAACTTACAGGAGCATCTCTAGCTACAATGTCTTAGTATGCTGTTCTTCAAATCAGAATACTCTAACTAGTTAATTACATTCTGCAACCACAGCACTTAATTACATTAGCAAAGATTCAGATGCCATGATTACAATCAAACTGCCTGAAGTTTGGTGCCTGAATGTATCTGTGATCATTACATGTAACAGAGATACAGCCACCACATTTGTGCTACTTTGTTGTGGTCTCCTAAACTGCCATCCTAAGTGGATAGCATGACTGTAAGGTTCAGCTGGTTGGATGGAGATTAAGCTAAACTGGAAGATTAAGCTAGGAGATGGAAGGGCTGGGTTTACAACCTTCTACTGATCCTTCTCTGCCCTCCTGGACAGGTAACAATGTAAGAGGGACCACTAAGGAGGTATGACCTTCAATGATGATCATCTCCGACACGTTTTACACATTTGGCCTTCTGACATTTCTGAACTCATGAACTCCCTACACTCCGAGATGCTTTATTTCAGTTTGGGAAAGGCCATAAACCAAAAATAGATCCTAGCTACTGCTGTTCTTAAGAGCTTCTTTGTTAACTAATTTCCAAACTGCACACACAGTATCTGATGTTTAACAAAGCATCTTCCTGCACAGTGTTCAAATCTCAGTTTGTACTCAAATTGATGACAACACTCGAGACACTGAATGTTAACCTCACTTCACTCACCAGTACGAATTTAACCGGTCCATGTCCAAGAACTTCCAATTGTCTCCCTTCTCCATTGCCTTATTTAAACGATAGGCAAGCTTGATATCCTTAAGATCACAGCACTGCAACAAACGAGTCAGATTTTAAAGCTGCCAAATGTAACACTTAATACTTTCTTCCAAGACTCACTTTCACACAGACAAGTAATGGTCTGACAGCAAATGTTCTTAACAGAGTGCAATTCAGCACAGTGACTGCCTGGGCATTCTTCTTACTTGGGACAAATGAGTGACTCTCCTTAGGGGCAAAAAAAAAATGTCCCTTGTGTTGAGGGACATGGTTTAGTGGGAACTATTGGGAATAGGTGAACGGTTGGACTGGATGATCTTTTAGGTCTTTTCCAACCTTGGTGTTTCTATGATTCTATGAAAAGCAAAGCTGCTGAATGAGCTACACTGACACTCTCTGGTGTGGAGGGAGCTGACTGCTGCTAGAAGCAGGATGCAGGCACAGAGCACAGGCAGCTGTGTAGCTCTGTGTACACAGGCAAGTTACCAACTGAGAAACATCACAAAAAAACGCAGGATTGTGTAGGGAGGTTGCAGAAGGTGATGGACACAGGTGAAAAAGACAATGACACAGAGCTAAATCTTACATGACAGGCTGGAAAACTCACAGACAATCCAGAAAAACCTAAAGGGCTCAAACGATTTCTGACTGCAGGGATGAGTTACTTACCACCTGCATGGCACTGATAAAAAATTTGGCTGAAAGGGAAAAAATGAAGTCTGTTAGTTTGCAGCTTTCAATGAGACATACAGCAACCCACGAACCCAGACTCCCAAGGCAGACAGGACATTTTCAATTAGAAACTGAATGTGCAGCTAAATTTGACAATATAGAAATATAGGTGAGCTGTCTGAGCCTGGGCAGTTTCACAAAAGCTACGTTCTCTTCTTTGACCCAAGGCAGAGAACATGTGCAACAAAGACAGGTGCTGGAGTTCATCATCCACCTCTTCAGCACACCCACAGCTGCCCAAGCTGTTACAACTGCCCCCTCCAACACCTGACTGTCAGACAGATTGAAATTCATACCATCATCAGGGTCCTGGGGAGTGAAGCTCCTCTTTTCCACATCATCTAGCACCTCGGAGATGATGCCTGATGGGGCAAGATCAACTGTGGGACAAACAAATAAGCAATATCACATCTCAGCTGTACTATGAACTTTTTGGTACAAAATCTCCTCCACAAAGACTGAGTAGCCTGTATCAACTCAAGAAAATAGGTTTTCTTTTCAGCTTCTGCAGTTAACACACAAAGCAGAAGAACCCTTTCATCTCTTCACGAATTAATGATACTCTGTATCACTTTGTTCACTCAACTGGAATCAGACAGAACAGTTAACAGGGCCAGGACTGCACACCTAAGCAGCTCTATGTGAGGTCACAAATCAATTGCTCTTATCCACTGCATTTGGAAAGCATTGAAACCAGATGTTACTTGAGATACACTCACAGCCAAGGTAATACTGCACGTACCAGTTCTATAAAATA
Source organism: Lagopus muta (assembly GCF_023343835.1). Lineage (NCBI taxonomy): Eukaryota > Metazoa > Chordata > Aves > Galliformes > Phasianidae > Lagopus > Lagopus muta. The sequence continues at coordinate 65,641,527 of NC_064436.1, read as the reverse complement.
TGGAGAGAAGATGATCATACGTTGCAAGGCTAGGCTCTGAAAAGCAAAAAGATGGAAGTTACCACAACATTCTTGACTGAGCACTCTGCTCAAGCTCTGATTCACTGTCTCCAGGCCTTCTGGTCAGGCACTACTCGTAATTTACTCAATCACCCCTCTCCCTTTTCACCCTAATGACAGACAGACCTCGTTTACAAACACTGTACTCGAAGGGACAGTATCTAAGCACGAACAATCAGCTGGAGCATCATATTGCTAAGGGACACGTGGCCAAGCTTCCCTGCTCTAATTTAAAAGCAGTGAAGTTTTGTACCTAGTTTTCCTCTCTGCACGTCTTCAGCATATCAGCAAGCTGCTATTTGGGCAAAGCACCCTCCACAACACACCAAATCTGTTGTGCCCACTGCATGCCCACACTGCCCTTACAGAGCTAGATGTAACCAGGTCAACAATAACAATAAACATGGTCCTAACTTTAGCAACCAAATACTTTATTCTGGCTGTGGCATTCTGGTTCCCTTACCGATTTCAAGTGCTTCCATCTCCTTCATTACTGGCACAGCCATACTTCTGCCTACACCACCACATCTCCTCAGAGTCTTCAGAACAGCATTAAAGGTTCGCACGTTTGGCTGCACTTCCTGCTGAGCCATGTGATTCAGGAACATCTCGAAGAGCAACAACAAAATCCTTAGTGCTTCATACACGATGGATCATGGTTTATCATCATGCAAGGAGGCAGAGATATTTGCCCAGTCTTGCAGTCATGGCCTGCAAGTGAACAACACTGCCTCAAGTGATCACTTCAGGGAGAACTACCTCATCTTTAATTAATTTGACTGAGGAACAAGACTGCCAAATGACAGCACATCAGATCTTTGAGACTTCTGAGCAGAACAAAGACACTGTTAAGTTTACTCACTACTCTTCCTTACTGATGTTATCATCTCATCACTACTGGAACCTCTAACGTTACTACTCCTCTAAATTCTATTTCCAACACCATTAATCACAATTCAGAGAGGAGCTTTAAATCTATTTTTTAAACTTCCCATTATATCCTATGATTTTACAATCATAATTTCCACTTTCTGGCTGGGCAGTTCTTGGATCAGTATGTTCTCAGAAAACAAACTGCTCTGCTAGGACAAAGCTGGATTTTGTACACTGTTCACTCCTTAACAGCTAGTTGGTATCTAAACCAGCATTAATTCCTTTGCAGCAGATACTGTTATCTTTTACAAAGCTCATTTTTAGCATCAATCTGTGAACAACTGCAAACTTACAATGCAGACTCAGTCCCTGCACTATTAACCCATCCTTTTACCTGCTTACCTTGACTAATTCCCATCTTTCCAGGAACCTGTCCTTCAGAAACGGGACTGCTGTAATCAGTGCATTGAAGGTGTGCACATCAGCTGGAAAACGTAACAAAAAACAAGCCTAACTCATTCCAACTGACAAGGACATTCTTTGGAGAGCTACTTGTTGTAACATGGCTCAGTCTTAGGCGAAGTTCTCATGCAAACCTGTTTCCAGTGAGCCAGCCACACGCCAGCTGCACTGAACTCAGCAGTTTGCACTCAGCTCCCATGATCCAGCTGAGGTCCGTACCCCTGCGCCAATCATCACTGCCATGAAAGAAACATTCACCTACCCACAGCTTTCTACTACTTAGAAGACCGTCATTGAAAACAGGAGATGCTTACCCTTGTGCCTGTCATTCAGCAGTTCTGTGTACATGTCATAAGCTTTAGCAGAAGCCCCATGCTGGAAAAAACAAACGAATGAAGCAAACAAACAATCTCTGCACATGAAATTTCACGAGCTGAAAAAAGCCCTCCTAGCACTGAGGAGAATTTTACCTTCACCATGCCACGGATCACTGTGCAGTAGGAGTGTGCGTTCCTCTCCGGCATTATCTTAAATATCCTTTCAGCATTGTTGTTTTCCCTGGAATTGACACACGAGCTCAGAGTTAATGAACTCAATAAAAGGTATCTTCAGGGCTGACACTCAAACACATTCATCCTCACCCTTCAAACTATTCCACAATCACTTTCTAGATGTCCACCAATACTTCAAACATGTAACCAATGCAGATGTACTTAAAGATTAGTATCTGCAAGTATGGACTGCTAATAAGTGTTCACATCATTTTTCTAACAACAGTGTGAGCACACAGCACTCTGGAAACAGGAACAGTGGCAACACTTCCTGTACCTCCATCTAGAGGCAGATGGGTGCAATCCTCGCTGGGGAGGCCTCTTTGGAGTCTCCAGCTCTGAAGCATTCGCCTGAAAAGATTTTTGTAGAAGTGAGTTTCTCAGAATCCAAAGTTAAAACACATCATTTGACGTTTAATTGTACTTACAGAAGTTCAACAGCAATTTTATGCTACCAAAGATGAGTATTTTGAATGAGTTACGATAAAGTTGTTTAGACTATGATGTTTAAGAAGCGATAATGAGATTAAAAATACTGTTTGTTACTAAAAATACAAGATGAATTAAATGCACTTGTGGAGTGGAAGTGAATAATTACATCATACAAAGTATAAAACCCTCTCTCTCAACAACCATCCCAGGGACAGGTAGTGCCAAACACATCTATTGCAGCATCCAAGGACTGATTCTCCGAGATGTCAACAAGAAGCCCTCAGCTTCATTAAATCTGCATTAGAGAAGTCTTGGAGGTGAACAATAAAACCAAATCTGGCAGTGGAAACAGGTATTTGAACGCAGTTCAGCAGAACGAGTCAATACAAGGTTCCAGATATTAAGCTCAGCTTTTGCTGGTAGGTCAGACCAGGATTTTTATAACTGCTGTATTTGTAGGAGATGCTGACTGCATCTGACCTGCCTCACACCATCTGCCAGGTAAATGGGCACAGGGCAAAAACCTTGAAATCACCTTTATACGCTCTTGAACTTAAGAAAGAGAGAAATAGAGCTCAACAGCTTTTTCATACCTCTGCTTCTTCCAAATCCTCTTTTTCTTCAGATTCCTTTTCCTGAGTAGATTCTCCATCTCCATAAAAGCATAACAAATCTAAAAGGCTGTTCGTGGTTTCCAGAGACACGGACGTACCTACAGGAAATAATGATGTACAGCAGTCACAAAGTGAGAAAACATCACCAAAGTACAGTCGTAACAGATTACTATTTTCTCTTCTGACAAAGGAGTTCTCTAGCAATTCTGTGAAACAGAGGTATGAAATTAACATCTTAATATAATCTTCTACTTATAGTAAAAGACAACTTCAGCAGTGGACATGAGTATTTCTTTTTCTGTTAGTGTTACTGAATGAGTTTTTCTGGTCAAGTAAGAGAAGGAAGTAGCAGCTGGCAGCCCAAACTGCGAACAGCAACTGGAATGTCAGCTGCTTTTCCTGACTACAGCTTGCTTTGAGACTACTGGGTAATTCACTTCCTGCGATACAAATTTAAAACTGACAAATGAGCAACACAGTCATGAAATTGCCTCCATACAAAGCCTAGACCTCCTCCAGTGGTAGTCACCCTGTGCAAAGAGAGAATTCTATCTTTATGCATTGGTCAAACGACGCTCCCTCGCAGACAAATTCAGGCAGACGTGGCAAACATGAACCAGCTACATTTCTCACTCAAGGTGACCATCTCACATTATGCCACAGAATCACAGAATGGCCAGGGTTGGAAGGGACCTCAAGGATCACAAATCTCCAACCCCCCTGCCACATGCAGGGCCACCAACCTCCCCATTTAATACTGGACCAGGCTGCCCAGGGCCCCATCCAACCTGGCCTTCAACACCTCCAGGGACAGGGCATCCACAGCCTCTCTGGGCAGCTGTTCCAGCACCTCACCACTCTCTCTGTAAAGAACTTAAAGAACTGTGCCAGCTACTAAAAGAAGTCTTTGCACGATTTAAGCAGAGCTCCATCCTGGAACAAGGTGATGCCCATACCTGCTTGCAGGAGCTGATCAAACAGGTCCACTGAAGCTTTCACCATTCGGAGGTTGATGCGCTCTTTCAGAGCTTCCTCACTCACACCTTCAATCTGAGGTGTACAAATCTCAGGCATCAAACTCTACAAGCACAGAGGACAAGTCAAGCATATGCTCCAACCTCACCATTACAACAGTAGTTAACAAAACCAACTGTTTACATTAGTTTTGGCTCAGTCTTACCGTTGATTTCACTACCTGACAACACACAAATACAATGAAAACAAACAGCAAAAAGCTTACTGGTATGTTAGGTTCAGCAAGGATCTTGTCAAAAAAGTGAGGAAATTCCTTAATAATATACTTGGCAGCATTTCTCCCAGACTCCTTTGACAACAAAAACAGACGCTGCATAGGAAAGAGAGAACAAGAGTCTGATGAAGCATGTAACCATAAGGCTGACAGGGAGGAAAAACAGTTTCCGTAACACAGAGGGATTCAATGGGACCAAATGAAACTCATGCTTTTTCTTCAACTCTTAATAAAAGCACAGGGAAGAGATGACATTCCAAATACATTTTCTGGTATTACAACAAGGTAAGGATGTCTGTTCCTTAAATTACACTGTAAAATACTTCTCTATTACTTAGCTATGGATCAGACGCCTTAAATCACACATTAGTACCTCCAGATTCTCTTCTCAGACACATGGCATGAGGAAGTTTCTCCCTGTTTTATATCTACATTTGCTGGCATCACCCAACTTTAATCCACCCAGCTGTTCATTGATAAAGCTAAAATTCCCAGGGGTTGGCTAGGATGGTTAATTAATCACATGCTGTTTGTGTAGTAACAAGCATACCAGTAACTACCTGGTTTTAAATTACACGTAATTCAACTTAAATAAACTGCAATCACAAGATCTCTACGTAGCACTGATTCACAGTCTATACCCAATGTATGCAAATACAGCTACAATGAGTTAAATGCCCAGCCTAAAGACTCACGGTAGGATTCCAATCAGACAGCTATCAAGGATTTTACAGGAAATACTCACAGCAGTGGCTGAATTTCTTGGCATAAGGTAAGGGTCATCGTGGAACATATAATGAGCAGCAGTAGGATCCTGTAGGAAGGAGAACCCAGGACTGAAACATTTTGTTATGTACTCAGGCACAGTGCCTCATGGAATGGAGGCATTACGGACAGCTCCACCACCTCAGCTGCATGCTACAAGAATTCCATTCTCAGAATGGGTTCAACTATTTGGAAACTGTTTAAAAAGCATCTGCATTATGCACGTACATGTGGGCTAACAGAGCAACCACAAAATGGTCTTTACTATAACAGGGCAAGCACTGAGTGCAAAGAAAGTAGGATCACCACCTCTAACACTCTCAGGAGACCTGAGATGATTTGCAAAACTTAGAATCCTAGAATGGCCTGAGCTGAAAAAGACCACAATGATCATCCAGTTCCAACCCCCTGCTATGTGCAGGGTCACCAACCAGCAGACCAGGCTGCCCAGAGCCACATCCAGCCTGGCCTTGGATGCCTCCAGGGATGGGGCATCCACAGCCTCCTTGGGCAACCTGTTCCAGTGCGTCACCACCTTCTGCGTGAAAAACTTCCTCCTAATATCTGACCTAAACCTCTCCTGTCTCAGTTTAAAACCATTCCCCCTTGTTCACTATCCACCCTAGTAAATAGTTGTACCCCCTCCTGTTCATACCCTCCCTTCAAATATTGGAAGGCTACAATGAGGTCTCCCTGGAGCCTTCTCCAAGTTAAACAATCCCAGTTCCCTCAACCTTTCCTCATAGAAGAGGTGCTCCAGCCCTCCTGATTTTAGCAAAAGTCTGATCAAAATGCACAGCCTTCACTGGTAGTTGAGCAAAAGTGAGTTGAGCAAAAGTGAAACTGTTAAAAAAACCAAACTTGATGTGTGAGTTCCGCCTTCTATTTCTGGCCAAAGTAGAAGTCAGGAGAACTACTCACCCTTTTTACAGTAGAAGCCAATGTTTGGAGAACTGCTAGTTTATCCCTAGGTGAAAAAGAAGCTTTCATTAATACCAGGTTGCAGATTTTTAATGTTAGGCAGCATAAGTACAGGATTGTAAAGATTTTCAGTTCTTAAAAAAATAGTCGTTTTTGCTTCACTTAAAAAACATCTTTTCACAATGGGATGGAAAATTCAACTGCAAGAACAGTCTGTCCTCAAACCACATGAAAGACAAGACTGAGGAAAAAAAAAAAAACAAATCAGAAAAGAATTTAAGCCTCCTGCTATGAACATTGTCTTTATTATACATTACCAGAGAACATACAGAAAGAACAAAGAAAAAAATCCTTGAATGCTCTTCTCAGAAGCCCTTAAGAGTATCCCTGCTGTGAAGATGGATACATGAGTTCCTCTCTTCTACCAATGGATCCTTAAGACTTTGGTTATGTTTCAGGCAAACAAGGAACAGACTACTGAAAGCATTCAAGTACAGGTGGTCTTATTTGGAGCTTGCATGCAGACATCATTTGGCTATTTGTTTAATTTCTGCTGTACTGTTCTGCAATTTCACATTAAGTCCTTCCCATAGTACACACTCACCAAGTTTTCCTTCGTGGGAGCACTATTTCTTCTTGAGCATCTACAAGAAACAAAATCATTATTAGAAACTAATAGAAAACCCCAACCTAAAGAAAACCAATGATTTAAGCTAATGTAGTCAAAAGTACTTAATCAAAGTCTTCAAAACCACAGTGTGACATAGACCACTACTACATCAGGTAACAGAAGAAGCTGGCAGCAGCTGTGTGTAGACAGGATCACAAGTCTAAGTCTTCTACTTCAGAGAGACCTATCCACTTACTCATAAACGTTTCCATAATCATCCTTATCCCATATCTTACAGCTTGAGCCCCATATTTTTTCAGTCCTCTCTGGATTCTCTAGACTAAATGACAACTCCTTGCCATTGGATGTTGGGGATATCAAAACCTTATTCCATTTCAAACAGTAATTGGGCAGCTTGTGGATTGGATATGGATAGCTGCCTGGAGTGAGGGGGACCAAACATATTAAGCCAGGAAATATATGCAAAATGAAGATGATAAGAAAATAAAAAGGGGAAAGATGGCACTCGCTGTCTCCTTTGTATGACAGACTATGCTGTGTGGAAGCTGGAAAAGGAAAGAACTCATAATTACAGCATCATACCTTCTGAGTTTTCAATAGTCTTCCCAAGAGCTGTATTAGTAGAAGAGCACCTATAAACCAATCAGAGCTTTGAATGAGTAGAGGTCAAACTAATAGAGCAAAACTACATTAATGAAGTTCTGGACAAGTCAAAAATTTGCAATTGAACTTGAGGGTAGTTTGGCTTTAAGGTAGCTTTCATGAATAGTGGCATCTAAGAAAGCAAATTGTGAACATAAATTAAATAAGCTAATTCAGTGCAAAAACTGGAACAAGGCTGCCAGAGAGGTCGTGGAGTCTCCACTGAAGATATTCAAGACCCTTCTGGATGCTGAAGAAGATGCTGTTAACACAACCATATGCTTTAAAGCGACATAACAACTGCTCCCATCTGCTAGGTATTTATATACAGGCCATGCCCTCATCACCTCAGACACGAGCCAAGCTTTGCCCACACGCAGCACAGCAGGCACGGGAGCCTTTCACTCGAGGAACACCTTTAAATCAACCCCAGTCTGCCGCTTAGGCAGGTGTTAGGCCACTTTAACACCACAAGTCCAAGCCTGTGGTGTGGAGAGACCCGAGAGAGAACTCCACAGACAGCTGGGCCGCTCTGCCGGGCCGCTTCACGTCTCCCCGAGGCCGCATCGCGCATGCGCACGGTGCGCCCACACACGCGCACAACAAAGCGCCTGCGCATCTTTTCGCGCCCTTTCGCGCCTCAACTCCCCTCCTCATCCCCTCACTGCCATCGCTCCCCTCTACTCGCCCTGAAGTAACGGCGGAGCCTTACCGGCCGCACCGCCCGCTCAGCGACAGCACTCGATGCCAGGAGCTCACCCCTACCCGCCGTGCCGCCATGCCGGCCCTCGCGCAGCGCTCTGTGGGAAGGAAGGCGCTCCCACTCCTGCGGTGGCGGGGGACGAGCTCTTCGTCCCGCCTCCCCCCGGCGATGCGTGGTAGCACCCGGCCCCGCCTCTCCCTCCGCTGTTGGGACCGCGTGCTTCCGCCCTTGGCTGCCTGGCGGCTCCGAGCGCTGTTTCGGGGAGACCTGCCCGTTCGCCATGAGGCCGCCGAAAGTGGTGCCTTGGTGGCGGTTCGCCAAGGTCTCCTTCGGGTTGTACACCGCCGAGGAGATCAGGTGAGGATCCGAGACGCGCTCCCGCCTTCCGGCCGAGAGGGATTGCGTGCGCCGCCTGAAGGACCGCAACTCCCAGCGTGCCTTGCGCGGCGGCGGCAAAACGCGGCAATGGGCTGTGGGCGCGCAGCATGCCGGGATGTGTAGTCCGCCTGCGCCCCGGCCGCAGTGGCAAATGGTTCCCCCCCCTGTGGTCACTGAGTGCGGGGTGCTGTGTTCCCTGTGGGGAAGACGGAATAGTTTTATGGCATGGGGCAGCTGGTGACGTTACGTCTTCCTCCTGCAGTAATTAAATATATAAGAGACGTATTTACTGTGCGTGGTGTAGGCAGCCCTATCGATATGCCCGTGCATGCCCAGCATGCTTGCAGAAAGGAGTTTTCATCACTCAGTGTCAATGTTGGCTGTAACGTTGAAGTGTGTTTCCTATTTTTTTTTTTATTTTTATTTTTTTCTGCCACTGATTTTTATCCTTTCTACTTCAGGAAACTGAGCGTAAAAGCCATAACGAATCCTCAGTATTTGGATAACGTGGGGAATCCTTCTGTTAATGGATTGTACGACCTGGCTCTGGGACCTCCTGATTCCAAAGAAGCATGTGCAACGTGCATGCAGAACTTCAGCAACTGCCCAGGGCACTTTGGCCATATAGAACTGCCTCTGACTGTCTACAACCCTCTGTTTTTTGATGTATGTATGCTTAATTGTTGTCTCACAACTGAAGCGAGGGATGGTGTCCAACTACTACCTACTTTTGTCTTAGAGTTTCCAAATGGGCATTCAGGTCCTGTTCAAGCTCACAACAGAGATATTTGTGTATTTGTACCTGCAGGTCCTTGTACACCAGAAAACTACGTCATTGTGGATGATACTTGACTACTTATATAGCATTACTCTTGAGTGACAGCACACATGTAAGCTAATACATCTACCAGAATAACTTTTTTTCCTTCTTTTTGTTCCAGAAACTATACCTTCTAATTCGAGGTTCTTGTTTAAATTGTCACATGCTGACATGTACTCGAGCTGTGGTTCATTTGCTGCTAAGTCAGCTGAAGGTTCTGGAGCATGGGTTGCTTCATGCTGTGCATGATCTTGAAGTCATCTTAAACAGGGCAAGTAGTCCATCTTTCTCCGTTCTTTTTTTTTTTTTTCTTTTTTTAGTTGATGGTGCTACAACTGCAATTACAAACCTATCTGTATTCTATTTCTTTCAGTTTTTAGAGCAAAGTGCAGATGCGACAGCTCTAGAAATTGAAGAAGAATTAAATCGCCATGTTGATGAAATATTGCAAAGTCAAGAACTGAGTGATCAGTGTTCAAATGTAAGTAGAATCAGTGCTCCTCTTGGGACCTCAAATTCTGTCTGTGTAATATAATAATGTACAGAGGGAAGTCTGTGTTTGATTATGCAGACTCTAGAATTTCTTCTTGAGTTTTGACCTGTGTTACACTTAGAGCAAAATGTCTAAAATGTGTAAAAATATTTTCTTCCCTGGCCCAAAGTTTGAGTAACTATTAGCTTTGTATGAAATATGCTTTCTTTTCTGCTTTCTGTTTTTTCTCACCAGGTAAAAAATGTTTGTGAGTGTAGAAATAAATTGATATCCCAGTTCTGGAAAGCACATATGACTTCAAAGAAATGCCCAAACTGCAAGTAAGTTTAGCTACATGAGGAATTAAACAGGTGGTGTGAAGTCAAATAGTGTAAGTCTCTTCTTTTCTTTTTTCCTTTAAGATCAAGGAGATCACTGGTGCGGAAAGAGCATAACAGCAAGCTGACAGTAACTTATCCTTCTACAGTGTTTCATAAGGCAGGAGAGGAAGGTGTTGTGGATGAACCAGTAGGTAAGATGTTTGCCTTATGCTCAGATATGTTTGCCTTTATTTAAGATGGACAAATTTCTAATAATGAATATGAGCTTTTGACTTTTGTATTAAAAAATAAAATAAAAGATCAGAAAAACAAAGGGAAAAAACAGTGAGTTCAGCAGTAGGAGATTACCCAGATTCCATTAAATTCCAGGTGTCTGCTCTAGCATCCTATCTGTGACACATTCAACAAAGGCAGGAAAGTGTGGATATCCCAGTGGTAGTACTTCTGAGTGACAGCTGTGACTCCATGAGTTTGTCAGATGCTACTTTGGGCTTTCTATCTCTACACTCCTTAGAGCAGCTGCCAGTCTGGTGGCATGTTTTGTTATCTTAGTGATTTAAATAGTTGTTCTGGAGAGTCAGGGGAGTTGCCACAATTAGAATAGCTTGCCTTATTCTTGTGGACACTTTTATTGTTCGCATGTGAAGTATTATTAAGAAACATTTCCCTCCTGTCAGTTAGCAAAGACCAAGGTATTTCTTGTATATCTTGACCTCATTAGTAATACTTGAGTCCTACTTGTGTCTTTTTGAGTTACAGGTAGGCTCTTCATTTTTTGATCTCGTCTGTGGAGGTGATCATTTAAAGAAGTGGTACGGTTTGCTGTTAATCAAATAAAACATGCTTCAGCTGTTAGAGATGAGTTTTGTTTCATTTACTTATATTGTCATCCAGTGGTCACACAAAAGGCTTACTTTTTCAGTACACTGAGAAGACTCTTAGATTAGCATGATTGCTTTTAGGATATGAAATTAATGACACTACTTTAAAGAAGGTAGCACACCAAATAAATACAATGGTTACTATTTTCAATCTTTCCCTTTGCTGGAAACATCACTGTAAGCAAAACAAAACAAAAAAACAACACACCTTTCAAATTAACTTATTATATTCTCACCCCTCTCCCCTTCTTCTTTCCTTTTAGCTATTGATGAAACTCAGTTAGGGAAGAGAGGATACCTGACACCAATGACTGCCAAGGAGTTCGTCTTGGCTCTGTGGAAGAATGAAGGTAATGTTTATTCCTTTTCAAATCTGTACCTTTTACCTTAAGAGCTCTTGGTTGAAAGATAGATTTTTAGGGACAAGAAGGGCTGGTTCCTAGTGAAGGCAGAGCATTTGGTGACCTAGTTTGATCAGCTGTTATCAAGTTGCCATTTCTCAAAGCTTGGTTGTTGTTTATGGAGAATATGATGTCTGTGGCTCTGTGCTTACCATTCCCCATGGTTTTATTGGTTGAAGACTGAATGTTTTGAATTTCCTGTGCACTGGATGTGCATACAGTTGGAAGGAAAAATTGAGGGATTTCATGCTGTAGTCACAGCCAGTAGCTGTGGACTGTTTCCTCCAGCTCTTCTGACATTTTTCTTTTGTTGTGCTCTGTATTTCCATTCATAATCATTTCTAAAAAAAGATGTGACCGAAAAGAACAATAGCATTCTTTTTAAAGTATTTTTGCCTAAGTGTTCTCTTAAACAAGCTCTCTGGTATTTAACTTGGCAGAGTCTTTTGACTTGATTGACCAAGTGTATCTGGGGGTTCGAATTCCCAAACAAAAGCATAATGGTGTGTTTATCTCTTCAGGTTTCTTTCTGCGTTACCTTTTCCCTGGGATGGATCCCCATAAGGACTCAGCTTTCAGCCCGGATATGTTTTTCTTAGATCTGCTTGTGGTTCCTCCTTCAAGGTAAAAATTCCCCAGACAAGCACAAAAGAAGTCAGAGGGTCCTAAGGAGTCAGAAAATGCATGCTAGTTTTTACAAAAGCATATTTTGGTATTAGTATTTCAGCTTCCAGAATATGTGGATATTATAGCTGTGTGGTGCAGTAGGATTTCTTCTGTATGACTGCCTCAGTGTAATAAATGAAGTTTTAAATGCTCACTGTTAGCTCATAGGCATTATGTTTCACGCATTGAAGATTTAGCTCAGAATGCTTGAGGCTTGTTATATTCTCCTTTGGCAATGTTAATTTTCTAAAATGATTTTGATCTGCTGTAGGTATCGTCCTGTAAATCGTGTTGGAGACCGGATGTTTACAAATGGTCAGACTGTGAACCTGCAGGCTGTCATGAAAGATGCCACCCTGATCAGGAAGCTCTTGGTTTTCATGGCAAAAGAACAATGCCAGCCAATTAAAATTGTAGAAGACAAAATTCAAACAGTAAGAGTTGCTGGTTATCTTATTATCTGCTTTTTTGATATATGCTTGCAGTTCATGGTAGGCTCCTGTTCATACTGTTCCAGTAGCAGGTTTTGCCTGGACTGCTGGAATGTATGCTGCTAGATCTGTTCTCCATAGATATTTTTCCCTGTCTCTTTCTACTCAGCTATATGGTGCAAAAGGTAAAACATTTTATGTATGCTTCCTTAATGGTGGCTTTGTGTTAGACCACTCTGTGAGACACAGCTCTCCTGTTACTGGAAAATGAAATGCGTACAGCAGAAACAGTTTAGAATAAATCTTCAACATTTTATCGAATGAAAAATGGCGGAGAGGAAAGCTACTGTATCTCCTAGGCCTAGCAGGGCCACTGAGATGATCAGAGGACTGGAGGAAAGGTTGAGGGAACTGGGCTTGTTTAATTTGGAAGGCTGAATGGAGACTTTATTGCAGCCTTCCAGTACTTGAAGGGAGCATATGAACAGAAGGGGGAGCGGCTGTTTACAAGGGTGGATAGTGATAGGACAAGGGGGAATGGTTTTAAAATGAGACAGAAGAGGTTTAGGTCAGATGTTAGGAGGAATTTTTTCACCCAGAAGGTGGTGATGCACTGGAACAGGTTGCCCAAGGAGGCTGTGGATGCCCCATCCCTGGAGGCATTCAAGGCCAGGCTGGATGTGGCTCTGGGCAGCCTGGTCTGCTGGTTGGCTGAGGGGGGGGAAGGAGGATGTTGAAACTAGATGATCTTTGTGGTCCTTTTCAACCTAGAGCATTCTATGATTCTATGAAGTGTAATCTTCATTGTTTTTAACCATAAAAGTAATTAGTAACAACTCTTGCTTGCTTCCAACCAGCTTATGTGATAATATAGTAGGAATGAAGTGTGTCACTATTATTGATCCAAGCTATATGGCTTCATACTGTTTTTCTGTATCAGTATTGAGAAGCCGTGCGAGGAGAAAGCTTCTGTGTTCAGGCTGTGAATCACAGGGTTCCTCCACAGAGGGGGCTGACTGTAGGTTGGACTGTGAGTTTGCAGAGCATTAAATATCTGTGCAATCCATTTAAGTCATGAGAGCCCTTCTGAAAGAATAACTGACATACAGTGTGCAGCTGTCAGTGTGGAGTTTTAAGGCATGTATCCTTTGCCCATGAAATCCCCACTTTGAGAACGTAACTGTGAAGAAAAATAAGCTAGATTTAATCTGGGTTACATTCAAAGCTTTTGCTTGATTTTGTTCTGTATAACCATAAGGTTATACCCTTTTTTTTGAGTTTCATCAGTGCTCCAGCTATTTGCTTCCATTGATATGAAGCCGAATATTTTTCTGGAAGTCCCTGTGGTGCTGTGCACAACTGGAGGAAATACTGTATTTCTGGCAGATATGCTCACTGCAATGTACTGCTCTACAAAGGAAGAAACTTGTATCTCACTTGGAGTAAAAAATAGTGCAGGTTAACCAACAAACATAACCTACAGAGCAGGAACAAATCATAAAAGTGATGAATGCTCTTGTTTTGGATTTGTTTATAAATTGTGTTGTTAAGAATTCTTTGATATTGATGTAATTTCAGCTGGACATGGTTTACATCCTGAAGTGTAAGGGTTTTCAGTACGTTTCAGTAACTGAAAATGTAACCACTAGGTGGGGATGTGCCCTTAAGTCTGTACACACTTCTTCTGGACTATGAGAACAAAGTGATGCAAGCTCTCAGATTTGTGCTTTTATTTTAACATTGGGCTTTCCAGTAGCATGGTGGTTCTTAGCCCACACTGACTAGCCAGTAAAAAAGCTAATTTAGATGGAGGACTGTTTACCAAGCAATCAGTTATTAAAATGCTGCTGGAATATAGCTGCAATCTTTGGAGGTCTCTGTGTTTCTAAATCGTAACAACAGAGCTCTCTGAACACTTAGCTGTAGTAACAATGCTAAATTAATTTCATAGATGAGTTGCATTTGCTATGTCATGTGATAATCAGCAAGTATTTGTTTGTTAAATCCAAGTCTTCTCTGTTTCTGTAGGAGACAGGGGAGAGTGATGAGCCTCTGGACCGTTCTGTGCTGGCAACGATTCCAGGACAGACCATTGCAGACAAGCTTTATAACGCTTGGATTCGTCTTCAGACCCACGTCAACATTGTGTTTGACAGTGACATGGACAAACTAATGACTGAGAAATACCCTGGTATTCGTCAGGTGGGTAGCAGGGGGGTCTTAAACTCTGATCTTTGCGTATCACTGGCAGCTAAAGGGAGAGAAATGGATGGAATAAGAAATAAATGAAATATTTGCACTCAGTACGTTGGTGTTTTCATGGTTCTCATTGCTGTAATGTCTTGAGAATCTGTCTGATGTTGCACGCTTTTATTTTTCACCATTTAATTGTTAACTTTTGTTTTCAAAGCTATTAGAGAAAAAGGAAGGACTGTTCCGCAAGCACATGATGGGGAAACGTGTGGATTTTGCAGCTCGGTCGGTCATTTGCCCTGATATGTACATTGGTACCAATGAGATTGGCATTCCCATGGTAAGAAGAAATAAAGGAGTGCCTCCTTATGATACTGTACAGCAGTGCTTTCAGCTGCATAGTAAGCAGTTTAAAATGGAGGGGTTTACTGATTTTTGCCTTGACTTTATTCTACCTTACCAGTGTGTTAATGAAGGAATATTGAAGAGCAAGAAATTCTTACAGTATAAACTCAACCTAGAAAAGAGGATGGAAAAAGAAGAGCTGCCCTTGCTTCCTTGGTTAATGAATTAGTACAAATTTCATAAGTAGGTCCTGTTTCAATGTTGATCTTTGTACAGTGTATCCTGTAACAGGCCTGACAGCCTTAAAGAAAAGCCCATAGGTGTGTTACAGCCTTCATCCTTAATGAGTCTCAGGGATAAAACTAGTCCTGAACTTATAAACAGTCTTTTCTGCTTGCCTACATGAGAACAGTGAACTTGATGGTTCTGCAGTTTTTACCTTTATTGTAAGTTTGTTTGCAGAATCTAAAATGGTGCTTTTTTATTTTTAATTACTAATTCAGTGTTTCTCTTCTGCTCCAGCTGAAAATCGTAAGGCCATAGTTTACTGCTCTTAGAGTGCAGATTTTAAAGCAGAAATGCATCCATATGGCATGACAACAGGTTGAGAAAGAATTTCTGTTTACATTTCATGAATTAACAGGCAGCCCTATTTTCTCAGTAGCTTGTTATTATTTTTAAAGCAAAAGCTGAACAACTAGTTGTTTCTCTCCTTTCTTCTTTCCTGTCCAGGTATTTGCTACCAAACTGACCTACCCTCAGCCAGTCACTCCCTGGAATGTCAAAGAACTGAGGCAGGCTGTCATAAATGGCCCAAAGGTTCACCCTGGGGCTTCCATGGTCATTAATGAGGATGGGTCTCGTACGGTGCTGAGTGCAAGCAGCTTGACCCAGAGAGAAGCCATAGCCAAGCAGCTCCTCACGCCTTCTTCAGGTGCACCCCAGTCAGGACTGAAGATTGTGAGTACAACAAAGACTTGGCTTATCAGAACCCTTCACCTTATGGTTGGATTTTTTGTTCTTGCTAGTGATTCTCAGGCCTGCTCACAAAGGCTGCCTGGGCAAGGTTCTCTTTGTCTTATAGCATGTGGCTTCGGAAAGGTTAAGGTGCTATGTGGGAGGAAAAGCTGTTTGAAGTTTTAGTAGCTATATTTTCATCCTCAGTGACTCTTAATGTGCAGTGTGTGGCATTCGTCTTGCCAAGATGCTGAACAGTCACTCTTACAGCTCTCTTACAGTTTTTGGGCAGTCTTAGTAGCATGAAGGGCTTTATTTCATTATTTTTGCATTCCTCTGCCTCCCTGTCTTCAGCTAAAGTTAGTGGGTTTTTTAATCTCCTTTTGAAATGTTAAAATACTTTGCTTGGAGCAGTTTTGTGATAGTAGCTCAGGTGGCTGAAATTCAATATACTAATAGAGTAGATGTGACAAAAGCAGTTTGTACGACCTGTCCTTCCTGATGGGTTGCCCACTGACAGAGCTGCACGTCCAAGATCAAGCATGGTGAAAGGAGTTGCTTTTGGTATCACGTGAAGTGGGAGTGTATGAAGAGTAGATATCCTGTTGACCAGTACAGTGGTTTGTGAAGAGGGCTTCAGCTCCCAAACATTTGCCAAAGAAAACTCTGCTTTATTTGTTTTTAATTTGGGTGACATTTGAAACTGGTTCTCACATTTGTGTGCTGTGGCAGAAAAGCACCTGTGAATTGCTGTGCTAAAGCTAAGCTTTTTTTTTTTTTAGTAGGTTTTGTGAAGGGATTTTATTTTGGTGTATGTTTTTGGGGCTGAGAGTAATCCTTCAGGACTACACAGAATCCTGCATGTGGTAAATATGTAATGAAGGAAAGGAGTTTTTTGCAGGGCTTCCAAGCACAGGCTCAGGCATTTAAGTTTGGGCTCCAGTTCTGAACTCTGTGGACGTTTCCAAACAGTGAACGAGCTCAAGTCAATCTAACATTTTCATAGAATGGCCTGGGTTGAAAAGGACCACAGTGATCATCCAGTTCCAACCCCCTGCTATGTGCAGGGTCACCAACCAGCAGACCAGGCTGCCCAGAGCCACATCCAGCCTGGCCTTGGATGCCTGCAGGGATGGGGCATCCACAGCCTCCTTGGGCAACCTGCTCCAGTGCATCACCACCCTGTGTGTGGAAAAACTTCCTCCTAATATCTGACCTAAACTTCCCCTGTCTCAGTTTAAAACCATTCCCCCTTGTTCTATTACTATCCACCCTTGTAAACAGCCATTCCCCTTCCTGTTTATAAGCTCCCTTCAAGTACTGGAAGGCCACAATGAGGTCTCTTTGGAGCCTTCTCTTTTCCAAGCTAAACAAGCCCAGTTCCCTCAACTTTTCCTCACAGGAGAGCTGCTCCAGCCCTCTGATCATCTTAGTGCCCTCCTCTGGACCCGCTCCAAGAGCTCCATGTCCTTCCTGTACTGTGGGCCCCAGGCCTGGATGCAGTACTGCAGATGGGGCCTCACAAGAGCCGAGTAGAGCGGGACAATCACCTCCCTCTCCCTGCTGACCACCCCTTTTTTAATACAGCCCAGAACACAGTTGGCCTTCTGAGCTGCAGGTGCACACTGCTGGCTCATGTTCATCTTCTGATCTGCCAGGACACCCAAATTCTTCTCCACAGGGCTGCTCTCAAGGAGATCTTCCCCCAGTTTGCATAAATATCTTCGATTGCCCTGACCCAACTGCAGCACCCTGCACTTGGCCATATTGAACCTCATTAGGTTTTCATGGGCCCACTTCTCCAGCCTGTCCAGGTCCCTCTGGATGGCTTCCCTTCCTTCCATTTTCTTTGCATGCAAACAGTTATTGAATCTTCCTTAAATTGCACCCTATTATAAGGCCCCAGACTTGAGTGTTGCAGTGAGATTGGCAGGGGTCTCACAGGTGTTGGTGTGATTATTGAGAGCTGGAGTAATAATTTCGGGGGAGATTGCTGCAGCAGGGACTGCAAAATTGCATCAGTTATGAATTCACGCTTTTGGAATTGTCAGTCCCCCAAACGCAGTTTCACATTGGCTGTTTTTATCAGGAGGATGACTTACAAAAGAAATGGGAAAATATAAGTTGGTTGGTTTTTTTGTTTTTTTTTTTTCCATCATCTTTGATCCCTGTATTGCCAAGGAGAGGAGAGGTTGATGGGGTATGGCTTGAATGCTGTTACCTTGGATTGATCACTGTGGTTTGTGGGTGTTAATGGAGTACACACAGTCTTAGAATGTGGTTAGGTGGAGAGCAGAGAGATTTGGGATCAAGTAGTCTTGTTTCATTCTTTTAAAACTTCAGCACAGACTGCTAATACTAGAAGGAAGATGAATGCACGTGTATTTTAAGAGACAGTAACAAAAATCCTCTTGCAGGTTTGCCGTCATATTAAAAGTGGAGATGTCCTGTTACTGAACCGCCAGCCCACTCTTCATAGACCCTCCATCCAAGCTCACCGGGCCAGAATCCTGCCTGGAGAGAAGGTGCTGAGGCTCCACTATGCCAACTGCAAGGCATACAATGCTGATTTTGATGGTGATGAAATGAATGCCCATTTCCCACAGAATGAGCTGGGTAGAGCAGAGGCCTACACCTTAGCCTTTACTGATGAACAGTATCTAGTTCCAAAGGTAAATAAAACTTCTTCCCATGTGAAATCACATTGTTTAAAATGTTGTTGTTTTCTCTAAGGATGAACGAGGTTAAACTTGTTCTTTGTGGGGTTTGTTTTACTTCTTAGTTACTTTTCTGTCTCTGTTGCCAAAGGTGCCACATCCCTCAACAGATTCTTGTCCAGGTGCTGTTACTTGCTTCTTGTCTCCCCAATCCCTGCTGTTCTCCTTGTTTAGGAGCACCCACCACATCTAAACAATCTTGTTCTTTATCACTCTCAACATCCAGAAGAGTTTCACTGTGAAGTGCTCTTCAGAAGTAACTTTGGTGCTTTTATTCAGCTGCGCTAACTCTGGGAGCTGCTAACTCATCTCCAAATCTTTTTTCTTCCAAATTTCTGTAGGATGGCAAACCACTTCCTGGGTTGATCCAGGACCACATGATTTCTGGAGTCAGCATGACAACCCGGGGCTGCTTTTTCACAAGAGAGCAATATATGGAGCTTGTTTATCGAGGACTAACAGACAAGAAAGGAAGAATTAAAACCTTTCCTCCTGCCATTATGAAACCACAGCGATTATGGACAGGGAAGCAGGTAGTCATAATTTATTGGAGTAGAGAATGTTGGTCATTCCAAAGTAAGCAGAACACTAATATTAAGACCAGTGCTGCTGGGAGCTGCTCAAAAGCTGGATCCTACTGTCTAGGCAACACCGTATGGATCTCGGTGAATGTTCCAACTGGATCTCCAAGAGTATCTTTTCATTTAAAAAGCATACTCTGTCTTGTAATCATTAGATTTTTAAGCTTTTAAAGATTTGCTTCTATGCACAGAACATTGTTTTTCTCCTGCTTGCCAAATTCTTTACACCAAGAAGGAAATAGAGGGAACAAATAACTCTTGCTGTTTCTGCTGCTTTATAGGTTGTTTCTACATTGTTAATAAATATCATCCCAGAAAACTACGTCCCACTGAATTTGACTGGGAAAGCTAAGATAGGTGGGAAAGCCTGGATGAAGGGACCTGCAAGCAGATGTCTAAATCTTGACTCAATGTGTGAATCTCAGGTATGCTGGTGGCTGGGCTGGGAAGCATTTTAATGTAAATGTGTATGGAGTGGAGGAATGAGAAGAGAAAGCAGAAGGATGATAAAGTTAACAACAGACATTTCAAGATATTTACTGCCTGAAGGTAGAAGTTGGAGGGTAGGTCTGGGTGTCAAGAGAAACTCTTCTGATCCTGACTGATGTGGACTCCATCTCATTTTGTTAGACCACACCTTCATTGTTTTATTTTACAAGTTGAGAAATATAGATGGTATTAGAAGTTCTCTTTTTGCTGCAAGGACTGCAGCCTTCCAGTATTTAAAGGAAGATTATAAATGGAAGGAAAATCAACTCTTTACACAGATAAGTAGTGATACTGAAAAAGGGAGAGTGTTTTTAAACTAAAAGAAGAGAGATTTAGATTAGATGCCAGGGGAAATTTTTCACTGAGAGGATTGTGAGGCACTGGAACAAGCTGCCCAGAGATGCAGTGGATGCTTCATCCCCAGAAGCGTTCAGGGCCGGGCTGGATGGGGCCCTGGGCAGCCTGATCTGGTGTTTGATGTAGCAGGCAGCAACTCTGCCACAACAGGGGGGTT
Organism: Lagopus muta; assembly: GCF_023343835.1. Classification (NCBI taxonomy): domain Eukaryota; kingdom Metazoa; phylum Chordata; class Aves; order Galliformes; family Phasianidae; genus Lagopus; species Lagopus muta. The sequence continues at coordinate 65,621,438 of NC_064436.1, read as the reverse complement.
GGAGCTAGGTAATCTTTGAGGTCCCTTCCAACCCATGCCATTCTATGATACATAGGTGACATTGGTCAATGTATTTAACCTTTCACCAGCTGGTGGTGGTGGTGGTGTTCCTCCTGAATAGCTGTTTTCTTTTTCAGGTTATTATTAGAGGTGGGGAATTACTTTGCGGTGTGCTGGACAAAGCCCATTTTGGCAGCTCTGCCTATGGCCTAGTCCACTGCTGCTATGAAATTTATGGGGGTGAAACCAGTGGAAAAGTGCTGACGTGTCTGGGACGCCTCTTTACTGCTTTTCTGCAGCTCTACAGGGGGTTTACAATGGGTGAGTATCACAAGGACTTATCCACTACTGCACTGTAGAACCTCGTGAGGTGTAAAGCAAACATTGTTGGGCAGAATGCATGCCAGGAGTTCTGTAAATAGTCTCATGAGACATTGTCTTTGAGTAGGATCACTATCTGGCAACCTTTTTTTCCTTTTTTTTTTTTTTTTTTTTTTTCCTCCCCTCTCCTTATTTTAATGTAGCTGGCCTTTTAAGAATAAAGTATAACCTTGAGCATGTCCTTTAAATTCTCTTGTCTGTTCTGCCTAATCAAAATGGGTAGAGTCTTGCATATAAGCTTTGATTAGATACAGTCTCCGATGAGCCTGTATGCTATTTTTTACTTCTATGGTTGCATACAAACCATAAAAACTGATGAGTGAAATAGGTGAGATATGCAAGACTTTAAGAACCCCTCAAGGTCCTCCTAACTGTAAGTCTTTTGATAAATATTTGACTTTCATTACAGCTTTGCCAACTCATACAAAAATGCAATTGGTGGTGAATAAAAAACTTGTCCCTCACTCTGTTTTCTTGCAATAGTTTAAATGCTTCGAAGGGCCACGTAGAGCTCTGCATGGTGTGTTTATACAAATGCAGTGTTAAATTTAAGGGTTAGATTCACTGGAGCAAGGGTGCTCCAAAACTGCTACTTTGACAGAGGTAGTGAGCAAAGATCATTAGGTGATAAAAATGTCAGAAAAAGATTAGTGAGTCCGGAGCAGGAGAGTAATGTCTAGAGAAGGTGAGATGATTCAGGACTGAACAAAGTGAGATGCTGAGATGAGTAAGGTTCAAAAGGTATAGAAGAGACAAAGTTGTAACTGGGGGAGGAGAGGAGGGTCTGGACTCTGAAGATGCTGGGATACATAATGGGGCTATAGGCACCTTTACTTTGTTCACACTTGTATGACTCTACGTAGTAAAGCATCCCACTTGTCCCCTCAGCTGCTATAGATGTAATTTATTCTGAGAGAGATTTCTGGGACTCTCTGCTCAAAGCAAGTCCTGCCAGGTGGGCTTGTGCAGGGCTGTTCCTGTTAGGAACATCTCCAGGGGCAGCGACTCTGCAGTCTCTCTTAGCCAGCATTTAATCTTACACAACTTTAAAAGCTACATAAATGCATCTCTTTGTCTCTCCTCGTCCATTATGTGTTCTAGACACTTACATGACTATTTCTGGTGACTTCTGCAGGAAGTGAGTACTTTCTCAGTTCTTTTTTGGTCACTGTGGTCTGCCTGTCTTTAACAGGGATTGAAGATATCTTGGTTAAACCTGAAGCAGACCGCAAAAGACACAAAATCATCAGAAAATCAAACCAGTGTGGTATTGAAGTAAGTCTGTTTCACATAACTTTTTTCCCAGTGATTTAAAAATTTGGAAATTCTGCCCTGTGTAATTACTTGCTTGGCACCAAAAAAAAAAAACCAAACTACAACAACAAAAGTCTTTTACTTTCAGGTTGTTAGAGCAGCTCTTAATTTGCCAGAAACAGCATCATGTGAAGATGTACAAGGGAAATGGCAGGATGCCCATCTCTGCAAAGACCAGAGAGATTTTAACATGGTTGACCTGAAATTCAAGGAGGAAGTAAACAATTACAACAATGAAGTTAACAAGGTTGGCATTGAGGCATCTGTATATACTAATTTTGTTTAGAGCCTTTCTGTTTAAGTTAATTTCATGTTGATGCAGGGTGATAGACTGTTCTGGAGGCTGAAGCTTTCCATCTGTCTCCAGCATGAAGCTTCACATACCACCTTCCCAGAACACCTCAGCCTTCTCCTTCCTGAATGACATATTCAAAATGCTTTTAAAATAATAAGCAGGCATGTCTGCAGTTGCTTTGCTTTCAACAGAAATTAATTGTGTTTATTATTTTATTAATAACAGTTGTTTTTTTTTCCCCTCACCACACCCCAACTATAGGTTTGCATGCCATTTGGTCTGCATAGGAGCTTTCCAGAGAACAATTTGCAATTGATGGTACAGTCAGGAGCCAAAGGATCCACTGTAAATACAGTACAGGTAATGACAATCATAATTCTTAGCAGCTATGTGCATTGATACAATTTGTATTAGAATGCACGTTACTGGAACTTATTCTGTGGCTATCTAATAGCAATGCAGATGTTTATTGTGGGCTTGGGAATGGCAGTAATATAGGGACCAATATATCTACAATATTTTAGTTTCATATATATTTGTAATGAAATATTTATACAGAATGGAAGTGGAAGTGTTGACTCAAGTCAAGATGCTGAAATAATTTTATTTAAAAAGACCAGCTATGATCTACATGCCTTTGCTGCCCATATTAGCAAGAACCTTCACTGAGCATTTCAGCATTTAATTAAAGAACAGTTAGTGGATGAGTCATTTTTCTTTTCGGTGTTTTCAAGGGAAAAAATCTTTCACTTACAAGAGTAAAATTTGATGGGGAAAAAATGACGTTTCCTTTTTTCCTTCCTGTTCAAATGTAGATTTCTTGTTTGCTGGGCCAGATCGAGTTGGAAGGTCGAAGGCCCCCGCTGATGGCATCTGGCAAATCTCTGCCGTGTTTCCAACCTTATGATTTTTCCCCTAGCTCAGGAGGATTTGTGACTGGCAGATTTCTCACTGGGATCAAACCTTCTGTAAGTTTAATATGCCTTCTGCTTTGTAGTGGAAGTGCTATAAGCCATGCCCTGGAACAGTGCCTGAGTACCTGATGGGAAGGCAGGGCCAACCCAGGGGAGCTCAGGTGCAAGCAAAACACCTGAGTGACTGTAAGGGATGGAGCCAGGATCCATCCCTTCCCAGACCTCATTTAAGGGGTGGCAGTGGAGGTGAGGGCATCTCTTGTTGGAGATCCCTGCCTACCTGAAGTCTTCCAAAGGTAAGCATTTCTTCTCCATTTCTGTGTCTGTGCTGCTGCAATTGGACTTGTTCTTGTTTGCTGTAGCCAAAGACTTTGCCACCCTGCTGTTATCATACCATTATAGCATTACATGCTTATGCTGGAACTTATATAGATCTTGCTATTGTCGAGGTTTTTGCAATTACAGATAAATCAACTATGTGCACTGTACTTTCAAATATAGCTTTTCAGAAAGAGTGTGAATTACCAGCCTTGGTATACCTGTCAGCAGAATGCTGATGCTGTTGCTTTTGTGTTTAGGAATTCTTCTTTCACTGCATGGCTGGCAGGGAAGGTCTTGTGGATACAGCTGTCAAAACCAGCCGTTCTGGGTACCTGCAGAGGTAAGAGGATGTTATTCTGGATCCCAATCCAGGCCACGTCTGCAGTATGTAGAAGGTAGAACTTCTAAATTATTTAGAGATAGTGAGGGGTTCTGGGGGATGACTACTGCCTCCTTGCACTCAGCTGATTCAGTGTGACTATGGAAATAGAAAAAAAAATTGCTTTTTGATTGTAAGACCCAAGGAAATTGCCAGAGAATCGTGCAGAAAGCTTTTCAGTATCATTGCACGTTTTGTCTGCACGTCATGTCTGTAAGAATTTTTCTTCCAAGGTTCCTGTCAAGTCCTTAAGTGCACTTAAGGTTTTAATGGAAGCAGTATTTTTCACATTAGGGTTGTATCATCCTTATTACTTTGTAGCCTCAATATTTGTTTTCTTCTTTGGGACAGGTGTATCATAAAGCATTTGGAAGGGCTGGTGGTTCAGTATGACCTGACTGTACGGGACAGCGATGGCAGCGTGGTGCAATTTCTGTATGGAGAAGATGGGCTTGATATCCCTAAAACTCAATTCTTACAACCCGAGCAGTTTCCTTTCATTGCTGATAACTATGAGGTAGAACACTTAAGTATTAATTATGTGGTGTAAATAGACTGAAATGCATGGTTAATATCTGACTTATCTCTAGTGAGGTAGTGGCACAGCTGTGTGGCACTGCCAGACTGTGCCATGTTTTTTTTGGCCACTGTATTTGAAATACAGAAATGACTGTTCAGTTTTACTGACTCTTCTATCACTGCACTTGAATTCGTATCAACAGAGATGATGACTTTGCTCAGGTTTTCACATTTGATGACTTCCTTTTTTTTTTGTCATTGCAGTCACTACTTAATAAAGAGTGGCATTAGTCACATAAAGATGAATGGACTGAAAATTGTTTTACAGCAGCAGAATGTTTCGAGTTGCAGTAGATGACCTATTCATCTTTTCAGCTACTGCAAGTGTAGAGATTGGAGTAATCCCACAGGTAACTTTCTTCTAGGTGATCCAGAAGACAAATCATCTGAACGAAGCCTTAGCAAGGATGGAGATGCACCAAGCGAAGCAGCAGTTTAAAGCCATCAGAAAGTGGTGGGCCAGGCACCAAAACCCTGTGCAGAGAGAAGGAGGTTTTCTGTTGTTTTCTCAAAAGAAAATGGCGAGTGTAAAGAGACAAATCTCAGGAGGAGAAAGCAAAAATGGAAGAGATCCTGCTACTTTACAGGTAACACAGAAGCAGTTGAATTGACCTAGCCCTTAAAAAACCAAAACAAAGGGAAAGAAAAAAGCTTTGCAGAATCCAGTGACTTTTTTTTTTTTTTTTGTCCCTCCATGTTTTGTTTCACAGGTAGCTTTTCCAGGTTTTGAAGGGATCACATGTCAGCTGTGTGGGTAATGGAGATGGGATTAATTTATTGCTACTTAAAGTCTTTAGGCCCAAGAGCTAGGGCAGAGGCCAAAACCTCTCAGGTAAAACTGGTTTTAGGAAACAGCCAGTGGCTGTTGCACATAGAATATAGCTCTCAAGCCAACCCTGTCTACTGTTTTAAGCGTGCTTATATACTCTTGTACATCAGGATACTGATTTGTATATTATTGCTTCTACTGAATGAATGTAGGACCATGAAATGCAAGCAGGTGCTATTTCACAGCCATATTTTTCACAAGGGATTTGTCCTAGTACAATGTGGACAGTTTACACAGAGCTCCAAACTGAAGGTGTTGAGATATATAACTTCCATTAGCTTGGCTGCACATGTCACTAGGATGTTTACTCAGCTGTGCTGTTGGTTTGGTTTTTTTTGTTGCTATTGGTGTGTCTAATGACATCTAGAACAATTTGACCTGAGGACTCACGCATTTGTTTTTTTCCTCCTTTCAACAGGTAAATAGTTACAGACAAATATGTATCTGTCTCAGTATATAAGCTCAAAGCTCAGTGAGCAGATTACCATGTGACAAGCTAATTTCTCCTTCATAAAACAAAAAAACCTTGTAAAACATATATTTAGCTCATTCCCTGCATTGACTTTTTTCCCTTTTTTTTTTTTTTTTTTTTTTTTTTTTTTTACATCTGTAACTTTTTCATCTATTAAATGTTAATATTAAGTGTTAATATTAAGTGTTACACTCAAAATGTGACTTGAAAATCTGGCCAACTGAAGAATAGAAATAAGGCAGATCAACACATATAATTAAGATACAAGCTGCATTTAAGATCAGTGCTAAAATCATAAGTGCAAACTAATTTAAAAAAGGAAAAACTCCTTTGTTCTGTCAACTTGGGACAGGTGAGTCAGCCAGCAGCAAAGATTTAAGTATGTCAAGAGGTTTCACTTGAAAGTTAAAAGCATTCTTAACTCTGTTTCACTGGTTTCTGAAGTAGTTGCTGTGGATAGGCAATCTATTTCAAGTATGTAAAGAACCTTGAAGACATGTAGGATCAAAAGTGTGAGTATCATAAAGTGGAGAATAGTGTATTTGCCGTTGAGTTGTTCTTCAGTGTGTGTTACATACAGCCTTAAATGTTCTGTGGATAAGCTTTTCTTGCTTTGCTAGATCACTGGTGGAAGTGGCATTATTTCCTTTTTGGTCCTGTTGCGTAACCAACCTGCTTAAAAATTCTCTCTTCAGTTATTGAAGATGTGGTATGAACTAGATGAGAAGAAACGAAGAAAGTATCTAAAGAAGGCAAATAAGTGTCCTGACCCAAGTCTCGCTGTTTGGCGTCCAGATTCCTACTTTGCATCTGTTTCAGAAACATTTGAAAATGGAGTCGAAGATTATATCAACAAACGAGAATGTGAGAAGGGAGGAGGTTGCATGCAACCAGCACTTTCTTCTGATAGGTAGTAACTTCTGTGCTCACTCCTTTGCTGAGACATAAAAATATTTCTCTTTTTGGACTGAGTTGGCTAACAGTGAGAAGTCTTTATCAACTCTTGGTTTTGCTGTGACCTTTGTGAAGCAAATGCTGTGGGTGTCAGAATGGTTCCTGAAAGCCACGTTTGTGTAGTGCATCATGGAGAGGTGTTTGGGTTATCAGTTCCTTCCAAGCCTGGATTTTCATGCTGGTGAGGACTTTAGTAAAGGCTTCATGGAATAACAGCAGCATCTTTGTGTTCTACGTATAAAATAATTCTTCATAAGAGTTAAAAATGAAAATGTGCTCTTGCCACATCCTAGAGTTAGTGAGAGAGTAGAGATAAGGAAGTGAGTAAATAGATTTTTGTTTGATAACATGAGAGTTAGCAGTAGAAGTAAAATATTATTTGCCTGCGCCCTGGTTTTGTGTTAATGGGGTGTAGTTCTCAAATCAGATGAGGATATCTAGTTTTATGGCTTCTGAAAGGGATCCATCCAAAGGCTACCAAGAGAAATTGGCTGGAAGAGCTTCATTGGCCTCAGCCCTGTTTTGGGCTATACAGAGTTCTTTACTTTGTACTCGTTGAACTTATCTCTGCTTACATCATGTCTTCCAGATTAAAGGATTTGTTATATTTGAAGTGGCAACGGTCTCTTTGTGACCCAGGAGAAGCTGTGGGTCTTCTTGCAGCTCAGAGTATTGGGGAGCCTTCCACACAGATGACTCTGAACACCTTCCATTTTGCTGGCAGAGGTGAAATGAATGTCACGTTGGGTATTCCAAGGTGAGAAACCTGTGTTCTCCTTGGGTCCTTAGCTATTTTTGGCACTTAAATAGCAGTTTTTTGTCTTAATGGCAGGGATGTGTATTCTTCAGAGCAAATGATAAATCAGTTTATTGTGATTAATAATAAATAAATAATTTATTTCAGAAATACTTCAACTCTTTACAGTTTTGTGGCTTTTGTTTCACTTTCCAGAAACTAAATAACTGGTTCCTTACCCTTCCTTGGTTTATAACAAATAGCCTGTTTCTGTATCTTATTCACTACAGTATAGCCCTAAGGCAATCATGCTTTGTGGATTTGCTCTTTGTCTCACCTTAGTTTCCCCTATTAACTTTTAAACCTGTTTGTCATTTATTAAAATAAACAAAAATCACTGTAAATGATGACAAAGTCTTGCAGTTTAGGATTATCATCACCTAGGCAGAAAGGGACCTGGCTTATTGCATCGAGGTTTCTCCTGGTGCTTCTGTTTGCTGGCAGGGACTTTGCCAGCATACTCATTTACCAGCCAGTCATCATTTTTTAGTCGTACAGATGCTAACCCTGGCCTTGTACGTGGCACCGATGTCTTAGGTGGCAGATGGTGTTACTTCAGTGAAGCAGAGGAGAGGGAGAAGGCAAGAGAAGCATCCGTTATGCATTTGTAGGAAGCAGGCTTCATTAGTTCTTTTCTGGGAACAACTTATCTCTGGCTTCTTCCCGTAATTGGAATGATAATCTAATGGAATCAGTAGAGCTGCTGGTGTGCTGTGCATGATGTGGAACCAGGGAAGTGCAAAGGAGTGCTGCAGTGGTAACCACAGCTCTTGATATGTATGGTTTTGGTGAGACTGGCAGTCGCTGCATGCTGGCTTATTAAATAAACGTGCTGCTGCCTGCTGTCTTATTAAATGAAAGAGATGTTGATTTGATTGCATAGTGCTTCTACTGCTTAATTTGAAAGACTATTCTTTGTTTAAAGGTTGCGGGAGATCTTGATGGTAGCCAGTGCAAATATTAAAACGCCAATGATGAGTGTTCCTGTGCTCAGTACCAAGAAAGCTCACAAGAAGGTGAAACAGCTCAAGAAACAGCTCACAAGAGTGTGCTTAGCTGAGGTGAGCCACCTATGCAGTGTATTCATTGAGAATCTGCACAGCAGAGACAGATATGCTGAAGTCTGTTCAGTTCTGAGGCCCATCTTTTCTTAGGGGCGCAGTCTTTTCTGTGCTCTCCTGCGTTCTCTGTCTTCTGTCTTGCTTCTTCAAGTCAGAAAGCAGCAGTGATAGAGATAAGACTCAATTCTGCTAAAATACTGGTCATTTTCAATGGCCGAGGAACAGAGGTCAATAAAATGAAGCTGTTGGCTCACTGAGCGTGGGCTCTTGTGAAAAAGTGGCACAAGGGGTCAAGCTGTTCTCCCATTATTGTCTAAATCAATCTTTGACAGGAGTTGAGGCCAAAAAGAATGCAGTGAAATATTGTCATCTTCCCCAGGAGCTGCCACTAAGCCCGCAGAAAAGTTTTTCAATTAGTTTTGTGTAATTCTGGTCCCATATGGAAAGCATGGGAGTTGCAGGAAGTAAAGAATGTGCTTTCACTAAGACAGACCTGTTGCTGCTTGTAGGTATTGCAGAAAGTTGAGTTAGAGGAATCCTTGCACTTAAAGAACAAAGAGAACAGCCATCGCCTCTACAAAATCAAATTCTGCTTCTTGCCCCATGAATATTACGGAGAGGAGAAGTGTGTGAAGCCCAGGGACATCTTGCACTTCATGGAAACAAGGTTAGTTTGCTTTCACGTGCTTTCCTGTTTCTCTTCTCTTGACCTTCTGTGGGCTCTAAGAATCACTGCATGTTTGTTATTACCACTGCTGTGGTTTTCAGTGCAGCAGGGCCCTGAAGGTGTGCTAGCAGAAGATCTACACGGCTGCTTTTTGTCGTGAGCAATCCTGGGTATCAGTGGCTTGGCCATAGTGCAGGATTCTACTGAGGGAGACCAGAGATGACCAATCTTTTGCTTGCCTGGACCACATTAAGTGAAAAGGAATTGTCTCAGGCTGCATGTAAAATACATAGTTAATGTGTGTAAGTAACAAAACGAAAAGGGAAAGAGCAATAAAAGCATAAAATGTGTTGTTTGGACAAGTGAGGTAAATCTTATGTGAGAAGAGCCTATGCAAGCAGCATCACATTCCTTACCTTTGACTGCTGAAGTGTTGATTTTCAGTGTGCTTTAGGTATCCCTTGGTGCTGTTACTGAGCTTAAATAAACCTTGTGGGTTTTGTTGTTGTTTGTTCTTTAAAAATTGGAAAGAGTGAGGGCTTCATTTGTTGTTCGTTGTTGTCCAAGCCATGTGTTGATGCTGAGTTATTTCATTTAACAATTTTGCTTGTTGGTTTAAAAAATAATAATAATAAGATTCCCATTGGTGTGATGCCCTGAATTTTATATCCAGATGAGCTTAAATCATAAGCTTTTGTATTCATGGCTGCATTCATAGAATCATAGAATGGCCTGGGTTGAAAAGGACCATGTGGTCGTCTAGTTTCAACCCCTGTGCTATGTGCAGGGTTGCCAACCATTCTGAGAGATTTGATACCAAATTTTTATTCCCAAGGAAATGGGGGAGGGCCAAGCAGAAAAATAATTTGCCTTACCCTATAAATATTCTTGCGTCCACCAAAGGATTATGTCCTATCACAAGTTGACTGGCTTCTTAAGGCATATTCATTTTCTGACAACTTAAAATCATAGATTAGCTGAGGTTGGACATTCTGGGTTGCTTCTTCTTTCAGGTTCTTTAAAATTTTCTTAGAAGCCATTAAAAGGAAGCGTGCAAAGATGTCATCTTTTACTGAAGTCAGTACCCGCAAAGCGACTCGTAGAGATGTGGAAGATGTTGGAGACAAGGTACAGGAACCATAACCTGAGCTCAGTACTTCACTTCTTTATCTGTTCTTGAGAACCAGGATTTGGAAAAGCATAGCCTGTTTTGATAAGACCCTAAATGTGTGAATACAAAAGTACTTGTTAATTATTTTCTTTATGCATAAACTACCTTTGTATTCTCTTAACAACTATTTCCTTGTTAATTTTATTGTAGATAAAATCCTCGTTTACTTAAGACTGTACTCTGAGAGTGCATATTTGTTTTAGGTTCAGCAAGACCTAAAAAGCTTACTGCTCTCCCAGAATGAGATCCTGTCACAGAACTGCTCCCCAATACCTTTGGGGAAATAATTTGTTTGCTGAAAAGCTTTTACGTGCTTCTTCTGTCACTTCTTTCTCAATAAGGGCTGTCTTAGAGCAATAACTTACATACTGTAGAATGTCTTCTTTAATGTTAAAGAAAGAATGTCCATCTTAAAGATGGACAGGGATTGCTAAATTACAAATGCATAGCTAAAGGCTTTTGATGGATTTCATGCATTCCAGCAGAATCAGATTATCTCATTTATTATGGATTTCTAGGCACAAAATAATCAAGAAGCTCCAGAAGGTGAGGAAGAAGAAAAGATTGTTGATGCAGAACCTGATGAAGGGGATGGTGATGCTACAGAAGCAAAAATGAGGAGGAACCAGGAAGAAGAGGTAATGACTTCATAGGTGCTCAGCACTGTGCTTTATTTCTGTTTCCTCTGCCTTGGTCTGCATAGGCAGGAAAATTTTCATTAATGCAAACTCCAGAGCTGTGATTCTATGATAAGTAGGGTCTGAGCTGCATCTGCTGCATTATTCTCTTTACAACAGCTATGCTTTCATTGTACCATATGGTACTGGCAAGGTACTTGCAGCACATCTGCCAAGAAGATTTATGCATAAAACTGCTTCATGTGTTTTGTTTCCCTGTGTGTTCTGGCTCAGATAAGTGCCTCGTTATTTCTTTGTAGGTTGATTATGAGAGTGAAGAAGAGAATGGGGAAGAAAATGCTGCTGAGAATCCCGAAGATGAAGAGGGTGAATCAGAAAAGGAAGAGAGGGCCCAAGATGCTGATGAAGAAGATCAAAACGGAGCAGATGGTGATGATTCTCCACATCTTTCCTTTATGTCTCAGACTAAAAAAGAGAGAGCTCAATTACTTAAGTCAGCAGAGGTGCGAGTAAATGCAGTTCTGAACAGTCACCCATCTATACAGGACTACACGTTTGACACTGAAAATGAACTTTGGTGTGAGGTAAGATGGTAGTACTTGGAAACATCTGTGTGGTTGCATCTAGAAACATCTAGGATTGCTTGTAGCTCTTGTAACGTGCATCTCCTAGGAAAGTTGAGTCTGTGCTTCGGCACAAGTGTACTGAATGCCACTTTTAGCAACCCTCTGACTTACAGAGCCCCTGTTGAAACTTTTATTTTTTTTTTTTTTTAATGACAACTGATGGGTTTATGTTGTTTTAATCCTGGTGGGGGAAAAAAATTGGCTGGACTGCTGTAAGAATGAGAATGTGTCTACAAGGCAGGAAGGGAGTGTCATATGGAAAGCACATTTGCTCATAGAGGACTCTAGAATAAATAAAGCTGGAGTTCTGTAACTTTGTGATATAGTAGTTGGAGGGGACAGGAATTCGTGATCAAATGTAACAGTGGCAGCTGGAGAAAGCTAGCAGGAACATGAATTTCATTTATCCAGCAACGTTTCCCTCTCCTTGTTTTTAAAAAAACCTTTCAACACTTCTAGAAATAAAACTTCCTGTTTCATATCTAACCAGTTATTTTTGTACTGTCTGCCTCCCTCAGTTCTACTCCTATATCCTTCCTCCCAAAAAGCCATCCGGCAACAGTCTGTCTTTGACCTCAGCTGTGACTCGTCAGCCATCCCACTGCTGTGAAACTATAAAAGATGTAACCAAATCAAACAAGTTGCAGGCACTCAGAAACTTGCATAGTCCTCCTGCATAGTGGAAGATGGAAGGGAAGAAGTCTAGCCATCTTCAAAAAAAAAAAAAAAATAATTAGTATAAGCTGTGAGGACTTGAAAGCAATGTGAATAAATGGCTGGGATGTGGTGTTCGTGTTGGCGTTGCTCAGCTGTAATTCAGCTTGGACATTTTTGTTCCCAAACATGCAATTAGGATAATCCCACTTGGCTGCTTTTTGCCTGAAAAGGAAGCAGGATGGTTGTTGAGCATAAACACTGTGTTGCTTTTTTTTTTTCTGTTTAGGTTTCGTTGACTCTTCCATTGATGAAGGTGTACTTTGATATCTCCTCTTTGCTTCTTTCTCTCACACGAAACACAGTCATACATGAAGTGAAGGGGATCACACGATGCCTGTTGAATGAAAGTACCAATGAGAAAGGAGAGAAAGAACTCATTCTGCACACTGAAGGGATAAATCTTGCAGAGCTGTTCAGATACGCTGATGTATGTAATCTGTGTGTAATCCTGAACTGGAATGGCCCTTTGTGTTCTAGGGAGAGGTGGTGGATGATGGGTGCCAGTTAAGCTTAGCAGGGTTGCTGTATAGTCTCCTCAGCTCTTAAGCGCTCTTCTTTCTCTGTTTTCTTTCCCCAGATGTGTTCAGAGCTCATCAGAGTCTTTCCTCAAGGGTTGATTATAAATCGTTTTTTTTGTGCAGCAGCCCAGGATCTAATGACAGATAATTCCACACTGTGCTTGTAACTGTCTTTATAAATGTTACTTGAGGGAGTTCTTCCATCTAAATGAATTGCAGTACTTGGAGATGAATAGTTCTGTTATGCCATCTAGCCCATAACTCCACAAATAGAGGATTGTTTTATGCTACATCTTTTCTACTGCTTTTGTTAAAAGTAGTTCTGGCTGCCTGAGACATTGCTTGCAAGACTTTACCATGTCCTGCTGCTGGGAATGGTCAGTTTGTTTGTTCTCTGAATTTGGGTCATTTTTTTCATCTCTGCTGAATTTTGATTCTGACATAAGTGTATAAAGATTGAAACAGATCTCCAGAGTCACCTTTGTCTGTGCTTGGCTCTGAGGTACTGCCTTGCTGTTGTGCAGCTGTTGGCGTTCACTTAATGGAAGGTGAAAGGGGGGAAAAAGTTTTTTTAGCTTACTGAGCTTAGCTGAACTTATTTGGAAAAATAAAGCTACCGTTGTCCTAATTTATATCTGTGCTTTTTTGCTTTCAGATTTTGGACCTGAACAGACTTTACTCCAATGATATTCATGCCATGGCTAAGAATTATGGTATTGAGTCTGCCCTGAGGGTCCTTATAAAGGAAATAAAAGATGTATTTGCTGTCTATGGTAGGATTTCTCTCTATCATTGAAGATGGTCTTTATTATCATTAAGCTGGTAAAAACAGCCACTTTGCTCACAGTTATGTCTTAGCATAATTAAAAATCATATTTTAAATCATGTTGTCATAATTTTGGTCACTGTAGTGTATTCTGGGAAGAATTTCTTGGTTAACTTCTGTTTAATCATAGTAGAAAATTGACTAGACAAGGTTATATTTATCCATGTGTCAGATTTTTCTTTTATACTATATGAACTCTGCAAGTTGGGAAGTCCACAGGAATTAATTATTAACATCTGAGGAACATTAACTATGTTAGACGTGCAGAGTGGCCCTGACAATTGGATTTAATCTTGCCTCACTTCAGCTTTTTAATGATAAAAGTTCAGGCTCCCTTTATAGTTCAGTCTGTATCTTCCCTAAAATAGCTGTGCTGCCTCGACTGAAGGTTATTCCCTTTGCACTGCTGAGAGAACCCAGATAGCTGGCTTAGGGAAGATTCTTGATGGGCTCTGGGCAACCTGTTCTAGTGAATGGTTTAGGGGTTGGCAACCTTGCCTGTGGCAGGAGGGCTGGAACTAACTGATCTTTGAGGCCCCTTCCAAACCTAGCCATCCTATGATTCCATTCTATGACTGTGTACAGTGGGAATTTTAGCAACTGGTTTTGTAAAAACAGATTTACCAGCTGGCAATCCAGAAAGCCTTCCAGTTGTTACGTTCTCCCAGTTAGATGTTAGCAGAGCAGTTAATGATTTCCCATCAAGTAATTGCTGTTTTATTTGAGCCTAAGTAAGGTTTTCTGTGGGTGCTTAACATCATACACAGAAAATATCAGAACCTTTCTGCCTCCATCGCCTGGCTAATATAGGCCACAGGGTGAGGGCACAGAGCTCCATCCCGTCACGAGTAGATGGGTGCATGTAGACAAAGATGATAGAGATCTCACTGTTGTTTTACAGCACTCTTGATGTTCTAGTTTCCTGGTTTATATCACAGTGAGGAATGCCTGTCTTGGATGCGTCAGGGGAGCAGCTATGCCAGCTGCATACAAAGAAGTGCAACAGCCAGAAGAACGTGAATAAAGATGTGTTCTCCATGTTGAGTACATTCAGGGGTTTAATTTAGATCAGACCTCTTTAGTAAGAAAGCTCTGATTGCTCTTTCCTGTGTTCTTAGGCATTGTGGTAGACCCTCGGCACCTCTCACTTGTGGCAGACTACATGTGTTTTGAAGGAGTTTATAAACCCATGAATCGTTTTGGAATCCAGTCCAGCTCCTCCCCTCTGCAACAAATGACATTTGAAACCAGTTACAAATTCCTGAAGGAAGCAACGATGATGGGTAAATGCTTTAGTTTGAACTGTCTTGCTGCAGGATTTCACGTGTGCTTTGTTTGCATTGGAGCTTTCCTCTATTTTGAGTAATGCATAATTGCATTAGAAAAGAATGCCAGAGGCTAAAATTTTAATTAAGTCCAAATGTTCCAGACATTTTTAATAAAATTCTGCCAGCTTAAATGAAGTCGGCTCCCACATGTAGTTTGTGGGGTCTGTGATTCCATCTTTAAGAATTAGATAGGCTGTTTAATAACAAACCTTAAGATCATTAAGATTTGTTCTAACGAGGCCTTTAAATCTGCCTTTTTCTGTCTTTACTTACACCATTAACATTGCCATCTCTGCTTGGTTTTCATGTCTCCTATTGTAACTCCTGTGTTTTCTCCTTGCCATTCAGAACTTTATTGTAAGAACAGTCTTCATGGTTGTTACTTTGATTCTGTTTTTCTTCTCTTCTGCTTTTAGAGCTACTTTCTTTGGTTCTTTGATATTCTTTTTCCTCTAACACAGACAAAGGGTTGCATTAATTTGCTTAATGATGGGTTTCTGCTGCCATTTGAGATGACTGCACTGCTCTGGAAGTTGTGCAGTGCTTTTAGTTTCATCTACCTAACCATATCTCTGCATGGATCATTGAGGGCATTCGAAGTGGCAGATGCCCTCTATATGTAGGAGTCCCATCCAAAAAACATAACTCTTCTGTCACTGGACAGTTTGGTATCATGTTTTGGATACTAATTACATCTCCTTTTGAAAATACTCCTGGTTGTTATCACTTGCTAATTGGATTCTCCTCCTTGAATGCTCCTGTGCCACCTGCATTACCTAATGCAAAAGGGAAAAGCTGTCATCATGGCCTTTTTATCCAGTGTCTTTAAAAGCATGGCACCAGTGTCAGAGAGAGAGACTTCTGCCACTGAACTTCTGTCTCTTATTGCTGTTTTGCACCCTGTCTGGGAAAATAATGAGGATTTTGCTGAATAGTATAGTTACAGTTGACTTGTAATTCATCTGAACATCAGAAGAAATGTAAATTCAGGGTAAAAATGAATAGAAGAGGATGCTTCTTGTACAGTTGCTTCCTCTGGGTGCATTATATCACATGTTGGCTTATAAATAAGGTAAAGTTTTTGCCCCAGAATCACAGAATGGCCAGGGTTGGAAGGGACCTCAAGGATGGTGAATCTCCAACCCCCTGCCACATGCAGGGCCACCAACCTCTCCATTTAATACTGGACCAGGCTGCCCAGGGCCCCATCCAACCTGGCCTTGAACACCTTTGCAAATAAAGCCCTGAAGTGCATGCTAACAGAAGGGCATGGTGAATCTGTAGGAAAGCCAAGCTGACTAAAGGTGCAGGGATATATTTATTTCACTAAGATGGAAACCAAAATCCTGATGTGGATTACAGCAGTCTGGATCTAATTTGTTTTAATGCAAGTGACAACTTGACTGTACGTTGAAACAGACACTGTGCCCATGTATGGCCTGAATCAAAGAGAAAGGATAGGAAGAAGCAGAGGGAACAGCTACAATAGCAGGGAAATGCTGTCAGAGTGCAGGTGTGACCCAGTGGGCTGTTGGTCAGGAAGATTTGGTGTGGGAAGAGCACATCTGCGTCAGAAGTGGGATCCTTTTGGCTGTTTGCTCAAATAATAACTCTTTGTTAACATCACGTGAGCAAACAGGACGGTTCTGACTTTGACCTAACAAAGAACCTTTTTCTTTTTTTCCCCTCTCTCTCTTTCTTCAGTTGACACACATTTAGGAGCAGCTATTTACTTGTACAGCTGTAGCTGAGATCAGAGCAGCGCGTGCCATAAATTGTTATGATGCAGCACCTTCCCCACCATCCTCTGTTTAATAGAAAGTTCAGTTCATTTTGCTCAGTGGAATAAGTAAACACCAACTTATCGAAGCTTTAACAGTTTTACTTCCAATCTTACAGCATGCTTTAATTATCTATCTATCTGTCTATCTATATATCTCCAGCTTACTGATAGTTAGGATGAATGAAAACCACTCTGGTTGCTTATAAAAACAGTGAAAGCAAAACACTACCAGCCAAACTTGTCATGTGGAGAGATTCCAAATTTCTATGACAGTATCTCGCTACAGTGAGCAGCCACAAAATCAAAGGAATGTAAGGAATGTTGCTCTCCAGTCAAAAGTTCTCTTCGGATCTTGCCAGAAGGATTTAAAATCCACATCAAAAGGATTCACGCTAACAAAGGAAAAAGACTCCACAGGAGAAAGGCAGGAATGAAAGCAAAATCTTTTTGGTTTTGCCTCACTGGTGCATTTTTTTTTCTAGCAATTAATTTAATCAGCAAAATGTGTTGAGTGGAAGGTCAGATCTGTGTGCTCTTGGAATTCAGAATGTGTTCTTTTCATCCTGAGTGGGGGAGAATTGAGAATTGTGTGGCCCTGTTCTCTACTTGCACGCGAAGGCTCAAAAGAGCAAATAGTTGTTATAGGAAAAGTGGGAAGAGTTTTCAAGTTCCACTCTAGGAATATAAAGTCAGTCTCAACAGTAGGTGGCAATGCCTTTCTGAAGCTGGGGGTCTGAGCCAGATGAAGTTGATGTATGTATAATAGAATGCTTTCTTTCAGCACTGACCTTGGAGAAGCCTTTGGGAACACACTAACCTGACTTCTATCTCTGTTGTAGGTGCCTATGATGAACTGAGATCCCCTTCTGCTTGCCTGGTGCTTGGAAAAGTTGTTAAAGGAGGGACTGGTTTGTTTGACCTCAAGCAACCCCTTACATAGTGCTTTGCCTGTAATGTAAGGATTCTGATTTGTTCATCATCAGTATTTCTATGTGGATGCTCCACAGCTGTGCCTACAGTATCTGTAATGAGCACACATGTGCTGTGTCTCTGGTCATCTTTCCTGTGCCAGCAGATGTATTAATCTGGACACCTGATAAGCCTAATTTCTTTAATGAGATTGTTTGCACCTATAGAGCAAAAGAAATGCTTCCAAAGAACCAATTTCTCACTGTTCTATTTTTTTAATTATTATTATTTCTTACATAGACAGAAATAAAATGGAGGAGATCACCTGGGTCTCACAAAGGCAGAAATCAAAGTAGAATCTGTTTATGGGGCCTGAATCTTGCAGGGCAGGATGCTGGGTGGGTAGTGGCAGTTGCCATGTGGTTGTTGCACTGTTAGTGCAATCCTTCATCAGCCAAAGACATGGATACAGAAAATTCCTTAGGCATCTTCCAGTGTCTACACGTGGAACAGTTCTGACGCAGTGGGAAACCTGATATTTGATAAAGGTTTTTTGTTCATAAGTGGCAGCATGAGGTGCTGTACAAAACAGTCCCAGAAGAATTATTAACACAAAGGTTTTTAAACTATTTCTGCTTTATATTTTGTATTTAAAAAAAAAAAATAAAAAATGCTTAATAAAGGATGGGGCAGAGAAGTGTTAGGAACACCCTGTTATGTGACTGTTACCAAGGGAATTCTGTCCTGCAAGCAGCAGCCATCATACTGCTGGCTGTTAAACAGACAGAATCTCTTTGTGAATCAGACATTTTTAATACAATTTTAATCAGAATGAGATGCATGTAAATTGTTACCATTCTCTGATGCTTGCTCACTACTGTATAGGCACACTTTCTGCCTGATTTCAACCCTCCGCCCTGCTCTCTGCTGCCCTTAAGGCAGCTGAGGAGCTCCTGCTTCCAGCAGAGCTACCCTAAAGGGATTCGCTCAGACACTGGGAAGCACTGGTTTACACTTGGGAAAGAGTCTTTGTGGATTATCTCTGTGCATCAGACCCTTAAGACTGTGTGTCAAATGCACTGCACATTTTGTTGAAGCTTAACAAATGCATTATACCAGCAGCTCTCCAGTTTCACTCTGCAGATTTTTTTTTTAAATAAAGGATTTCCTTTCCAATCTTAACACCTGCTGTGCATTTCTCATAAACATGTGAACAGCCAGGATAGAATTAGTTGGTTAGAATAGTTAAATAGGAAAGAGCAATGGGGTAATGAGTCTTAATTTCAGATTACAGTCTGTACTGTTACAGACTGCTTGCAGAGAAGGATCTCTAAGTATTGCTTGTTGTCCTGCAGCGAACAGCACGTTGTGTGTCTCTTGGTCCCTGCACAATCAGCTTTGCAGGAAGCAGGGGTGAGTTCAGCAGGCAGGGAGGCATGCTAGCAAGCTGTCTGATGCTGGTGAGTCTTTAAAAAGAGCCTTTGGAAAATCGTGCTCTGGCTGTGGCCAGATGAACCAAACTTCCCTTTCCATTTTGTGTTGTCTTTAAAATTTAGACAGCAGGCCAGCATCAGAAAAACAATTCTAATTCAGGCTGTAGTAAGTCAGGCTGTAGGTGAACTACCAGAATGACAGTTCAGATTCTAAGTCATCACAGATGACAGAATGGCCATGGTTGGAAGGGACCTCAAGGATCATGAATCTCCAACCCCTCACGTGCAGGGCCACCAACCTCCCCATTTAATGCTAGACCAGGCTGCCCAGGGCCCCATCCAACCTGGCCTTGAACACCTCCAGGGACGGGGCATCCACAAACTCTCTGGGCAGCTGTTCCAGCACCTCACCACTCTCTCTGTAAAGAATTCCCCCCTGATGTCATACCTAAATCTTCCTCAACTTAAAGCCATTTCCTAAGTCGTGTCTGCTTAGAAAAACAAAGGAGGTGGCTGTTCATGGGCAAAAGGGATAGGGAGTGAGTTTGGCAGGGCCACAGCTGTCTGTGGAAGCGGGGCAATGTCGGTGTGTTGGCATATGAATGGGGTTAGTTTACTCTGCTATTCTTCATGCTCTATAGCATGAAGGCAGCTGAGGTAGCAACTCCTGTTAATCCTTAGTGTCAGCACTCTGTCTAGGGACTGGGCTGCACTTTCTTCAGGCAAGTTCCAATTTGCTTAAAATTCACGTGCACGGAGAAGAAGAGAGGTAGAAGAAAAGTTCTGCAGGACTTCCATTTCTGTCTGTGTGACGGGCAGCTCTTGTGCAGCTGGACCTTGAATGACTGACTTTGTCTTGCTCTGTGCAACAGTTATATACAGCTCTTTTTGAGGATGTGATCTTCCTGCCCTCCAACAGCCATGGTAATGAATGGGAACAGTTTTATGGGCCCCAAAGTGTTAGCAGTAAGTGTGATTATCATAGAGAAGAGGAAAACATGACTGAAAGCCAGGAGAATGGTTAGAAAGCTGTGCTGGAGCTTTTGCAATGAGAATTGAGCTTTGTAAATACTTAAATAAAAAGAATTCATAACAACCTTCTCCCTCCCCAAATGTCTCACTGTTCTGAATCAGAATTTGGTGTAATTATTATTTCTTAAGTTACTTCTCTCTTGGTTCTCTCTGGTGGCAGATCGAGCTCAATAAGTAGTGAAGAAACACATCAGATACGTGAAGAGTTCTCAGTGCCATTGGTGACTGTTTTCCACAGGATCAGCTGAATGCACACTGTTTACACGTCCTTCTTCCAGTGTCTTTGATGACATGATTTTGACAATCATCAAAAATAATGCAAAACTTGTACTGAACAGTCAAACCTTGTGGTAATTCCTATAGTTTTCCCATATATGCTGCATTTCAATCTGTAGAAATCATGTAGCTCTGCCATTTTCTGATCTCTTCTTTTTCCCTCAGAACCATCCGCTCTTTTAATTATGTGCTGCACAGTACGGTGCCAAGATGCTGTGAAAAAGCAAGGAGAGAAGAAAAAGTAGCTTTCAAAATTGCTTTTTCATGTGTTCTCTCCATGAATAATGCTGCATAATGTCTCTGAAATGCTGAAGGTTTGAGGCTTCACAGAAAGTTCCCTCCAGGATTGGGATGGTTAGTATATGCAGGTAGGGCAGCTGGGGGAAGAGGCTGCAGTAAATGTAAAATACTTAAAGCTGCAGCATAAGGAACTTCCAGTACAGGCAGCAGGGCTCAGAACTCTTGGATGTCTGGTCATGCTTGTTTTGGTGGTGTATCTCTATTGTGTACCAACCCACTGCTTCAGATTTGTTCCCTGAAGATATGGATAACAAATTGCCATTGTGCTGGAAATGGCAAATCAGTTACTTTTATTTGTACAATAATTGAAAAGTGAACTACATTTATGCTTATTAAGCAATCATCAAAGGCTTAGTCGTGGCAATAAACCTTTTTTTTTAATCCCACATCAGGCAACAAGAATGGATGCAAATAGCAATCCATGCTTTTTTTCTTTTCAAAAGTGAGGTTGAATGTTAGAAGACAAGAAGCAAAAAACTGTTTGACCAGATCTTGGTTCACATGTTGTTGTGCTTGTGTTGTTGCTACTGCTTGGTTACTGACATGCACAGTATGTCAGTAAAAGGTCTTTAATCATTCAGAAGCTTTCTGGACAGACTACTTGAAGCTTGCCAGTAAATACTGGAATTTGGAAGCTAATCCTTAGCTCATCTGCTGAGGATTTTGGCAAGCACACAGACTTGTGACACCTCAGGGACACTTCACACAAGGTCAAATTGTGGTGATGGGGCCGTGCTCCTGGCTCCAGCTGCTCCAGCTGGCTGCAGGCAGAGCAATCCAAAGCAAAACCTCTCTTTGCGATGAGGTCAAGCTGGAGAACTTGTTAACATCACTCATAAAGCTGAGATGTGAGAAGTGTTTTGAAGGTTTCAGTGTTAAACATGGCAAGGTTGGCCTTTCCCTTACAGTTTACATAGCATGCTGAGTAGAATCACAGCATGGCCTGCGTTGAAAAGGAGCACAATGATCATCCAGTTCCAACCCCCTGCTGTGTGCAGGTCACCAACCAGCAGACCAGGCTGCCCAGAGCCACATCCAGCCTGGCCTTGAATGCCTGCAGGGATGGAGCATCCACAGCCTCCTTGGGCAACCTGTTCCAGTGCGTCACCAGCCTCTGTGTGAAAAACTTCCTCCTAATATCTGACCTAAACCTCCCCGGCCTCAGTTTAAAACCATTCCCCCTTGTCCTGTCACTATCCACCCTCATAAACAGTTGTACCCCTTCCTGTTTATAAGTAGCATGGATGGTTTCTCACCCTAAGGACCTCTGCTGACATTGTGGGAGGTGTCTCTGCCCTTGGCAAGGGGCTTGGAACCAGATGATAAACCCTAAGGTCCTGTCCAACCCAAACATTCTGTGATCCTAAGACTCTTGAGGCTTTTTGTTTTTTAGGTAATTGCATGCAGCTGAGAAAGTGGAGGTGAATCCTGCGTGGTTGTATCTGAGAGGTTGGCACTGAGAGCAGTTGCTGAGGATGCAGAGGTTTGCTTTTGGCTCTGGGTGGTGCCCCATGGAGCTTCAGTCTATCTCCTGAGCACCCCAACCAGCTCAAAGCCTGGTGGGGGACAGGGAAACTGAAGTCTTCCTGCTCTGAAGCTCTCTGCTGCTGTTTGTAGGGATAAGAGGGGATGAGCTGGCTCCCTGTTCCCAAGGGAAGATAAGGAAAATGAGGCCATATACTCCCATGGCTTTCCTGGAAGGCAGAACTTTTTCTTAGCATTTGCGCAGCCTCATCCAGAACAGCGGAGAGAAATCTGCCTTCAAAACAAGATTACAGCTGTGTTGGTTTTCTTCAGGGTTTAAAAGCACTGCTGTGATGTGAAGGATGAGTGTCTGAAGTCTCTTGGGTTAATAGAAGGTTGCTGATGCCCTGTGTTATGGATGCTATAACCCCTAGGTGAGGCAGATCCCAGCTGCTCCACCTTTGCCTTTCTGTGTTGTTCCCAGTTTGCTGTATGGAGTTACACTGGTTTGGTGGCACCTGGAGGCCTGTGGCTGGTCCTGGTGGGAGCTGGGCAGTGATGGAGCAGCACCCATTGTAGGATCTCCATTCAGACCTCCAGAAAGCACAAGGATGTGTGTCTGAGCAAAGGAGCCATGCCAGCAGAGCAAGCTCGAAATCCTGCTCCTGCACTCATTACTACAAGTGTCCCAGAGCCAGGATTAAGCAAGCTGCTTGTTAATGATGCTTTCCAGTCTTCTGGCTTGGATCCCTCTAGAGTAGACTGCCCAATTGACCTGGAAAACTTCAGGTTGATGGCAGAGCCAGCGAGCACGCAGGGCTGCTCCTGTCTTTTTGGGAGCATTGTGCTATGTCAGCTGGGGGAACAGAACTGCCCCCCGGCCCTGCTGCATTGCATTGGGCTTTTGGTTGTGTCCTGGAGACCTGCCTGGTGCTACAGTGAGAGTAATGAGTGATCAAGAAGTAACAGCGGAACATTAATGCAAACTGCAATAAATACGGAGATGCATTATTAATGGGACATTAAAACTGAAAGGGCAAGTAGAGCAAATCATGTGCTGACAGCACAGTGCAGCAGCTCTGCAGAAAACTCCCAGGGCAGTGTGTTGGAAAGAATCAAGGCTCTGTAAAACACTCCAACACAGGCTGGTTCTGCTTTCCGTTACGCTGTGTTTCCTCTGTGTGGGTGCCTGCCTTGTTTCTGGAAGATCATAGAATGGCCTGAAAAGGACCACGGTGATCATCTAGTTTCAGCCCCCTGCTTTGTGCAGGGTCACCAACCACCAGACCAGGCTGCCCAGAGCCACAGCCAGCCTTGAAGATGCAGAATTTTAGAGAACTGCTCTGGCCCACCAGCCTTGTGAATGTAAGTTAGTTGTACAGGGTGTACATGGCATTCAGTTGTGACTTTGTGGATATTTTGGACAGAGCTGCAGACCTGAATTTTGATGGGAAGGGAAAGGCAGCTGGATCTGAGTTCCTGCTGGTGCCAAGCTGACTGTGGGAGGCTTGGGTCTGGACATGAGCTCTCCTCTTGCCTTTTAGCTTCGTGCTGCATCTGGTGCCAAGGGAGGGTAGATAGCCAGGAGTGCCTGTTCATCTCCTCCTTGCTCAATTGCGTCAGGGAGAAAGCCCAAACCAGTGAGGTCAGAGCAGATGGGGGTAAACTGACTTTTGCTACATAATTTCACAGCTTCTGCCTTGAGAAATGACCCACCCAGGCTGCTGTCAGATCTTCCAAGAGCTGATGGGACCCAACAGGGTGTGAGCTCAGAAATGTTTCTTGCTCAGTGCAGGTCCGTGTGCTTCTCCTGCTGTTGCACCGCTCCAAAGGAAATGCTGTGGCTCTTCCTGCTGCTCTGCCCGGGGGATAGGGGCAATGAGCAAATGCAAAGCTGATAGCTGAAGTCATCGCCCTGTAGGCCTTTGGGTGAGCTCTTCTCTGCCGCTTGGCATGGGATGAATGCAGGATTGAAGCTCATGCAGCAGCTCTCGTGTTTTGCCTCATGGTTTGGGGTCAGGCCAGGGCTCTGGTTGGAAGAGTGCTGCTGAAGCAGCTGTTTTAAGATGCTGATGCCTCTGCTCCTCCACCCACCAGGCTCTGTTTTGGCTCGGTTACTTTGGGTACAGCAAGCATGTGAGCTCGCTGTCTGAGCTGCTCATCTTCATTCATCCGGGAGCCCTCATGCCCACAGGAACGCTCCAAATCCATTCTGATGCCAAACCAGCAACCAGGCCACTGGCTGAGAGCTCCAGCTCTTGCCTGTGAATTTAATAGGCCATGCTAAAAGCGTGGGGCAGAGCCTTCCCCTCTGCTTCTCCTTTGACCCTCGAGGTCTCATTGACCCAAATCATCTCCCCATGGTCTAGCCCTGAAATCCTTGCTGAACTGTGCTGCTAGGAAAAAGAGCACTGGAAATGCAGTTGTTCCAGGGAAAAATGTTACTAAGCAAAGCTTTCTTCCGCATGGGGAAATGAGGGTGCAGTTGGATTTGGACTCCTGCATCTTAAGTAAAATCAGGCTTTATAGATGGGAAAGCTGAAATGAGTGGAATGCAGCTGTTTTGTAGGGTCAGCTTCACTTGGGCTTTTCACCTCTTTGGGTCACAACAAAAAAAAAACAACAAACCCAAACCCAAGCAATCCCCAGAGCCAGATATCAGTGTTCCCAATGCAACAAAACCGGGCATCTTGTTTACTGTCAACCAAAAGATTTCGTTTGATCCTCGGTGCAGAGGAGGTGCTTAAAAAAAACCCTCATCATTTTGGAAGTGCTCTTACATATGAAAAGATTCGTGCTGGAATGATATAAAAACAGCAGCCGCTTTTTCAACATTCTCAGTTCTCTTTGATATATATATATTTATATAATTGTTTTCCCTAGAATTATTTTCTAAATCCAGCTTCAGTCTGTGGAGGAGTGCCGGAGATTTGAGAGGGTTTATTTACTGCCTAATAAATGATCTGGAAAACATCCGCATGCAATTAAATAAGGGAAACTTGTGACGGTTGTACACTCCCAGGGCTTGAGTCACTTTGAAAAACAGAGCTTGCCCTTCTGTCCCTCCTGGAAAACTGATTACAAAGCATTTCTGAAGTAATGGGTCAGAAATCCCCTGCTAGAGTCAAAAGCCACTTCAGTTATTGCAGGATATTTGCAGAAAGGATTGTTTCAGGAAGTCACAGTCCTCATCTTGCACCTGCAGGGATGGGCTCTGAGCTCACCCTTATCAACAGGGACTGTGATATTTTTCACACTTGAGTATCACAGAATATCCCAGCTGGAAGGGACACACAAGAGATCTTAGAACTGGTTATGTTGGAAGGGATCTGTAAAGGCCATCTGGCAATCCCCTACAATGAGCAAGGACACCTACAGCTCCATCAGGTGCCCAGAGCCCCATCCACCCTGACCTTGAGTGTCACCAAGGATGGAACATCTGCCACCTCTCTGGGCAACCTGTGCCAGTGCCTCAATACCCTTACTGTAAAGAACTTCTGCCTTATATCCAGTCTAAATCTCCCCTCTTTTTAGTTAGAAACAACTTCCCCTTGTCTTATCACAACAGACCCTGCTAAAGAGCCTGTCTTTCTCCTAGCTCCCATTCAGACACTGAAACATTCAAGGTGTGCCATCCCCAACGCAGCTCTGTAGCGCTGCTCTGGTTTCCTAGCAAGATCTCACCCGGAGTCTTAGAAACGGGGTTATCAGACCTCATGTAATTGAAACTGGTATTAATTTAGGTGGGAGGATTTCAGATGCTGTATTACAGTGGCTTGCTGTATGACAATAGCTGCTGGAGACAACAGGCCGAGAAACATGGATGGATATGCTGAGTTAAACACTGGGAATAAAAAGGAGGGGAAAGGAGAAGCGATATCTTGGCACTCCCATTAGAGCTGGTTTTAGTATCTCTAAAGGAGGGTGAAGGTCACTCTCTCACTGCCAGGCTTTTTTCCACCGTGCCAGAAAAATGCACTGCAATTGACCCTTCCATGCACCGGGGAAGAAAATGTCTTCTTAAGTATGCCTGTGTGCAGTGACAGACGTGTGCCAGCCAAGGGGTGGTTGCCTCTGTGTGCTATCTGAAAACATGACAAAGGGCTGTGCTGGGTAACACCATGGCGACTCTTAGCCGCTGTTTCTGAGTGGTGATTTGCATCACATTTGTGTTTGGGTTTTTTTTGGCTCAGTAGCAGCAATGTCACTACAAATGAAATGCTGTTTTCTCACTACAGCGTTCAGCAGCTGCTCCTGGTTAGCTGGAGAGCAGAGCGCCTCCGGTTCCACTCTGGCTTTGCTATGGGCTGCTGCGAGGCAATGAAGCAGGAGCAGCTCCAAGCAGCCCAGACACAGTGCGAGGAGAAGCTGTGTGCTCAGAGCAAATGTCTGTAACGCTCACAACATCTGGGCTCTGTTCCCAGCTCAAACACAGATGTCTCGTGATCTCAGACACATCACATCCCTTCTCGTGCACGGGGGTAGATGCAGATGATCCTTTAATGCTTTGCAGCACGCTCTAAGACTTGCCAGCAGAAGATGGTGCTCCTATGTAAGGGCTCATGAGCCTGCTTCCTGACTGCACATGATGTCCATTTCTGCCTCGGTTCTGGTCACTCCAAAGACACTGTTCTGATTGAACTGAGAGCCCTGCGAAGAGCTGGCTGGCACTTTTGAGTCAGCACTCATTTTAGCACCCTGCAAACCACAGTCATCCTTTGTTTTGCTCAGCTTGGCAAGAAAAGAATTATGGCTGGGATGAGTGTGTCCAAACGGTGCTTATTATATTGTCCTATTAAGACAGACGAGGCCATAAGCATTTCTGTCTTCGTCTTGCACAAGTCCTCTGCTGTGCTGGTCCAAGGAAGAGGGAACGTTTCCTAGCACAGAAGCTCTTTCTCCAGCTGTAAACACCATCTGTGCTTTTAGTGTGAGGGTTCCCGGTTCTCTTCCTGCCTTCTGGCCACTGGGAATTATCACAGTTCAGACATGGTGGATCTAAAGAGAATTTGGAGCATACCAAACCATTGCCCCTGCCTCTTTGCAGCTTATAATTCCCATTTAATTTGAGGCACACTACCCCTGAGGTTGTGTGATGCTATTTCTGCAAACCTTGATAGTGTGGAGGAGAACTGGGGCATGTTTGTGGCAGTCCATGCTTTAACATCCCTCATACTTAATTCTCCTCCTGCTCTGTTCTGACTGACAAGAAGAATGGTGTGTTTGGGAAGCCAGCAGTGCATCTGAATGTGGTTTCCATCTGCCAGATAATCCTCCTTCCAGGAGCGAGAGGTGTGATGATGCACTGAAGAGGTTTAATCCAATTCCCAGACATCAATTACACTTGGTCTCATTAGTGCTTTACAGGCAATTACTCCTTACGCTAAACCTTTCAAAAGACAAAATACCCAGGAAGCTACCAAGTCCCCTTGGGAAAGGAACAGAGGAATATTTTTAGGTTTCATCAGGCGCTGGTGTGGATTGCTGGCAGACTGACCAGAGCCATCCATACACGTACCATGGCTTACAGCTGGGCTGCTGCCACATAGCAAGATGCATTGCCTTGATGAAGTCTCTGTTCTTTTTACTCGGTTTCAGCTGGTGATTTCAGTGCAGGATCCCAACCCACCTCTCTCCCATAGCAAAAAGTCCCTGTGGGATGTAAACTGCAGACATGGGTGCACAGTGCACATGGGTGCTGACAGGAACAGGGGAATACCCAGAAACAATCTTTCCCAGCACCAGCCTGGGGATTTCCTGAGATAAATCCCACATGCTCCACCAGGCCATTGCCAAGATGTTAATCCCTCTCCCCATGCATCCATGGGGAGATGTGCTCTTCCCCAGACCTGTGATTTTTTAGGTCTAATTGGGATTCACTGAATTGTGAACGCGTACATATTTGCCCTGCTTCTTTGATGACACAGCGGAGAATTTGGGTGCAGGTTTGAACTGCGTGGCTTCATCAAACCACAGAGACACGTCAGTTTGTCAGTGTGAAATCACATCTAGCCCAAAACGTTTGGGTGACAAAGGAATGGCAGTTTTCTAGATCTGCATCAGGCACTGCAAGGTCTTTGTTCGGTTTTCTGTCTGTGATCACTTCCCTGCTCTCAAGAAGCCACAGTAGCGATAACTATCTTGGATTTATATCATGTGGTGATGGGTGTTTTCTCTCTGAGGTTTGAGTGATTGAAAATACTTGGTTTTGTTTCTAAAAGAGGAAGTGTCTTGCTGTTATGATTGCACATAAGGACTTGAATATCCAAACTCAGACCAGTGGACACAGAAACGAAAGCAAACTCCCTGTGTGTTACTTTAAGAAAATGTCATTGTATTGGGGTAGCATCAGGCTGAAGTTATCTGAGATAATTAATACTAAAAATAAGTAAACATCTTTTTTTTTTTTTTTTTTTTTTTTTAGTAGTAAAGAGCTGGGAAGATTGAAAAGATACAGATGAAGGAATGGAAGGAATCATAGAACCACAGAATGTCTGAGGTTGGAAGGGATTTTAAAGACTGCCAAGTTCCAGCCTTCTGCCACAGGCAGGGACGCCTTCCATTACAGCAGGCTGCCCAGGGCCCATCCAACCCAGCCTCGAGCACCTCCAGGGATGGGGCACCCACAGTTCTCTGTGCCAGGGCCTTGTTGCCCTCACAGTAAACAGTTTCCTAACAGTTATCTTCCAACACGTTCTCTCTGTAAGATCTGGCAGGATATATGTTTTCTTCTTCCACAGGGGAGGAGGTGACGTATCGCTTCATCCTTTCAGGAAATACTTCCATGCAAATCGTATTCCCGGTAACTAAATGAGAAGTGTTGCACCCACTGACCCAGTTTTAAACAAACTGCAGCTGTAAGCGTGCATGCAGTCATGCATTTGAATACAAACAAATATACCTTAGCCCAGCTAGGAGCGAAGTTAACTGCAGCAATCTCTTTGCAGAATGAGGGTAACAATCCCTGCAAACAACCAGCTTGAGATGCGCCTGCACGGCTGCATGCTCTGTCAGGCTGACAATGTGTGCAGTGAGAGCAGTGGCTGTGTTTGCCATGAGCTTTTGTGAGGCTGTGAATAAGCACTTGGGGAGGCATTCAAACCCACGTCCCCACAGCCCTGCACGTGCAGTTGTGTTTGTACCCAGAAAGACAAATGGACAGAGCGAGGCTTTCTTCTCAGACACCAGAGCTGCGGATCTTCTGGCATTGCTGCAAATGGTTAAAAACCAAGAGCCTGGAGAGGGAGAAGACACATCCCAGTGATGCAAAGCGTGATTTATGGAGAGGTTTAAATGTTGCAGACAGGGAGTTTGGCTGAGGGCTGCTGCAGCCACCGAGAGAGATAAAAACCCCAAAGAAATGCTTGTTTCCAAATGCTAACTTGGCTGAGAATTCAAAAATACCGCAATTCTGAGTTAAGCAAATTAATTATTGACTATCTATTAGGAAAAAAAAGCCTTCTCCAGAGTACCTGCTTTCACCAGAGAAGCATATGCCTGGAAAATGATGCAAAGTTTGACCTGGGAAATGCTGGCTTACTCTATCAGCATGGCTTCAGCCCTGAACCCTGGAACAAGGCTGGCTTCCAAAGGAAGGATTTCAGGAAAGGCTGCAGTGTCTGGGTCAGGCAGCAGCTGTGGAGAGTCTGATGCTCAGGGGATGGCCTCTTCGTTCCCCTGCTCCAGGTGTGGGATGAATGGATTCCCATTCCTTTTCCTCACCATTCAGATATATTCTAAGCAGCTGGGACTTGTTTTGTTATAATTGCTTGATGTGGGCATACTTATCTGATTCAGGGCAATACTGACTTCCTCAATACATGACTACAAGGATTTATAGTTTATAATACTGCTCTTTTGCATTGCTGTGATGACAAGGACCTGCACTCTCCATCTTGTGATGTACAAAGCAAAAGCCATGCCTGCCCCTCACCCCACCACAAAAAGAGGGCTCTTGAAGTCCAGAGGGATGTAGAATGCACCATACACACTTGCAGCTCTCATGAGCAAATTCCTTCAATAAGAAACTAATCCTCATACTATAGGCATGAGAGATGCATCTCCTCTCACTCAGCCAAATGCTGAGCTCCTGGGAAGAAAAACTCAAGGGTTTTAAAGTCCAGCAGTGGAGTGAAAATTCATTCTGTTGCAAACTGAGGTTGTTTCAGAATTTTCTTTCTTTTTTTCAGTACTTTGGCTGATATTGCTGGATGATATAATGCAAGAGTCCCACAGTTTCTGCCTGGTCGTCCTCCTAGCTTCTCCTTGTTACCTTCACCTCCTTCCCAACAGGCTGAGCTCTACCTATAGCTTGTGTCAGAAATGCCATCACTGTAATCAATACTGAGAAGGGACAGCTGATCCCCCTCAGTCCTTAAGCTTTATCTTCTATGCCAGGAGTCAGACTCTATAATCCTTGTAGGTCCCTTCCAGGTAGGGATACCTGGTGGGTTGCCACCCAGCAGATCAGGCTGCCCAGGGCCCCATCCAGTCTGGACTTGAATGCCTCCAGGGATGGGGCACCCACCAATTCTCTGGGCAGCAGTGCCAGTACTAAGTTTCCCCTGCTCTCAGGCATGTTCCAGCAGAGCTGGGCTTACCAAAACGATAAATTTGGCCAGAGAGATCTGATGTCTTGTCATAAAAAAATGAGGAATTGTTGACTCAATGAATTATTTTGCTCTTTCACTGTATCTAGATTCTCATCTATAATAGCTAAACCAGCCGGGGCAAGTTTTCTAAATTGATTTTAAATTGACCTAATTAAAGCATTAAGAGCACATAATGGAGATGTACTTAACCCAATTTAACCCTTCCTTAAATCAATTACATGAAAATTTAGTAATCTGCAGAGGAGCTAACCCAATTTAAGAAAGTTAAGGCAAGTTACACATATTTGTAGGGCAGGTGTGTATCACTTCAGGCAAAAGAAATTCCATCTAGTGCATATCTTCATGTAGCCAACCCACAACAAATGTCACCCAACAATATATGCTTAATATCAATTCATAATTCTGTTTAGGCCAGAAGTGCCAATGACTTCCAGGACATCACAAGCCACTACATCTCATTTTGTTCCACCTGTACTTCACCCACTACTTTTGTTCAAGTAAACTAATCACGCTGATCTCCTCTTCCATAGGATCTTGCACATCTTCTGCCCCTGTCTGTGATTCAATGTGCTCCCATCCCACATGGACACCATATAGGGCCACCAGTTGAATGATCTGATGAGAATGAGTCTGTGGATGCACGTGACAGATATCTGACGTCAGGTCGTGCTGAAGAAGCCACTGTGCCCCAAGGGAAGAGGTCAGCAGATAGTTTACTACAACGCTCCTTTCAGAGAGCATGTCTTAATCTGAAGGCCTCAGAAGAACACGTGGCCATAGCTGCAAATGTCAGTTATTTCCTGTTAGAATTAGTCTGGCTACAGCTCACACTGCCTCTTCTGCCTCTTATGAAGAGCAATTTAATTAGGGTTTTGTTTGCTTTTCATTTTCCTTTTTCTGTCTGTGAAGGCATGTAAGCCTTTCAAGCACTATAAGCCATGTTACCATTCATGACTAATAATTGCTGTTAAAGAATACAGAAAAATAAAACGATCTGTGTGCAACAGGGAATGGGCAGACGACAGAGGTGCTTTCCAAACCATTAATACTTGGTTAAGAAGGTTCCAAGGGCATTTTCTGAGGGATGGCTATGAGATCAAGTGCTGGGGAACTCTACCCCTCTGCAAATGGGAGCTCCATCACTCAATTCCTCCTGCTTCCTTTTACAAACTGAGTTATCTTCCAGCTTGTCTCTATGGGCACTGCCCCTAGGCCCCTTATGTCCTTCCTCCAGCAAAGTATGGTCTTGCTCTCACAGAAAACAGGAAGAGAATCATAAATCCAAGGGAGAAGGAGAAGTGATGAAGCCCTGAGCACAACCAGCACAGATTTACTAGAAGGTGCACAAATGCAACCCCAAGAGTCTGCTGTGGCAAAGCAGAAGCAATTAGTGAGGAGCAGATATGAGATGGCATTGGGCATAAGCAGCCTGCAGGCCAGATAGGCACATATCTGCTGCCAGTCTCTATAGGAAAGCATCTGGAAGGAAAAATGCAGCTAGCACAAGCCTGCATACCATGTGCATGGCAATGAGTCAGTGGGGCAGCAGGTAAAAAGTATTACGATTCAACAAGCTGAAGCAAGAAACTGGCTGAGATGATAATGCTCATTCCTGTGGGTCTCTGTTAATTTAGGATATTCTATGATTGCACAATTCTGTGAATGTGGTAGACACCAGGCTGGAAGAAGGTGGTTTGGGAGACAGAGTGTTGGGAAAGGTTAAGCATCAGCAGCTTCTTTTACAGACTGGGATGATGAGGATAATTGTTGCTCTACTTTGCTATCAGAAACAGCATCAGGGCACTACGTGTTAAGTTAAACAAGGTCGGGGTACAGAGAAAACAAGTTCTAGAGTAGTGTTGTTGACTGTCTGTCAACGTGACCTGGGGATGCAGAGATGGCAGCAAAATACTCTAGCTGCCAAAATGCAGCCTGGGGAAGGGGGATTTAAGGAACAGTGCAGCAGGAAGAAAAATTACTCAATGTTCCAGGTCTACAGCCAAAGCAGGGAAGAATAAAGCTAACACTTTCTATCAGAGCTGTGTCCGGCATCAGTTCTACAGGACAAACATGGGGGGAAATACTGGTGGTAGTGGAAGGTTGGGCTGGGTGATCTTGGAGGTCTTTTCCAATCTTGGTAATTCTACGATTCTGTGAAATGAAGCAGCCTAAAGACATGGCCGGAAACCTGCTGGGGGCCGGGCTTGTGAGGTGGTCAGGGCATGCCAGCACCAGCCGTGCTGTGCAGGCCTGGAAGCAGTATGATTAATGTAGGAGACATGAACATTGCTACAGAACAAGAGGAGAGCTGCCAAACTGTGAAGAGGAACTAAAATAGAGTCAGGAAGGTGAGATTTCTTGTCTTCATCATATGCTGAAATCTCATACATTCTTCAAGCATTGCCAGAGACTTGAAAGGTGGCCAGACTCAGTAGAAGTTTATGCAAGAGCAAGATTTCCCTTCCTGTAGGATTAGTGCTCTATGTGTCCTTTTCCAAGGTCTATCATCTGCCCAAAGGGGATTCTTCCGCTGGTGCATTTGATTTTATTTGGTTGCCCCATATCTATCTTTTTCCCCATCCCTGGAGGCATTTGGGATCTGTGCGAATGTGGCACTGAGGGACACAATCTGCTGATGGGACTCTGGAAGTGAGTTTGGTGGTTGGACTTGAAGTTATTTTCCAACACAGATATTTCTATGATTTAAAATTAAACATCAGAGATCTCCATATGCCTCCTACTTGCCAAGTCTGAACAAAGTGAACTCTTGATAAAGATAAGGCCAATTCTTGAACTCTTTTTACTATTATTTTCAACTGTTGAGGAGTTGGGAGGAAAACAAACTAGATTTCCTGCAGAGCCACTGGACTGCAGGGATGCAGCAGCTCGCTTTAACCTTCCTACAGATCAGCAATCAGCTCTCAGCTTTTGTAACCAGAGGGGGGGATGAGCAGGGGATTGTCAACTACAACAGTGGGAGGAGAATGCTTTGCCTTTGACATTGATATAGAAAGTAAATCTAAAGTAGTGATCATCTGTATTGGATCCCACATTGGCCTCCTGGCTGAGCCTTGTGGTAGCAGCGTTATTTGAAGTAAAAAGGTGCAGGTGCATAACACTGGTCCTATCACAATTTGCTACCAGTTGGTTGAAGAAACATCACCAACAGAATATGGAGTGAAAACAGTGTTTTTAGTGCATTACTGATGCAAAACAAGCTACCAGGAGGACTACCAGGTGCAGAGCAGTGCCCATGGCCTTAGACTGGTCCAGAACAAGGATGAAAACCACAAACCTGTCGAGCAGCCAGAGCAGGCATTGAACACCAGAAAGCTGGGCAGATGTCACTTCTACACAAGTCCAGACCCAGGGTGCCGTGAGACCTGGCACTGTGTTACTGTTTGCTTTTGTGGATCCCCTTCAGCTTCATTGCTCAGAGAAGGCAGATGGGTGGAAGATTATTTACAGCAATCATTGCAGAAATTTGGTCAGTTGGTTTCTCTTTCCATTGTTTCTGAGCTGACATTAAACTTCTGTGCCAAAACCTCGTCGTTCCACCTCTGCCTCTACACAGAAGGAACACTGTGTCGTGTCCAAGTATAGGAAGAAAAGGCTAAGGGTGCCAATGCAGTAATTACACCTTTAGCAGACTTTTTAGAAGCTGCTCTATTAAAAGACTGATTTTTCATTAGCAAAAAGTAAAGAAGGCTGGGGCAAGTGCACCAACCTCGGACTTCTCACTGCTAATTACATAGTAGTAATATTAATTTAGCAGAAAGCCAAAGACCTCATTTTTCAAGACAGTTATCCATCTTATTCTCCATAACTTTCACCAGAAGCAATATAATGCTCA
Source organism: Lagopus muta (assembly GCF_023343835.1). Classification (NCBI taxonomy): domain Eukaryota; kingdom Metazoa; phylum Chordata; class Aves; order Galliformes; family Phasianidae; genus Lagopus; species Lagopus muta. The sequence continues at coordinate 65,586,990 of NC_064436.1, read as the reverse complement.
CCCTTACCCTCCCCAACACAGTGTAAATGATCAGATGAACGTACACATGAAGACAATTCATTGAGAAAACAACTATCATATCACATAAAACAACTATGTTATCAAAAAAGTTTATAGCCTCTACCCAATTTGATTTAAATTATCTGTGTTCTATGCCTCATCTGTGTGGTTTGCAAACAGGCAATGTCATGAGAAATCAGATTAATCACTTCTGTTTGCTGCTGTTGCTAAAGAAATGCCACAAATAGGTGACTCACAATGTCATTGCTGTGTGAGTCATCTGAAACATCACATTCTTTGGTCTCCAGTTCTGCAGATCCGTGTTAATATCCATCAGGGGTTGCCGTGCTAATTAAATGAGCTTTTTGTTTTCTTGCCCTCTTTCTAGTCTTTTAATACTGTTCAGCCTCGCTGATGGCGAGGTCTGTGTATCTGCCTGACTGGCCTTGTTTATCTGAAATGTGATGCTGGTTTCCCCTGAGGTTCACCTGAGCCAGTCTCCAGTGGGGATATCTGAGTCAGGCATTCAGGGATTCCTGATATGGCAGCCAGAAGAAGTGGGTGTGTTTAAGGCAGGATTCACGTGTTGTCACACAGTGATGTAGGGCAAGGGAACCCTACGCTGGCCATAGCATAACCACCATAAGCAAGTGTGGGTACCACTGGGCAAAGATGCTCCAGTAAATGCTGTAGGAGACTCATCCCACTCATCTTTCAAATCAATAGAAATGTCACAGAAGGCACTCAGCTTTTGACTACAGAAGCCCAAGATTGAGCCTGGCCCTTATGGTCGCAGTGATGGTGAATGTCCTCAGTGCATGGTGTTCACTGTTGAATAGAAAATGACAATAATAGCAAATACTGTACTTCCTCTGAAGCCATTTCCATCCTTCCACTTGTTAATGCACTGCTTTATCTCTAGTGCTTTTAAATGAGTAAACTTTAAAGCAGTATTTAATAGTGATACAAGTACATTTCCATTTAGGGAGAGAAATTAAATGTAATGATACGAGCATATTTATACTAAAATATTTGTGGCTTTTCCTGGTAGGATGCTTCTGCCAAGCAAACAAACCAACAAGCAGAAGAGTTCAAACCCCTGATGAAAGGGGTGATGATGTTTGTACGTGATGATAAGACCAGAAGCCAGACTGACATCCGCAAAGCCCTACCAACAAAGCTTGCTGCCTTGTGTTCTGGTGAGTGAACTGAATCCCTGTCCAGAGGCAGAAGCACAGGGAAATTCGAGCAACAAGCTTCTCTTTCACCTTAAGATTTCTCACAGATCTTGAAGAGACCTCTCTCCTTGCTGACATTCTCAGTGCATGGATTCACGGCCAGTTAAAGTCTCAGCTAAAAATAAAATAGACTTGGGTTAACCTCAGGCTGCTTCCTGGACTGAGGAATGCCCTGGCTCTGCCCAGCCTTCAAGGGAAGAGAGTGCTACAGGCCCAGATGTGGCATCACAGAGCAGGAGCATGGCTGGACAGATGGAACAAGGGAGGGAAAAGGGATCTGGCAGTGCTGCTGATGAGAGGAAGAAGAAAAAAGAAAAAGGAAAAGCTAGGAAAAGCCCTGGTCCTTCCCACAGGCTTGGTGTGGCAAAGACAGGAAAAGGCAGCCCTGACATGTTATGAGGGATGCATTGAAATCCTCTTCCATCCGCAAAGCAAGGAAATATTTTGGTGGGATTCCTACAACAGCTGTCATGTTCACAGGTGTCAACAGGGGACACCAGCACAGAAAAACCTCTTGTGGCAGGCGTCAGAAGGGTGTGGAAGAAAACCTGCAGCTGAGAGATGCTACAGGGTCCCAAAATTGCACTAGGAGTAAAGGTTTGCTGAGGAGAGGGAAGAAAAATGCAGAACCCAAGAATCTTCTGGAGCCAGACAGGTTGTATCTACTTATATCTTGAGATGAAATAACATTAAGGCAGAAGAGTGAAGTCTGGAAAGGGGAGCTTAAAGCAGCCATAGTGAATGATGTCTTTACTACTTTTCTTTATGACTCTTAATCTTTCTCTCCTCCAAGGCAGAGCAGATGAGTTGACTTCAATTTCAAGATTGTGCACTGGCAAGAAATACTGAAATGTGTCTCATTAGAAAGAGAGAGCTTAGCAATGGATGTGCATTCCAATTACACTTCCCCCTACCCCCCCCAAAAGAAATAGAAATGAAATGCAAACAAAAATAGAAAGAAAAGACAATGCAAATCTAAGTCAAAATAAAGACATGTCACAACACACAGCATCCAAAGCATGGAGAAAGTCCGAGTGCCTCCAAGCAATTCTGCATTCAGAGCATTCAGGTTACACACTTTCACAGGAAGAATTCACTATAAATCTATTACAGTGTCAAAAACACATTATTTTGGATTCTCAACCTGAAACACCACATCTTAAGCAAGTCATTTGGCAGCAGCTGGGAGAGTAGAAATGGTATGCGTTGGCTCAGGGCACTTGGTTTCAAGCTGGCAAGCAATATTCTCTTTGTCAGCACTGATTTATCTTGGCCCAGGTTTCTCTTTTGTTCTCTGGCAAGACTTCAGCAGTATTAGCTTGATTTAACATTTGTACACTTCTAGGAAGAGCAGCTTTATTTCTCCTGTCGAGATAAGACATTATCCATGTGCAGGAAGTGTTGGTGGTCTTTCTGCTGTGAAGAGGCTGGCAGGTGAGTCCAGCATCCGAACTGGGATGTAAAAGTGCTGCTGGACTCCCAGCTCTACAAGCACACCTCTGCCTCCTGCCTCGGTGGCATTAGGTCACTCATGGGCATCCACAGGCTCTTACAGAATCAGAATCACTCAGGTTGGAAAAGATCTCTAAGATCATCTAGTTGAAACCCAACCTGTCCCTGCCATGCCCACTAACCATGTCCCTCAGTGCTACATCCCCATTGTTCTTAAACACCTGTAGGGTCGGTGACTCCAGCACAGCTTGGGCAGCCTGTTCTAATGCATTACCACTCTTTTGGACAAGAACTTTTTCCTACTATTCAACATGAAGCTCTCTGGAGCAATTTGAGGCCAATTCCTCTGCCTTTTGGTTTACCTGGGAGAAGAGACTGAGCCCCACCTTGCTACAACCTCTTTTCAGTTTTAACATTTCCACGGATTTACAGAGGAAAAAGTGGAAGGCGGGTTATTTTTGTACCCAAAGTATTTGGTTTAGCAGTGACTTGGGCTAGCCTCCTTTTGATGTGTATTCCTCAAAGAAAATCTGATCCTGGCAATCAGGGAAAGGAACAAAAAAAAGCAGATGTTCTGGAGATGCTCAGAAGGTGCTCTGATGCTGCGTGAGGGACACATCTGACCCCACGATGGCAACAGAGGCACACAGCCTCTGTGTGGTGGGGCCATACCATGCTGTCCTACTGGACTTTGTGTGAGACAGGGGAACAGACATTTTCTGGGGTAAATTTTTGAGAAAACACTTTTTTTTCCAGCAAGGAAAGAGCACCTGTGGGACTTCTACCTTCTGTATGTGAGATGTGTCAAAACTGCCCAGAGCTGGTGTCCTCCTGGCACCTGAAAGCAGCCCCATGTCTCCCCACTATGAAAAAGGGCTGCTCTGGCTCAGCCCTAATCTGTCCCCTGCATGGCTTCCATCTTGCCTGTTGTTCTTTTTTCAAGGTTTTTAACTGTTTTGTCCTACTCTATTTCCTATTATGGAACAACAAAGCTGTGTGCTGAGGAGAGCACACTTTATTTAATTTGTTATGCCGTTCAGAGAAGTAAAAGAAACTCTTAGATGGCAGATCCTCAACAGATCCTCAAATCCCTGTATAAACTCATGACACAGCCAGGCACTATTTATTCACACAGTAACATAAAGCAGGACCATGTCTGCCTATGGCACATTGTCAAAATACCCCCTTTGTGCTTTCCTCAGTTGAAAAAAGCCTTGATGGGCTCTGGTAATTGCTCTTGGGTCTGTCAAGCAAATTTAAACCAGCTTTCCACCTCCTCATTGCTCCATCAGGCTTACAAAAAAAATAAAAAATACAAAAATAAAAAATAGTAGTAACAACAGAGAGAAAATACAGCACAGTGCGATACAAACAGAAATGTTTGTGTGTGTTTGGTTGTCTGGAGGTCAGCAGTTGCCCATAAATAAAAATCCTTCTCCTCCCAAAGCAAAGCCTTAGACTTTGACTACAGGGCAGGGCCTTGGGATGTGCCTGCAGATGTGGCTGGAGATCAGCAGCTGTAGCACTGCTGCCCTGTCATGTAACAGAGTTAACTTCAGATTTTGTACTAGGCAAGGACACTTCTGATAAAACATACCATAAAGCAATCAACAGCATGCACTCCCAGTCAGTTGCCCAGATATTACCAACCTGAAGAGAAACCCTTTCAGGCCTGTGCAGAGCTGCATGGGCTGACAAGCACGTATCCCTTCTACAACACATCTACCAGTACATCAGCCTGACTTTCATCTTGTACCAGGCAGCCTTAGTGCAGTTCTGTATTTCACCTCAGCTCAGCCTCAGCTGCTACTTCCCATTCTGCTGCTCACATTAACTATATATTTCTTAACTGCAGCTCTCTGGCTTGTCTTGAACACAGCCCAGGTACCAGGAAGGTGCTCTCGGAAGCTGCAGAGTGAAGGGCAGTAGGTTTCTTTCAGTCACAGCCCCACTGACTTGTTCTTTTCTATTGTAGGGTTTTTCTTCCCCTCCCCTTTTTCACCCACTGCGTATCAGGTTTACGTCAAACAAAGGTGCTGTGAAGATTACAGAGGTGACTTTCTCAGCAGCTTGGTGATTTAGCATCAATTTACAGCAGGCTGAATCAATAAAGATTTTAGTTATCCTTTGCTAAGTTTGAACCCAAAGTTGGCTGTATTTTATGTGCTAAGCACGTGCACAAATGAACGTTGCCTTGCTGTAAGTTATCTGTAAAATACAGATGTGTCTCATTTAAACGTGCACATGGTGTAATTTACCCAGCAATGGATGAAGGTCAAGTTGTAGATAGATTGTACTTGAACTGTACAAGTCAATGCGACCTGACAAAGTGCATGCACAGTGCTAAGAACTTTCTGATGTCCTGACAAGGCCACTGTTGTCTTCAGGTCATGAAGATTGGTGGAAGACCACGGCAACTGGTAAAAAACACACATCAAATCCCCTTTCCAAAAGATCAGCCTGGGGAACAACTGGGTCAATCTCACTTCAGACCCTGGGAAAATCATGGAGCAAGTCCTCCTGGAGCAGACTGGCAAGAGGTCTGGATTTGCTAACAGAATATTGTGCCTGATCAACCTGAATCAATTCTATGATAAGATGATGACTGGATTTGTGGGCATGGGGAGAACATCACGTCCCATTCACTTTGACTTCAGCTTGCTTTCAACATCATCTCTAACAATAGTCTTGTATCCAAATTACAATGTTATAGTCTGGATGGGTGGGCAATGAGATGCTTAAGAGCTTGGTTGGATGATCAGGCTAAGAATCTGTGGTTAATGGGACATGCTAAGAGGTGGGATATTGTAGGGGTCTATCCTGGGACTCGTTCTGTTTAACGTTATCCATGTTGTCCATTGCTACCCATGAGGAGGTGATGGAGTGGCTGCTCACTAATCCTCCAGGCTGGGAGGAGCAGAGCATATGTTTGAGGGCAGGGTAGGGCAGGGCAGCCAAAAAGATCTACAGAGTTGGAAAAAATTGAACAGAACCTCTGTGAATTTTGACAAGAACATGTGCAAAGTCCTGCAATGGGGAGGGAAGCACCCTTGGATAAGGGTTGGGGAATGACAGGGTGGGGAGCAGCTATCTTGAGGAGAACTTGGGATCTTGGTAGAAAGCAGGCAGCCCATGAGACAGCAGAGTGCTCAGGAAGCAAATAAGGCCAAAAAAGCCTCTTGGACTGCACTAACAGATCAATTAAGCCATCTACTTAGTACTGAACAGACCTCTGGAGGGCTACCATCATGTCTAGGGGCTGGATTCCATGAGGAGATATTGAGGAGATATTGTCTGACCTAGAGGAGAGACTGATGGCAGCCACTTGTATCTGTTGAGATCATGGAGAAGATGGAGTCAGGTTTTTCAAAAGGAAGGGGGGGAGGGCATGGTGGAGGGGTGATGAGACAACAGTGGTCAGTTGAAACATGAAAGGTTCTGCCTGGAACACTTTTTCACCATGACAACAGACAAACAGTGGGGCAGGTTGCCCAGGGATGTTGTGAAAATTCCTTCCGTTGACATTTGTAAGCCTTGACAGGGTAACATCTCAAACAACCTGTTCTGAACTCAGAGCTGGCCCTGCTATGAGCAGAAGACTGGAGAACAGATCTCCTGAGGTTCCTTCTAACTTCTATTGCCCCATGTTTCTAACGTACGTCAGTTAAGTTTATCTCTAGAATAGTTTATCTACAAAAGGGAATGTTTGCTTACTGATAACAAAAGTAGTGTGGTCTGTGGCAAATATGTATTTCCAATGAAATGCTTTATTAGTTCCCTCAGAAAAATGCCAAAGGTTGCAGCAGATATGCTGAGTAAATAGGCTAATCAAAACTACAATGTTGGAATTTAAGCCAGCAAATGATATTGTTTATTCTTAAGGAAACTATTATTTTGCCTAAGCAAAATTCAGGAAAAAAAAAAAGAAAAATGGAATCAGTGATCTTTATTGGCTTTTTAAATATATTTGCTAAAGGAACTGCATAGGAATTAGCAATGTTATAGAATAAGAAAGGTTAAAAAAGCAGCATTTACATAAATTCAAAGGAAAATTTACAAAACAAACCTACACACTTGCTCCTTTTGCTCAGTGTTTTCAATTTTTTTATTATAGTTCCATTTTAATGCGCCACCCTGATGGAGTTTTCCATAAAGGTCTTGGGCAGGGAAGAAAAAAAGGGGAAGGAGGAAGCCAGAAAAGTCTACTTCCTGGCTCAGGCTGGTGTGATGATATTCAGAATTCCCTGGAGTGGCAGCCTGCAATCTTGTGGCCAAGAGCCTTGGGGTTCTGTTTCAGCCTCCCAGGGCTGTCTGCCACAGCACCATGAGAGCTTTTCTCCTCTCAGACTTCTTTCCTCCAAGCGCTTCTCAAAAATTTTCCTAGACATCTGCAATATCACCAAATGATGAAAGGTTGAACTTGCTTTCTATTACTAACATTTTGTGGCATTAGGTAATAACTTAATTGAACATTTAGAAAAGCATTAATATATTTTCTCTGGAAATGCATTATTAATACATACATTACAGTCTCTGCTGTTAAAGCTTTGTACAATTATTAATAGGTTTACAGTGATATGAAATGGATGAAAATAGCTTCTTCTAGGAAAAAGGCATGCAAAAGGATACTGATTGTATCTGGTCTATCATCATAAGTTACAACTTTGTTTTCACAGTTCTTTACTCCAGTAGTCCTAAACCTGTCTGCATCAGTCCAAATGGAAGTGTGAATATTTCTGTCCTGTTTCCCCTTACTTCACAATAACAGTTTAAGGGTTTGGAGAAAAAGAAACTGCTTCGTATCCATGCATTTGGACAACTGACTTGTCCACAATGCAGTGCTGTTTCTTTCCCCAGAGTGGCACACCACATATAACACCACCCCTTCCATCTTGGCTCTATTCAGGATGGCACCCACAACCTGCCTTCCCCTGAAAGCGAGAACAGCAGTGCAGCTACAGGCATTAATTTGTTTTTAATGCTTCTGGGAAGAACGCACTAATGATTTTTAATGAGATGTTCTTTCAGATTACTGGGCAGTGCTGAAAACACATTCGTGCTTAAACATAACACTGAACTACAGGAAATAGTGAAGGAATCAAGGCAAAGACAAAAACGAGGCACAGAAACCCTATGCAATTATTTAATGAGCGGAAATGGTTTAAGGAGATTATTAAAGCTGGCTGTTCTAGGGTTGGGAAGTAAAATTATGAGGCTATGTTAAAATAATCATTAAAACATCAAAACCAGTAGCGGGTCAGCTCAAAGCTTCATCCAACCCAGCAGGTTCTGACAGCAGCTGATAATATGGGAGCAGAAAGAATGTAAGAACAGGGCAAACACATTCTGTATTTCCCCAAAATACATTCCCAGGAACTTGATGAACTCCAGCAAGAAGCTTTGAGATTTTTCAGTCACTTTTTAAACCGATCTAAAGTTTTGGTATCCACAATCCCTGAAGCAACGAATACTCATAACTCCAAGGCTGTGTGAAGGATTGCCTCATTTTGTTTATTCTGAGACTTCCAAGTTCTACTTTCATTTGAGGTTCCTTGGATGCCATATGTGATACACCAGTGAACAGTCTTATTTCCTGCTCCTTGTTTGGTCCACTGAAGATTTTACAGACTGATACCGCTTGCCCTCAGCTGCAGACTGGAGTGACCCATTTGAGGTAGCCGTGCCCATCTGGAAGTCCTTCTATTACTTCTCTTCAATGTTTTGAGGCTTTTCCAGTTCTACCAGATTTTTTCTAAGCTAAAGATACTGCAGCTGCACGAGGAATTCCAGATGCGTCGGGGATTTGTACAATGGCATTGTATAAAATCTTTCTTTCTTTCTGGTCTTTCATTCTCTCCTAATAATTTTTCCAGTTGTAACAGTTATTGGTTTGCGTTTCGATCACTGCTGAGTGCTGAACTTGACTTTTACAAAGAAGGTTGATAGATCTGTGAGATACTCATTTTCTGTATTAAAGCAATACTGACTCCCTCAAATGTGTCTTCTCCACGTGCTCATTAAGTCTCTTCTGCTCTTCAGCATTATTTCTACTTATTTGTCTATTAAGTATATCAGATTTCTGGGCCTATGGTTTCCAAAATCTTCTCCAAAATCCTTTAAAACATTGCCCTATGAGCAATGTTCCAGTCCCTGCTGATGCCAAAGTACTTGTAAATGAGAAGGCAGAGAAGTCAGTACTTGAGCTCTTTTCTACTTGCACTTCATCTTGAGACATGAATTCCCTCCCAATTGCTCCCTTTAAAGAAGTTTCAGAGTATTGGAATTGGCCAAAGCTCATCCATGCCATCCACTAATCAGTAATTCATAAAATAAAAATAAAAATAAAATTATAAAGTAAAAATAATATATAAAAAAAGTGGCTGCATCTTCTCCAGATGATCCTTCTGCATCCTAAAAGCCTACTGGCTTTACAGACCAGTCAAACTTCCCAGCAGGCTTCCTGCCTCTTGATTTGTTCAGAGAGAGATTTAATATTTTTTCTATCTTTTGTGGGTTGTTCCTAAACCTCCTTTTCTCACTTCTTTGTCACATTTTTGGATTTAAATCATTAGAGTTTACAGTCTTTTCTGACTTTGGATACAACTTCTGCTTGTTGAAAGAAGCCTTCTTCATAGACTCACAGAATCATAGAATTGCTCATGTTGTAATGTTCCTTATGATGCTTTTAATTGTATGGTCTTCCTTTCTCTGTTCTGGTGCATTTCTTGACAGACCAGAGAATTTATAGAGCCTCCAGGTCACCCTTGAAAACTTAAATAGTTCAGATGTTCCATTTAGTCCCCTTTTATTGAAATACGGTCTTTTTTTTATATACATATATTTTTTATTTATTACTTTACTTCTCTTTTCTGAAAAGAGAGCAGCAGAATAGAACTGATTTTTTTTCCTAATGCTATAAGAGTTCTGAGTCTGAGCACATTATGGTTACTGCTCCAGTGTGGTTGGTTCTTTCTCAGTAATGCTATTAAGGTATTAAAATTACAGTATCTTCCCACCGAGATTAATAATGCTTTGGAACCTGCCTTAGTTTGGAAGAAGACCAACAGGCCACGGTTTTACATGCTGTCTGTAGGGTACAGGCATTCTGCAGAAATATTCTAGTTATCAGTCCTCCATTAACATAGTGAGGGTGTGTGGATTTCAATGATGGATTCCTTCCTCCATTACTCCATCCTTAGCATTTCTGGAACATATTTCAACTTCTTTGTGCTGGCAAGAAGTATCTTCCCTCACCAGTAAAATAACAAGTTATATTCTAAATAGGAGAGTCAGATACGTCCAACCACAGGAGCACCATCACTTTCTAAAATTGCTATGGAAAACCCAGCCTGTTACAGGTTTCTAGTTTCTAGTTTCTGTTTCTAGTTACAGAAACCCTCTGTTGAGAAAATGCTTCTCCTATGAACTACAGCATGACAATCTAAGCACTCATTCTCTAGTACAACAGCATTGCCACAATTTTGTAATTCAGTCATCAATCAGAATGAACATTAAAGCATAACACAGCCTAATAAAACCATTAGAGCTGTGCCACAGAAGTAATTACAAAGGCTAGTAATAAGAGAGATGAGTTTACTTAAATGGAGCATCATTTACCTTACCCCACCTATCCAGATAAGACAGCTAGGATGTGGGAGACAGCAAAATCTATGATCCAGACTCTTTCTTAGAAGGCAAAATTGACTATTAAACTGAAAACTGCTTTTGGTACAGATCTAATTATGCCCAGAGCCAGGACCTCTGAAATTCAGCCACATAAACTGAAAGGTATCCAAGGTCCCAGTTATGCTAGAGAAAATCTTACAGAAATTTTTAGATACAGACTCAGGGGACAATTAAAATCCAGATGGGATAAGAAGGCATTTAAAACAAACATACAAACAAAACCAAACAAAACCTAAAACAAAACTCAGAAAATGGCACAAGCACATAAACTTAAAATGAAACTCAAAAAAATGACTTTCTTTGACTGGCTGGTGCATGTGTTAGGGGAATGGTGCTCACAGGGTCGCTTAAATAAAGACATTGAGGATAAACATATGGCTAGGCTTTCAGAAGCACGCTGGTGCTTCTCCCATTGATCCAGCAAAGAACTGCCCAGATTAACTTAAACCTTTCCCTTGCCTAACTGTATGTTTAAGTATCTGCGTGTCTACACGACAGTATCTACATCTACAACCATTCCGGATCATGGCAATGATCCTATTATGATGTACGATGAGATTCTAGCTGTCTCTCCCGCATCTGCTCTCCCAACATGGCCCAGCAGTTTGAACTACAGGCAGACCGCTGATCCACTGAGAGCACTCCTGCTGGCTTTGACTAAAGAAGAATATAATGCATCTTTGTTGCAGCTGCTCTTCTTCAAGGCTGCTTGCAAAGCCCGGTTGTTCGCTGGCTGAAGCCTGATGTGGCCGGCCCTGTGACACCCTGGGGCATGCCTGGCTGCACAGTCAGGGCCTTTATTTGCATCTTCTGGCTTCATCTGTAAATCCAAAGCAATGAATGGTTGCTCGCAATTATAGAAGACGAGAAATAAGAGCTAAGCCTAAATGAATCTTCTGTGTTTGGTTATGTCCATGGCTGAAAAAAATAGAGATGGGATTTTTTTTTCCTGAAACATGTATATTTTCCCTCGAGCTGTACAAACAGTGATCGAGGATCTGACCTGACTATAAACCAAACACCAAACGGCCAACAGAACACAAAGGTAACGCATTATCTGCTATAGAGAGTAGGGACACAACTTAGCAAGAAAAGACGACGCCAAGGTGTGGATAAGGAATATATCTACATTTAAATCACGTTTAAAGTTTCAAATAATTTAAGTCCTTCTCTTTCAGGATGTGAGCTCATTCAGTACTTTGCAGTAAGGGAACATATGTGCCTATCTGAAAACTGTGGGCATTTTCTGAGTTCTGCAGTTATTGTCACTGGTGAAAATACCTTCTCCATACCACACCTTTTGAATTGTGAACGACACCAGCTCCCACAGCTGCTGCACTGGCTGTTTAGCTTTGCTCCAGCGTTGTGTTTTCATACATATATATATATATTTTTCCCCTGCCCGTTTATTTTCTCTCCTCGTGGCTCGGGGCGTTACTTACAGCGCTATGGTAACGCCAGAAGGGGCTGTGAGGGCGCTCCCCCCATCCCGCGCTCCTTTGCATGCGCGCAGCGTACCGTGCACGCTGCATCAGGTGTATTTTCACGGCTTTTCGGAAATCAAAGCTCCTCAGCAGCTGTGGGGAGGTCCGTAACTTCCACCCAAGGTACCGAGATTGCGAAGCGAAACAAAAGGAATTTAAACCCCGTGATGGTCGTGGTAGATCTCGATTCCCCCCCGTGGCTCGCAATCACAGACGAGGCTGAAAGCATTGCGCAGAGACAAAGGGAAGAGCGGGGTGCCAGCCTGCACCACCGAACCCTCATCTAAGGGGAACTATATATATATGTGTGTGTGTGTAATTTATTCATTTATTTATTTATTTTGCAGAAAAGAATGAAAACCGCGCATTTTGAGCTAAGGGGGGAAGAAAGAAAGAAAAAAAAAAAACGGGCGGGCGAGCGAACGCGCACGGCGAGGAGAAGGGCTGCCCTCAGGGCGGCGGCGCGCTGCCCCCGGCTCGGCGGGCTCCCGTAGCTCGGCGGTCTCTCCCGGCGCCGCAGCGCGCCCCTCAACGCGCAGGCCCCGCCGCCGCCTGTCACCTCCGCCCGCCATTGGCTGCGCTCCGCCACGTGCCGCGGCGCTGCCCCCGCCGCCTCCGCCGGCTCCCGCGGAGCCGTTACCTGCGGCGGGGTCGCCCGCCCGCCCGCCCCGATGCGGAGGCGAAGTGACCGGGCCGAGCCCGGCGCAGGTAGAGAGCCCTGAATAGGGCCGGGCTCGGGGAGGCCGCAGCGGGCGGGTACGGAGGGGGGGAGGCGGCGGTGTGGGGCTGCGGGGCTGGGTTTGGTGAGGGGAATGAGGCTGTGTTTTATTTCTTCCTGCGGGATGGGGGAGCCGCGGTGGTTTTGCCCTCGGTGGTGCCCGCACCGCCGGGACGTGGCAGCCGCCGTCTCCCCTCCCCCGGTGCGTATCCCGGGCGATAGAGGCGAACCGGGAATGACTTTAGAGCTGCTGCCGCTGGCAAAACCTTCCCGTCTCCTGCGCTGCTTAGGGAGGGTGGGTTTGGGTGCCTCGATGGGTTGTGTCGTTCTGTCGTGGTGGGCAAGGTCAAAACATACGGGTGGTGGAGGGGAGAGGTTTGTTCGGTAGTGATGGAAATGGATGGGAGATGTTCATCGTGTGCCTTTTGGTTGGATACGAGGAAAAAGTTGTTCTGCAAAAGAGGGGTGATGTGTTGGCACAGAACAGGCCAGGGAGTGGTGGAGTCACCGTGCCTGGAGGGGTTGAAAGAGCTGTGTGGATGTGGCGCTGAAGGACGTGGTTGGTGGGCATGGTGGGGATGGGCTGGGTTGGACTGGTTGGTCTTAGAGGTCTTTTCCAGCCTTAATGATTCCACGTGTCTGTGATGCAATCAGTGGAGGTCAGTAGCTACCCCATGCCTGGTTTTGCCGTGACTCTGACTGCTAACATTCAGAGGTTTCTTTTCGTTCCCAAGACAGATGGTGGACATTAATGCTTTTACGTGAATATGTATTGATGTATCTCTACTAGATGTGTATTTTTAAGTCTGCTTTATGCTGTGGCTGGTCAGATGCAGTGCCTGGTATCATGGAATCATAGAACGTCCTGAGTTGGAAGGGACACCAAGGATAGATTCCAACTTCTTGTTTAGACATGGTTCTCCATCCATTTCACTGCTGTTGGCTTGCTGCCTCCTATCTCTGTTCCAGTTCAAGCCCCAGGAAGTTTCTGGTCCCTGCTAAGCACACTGAGTTTCATTGGAAGGTCAGAAAAGCACAAGGGGCTTGGCACATTGGCAGCTTCCTTTGGAAGATGAGGGATGGGTTTTCCTTGGCTTTGGTTTCCTGGGGTGTTCAGGGAAGCAATGCCCTTCCTTCCTCCCATGGATTGCTAGTAAATCATCCCTACAGTTGACTGGCAATTAGGGACAGGATGTAAGAAAATGAAGTGCGAGAGCAGAAACTTCCTTTTGATGGGGAAGCGGGCTACAGATGTTTAATTCGTGTTGTTTTACATGTCTCTGACAGCTGTGGAAAGGTCTGTTAGGTACAAAACTCACTGCAGAGTTGCAGGAGTTGGAGAGCTGGTAGTTTTGCTGATGTAGGAAATCCTGGAAAGCTTCAGAAGATCTCATGCTTTGCTAAAGGTGAAGTTATTGAGCAAGGCACGACCAGAACTTCAAATTTGTCATTAAGTAATTTTCAAATGACAACTGTGAGTCTGGACAAAGCTTACTCAAATGCAAGAGGTTAAAGCATCTGCTGAAGGTGTGTCAGATGCTTTGAAGCTGCACAGCAGTGATTCGGATGGAGGACTTCTCTACGACAGATCTCCCCATTGCAGACAACTCTCTCACAAGGTCATTCATGAATTGTTAAGGATTTTCTTACAACTTGTGTAGGCTGTCAGTTTTCATTGCTCCTATGGGAAGGCTGTTTTCTTGCTGCTCAAGCATCTTTTGCTCCTAGTTTGTATTTATTCATGACCACTGTGTGTAACATTCTCCTTTTGTTTGTTTGCTTTGTCTTTGACACGCCACACATTTAAACACCAAAGAACAAACTCACAACCTGTTTGGTGAACTAAACAAGTTGAGCTCTCTGTGGGAGCAGCCCTTCATTCACCATCCCACCAGCGCGCTGAAGCCTTGACTTCAGAAGTTAACCACTGAAATTGATTGTAGCAACATTGCAATATTGCAATTAATTTTAAGCCTTTCATCAAGGGGAACTTCTGGCATTGGCTCTTCTGCTTGTGTAGGCTTAAGTGTGACTTTTGCCATGGTCTCTTGGAGTGTTAGATGATACGGTGGTAAAAATGCTGCTGTGCCATTAACATTGTTCCATAATTACCAGTTGTTCCGTGCTATTCTGCTGCATAATTCAGTTGTAATATGAAACATCTTGGCTGTGTAAGTCTGCTGGCATGTTTCCTTAGCCCAGTAAAGATGAATGCTATGCCCTGTCTTTTCGGACCATTTCCTTAGGGATGATTTATTCTTCAGAATTCCCATGTAAGGGGAAAGATTTCATTTGTTTTGGCTTCTTTGCAAGGGCTCAGAAATGCCTCCTGCTTGTGCTACATGAACGTACCCAGCTTGTGGTGGGTGCAGTGCTGATATACTGTGTGCTTTCTTCTTCCCCTCCTGGCAGCTCAGCTCTTTTGCAGAGCAGCGTTTCTGCATTTGCACAATTTGTGGTGCAGAGAGAAGGCTGTGGAGAGGATCATGTGAGATGTACATAGGAAGGGCTTCTGAGCGCAGCCTGGTGCACTTGCTCCGTTCTTCGTGCTTGTTTTCTTGTTTCAGCTGATACCCTGTGGCTGATTTTGAGTTCCGAATGCTGCTTCTTGCACAAGTGACCCATAAAAGGAGGGTTTGTTTTCAAGAATGAAGTCTAGCTCTTTATTATGATGCTTTTCACAACAGCAGTGCTTTGGCTCACCTGTTGATTCTTGCTCGGCCGGCAGTGCTGACCTTCTGTAGCTTGTTTGGGAGCCAGAACAATTCCAAATTCAGATACCATTTTCCTCTGTCACAAGACATTGGTTGCCTCCTAGGTGTTGGAATGGAGTTTTGTTGATAATTGTGTTTATCTCTTAGAGACGTTTGCTGCTCCTTAGCCTGCAGCACTTGAGAGAAATTTCACAGCAAAGCTTAGAAAAGTTTGGTAAGTTTGACTAAAGCAGAGGGTGAGAGGCAGAAGTGGAATTTTGAATTTTATTTTGAACACTGAACCATCGTTTAGAACCAGTTGTTCACCTACAATGTTATTTCAGCAGGAGCTGTTAATATCCACACAGTTTGCTGTAGTGATGCTGGAAGGAAGCATTCCTTCAGGAGGTATCACGTGAATATTTCTTATTTTGGCAGTAATTGCACCAGATTTGGAATAAGTTGTTGTACACTGGATCAGGATGACCCAAGGTTAAGAGCAAATTGTAGCCTAGCTATGTATGTCCTTCCTTGACAGTAAGACTGGGCAAATGGGCACAACAATTATAATAAAGTTGTTAATGATTTCATGAGTTAATTGGTTGTTGATATTATAATAAGGATTTGAGGTTCCCCGTTAAACAATCAGAAGAAATGAAAATAGGGCATTGTATGGCACAGAGAGAAAACTGTCTCCGAGTTGCTGTTGCTTCTTGCTGGTTTTTGTGGCTTCAACCAAAATAATTTTTGACTGCAAACCTGTTGGTGCATTTGAGAGCATCTTGCTAACTGCTCTGCTGGTTCCATGGGCTCCTCCTTTCAGCATTACACATTCTCATTTTTGCAGAAGACAGATCGTGACTAAATGAATTACAGGTTGTACAAGGTACCTTGGTTTTTACATCTTATTGTTTGATTAAAAAGCCTTACCAGTTACAGTTCATTTTGTGAGACACACTACAGAAATGTAATTAAATGTCCTGTTGTGGGTGCTTATAACCGTATTATAGGCTAAACTTTTTGCCATCAAGGAAGTATTGTTTCTGTTACCTTTATTAAATTAGCTGAAGCAGCAGACTCTGCTGTTGATCAGAAGAAGCATCTATGTCAAGTGCTTGTTTTTCATTCAGTAGTAGTAGCTACTAAACAGATAAATCCAGAGGAGTTGTATCCAACATCTATGCTAAAGTGCCAACTTTACTGTGGGTAAAGTGGCTGCAGAGGAAAAAATTGACAAAAGTCTCTTAATTTTTTAACTTTAGTTGCAGGGTTTTTTTTCTTCTCTGTTGAGAAGCTGCAGTCTGATCTGCACCTGCTGCTGTAGCCTCCTGTCATGTTTGGTGACCATCCCTGCTAAGAAGTGAGAAGATGTCGGTCAAAGAATTATTTGAAGATGAACACCTAACACTGCTGTAACCCAAAGGTTTCATGCTTCTGCACCATGATGAACTTGCATCAAATCTTAAATATTTCAGGAATTTCTTCTCATGCTTCTAGTTTTCAGGGATCACTGTTGTGTGCTATTGAGGGAAAGTCCTAAGCCCCATCTGCAGTACTGAATCCAGGCCTGGGGCCCTCAGTGCAGGAAGGACGTGGAGCTCTTGGAACGAGTCCAGAGAAGGGCACTAAGATGATCAGAGGGCTGGAGCAGCTCTCCTGTGAGGAAAGGTTGAGGGAACTGGGAGTGTTTAGCTTGGAGAAGACAAGGCTCTGGGGAGACCTTATTGTGGCCTTCCAGTACTTGAAGAGAGTGTATAAACAGGAAGGGGAACGGCTGTTTATGAGGGTGGATAGTGATAGGACAAGAGGGAATGGTTTTAAACTGAGACAGAGGAGGTTTAGGTCAGATATTAGGAGGAAGTTTTTCACACAGAGGCTGGTGATGCACTGGAACAGGTTGCCCAAGGAGGCTGTGGATGCCCCATCCCTGAGGCATTCAAGGCCAGGCTGGATGTGGCTCTGGGCAGCCTGGTGTGGTGGTTGGTGACCCTGCACATAGCAGGGGGTTGGAACTGGGTGATCATTGTGGTCCTTTTCAGCCTGGGCTGTTCTGTGATTCTTAGAGGATGTTTCAGTTTGTGTTACAGAAAGAGATTTCCTAAGTCAGGAGCAGTTCCTTTGGACTAAACTGCCTGTTTCTTTTTCCTTTCCTACTCTTTCCTGCGTATTTTGTTACTCTGGTCAAGTGGGCCCTTCCAGATAAAAGGATTTTTACTTTCATTGTGTCGGTCTGTGATCCAATTTCAACATCTGGGCAATTTTTCAATTGGCTTTTCAATTGGTCCTTAAAACCCACGTTTAAAATCTGGCGTGGAAGTCAGGATTCGTCGCAGCAGATGCATTGGAAAGGAAGGCAGTCGTTCTCTGTGGTGCAGTTTTTGAGTGTCTGTTGCTGGAGAGAACACTCATATGTTGTTCCAAGCCAGTTGTTTATCTAATTACAGGTTCTTGAAATTCATGTGAAGAGTTTATTTCAAAACTGGTTTTGTATTTAAGGAAGACCCCATGTTTTGGGAGGATGAGAATGCCTCTATTTCGCTGCGGTTCTAAGGTGACAGTTTGACCACACAGCGCTTGCAGCTGCTGAGGCCTCCCTGTGCAGTCGTTTTCACAAGCAGCTATCTTTAGTTCCCTTGTTTTTATTCTTTGTATTACTGCATTTTCTCTCCCTGAATACTGGAAAGCGGTTTCATCCACTTTTGATTAAAAGAAATGATTGTTTATTATGATTCCTTTAGAACGGAACAGAGATTATTTGCAAAATTCTTTCCTTATGGTTTAATCTTTCCAGTGAGAGTGAAGTCTGGAAGTGTAGGAAGGATCTGAAGGCACTGTGGATTGGCTTAGGAGCCTTGGAAGAGTGTGTTGAGTGTAAATGCCAGCATCTCATAGCAGGGAGCAGCGGGCTTTGAGGATGTGGTATGAAACTATCACAGTTCCATTCAGATTTCTGATTGGTTTCTTAATGAATCTGTTAATTCCTTCATCTTCTTTTCTTTTCAAATTCTCCTCCTGCTAAGAGGCTGTGTTTAACAGGTGTACAGGACAGGAACTATCACCTAGTTAACTATTTCCACCTCTTTTTTGTTGCTTTGTTTTAGTCCTAGCACTTATCTACTGTGATATCTGTGGTTTTCAGTACTGCAAAAGCAACAAAATTCAACTATGAATTTTAACCCAACTGATTTTTCTTTTGTTACCCAACTTGATAACATCCAGTTAGAACACTGCTCTTCGTTACGAAAGTTTTCAAGATGGATATGGTATCATCAATTTGGTCAGTAATGACAAGCAATGACAACAAAATATGTAGCCTTTCTCATGGGCAAAATTTTGGCCAAGTGCTGGCAACGGTATGGCAGAGTTGGTGCTTAATTTTTGTCATTTGTTTTCTTGAATTAAAGCTATTTGATAGCCTGATTTGGAAGAGAGGGACATGAAAGGAGCACTTTGTTCACGGAGGTGCTTTGTGTTAGTATCGCCATCTGTTTTACTGCCTGTTCAAGCTCTATTGCTCTTGCCTAATAATTGCTTGATAAAAGTGTGTCTTTCAGTTTTCAGTTTCTGTGGACTTTATACTGCAACCTTCCTGATCATTTCACACGCACTTCAAAAGCTGGGTCATGGCTCATGGTCTTGAGATGGCCTGGTTGCCTGGATGCTCCTGGTTGACTCACAGAGCTGGCTGCTACTTGCTACCACTTCCCAGCATGCTGCCAGGGAAAATGTTAGTTGGTTTTCTCAACTCCGGGTAGTTTCAGGTGTGGTCCATGTTGTGTTAGATGCCATATAGCTGGAGGACAGCTCTTGTTCTGCAGGGCTTTCAGCACTGGCTTGCCTGGGGCAGCTTCCCCGTGGGTTCAGGTGAAGCTGGGTTGGACTCGATCATCCCTATGGGGTCCTTTCCAATTCTATAAATTCTCTTGTCCACGTGCAGATATTTACTGAGATTAGGTGGATGAACAGAGCTGCTTCCTAGCAGTAACCCTGTGGCTTCAGTTCTTGCCTGCACAGAGATGGTTGTTTTGGAACAGTGGCTGCTGTCGCAGTAATGCTGAGCTCAGCCCTAGAGGCTGCTAACTGGAGTTTTGGTGTGTCTGGAATGTCCTTGGATTGACAGGGTGAGGGAGGTAAGTGAAAACAGCACCCCTGCATGGGATTGTAGTTCTAGTCCTGAATGAGTGCATGGTGACGGATGGAGGTACGTCTCCTCCTGTGCTTCTTTGCAGGATGCTCTGGTTCTGCCTCCATGAGTGACATGGCTGCTAGGGCTGAAACGGCAGGGGCTGAGAGCCCTGGTCTTCGCTTGTGGGTTTATCTGGGTGCTGGGTGTAATTTCTCAGGGTGTGGCAGTGGTCGTTGAACAGTTTGACATATGCTGAGCTTTGTTTCTTAGCATTCCCACAGAAAAAGGCTGAGAAGTCCCAATTAATTGCTTCTGAAATACTCTAAGTGATGAAATCTTGTCTGCTCGAGAATAACAGGGAGACAAATGTAAATTACGGTGAAAAGAATAACACCACAAAAAGCTTTGGAGTGCATTCCTGCTGATGGCCAATTCAGCTTTCACAGCAGCTTTACAGAGATCGCTTAAGTTCAGTAGATGAATAGCAAATTTAAGTCTCTGGAGTCCTCGCTAATTACACCACAATGAGTAGCTATAGAAATATCAGTGCAAAATGTGATTGTAATACAGCATTACTACTGAGACGTCTTTTGTACGCAAATTGGGACATTTGTGTTAATGACTCTCTGAGCAACCATAGGCTGCTCGTTTCTGAAAGGGCACAGTGGTGACTATGCAACAACAAAATGTGGGTATATGCACTCTGCTGTAACTTGTCTTCTGTGCTTGGTTTTGTTACTGCTGCAGTTCTCTCCAAATTCAGATTTTTTTGGAAGCTCTGGAGGATGCTGATAGAGATGCCTTTCCAAGTGCTTGTTACTGCCTTGCTCTTCGGGGCACTCCTCTGTCATTCCAGTGAGTGGGAGATGTTTATTGACTCAGTTAGGAGTGCAGGGTCGATGTCCAAGGAATTTTAAAAGAATTTAAAAAAAATTTTAAGGGGGAAGTTTTTCACACAAAGGGTGGTGACGCACTGGAACAGGTTGCCCAAGGAGGCTGTGGATGCCCCATCCCTGGAGGCACTCAAGGCCAGGTGGATGTGGCTCTGGGCAGCCTGGTCTGCTGGTTGGTGACCCTGCATGTAGCAGGGGGTTGAAACTAGATGATCATTGTGGTCCTTTTCAACCCAGGCCATTCTAGGATTCTATGAAAGAATGTGCTAAGCTGATTGATGCAGTCCTGTTTTTCCACATTCAGAAAGCTGGCTTGCTTTCTGCACATCTACAGTGAGTAAAGCAACTGTTTGGGGATGGCTGGAATTTGTGTTGCTTAGAAGCAGGGAAAACTTACTGCTCTACTACCTGGCTATTTCAGGCTTCGTTCCTCGCTAATCTCCTTCTGTCCTCATCACTCCCCTCCTGTTTCCTTCCCTTTTTAGATCTCCACAGCCCTACCTTTGTTTTGAAAGGCTTCATGAAAAGTGTGTCTTTTGTGGGACCACTGTCTCCAGTTCTGCAGTTGGAAGTTCTTATCCTCAGAAGTTACTAAGAGCTTGCTGTTTGCAGGCTGCTCTTTCATGGTTTATCCTGCAGAGGAGATTGGCTGCGTCATTCAGTGCAGCAGGGTGACTCCAAGAGCTCACTGTTGCTGTTTGGCAGTATAAAGTTGTATGTGTGTTGGGCAGACTTTCACCAGTGAAGGTTTCTGTCAGATTGCAGTGAAACCTGGGCCCTAAAACAGGACAGACCTAATTGGCAAAAAAAATAGAAACCTGCTCTGAACAAAGCGAGGGCAGCAAGGTTCTTCCTCCTGCCCCTGTAATTCAAGCCATAAAACTTTATGGATTTGATTCAAATGTGTACTCAATGCAGAGTGTGTTCTTTTGTAAATGTGGCCTGTACCAGGGCCAGAACTCAATGTATCACTTGGTATGTTACTGCAATAATTTCTTCATATCAGGATCCTCCGATACAAGTTTGATCGTTACCCTTTCATTCAGAAATGTTTGATCTATGTTCCTATAGACTGCCTTCAAATTACTCATTGTTTATCTGAGAGATAATTATTACTTGCATTCTTCTTTATGGAAAATTGCTGAAGCTTACTTCCTGTTGTTTTTTTAATCAGCCTTTTTTCTTTTTCAAAGGAAGGATCTTTTGCCCCCCCAGTGTGCCTACAGAGACCTGTGGAAGCAATAGATGCGCTGATTGTTTTGTGCATCGCAGCTTGGCCATGCGCTGCACTGGATGATCACATCCGTGCAGTAAGGCTGTCCCTATCAGGGAGGGATCCGCTTCCCTCTTGTCAAACATTGCTGAGTGCCCCTTGCTCGTGCTAGTCTGAGCCAGTCTCCGAGGTGACCTGGCTACGTGTACTCTCCGTGGTACGTGGAGCAATCCTGGACTTTGCACGTGTTCTGCAAGCCTCTCTTTATGTTCTCTGCCATTCTCCAGTGCGCTCTGCTCGCTTTGTGCGCTGTACGAGACCGGATCCAGGCGTCTCCATGTGATACCTGCCGCCTCTGAGACATGTGGGTATAAAGGTACCGGGTCCCAAGCAGTGGTCAGGGGTGCTTAGTTGTCTTCTGTGCACAGTGTGGCAGGAAAGGTGTGTGTCGTGTCCTGGTGCATGAGGGGATCATGCAGGTGCTGTTGGCGTGGTGCTGGACATCTCGAGGTAGAGCAGTTCATCTCGGTGATCCATACTGGCTTGAGGTTATGGCTCTTGGAACAAATTTTCCTGAAGCGTGCTGGATCTCTACCCATGTAGATGTGTTTGGGTTTGCTGCAAGTCTTAGCTGAGAACAAAACTGGCTTGTAATGTTGGTGGATGGGGTGGTAGTATTGAAACACATTTTTGCTCCTTGATGCTATTGTTGGTCAATAACACAAATGCAGCCAATAAAGACAAGATACTGCTCTGAAGGAATGATGAGCTTGTAAGGCTTCGTAAGTTCCCTGAGACCTGCTGCAAGTGTCCTGGCAGATGGTGTGGGAGCTTGGAGCTGGGTTGGAGTTCCAGCTTAACTGTTTGCATTGGCTGTTGCTTACAACTTGGGTTTTAGTTTAGCTTGTCCCAAGACAAGCATAACGACCTCAGTTTGTGCAGTGCTTTCAGACCTACTAGAAGCGTTGAGTAAGGTATTGCTGCTTTGTTACAAAGGGCTACTGATGGGTGTGACATCTCAAGAGAGTCTGTGCAATTAGTAAATACAGACAGGTGAGTATTTGGAGGTTCTGGTGTGATTTGGTTGCTTTTCTATGCTACATTTGAAGTGATTGGTAAAGTTTTCTCCTGGCAAAAAAAGCACAAGTTCCTTTTTTTTTTTTTTTTTTTTTTTTTTCTTACTCTGTTTTGTGGGAAATGCCATTGTGGCTTCCTGGAGGTGGCTCTAGAAAGTGTCACTTCACAGTTGTGCGCTCTTCAAAGGATAGCGGATGCTGGTATTGATCTCTGCCTTGTTACAACTGCTTGTGGCTTCACAAAGAGAAGGAGACTTTATGTCATCTTCTGAGTTAGGTATCCCTGAGATTTCTGTGGGCTGGATTTGAGAACTGGAGGGGGAACCCATCTGTCTCACCAGCTCCTTCATTCCCATGTGTCAGAACAGTGGTTGGTTGCAGATGGACAGTGGTTCAAAGTGGCAATTATTATTTTTTTCACTTTTCTTGTAGTAGTTCTTGGCAGGAGAGCAAGTATGTGAGCATCTTGGCACTGGAGAGCGGGGAGGGCCAAGGGCTGAGATGAAAGGGAATGAATAGGGCTGAGCTCCTCCATTGTGGAGGACTGCTGTGCCTTCTGCAGTTGTCTGATCAAAGGGAGCTGTGGACATTCAGACCTGCAGCATGCTGATACAAGCTTGTGGGCCCTTGCAAACTGTCTCCTGCAAAGTGGTGAGATTGCATCTTGTTAGCTAATGATGAGTGACTGGCTCATCTGTGTGGGAGTGTTTTGACCTCCTGTTGGGCTCGCAGAGGTCGGGGGAGGGAGCTGCTGCTAGGTGCAGGAACTGCTGCAGTGCTTGCAGCCTCCTGGCCGTGCTGCCCTGCAGGCACAGCTTCTGTGTATCTGTTTTATTACTTGCTGCTCTAATGACCACGTTGGCTGGGGCTGCAGATATATTGCAGTACGCTTAGGATAATGAGTGGATAAACAAGATGGTGTTTGGCCAGGGTCAGGCGCAAATAACTGTAAGTGGCTGAGTTGGACTTAGAATCATAGAATCATAGCAGCACAAGGTTAGAAACGGCCTGCAAGATCAGGCTTGCGAAGAGTACAAAGGCAAGTACATGGAAAATACATGGAAACATTTTTGTATTCTTAGAATCATTTCCTGTTGGACATCTGAAACGAGCATGGTCTTGATCATAAGGCAGTCAGGAGGGATTTGGTATTCCTGACATGATAATAATCATAGTAAGAGTCACAGTCTTTGCTGGCAAACAAAGCACATCAGCAGTCAGTCAGTGTCCTTTGAACATTTTGTCCATTCAGAAAAAGTTGTGATAAAATGTTATTTTCTTTTCCCAGCAATGCTGAGTGACGATAACTCTGTGAAGCTGAAAAGTGATTGTTTGCCTCCTGTGCGATGGTGTAAGGTAGCTGCACATGAAGATGAGAAGACCAATCTGGTTTTTAAAAGGTACTCACAAGTAAGTGTCTTTGCAATGGTAATATAGGGGCAGTTGCTCTCCCCTAGCTTGGGAAGTTACAGAAAGAATAAAGAAATCGAGGTATGGGATTGCCACAGGAGCTGAAGGAAGGGTTAGGAACACAGCTTCTGTTGGGGCACTCTTTGAGGAGCTCAGATTGTCTTGTATTAAACGTTTTCCCAAGGCGTTGTGAGATTCCAGTTCTTTGCTCACCAGTGCTTGCAGTCTTTTTGAGGTACAGATAAGTACTAATGCCAAGGCTTTTGTCTTTTTTTCTCTTCCTGAAATCTTGGGAGCCTGTATCAAATTTGTCTGCATGAGTTTCAAGAAGCACTGGATACTGAGGAGGTGCATTTGTAAAAACAAATGTACAGACCTTAGGAAACCATAGGAAATAGTTAAGTTTTAAAATAAAAGTCAGTAATAAAGCTCAAACTATATATCTGAATCACAATCTAACCAAATAAGGGTTTAATTATTGTGTGTTGGTTTAAACGTGAAATGAACCAACAGTGGAAATAAACACTGAGGTTCCATAGCAATGAGAAATGAGTAGATCAAAACCACAGATAGCTTATATCACTCAGTTTCAAGGGATTGTGTCCCCAAAACGTGCAGAAGAAGAAAAGAAATAATTAAATTGGGTTCTTCAGTATAAACTCAAGCATCTAAATTTTGCAGTCTAGCCTGCCTGCGAGTTGAAGGTGTTGCTTGTGAATGATAACTGTTAGCTGAAAACTTCGCAGTTTGAAGTTTCTTTCCTTTTTTAAACTTGCATGAAAAGACATATTTTAAAATAGTATTTCCTTTATGGTATGAAAAGAGAAGTAATTTCTTGGTTTCTGTACGTGAGGAGAAGTGTTTGACCTACCAGAGATGCATTTAAAGTGTGCGCAGAGAACTTCACAGCATCAGAGTGTCTGTATGCAATGGTTTCCTTATCGAAGCAGCCTGTATGTTTTCATACTTTCCTGTGCATAGCTGTGAGGAGTTGTGAAAAATTGGAGGAAGAAGGACTTAGGTTTGTTGGTTTGAATCAAATGCCAATCCTCATCTGAACTTCTTCTACTGTCTTTACTAAAAAACAAACTCATTTAGCAGTTGGTGAGTTGCTGGAAAAAGTGATTCTGTTTTTCCCCTCTCCTAACCCCTGCATAAACCCGTTTGTCTTTTAGACTCCTTGCACTGTTTGTGATTGGAGGGTGCTTCCTTTATATCCTCAAATTACATTTTTACCCTGAAGAATGTGACAGAACAAAAACACCATATGTGGACTTTGATCGTGTAAAGGTCAGTATCTGGGTTTTTTTTTGTTTTTTTACTTGGTTGAAACAAAGTGTTGCTAATAGTCGTTATGAGTCCTTATAGTCGTTATGAAATGACTGTTCATAAATGACATACCATATAATAAGGGTTATAGGATTGCTGCACTTTAATTCTCTGGGTTGTGCTGGAGCAGTGATCTGCATGCATGCCAGAAAGGCAGCTGCAGCCAGGCTTCCTGCATGGTGACCCAGAGCCCATGCAAGGCCCCAGTTCCTCAGCTGGCTCCGTGCAGCAGCAGAGCAAAGGGCTGCAAGGAGACAGCCCAAAGTTGCCAGGGAGAGCAGTTTTCTGTGAACCTTTTGCTGGCACTCAGTTTCAGGGAGTTACCTCCCTTCTCCTTGCTGTTTGCCTTTCTGTTGCATCAGTGCCAACTTTTGTGTTCAGAAAACTTGTGCAGATGAAAAATAAGCCACCCAGAGCCAGTGCATTAAACCAAAAGTTTATTTTTACTAAAGCCAGTTCCCCAGTCTGCTTTACCTTCTAGATGCTCCCATGTTTTTGGATTCATTTGTCAAATGTGTAGGAGAGCTCAGCTCTTTATTTATGTGCAGCTCTTTGTTTATTTGTTGAAGGTAGCAAATACTTCAAGTGCAGGTTTGCACATGGCTTCTCAGCTCTTGTGACAGAGATCAGTAAAGTTTTCTTTCTCTCGGTTCTTCCTGACATTTTTCTGCCTTTGCTACTTGACCTGCTTGCTCTTTATAATGCATTACTTAGCTTGGGGTTGTTATGTTTCTGTTTTTGAACAGCTTGGCTCTGAGATAATTTATATTTAGCAGAAGCCCTCAAGCTTTGCTGCCTGTACATCCTTCCTTCCCCACCTCCCACCTTATTTAGTAGGTTTTCTACAGGTTCAGGGAATCTCTTTGCCTCCTCTTTGCTTCTCATTTGGCTTCTTTCTTTTCTTGGTAACACATTCTTGTTTCCAGCCAACATCCACCGTAAGCCAGGCAAGCCTGAAGTTTATGTGGGCATGTACATATTGCTGTCCCATCATTCATTTTGTTTGTGCTAGATGCAGGAGGAGGAAATATTGCATTTTTGTCTAGCTAGGTAGCAGCCAGTTGCAAACTGTTTGGAGCAGCTGGTGATTGCTATTAGCTGTCAGCCTTAAAAATGAGGCTCTTCCAAAGATGCAGATGGTGACGTGCAGTATGAAGTTGCTCCATTGTGACGTGCCCAGGAAGAAGCGCATTGTTTGTGCTTGGACTTACAGCGGCCTTTGCAGCAGAGATAGTTCTGTGGATTAATCTATTTTAGGAAAACACAACAGCAGAAAACCCCCCCACAAATGATGCCCATTTTACTTCCTTGCGTACTCAGATATGCACTTCCCTTTCCTTAACAGTACAGAAGGGGAACTGAAATAGCAACGCATCTTTTAATAACTGCATCCTCCATCCCCAACTTTTGCTACTGTAGTTTCATTGGAGGTGGTTGTTCTTGTGTTTGTTTTTTTTAATTTGAATTAAAGTGGATGAAAGATAAGCAGAATTACGTCAGGGAAGAGAATATTCTAAAGGATGTATTTTTAAGTGACTCAAAATGCTACCTTTGCTGTTTTTTCTTCTTTGCCTCAGATGCTGGCTTGCCAGTACATAGTTTTGAAAACTATGCATGTTTAACTTCTTTGATGAGACAGATCAATCGTAATTTATCTTGCAGCTTAAGCTTTCTCTGTAACTTGGTACCGCAGCCCTTTTTATTCTGGTGATTCGTGTTTTGAAACAAGACCTAGAACTCCCCCACTTTGCATTCCTCTTCAAGCTGTGTTTTAGTCATTAGCAAAGCCACTTCAGCAGTACCTCTGGGGAGAAGTGTTGCTTTCCTTCGATCAGTAAAGCAAAAGCAGGCTGCCATTTGCCAGAACTTTTACCCAGCTGGTGTGTCTCTGCTGAAAGCTCAGGAAGGGCAGATTTCAGGTTACACAGTTGAGCAGTGGATTAGAATTCCTCTTGCACTTTCACTGCTGAATTAATGGGTGAGGGTAATTTCACATTGTTTTTAACAAGAACTCTCCAACAGATCTTAGGGAAGGTCTCTCTTGAAGAAAGTGTAGCTTTCACTAACCTCTTTTTACTGAATTAATCTATTCAGAAAATCTGCTAGCCAGATAGTCTCTGTCCAGTCATCTCATTCACTTGCAGGTTTTCACCCTGAGCTGCTTGTTATTTGGTGACCTCTTTAAAATGCCTTGTGCTTCCATATTTAAGTTCTTTTTATGAAACTCTGCTTAACTGCTAGTGGTCACCTGGTGGGTTGCATTAAGAGTTTTTTCTCCCATTCCTGAGACTGAAATTGTGTATGTTTCCTTTCAGAGAGCACAGCAATATGCCAGTGCTGTGTTGCAGGAACAGTGCCGACCTTCGTATGTGAAAGAAGCAATGGGAGAGTTATTTGCAGAGAAATACAGCATGGACATCCCTCCCTTTGTAGGAAAAAACATGGATGATGATGAAGCTCTATATAAATACGGACCTCCCTTTGGATTCCACAGGTTCTTTAAT
This sequence comes from Lagopus muta, assembly GCF_023343835.1. Taxonomy (NCBI): domain Eukaryota; kingdom Metazoa; phylum Chordata; class Aves; order Galliformes; family Phasianidae; genus Lagopus; species Lagopus muta. The sequence goes on along the minus strand of NC_064436.1, from coordinate 65,559,168 downwards.
AAGCTTAAAAATCTTCTTGAACTCTTACCAGAGCACGATTTGCCTGAGGATTTGAAGTCAAAACACTGTAAGCGTTGTGTTGTTATTGGCAGCGGTGGAATTCTGTATGGATCAGAGCTAGGTCACTTACTGAATCAGTATGATATTGTTATAAGGTATGTATTTTCTATTTAAAGACTCAAGCTATTTTACTTTATTAGCCAACGTGTTTTCTTATTATTTTTTATTTTATTTTATTTTATTTGGTGAGGAAAACATCTCCAACTTGTTATGCAGCATTTCAGGCTGCTTCTGAAAGTGTTTTTGTGAAACGTGTTTGTGAATGGATAAAATTCCAATCTTGTGTTCACATTCCGTGTAATTATTTGTGGACTACAGATAACAGAAAACGTGGGCAGAATTGAGTTAGGAACCAATAAGATCCTAGACAAATAGGCAACCTTGTTTTTATCCATTCATATATTTCAACTTTTTGAGGTAGCCTTTAAGATTCATTTCTGTCTTCCCCCTTTTTTGGTTGGGATGTGTGGTTTCAACAAGGTGAAGGGCTAGGAGGATGTGCCCTATGAGGAGAGACTGAAGGAACTGGGGCTGTTTTGTCTGGGGAAAAGGAGGCTGAGGGGAGACCTTACTGCTCTCTTCCAGTACCTCAGAGGTGATTGCAGTGAGAGCAGGGTTGGTCTCTTCTCACTGGTGACAGGTGACAGGACAAGGGGAAATGGCCACAAGTTGCACCAAGGTAAGTTTAGGTTGGATATCAGGAAAAACTTCTTTACAGAAAGGGTTGTGGTGCTCAGGGACATGATTTAGCAGAGGGTTGTTAGAGTTTGGGTCGTGTGATTAGGTTGTGGTTGGACTCGATGATCTTTAAGGTCTTTTCCAACCTGAGTGATTCCATGATTCTACAGTTACCCATATTTGCTAATGTCCAGAGTATGATTTGTGTTCATGTGTTCCGAGTGTTTCTGTTTGACCTCTTCTCTTTGTAATTTGAGTCATGTAACATCACAAATTCAATACAAGTGTGTTCATGAGTAGCTTTGTAAAGTAAGACTTCTTCCTTTTACAAAGGGAAGAGTTGGTGCAGTTAATCAGTGTCTCTTGTACAGAGGTGAGCAAATCTTGGTATGGAGAGGGCAGAGAGTTTGCATTAAATGTGCACTGAGATTAGGGTTGGCAGCATGCAGTTGACTTTCCTGTTGATAAAGAAAAGACCATGAGGTTTTCACTTCCACAGAAGTGACAGAGCTTACAGTCTCTGGTTCTTACAAGCTTCCCAAATTTTGGTGAGCTGGAATGATGTGAGCACACAGGATGTGCTACACTGACCTGTGTGGGAGAGAAGGGATAATCTGAATGCCTTTTTTGTGTGTAATGCTCCTGTGTGTGCATGCAAGCAGTTGTGCAGGAAACTGCCTGTGTGTTTTTCTCTTTTAAGATGGAATTGGCACAAGGCAAAGAATGTGAAATTCTGCAGTGCTGGTTTAAGTTGCTTTTCTATTCAAGCTCTTCCTTTTGATGCTTCGTACTTTTGCCAGCTGCTCCAGAAATAGAACTGGCATCTTCTCAAAGATAAGGAGTGGATGAGTGCGTGAAGCGAGGAGCATGGAGATACTGAGAAAACATTGTACTCTGCTAAGAAATCTGTGGGCCAAGGACACGTTCTTTGTTTAGTGTCTGATGCTTTAATGAGACTGTACTCTGCACTTATTAACTACAGTTCCTATCTATGTGTCTTTATAGGTTAAATGATGCGCCAGTTCAAGGATACACAGATCACGTTGGTAACAAAACTACTATAAGGATGACTTACCCAGAAGGAGCTCCACTTTCTGAACATGAGTATCCCCCTGCTAGTTTGTTTGTGGCTGTCCTCTTTAAAAGTGTTGATTTCAATTGGCTTCAAGCAATGGTAAAAAATGAAACACTGGTATGTATGGTGACAGTGTCATGTAACTGAGATTTTTTTGTTTGTTTTCTGTTTTCTAGTGCTTACTGGTGCATTGCTTCCTCATTTAGTATATTGGGGATTTCTTATGTAGCTTTGGTTTTGGTGTTGGTTTTTTTTTTTTATAGCTACCTCTTAGTTACAGTTGGTAGCAGCACTCAGAGTTAGGCCCCATGCTGACAGTGACTTCTTTTTTCCTGCAGATATTGGTAGATTACAGACACTGAGCTACGTGACATACTGAGCATTTAACAAAGTAGAACTCATTTCACGTTGGATTTAAGTGACGTGTTCAAGTCTGCAGAACCCGAAGTAGAAATGAGATTTTGGGATGCTAGTCCCATTTCTTTAACCACTGACATCTGTGCAGCTGCAGTGGTGGGCATACATGCAATTAACTGTACTGAAGTCATTAGTTCACATTTACCCGTGGTTCCTGAATTAAGAGGTCACTTATTTCTCACCAAATGAAGTGTACATACCTCTAAAGAGCCGATAGCAGAGTTCCATGTTTCCAAACTCTTTAAACCAGTAGTTTTTTACCTCTTTCAATTTGCAGGCACTTACTTTCCATAAGTAGAAACACCCCAGCTGGGCTTTTCAGTCCACACTTTGAAAACAGCAGCTTTTTTTTTGTTTGTTTGTTTGTTTTTTAGTTTTTGTCTAGTTACTCCAAGTTCCCTTTTAGTTCTGTGTGATATGTGCTAATATATATTTATTTTTTCAAAGTGAAAGCATATGAGAGACCTGTGATATTGATTATGGCTGCCTACTGCTGCTTTAGTGAAGGTGTGTAGGGATATTGCCTTGTTTGGAATACTTTAAATATATTTTGTGGAGAGGAGATACTCTTGAATGTGTGAATTGGTGCAGTTTTAACAACTTGTGCTGCCTAATTTTTCTTTTTTCAAAGCAAGGACAGGACAATGTTGGTCTGTCCTGTTGGTCCTGTTCTTTTCCCCAGCCTTTTTCCTCTCATTGTTCGTGTGCTACGGATGGTTAAACAAAATGTATTTATGTTGAAAAGCAGCATAAGGGAATGTGGCTCTGCAGCAGTTTAAATCAGTTCAAGACCAGGTTGCTGTGGCTCTTTTCTGTCCCCATGCCTGAGCATTCCCACTTTTTTCCTTGCTCCGCTGTTTCTGCTGTGACAGAGAGCCAGTTTTGGGAACTCATCTGGAAGCTAAATGTCTTTATTTATTGTTTGAAGTGCTCAGAGAACAGGCAGGAAGATGGGGCTGCAGCAAACAACACTCGATTGGTTTAAGCTGCTGTGGAGTTGCACCTTGGAGCAGAAAAGCCTGTTTAAAACAATACAGACCTACATTGCAGCTCTACCAGTTTTATAATTTCTTTACTGTTGCACGTTTTTTGGAAAGATTTGTAAATTAGCCTGATATGGTGTTGCTTTTTGCATCAGCGTGCATCTAATTGAGTGTAAATGGCACAAGATCAGAATTGAGTTTGCTGAGTCTAATGTAAATCCTTTTCTGAAGTGGTGCATTTATCACTGGTGGCTGCTGTCAAACAACAGCTGCTTGCTTCAAAGCCTCAGCAATTGTTTTAAGACAGGGGCTTACTTCAAAATGCCCTGGTTAATGTTTGTAGAAAACTGATTCCCTTTCTCCTTTCTTCAAATACTGCTGCTGCCCAGTTGTGCTGGGGAAGGTCCACAGCTCCTGGAGGTGGTGGTAGATGCGTTGACTGATGAAACACACCGTGCAGTCAAATACTCAGAATAAGCAGACTTTTTGCCTGCTGCCCTCTCTCAATTCCAAACACTTTGAAGGTTTTCTCTCTGCTAGGTCGCTCACTTGAACAGTGTACTGCTATTCTGGAGCCACCTGAGCTGTAAACTGTTTCCTGAATTTCTGTTTATGGGTGATGACTTCTGTAATTCTCATCTGATACGCTTCATAGTGCCATAGTGTTGGGCTAACTATTTATTTATTTCTTTATCTTAGTCTCTGTGGATACGACTTTTCTTTTGGAAGGAAGTTGCCAAGAAAATTCCTTTTACATCAAAACAATTTCGGATTCTCAATCCAGTCATTGTTAAAGAGACAGCCCTGGACATCTTAGAGTTTCCCAAACCTCGATCAATATTCTGGGGTTGGGATAAGGTAAGAAGTTTCATTTTAGGAGGAAGAAACTGTATGAAAGACTAAAATAAGAAACTGAAAAACGGTTCTTCTTTCAGAGTTGGTTTTTGTAATGCCAGTGCTTGTATGAAAAAGTAGGGAAACGAGCTCTTTCTCAGAAGACTTGTATTGTCTTCATTTGTGTAAAATCAAATGAGGATTTCAGTTCACTTTTTTAAGCTAAGGTGTTGTGCCTGTGATGAGAGGAGATGGCCTGTTGTACAAAGCTTTCAGATACAGTAAGACGTAAATTCATTCCAGTGCAGCGCGTTCACTCATGCATCATTGTGACTAGTGTTAAATGTTCAAAGCATACACCAGAGTGTGTTGAGAGCAGTCCTGTTAGGTCGAGCCAGAGGTCAGCTATGGACAGGCACATCTCTGGCTGTGGGAAAAGCAGAAAGAGTATGGAAACAGGGGAATTGTAAAGCAGACTTCCCACTGGCAGGTTCTTCCCACTATGGGAGTTTCTGTGTGTGTGCCTTGGTGCTCAGTAGCAGCTGGTGGGTGTATCTGCTCTCGGTAGCCTTAGCTTTTAGCAATGGCATGGAGTGATGAATCACCCGATTTAATTAAACACTGCATTTTTGTTAAATTTTAATCATTTGTCAAATTGTGTCAGCAGTTCTCTTGAGCTATGGGAAGTACTGAGTAACCATTGCCTTTTTACGTTGCATGAAAGCAGTTATTGCCAACATATCATAGAATCATAGAATCACTCAGGCTGGAAAACACCTTAAAGATCATTGAGTCCACAACCCAACCACACTACCCTAACTGACAGCCCTCTGCTAAATCATGTCCCTGAGCCCACATCCAAACGATTTTTATACACATCCAGGGATGGTGACTCAACCACCTCCCAGAGGAGCCTATTCCAGTGCTTAACAACCCCTTCTGTAAAGAAGTGTTTAATGATATCCAGCCTAAACTTACCTTGGCACAGAAATGTTTTGAAGGACCGTCAGATCTCAGTGTTTCTTTAAACAAATAATGTAATATTTTAGGATACAAGGAGGCTATGCGTGGTTTGGTGTACTCACCTTCTTCAGCAGATGTTCAGTGAGAAGTAGGTTTCTAAGAATACTGTTAGGATGTTTCTTGTCAAAGGCTGAACCAAGCATCTATGAAGAAATGCCAAGTGTGACTACATGTCAGGAGTTGTTTGAGTATTTGGAACGAGGGTTCGCTTGCAGTCAGAATACATAGTAATAGGGCATTTTGCCCACAGTTCACAGGAGAAAATGTAGTGTCAAAAGCCAAAATTCTTATGAAGGGCAAATACTCAAGTTGTATTAATATCGGCCCTGAAATTTTTGGTTTAGGTCCTTGAACTCAAATTTAGTTTTAAGGGATTGATTTAATCTTTGGCTGATTTAATTTGTAAGTGAGGAAATAGGCTAATACTGTGAAGTGTTGTAAAACTGCCAAAAGAGAGCATCTGAAGCCATTTGAATTCAACAGACTTGTTTTTTCTCTTTTCCTCTTCTTAGAATGTACCCACAATTGGGGTCATGGCAGTTGTTCTGGCCACGCATTTATGTGATGAAGTAAGCATAGCAGGATTTGGGTATGACCTCGACCAGCCCAGCACACCTTTGCACTATTACAACAACCTCTGCATGGCTGCCATGAACAGACAAACGATGCATAATGTGACAGGTGAAACCAAATTACTGCAAAAACTGGTCAAAGAAAAAGTTGTGAAAGACCTCACTGGTGGAATACATTGTGAATTCTGCAACAAAGACAGCTAGTGATTGAAGTGCAGCATGGTCTGGATTTGTTAAATCCCCAGAAGTTTTGTTGGAACAACCTTTAAAGCTTATATAAAATGGACTTGGAATCTCTGCTGTCTTTTTTTTTTTTTTTTAATGCCAAGTTCCATTTGTTGGACTTTTACATTTATTTTGATGTTCGATTTTATTTTGCACATTTTTGTGGATAACTGTAAATACAACTCAGCATTGAAAGAGATCCATTTAAAATATTTGATGTTTTAAGTTGTCAGAAGAGAAGCAGAGATTTTGTTTTCATATGTATATGGTTACACACAGTGCTACCCTGAGTTGTCTGACAGCATAGAAGATTTATTTCCCATTGAGCTGCTGTCTTTGTGGATCCAATTCCTGGTGTATGACTCCTTTTCATGCATGCCGTGAAAAGAAAGGCGTATGTTTCTCAAATCCCACTTCTCACAACTTGACCATTGTGTTTCTCCCTCAAATATTAATATTATTTTGTTTTTGTGCTGATGTTTTTTTTGGAGGAGGGATGTGGGAGTGGAGGCAAAGGAAAAGGAACTGTTATGGCCACAATTGACGAGTCAGTACTTCGGTGTCCACACTTGATGTTAGAATCCTCGATCCCATCGTGCATCAGGTTAGAGCCCTGCTTTTGCATGAGGTAATTTGGACCCCAGGGCATGTTGTAAAATGACGTGACCCGTAGGAGGCTGACACCTGAACCCAGTTCTTCCTTCAGGCCATTCCTGCAGACCCAGACGAATGTTTCTAAGTAGTTGATTTGCAGCAGAGTTCAGCTACTCCAGGTAAAAAAGTGGCATTAATACAGAATCTGTCCTTTTCATTTCTAGAGTGACTTGAGAATCTCTCAGTCAATAACACACTGGTTTGTATAAACCTTCCGTTCAGCAATAATACAATCTATGAGTAGGCTGAAATTTATCCTGGTTTATTTTACAATCCTTTAGCAATTAATTATGGCTATTGTTACATTAAGGGTTATCATCAATGTAAACTATTATTATGAACTCTAGTGTTGGTTGCTAAAATTGAAGGGAGAGGTTGGATTATCCTGGATAAGCTTTTAAGTCAGCAGCTAGCTGAATATATGTAAGAAAACCACAAAATCATACTGAGAAAGTATATGACCTAGGAAGAATGCCTGCTGAAAGCAGCATGCTTCTTGAAAACCAAAAGCTCAACCTATAGGAACATATACTCTTGTGACTGGAAGTCAGTGCATTGCAAAGAAACTGGACTGCGCAGACCTGCACGCAGGTGTAGTTGCTAGCTCTGGGACTGGTAGAGTAGTAGGTAGGACTGTTTGCACTGAGTGTTGTTAGTCAGCCTACAGCATCTGAAAAATGCTTTTTGGGGGAAGCTTGTTAGCAAATCCATTAATGGTTGGCCTAGGAACATTGTTTAGAGTCACGGACTCTCCACATCGTGAACATTCCCACATTTTTTTTAGTTTTTATTATGGGCTGAGGGGAACACAGTATGGAGGTTCAAATATTCCAGTATCTAATGAGGGAAAGTAAGATTATGGTAGTTGTGGATTTTTTTTGTATTTATTTTTTCCCTGGTGAGGAGATCTAATGAATGGTGATGTTGAAACACAGAAGCAGCAGATGGATTCTGGCTGTTACGCAGAAAGGCAATAAAATATCTTGTGACCATAAAGCCTAATTCTGAATAAGAAATTGTGGACCCTAACTTTCCTTAGTCCCATGTGTGTCCTTGAAAGCCGGTTGTGGACGATAAGGAAATATCAGAATCGGATTCTTGTCTCTGGCACTGTTGGTGTTCATAGCAATAATGTTAATCTAAATTCTCCTCCTCAAAACACGTTGATTTTTTTTTTTTTGTGGTAGCAATAAATTTCTAGTTTGTTTTCCTGTAAGTATAATAATTATATTGTTTAATTTAAAGCTATTTCATGTTTGAAGAGTTTTATACAGATGATCTTTTAGTTAATATATTGAAATGTGCTAATTATTTTCTCTCGCTATTTAAACTAGCAACAGAGTATGTTAATTCCATTTGGTATTAATGAAGAAATGATGGAGTTCAGAGCGTGTGCGTTGGGAGGATGTCCTGAAAACACCAAATTATGTGTTTCAGAGCACTTGATCCCTTACCACTTTGCTTTAATCAGGAAATTGAAAAAGAATCAGTTGATCAATGTGAATGCCAGTAGCTTTTTGGAGATGTCATATTTATTGTCAGGTTCTTAAATTATGTTGATGTGGGGTTAGTTTTTTTTTCCAACCAGTTTTGTAGCTTGTGATAAAACATTGCTCTCCATTGTAGTGTGTATGTGGCGTTGGGTATTCCTTCATGGGCTCGACCATACATCAAATGGCAGCAGAGTTCACCTTGCAAAAAGCAATAAACTGATGAAACCACTTCCTATTTATCTGTCTCACCATTTGCAATTTGTTCAGCCTCGTTTATTAAGGACGTTGTGTGCTTTGTGGATCCCGTTGAAAGTTTCAGTGTGATCCCATAGCTTCAACTCTTTCCTCCCTTGACTTTAGAGTGGTTGCATGTACTTGGATTATTATGCTGCAGTCCTTCAGGTGAGTTAAACAGAAATTCTCTGCGTCAGGAGAGAATAATTCTGAAAGTGTTTTGAAGATACTTAATATCTGTGAAGCCTTTTTCTTCCCCCTTCCATGTCCTTCTAGAAGATTGCCAAGATATGAGCACCATGCATATTTTGGCTAGGTCCTTTTTGTTCAGACACACCGTGGGAGCTTTGAATTGCTGAGTGTGAATTCATGGTGCTCTCTTTTCAAGTCTATATGAATCCTGTGGCAGCCAGAAGGTGGAGACAAGACATCACCTTGGGAAAACCCATGGGTAAAGTTACAGTTCATTTGTTACCATACCATGAATCTGAGCCAGAGTTGCATGAGGGTACACAGCCACTGGGCTGCAGTGAGATGAAGCTGAAGGGGATGGTTTCTGTCTGTCTGTCTCACTGACCAGCTGCTATCAGAATTGGATACTGAGCATGCAGGGCTGTTGGCTGAGGTGCTGGTAAGGAGCTGAACAGCAGTTCAGCCTCTTTGGTGCTGCTGTGTGCTGATGGCCTTGGCTCTTGTGCTGCAGTTGGGAGCTCCAGCAGGAGACAGAAGGCAGCTGTGTAGCACAAGTGTGATCTCCTGTGCCTGTTGCCTGAGCAGCTGAACGAAGAGCTCGTGTGCCCCAAGCACAGATGCAGTGCTGTGACTTCCTGCCAGCAGGGAGGTCTTATAGAAATAACCTGAGTTAACAGCCCTGCCCTCTGAAATCTTCCTTTTTCTCTTACCTTTTCTAATCTCAAATATACCTGAGGTGATGGTGTTCCATGTAACTCTTTACTATTAAGTATATCCAGGGTGTACGTACTGACTAATGTTAGTTGCTGTGCTCTGAAATGAAGGCCGTTTATTTCCTGGAAAAGAACCTGCCTGTGTTTTAAAAACAAAAAGGACAGCAAACTCCTGCCTGCTGGGGTTGAGGTAATGACCAGCCCTAGCAGACCTGGATGTAAGTGCTTATATGTAAATGTTTTTGGCCCGGACCATCACTTCAGGTGACTGGATTTGAGGACAAAAGAGGAACATCTTTGCCCCTCTGTGAAGTGCAGCCTCTGTCCTGCAGCCTTCTGCTTGAACTCCACCTCCACGCCCTTGCACCTTTCTATAGAAAGTGCATTGTACCTTTGTGCTAAGGACACAGGACTTTTTTTTAATTACCAGAGTATGATAGTGGCCCTGCTTCAAGTGGGACAAAGGAGCATTGTCAGGGACCTGATTCGAGTTTCTGAGCAAGCTGGAGTTCAAACTTTATCCCATGTGAACTACTTGAAAGGTCAGAACACCTTTATGGCAGCTCTGAGGTGAGGTAGGCAAGTATTAAAACAGCGTTATGGCAAAGTCAGTGTAATGACAACCTTTATATCGATGTAAAATTGCCAGGACTGGGTTTTTAGGTGGGAGAGTGGAAAGGCAGTGCCCTCAGACGTTGTTAATCTTTCCAGATACCCATGCCTTCCAGTTAGTTGACACTTTTCTTCCTGTCCAAGTGCTTGTTGTGTTTGTTTTGCTTTGTTTTGTTGTTGTCATGTAAAGTCATTGAATCTTAACCCAAATTATACTGCTTTGCTTTTTCCAGCCTGTGAATTGGATACGGATCAGCTGCTCCTCTTACGTTCTTCTCCTCTCCCCGGGGTCAGCTGCCTTCTCATTCATTCTCCTCACTGCCTCTTGTGCTCGTGCCAAAACCAACTTGGTTCTGACCTCCAATGTACGCCCTTGTGCAGCACAAAGCATTTCTGTTCAGTGCAGCCGCTCCTACTCCCTTTTTCCCAGCTCCTTTCTCCCAGCTCCATCCCTGGGGCACATCAGCAAGGAGCTGTGGCCATAAGGCAGTGTTTTCCCCACACCCTCTCTGTTGGGCATTTGAGCTACTCGGTGCGTGGGGCTGTCAAGGACCAACAGGAAGGTGATGGGCAAGTTGTGGAACAACAAACCTTACAATCTTTTTGGCAAAAAAGAGCAAGCAGGCACTGAGTGCTGCCTTTTGCTTCCCTGTCCTGCTGTGGCTAAAATGCTTATTGTTGCTTAAGGAGGTCCTCAGCTCCAGTGTGGGGCCAGAGCGTGTGAGCCATGGCAGGGGAGAGGGGAGCAGAAACAAGGCTCTCTGCAGATCTTTCCTCCAGCATAGCTAAAAAAGGCCCAAAGCATGTTTTGTACCAGCTGCAGTCATTTCTCCCCACCACTGCAGCCTGCGTAGAAGAGGAGAGGATGTGAAGATGTGGGCAGAGCTGACAGACATCCACAGAGGTTTCTTTGCTGCGATGTTGCTTACAGCTTTTTGCCTTGTGTCATCAATTCTGCCTCCTTTGCTCCATCAACTTGTATCTATTTTTTTTCCCCATGGTGTTTTCCTCCTTTCTCTTTTGCCCCATCTAAGTGTCACATCATGTCAGTTACAATCTCTCTGCTATCTTTTCCAGGCTTAGCAGCCAGAGCAGCTCCTGCAGAGGAGAGTGTGGTGAGGATGCTGGTTATGCACAGGAGAAGAACAGGGTCTGGTTTCAGAGCAAGGGTCATGACCCTAAAAAAGGAAGCTTACATCCCATCGTGTACTGCTATGCAAAATCTTGAAAGAACAGTTGGTTTTTGCTAACAGTTCGGTATTGAAATCACCATGAGCAATTTGGGTTTTATAGCTGGCTGGAGAGGTCTGGGGTTATTTTTAAGCAAGTTCTCTACTGTTAGTAGAGGCAGCAAATTAGGACAAGTTGCAGCTTATTTCAAAACCCCAAGGGATTTTCTGCTGCGAGTTCACGAGTGTCTGAACCTTGTGACTATTTCTCTGGTCTGCTTTTACCCTGCTGGATTGCTGAGCCTGTTCTTCCCTCTTGCTGGGGCTGTCCCTCACGTTACCAGCCAGCTGGCCCCTGGCTGATGGCATGGGCTGGGGTGCAATGGATGTCAGCAGCTCAGGCAGTTGATTAGAAGGTCTCACTGGGGCTGCCTGCTGCACAGGGAAAGTCATGACCTGTGTAATGGCTCCCAGTTGGGCTGGGCTAGGAATTTCAGTGATTTCAAATCTCTTGGTACCAGGAAGATGTTAGTAAGCCTGGCAGCAGCCCTTGTAGTTCACAGGCAGAGATGGACTTGCTGAATTTCATACCGTACTGTAGAGGCAGATGCAGTGAAGTGCTGCGTGAAAGCAGAGCCAAGGAGCGCTGAGCGTTTCCTATTTGCAAAGGGTTGGAAGTGATGAGTGGATGTGTAGCCCCATCTAGTGCTCTGGTGAGAGCTGTGTTGCTGAGACAGGTTGTGCTCAGGCTTGGAGGAAAACCATCCTTCGCCAGTACCACAGCAGATGTGTGCTCGCTGCTAGAAGCAGGAAGGAACAATTTTCCTTGCTCAGCATGCAAGCGGAGCTTGAGATAAGAACATGTATCCTATAGCTGGGTGTTAAGTACAACCAGCTATGGAATCACAGAATGGCCTGGGTTGAAAAGGACCACAGTGCTCATCCAGTTCCAACCCCCTGCTATGTGCAGGGTCACCAACCAGCAGACCAGGCTGCCCAGAGCCACATCCAGCCTGGCCTTGGATGCCTCCAGGGATGGGGCATCCACAGCCTCCTTGGGCAACCTGTTCCAGTGCATCACCAGCCTCTGTGTGAAAAACTTCCTCCTAATATCTGACCTAAACCTCCCCTGTCTCAATTTAAAACCATTCCCCCTTGTCCTATCACTATCCACCCCTCATAAACAGCCGTTCCTGTCTATATGCTCCCTTCAAGTGTTGGAAGGCACAATGAGGTCTTCCTGGAGCCTTCAACCGCAGTATGATAAAGGTGCAACCAAAGACCTACACTGTTCAAAAGAATCCAACATGTTTTTTCCTTTTAAATCTGATTTTTTTGGGGGGGGGGAGGGGGGAGGTTGGAGAGGGGGAGATAGAAGCTTCCTTCATCTGTGTCAAAGAAAGTATAGCAGGGCTTATACCAAATAACCTTTTAAAATCCCCTTTTGTAAGAGCCAAAGCTTCAGCCTTGGAGTCCACCATGGCTCTGCAAGCTGCTGAGGAGGCCTGGTGGACTGACTGCACCTTTGACCCCAGCCCATACCCAAGAAAGAGCCAAGAGCACAGGGTAGGTGCAAGAGGCTTCATGGAGCTCTAAGGTAAGTGACAGTGCCAAGGTAAGTGATACCAGGGCTTTCTCTCCACCTGTCCCAGAGGCGCTGGAAGGTGTTCTGCGGGTTTGTTTCCTGGAGCTGTGTGACTTCTAACATCTTCTCAGTTGACTGAACATGGGATGTAAGTCTTCTGTGTGCTCTGTGCCTGGATCTGGGTCTCACGCAGGTGTAGTGCCATAGGAGAGAAGGTACCATGCTGCAGCCAGGCAGCTGAGTGATGACTTTTGGGGTGTGCCTTCTTGCTTGTTAGGGGTTCATTAACACCATGGTGGGCTGCATCGCAAGAGGGATGGCAACAGGGTGAGGGAGAAGGATTGTCCTCCTCTTTTTTTGCCCTGGAAAGGCCCCATCTGCTGTACTGCATCCAAGTCTGGGGCCCCCAGCACAAGAGGGATGCGGAGCTGTTGGATCAGATCCAGAGCAGAGCCACTAAGATGACCAAAGGGCTGGAGCACCTCTCCTATGAGGACAGTCTGAGGGAGTTGGACTTGTTTAGCTTGGAGAAGGCTTTGGGGAGGCATCTCTGCGGCCTTCCAGTGCCTGGGGGGAGCTTATAAACAGGAGAGAGACCAACCTTATATATGCAAAGTATGGATATGTGAGCAAATGGAGACTGACTGGTCCTGGGAAGACCATGCGAAGGGTCAGTAAGAGTGATTCCCTTCTTTCTCCATCACGCTGGGCAAAGGCTAAGATAGACACAAATAACATCCTGGGATGTTTAGATTTAACACAAGACAATTTTTCCAACATGAGATTAGAGCAGTGTTGGCATGAGTTGAGCAGGGAGGCCCTAAGGCCTTCTGAAAGTCTGAGGGCAGAGCTGGAGCAGCTCCAGCTGGGGTGGCTTCAGCTGTAGCTGGTCCCCCCATTTGGCTGCCCCATGGGAGGGAAGGGAGCATTCTTCCCAGACTCTGACTCTGCCCTTTCAGTTCAGTGTGTGATATCATGTGCTGATGCTGGGGTTGCAGTTATTCATCCTTTCTCCTCAAGCATTTTCAGCTCTGTTTACAGAACACGCTGTGAAAAAGCAAAGCACAGTCATAAAACTGGGGGCAGGCTGTCCCCTGTGGCTGAATGAGGATGGAGGGAGTTGGAGGTTAGGTTGTAAGCTCTTGATTGAGAAAGAGCTGTAGATCCCTTCCAACTGAACTGTTCTATATTCTATTCTATTCACAGTCTTGGAAAAGTTCCTTATCGGCTTCCTTGTTAGTTCTTTGGAAATGCATCTCCAGCTGTGCTTGAGTACTAGGGCTTGGATTTCTCCCTTTTTTCAAGTTAGTGTTAGAGAATATCAGCTTAGGCAAGGAGATCTGTGGACAGAAGGATGTTCTACGTTGTGTAAACTCAACGGAAAGAAGAGGAGTGTTTGTCTTCAAACCCTCAAGTTCCTTCTTCTCTGTTTCCATTCATTTTTCTCTCTCTTCCTCTGAAAATATTGGGTGAATATGGAAGAAGCCAACTGGAGCTGGAGGATACAGTGAGCCCTGATGGCGTGATAGGCTGCAGCCTATCTGGGTAGGGGAATTCCTCTGGGACTAGAAAACTTGAGCGTTTTTTCCAAGCTGCTCATCCCTGACCCTCAGTCCAGAGCTTGATTATAAAGAGATTGTATGCATCCTGCTCCTGAGTTTGTTTGGGGACTCACTTGGAAGTGGGATCCCACATTATTTCTTGGCATCTCATGAGCCTGTGCTGCTGTAAGAGTATTGGGTGTCCCTATCCTTCTGAACAGCACTTCCCAGATCAGAGCTTCAATGTTCCTTTTCTCTGTGGTCCTCAAATGACAGAATTGTCATAAAATGGCCACAGTGAGCAGCACAGCAACCTGAGGTCCCCCTTGGAGAGATCCTGATGCTGGCAGTCATCAATGGGCAGTGTTCCAAGTAAGGTGCATTCCCATGGGGCTTTTGATCCTTTCTCAGAGGTATTTCCCAGAGTGATGCTGCCATGAACAGGGGAAGCCAAGAACAGGTCACTTCTTAGATGGTAGTGCTGCTTCAAAATGCAACCTGGGTGGGTTTTGTTCCAGTTCTGACTTTTTTTTTTCTTATTATATGAAAATTTGGGCAGAGTGGCACGAAGTATTACAAGTTCATAGACAATGTGAAAATCTGTGTGTGGGCAGGGGAGGAAAAGGGCAGGTCACTTCCCACCAGTTTGGGCCAGGGCTGGATGGAAAGCTAGACTTGCTTAACTGTGCTGCTCACAGAGCTTTCAGCTCTTGCTTTTATTTTTTTTTTCAAGTACAATTTTAGAAGTGACTTCAGTAACTCAAATGCATAACGTGTGTTGCTTTTCATTTTTGCTTGGAAAAATTATGCTTGAAATTACACCAGAGGGCTTTTGCAGGTAGGAGTTTCATCTTCACCATAGGAAACTGCTGACTGATGGCTTCCTTGCTAGTACTGAGCAGGGAATGGAGTTGGGTCAGGATGGAAGGACCTCACTCACCTTCTGCTGTCCTTTGCGTTGCTCTTGCTGCTGTCATTCTGCAGCTTGAGCTGCTGCTCCTTCAAAGACATGAAAAAGGCACTTGCACCTACAGTCACGCACTCCTTGAAGTGTCTCATCAGTGGTTTTGCTTTCAGCATACAAAGCATGAGGGATATAAATCAAAAGTGGTGAATGTATGAAGCAGGCTGATTCATCACCATTATTGGAGGAACTGATAAAGCCTCCAGCAGCAGTCAGAAAATTCCGAGTTTGGCTGTGAGACCTCACCCATAAAAGTTCCTGGGGTAACTCTTGTTATATGGTTCTTCCAGAGCATAACTATTCCCTGGTGCTTTGAGGCCCTCATGAGTGAGGCGTTCCCTTATCTCTGCCTCCTTATCTTCTTGTAGCTTCCCATGCTGGAGAAAGTATGGCTCTGGTGGCCACCACAGCTGTCTCTCATGTATGTAAAGCCATCAGTGGTGACAAGAGGAGTATTCAGGGAATGTGGGGGAGTGATGAGAGGAGTAGAACTCACAGCTGCCAGGTGCTATCCTCTGCCTGCTGCTGGAGCTGTTGTTTTGCCTTAGGGAGGGGGGTGGAGGTGTTTGGTACCTACGTGATAGGGCAGTGAAGCCCCATAACATCATAGAACTGTTAAACCTGGAAAAGACTTCTGTGATCAAGTCCAATTGTCAGCCCATCGTACCATGCCCACTAAACCATGCCCCTACATATATGGGGAATTATAAAATCATGAAGGTTGGAAAAGACCTCTAAGATCATGTCCAAACATCAACCCATCACCACCATGCTTTGTCCCTCAATGCCATGTTGCAAATAAATCCATCTGCCTGTCCATCTGCCCTCCCATGGTGGAATTACAGATGACTGTGACGGGGCCATTCAGGAGCATGATGCATCAGGTCTGTTTTGAACTGCAAAACTAAATTTTGCTAAATCCAAGCCAGGCTTCTTGTTTCCAGAGCTGGAGCACCCACATCTCTCAGGGCAGCCTGTGCCAGCGCCTCGCTTCCCTGTGAGTAAAGAATTTCACCCTAACTTCTCAATCTCTCCTCTTTCAGTTTAGAGCCATTCTGATGCTCCTCTGGGAGCGGGTCCCCGTCAGCATCCTCCCCTCTGCAGCCCCAGCATCACCACTCGCTGCAAGGCCCCGAGGCCACAGCGCTCCCCGGCAGAGGGCAGTGGCAGACAGACGGACAGGCATCTGCACACCGTATGCCGGGCGCTGTTTTGCTCCTCTCTGGGGTCTTTCAGCCAGGCATGCCGAGTTAAGCTGTACATACACCACATACTTCACTTCTCTGCTGCATGAGGCTGCCCCGGGGGCTGGTGAAGACCAGGACGGTGCCTATGCCTGCAGCCCCTAAAATGAGGTCTCCTGAAGGACAGGCATGCGTTATAGAGGTCCCTGAAGGATGCTAACTCCTGCACAGCTCTTGGTCAGGGAGGATTTGTCTCCGGCATCTTTTATTTTGGGTGAATGTGGTGGATTATGAGTTGGTGGAGGATTGTTCTGGCTGTAGGTTTGTGCCTGAGAGCTGATTGCTTGGGAGGTGATGCCAGGAGAAAAAGCACCTCCTGAAAATGTGTGTGAAAATAACAGTTTCTTTTTCCTTTTCCATCCCCTCCTCTCTCCTGTGCTGCTCTGAAACGCATTCAAAGCCTCATGCAGAAACAAATGCGTGCCAACAAAACCTGTGGAGTTTCTCTGCTGACCCGTTGGTGGTTGAGATGTGAAGCAGGAGCTGTGAAGCAGCTGACACATTCAGCATCAGCCTGCTGGAAATCCAGGAGGCTCTTTCTCCAAATTGAGCATCCTGAACAGCACAGCGGCCTCCTTGTCCTGTGCTTGTGAGGTCTCACAGGCATGGCCTGTGGAAGGGCCTGCTTAGCGTGCTGATGGGAGACCTCCAAGAGCTCTGGGTTGTTGAGAAATAAGTCTTGGAGGTTCAGTAAGTGGCATTTTCTTCTCTTGAGTCAGTGTTGAACAGGCGCCCGTTCCAGCAGAAGCAGATGTCATTCCTCAGCACTGTCGTTCTGGCACCCAAAAGCTGTGCGAAATTAAAGCTTGTCTTGTCAACATGGGATGCACTGAGATACTGCTGGTGCTGTTAAAGGGAGACAGACAGACACAGGGCCCATCACGGTGCCTGGGGTGATAGGTGGGATCTCTGTTTTCAAGGTTAGGAAAAAATGGATTTTATTTTTAACACAGCAGTGGTCAAGCTAAGCAGTGCTTTGGAAGGAGGGATTTGGGTTTCTGTTCTTCTCTCTTTGGTATCAAGCTGACAGCAGCTGATCCCAGCCCATTTCTCCAAGGGCTGCCTTCTCTCACAGTGCTGCTGCCCATCATTTGTATTCTGAAAGCACTGAACCACAGAATGTTTTGAGTTCAAAAAAATCATAGCTTTGGTTGGAAGGGACCTCAAAGATCATGAATCTCCAACCCCCCTGCCACACGCAGGGCCAGCAACCTCCCCCTTTAATACCAGACCAGGCTGCCCAGGGCCCCATCCAACCTGGCCTAGAACACCTCCAGGGTCAGGGCATCCACAGCCTCTCTGGGCAGCTGTTCCAGCACCTCACCGCTCTCTCTGTGAAGAAATTTCCCCTAATATCCAACATAAATCTTCCTTCCTTCAAATTAAAACAATTTCCCCTTGTCCTGCTATTATCTACCCTTTCACAGAGTTGATTCCCCTCCTGTTTATAGGCTTCCTTTAGGTACTGAAATGATTGGATCTATTTCTGACCCCCTGTCATGGACTGAGGTGCCACAGAGCAGAATATCTGCCCAGTCTGTACTTGCACCAGATTCTTCTTTGTGGATGATATTATTGCTAATTTGCCCCTGAAGATAGTGCTGAAGATGGAGAAGATGAGGATGTTCTCCTCAAGCAGAAGCAGGAAAAACTACATTCAGAGCATTTCTTCATTTGGATGTCTGCATGGGAACAAGCTCCAGAAGCAAAGGGAGGCAATGCAAGAGCTTAATTTACCAGATTTTTACTTTTGTGAATGTTTCTACTCAAACTCTGGAAGGCACCAGAAGCTGCAAATTCAAAACTGGTTGCTCAGTAGAATCTGGGGTGAGGGAAGTCTGTATAACACGACTCAATTTTTTCTCTGTGGGAGAAGCTGTGGGTGCCCCATACCTGGGAGTGCTCAAGGTCAGGTTGGATGGGGCTCTGGGCTGTCTGAGGTATTAGGGGGCAACTGGCCCACAGTATGAGTTGGAACTGGGCAGGCTTTAAGGTCCTTTCCAGCCCTCAGTCACTCTATGATTCTATGACTGCCCACTTTGGAGGCTTCCCACCAGTGGGAAGTTAACCAATGACTGTTGCTACTTCTGCAGGGCAACTATTACAGCCCATTTATACAGGCTACCTTCGTTGGTTTTTTGCACCCTTGCTTTAGGGAGAAATAAGAAGCCTGATAACAGATTTTTTTCCCTGATTTCATCCCCAGACTGACGTGGGTGGAGAGGCTGCAGTGAACTCTGAGGACACAGAGGAGGTTTTTTGGGGTCCTAGAAATTTGGCATGAGTGCCTCAAGCCGGGTCTGTTTCGTTTTAAAAGAGAACGTGAGCTGTTGGGCCTGGCGCCGTGGGATGCTGACAACACCTGGCAGAAGGGCTGAGCTCAGATCAGGACGACTGCATGTGTTTAATTTTGAGCTGGAGGAGGAAAACTCTGGTGAGTCCTGGGTCAGTGACAATGAAGTCTGGAGG
This sequence comes from Lagopus muta, assembly GCF_023343835.1. Classification (NCBI taxonomy): domain Eukaryota; kingdom Metazoa; phylum Chordata; class Aves; order Galliformes; family Phasianidae; genus Lagopus; species Lagopus muta. The sequence goes on along the minus strand of NC_064436.1, from coordinate 65,540,431 downwards.
CCAGATGTGCAACGCCTGGCAGTGCATGTTGAGAGAAGAACATTTTGGAAGTCTGGGGGAGTGCACAGTGGGATACCAGATCTCAAATTAAATCTTCAGCCAAGAAGGGAGGAATCTAGCAGCAGTTTTATCAGGCTGGGCTACTGCAGAAATTGCTTCAGCTGCAGGCCAGAAGCATTGCTGAGAAATTGGCTCCAGCAGCTGCCTTATCTGATGGGTCAAGGCAACAGCTTCCAGATTTTACACAGCAGTTCATCCAAATACAGGGTGATGAGGCAGTGAGCTGCCTCAGGCTTGCTTGGTGAACTTTTGGAGGTGCCCAGTGTTGAGTGGGGCTTTTGGCTGAAGCCTGTGTTGGGAAGCAGCGCTGCAGACAGCAGGGCACATCACTGCCAAAACCTGCTGAGCATCTATGGGTTTTGAAAGCTTGACTTACCCCTATAAATGGTGAACAGGGAGGAGGTTCTGCAGAAAATGAGCAGCAGAGGCTGCAGATGTAAAATTTCTTGCTAAAACACCAGCTATTGACATTGTCAGCTCCTTAGATAGCAGTGCAAGATGACCGTGGATCACTGAAGACAGCATCTCCTGCTGCAAGATCACCTCTCGTAGAATCAGAATCATTAAGATTGGAAAAGACCTCTAAGATCCAGCTGCTGATCCACCCCTACCATGCCCACTTAGCCATGTCCCTCAGTGCCACTTCTCCATATTTCCTGAATACCTCCACGGATGGTGACTCCACCACCTCCCTGAGCAGCCTGTGCCAATGCATTGCCACTCTTTCTGAGGAGAAATTTTTCACCACGTGGCTCATGCTATATGTTAGCTTGATGTGCACTGCATGGTAAAAAAAAAAAAAAAAAGTCCCTTCAGATATCTGACATCTTCAGAAGTAAGCAGCAGCTACAAGGAGTTGAAGGATGTGAGTGTTGAATTAAGTACTGAAAGTGTCTGCTACATCTCTGTTAGGTGCCCGAGATCTTCAGTGGATGCACACCTGCAAACTACTGAAGAAGATAAGAGCTCAAGACAGAAGGAGTAGTTTGTATTCAGGGCACGTTTTGAAGCATGGTGAGAAAGAGGACAGCCAAAAATATTATTTCAGCATTGTGTTTTCTGTGCTTTTAGTGGGGCAAAAAGGGAAGTGTGAAAACAGATATTTTTATCGTGAAGAGTGTGACTTTGAGAGGCTGCACCATTTGCCAAAGGAAGTTCAGAGCCAACCTGTTGACTTGCAAGTTGATCTCCATCAGGGACTCGCTCATCTCTGTGTGTTTTCAATCAAGCTGCTATTTGAGTGCTCTCAAAACCAAGAATTCACTCCTTTTGTGGCAGAAATGTTGGGTTATGACCACCTGATTCTGTAAAGACATCCAACAGCCAGTCGGCCATGTGCTCCTTTCCTCTCTCTGGGGTTTCCTGCAGGCCATCATTGGCAGACATCGGTTTCTATGCATTGCAGGGATTTGTATTGGGCTCTCTTGGCTTTGGTGGTAAGCTGAAATTTTCAGCTTAGGTTCACCCTCTAATTCAGATCTACAGTGAACCATCTTTGTAGGCTATAAGGAATAGGAGTGGTGAGGCATCTTATTAAAATTACAGCTGGGTAGAACAAAGTCCATCCTCAGTCCTTTGAGATCTGAAGTGCCTTGACCTTTGGGAAACACTACATCCATCAGCTTTTGCCTATTTCTTTTTCATGTTTGCTTCATCTCTACATCTTTGGCTGGGCTGAGAATCGCATTGCACAGAGTGTTCCACTAACACATCTTGTTGCCATGCTACTCCTGAGTGATGCTGGAAGTGCTGCTGGGAACCTCATAAAAAGTTGTTTTTGCTGTTAAAAACTGCTGGTGGTAGAAAACCCTGAGTGAAACTCCAAATCCAGGCCCTTCAACATAGACACAAGGAATGGATCCCATTTTGGTCCCAGCTCTAAATTCTGCCTCCCTCCTGTGCCCTGGTTCCAGCCACTAGCAGCCTGCAAAGGATCTGGTAAATGTAGGAGTGTTTTTAGAAGTGGTTTCTTAACAAGAAACCATACTGTATGGGGTGATGTACGTTAGGAGATGTGCAATCATGCACAACAGAGCTGGTATGTCACGATGCAGCATCTCAGCCCCGTCTTGTGTGCACGTTCTTTCATTCAAAGCCATCATACCCTGCTGTGGAGCTCCAGGGACAGCCTCAGGAGCAGGTTTTCAAAGTGGGTGTTGTGGGGACCTTCCCATTGGCAGGTGTGGGGCAAACGGCCAGATGACAACTCAGTGCATAGCAGAGAATGGGGCAAGCCCTTACAAGGGAATGTACAGTATGCCAGGCACACAGAGGCAACGTCCATCAGCAAGTACAGTAGCAGCCTGGAATAGTTTGGCTGGGGAGCCCTGTATGAGAGAACAGTCCTGAAATAGGCTGATAGTCTTGATGTTATTTTTGTTGCTCTGGAAAATGCAGCCATGGCATCCTGTATGGCTGCTGGCTCCCAGGTGGCTGCAGTGGGGCATCTTAGCGTCGGAGGTGAGGAAGCTGCCATTCCTTGGGCAAAGGAGGGTGGTTTTTTTTTTTGGAGATAAATGGTGAAGGATTTGAAAGAACCCAAATCATCTTGCAGTGCTTCAGAAGTGAGCACTATGAGCACAGTATGCCTATGATGCTGAGGACCAGAGAATGAGAAAAGTGGCCCATCCTCCCTCTCTTCTTGCACTGCTTCTTCATACAGGTTGTGGTGGAGCCCATGCTGCACAGTAAATGCTTCTGTCAGAGCCACCATCATGCAAACCATCTCAAACTGTAAAATATCTTCCAAAGTGATACTATCAAAAGGGAAGTGAATGATTTCCTACTTCAATCAAAGGCTGGCCCTAAAGAAACGATAGGGTTATAACTCCAAATCGCTTAAACCTATAGAGTGTGAGAACTATAGAAACTTTCTGACTTTAGTGATCCACTTTAAGCCAAAGTCTGTGATTTTCATAGCTCAGCATGAGACAGACTTAAGCTCACAAACATAGCTTCAGAAAAAAAAAGGTGTTAAGCCTAAAATTTCTTATAAGAAATTTTGGGGAAAAAAAAAAACCTGAGCCAATCTTCACAAATGAAGCAAACCCTGGTGTTGTGGGTCTTCAGAATTCATGGCCACTTTTACAAGGCGATGATGAATTCCAGACTGCACGTTCCTGCAGTCTGATTGCAGGAGTGATTAGAGTTGGGGTGAAATGAGATGATTTGCCATCATTGGGTTTCAAGGTGGATCCCTTTTTCTTACTGCACATGGAAGATACACAAAGTAAGGAAATAGAAATTGAGATGTTCCCGTATGGGTGTGTATAGGCATCTCATGTCCTGGTGATTCCCTTGTTAGGAGAGGCTGTTCCTCTTTTATAACAGGGAACTGAAATTGAATTAGATGAATATGTAGGGAAAAGAGGATTTTAGGGAATTCACAGGTTCCACAAATTCCAGTCTAATTCCCTATGTAATGCTCTTAAAGTGCCATGGCTTGTTTATGCTTGTCACAATTGTGAGCTGTCATGAACACTTCTGAATTAAGTTATATTTTGATAAAACACCAATATGAGCACAGAAAGAAAAACTCATCATGATCTTGTCCTACTCCTCAAAGCTGAGAAGCCAAGGTCTGGTTCCAACATTTGAAACCAGCATCCCAGCTTTCTCTTGCAACTTTTCATCATTCTTAGCATGAACTAAATCCCTCCCATGGCCCTTCCAGTGAACTTTCTGCCTGGAAACCCTGAAGCTGTGGCTTCTGAGTGTGAAGGGGCCAGCTCTGGATTGTGTCAGGCAGGATGTCCTGGGACTCAACGACTTGAGCAGAAGTGATGGATAGAAAGAAATTGAAATAAAATGCCATTTCTGTTTCATTTCCCGAAGGCCTTCTTAATACTCTTTCATTTTGAAACAAAAATGTGTAAGAGCTGTGTGCTGGAATGGGAAGATGGTCTCAATTCACAAGCATGGGGTTAGCTCCTGGACTGGTGTTACTCTCCTTCAGGGCACATGGTGATGGGGAGAATGTCGAAGGGCAGTGCAGAATGGAGAAGACTTTCAAATTCTTCCTTCTTTCAGTTCCCTTGGGAGGAGCGGAAGCATGTTCCTGAAATCTGCAAACCAAGTGCATCTGAGGTGAAGATGGTTTTGGAATAAATACTGTAACACATGAACTATTGCACAGTCAATTATTGCACAGCTGCAAGAGTGCATTTCTCTCCATTGCTAAACTCACTTAAATTCAGTTGTTTTCTTCTAGATGCACTTGCAGATGCGGTGGAGCCTCTCATGAGCCTTGTGAAATCAGGCAAGTTACATGAATGGACCCTCTCCTGTTAGCCACTTATCCAGCATCTCTTACATCTGATACAATTGCTCACATTTTTCTTAGTCTCCATTGGCTGGAAAATCCTAAAAATATGTGAAGACAGTGGATCAGAAACAGAGCGTTTGGGGTGTTGTGGGAGGTGATTCTGTTCCTGTGAGAACAACCATTGATTTTTACTGAACCACATCAAGAAAGCTCAGTAATGCTTGGTAACTGCATTCCCAAGATCAAACCTAAATGTATGGAAGGACTGAGAGTTGAATACGAGTTACGAGTTCAGTAATTAGACCTTTCATGTATTCATCTGCCCTGAATTGGTATTATTGAGGGGCTTTTATTTTTAACAATCAGATTAAAAATTCCTAGTGAACTTTGTCTGTTAAGTGTGTAGTATATGGGGAACATATGATATGGGGTGTGGTAGGAAGGCTTTATTGGTTCTCATTTGGGATGACTGTGGTAATATAAATGGAGTAAACTGGAAGGATAATACAATCAATTGTTGATGGAATGAACTTATGTTACAGTACCTGAGTTATCAAAGCTATACTCAGGTTATCTTGGGGATGTCAGCCAACTCATACATTGTATGTTGTTACACATCATATTTGGGTACAAACCTACTTCTGAAATCTTTTTCAAAATGTAATCTTATGATAGAATTTTTCTTTCAGCAAATCTCCAATTGTTAAACCAGAACTTACGTACAGCATGAGCAGAAGTGAAAAAAATACAACAAATGTGCTTTTTGGAGACCTTAAAATTTCCCTCCAATACTGTCAGTGCTGAGGGCTGGTGAGTAGTGCTCAGAGCTCCTTGGGAAAGCTGAATTCTCCCCTTTCATCCTCCATGCAATGTTTCAGGGGGTTGCATCCCTTCCTGTATCGCTATCTGTGCAGGGAGAGGATGGGACTGCCAATGCCAATGCTCTGGCGATGCCCAATGCTACTGTGCCAAGGCTGCACTGTGACTCTTCTTTCCTTCTGAGGGCAAAGGCAAAGATCTTCCTCTCTGCTCCATGTTAGGTCTTCGTTCCACTTCTTTCTTTGTCTTTGGAGAGCAGGGTTGTGACACGATTGTTGCAACCAGGATGTGATGTTAGTGGCTCTTGACAGCAGGAAAGGTGAGTCTCACTGTTTTTCTCCATCTGCTCTTCAGCCTGGGTTCCAGCGTTTCCTTACTTCTCTCTGTAGGAAGAGTACTCTAATCCAACACTTCCTTGTCAAAGCAGTGACGTTCCATTTTACTTGCACTTTGGAGAAGACCTGAGCTAGATTTGTGGAGCAGGGACCATGGTTCCTTGGCATCACGATTTGCAGGAGGGTCCTGGTGTACAGCAGCACAAAATGGGGTACAGAAATGGCCTAACTCATGAAACACGGACACTTTGATGAGGCAGTGGGGCAGCGTAGGTCACATCTAGCATTTGTGACCATCTCTCTGTATTTGCTTAGCGTCTTGCACAGTGATACTCGCATTCTCATAAGAATGTGGGATGTGGTACTAGGAGGTATCACTTGGAAGCTGTGGTCCTTTGTGTTTCAGAAAGCAGCCACATGCAGTCACCCTATGTCTACCCCACATCTTCATTACTTTAGTGAGAGCCATCTGATCCAAAAGTGCATTTTGTAGTCTAACCGTAAAGCTGTTCCAGGCAAGAGTCTCTCAGAGGACTGTCTTCTTTCTCTAATTTCTTGTCTAAATTTATTCCTGGCCTCTTCATACTCGTTTGTTCCTGTGCCAACATTGTCTTTTAGCTTCAATAGCTCTACTGCCTTCCTGGTGCTTGCCCCTGATGTATTTACTGACAGAAAACGTAATCCCTTTAGCTTTCATTCTGTGCTCTAAATGAGCTTTTTCAGGAGATGAATATCCTTGGAGCAGAGATGTGTAACGCATCTCAGCTGGGCAGTGCCTGGTGCCCATGGCAGCCCCAGAGCACAGAGCAACCTGAGCAGGTCAAGTCCCTGCTGGGACATCCTAGGTGCCACTCAAGCATGATGACACCTAAGAGATCTGTGATATTAAGTGTGGTGCAGTCAAAAGGAAGCAAAAAAGAAATTGCTTGAAGTTTCCAGGAGCTTCTCAGGCAATGCCAGAGATCACTTCCTGCATTGCTCATTGTTCACCTCTGTCTCTGACCCAGCTGCTCATGTTGCAGAATTTACAAGAGTTGACAGTATTCCACGGGAAGGAAATATAGCTGCATTTTAGCTTATATTTATATGGTTCTCCTACTCCACCTATGCTTGGGGCTTCAGATTTGTCATCACTCAGCAGAAAGAAAGGAAACAATGAGCCTTTGCCTGAAAGTGATTTTTCTATTGCAGAAACTTTTGACAAAAACAAAAGTCTTTTCAGCTCTGTCAGACAGAACTGAGATGCTGCTGAAAGTGGCAGCTGTGAGTTGCTTTTCCTGTCCCAGTTCACTTCTGCCACCTGGTTACCTGACCCGAGGCCTCCTTTTTGGCTGCAAGCTGTTCTTCTGGTGCATTCATGGAGATACAGTCTGGCTGCAGCCCTTGGCCCTGAGGAAAGTGAAAGCCCAGGGAGAAAAATACAGCTCCAATGTGCATTTTTTGGTCTGATGATGTCCATAAAAAAAAATCTATGATAAAAATGATATTTTCTGGGAAAAAGATGAAAGCAATTCTGATGAACCTGTATTGGACAGGACAATCCATCCTAATTATGTGTACCTGACCCTTTCAGTCACACTGGAAAAGGACAAGTATTGTATGTAACCACTCTGCATGAGATGTGCTGCTTTCAATCTTGTCTGCACCCTAATGCAAAGACAGCAACTGCACATCACTGATGTCAAGAGATAATGGAAATTTATGGTAAGGCGCTCACACACAACTCAAGGAAATACTGTAGAGAGGACATCCTACAGAACTTGCATCCACTGCAGAGTTTTCAGTGAGGAAAGTGCTTGGAGATGACTCCCCTTCTCATCTCTCTCTCACATCTCTCCTTTTGATAGTGTGTGCTGATATCACTGCCTGTTTCTCACCTGCGTGAGAAAACTCCAATTCTTCCTTTGGTGCTCTGAAGAGATTAGCAAGCTTCTTCCTTGCACCCGGACAAATTCCAGGATTGTTTTAGTGTATGAAAGTAGGACAGAGACCAATGAAGACCAGCACAGAAGAGCCAAACCTTGGTGGCATGGGTGCTGGCATGGGGTAAGAGATGAGCTCCGGCATGGAGTCATCAATCAGGGACTGAACCACAACACTTTAAGCCACCATGTGCACTAGTTGATGGAAAGAAGATGATCCCATTTTGCAGTGGGACTCAGTGAGATCAGATGTTTGTCACAAGGGGAGAGGACACACACGGCTCACTATAGTGGCCAGTAAGGCTCTGGGACATGTGTTGATGTGTGTGACCCCACAGATACAAGCTATGAATGGTGCTAGGGGTACTTGGAACATGCCCATTTTGATGCTGTCACTTGGCTGTGTGGTGTCCCTGCTGACTCACAAGGACAATCTGTTGCCATCCCTTCCTGAGCTGCAAGGGGCATTGGGTATGGATGTGCTGAGTGCTGCATCCTGCTGGAGCTGCACTGGGGTTTATAGGCAGGCAGAAAGCAATTTACCAAATTGCTGTGCTTACTCTCTCATGACCTGTGTGATTGAGAGCAAATTACCCAGGAAAAAAAAAATAGAAAAAGAAAGAAAGAAAAGGGATCTGAGCTTACAGCTTCTTGCTTGCAAGAAGGAGTGTAAAACTGTATTTGAGGGAAATGCTTGGTCCTTCCCATTGCAGATTTTCAGCATGTGCAAGTAGTGCTAAAGGGAGTTGACCATCTCAGCTTTGTCATCGCTCTCCTCAAAGGCAGAACTTGACGTCCTGCTTCTCTTTTTCTCTCATTTGTCTCCCCCTTTCCTCTCATTTTCCCCTGTCCACATGACAGTCATAAAAATATAATGGGAACAAGATGAGAATAGTGCTGGTTAGAGCAGCTTCCTTCTGGATGAGAACCATGCGCAGAAACTGGGGAAACCATGAGATGCCTTTGGAAAGCCACTGAGGGAAGATCACAGTGGTCACAGTGACCATGTTTCCAAAACCCGAGCTGTGCTTCAGCCATACCTGGGCATCATGTGGACAGGATCAAAAACCCCAAGATGAGAATTTTAGCTTTAATTTTTCTTCACTACAGAAAGATTCTTTAGGGCAACCATCAGAGGGTGCTCAAGGCATCTTGAATCCTCTATACCGGTCAGCACATGCACAGATTTCTGACCGTGGGGATGCTGGTCCCTCCTGAGCAGGATCTGCTGGAGATGTCCCTGTGGGCTGCTGCTGTCAGGGGGGGCAATGTACCCAGCTTGCTGATTGCAGAATTCAGTTTAATTGTTCACAGCACACTCTTTTAAAATAAATTGATTTGGCTTTCCCAGGAGTGACACTTCTGAACTGACTCACCTGCAAAAAATTTGTCTCATAAGCAAATTAGATGGCTTGTCTTAAACAGACTGAACCCCTGTTCTTCTATCAGCTAAGAGGATCCTGTGTTATTTAAAGATCCTAAGTTTCCTTATATAAGAGTTCAATTGTTTCTTCACCAGAAACAAATAAAAGATCCAAAAAAGAAAAGAAAAAAAAGAAAAAAAGAAAATCCAACCCGCCTTTAAACAGAATATAAATTTATACATCATTGAGTTCTTAATTTTCATGGAATTTCTCTCCCCCTCACAGACAGAAGTTGTATATACAGGATTTTAGTATTTCCTCTCCGGCTCCAGCCCCAATTTGAAAGACTGTAAAAGTTTGAACTGATTCCAATAGTGCGCGGTTTGCATGGTCTCTGCTACGCTGCAGAGTCAAAACAGCCCACACAGTAACAGACATGCAGTAAATCTTGAGTGAAGTGTTTCCTTTCTTCACACACACACACACAGAGGACTGAAATTCAATTATAGTATAAAAAAATACTGCAATTTCAAGGCAGAAGATAAAAAAGTGAGCGCTGCTCCTCGTAGTGAGGAACTCGGTGTGTTTTGAGGCAATATCAGGTTTCTCTGCCTGGGGCTGATGATAACATGGAGCATATTCTGTGGTCAGGCTTGTTTGCAAACATGGGCTCATTATTAGCGAATAATCATAGCAGTTAATTGTCTTTGGAGAGCGATTTGGAGTCCCCTCACACTGCATTCTGCCTGTCCCATGTACTGTTTCCCAAATCCGGGGAAGAACAGAATGTAAAACCGCAGATCATCAAATTAGCTGTAATAAATGCTGCAAGACCTGTGTGCTCTGCTAATACATTGACTCCTTCGTTCCGCTTCGCTTTTTCTCTCTTGTACGTACTACAAACAAGGGAAGAAAACAGCAAGATGTGTGCCATATATACCCTCCCCCCTAAGGAGCTGTAGGCCGCCATGAAGGAGCTGCAGCCGCCATGAGGACGTCTCTCAGCCTCCTCTGCTCTGGGCAAAACAACCCAAGGGATCTCAGCTGTTCCTCCTACATCTTCCCCTCTAGACTCTAAAATACACTGATGGCTGACAGAGGGTGGATCTGTGTGATTTTGCGACAGGCAGGAGCCCTGAGTCCTCTTTCTATCTGTACAACATGGCGTGGGTTATTTGCAGAAGTCTGGTGGCCTGGTTTTCCGTTGGCCAAAAGATGGCTGAACCTGAGCTCTGCGCTCTTGTGAAGATGGTGGATATTTGCTATTTTGGGAAAACAGGCTCCAAACTTCTCCAGCCCACTGTGTCCCCACATGCAAAGCACGAGGTGTTGCAAAAATCAGCTTTCTTTATGTGGTGCAATTCGGAGGGAAGGATATATTCGTTAATATATGTCTGTCTCAATGTTGGAATTTTTTTGTCCTAAAAAGCTTGTTATTTAAAGGTGCCATCTGGGTTATTTGGGCATCTGTCCTTTATTCCTCAGAGGGACTGTGCTGAATCACAGCTGGAGACTTACCTTCTAGAGGGACCTACTCTAGCTAAAGTGCAGCTTCTCACTTCAACTCATTTTGAGTTAAAATCAGCGAGACACGGGCCTGGCTGCTGGTTGGTGCCATGAGTGGTGCCATTAGAGATCTTGTCACAAAAATTCTTCAAAAATTCTTTACTTAGAGGGGGGTGAGGCACAGCAATGGGCTGCCCAGAGAAGTTCTGGGTGCCCCATTCCTGGAGGTGCTCAAGGCCAGGCTGAATGGGACGCTGAGCAGCCTGATCCTGTGGGTGACAACCAGCCCACAGCAGAGAGTTGGAGCTTGATGGTCTTTAAGGTCCCTTCCAATTTAAGCCATTCTATGATTCTATCATAAAAAGTCACCTGGAGGATGATTCTTTTTTTTTCCATGCCAGAAACTCAGGCTTGTCACTAAAGAGGATTTTGTTCTAGTTGTTCTTAAGCAGAATTCTTCTAGCCTCCCAATAAAGAGACTATCAAAGGTGGCATCTCATACTTCCAGAAAACTGGTGGTTTAGAGAAAGACCACTTACCAGGATGAGAAGCTGAGCTGTGAGAAACAGATTTTTGTTTGTTTTTATGCTTCAGTTATAAAACCAAACATTTGTAAAAAATTTAGGTTTTGCTCCAGCCAAGCTTTAAATTTTTTGCTTTCTTTCAGTAACCCAAAAAATTAAAAAACATTTTTGTGTCAAACCCAATGTTCTTTTGTTTTAAATGAAAACATTTTATTTCAGGCCTTTGTGCAGAAACCAAAGAACCCAATAGCTGTGTGGAAGCAGTACTTGTCTTGTACCTACACACCTATCTCTTCGAGAGCTTGCACATGGTGAAGCAAACTTAAATTTCACTTGCTCCACCATTGGTAGAGTGGCTCCATTGGCTTCAAAATCCTTCCTCTGAGACAATCAGCCTGCCGCAACTCTATACAGTAGTCATCAGAAAATATTTCTCAAAACTCCTCTTAGAGCTTTGCACACAGTGTCATGAAACCCTAAAAGTCTCTGCTAAAAAATGGAAGGCCATGGTTGTCTCTCTCATACCTGTGGATCAAGTTTTCAATTACTCAGATCTATGTATGAAAAGTTGAGTAGAATCATAAAGAGGAGATCTTATAATAGGGTGACTCAAATGATACATTGCCAGTATATATCTTGTCCAGAGCTCACAGTTCCCCAAAACATGATGGCCACTTCTGTATGTGATTTTGTGTCTCCTACAAAGAGGTCATCTCTTGGGTGGCACTTGGAGCCAGGTTCTCCTGTCACCAGCCTTGGAGATGGTCCCTGGCTGGCACACAAAGCAGCATGTTGCTCTTGCAGAGCTGACCTCAGTACAGATTCATTTTTGTAATCTTTAATAGCGCAGCTATGTCCCATAGCCTGGTGGTTTGGGGGCAGAAAGATGAGAGATTCAAATTCAGATGGCCCCAGGAAGAGGAGGAAATTGAGGCAGGGTTCCTCACAGTCTAAGTGAATGTACTAACCATGAAACTATTAGATAAAAGAAAGGGGTGTTGATGTGTGTTAGGAAGAAGCAATCATAACTACATTTTTTGGTAAATTTACTCTCCACTGAAAATAAATAGTCTGGCCGCCTCTACTGAGAAGTCACAATCTCCCATTCAAATCCTTGGGTTCTCTGTTTACAGAATGACCTTTAATTGTTTTAAAGACTCTGCAAATCTCTGTTTCAGGCAGAGCAGTAGCCAGAATGGAATGGCTCCTTACGTAAAGCAGAGAGACATGAATAGTTTAAGGCAGCTGCAAGGATTAATGCTTTGCAGGGCAGCTCTTTGTCTTGGGCCACGGAAAGGACTGGTATTTGGCACTCCATTTTGTTGCATATTTTATGGTCTGGAAGAGGTCTTAAGATCTTTTGTAATGCAGTCATTCCACAATGGCTCTCTTCAGTGGTGCTTTGGAACTCATTGGAGGGCTGAATGGAAACGTGCTATTTTTCTTTTTGTATGGATGCATAGGATGAGATACTCTCTATCAAGGAATTTTTTTCCAAGTAGAGGCATAAGAAGGCATAAGACACACTTTTAGGATATGAGATTCCAGAGGTCATGAGACCTGGGATGGAGTGGTGAGTTTTGGCTAGAAGACACATGGTTTTGGTTTGATTTCTGCTTTTAGAATGGTAACGTGATGATGTAGTGAGCCTTTGGCACATGGCACTGGGGTCTGAGACCGCGACCATTGCTCAGTGGTGTCAGAGGTGGGGACGTGAAGAGTATCCTCAGCAGACATGAGGTCAAGTTGTTCAGCAGCAGGATCTTTCCTGCTGACACAGCCGCTTTGTAGGATGGTTTGTTGTCTGGGGCCAAATGCAGAAAAAGTGTTGCATGCACTATGCTAATGTGTTGATTGCTGCATCTTACCAAGCAGAAGATGTCCTGGTAATGCATGCTTACTGTACCAGTTATTATTCAGTTATTCTGCTGCTTTCTTGCAGTTTGTGCTTTCCTTCTACCATCGACTTGCTATTTATTTGCTTATTACAAGGGCATTTCTCTCTTCTTTGCTATCCTTTCCTTCAAAAAAAAAAATTGTAGCTCGTTCTGGCCACTGTTCTTGAGTTGGAGGAAGAACTAGATGCAACCTTCTTCTAGTCTGCAGGAAATCTGTAGGGATGTGATCCTGCTTTGAACTGTGCATTGAGGGGAAATGCCCGTTCTGTGAGATCATCCACTGTGGTGTCTGCTAAAGGAACTAAAGGTGCCATGGGTTGTGCTCGCTCACCCAGATCCCATCTGACAGGAAAAGGAATTCCTGTGTAATAAAAATCAAGATAATTACCCATGAAGAAATGCTTGATTGTGGAGGGATTTTCATACACATTAGTAGATGGGAGGTCAAAATCAGAGAATGTAAGTTCAGTCCCCAGAAAAAGCAACTTTGGTTGTGATTTTTTAATTTTTATGTTTAATTAACATTGTGGTTTTCTTCACGGATTGCTGCTTGGTTCGGAGGTAAGTCTGCATTTCGCTTTTCTGGTGAAAATACCTGAAATCCTTCAACCTGTGAGAGCTGTCAGTGAAGGGAATATCACACTATTATCCCCACCTCTTTCACACCCATTGAGTGAGGTATTCCACATATACTGGGAAAGAGAGCAGTTTTTTCCTCTTTCATCCAAAACATGAAGCTTAGTAGCTCAGCTTGCCCTATCTGACCCATTAACCAGGAGAGCAACATCTGGGTTCTACCAGATCTGCTCTTCTCTGAATATGATGGAGTTGGAAGGAGTTGGCTGTGGAGAACTATTTAGTCCTCACTTTTTTCTGTTCTGATGCTGTTTGAAAAAATATTCAGGAAAAGGGTGATAAATGAAGTGTCATTTTATTGTTAAAGAAAATTTAAAGAGAGAAAAAGATATGAAGAATGAGAACCATTATGTATGCAAGGTTACGGGATGTTTGTCTCTGGGGTAGGGGCAGTTGGATGAAGGATGAAGAAAAAGCTGTGCAGAAGGCTGTTTTGCTCTTACTCTTCCACTTCTCTACAAATATTTGTAAACTCAGGATTATTGGGTTTGGATTCATAGTGGACTTTGCTAGGAGAGTTAATGGGAGACAGATTAAGGGGGAAAATAAACTATGGGAAGTTGCCTGAGGAGAGATGATCTTTTTGGTGTTGGCTGTGATCTTGGAAGACTTGGGCTCTGTCCTAGAGTCAGCTGTGTGGTAGATATTGGAAATTTTAAGGTGTAAATGTTTCAGTTCATATGCTCACTTAGCAGTTCTAAAAGGCTCGGAGCAGCTCCAACTCTTAACACAGCACTTTGGTCCTTTGTGAGTGCATGTGCATCTCCACAGACTTCCACTGGAGTGTTGGTCACATCATTTCCTCGCAGTGGTTTAGGGAGGAAAAAAAATATCAGAATAAGCAAACTCTTTGACTTAATCCTTTAAGAAATGTGGAGCTTACTCCATCAGTTTGAGTTACTGCATGAAATGCAACAAGTTTCTGTCGGATAAAAAATTCCTGTCTTTCCACCAAAGGCATCTGTGAAAGAGATAAACTATAATGCAAGAGTCAGGATTTTTATTCCAAAACTGTCATTGCTGGAAATTAATATGAGCTCTAGCTATTTTTTCTGTTTGCTTGTGTGTTTTGCTTTCCCTCCCTCAAATGTTGCAAGGTTTTTAGGTTCTGGTTCAAGTCCATCCCCAACAATGCTGAATGCCCTTTGAGCTGGCCATTACAAGAGTGCAGGGAGGGCTTCACCCACAAACACCTCCAGGCTCAAGCAGGGCAAATTTTCATCATTTTGATTATAATGTTCTCAATTATTTTGTGGCTTATAAAGACCGGAACAAAGACTTGCCAGCAATGATCCCCTATTTGTGTCTGCAAGACAGAGGCACCTCATGCCTGGGATCTGCATGGGATTAGCAGAAGCCCAAAGCTGAGCTTCCAGGCAATACATTGCTGACAAACATGGTTCCCAAACACTCAGACTCATTCAGATTTTGATCCCTGCTTTCTTTATCCAGCAGTTTGAGGGGCTTTTGAAACAGTAGGCTTCCTCATTCTGGTGCTTAACTGAAATTCTATGTCAGTCTGATAACGAGGGCTGGGAAGGACCCTGGGCTGATGTGCAGTCTTACAGGGACTGCATATTGGCTTTTGCTGCACTGTTCAGAAAGTGTTTTTTTCCTCTTTGCCTTACTATTGTCTCTGTCTGTTTGTCCTTGATTTTATCAACTGAGAATGTGGCTATGTGTTGTCTACAAAAGATTTTTGAATGACTGCCTTTTGGCCAGCTGGTTCTCTTGGCATTTTGGTGCAGACTGGTGAGAAGAAAGGAGAAGGAATTGGATTCAGAACTCCAGAAAATGAAGCCACCTCATTTTTCATCCCCTTTGATTAACTCACTGATTTATTTGCTTGTAACAATGACAAATGACGCCACCAGCTGATGCTATCACATTTGGCAGAGTCAGCTTGGTTTGAACTCAGCAATTAAAGCCCTACATGGGACAGATTTATAGAAATGTTTCACAAACTGTTGGAGAAAAAAAAGTCTTTGTTAGACACAAGCTAAGTAGGAATCTGTAAGGTTCTGAACAGCAAAAACAAATAGCTATCTTTATTTAGAGCTCCTAATTTCCACTAATACTACTTCCTATCATGATCACAGGACATCTGTAATTTACTCTCATTGTATTTTCATCTGTTTTACTGTCAGTCTGATCCTGTTCTTATTAACACCAGTGTGAATTGGAAGCACTTCCACAGAAATTAACCACGCTGACTTTACACTAGCACAGCCTCCAGAGAGGCTTAAAATGCTTTGAGCAGGCAGCTGTAGGCAGGCAGTTAGTTGCTGGAAGAGAAATTTCACCTTTCACTTAAAATCTGCTTCTTGCCTTCATGGCTCTGAGGAGAGGCTCTGAACGTGAAAGGTTCAAACCAAGAAGGCAAATGAGAACTCCAAATATATTTATCCCTTGTTGTTATTATTACTTCGGAGGCAGCTGGAAAGTGTCATAATTTTTTTAGTTTTTGAGGTCAGATATTACTAAATGGCAGGGAAGTGGCTCCAGGTCACGTTACATTCATTAATACCAACAACAGTTTTGTGCGCAGAGATGTTCTGCCTGTAGGATAAGCCCAAGCCTATTCCCTTCCTGAATCACACATCTAATGTGTTTCACAGCCAGCAGAGGAACAGATATTTCCAACTGCCCTGAACTACTTCAGGAGAGGTTCAGGTTGGATATTAGGAAAAATTTCTTCTCCAAGTGGTGTTGCATTGGAACAGGCTGCTCAGGGAAGTGGTGGAGTCACCATTCCTGGAGGCATTCAAGAAAAGGGCCAATGTTGCATTGAATGACGTAGCCTAGAGCAGACACAGGCATGGGTTGATTGTTGGACTAGATGTTCTTATTGGTCTTTCCAACCTTAATGATCCCACAGACTCCACACCCAAATGCTCATGCCCCTGCAAGCTGCAGGACGTCTGGGGAGATGGAGAGAAGTTCCAGGAGAGGCTCCTGGGGTGGCTTACCAGGAGGGAAGAAGGTTCTATGGCACACAGCAGGGTGAGTACGAGAACAGCATTTTCTTGCTTACCATAGTGGAAATGCTAAGTCACAGCTCGAACCAGTGGTTGAGCATCTGGTGGGGAGGCAGGGCCAACCTGGGGGAGCTCAGGTGCAAGCAGTGCACTGAGTGACCACAAGGGGAGGAGCCAGGGTCCAGCCTCATTTAAGGGTTGGCAGTGGAGGCAAGAGTCTCCAGGCACTGGAGATCCCTGCCTACCAAAGGTCTTCTGTAGGTAAGCAGTTTTTCTTCCTTTGTTTCTGTATTTATAGCTGCTTCATTTGGGCTTGTTCTCATTTGCTGCAGCCTACTACTATGCTATTATTGCTGTACTTTCCATCATGTTACAGCATTATACCTACCTCAGCACAGATCAGGAGGTTGTTGTGCCTGAACTCATTTTGCTGAGAGGTGAAAGCAGGTATGTTTTTTGTCTGCCAGAGTGCAGATGCTGCCTTGGAGAAGGATGAATTGGTCACAACACATTTGGTCTTCCAAGAGTAGAGATGCAGATTGACCTAAATGGCTCAGCACTTTCCCTGCCGTAAAGCATAAACTCAGTTTAAACTCTGTAACATGTAAAGGCTAAACTTGTGTATTACATGTAATGCCAGAAAAGCGAGCAGCTATGTTATACATCCAACCTGTACAATGCAATGCTCTCATCCAGTCCTCCCCTTTTATGGCACTAATAATAATTCATTCTGCACATCTGCTAATGCTCCTTGTCTCTCTCCATTGCCCATGGCTTTTTTTCAAATGTTAATTCTGCGTGTGCTACCTTTTATCTGGAGATGAAGATGGATTGCTGTGTCAGGCTGGATTTAAATTCATTTTGCTGTTAAAAATTTGTAATTATATTGAAAGGTTGTACGAAATCCAAGACCTCTCTGGGCTATTGTGGTTAATTAACTGCTACAGATATTGTGCATTCAATCAAATCATTCTCACTGCATTAAATTAAGTTATTAAACGTTTGAAATTGTTGAGATACTAGCAATGCTTGATCACTGGAAGGTCACACACTTCGTTACTTATCTAGGCCAAGTGCTACGTGTTGGGTAATTTAAGTGCAAATGGATTTGTTGGTTGAAGGGTCCTCTGAGAAGGCATTTACTAATGACTGGCAGATTTGGGGATGTAGTTAGAGGCTGAGGCTGGGACCTTCATGAAAGTGATGACTTCCTCATGTGATGGGTTAAGCGAGGTCTATCTCTCTGCCTGAAGGCTTCAAACAGCTTGTTTGCAGCAAAGGATAGGATTGCTCTAAATAAATTTGGATGAGAGCAAAGAAATTATGTTGGATGATGATTAAGGCATTGGAACAGGCTGCCCAGGAAAGTGGTGGTGTCACTATCCCTGGTGCATTCAAGGAATGTGGAGATATGGTGCTGATGCACATGGTTTAGTGGGCATGGTGGGGATGGGTTGATGCTTGGACTAGATGATCTTAGAGGTGTATTCCAACCTTAAGGATTCTATGGTTTGAAATTGGAAAGAAACAACTATATATAGATAACTTTGTGTTACTATTCTGGAAAATGCTGTCTTTCCTACTTGTCCTTATTTGCCAAGCTTTTCACACCATTCTGTGTGCCAGCAGGTCTAGGTGTGTCCCATCTGCAGTCCTGGCTATTTCCAAATGTTGGAAATGCAGCTCGTGGATCTGCATTGTGCTATGATGTGCTAGGTTACATGCTTTCAAGGAAAGTGTGCAGGTCAGGTGGACGTGGCAGGGAGTGAGGCTGGAGATAACACTGTGCTGATGCTTGTACTGTATAACTTGGTTGCAACCACCCCACAAAGTCTCTTCCCTTAACCTGCATTTGTCTTGCTATGCTAGTAAGTAACCCCAGTTACACTCCCGGATGTGCTGGCAGCCCAATTTATCTCTTTTCTATCTGTCTCCTTGCTCCTCCCTGTGCACCACCCATACCTGGCAGAATGCAAACAACTGTTTGTATGTACTCAAAAGCCTTGTGACCATCAACACGTAAGATAACTCTTGAAGTGCATCTGGTGGTTCAGAGAAGCAGAAGAAAGCCATTGAGCTGCGAGCCAGGCTCTGCCCAGTTTGCTGGAAGGCATCACATGATGGTCTGAGATAACTGGAGAGGTAGTGAACACAGCTGCCATTCTCTTGTAGGTGGGGTAACTGAGGCAGGAGGTTATGCAACATCATAGGCAGCAGAAATCTGCTTTCAGGGAAAAAAACCAAAGCTTTTCCATCACTCAGACTCCAGCTCAGTGCTTTGTTGGGGATGTTAAAGACAATCTCAGATTCTCTCTGCATGGAGGATGCTGTAGAACAGGGTCCAGACTTCAAGTCAGTATAGCAGAGCTTCTGTCTTCCCTGCCTTAGCAGTCTCCACCTGCCACGTCTGTGCTGTGATGCAAGGAAGATGGCAGTGAACGTTCAATTCACCACTAAAATTGCAGTAAGCCTTATTCTTCTCCTGTTTCTTATCCCACATGCTCCTCAGAAATCAATATTTCTATCTGCTCCCCTGCAGGAATGTAGCGTGCCTATCCTAATTGGTCTTTTGGGAGAATACAGAGGGGAAGATGTTATTGTTTCTCTCTCAGCTGGATGTGTGTTATCATCTCCCGGACCCACAGCCTGCAGCTGGTTTTCTTTGTCAAATGATTTTGGCTAAGCTGCCATGATAATTACACAGCTGGGCAGTGGGAAATCCCGCCCAGTAGCTGACGCCTGGCTAATCGCCACTGGTTGTGTTTGGAGACTTGAGGACCTGCTGTAATAACACCGCCACTTAATTAGTCGTTTCCTGAGTAACTGCTTTGGAAAGCAGAGGAATTGCTGCTTCCTAGATCTTCTTAACTATGTGAGTACAAGATGGATGAAAGAAGTCCAAGTAAAAATCTATGGAGGGAGTTTATGCAGCTGGCTCTCAAAGCTCAGCCCTGCCTCAGTTTCTCTTCTTGAGTTTGTAAAGACAATCTAAATAACATCCACTGCTGGAGCATGGTTTATCATAAGGACATTTGACTGAACTTCAAATGTAGATTAAAGAAATACAAATGTCTCCTCCTCTCCCAGGGCTGTATGGCAATTCATCCACCCCTCTGCTGACGGGGCTTTCAGCTTGCCTTTCATGCTATCTGTTCTGCCTCTAAAGCTATTTTGTGCTGGTGTTTTGTTTGTTTCTAGGTTTTTATTAAAGATGTGAAGAGTTCAGCTGCACAGCGTAGCAGTGAGGTGAATAGCAGTACCTGTGTTTCCAGCTTACTTCCTCGGGAAACATTTTGCCGAGATTTAAACTAATGTGTTCCCCCTTGCTCACCTTGGGCTTAGAGCACAGCACTGTGAACCACAGCTCACCTGACAGGCGGCATCTCACCATGACAAAAGCTTCAATAAGCTTTACTGAGAGAAGATTAAAAAAAAGAAAGTGTGAAGTACAAATATCTGTCCCCAAAAGAAAAACCTCACCTGCTCCTCTTCCTCACTGACCACCAGCCGCCTTAATCCTTTTCTTCATCTGCCCCCCAAAAGCCCATCAGACCTTCCTCTTGTTCCCATCCTGTCCCCAGCCCTTGACAGGCCCTGTCTTTGTCATAGACTTATAGAAAGATAAGTCAGTAAGATTGGAAAGGATCTCTAAGATCGTGTAGTCGACCCACCAACCCTTCCCTACTATGCCCACTAACCATGTCCCTCAGTGCCATGCTTCCATGTTTCTTGAACGTATTGAGGAAAAAATGATGCCACCACCTCTCTGGGCAGCCTGTTCCAATGGTTGATGACACTTTCAGAAAATAAATTTTTCCTAATATCCAACCTCATATTTTTTCCTAATATTTACCTATCCTGAATACCTGCACCCCATGGCTATGCAACACCACCATTCTTTCCGCATCTGTCTTTCCTCTCATCCAGAGCCACTGCATTGCCTCTTCTCTTAAAGGAAAGATGCACTTTTTTTTTTCTTCCCAGTACCAAAACCCCACCAGTTCTTTATTTCTCCTCTGAGCCAACATGCCCAAATTTACCTCATCCTGTTGGCAGTTCTCACCCTGGCTAATTCCTCCAAATGCCTTGCCCAAATTCTTCCAGACCATTGCTGTATGGCAGCTCCATTTCTCCTTAAATATGGGGATCTTTTCCTCCTGGCATGCTCTCATTGCCATTGATGTGCATGGTCATCCTCCCCTTGTTGGTTGCAGTTCTTCTGTCCTTCTCTACAGTAATCATGGCTCATTCAGGGACATCGAATACCTAGATCACTGTCCCAGCCAAGGAAAATATCCTGACAGACTCTGAAAGCAAGAAAAGAGGTTATTTCCAGGAGAGGAAAAAACAAACAAACAAACAAAAAAACCCTGTAGGATGGCTCCACTTTGTTATTAAGACTCCAATATATCCTAGTTTTATCTGAGCAAAGAATTGCCATTTTAGTGAAGGATTTGTTGGAGAAGAGAAATTCAAATCCTGGTCCAAATTCAAGTTTGCCCAGAGCTTCAGGAAGCTGAAATTTGTTATTGTAGTTTGGATCCACCTCATAAAAGTGTAGTCTACATTCTGGCACTCAAACTCCAGTCCAAATTTCCCCCTCATTCATGCAGTTTCTGGTTTCAGCTTTGGGTCAACGTTATCCCTGGGAAGGAGGTGCAAACACCATCTCTGATTTGGTGCTTGGGGTAGAAAAGTCCGAAAGTTCTTTGTTTCATTTTTAATTGCTGGTACTCTATTGTAGTTAATTTTTTAATTCTTTATTTACATCTAATATTCACATTTTGCATGCAAATATTAGTACAGTCAGTATCAGCCATGTGCTTTGTGGGGCTTATTTGGGACTCAGGGCCAGCAGCTCCAATTAAACTGTGGGTAAATAACATTTGGGTATTTTGGAGAACTCCTTTCATCTTCCAGAATCACAGAATCAAATGTGGGCTGTGTGGTCCAAACAAGATCTGCTGAATCTAGACTCTGGATATTTTTTGTCCTTTGCTGCGTAGCCTAATATCCACGGTAATAATTGGTACTGGTACTTTATAGGAAAAGCAGAAGACGCAACTACCTGAGATCTATTTGTGCCAAGGAGGGCCATGAAGGTTGGCTGTGGGGTGGTCAAGACCCTGGTCACAGCTCTGGGGTCCCATGGGTGAAAGAAAAGCCATCTGGGGAGAGAAGGTGAAAGTGAAGATGTGGTGGTCCCTCCAAGGGATGTGTTTATAGAGCTGGATGAAATTGTTCAGTCAAAACATTCTTTCTGCTGAAAATGCCTCTTCTTTTTTTTTTTTTTTTTTTTTTTCTTATAATATCAAAAATTTTCTGTGGGAAATGTCCAATTTCAACAACAATTTTGGGGCTTTCATTGAGAAAGAAAATGCTTGAAAAACGTGCAGTTTTTTGGCAATGGAAAGCTAAGGAGTTTGGCAAAATCCCAAAACAAAACCAAAAACCCCAAATAGTTTTGGTTTGTGGCCAAAAAGTTTCCAGTTTTTGATTGCCAGAAACCAAACATTTTTCAGTTTTTGCTTTTTCAATGAAAACCCTCAGACTTCTGCAGAGGGGGTGAGAAGTTTTATTGTCACCAATTTTCTCTCGTAGGAACAGAAACAATTTCTGATTTTACCCTTCTCCTCCATGGATAGTGAGCATGGGATTAGGACCGGCTGTTTGTGAGCTCCCTTTGTGTGTCAACCTGAGCTGCAGCATCTTTTTTTGGCTGAGCTCCTCCAGCACTGGCTGCCTGCCCACTGTGGGCTGTCTCTGGGCAGGTTTGAGCATCCCCTGTAAAATAATTTGGACCTTCAGCTTCCAGAAATCTCTGCAGTGTCCTGAAGATGGTAAACATGCTGTGGGATGGCTGGGCATCGAAAGGATCTGTCCCTCAGTAAAACTACCTTTGTATTGGCAGGGGCATTGGGATTACACAACACATCTTGGCTTCTTAATTGTGATTTTTCCAGCCTTCCTTCCCACCCACTGTGCCTGGGATTACACCTGTCCTGGTGTACATGTTCTACACTGCTGTGTTCCAGCTTGGATGCTCTCCCTTAAAAACAATTACTTCATGTGTTGGGTCTAGTTAACACTCCTTTGCAGTGCTCAAGCTCACTGACCCTGCAGACGCTGAGTGTTAGCAGTTGAGCTCTAGTTGCCATATGTAACTCTCATTACCTCAGTGTAGACAAGACCTGTTTACACCTTTAGAGCTTTAAAATCTTTGAAGCGAATCAGCTGTGGGAGGCTTGATAGCAATTCTTTTTTTCCTTCCCAATGATGCTGAGTACCAGTATGTGCCTATAACTTCACTGGAGCTATGGGAGATGGACACCTGTGGAAGCTCAGACAACTTTTTGCCCTCCTCTGCCCTGCTGAAATCATCACTGCAAACACAGCCAGGTCTTTGTGGATTTTCTTCATTTCAGATGCGAAGGTGACTGACCAGCTGTTGTTTGAGTACTGCAGAGACCTTTGGAGAACCATACGTGTTCAGCTGGGGATGAAGGGCTAAATTCAGACCACTTGTGCTCTTGGCATGCTACTCGCCCTCATCAGTGCTGTGTTTGCTTTAGAAGTCTGACTTAGCTGGCATGTCTCCGTTGTTGGCTAATGAGGATTAATTCTGATTCTCTTCAGGCTTCAGAGAAACAGATTGTGGAGGGGCTTTCATCACAGGGGGAATTAAGGAAGCTAGCGAAGTATCTTAACCCAAACCACACCACTGATGGCTTTCAGTCAGAAAGGAGGACAGATGAGATTAACCTCAAAACCCCTCTGCTTCCTTGTGGGGACTATAAACCCCAGTGCCAAGTGAGAGAAGAATGCAGGAAAAGAATCATTTTAATGTGGATGTGTAAGAAACTGGACCACCAAGTCCATTCCACATTGGCCACTGAGCAGTCATCAGAGGGTGTTGACTTTTGACCACTACTGTTTTTGTTAACAAGGAAAATAAAACCATATGTTGCCTAAGTAGATGCACAAAACTTTTCTCCAAATCCCTACAGACAAACTGTCAGCAGCAAAAGTATTTACTTTGGTAATGCAGCTGGGCTTAATCCCAGCCCCATTGTGTTTGTGCATGCCTTTTCACCACTGAGCTCAATAACACGCTGCTTGTGAAGAGGGTGAATGAATGCATGCAGTATGATTTCTGTTATTAGGCCTATCGGTTACATCCCAAGACAAAAGGCTGGAATCAACAATGGTAGCACTACACAGGCACTGCTCATGCTTTGAGTTAGCCTAAGTGGAAATCTTAGTCATAAGTCACATCAACTAGCCATCAGTTTGAGGTAGGCCAGCAGGACTTGGCCCAGTGGTGCGGATCCTCAGCTGCCTTAAATCAGCATAAAGGCAGTGTAGTCCAAGGAGCCCCAGCTGAGGATTCTGGCGCCTACTGTCTATTTGTGAGCTTAGTGGTTGCTAAATACTTAATTTGCCGGGCTGCAAGCTGCTGTGGCTGAGCAGCTGGGGGTAGCATAGCCTGGTGGGGTCCCCAGCTGGGACCTCTGCAGGTATAGACATCTTTTGGGATTGTGTCCAGAGTGACAGGACCACCACATGCTGATCTTCCTCTCCCTCCAGCTTCCCTGGTATTCCCATGTTGAATAAGTTGGCTGGGACATTGCAGAGGTAGAGGGCAAGAGTGGCAGTTGGGTGGAAAGGTCTATGGGTTGGGTGTGAATGCCAAGGAGATCTGTGATTCAGTGTATTTCTGAGAATGATTTGGTAATGGAGATGGCAGTGAGGAATGCATTACAGATCTGACCTCAGGTCTGTGATGGGCTCTCCATGGAAGATGTGTCCAAAAATAGCTGCTTTCTGTGATTAAATTAATATGCAGGGAATAAGTTGCATGTGTTCCTGAAGTGATTTTTCTGTTATATGCATTAAAACAAGGCCATCACTGACTGTTTGAGGTCATCTATGGGTTGGGGGATGGCTGATGTAGGTCTGCATGCAGTGCCCTGAAGTGATACCCGAACTAAACAAATGTGTCTCTGCATTGGCTTGGCATGATTCCCTCCCAGAGAAGAAATGACTATTCATTTCAGGCTTTGCTGGGACAAGAGGCTCCTTTCTATGATAACAAGCTCTCTTTCCTGGTTACAAGACCTATTGGTAATGGTAAGATGGGAGGAGAAATAAATGAGTGAGTTATAGAATCCTAGAAATATTGAATCCTGGCCATTGTAAAAGACCACTAAGGTCATCTAATCCAACCATCAATCCATCCCGTCATGCACACTTAACCACTTAACCATGTCCCTTAGTACCACATCTTCATGTTTCTTGAACACCTCCAGGGATGGTGATTCCACCACCTCCTTGGACAGCCTGTGCCAAATGCATTAATACTCTTTCTGGGAAGAAATTCCTCCTATTAAATATACAGTCTCATGTGGAAGGTGAGGAAAGATCTGGAAGAACTGAGATGAATGGAAGCTTTCTGTGCGACTTGGAGCTACACAGTTGTGATCTGTCTGTAATTTGTGGGAATGAGACAGGAATAGTCATAACACTTGGTACCTAATCTAGCTTGTTTGCATCTCTCAACGAGCCTTCATCAAGCTTCCAGCATAACTTATTCTCAAGCACAGAGTTCCTCTGGATATGGATTTTGACACAGGCATATTCAGAAAAGAAAGTCAAAGGCACTGTGCCCACTGCTGTCACTGCAGACATCTGTAAGTAAGGTCCATGCTTGGTGCTGACATTGCCTTCGTGGCAGTGCGTGCTGGACACAGCTTTCTGTAGTGCTGTAGGATGTGGAGAACCTGGAGGCAGTGTGCTGCCAGCATGTCCCAGTCCTCATTGTGCTCTGCTGGTGGCCCAGCACCATTCTCACCCTATTGAAAAGTGACAGGACTGCTTTACAAAGCAGAAAGCTGTGGCTGCTGCAATTCCAGTTTGGAAAGTGGAGAAATGCCACCTGTCCTCACTGTCATCAGAAGAGCTGAAATATTCCGATTAAAACCCAGAGTCCTTTTTAGCATGGCTGCAGCTGGAGCATGGAAGCAGCTCTGTGAAAAGCTGTTTCAGTGGCTTCTCTTTGTACTCCATAGAGATGGGTTTCTATCGAAGTGAGTTGTGCTGTGGGCCTAAGGAACCCCCAAAAAATGGTTCCTCAGTGCAAATTAACCCATTCCCAAACTCTGGAAATAAATCGGGAAAGGAGATTTTGGCCCACGTTTCTCCTTGTGAAGCGAATATAAGGATTTTTTTTTCTGTCAAGTTAAAGACTTATAGAAAAATCAGATCAAGCTGCCTGGGGAGGTGGTGGAGTCACCAACCCTGGGGGTGTTCAGGAAAAGTGGAGATGTTGCATTAAATGACATGGTTCAGTGATATATTGGGGATGGGTCGGTGGTTGGGTTAAATGATCTTAGTGGTCTTTCCAACATTAGTGATTTTATGATTCTGTGATCTTCCCAACTCAGTGAAGCACATGCTATCTATCCACTTGTCACACAGTGGCTGGCAGGTTTGTAAAGATGCAATTTTTTTCTAATAATTTATGATTAACTTGAATGTATTCCTTATAGACCTATGGGATGTAAACCTTGTAGACTAGGGTACAAATAAGACCATGGCAAGATGGGTTCTTTAAGATGTCTTTTGTAGAGGTGCAGAAAGGAAAACATACTTCCCTTGTCAGGAAAAATGATACCAGAAAAAATTTAGAGATCGTTCATAAACTGGAAAACATGGGACACTTATTTTACTGCTTTTTGACGCCATTTGGCTCACAAATGGGGAAGATATTTTGATATTTTTCCCTAAACAATTTTTTTCTTTTTCTTTTATAAATTTAAGCTGGATTCTTGTTGCTCGTGAATCTAAAGTTTTCATTCAAAATCTCTTATGGGGTGAGAGACAGGGAATTATTTGAAATAACTCTTCCTGTACAGAAACCCTGAAACTCTCAGCATTGTCCTAGCAATGCTTCTTCCAAGCATCCCAGGGAAAGCCCTCTATTCAAGTTCTTCCTGGAGTGAAGTTGCTTTAAGGGATATGCACCATCCTTGAGGGCGTTCAAGGCTGGGTTAGATGGGGCTGTGGGCAGCCTGTTCTGGTGAGTGGCAACCAGCCCACGTCAGGGGGTTGGCACTGGATGGGCTTTAAGGTCCCTTCCAACCTAAGCCATTCTGTGATTCCCAACGCTCTTGAGCCCCAGCCTTTTTCCTGCCAATTTGCTGTCCTGCTGCCATGCCAAAACAATTCCTTATGGGTCATGCTGCACATGGGCTCCAACTAAGTTTAAAATTTCAATTATTTCAGTTCCCCCACCTTGGCCCCAAGTGTTTGAGTCCTTCCCCGACCTGGTTCACAAACAGTTGCGTTGGGCTGAAGGACAGGACATGCATGGCCCTCTGTAGCTGGCTTTGCCTCTGGAAAAACGTCACATGGAAGATGCTCGTGAGAATTTTCTGGCCAGCACTATGTGTTATGGAAGCCATCACTGCACTGAGATCAGGCCCTGCCTGAATAAAACCTCCTCTGCTGACCTCAGTGCCAATTGCTTCAAGTAATTAAGTCCCGAGCAGCACATTGTGGAGTAGGCCCTGTGCAGCATGCAGTATTGCTTGGTAAGGACACAAACACAGGTGCTCTCTGGGCAGTTGTGTATGAGCTAATGTCATGTTAAAGATTTCCCATCTCTTGGTGCTCAGAACAGAAAAATGAGTTTGAACCACAGGATAATTATAAGTGAGTTAAAACGTTCCTGGGCTCGCTAAGCCAGCTAGGATGCTATTTAAAGGAATGTATCATTCTCTGCTTTGTCCTCTCGTCTGCACAGGGAGCTTTCATTAGAGCAGCTGGCAGAGAGAGGCACTGAGCCTTGGAGTGCTCGTGCAGCTTTTCACGGACATCTCAGCTTGAAAGAGCCTTTGACTGTGCATCTTGCAAAATGTTTTCTCTGAGATGTCAAAACATGCATCAGTCAAACCAAAGGAGTCTGGAAAGCATTAGGTGCATGTAGGCGCTGCATTACCGATGTGGCTGGGGCTACTTGGGGGTTCACAGCAGGCACTTCCCGAAGATTTACAAAAGCACTGTGGTCCTTGGGGGATTTCTGATGTCCTGGGTGGCTCTGCCATGATGGAGACAAACCTCAATCCCAGCAGGATTTGTCTGCGGGAGGGACAAAATTTCCAAAGCTGATGAGGTTTGAAAGCAAGCAAACAACTTTTGTTGTCCCATCTCTAAGAGAAGAGCACACTGTGCATTTTGTTCTCTTCCAGAATATGATGTGACACACAGAACCACCCAGCAGCAGAGGGGAAGCTGCTCTTTGGGAATGTCGGCAAGAATGGAGGGTTGTGAGGCACAGCATGTGATTACAGCATCCTATGGGGATCACCTGAGCTGGGTGCCTTGAGAGGTGATGCAGCTTCTAAGACCCCACGTGGTCCCACAATGTGTGGTCTGTGACTCAGGGACAAGCTTGCCTTATAGTGTCTGGCACATGAAGCTGAGAAGCAGATCATGGAACTATAGAATTCTTAAGGTTGGAAAAGACCACTAAGACCATACAGTCCAACCATCAACCCATCCCTACCATGCCCACTGACCTATGTCTCTCAGTGCTACATCTCCAGGGTTTTTGAACATCTTCAGGGATGGTGACTCCGCCACCTCCCTGGGCAGCCTGTGCCAACGTATCACCACTCTTCCTGAGAGGAAATTTTTCCTAATATCCAACCTGAACCTCTCCTGGTGCATCTTAAGACCTTTCTCTCTCATTCTATTGCTGTTACCTGTGAGAAGAGGCTGACTTCCACATCGCTACAGCCTCTTTTCAAGGAGCTGCAGGGAGCTATGAAGTCTCCCCTGAGTCTCCTCTTCTGCAGAGTAAACAATCCCAGTTCCCTCAGCCACTTCTCATAAGTCTTCCAGATAAACCATTTTGCAGCTTTGCAAGCATACAAGGCACTGCTATGATTAGCAGGAGATATTTCTGTGTCCCACTCTTCACTTCGAGAGCCTGAAGGCTGTTGGAGGGGGCTTAGGAACATGCAGCATCTGAGTTTTCCGAAGTGAAAGACAGCAAGCACAACACAAAGATGGACACAGAGGAAAGCTGGCTTCAGCAAAACTCCTGCGTGTATTTCAGCAATCTGCTGAGAGCTGCTTGAAAACCATTTACTTTCAGGAGCACGGTTAGTGGGCATGGTGTATATGGGTTGATAGTTGGACTAGATAATCTTAATGGTCTTTTCCAACCTTAATGATTCTGTTATTCTATGATTCCGTGTTTCTGTTGTCTGAAAACATGTGAGTGTGGCCTCAGGCATGGCCAGAGGGTGTCCTTCAGAGCACATGGGATCAGAGCTCAGGGCTGAGCTCGCTGCTCTGCTGGAGCCCTCTGAAAGGTGCCAGGCTGGCGGCTCGGCAGTGCCAGCTGTGTCCCCGGGTGCCCATGAGCAGGTTCCTCTCAAGCCGCTCGCTGCTGGAATGCAGGCATAGCGTTTCCATGAGTAAGCCTCACTCGCAAGGCTGCATGTTTGCAGGATGAGGCCATGGAGGGAATTAGCAAGCTGCCAGCCTTTTGCGGGGCTGGCGAGGTGCACGCGGTGTGGAGCTGGGCAAATTCACGCTTGAGAGCTTTTAATTTCGTGCTTCCCGAGCAATAACTTTTCTCTGCAAAAGCTACTTTATCATTATTATTATTATTTTTAATATAATATAATATTTATTTAAAAACTAGGAAACTAAAGTAGGGATGGAAGAAAGCTGGGGCAGTTCTGCGGCGTTTTTCTGTTTTGCACTTTCGGTGTGCACAATGCAGTTCTGTCCTGTGCACCTGAGACACGTCTCTAATAACCCAAAACTGCAAACACAGTGCTAAAATCACACTGAGGCTGAGCCATGCCCCTTCCCAGCACAGAAGATAGCAGATGAAGCGCAGGCTCAGTGCGCCCATGGGGCAGGTCCCCATTCATCCTTGTGAGCATTGCAGCACCACTGTCCTCTCACAAGGACTAATTAGCCTTGGATTTTGGATACTGCTGTGAAGTGGCTGGATCTGAGGTCACCCCTGGGACCTGTGCACCGTGCTCCACATTCTCCTAGCAAGGAATGGAAGACTGCAGGGAATGTAGCAAAATTGCTGGGCTTGCTTCATATAAACGTGAAAATCATAGAATCATAGAACAGCTTGGTTTGGAAGGAACGTTAAAGCCCATCCAGTTCCAACTCCCTGCCAAGAGCTGATCGTCCCTTAGTAGATCAGGCTGCCCGGGGCCCCATCCAACCTGGCTTTGAACATCTCAGTTTTCCTTTTCTCTAACTCACTCCTTGCTCTACAGTCCTAAACACCATCTTGGATCTGCAAATCAGTTGTTACCTGTTTTCTAGCCCTTTAAACCTTTTCTCCCATCCAACAGATAGCTATGGAAAACTTAAGGTTCATGGCCACAATCCCCTCATGGGTGTGAGTGCAGTCCAAGTAAATAAATCCTGAGTGCAAGCATTCACACATGAAGAACTTCACACTCAGAAACATGACCACACTAAATTGCTGCCAGAGCTTTAAAGGCAGCTTTTGAAAATATTGGCCCCACATCTTGTAATTCTGAAGCAAATAGTTTGATTCATTAGGGAAATGTCAGCTCATTGCACCTAGGGCTGCATCCTAGGGATGCAGGGATGGAGACAGCTCTCTGCTTGTACATAAATGCAGACTGGGCTGATTAGCTACCAGAGGAAATGGAAACCTTTATGATTTCAACCTTATTTTCCATATCTGTGCAATTACAAAGACTTGATGTAGAAGAGTTTCTTGCGAGTATATCAAGCATATGCTCCACAGAAACACTCAGAACAATGTTTTTGGCTCCTATATCTAATTCTAGCAGAAGGATCATTTTCCTGACAGTCAACATCAGTTTTTATTAGTCATGAGCATTTTCCTTGCCTTTTCTTTGCCTCCCCTTCCCCTTCTGCTTTCCCCCTCTCTTTTCCCTTTCTCCTTCCCTTTTCCTTTCCCTTTCCTTTTTGTTTTCCAATTCCCGCAGTGCTATTGATAGTTAATCATTACCATTTCATGTGAGATTCATGGCAATCAGTTTGAATTGTACATATGTAAAAGTGCAGTCTGTAAATCTCAGATCAGTGCTGGAACACGTAGGTGGTGTATTTATATAAACCACTTTGAGACTGCAAACTTCAGCACTGATAAGTTAGAAGATTCCAAAATGAAGCTATTTACCCCCTATCTTCATTTAGCTCTCTCTCAAGTCCATCTTCTGGCCATCTCAGGGGAGGTTCAAGCTAGATATTAGGAAAAATTATTTTCCAAAAGAGTGGCCAAGCATTGGAACAGGCTGCCAAGGAAAGTCACCATCTCTGGAAATATTCCATAAATGTGGAGATATGGCACTTGGGGACATGGTTTTAGTGGGCATGGTGGGATTGGGTTGACACTAGAACTAGTTGATCTTATTGGTCTTTTTCCAACCTTAATGGTTCTATGATTCTGTTTTTGTGCATCACTTTAGCAGACAGCACTCAATGCTTTTTCAGCCCAGCGTTTGCTCCAACACGTCCTGTTGATGAGGTGGGGATCGTAGCCCATCACACCTATCCCCAGGTGAGCCCTGGTTGCTCAGGACCCTGCAGTACTGCTCTTCAATCAGGGGCTCTTGCCTGTCTGAGGATAATACCAGCTGGTCTCACTTTCAGCCCTCTGAGGCTGCTTCTTCTAAAAAACCTCCCTGGCTTTCATTCCCACAGCAGCCCCAGGCAAGATTCAGGGTCTAGTTCTTGAGTTATGTACTATTATAATGGATATTATGGAAAAGGATAGAACAGTGAGATCTTCTTCTCTGTTGCAAAGCCCTTATATTTAACCCTGTGTTTTACATACACTTATGTACATGGGATGGGCAAGCCCTGTTCATCTGCAGGGGTTTGGAACTTGGTGATCCTTGGGAACCTTTCCAACACAAGCCATTCTATAATTCTATGATTCTATCTCTGTAAGTGAAAGTATCAAATGGGAAGAAATGTTCATACAGAAAGGAACTTAATTTTACCCACATTTCCCTATATTTGAAGCTACACAACCCATCACTACACAAAATCCATTCCTGACACTGTGTCACCAGGGCACCAAGCGATTTACCTGATAGTACGAGAAGGGCCATGAACTTCAGTGGAACTAAGCACACACACAGAAATTCCCAAATTAGACTTGTTTGCTTCAACACTGATGTGAAAAGCCACAAGTTTTAGTTATTGACATATTGTGGGTTAAAGCTTTTAGACAGTGTAGTGAACAAATTTATTGTATGTGTAACCAGGGTTCAATTTTATCCTTCCCCCCAGCCCTCACTTTTTATTACGCATTTTAATCACAATTAGCTTGGATTCAGCTGATAGTTTCTGAGGGCTTCATCCTTTTGCTAAACTTAGCTACACGTTAAGCAAAGAGATGTTACTTGAACCCTACTTGAAGTAAAAGGTACAATTAATAACAAGAAAATTCAATTACTGAACATCTACCAGTGACGAAGTGCTGTAGAAAATGTTTTGATCTGAACAAAACTCTTCATCCTGTGCAAACTGAAATATTGCCTGATATCAAGGGCTTTCCATAAGCAAGTGGAAACAAATGTAATTATGATAGGCAGAAAGGAAAAATCAATGTTTTGCTTTGAAAATTAGCCTTTTCTCGGTTGTTTTTTTCTGGCTGAGACAGCCTGACGAGACTTTATGAAATATTTTGATCCGCTTGAAATTGTCTCTCTTTTTTTTTTTCTTTTTAACCAAAAGGATGTATTTTTGGCTGAAAATTTTTACTGTATCCAGAAAGGGAAATCATTCTGTCTTGGGTATTGTAAAAAGCCCCGTGTTTCATTGGCTTTTAATGGAACCTTAATAGTAGTTGGCAGCGTAGATGATGAAGCTGGAAGGTTGCAGTGAAATTAATATAATCAGAAGTTGTTCTGAGGCTCACAACCATGAGAAAGCTCTCAAAGCTCATAACTATTCACCCAGCCATAAAAGTGGCTGATCTCATTTCTTCCTATCCGGACCCATCCTTGGGAGAACAGCTCATGACTTCAAGAAACCCATGAGGGACTGTGCTATTGCTATTGATTTTTGACAGAAGATGTGCAGATACTGCAGCAAGGAGGGGAAGGATCAGATTTGCAAAAAAGGAAGCCTGCTGAAATCTGGAAAAGCTCTTGCATCTGGGAAGGAGGGGATAAATTTTAATCAATGTCAATGTTTCCAGGCGATTTAGAAAAGCCTGACTATGCAGTAAGCTGTAATGACCTCTGGCAGACTTTTAATCTACATGCAGCATTATAACTTGCTTGTTTTATAAATGATGAACACTGCTTCCACGTCACTTGGAGCGGTTGCATCTGAGTGAGCTTGAAGCTGAAGTGAGACGTGGTATTGCTTAGAGGATTCCTTCATAGAGCCTAAAATGGAGTTGGGAGAAACATACCCACAGGATAGGCTACCTGGGCTGATCCTTGTGGCTTTGTGGGGTGTGGTTTAGTGGGCATGGGGCTGATGAGTTGATGGTTGGACTGGATGATCTTAGCGGTCTTTTCCAACCTTAATGATTCCATGTTCTCTTGTTCCTCTGTGTTGTTTATTTTTCTCTCTCACGTATTGCCATGATCTTTCTTTTCTCATCATTACTGCTGTATACTCAGAAAGTTTTTGGCTTTCATATTGGTTTGCTATTGTAGAACCTTTAATAAATGTTATTTCCTGGTAGTGAATGTGTGACTTGGTCCAGCGGGACCTGTTTGTAGCATAGTTTTCTATAATTACCCAAAATTTACACAGCAATTCCAGGCCTATTATATGGGGCATAGTATGTAATTACAGGCATAACATATTAGGTCCCAATAACAGCAAATATATCATTACACAAATCATTCATGTAACTGTGCTGATATTTTTATATGGAGTAAGTGAATACAATTACTAATAATTGCCATACACATCTTACAGCTGCAGAGTAACTGATGCCACTACAATACAGAGCAGGGCAGCAGCTGGGAAATTCCCAGGGAAATGCCTGTGAAACACTGCATCTGAAAGCCAAGGTGGATTTGGGTGCATATGTGTGTATTTGCAGTTAATATGACAATTTGGGAGGGATCCACATTGTCTTGCTTAGATTTTGTGTCTCCTAGTTATGTGTGTGAGATGGTTCTCCATACCTGTAGAGCTTATGGAGGTGGTCCTCCAAGCTGTAGACAAAGAGAGTGAATCCTTCAAAAGCAGTAGCAAGCAAAGTTGGGCCATCAGGTCACCAAAGGGAGATGAGGGTCTCAGATTGGATATTAGGAAAAATTACTTCTAAGGAAGAGTGGTGATGCATTGGAACAGGCTGCACAGGGAGGTGGTGGAGACACCATCCATGGAGGTGTTCAAGAAAAGAGTAGATGTAGCACTGAGGGACATGGTTAGTGGGCATGGTGGGGATGGATTGAGGCTGGACTACATGATCTTAGCGGTCTTTTCCAACCTTAAGTATTCTATGATTCATTGAGGAAGTCATGCATCCCACCTTCCACTTTCAAAGTGCTAGTCTTGGTTCACTCTGTGTAACAGCAGTTCTTTGAGCCTGTAGGGAAACTGTTAGTGCTGGCATCTGTCAGGCAGCACCCGTGTGCTGTCAGTTAATGACACAGATGTTTTATGTGGCTAATTGTGAGCCTCTGCATGCAGGTTTATGGGAGATTTGGGTTGATGCGTATGGCTTCATAGAGGAATTGGGCTGATGCACACAAGTTAGGGGATTGATTTAGGCATGGCTATCCTGGCACCCTGATATGCATCATTTCAACCCTTGGCAAGGAGAGCAGCTTGGTGGAGGACAGATGCAAAAAAACTCCATGCCAGTATTTCAACAAGCTCAAGCGATGACTTCTGTTTCAACAGCTGCCTATTCATACCCACTGAACGGTTTAGACTGAAATCTTTTTTCTTCACTGATGGGTTAACTTCCTTTCTGGATCTGTTTGCAACAGGCCATCAGCTCCTTTGATAACACTAACCTGGATTTGCAATGCTGAACCCCCATCTTGCACACCATCCAAGTCAATGGGAGTTTTGTTCACCTCTCCAAATTATCTCAGAGGAATGACAGACTCCATAGGCTGGAGTCTGCCTTAAGGCATGCTAAGGGGCATATGTCTAGGAGCCAGATCGTGGTGCTTGAGAATTATTATGTAAAAGCTATGCAGAAAAGCAGGGCATATTAATTCAGGCACCACTCTGCAGTTATCAGCAGGATCTGGCTTGCATTTCATCAAGGTGCATTTTCACCTTGGTTTGGGCAGAGCTCTCCATGTCACCTTCCTGCCATCCTATTTCAGCATGGAAATACCCCAGTATGAGCAGGGACAATGAACTGGAGAGATGGGGGCCTACTCCAGCCAAAGCAATTTTACCTC
Source organism: Lagopus muta (assembly GCF_023343835.1). NCBI lineage: Eukaryota > Metazoa > Chordata > Aves > Galliformes > Phasianidae > Lagopus > Lagopus muta. The sequence continues at coordinate 65,505,688 of NC_064436.1, read as the reverse complement.
ATCATGGAAGCACTGACAGGTCAACCTGTTCATGTATAGTTGAGCAGGTGCCCAGGTGAGTCCAGTGGGCTCTTGCTGAGTCTGGTGAGGTGTGATATGGTTGTGTCAGTCGCCTTCCTCCACACTTGGTCGTGTTCCCACACACCTGGGATTACACTGATGATGCCAGTGTTGATACCAGCATTGTGAACAACAACAAAAAAACTATTAGAAATTGTGTGAAAGAGCTACTTCCATCAAAAAGGATTAGCATGAGTTTGCATCAGGATGAGGCCAAAATGATGACACCAACACACAAAAGAGCAGAGATGGAGCCATTTCATGTGCAAGTATGGTGGTCAGAGCTTCCAGTTGGGTAGACATAATCTCTCTGGGCCCACCCCATCTTGATTTTTGCCAGGACTTGGACTGGTTGTGGTGGTCCCACATTCCTGTGGGGACAAAAGCAGTGTGGCTGTTCTGATGGCTGTTGGTGTAATCTCGCCATATGTGAACAGCAGGAAACCCTTGAATTAAAGAAGGATCTAGCATCACAGGCAAGCAGGCAGTGACTGCAATACCTTGATGGGGTATTGGGTGGGGTGATGGTGGTGGTGCTGTAAAATGCTCCTCACCTTGATTCACACTGTTGGTGTTTCCTTGGCCCTTCACCCACTACAGCCACCATCCAAGGCAGCAGATGTGGCATCAGCACTGATGAAGTGTCCTGTGTTATGTCTGGGTTATGTTACTGGCTTGGAGTATGATTTCTGATTTAATGTGGTATACAGGATTCACGTTACATGCTGGACATCACGAGACATTGGCAGAGCTGACCCTCCAGCTTCACCTGTGCATCCCAAGTTGGGAATCAAGGCTTGGACTCTGCTGACTCCACCGGTTGAGGCAGAAGGGTGACAGCACAGAGGGTTTTGCTTTTACAGCATGCTAACAAACATAATCACCATATTATCAGGAGCGTGATTGCCCACTGTGTTTGCTGGGAAAGAGTGAGGCAAGGTCAGCTCTGTACCTTGGTTGACCCTGGCCAGGACAGCCAAATGTCAACTCCACCACGGGTTTCAAGGAAAGCACTAACATGTTTACTACCCTTTGGTAAAAATTTACCCTTCTTGTTGTCAGAGTTGGTTGTTGGAGCTGGCTTGGGACACACAGAGTAGTGCTATGAATCACCACTGCCATTCCCCTGGCCTTGTCTCAAGTCCCATTGGGACCCCAAAGACCAGCAGAAAATGTCACGCATTCTTTTGTAGAACATTTCTCTTGAGCAAAGTAAGTCTTTAACTTCTAGAGACTTTCTTCCTGCATTTACTAGAGGAGAATGGGTAGGGTGGCAATAGCAAGGAATATTTTAGGGAAGAGAATTTGGGAATTTCAAATGAGCAGCTGGGTCCCAAGGGTTAATGTTTCCCTAAGCAAGAGGACAAACAATATTGCATGACCTAAGGCCCCAATTGCAGCTTGACGGTGCTGTCCAGCCTGTGACGTATTTGCAACAAATTTTTTGTCTATCAACAGGAACTAAAAGGGGGGTAAAAAGCAAATAAATAACATCAGTGGTATTGTATCACTGGCTGTCCCTGCAGACCTTGCTGCACCGATAATCATTAACTCTCCCAAACTGAGAACCACTGCAGAGCTCAGGAGTAAAATATGGTATTTCTCATACTTAGAAAAAAAAAAAAAAAAGAAGAGTGCATATTTGATACTGCTCGGAGGGAGAAATGTCTGCAGTGTTTCCACAGCCCTTGTGGCCTTGTGGCACAGCCTGTGTGTGCTATGCAGAAAATGACCCTAAAAGGATGCACATAACGTATGTAATGACAGAGAGGGTTTAAACCATGCTTCAAGAAAGAAATACAAACATCAATCTAAAAATGTATTTATTGGGCTGCTAATAATGAACAGCGGTGAGGGTGGGGGCTGATGAGCAGTATAATGAAAACCTCGGGGTCTGGACACCATTATTCCATGTGCCCAGAACTCACATAGAAAAAAATCTTGAGCATCCTCTGCAGGACCTCTCTTCCCTGCCTCAGCCAGGAGATGTGGCAGAGATGCCCCCCCAGACCCACAGACACTGACCATGCAAGCTCAGGTTTTGCATGCTCAGTGCTCCCCTGTGCTGTAAAAGGGAAATAAACGGGCAGCCAGTGAGGAGCTCAAGTCTGGCGTCAATGCTGGGTGGAGGATGTGGTGAATGGAGAATTTCCTCTCCGCTGATGCAGATCCTACAGATGCTCGATGGGACACTTTGGTGCCAGTCCCAGCCCTCCCAGTTCCCGGCCAGCTTCAGGCACCCAGGAACCTGATTTATGCTGCTGTAACTAGGATTTGAACCGGGACTTGCAAATATAACCTTTCCCCTTACTTGAAACAAAATATGTCAATCTCCTGAGCTTGGAAACCCATATTCTTGAACACAGAGCTTTGTCCCCCATCATTAGCACACGAACTGCATTACCTATAAAGTCTGCTTACTCCAAGCAAATGTTTCTCCATTTTTTCTTTCTTTTTACTTCAATTTGAAGTGAAAGGTACAGTATAGGATTCAAATGCCTTTGCATTACACGGGTTTCTGACCACTCGAAAACCCCATGAAAATGACCTCACAAAACTGAAACGCTTGCAGAACTGTGTTGCGGCGTTCCACTCTGCCTAGCTGAACTTCCCTTTGATTTTCTTTTATTGCTTCACATGGCGCTTAGCTTCTACTTATTATTTTTTTTTCTTTATTAAAAATACAAACAAACAAAAACCCAACACCCTAGATCCTGCTTCAGCTCTCCCTACACGTCAGTATCCCTACCCTGTGGATGTCGCAGGAACATCAGGAATTGGCCAAGGAGGTGGAACTACGGAGCAGCTCCAAGGAAGAAGACAACGTGGTGGTTCATCACCCAGTGCCATGTCCCCACTCATTGCCACACCAAAGGCTGGTGGCAGGGCTGCGGGATGGGAGAGCTAAGAGGGACCTCGCAGAAGGATTCCGAAATTCAGATCTGTCCCTGACAGCTGCTGGCCCACTTGCTGCAATCTGAACGGTGTCTCTGACTTCTCTTTGGCTCAAGGATTTAACATTAAGGCAAAAATAAGACACAGTGTAGAAGCTCCATCAAATCTTTGGCACAACAGCAACAACGGCAACAACAAAAAATGACTGTACACATGAGCTGAGAGGGGAACATTTCCCAGTTAAGCAAAGGGAAAAGTGCTAAATAAATTGCACGTACTAAAAGGTGGCTGGCTTAAAAACAATAAGAAGCATCCTTGTCCTTTTTTTTTTTTTTTTTTTCCTTTCTGTTCCAGAGACTGAGAAAGTTCCTTGGCCAATTGTCATCTTGAAAAGGGGCTTCTGCACAAAAGCTGCTTGCAGACTTCATCTGGATTGTGCAATCTTTGCCAAGAACAGATGTAACTGGCTGGAAGCTCTTCTGAATCCTCCCTTCCCTGTTATTACTCCTGGAAAGAGAAAGATGCAGCATCAGAACTGTGAACATGTGCTGTTCTGGTGGCTCCTCACACAAATGGCCCTGGTTGGGGCCATTAACCCACAGTGCAACTGTTCTGAGTTTGGCTTGTTGGGCATCGACAGCTAGGTGGGCAGAGTCCCTAGAGTGCTGGAAGAGAGAGAGGGAACATGGAAAGTTTGGGAAGGAAAAGGAACAAAATGAGACATGTTGGCAAATACCTGCTTTGGAAAAGACCTCTGGATCCATTTTCAGAATCCGAAGTCAATCTCAGAGTTACAAAAGGGAAGCAAAAGAGCTGGTGTGGCCCAGACCTGTGGGACCTATTTTGCTATTGTGGTTATCACATTTATTTCCACAGAAACAGCTCCTCAGCCCACAGGAGAGGTAGAGGCAGGTGTATGTGAGTAACTGGTACAGGTTTACTGCTGCCATCGTAAAAAGCACAACTTCAATGCGCAGCACTTTGAGACAGGAAAAACCTCATCTAAACCCCCTCTGACATTAAAATAAGCCCTGTGAATATCCCACAAACAATCATTAGCATACTTCAAAACACAGTAAAATCCTTTGGGCTCACTCTTTGATGAGGTCACATCGCAGTTGGCCAAACTGCCTTCATCACGTGGGCTCCTAAATCCTCCTTTAAGTAACTCAGGAATTTAGAAACTTGGAAATGGATCCCATTTTCTGAGTCCAACCACCGTTTCTTGCTTTTTGCCAGTGGACTTCAGAGCTTTCCAGGGTGCAGTGCGGCCCCTGACGGTCCTTTGGACACGGCCATCAATTCTCCAGACAGACCAGGCGTCTTGACAGTCCAAAAAGGTCAAACTCCTTTTGATTGACCAAAAAACATTCTTTCTCAGATCCATTTGTTGCTTTACTCTCTCCCCTTTTCTATTATTGAATTTTGTAACATTAAGGTACAAAGTGCCAGGACTCGGTAGGTCATACTGGTGGTTGGACTTGGTGATCTTGAAAGTCTTTGCCAACCTAGATGGTGACGTGGTTCTATAATTCTCTGGAAGTATTATGACATTGATGTTCTACTTTATTATTACTATAATTAGGACTGCTGCCTGTGAGATGACCCATCCCAGGTGAGCATCCACACTGGGCTAAGGGGAGGGATGGGGATACAAGAGCCTCACTGCAAACCCTTCCTGCATCAGGCCTGCCCTTCTGATTGGCACACAGCGAATAAAAAAATGGAGCTCATCATGCAATTATTATCAATGACTTGTTGTCTCTTCTGACTAACACACTACCTAGTGCTGTTCTAGGCAGGAAAAACCACCGTCCTAATTAGCTGGGACTCGGGATTTTGAATACACAGGGGTTGGGTGAGAGAATGACAAACAGATTTGTGTATCACAAAAGTTTCTGATAGGAAATGCCTAAAACGATTTTCCAACAATTAATTATGATTATTAATAACCTGTAATAGAAATGAGAGTTATTTAATTTTTGTCACATGGAAAGAAAAAGAAGAAAAATGAGAGGAATAAAAGAAGAAAAAAAAAGAGGGGAAATGAAGAAAAAGGAGGGAAGTATTGAATGCTCTCATTAAGGTCAGGGCCCTGGGCAGCCTGATCTAGTGTGTGGCAACCCTGCCTACAGCAGATAGGTTGGAATTGGATGATCTCTATCTCTAATGTTCCTTCCAATCCAATCCATTGTATGATCCTATGATTAATATTAAAAGACAGTAGAGAGATGCATCCCCTGTTGCTGTCTGGAACAACAGTCTTAGTGAGCAAATCCCTTCCCCCGTAGGAGCAGCCTCACTCTTACCCAAAGCCACCCAGGTCAGAGGGACCCCAGTCCTCCTCCTGTGTCCTGGGGGCTCTTGAAAATCCTGAATAAATAGCACCTGACACTGCAGTTGGGAAAAGCGGGGGAAGTAAGAAAATGGAGTGAGCAAAGGAGAGTCAAAGTACAGCAGCTTTGGAAGAAAGATGTGGAAAGGAGGGTGGATGGAGGGAGGGAGGAAAGGAGGAAGTCATGGACAGAGGAAGAAATAGACAGATGGAAGGATGGGTGGAGGGAGTTATGGAGGGAAGGATGTAAAAATGGACGGAGGGAATGAGAGATGGATGGATGATGAATGGAGGGATGGAGGAAGTAATGGAGAGAGGGAGGAATGGATGGTAGGACAGAAAGTAGGAGGGATGGAGGACTGAAGGGAGGCAGGGAGAGATGGAGGGAAGGATAAATGGAAGGAGGAATGGGTGAAGGGAGCCCTGCAAAGCAGTGGAGGAGCTCAGTAGAACTGCTTGGTCCCAGGGGCTCATAGGGGGGTGCTGGGTGGGAAGGGGCTTTGCCTCTCCCCGACCTGCTCCCACTCCAGCCAGCAGCTCAGAAGACAGATTTATTGAACAGAGTCTGCTTTAAACTAATAATCACAACTCCCTTGGCTCTTGAATTTGACAACTGGCCCAATGACCTTGGTGAGTTTGCAGCATCCCAGAGCATTTCAATCTCTATAAATCAAAGTACTGTTGGAATGGAGTCAACCTTTGTTCCAAGGCTTCTCCTATCGTCCGAGTCACATACTCCTTTTGCTGAAGTTACCTGATAGCTGTGGGGTGAATCTCCCCCCCACAGTAGTAACTGGAGTAGAGGGAAACCTCTTGTTTTTTCTGCTCAAGCCACAGAGAATCCTCAGCCTAACCCCTCTGCTCATTCACATTTGCTGTTTGGGTCACTGGGGTGCAGGGGCATCTCAAAACATGAGCTATAAGCACAGGGCAGGGAAAACTCACATGGCACCCAGCTTCCCTACGGACCCTGCTGTCTTGCAGCCGCAGACAGGCAGATGGACGGGAAGGATCACTGCTCTCCTGCGGCCCAGCTCTTCCCCAGGGAAGCAGCCTGGCTGCCTGCCTGCCTGCAAGTGCGAGCAGGGAGAGGGAGCTATTTTTAAAGAGGAACCTCTGCTTGATCAGACTGCAGAGAAAGGGAGCTCCAACCTCATTACCAGACTCCCCCGGAGCACAGGACGGGAATCCACAGGGAAGAAATGCCGTGCAGATCACCCGAACACGATGCGGTAACACCATCTGATATCGCTATCAGGTGATCGATTGCCACCAGCACCGGGTGAGCAAACCAAGCTGGGAGCTGTGCCTCCAGCTCAGGGCTCCATGTAAATAAATCATGGATCCTGATGCAGGGTTATAGAAAAAATATGCTTCGAGCAAACAGAAATGCCATACAAATTAAGCCTGACGCTACCATTTCTCTTTTACAACCCCACTCCCAGCGAGTAAATGTGCTGCAGTATGTGGGAATAAACCTCACCTACAGCAGGAAATCTGCTTTTAGGCAAGCAGCAATGGGGCAGCACCAAGGCATGGCAGAACACCACAATAACTGTTTTATATAATGCAATAATTACATACATAACGTGAGCAATTTTGGTGTAACAGACTGCAACAAATGGAGCGGCGTTTCATGCCGTGGGTGCTCCTATATCATCTAATTATCAGGGAACATATATATAGCTCATCTTTAGTTTTAATTCCTTGTGTCTGTGTGCATCCACACACATACGCAGACCCCGGGACTCAAAAACCCAAGAAACTAAATTCCAGCAGAAAACTTTTATTGAGCTCCAACTGCTCGCCTGTTATTCATAACCCAGTTTCCTCTCTCACAAAGAGACCTTTCGCATGGTTTTCTCTTTTTTTTTTTTTCCTTCTGCCTCGCTAACAGCTGCTCGCAGTGTTGTATCCTGAGTGATGATGAGGTTCTGAAAGTGTTTTTTTGGAACAGATGGCCAGGAGAGAGCCGGGGAATGTGCCAGCAGCAAGCTGGGGAATGCGCCAAGTCCTGCAGTGACTGAGTACTCCGGGTTCCAGCTCGCGTGCCTTTCCCCTGCCCTCTGCCCCAAGTGGCGCCAGCAGGACTTCCCAGCTCGCGCTCCGAACATCTGGAGTCTGCGACTGCCAGAAGAGACGGGGAGGAGAGGGGGGGGGAAGCCAAAAAAAAATATAACACAACCACCCAACCCAACCGCCCGGCCCTCCCTCCCGGCTCCGGCGTGGCTCCCATGCTGCTGCTGAGCAGAGCAACCGGTGGGAGGCAAAGAGGGGAGGTTTTTTGGGGGTGAAATACCCCCCCTCCTCCCCCCCCCCCCCAACACACACACACATACATATATATATATATATATATATTTTTTTTTAGGAGTTTTCTGGTTGTTATGGGGTTGTCATGGTGTTAGGGCTGCCTAGCATACGGTGTTTTGTGATGAGCAAAAAGCTGTGCTGTGCTGCCTGGAGAGTGGGTGGGAGCTGCCCTGTAGACATGGGGAGCACTGCTCTGTACCCCCAGCCCCAAACCCTCCCAGACCCCTTAATGCAGCCATTCTGCAGAGCATATGGATCATGTAATCACACAATCATTAAGGTCGGAAAGACCACTATGATCATCTAGTCCAACCATCAGCCCATGCCCGTAAATACTCTAGACCATGTTCCTCTGTGCCACATCTACACTTTTCGTGAATGCTTCCAGGGATGGTGATTCCACCACCTCCTGGGCAGCCTGTTCCGACGCCTCACCTGGAGCATAGAGCTGTGATAAGTAGCCTGCAGCAGGACCCAAAGCCCCACAAAAACCAAGTGAGGCTTTTGGGGGACTCCTGGCCACCCGTGATATGTCCCCAGCTGGGACCTCAGATCCAAGCAAAGCTCCAACAGAATCCAGAGCTCAGCTGGGACGTCACAGTCAAAATCTCCATCACGCTGAATCATAGAATCATTAAGGTTGGAAAAAGACCTCTAAGATCACCAAGTTCAATCACCAACCCATCCCTACCATGCCCACTAATCCACGTTCCTCAGTGCCACATCTCCACATATTTCAGACACCTCCAAGGACGGTGACTCCAACACTGTGACTCATGCATGCACTGTGAAGGGCATAACTTAGTGCAGAGCCCTTTTATAACCAGCCAAAGGCCAGCTTTCAAAAATGAACTCTATCGTAACTTGCCACCTCCTCATGCAGCTTATTTTTTTTAGGAAAAGGCATTTGTAGGCCTTCAGTTACCCCTTTGGCTGCTTATAAATGAGATCTCCAATCACCAAACACCCTTGGTCAAATCTCAGTTGCAACGACTTAAATCACTCTATAACAGCAGTTAAGACTGGAAAGGGGAATTTTTTTCTTAGCTAAAATAGCTGGAGAGGCTAAAGCCAACTTTTCTAATTAACACAATGGAGTGGAAGGGGGGAAAAAAACCCACCTATTAAATTTCCTATTGCAACAACAAAGTCTGCACACAACAACCTAACATTAGGGACAGCAGATAATTCACCCTCAAAAACAAAGCACAAAGCAATGCAGAATCCAGCAAATGCAACATCTGGAGCCCCCGCTTGCCAAAACAAACTCCCATCAGCTACTTTTTTGTGTGAGATGCTCACGGTGCCACAGCATGCTGCAATCTGCCAGGGAACTCAGGAGATAGGGGCAGGGAGAAACGCAATAAAACAGAGATGGTAGCAGATAAGGGCGCAGCACAGTGCGAATACCAGAGGTCTGCACTTGGGGCTTGCTGTGGTTTTTTTTTTTAAAGAAAGAACAAAAAGAGAACAGCAACAACAAAAATCCACCCTGAAGTCTGTAACTCAGAAGGAACTGCTCAGCAAGCAGTGGTTTGCGAGACCTGATTAAAACCACGCTCGGCACAGAAAACGTGCCGATTTCAGAATTAATGAGCATGCGGTGATTTTGGGCCAAGCCATTGTATCCTCCTCCAGCTGCCTGTGCGAGACCCCCCAGGAGAGACATCCTTCCACACCACCTGACATCCAGAGCTCCCATCTTTTCTGCTCAGCTATCCCAGATTTACTGCTCCAGTTTGCCAACAGCCTTCCCCCTCGTGCTCGCAATGCCATGGCTTGGCTTGAAGAGAAAGGGACACACCATGATAGGGTGACCATTTCAATCCTGTCTTTGCATCTCTTGTCTTCATGTCTCCTGTCTATTGGGATCTGCTGACTGCTTGAGGTTCCTCAGTGAACCCTATTAGTTTTGGCTCCATCTTCAACTGAATGTGCTCTGGCCATCACACAAGCTTAAAATAAAATGATTCCTATCAGCAAGGGCTACCCAGAGACTCTTGGGTTGCCCAGAAAATCCTCCACACAGACTTTCCAGTATGGCAGAACTGCATCTGCAAGACAATTTCTAGAAAGAAAAGTAAGGTAGACCAAGATGTTAGGACAAAACTTGTCTTTCCTTTTGGAGAAGGTATTTGGAGGGGGGTGAGGATGGGTGTCCTCAGAGGATACGAAGCAAAGGCAGATTCTCTCCCGGTTATGCTGTTTCTGGGACTGGTGGTGGCCTCTGTGGAGGCACGATGGCCAATGTCCTGGGAGAGTTTCATTGTTCATGTGCTCTCAATAGGATCAGGGCTTTTCTCTGTACATGCGCTTTGGAGCAAAAGCCAAAAATGGAAGACTTTTAATTCTTAATTTATTTTTTTAATTAAGAGTGGGCACAGCTCTAACCCTCATATGTGAACAGCCTGGGATATGGAGCCACTTGAAATCCAGATCCAAGTTTTCTGTCTTGAAGCTTGTGTTGGTTTACATAAGCCAAGACAATGAGACTCAGCCCATCAGGCACCAAAAGCCTCAGAGCCAGCCCAGTGAATTGCCCAGCTGCCATAATGGATGTTCCATTTTGACCAATGACTTCCTCCATTTTGACCCTGGAAGGTTGATCAGCCCTAGGACTCCACTCCCATCTCCTGCCCTAGGGCTGGTGGCACTGCAGCAGTATTCCTGGGCCACCAGCACCCATTTCCTTGCAGTAAATACTCAATTTCAGGCTTCCCCATACACAACTGCTGTACCTCCTTGGCCACATCTTGCTGTGCACATCTCACCTGGCACTACAGCTCTGGGGGTCAAAAATACGGCGTCAGGAAGCGACAGAGAGCATACTATTGTGTTTATTTATAACCCAAACTTCTGAAGGATGATTTGTTGGGCTGAAAAAGAGGAAAACCAGGGAAACCTGCCCGAATCGGAGGCAGACCTTAACGACACCGGGAAGGAGCCTGCTCCCCAGCTTAGCTGTCCATTCATCCATTAAAGTCCCGCTGATTTATTATCCTGCATGACAAGCGAGCCCAGAAAGCAGGGGGAAGTTCAATTCAAGTTTACAAAACTCTTTTTGTCATAAAAGCCCGAACAAAGACATCAATCACTCCTTTAATTTACCCATGTCACTTTCCAAGAGGAAAACTGGCCGAGCGCTCTGCTTCCTCCTACGGCAGCTTGATGATGATTTCACCTAATTGGTTCAGCGTTAAGTAAGCTAAAGGAATGTGATGCGTAATTAGATTCAGCGTTGTTTCCTCAAGATACCCGCATGTCCTTCAGGTCATACATCTTCCTAATATGTTTATATGTACAACATCTCCATTAGCTACTTTTTTTTGGTTGTTGTCAGGCGATTTTCACAGAGATAAGTGTTAGATTAAACAAAGCAGAAATCACAGCCGGGCGGCCACGTTCTGGGCTCTCCAAAACGCTGGTTGCTTTTAACCAGCAACAGCCACAAGACAACGCTAATAGGATCATGTTGTGTTAAAACACGAGGGGGGGACTAACGAGAGGAAGAGCCTGGCGAGGAGAGCAAAGCTTTTGATTAGCAAGGAATGTGGTTATTACAGGATCAGACAGAAAAAGCAAAGAGCCGAGAAGTGGGAGAAAGACGAGGAGTAAAGAATCAGAAGAAATTCAAGAGGTTGAGAAAGGAAGGAAATAGCTTCAGATTTATTTTTTTTCCCCCTCTTTTGTAACTTTTACCGTTATTTGGGGGGGGGTGGAGGAGACTGTAACATACCTTCCTTTTTTTAGATCTTCCTTCTGCTTGTAAGGTCCTAGTGCACTGCTCCACGCATTCAGAGAAGCTCATGTTACTGTGGTCAGCGCTGTAATCCAGGTCTGCTAGTCTGGCCAGGGAAAGGATATAGTTACAGGCTATTCTCAAGATGGCCAGTTTGGACAACTTTTGACCATAAGAATAGCAGGGAACCTAGAAAGGGTAACAGGGAAAGAAAAAAAAATTAGGCCAGAAAAACAAAATATCTCGCTCGAAGCATGACAAAACAATTGTAGGTTATTTTCTTAGCGGTTTTTAACACAAATAGGAACTCTGCGATAAAAGGCCATATGGTCCCAACAGGTTTTGCAGAAGAACTCCCCTGCTGATCTCTGCGGGAATGAAGCAGCATGAGACCTCTCGATTTCAGCGGGGCAGTTCTGCTCAAAGCGTGATGGCAGGACATGGGATGCCTGCCTGCCGCTCAGCTGGCTTCTCAGAGAGGCCAGACCCTGTTTTTCTTGGAAAACCCAACCCCCTGTTGCCAGCCCCTTGAGTGACTTGCCCCGAGCATCCTCCTCCCTGCAAGTGGCTGCAAAGCCATTGCAGCCTTTTGCAGTAAGGGAGCAATGCTGGCAGAGGTGACATGAGCTCAAACAGCATCACTCACAGCTTCCAAATCTGCTCTGAAATTCCAACCCACTGCCCCATGCTGAGCACCAAAGCACCCATCACTCTGCCTCTCAGGAAAGCATTATCTGATGTAAGTTATTTCTTTACCCTTGAAGATTTCTAGTGTAATGTGGAACATGCAAACGATTCAAATTAAGCAGCACGTGTCCAAATAAATGCATGGGATACAGAAGGTTGGACTGCTTTTATATTGCCATCCAGCAAAACGCTACATGTGAGCTCAATTTTAGGCACGCAGCTTTGCTATGTCCAGCTTAAAGAGAAAATCCGCTGAGTTCAAATAGGCTTGGGGCCCCGTCCGCTACTTTGCAAAATTGCTAAAGGTCATTCAGCCCTTAATGCACAAGAATCTATTGCCTATGGGAAACTGGAGCCGGGCGTTTATCTGAAATCCATCCTCACTGCTCAGGCTGTCTGAGTGCCTGTCAATCTAAGTTTTCATGCAACATCAATCACTGCAATGGCCGAACGTCCCTCAACCATCTGCCTCCATACCAGCCTCCATCCTCCTCATCCCTCTACGGTATCACGCTCTGCTTATGGTTGGAGGTTTTAAAGCTCCTTGCTATACCCGTGCCTGAGCTTCTCTTTTTTCCACAGACACAAAGCCAGGCTCACCCCCAGTTTTACATAAGGTAAGAGGGGTTAAAAGGGGTTCTGCCTCTCTGCTGACCCCATAGCAGCTGCATGCAGATATCAATGGAAGAGCAGAACAGCTCAAAAATATATAGTATTTCCCCAAGCATTCTGCCAGGCTCCAATAAATGCCAGCTCCACGAACCCAGCTAGATGTGCTTCCTTGGTATTAGCAACCCACAATAGATCTTTTTGTTCATTAATTTGGCACAGTAAGTTGAAACCCTGGCAATAGCGCCCACAACATGCTTTTGCAGTTCCCTCCTCCTTCTCAACACCACAGCCCTCCTTTTGCTTGCTTTGAAGCTGGCTCCCACTGTCCTCTCTTCAGGTCCCCCAGTTCTTGAGATGAGGGAGCAACAGATTCATCTCCTCTGTATTTTCAGTCCTCCATCATCTATGGTTGGACTAGATGATCTCAGTGGTCTTTTCCAACCTTAATAATTCTAGCATTTATCTCTTTTTCTTCATCTGATTACTGTATTGTAGCCATCCTGCACCTCTGAGCAGTGCTGTTGCTCTTCCCTGAACCCATCCTCACCCCAGTGTGTCCTTGGGGAGCTGGGAGAAGCTGAACCACATGCAGTATTCATACTGTGGGTGCTCTCTGAGTTTATCTAGCTGATGCTGATGCTCTCTGCTTCACCTTATAATCTTTTTCTAATCACTCCTGATTTGATCTGAGATTTTCATCTACAGAAACTTTAAGGCCTTCTTTCTCTGAGATTATGGTCAGTTAGTGTCTAACGTTTTCTAAGAGTAATCTGGTACAGTTTTCCCCACATGCATTGCTTTACATCTACATTCTACCTCTTCTTAGTAGAGGAAGCTCACTTTCCAGCTTGGTTTTGTCAGATGCTTCAAAAGAGGACTCTACCATGAAAATTCAGACCAATAACATCTCAGCTAGACCACCCTTATCCATGAGTACATGGATTTTAATGGAAGAACGCTGTTGACCCCATAGGCCATTTGGCTTGCACGATATATCTGAGATGCCAGCGGCATCTGACCTCTCCAGAAGCAAGCCAACAAGCTTCAAAGGGCCTTTTTCTCTATGCATCATCTGCTACTGATACCCTTGTGGGGGCTGGGGATCTATTTATTCTCTGGGAATACCCAGTGGGACCACTGCTTTGACCTCCACTGGCATTTCCACAGTGCTGCTATCACCAATGCAAAAAGGAACATACCATCCACCTTCAGATGGTTATACCTGGCCCCCAGACGCAGTGAGCTGAGTTATTTTGGAAGCAGAGCTTTGGGCAACAGAAACACCCAACTGTCTTTCAACACTGGTGTCACAAAAACAGTGGAGATCCCAGATCAAACAGCAGCACACAAGACAAAACCAAGACGGAAACCAAAATGGAAAGATTCAGTGAAATGTGGGAGTAAGTTCAGAATTGGAGAAAGGAGGAAGTTAAATCAAGCAGAAGGAAAAGCGACCGCGAAATCGTTGGGGCCGATGCACAGACACTGTCCAGCTGCAACACAAGAAGACAGGAAAATGTCTATTTTCCTCATCTGTTTTGCTCTCCTTCTTCTGTGTGTCGTTCATTATTTATTTGTTTATTTATTTATTTAAAGGAACAAAATAAAACCCAAACTGTTTTTTTTTTTGGAGGGGGGCAGGCCTGCTACAAATTCCAAGAAAGATCTCAGTGTTAGCAGAGTTGACCAAACCCTCGCCTGGCGTTACACAACGCTTCTACACGATGCAGCAAAGTCCAAACTGGAGCTGCCCTGTACATACACAGGAAGAATTTCACCCCATGCAGCTCAGATACCACTGTGATGGGTGCGGGGCACCAACAGTAGGAGATAAGAGTTTTTGCCATGGTAACAGTGTTAGAATAACTGTTTCGTATGGACCCTCCCTGTCTTGGCTGGGCTCCTGCCATTTTAATGTTTCCTTTTGAATTAAACATGGAAAATTGAGAGAGGAATGAGCCACTTAATTCAGATCCAGATCTAACACTTTCCCAAGCAATGGGGGGGGGGGGGGGGGGGGGGGGGGGAGAAGAGAGGTTTTGTGCTTTGGTTTCAGCACTTCTTAGAAGACTTCTTCACAGAGCCAGCAGCAAGGAGGGGAGGGATCTGCCCAGGTTGGGTGAAGGGTGTCAGTAACACACCTGGATGCCAAGAAAATTCAAAATTCAACCAAATGGAGTATCTTAAGACACTGGAAAAACACTTGATGCCAGCAGAGCCACACGGTGCTGAAGACCTGTGCTCCACACTGATCTGTAGTAGGAGGCTACGTGACCAGGTGTGTGCTGTGCTCCAGGTAAACTCCAAGTCCTCTCCTTTCAAACACCCCCTCTAGCTCATCACATCTGAACCCAGCAGGGAGAGCTGTGAAGGTGGGAACTGAGCAGTTCTGCTCAGAGCTCAAGTAGCTATGAATATTCCTTTTCTGACCCCATTGATTTCTGTGCAACTCACCCTGTTGCCTGCATTATTTGCAATGATTTAAAGCAAGCAGAAAGGAACTGCAAGTGAAATTTCACACTGATCTGAAGGAATGCAGCAGAAAATAGTGGGCTGGGACCAGAAGACGCTTGCTGGTCATGGCTGTGGAGTTTTGGGGTCTTATCAGTGACCCTCAGGGTGAAGAAAGGCAAGATGCATGCTCTCGAGGCATGTTACTGTGCACAAGAGCTCTGTTTTGGCAGGAAGACAGGATAGGATGTGATGTAACAGGTCCTTTCCATCCCCGACATCTGTAATCAGAGGTGGTGTCCTTGGAAGATGCTGCCTTTGAAGTCAATAGGATGTCTGCCAGGCACTTTACCAGCATCCACCAAAGTGATGATCTTGGAGTCCATTCTCACCCAGGCCCCAGCACAGGGGACCAGGGATACTCACAACAACGGGACTGTGGGGAAAATTGGGATTATCCCAGGGACTTGAGCAGCATTAAGGCAGTTCACATTGCTGAGCATCTGGCTGGATTGTGCCGTCACCATGGAAAAGAGCATGGTATAATTTATATAACAGATAAGGTCTTTAAAGTCAAGTCCTCTCTGGCTTTGCATTGCATTCCCCCAAAGAAAGGAAGACATTGAGCCCTGGGGTCCAGACCTCCTTGTTATTGTAACATAAGTGCAACTTAACACTATGGATTTGCACAGACCCCCTCCATATGCAGGTCATGTATTTGGCCCCTTGGCTACAGCAGGAAAGCTGGGGAGGCAGAGAAACACCTGTGCCTGTAGCATAGCATCAGCTAAGGCCTCCTGACAGCTGGCTCCTTCACACCATGCCATAAGCTGTGGCATTTACCTGTCTTGCAATTCATCTCATTTATTTTTATGCTGGGAGCTAAACCACGTCCAAGAGAGCAGCTGGTTGCCTCTTCCCCACTGCCTCTTAGAGGATTTCACTGTCTCATTGTGCCTCATGCAAAAACACTTCCAGGAGGTTCATATAAATGTCCAGTGCTTGATAGTCCTGGTGTTCTGACTCCAGTCCTTGTTTTGCTCATTCTGAAACATCCTCTGCTTCTGTCCCCATCACGTTACCTCTCTGGGGATGGCAACTGTGAAGTTATTGGGAGCAGGCGGAAAGATTAAGTACTGACCGGTTTTGTCTAGAACATCATCACTTGTTTTCATAGAATCACAGAATTGTCTGAATTGGAAAGGACCATTAAAGGCCATCTAGTCCAACCCCCCTGCAATGAACAGAGACACCTACAGCTCCATCAGGTACTCAGAGTCCCATTCAGCCTGACCTTGAGTGTATCCATGGATGGAGCACCCACCACATTTCTGGGCAACTTGTTCCAGTGCTCCACTAAAGACGCATTACTTCACGGATTTGGTGCTCACAAGGCACGGATTCAAACCCCGCAGGGCCAGATCCTGTAAGCTTTGTGAGAAAATGCCATGATCACAGAATCACAGAACCATAGAATGGCTTGGGTTGGAAGGGACCTTAAAGCCAATGCATTTTCAACTCCTTGCTGTGAGCAGGTTGCCACCCACCAGGTCAGGCTCCCCAGGATCCCACCCAACCTGGCCTCAAATGCCTCCTGGGATGGTCCTTGGAGGAGGGATGCAATCCCAAGCGCCCCGTTCTGTCCAACCCGTGGGTGTTGCGGTGTCAGATGTTCTGCAGATCTCTATTCCGGCTGGCAATGGGCAGCAATTTTACACCACTGGAGTGGGAGGCTCTTGTTCCTCTGCCACCAGTTTGTGCAGCAAAGCATCCAGCCAGCAGACAAACCTCGCTTAAAAATGTCAACAGGAACAAAAGCAGCAGCAGCAGCCCCGACCCTGGTGCCTTCTCATCTCGGGTGGGTCCGTGCTTTCGGATAACCCAGCTCCCGGTTCCTCCCAGCTCCTGGCTCCTTTGCTGCTCGCATTGCAGCAACATGAGTTCACTCCTTGGAGCAAATGAATTGGCTTCCTGCAAACAAAACCTAGGTGTGGTGCTGGGTGAGTTCACCCCGCGGAGCAATTCCAAACAGCAGTCTGCTTAACGCGGCCCCGCGCCTGGCTCCGCTCGAGTGCTGACGGTCCTCAAGTGCTACGCCAGGAGGTTCTGCACCCTCAAAGCCTCCCTCTGGGCACAAGAAATATCATGCTGTGAGCTGTAGCAAAGCCCTTACTTTGTTGTAGGTGTTCTGAACCACCACCCCATATAATAACTACACAGAGGGTTACTGAAGAAGGAAGCCCAGGGCCATAACGCACAGCAGATCTTCTCCACGTGAGGCAACCCCCAAGTGGGGAACATTTTGGGGGGTGATATTAGCAGGGTAGCTGCCTTCCCATCTCTGAATGGGTCAGGTTCAGCTGCGGAAGGGGAGAATGAGCTCCGTTGCAGCTGTGGCCACATCTGGGAGGTTCTGCTCCTTGGCTGGCACAAAGGGCAGCACAAAGGTGGGACCCATGAAGGTTGATGGCTGGACTAGACGATCCCAATGATCTTTACAACTTTAATGTTTCTATGATCAAGCTAGGACGAGAGCAAGATGCACAAAAGGGGACATGGATCCAAGGAGGCTCTAACCAGGGATTAATAACCCAGATGTATGATAGGCAAGCATCCCCCTCCTCATCACAGGGACTGCAGCCTGAGCAGTAATCTGAGAACGGCTAAAGGCAGGGAGCAGGGGCTGCGCTCAAAGCCTGCTGGATTCAAAGCAGACTCCTTCCTCCGATTTCAGCGGGAGCCATAAGAAAACACAGAGGTTAACTCAGGGTGGCTGCAGCACGCAAAGCAAATATCTCCTGACAGGAATGGGATTTGTGTCAGAGGATAACATCAGTTAGACAGCAAGGGGAGCAAAGAAGCCTTCTCATTTCTGACACACAGCCATTGTTTTCAAGATTTTTATGCTTTTGTCCGTGCTCTCCCTTATTTTCTCTCCACTTGCATTGCTCCTGGCCAGTATTTCGTCATCTTCCTTAGCTGTTAAGCCCCAGTGCCTCCCAGTTCTGCTTCAACTGCACTTTAAATAACTGTGGCATCACCCGAGGCTGGCTCAAACAGCTGAGCTGCCCCAACTAATGCTGTGCCGCTCACGTGGGGAATGCAGCCCTGGGAGACCCCGTGAGCAGGTGATGGAGGGAGCTCTCAGCCTCCCCATAGCAGCAAGGCTACAACCAACACTAGTTGCATATGATGGTGGTGACAAACTTCAGTTGCTTTCAAACAGATGTCACACTGGGTGACATGGTTTAATTAGCAAGGTGGTGATGAGAGGATGGTTGGACAGAATGATCTTGGTGGCCTTCCCAACCTCTGTGATATTATGACAGAGGGTGAACACATGATGGTGCATCCTAAAAATAAGATGCAGAAAGCAGGCAAGCATTGATACATCCACCAAAGAGCCACAGTCTCCATAGGTGTGTGGCTCAAGCTGCAGGTTCTCAAGCTGGTCTGGAATCTGGATGAGAGCTAATTGCTTCAGTTGTGCCAGGGAAGGCTCAGGTTGAGTACAGAGGGAACTTATTCTCAGAAAGAGTGGCTTAGTTATTAGAACAGGCTGCCCAGGGAAGTGCTGGAGGTTGTCCCTGGAGGTGCTCAAGAAATGTGCAGATGTAGCACTGAGGGACATGATGCAGATGGATTGAGGGTTGGACTAGATGATCTTAGTGGTCTTCTTCAACCTTAATGATTCTGATTCCTAATTTCCTCCAGCACCCACCCTGGCTCTGCATATCCCTGGAGATGGTTCCCACCACCCCCAGCATCTTGCAGCCTCCTAATGTTTCCTCACAGGAGGGAGTGGGGTCTTTCTGCTCTCATTTAACTACCAGCCACAGCAGTCACATGCACACTGGCAGCTCAAAGCAAAAGGATACTAAGAAGGGAAAAAAAAAAAACAAAAAAAACAGCCCCAGCAGCTAAAAAGCCCCATAAAAGTCTAAAATATCTCCAGAACCCACAGGAGTGCAGAGAACGAGCCTGTCAGCTGCAAAAGCAGAGAGCCCTGGTAATGCAGCAGTGGAAAGATTTAGGAAAAAACCAATGCACTTGAAGGGAAAATTAATGTCTCTGGACACATCTGCTCCCAGTGCAGACTCTAGCTTGGAGGCTTGACATGCTGCTTTGAGGAAGAGCTGGACAGCAGTGCTTCGGAGAGAAAACAGATGTGAGGCATGGGCAGCTCCAGATCAGAGGCGGCTGGGGTTGTCTCCAGCTACCAAGGGAGAGTCTGATGCCACCTTAGGGTCTGTCAGCACAGATAAGATGCACGACCACAACCCCTGCAAATGCAAAATGCACTGCTAGATGGTGGCATACTTGGATGACCATGGAGAGCCCTCCAGGAGCAGAGGAGGTGGCTTCAGGAATGGCACATCCACCACTTCTCTTGGCAGCCTGTGCCAGGGCTTCACAAACCCTCTGAGTAAAAATTTCCTCCTAACGTTCAGCATAAATCTCCCCTCTTTTAGTTTGAAACCACTGCACTGCTGCAGTCTGCCAGATGTGAAAATGAGAACGCAAAGGAGCAAAGCAATGGCCTTGGGTCCCATGAGCTCTTTGCTGCATCACCACATCGCCAACGCCTGGGTTCACTGACCACCCACAAGGGCCGGAAGCACAAGGGAAAACAGATGCAAGTGACAACAGGTCTCATCTCTTACTGCAACTCCATGGCACCTTGGGGCAATGGGATGGTGCAAGAAGCCGCAGAGCAGCAGCCATGTGGGTGTCCCAGGGTGGGAGGTGGAAAGAGGGAGAGGAGCAGCACTCAGCAGGGATACTTAGAGAGTGAGAGCAAAGCACAGCAGAGCTATTTCCTCCTCCTTTTGCAACAGGTAAGCAGTGAGGTGCGTTTTCCATGGGGAACTACACTATTAGCCTCGAGTCCTGCATCAATAGAAGACTTTAACAAATGACACTTGGGGAATTCAGGGAGGAAAAAAAATCTCCCAGATGAATAGCTGACCAGCACAAGAAGCAGGACTGCAGAGAAGGAGCTGCATCATGGAAGCATCTGATCTTTGGTCCTGCTTTATGGGACTCATATGGTGAGAGATCCCTGCTGGCCATAACACAAAAGGGTGAGGACGATGGCAATGACACATTCCTCCTTCCAGAGCCAACAGCTGCCCATTTATCTGCCACCTCTGGCACAGCCAAGTGCTCAGAACCATGCTTGGATTATTCCCTCCTTGTATAAAATGCCTGTGGCTGGCTTTTCCTCCTCCAAAACCGACAGCAGTGACAACAAAAAGCCTTCCTGCCATCTGGAGAACTGGCGTCCATGAGTCAAAACATGTGTGCCAGATGCACACAGCTGCAGAGCCCATCTGCCTGGCACACTGTGTGCCAGCCACTCCCCTATGGTGAGCTGCCACTGGGCATCCCATAGAGAAACACAGCTTGCCTGTCCTCCTCCTCCTCACCTGGGATAACCAGGTACCCTACAGTGGGATTGATTCTGTGACCCCTGGCATTTTGCTAGTTGCCTTCAAGGGTGGTAAGGCAATGGAACAGGCTGACCTAAAGACATGGTGGATGCTCCATCCTTGGAGACACTCAAGGTCAAGCTGGACAGAGCTCTGAGCACCTGATGGAGCTGTAGGTATCTCTGTTCATCACAGAGGAGATGGACCAGATGACCTTTAGGACTGCCTTCCTACTTACTCAAATGATTCTACGATTCCATGGCACCATGGGTGGGTACCTCCAGCCCCATGTACCCATCAGGGTGGGAAGAAAATAGAATCCATGCAGGTACCATCAGCTCCTGCACACCAATCCCTTCCTATAGAAGGAGTGCTGGCTGGGTGCACTCCTCACCACAGACCTGTTGATTTCAGCACCTCAGGAACTGGCTCTCCAGCACACTCCTATCCCAAAGCAAACCTCTCCATGCTCCTGCCTCTCAGCCTTGCTGGCTGGGATGGTGCAGATAGAGAGTTTCCCTCCTCTGTCCTGATCCCAAAGCCACTCCGCAGCACCGGTGGGAATGATTTGAGTGACAGCCAGCACTGCGCCTATGTGCAATGAAGCCGACTGTCACCTGATGTCACGTACGGCACCAAGCACGCTGCTGGCAGCCCGGGGAGAAATGAATCCAAATGTCATCCAATGCTGATCAGGACAGCCAGCCCACCCCTCAGCAAATTGCTAGGAAAACCTCACAGCAAACATTTCCCAGAGAATGATTTCTTTCTGTCCGCAGAGCGAGCGCAGCTCTGCCAGTATGCTCCAGCACTGACCCTGGAGACTGGCTTTCATGGGAAGAGAGGACAGCAACTTGTTCTCCAGGCTCTTTGGGCTCCCAGCTGAGTCCTGGGCTGAAATGATTTATGGACGCAGGGCCAAGGCCAGGAATTTGAGGCTTTTCAAGAGTTGCCCATTTCCCAAAAGAGTGCGGCTTTAATTTGTTGCTTGCCTGACTTCTGCTTGAGGCTCAGCCTAGAACAAGACTGCCAGCGAGCTGGGAAATCAGAGCTACTTCCCCTTGCGGTTTCAGTGGTGTAGATGTCTGTCCATGGAGAATTAGACTGACACTTCCAAACACGTTACACACAGCCACCAAACAACCAAGATAGGGAAACAACTTGGAGAAACAAAAGAGATCACGCCTGGGGTTTACATTTCCAAATGGCAAACTCAGCACCAGAGGAACATCCTGGGTTAGTGCTGTTAGGCAAGGAGTGCCACACAGTGACTGAAGCCCCTCTGCCTTAGGTGCCTACCAGCAGTTCTCGCCTGACACACAGCCCTGGAGGGATGGGTCTGGGCGATGTGATGCTCAGCATCTCTCTGAGATGTGGGGCTCAGAGGGCTGTGAGCTGTGGACACCTGGAGAAGTTCTGCTGGTATTTGGTGGAAGGCAACAAAGCCAGGATGGCTGGGAGCTGTAACAGGGAGCAGAGATAGAGATATGGGGGTCAGATCAGGGCTGGACACTGATTTATCCTCATGGGGAAGAAATGAGAAGAATAACGCTGGTGTACAGCCTTGCTCCCTCCTTCGGCTCTCCCCTCCCCTTCCACACATTGGGGAGGCAATGGGATGGAGAAATTTTCTCCACAACATCGTTCACCTCTCAGAAGTCCCACCTTGCCCACGAGATCACTTCTTTTATTCACTCCCAGAGCATCACGAGGATTTCCTAAGCCCTCTCAAGAAGAAAGCCCAGCACTGTACATGCATCAAGCAAAAGCTACTGAAAAATCATGGGAAACTCATTGGGATGGGGAAACTCATTGGGAAAGGTGCACCACTGGGCTCAGCCAAAGCTACAATGGAAGCTTCAGAGGGAAACCCCTCTGAATGGGCTTAAGAATTCCATCCCAGTGCCCCGCGCTCCCCCCAGGACAGCGCACGCCGGCACGCACACGTGCTGCTGCATGGAGCACACAGCGAGCCGCGGTGATGCTCTCAAGGGCTTTTTCGTTTGCGCTGCCTTCTCCTCTGTGCCCTTCTGTCTCCGGGGGGAAAAAGAAACAGAAAAAAATCCCGAGTTCCCAACGCAGGCAAATGAAAAATCCTTGTTTCTCGGTCCCGATTGACAGCACGGTTCCACCCTCGGCGCTCCCAGGCGACATCCCCTCCTGTCACCGCATCCCCCCCGCACCCCGTCTCCCGGTACCTCGGCCCGGCAGGTACCTGCTTCCGCAGCGCCTCGAAGGCGGCGCTGATGGTGTGGACGCGGGTCCTCTCCCGGGCGTTGGCCAACAGCCGCCGCGTCTGCTGCAGGGCTTTGATCTCCGGCGAGACGCCGGCAGCCTCACCCGGCCGCGGGCGCGGGGAGGCGGCGGGAGGCGGCGGCGGAGGCTGCGGGCGGGCGGCGGCGGGGGGCGGCGGAGGCGGCGGCGCGGCGGGGAAGGCGCTGGCGGCGGCTCCGAGCGCGGCGGTTCCGCGCGGTTCCCAAGCGGGCGGCGGAGCCGGGGGAGGCGGCGGAGGAGCGGGGGGTGCGCGGAGCCCCGACCGGCGCCCGCTCAGCACTTTGAGCTCCACGCGGAAACTTTTGCAGCCGTGTTTGCGTCTCAGCCGCCGCAGCCCCCCGAGCTCGGCGGCGGGACAGAGGCGAGGCCAGGGCTCGCCCTCGGCCAGCGGCGTGCTCCGCATGGCGCGGGGCAATGCGCGGTTGCGCTCAGCGCCCACCCCGCCGCTCCGCTCCCGGTGCTGCCGCCGCTGCCGCCGCCGCCGCCGCCCCGCTCCTCCCGCCGCCGCCGCCCATCTGCGCCCGATCGGCCGCGTCGGGCAGCGGAGCCCCGGCTCGCTCCGTGCGTCCGTCCGTGCGTCCGTCCGTCCGTGCGCGGCTCCTGCAGCCCGCCTCTCCCCGCCGGCAGCCGGCCCGCCGCGCAGATGAGCGGCTTTAAAGAAACAGGAAGGCTGGCTTTTTTTTTTTTTTTTTTTTTTTTCTTCCCAAAACAGCTGTGCTGCCAATCTCCTTTGTTCATCCCCCCCCCCTCCCCTTCCCTTCCCTCCCACCCCACTCCCACTTTCTTCTTTAATCTCACTCTTCCATGCGATGGAAGAGAAATCCTGCCCCCCGGAGACTTGCAGTGACCCACCGTGTGCGCTTGTTTTTTCATTTTCCCCCTCATCCCGCTCCCTCTCTAGTGAAATTCGGGATTCGCTTTGGTTTCCAACAACCACTTCTCTTATCACTCATTTCCCACATCGAAATCCTGATCTGTGAGCTGGGGCTGCCTGACCCTTAACCCTGTCCAGGAGGTTGGAAGCAATGATCTTTAAGGTCTCTTCCACCCTAAGCCATTCTATGATTTGTTGACTTCATGCAGCACTCCTAATGGCGCCCTGAGCCCCCTGGCAGGATGGAAAGCAAGAGAAGCCCTGACACCCACCCTCTGTCTGTTTTGTTGCCACTTTGCCTGTTGTTACTCCTCAAAATCCACTCCTCTGTTACCACTCTGCTACCATATTTGGATCCTCTTGTGAGAATTATTCTTGCAGCAAAAGTCCGACCTAGTTTTCACAGGGTGAACCACGGAGCCTGGACTTGAGGGTAATTGCTATGGGCCACGAGCTGCGTCCTGCTGGGCCCTTGCGCACCCTGAATGCCCCTTCCTCATCCTAATGAGGGTGCAGACCGAGCATGGCAGAGCCAGGTTGGAAGGGAGGGCTGCAAAGAGGCAGAGGTTTGCTGGGAATAAACTTCCTGCAAGACTGTGGGAAAATGTGAGTGTCATTTTTAGAAGTATCTTCATGATTTAGGTACTTGGCTTCTGTTGTGGTAATCACTCGAACCCCTTAAACAACAGCATTGTTGTTGAGAGTCATTGGCATGTAAGGTGTGAGATGCTTGAATTTACTGCTGGAAGAGGGACATTGGTTCCCAACCCTCCGCCATGGCGTGTCTACCTTGCAGCCATTGGGACCACATGAGGTGAGCAAAGGGAGCTCTAATTGACCTAGCTGAGATCCATGAGAGCAAGACAAGCTCTGCCTGGTGGTTCATTCAGTGCTGTGGTCAGGTATTGGGGCAATCCAAGAGAAGGTGTGCTGAGTCCTGGTTCAGCACCTTGTTGTGGCTCTGCTGCCCCTTCTATTAAATCCTCTGTCCAAGATGTTACTGGAGTTTGGTTTTCTTTTGCAGAAGGATTTTAGGTGAGCCAGTTGAGCTCAGTTGTTGATCTTCTGCTACTAGTGCTACCACTGATGGTTATTTTCTTCATCTTTGTTCCTGATTTCAGTCTTTAAGATGAGAACCAACAAAGGATTTTTGACTGACCTGTTTTATCCCAATGTTCTGGGGGTGCCAGGGGCCCCAGCCACTCCAGCAGTGTCTGCTCTCATTGTTCAGGAGATTTGGCATTCCCTGGAAGCCCACATTAAACTTTCTGAGGCTCTTCTAACAGGAGAAGGAGGATTAAGCACAAGATCTTGGCCAAATTTCAGTGTCAGCGTTAAATTCTGGCTATCTACAATCCTTTGCTGTTCTAGCTTGACTCCACAGAGCAAATCGTTCTGGGGGGTAAATAAGTGAAGCCCACCAAAAACAAACAAATTTGCAGCCATTTGCACCATTTGTTTTTCCCTCTTGACCTCAAGGCGTGGGCATTTTCTGGGTGTTGGCTATAGAGCCGCTCTTTTGGTGTGGCTGTGATAGGGAGTGCTTCCAAGAAGAAACCTAAACCTGAGTGACCCTGGTCACATACCCGGTGTCAGACCTTCCCCTCCTCTCGTTTTAGTATCCTTGTGGTTACGGGTATCACAACAGGGCTAGAGGGGGCCCCAGTCAGGGCTCCATTGCTCATAGGTGCTGGTGCTTTGTCCCCATTTGCAGAGGACACAGTGGTGCCAGCTGCCATCTCTGCAGCACAGATGCTGCATGCACACCAAGCCAGTGCATTGCAACCAATGCAAAGTGCCAGTGGGCTGCTGTTACCATCTGACTGCCTTGCTGCTCTTTGCCTTAGAGGTGATTGAAATCAAAGCTTATTCAAAGCTAAACCAAGGGGAGAGAGCTTTAAAAGGGTCTCCACTGCCTCGTCTGCAGAGTTATTTAGCTGAAAGTTGCTCTTTAACTGAAACAAGCAGGATGCTGGATCCCTTTGGCACACCAGCCCCATGTGATGGAGATGAGCAGCAATGCCTGAGCTCACGTTACCCATGTTGCTCACAGAAATCACTACCGTGATGTGTGGTATCCTGGCTTGGAGGAGCATGGCTTTGTGTTTTGGGGACAAAATGTCAATAAATCCCAGCTCTGTGCCAGCTGCTGTGTGCCATATGGGGGTAGCAGCTCATTCTGCTGCACGGTACCCGTGTGCCAAAATGATGACATGAGGTGAAAAACAGATGGAGGGAATTGCCTGCCCATTGGAGAGAAGTGCAGGGGAGTGGGGCTGTGGTTATGAGGAGCAAAGAAACTTTTTTCCTGTCTTCTGGCCACTCAATATCAGCCTTGTCTTTGCTCAGAGCTGCATCATTTTAACAGCCCTGTGGTGTCCTATAGGGCATGTATTCCCAGATTCAGGTCTTGGAGAGCACTGGTACACACAAGGTGAGCTTTCACTGATAGCAGAGCTAAGCTGGTGCAAGCAGTGAGGATGCCCCTATTGCCCTTTCTTGGGTGAGCAAAGTTGACACAACCCAGCCGTGTTTAATACAGCAGATGTTTTGTGACGTGGTTTAGCTGTGGCCACATTCTTGTAGGATAGGAAAGGGGTTGTTCTTCAATTTCAAGAACCATCAAGTAATTAGCTTCATTACAAGCACTAACCAAGAGGCATGCCATGCAACTTTGTTACCTCTACCTTCATGAGTAGATAAATAAGAACATAATCGCTTTGCTAGTCCATTGTGAGGGCCTGAGAGTGTGGGTAAAATCCTGAGCGGACTATTGCTGAAGAAGTGTTAACCTCTCACTCCACCATCATCTGGCACTGAGTTACTCAAAGTCATGGATAAGGACAAGAGGTAACAACCTTAAGTTATGGCAGGCGAGGTTCAGGATGGATGTGAGGAAAAAAATCTTCTTAGAAAGAGTGGTCAGGCATTGGCATAGGCTGCCCAGGGGGGTGGTGGAGTCAGTAATGTCCCTGGAGGGGTTCAAGAAATGTAGAAATGCAGCACTGAGGGACAGGGGTAGTGGGCATGGTGAGGTTGGGTTGGTGGTTGGACTCGGTGATCTTAGTGGTCTTTTCCAACTTTCTGATTCTGTGATTCTGACTGCACTGCGGATCCAGTAAAGGGCAGAGCTTGCCTTGATGCTGCAGTGCCATTTCCGAAACCTATCTGTTCTCCTAAACCTATCTGCTGGAACTGGTGGAGTTGGAAGACATAGCTGTGAAACTCAAGAATGTTTTTTCAAATAATATCTTTTTAAAAAGTAATAAAGAAATAGGAAAAGGAGGCTGAAACAGTCTAACGTTTAAGTGACAAGACTGAACAGTAGATGTTGTTTGTGATCTTGGCTTGTCTTCAGCTCCCAAGGTAGGGGGCAGACAAGCGATGGCAAAATGGCTCCAAAGCAGAGGACAGCAAATGGGATTTCATCCTCAGGAGAGCATCCTGAACTTTTCTGAAGGGTGATGCAGCTGGTGATGGCTTTGTACTTTCTGAAAACCAGAAAGTCATTTCCAAGTGCTGTGAAAAGCTAGGGCTCTGCACTTGTTAAGAAGGGATGTGTGCTCCCATGTACATTTTCCAGCATTCTCCTCAGACGAGGGGAATTATTTTAAATTGCTATAGAAGAAAAACAGAAAGTCTGGTTGCAATTGGCACACTGATTCTGTCAATGTGAAGTTGAGTCATCCAGGCGTTATGGAGATGCAGCCTTAATCCTTCTTCCATTAACTTTTAAATATGTGCCATGTACCATGACTTTATCATGAATGGTTTGACAGCACCTGAGCAGCCCTCCTTCTTACAGGTATAGAATTTTGCTGTGTGTTTTGAAGCATGTAAGATGTAGGATAGGAGAATGGGAGAACTTTTCTTCTTTGCAGTAAAAATTCCATTGGGAGCACATTCTTTTATTATGAAGTATTTAAACAACAACAACAACAGAAAAGAAATAAAAATTAACAAAGTTGGCAGGCTCAACTTTTGTCCTGTCCCTGATCTGAAAAAAAATGAAAAGGAAAAAGAAATCCACTATTTTTATAGTTCTGTGAAAAATACATCTTAAAAATCAGCAATTTGAGAATATAGGCAGGAGAGGAGAAAGTGAGAGACGGCTGATGAAACACGTCTAGTAAAGAGAAGAGAAATTTCTGCAGCATTAGGAAAGCATTGCTGAATACCCATAAAATGTACAGTGGGAGCTGCAAGAAATCGTAAAGTTGGTGGTCTCTCATCAGTGAGGTTTTTTAAAGCTGTTTGGAGACTTGGCAAATGTGCATGGGCAGGATTAGACAAGAGTCTTCTTGGAGTCTTCTGAGAAAAAATAGTGAAATGAGGTAACAAGAATTATTCACACCCAACACTGGAGTCTTATCTGTCATTGACTTAACATTGTGTTTCTTTCTAAATGCTTCTTTGTCACACAGTGCTGTCAAATATGCACTCAGAGGGAAAAGTGCTTATGACAGCAGCTTTGTTTTATTCTCTTGGATTAACAATGACATCTCCTCTCCTCTCCTCTCCTCTCCTCTCCTCTCCTCTCCTCTCCTCTCCTCTCCTCTCCTCTCCTCTCCTCTCCTCTCCTCTCCTCTCCTCTCCTCTCCTCTCCTCTCCTCTCCTCTCCTCTCCTCTCCTCTCCTCTCCTCTCCTCTCCTCTCCTCTCCTCTCCTCATCAGAAAGAAGTACAATGAGATGCAGAGGCAGAAGAGATGAGCCTTGTGACAAGAGCCATGTAGTTATGCAGAACATAACGATCCTCACTACATATTATCTAAAGGAATAACTGTGTCTACACTGCTTGAAGTGTAGTGATTGTATAAATAAAAACTGCAGAGCTTTTAAGAATATGAGCTATAGGTTAAGTTTTGAAACTGATACAGGAGTTACTGTATTATTTTTTCCATGTGGAAAGCTCAGACAAGATCCCTGTGGCCCTAATATCTTTGAGTTGTGGTTGGTTATCTGACTTTCTGAAACAGTGATGTACATCTTGGTGGGAGCTGCTGGGTGCCTGGCAGTCATGCAGATTAGTTTGGATACACTCCACTATAGACAGAGAAGCTCAATTTTATAAAAAAAATAATTGTGTTTAAGATTAAAAACCTCAGCTTATAATTCTCAGCCCAGCCCCAGTGGAAGTACTGCATTACTCGGGACCGATGCCTCAATGCCTCCCTCCTGTTAAGGCAAGATGAAAGATCTCCGCTGACCTGCTGGCTTAGCCAAACTGCAGCAGCTTAGAGATTGACTTGGAGGCATCCAGGCCAAGGACGACTCTTCCACTGACTTCAGCAAGAGCATATAGGGGTTCCTGCACTGCAGGGGTGCAAGATGTATGGGAGGTTGAATAGCTGTAGGAGGAGTAGAAAAAACTTCAACTCCTTCTCCATCTGTGAGCCAATTCACTGATTTATGCAGAGTTGCATTGGCAGCTGGCCTGACTTCAGCCCGATCTGACCTCATCCATCACTAAAACCAGTAGAAATCCTCCCATTTGTTTCGTTAGTACCTGTCTGAGGCTGGGAGGTTGTTCATGAGGCCAGGAGAGCGATTATGTCTGGAGATGGACATGAAATGCGGTTCCAACTGTGCTGACAATTACCCCAGGTGCTCCAGGTGTCTGTGGGTTCTGATGGGCAGCACAATGTTCTCCCTTGCCCAAGTCTACCTCCTTCCTGTGCTCCTAAGTGCCCTACAAGACAGCCAGTATTGTATGAGCTCAAACTCTTCCTCCTCAAGCTTGTCAAGGCCATGAGAGATGAAATGAATGATGTTTTGTAGGATTTTCAAACTCAGTATGTGTGGACGAGATGCAAGCTTATGCAAGCAGCCTTATGCTTTCCCCTGCCTTGGTTTCCTCATGTGTGTTGAGCAATCTTTGCTATTTGCTGATTTTCTTTTGGAGTTTTGGAGTTTCAGGTCCTGTATCTCAACGTCTCTCCAGCATTTCTTCTTTTTGATCAAGGAGAGCAAGAGTCATAGAATCATAGAATATCCTCAGTTGGAAGAGACCCATAAGGATCGTCAAGGCCAACTCCTGGCTCCACACAGGACCACCCAAAAATCAAACAATGAACAAGAATGGCACCCTTTCCAGCTGTGCCCATCAGCAGCCTCAAACATTGCTCTGTCCCAGCCCTGCGTGGTTGGCTTTACAGCTTTTGGCCAGCTCTGGAATGCAGGTGGACAAGAGGACTTTGGCTAAAACTGTCTTCAGTGATGGTGTATTCTATTGACAGATACTCTGGTGAAAAAAGCATATTAAAATTATTCTATGTGGATATATTGAGGTAGGGGGAAAAAAAAAAAGTATGAGGTGTGAGGAAGCTAGTCTTTCACTGAATAGTTCTTGGCTCTAGAAAGAAAATAGTGAACATTAAATGGAACGTGGGTAGTGTGCAGTCTCTTTTTAAGTTCAAACCTATATATTTTGAATGGAAGTTTACTTTTGTGGGTGAGGGCAAAGCAAGCACTCCTCTGTCAGATTTTTTTTGATGGTGGCTGTTGAGTGTGGTTTGCAAAGTCTCAAGAATCCTCAATGACTCTTAGTGGTTACAGTAAAGAGAGTGCCATTAGAGGCACATCTACTGGGGAAATGGGAAGAATACTACCACTGAAAACTTCATTTATATGAGCTAAGTGCCCACATCTCCAGTGGGCAGTCACCATAATCATGCAGAAATCTAAGTTTTGAGGCAGTAGAGGATTCCTGGAGAGTCTCATCTTTATGAAAGAGGTCTTATCACCTGGTAAAGTTCATTATTTTCTGCTACTGACCATTCATCACAGGGACTGAATTTATTATTAGAGTGTATTAATAGTGGTATTTTTCCATAAAATTTCATGTAGTAGCCTGTTTCTGGTTAAGTTTGGAGTCCACACTGGGATATGTAACTTTAGAGGCATATTAGTGAATAGGGTAAAGGAGTCCAGAGTCATGTGGGGTTGGTGTAATAAAATAGAAAGACTGTGGGAAAGGAAATAAAAAATACAAAAAATAAGAAGCAAGTTGTCTGTGGAGTGGTCCCACCTTTGGTGTACCATCCCAGCTTCTGGCAGTCAGCAGCTGAGAGAACTCCACAACTAAAGGCTCAGTTTGGTCTGTGGTCTTTAGTAGCCCTGCTGGAGCTCCCCACTGTTAGTATGTTAGCTCCATTGCATTTTTTTTCTCTCCTTGACAATGAGTGACATAACTTGTTTGTGAGAATAAAAGTTTCTGTTTGTTTGCCCAATCTTGATATTTTGATCAATGAGGCATAATTGTTTGCTCCCCATCTTCTCCAGGTAACTCAAAACTTCATAGACATCTTTCAGATCATGTCTATCTTCTTTTCTCCCAAGATGAATAGCCTATTTTGGCCTTTTTTGACTCTTCCTTTCTGGAAACTCTCCCTTGTGCCTTCTTGCCGTTCCTGTAACTTTTCTCACTCTTCTGTATCCTGTATGAGAAGGATGCACTGCAGCTATGTTCAAAAGTTTTCTTTGTTGTTCTAAATGCTTTTCCTGCTCGTTTTAAAGTTCTCTTTGCCTTTCGGATCCCCAAAGAGCAGTAAATTCTCACTTTTACAGAATAATCCACGGTAACTGCAGGAACTTATTCCCAGCAGTAGTAACTTACTCAGTACTCATTATATGTGGATGGATCCTTAAGATTGTTTTTCCTCGTTACTTATTCTGAATTTTCTGTCCCATTTTACTGTGGCATTGTAAGTCCTTCTGAATTTATTTGTTCACAGTTTTAATTTGGAATATCTTAGATATATTTTTAACCAGTTGTTGAGTCACAAGGGGACTTTCTTCCTTGTTCAGCAATAGCTTGATCTGTTCCAATATTTGGAAATTTATTTAGACCACATTACTCAGATCACTATTCCCCAAAACTCGGTGACACTCTTAATAAATTTGATGAGTGAAACACGACTTCCACTTACAGGTGTAGTGCTTTACTCTTACCCATTAAACCTTGCTCCCTGATGTGTCTACTGTTCTTTTTTAGGACAAGTCTGAGTTTATCTTATAGCGAATTACCCCTATCTATTTCTTCAGTAAGCCATCTCTGAAAACTGCTGTTTCATTTTGCATCATGTTTACTGCTTCTATTCTTTTGACATGGGCTGATTTAAACAGCAGGTTGGCTCTGCACTGTGGATAACAGCTCAGCAATTTCCTATTTGGATTTCCATGGAGCTCTTGGGTGAATACCATCTGGTCCTGCAGATTTGTCTCACTCACTTTATCAGTTTGTTTGAAAATCTTCTCTATTGACACTTCAATTTGAGATATCTCTTCAGACATGCTCCCACTAAGGAGGAAAGCTTGCAGTGTGGGATGCATCCTAAGTATTAATTGGACTTTGCTATCATGAGATAATGTTCCTTTAGTTCTCAGCTATCACATACAGATCATCTATTAGTCCAGCCAGCCCTCTGACAAACAAGTTTCTTTAACTCTAACTTTTGCTTTCAATTTCCTTTGTGTACAGCTCTTCACTGTTTTTGTTACTGCCTGTCAGCATCCTACAAATAGAGAATAATCTCAACATATGAAAGATGGTAATACATACATCAGTTTACTGCAGAACTTAGTTTTGTACTGGTCAGTAAATGTTTTCTTAGATTTAATATGATATAAAATATAACAACTTCCAAGAAGTCATCATATTGCTTTCTGCAATATGATTTCTCCACCTTGGCCTCCTAACATATTTCACAGCACATAAATGAATGCTCTGTGGACATTATCATCTTTCTAACAGTTTGGTCTGTGAATTTCTGACTTGTACACTGATCAGGATTCTAGTGTGTTGATACACTGTCAAATGCAAAGTTTACTTAATGTGAGTGTTTGCTTTCAGGGTTGAGTTTGGATAT
Organism: Lagopus muta; assembly: GCF_023343835.1. Taxonomy (NCBI): domain Eukaryota; kingdom Metazoa; phylum Chordata; class Aves; order Galliformes; family Phasianidae; genus Lagopus; species Lagopus muta. The sequence goes on along the minus strand of NC_064436.1, from coordinate 65,473,149 downwards.
CTTGCTGCCTTGGACGTGGATCCTTCAGTGTTGAGAACTGGGCATGTTCATCCATCTGGGGTGCTGTGGGTAGAATGGGAAAAGGTTGATAATCAGTTGCCATGATTGTGATGTAACACTTTCTCCCTTGGCTAATCACTGAAGTGATGGTCTCTCAGCTAGCTGATAGATGAATTGATTTTTTGGCATTGTTGAACTAGCTTCTGTCGCATTTATCCTACTGAAGATACTTGTAGCAGGACTGTAGCAGTGCATCATTAAAGTCTTTCTTGGTAATTACTTAGAAGCTTTCTGAGAAGAGAGACTGTCAAAACAGGGGTATCCTCTGGTATCCACACCAAAGGACCAAACTGTTGTCCATAATGTTAAATCACAAGTACATTCTATGGGATGGTTTGTTTTGGGCCAAGTGACTTTGCTCAGATGATGCCCAGGATTCCCAATGGGAAATTCACATGGTCAATATGTTTTCTCCCCTTTCTTTCTTCTATTTTGTTTTGCTTTTCTAGGGTTGAGGGTAAGGAACTTTTGTCCATCTGAACCCTTGTTATGCTGTGGCAAATGGTCTTACAGCTGGAAAATGGCTTTTATCTGTTTTATTTACTATTACACGTACAACCAATGTCTTCACTGCTGTTCTTGAACAGTTTGGAGTGTAAATTTATCTAACCTTCTTTTCCTCTGGTTGGCTGAGCTATCAGACTGCTCATCTCAGTCTGCTCAGTTAAAGTGGTAGTGCTCAAGATGTTTGTCAACAACATGTAATTGATTACAAACACTGTAACAAACAATGTTTGTAGGTAAATAATTGCATTTAACAATCTGCAGGGGCTAAAAAAAAATTATATTTTCCATAGCTGTTTAGTGTGGCATATGGCTCAGGCGTGCTGTTTATTTAACAGTCAATGACATTGCTAGACAGCAATGGCCTTTAACCAGGCACCTGGTTATTAAGGGGTCTCAGCAGAGTGACCAAGCTCAGGCAGGGCTCAGAATAAGTGGATGAAGATGACTGTGGTCAATGGAGGAGAATGCAGAGAATACAGTGGTCCAGAAAAGTGGGAGTGAGATGAAAGGCCAGGATGTTGGCCAGAATCTATGCAGAAACTCAATCAGGAAGAAGAAGTTTAGTCTGGGATTACGCTGAAGGTTAGGAAGAGTGGGATTTAGGATCTAGGAAAGGACTAGACAGAATGGGGTCAGGCAGACAAGGACTAGAAACAAAGGCTCAAGGGTTGCAGAGATAAGACTCAGGAATACAAGCACAACCCAGAGAGGTAATGAGGAGCATGAGAAGGTCTCTATGTGTAATGATTGGTTGGAGCCACCAATCAAAACCGTAAGAAAACTCCTAGGTGCTTGGGCACTTTTTCTTTCTTCCAGTTTCAGGACAGTAATTCAGGCTGAAGCCATCACTCATATAGAAAACATTTTGGGATATAGCCACAGAGCATAAGAAATGCAGTGATGCAGAGACTGCAGATCCCATCAATAATTTGCAGATCTGAGTGAGTAGGCCCTTGCAGTATTTGACTATGTTTGTGGAACACATTATAGCCATTGTGTCAGTGGTATTGCCTAAAGCAAAACCAGCCATAGTGCTCTCGTATGTAAGAGTTTGAGCAATTAATTTATTAATAGTATTTATTTCATATAGCTTGTCTAAATGCAATTGGACTAACCTTTTCCTAGGTGTACAGGTGTTTTCTTGGGAAGTGCTCACTGCTGGTTGAGTGTTTGTTAAGAAGAGAAGCATCTTCCAACAAAGTGGTAGACAGCATGTTTCTAAATAAAGTCTTGTATTGTTAGCCATGATCCAAAACCATCTTTCCATTGATTTTCAGAGGCTTTTGGATTGAGACTCGTATATAGATTTGCCAATGCTGTCAGCTGAAAAAAAGTCAAGGATATGAAGTGCCAGATGGCATTAAGTGAAATTTATTGGGTTTGAAGGTAACACAGAAACCCTAAGCTGAATGGACCCAGAAATTCTGGCTGCAGAAGTGTGATTTCCCATCTGTAGTCAACATCAAGGTGGCTTGAATAAAGGTCAGGGTCCAACATTACCATTCTCTTTTCCACTGGTGGCTTATAAAATATTTTTGGATGCGCTGAGTGGGCTGTATAGGAACAGGCTGACTAGTTTAGCAGATGTCACTACGAGAAGAATGTCTGCCATGATCTGGTGCCTAGTCCTTTGATAGCTGTTCAAAGAGCAGGCAGGAAATTGCAATGCTGAAAAATAAGCTGGATATTAACACAACAGAAAGAGCGACGATGTTTCTTTTTGTGATACCAGGCTGAGTTGGTCAGAAAGCAAGCCTTAGCTACCCTGAAACAGGAGCCCATTGAGATATGCAATGTGGCCCCAAGTCCAGTTTTCATGTGGAAATTTTTATTCTTGTGCTTTCCACTCCCCTTCTAGCAGAGCTAAACGTGATATGCAGTTGTATAAGAAACTGAGGGACTTCAATTTTAGCATTCACCCTAACTTGAAAGGGTGAATATTATACCTGTATTAAAAGCTAGATTTTTTTTGAGAGATAAGGAGAAAACTTCATTTTCACTCACTCTTCCAGATGGAGAAGAGCATGAACAATGTCATTTTGAAGTGTTAAGCTCTTTGTGAACACTGGAATCCCTTAGTAGGGTCCTGGCTAGACAATTTTCACTCATGTCTCTTGAATGGCTTATCTCCTTGCCATGGGAAAGACAAAAGGAAAACACAGTATGCATGAGATTTCTCATAACAGTTTCTGACAAGGTCCTAAAACTTCTTGGAGTTGAAATTATGAACATACATTAAATGCATGACTGCCTTTAGTGTAAACCATTTGCACTCATGCGATCTCTTTGAGTGTTCCTCTTTCCTGAAAAGTGGACCCCACACAGCAGATTATGTGAATGGGGAACGAATTCACCACTGCTGCAGCCCTGTGGTGCAGATCGTGTGCGTGGCAACCCTGTCTATGGCAGGGGTTTGGAACTAGTTGATCTTTAAGTTCTCTTCCAACATAAGCCATTCTGTGATTCTGTGATTCTATGATATTGCCTTAGGTGAAAGCTACAACCCTTTCTGGGACTGTATGACTGTTACCTCCCTGGTAAGCTGAACACAGCTGCATTTGGTGCCTGGTACTGGCAAAATAGCTAATTCTCAATGGAACATAGAATTCTGATGTGCTGCCCGTCTCTGACCATATTTACCAAGATGAGATGACCACAAATCCGGATGCCTTGAGTGAGGAGAGGCCTATGTTGATTGTGCATCCATTGGCAAATGCTTGAGATACAGCCTGAGCAAGAAACAAGACACACTCAGCAATTCTCAGGCTTGATGATGGAGCTTGATGTGTCTCGGTGAACACTATCCATCTGCCGGTGCTGATGCTCAGCCAGTTCTTCCTCTTCAGTGCCAAGCCCCATGAGAGACAGATGAATGAGAAAATGAGTTTGGCAAGAGAAAATTTGAGCATATCTTCCTCTTTAGAGAAAGGGCATAAGGCATAACGCCACGTAGTGTCTGTGGGGAAGCAGAGCTGGGACATTTTAGGACCTATAATTTTTTTTAATAGCGTGTGCTCCTCACTGGAGCTAAGCCTCCAGACTGAAGTTGGGCAGGTGAGAAGTGCCTGAACAACGGCTGCTTCTTTCTCCTGTCATCTCTCCCACCCTCAAGAATGGGTCTCAAGCAAGCAATGACACTGTGAGTCTGCAACGTTCAACCTAAGCACACAGCAGAGTTTAGGTACATCTCCACGTATGGATGACTCGCAGCACTCAGAGGCACTGTTTGAACATTTGGTTCCACAAACAACTTGCTCCCTCCACAGGAGGAATTATCCTTTTTCCATCAGTTGATTTTGGATCTTCCCACAGTGAAGCGATCCAAGCAGTGAAGAGCTTGTTAATCCCATTAGCGCAGAGCTGCTCTGAATAAACTGGCTCACAAGGTAGTAGTTGTCACTGCTGATACACTCAGCATAAAAAGGAGATGCTTAATTTGTTCTCCTGGGGCTGCCATCCAGCCTGTTTTGCTGCTGGGCTCTCATGCAGTGGTGTCATGAGGGGACCCTCCTTGGTGCTCTTGCTGAAGGGCTGAAAAGCCAGCACTGCTTGACTTTGCAATTTTCTTGGCCACTGTTGTGTTGGCTCTCCAGGGGGAGCTGGTAAGAGTGAAGTGGGAAGCTCAGACCTGAAGTCATCCTTCCCTGCTTGCCAGACTGAAGCATTAAATCATCTGCTCTCAGGCTGTGGCCAGCTATAAGCACCCGTGGAAAGGGAGAGTTCATTCTTCTCCTGCCTCTGTGCAACTCCAATGGTTTTACACCAAGGACATTCACTCTTTCCAAAACTCGGCCAGTTTTTTTTCACTCAAGAGTGCTTCAACTCAAGTTTCTCGAGGTTACTTCATAGAGAACCCTTCTGGAGGGACTAAGAATGCCTCTTGCCACATCTTAGCATCTATGAAGGGATTTCTACTTCTCCATGCAGTCCTTAGACATGTAGAGTGAGAAGGGCACAAAGAAAAAGGAGGAGGTCTCTGCAAGCGATGGGTCCTCCCCCCTTAATATAGGAGATCTTTCCTCTTCCTAACCCAGTGATTCTGCCATGAAATTTCCTATGCCCATGAATATGAAGTTGGATTGCCTCACCTGGCTTTAAGTGGGCTAAAACTGTCAGGCCTGGTTTTGGTTCCTCTTGGGTAAGCCTTTTGGCAGAGTGAAGGAGGAACTTGTTGAAAAGAGATTTTTGTTTAGACAGAACAACTTTCCTAAGCGCAAGTTCCTTCACCAAAGCCAAGATGGTGGCAAGTATTATCTGGCAAGCAGAACATTTGGTTGATTCTCTCATCTCATTTCCTTTTTAGGGTGGAAATGAAATAATGTTTCTTTTTCTCTTAATTACTAAGACTCAAGAAAGCCTTCTTCAGTGCCAGGCTGCGAAGATGCAAAGGCTCAACAGCAGTGAAACATGCCTAACAGGCTCTGGAAGCCAAAATGGAGAAAAATGGCTTGAGGTGTAGAATAACCACAGTTGGCACATGACTTACTGATTACACCGGTCATATGATCAGCCCTTAGCTAGTTATAAATATTATATTAGAAGTATTAGTGAAACCAGATGGGTTGCAACAAGTCCAGAATGTGGTGAGCCTGCGGCCTGAAATAAAGAGGGAAGAAGCACAATGATTTGGCATTAAAAATAATCTTTGTGCTAGAACCAAGAACTGAAGAGGAAAAAGAGGAAAAATCACAGAACTTGCTGTGCTATGCACATGATACCCGGGAAATCATTTCTCTGAGTCCCAAAGCATCAAAATCTATTTCCCAAGAGTCTGTGTTCCATATTGGACATTTCATTTTGACACTAACTAGCTCTGTTCATCAGTAAAATTGTGCATATTTGTGTCAGCAGTAAAGGAAAAGAGAATGTAAAGCCCATCACTCTCTCTGTAGTGTCTCTTGTACAGGGGCTGGACATGGCTGACATTTCCTGCAAGCCTTGTGCGAGGCTGCTGGTTGTCAGAATACCAGAGTGGCTAAGGCTGGCAGGGATCTCTGGGCCCTTCTGGCAAAGCCCTGCCCCAGCAGAACACCCTGAATGGAGTACCCAGGCCAATGCCCATGTGGCTTTAGGACATCTCCATGGAGGAGACTCCACAGCCTCTCTGGTCTCTGTGCCGGTGCCCTGGCACTGCCTAGCACAGAAGGGTTGTTTGATGGGCATGGGGTGCTCCTGGGCTCCAAGCTGTGCCTAGAGCCCCTGAACATCACTGAACAGAGCCTGGCTCTGTCCTGTCTGCATCTTCCTGCAAGAATTTGTGGACGTGGTTGAGATCCCCCAAGCTCCCTTTGCTCCAGGCTGAGCAGCTCCGACTCTCTCAGCCTCTCCTCATGGCAGAGCTGCCCCCAGCCCTGCAGCACCTTGGAAGCTGTGCTGGACTCTCCCCCATCTTGTACTGGGAGCCCAGATCTGGACCCACTAATCCAGGTGCAGCTTCACCAATGATGAATAGAGAGGAAAGTTCACCTCTCTTGATGTGCTGGCGATGCTTTGCCTAATGCAGCTTGAGATAGCATGAAAATATCTGTGTGGCAAGGGCACACTGCTCGCTTCTGTTCAACCGAGCTGTTCTCCCCCAGATGTAAGACGACATAGCCACCTGATACCAGGTGCCTTCTGCAGCTTTGCATCTGCGGGCTTTCAGTGGCTTCAAATGAACCCAAGCAACTTCACGTATCACTTTGACCCTACCCACTTTCTCTTCTCTCCAAAAAAACAGTGCTGATCTCTAAACATTCCATCTGCTCGGAGGTCCTCAAGCACTAATTAACTACTTCAGGAAACACTCAGAGTCACTGAGGCCAACCCTGGAGCACCGGGATCAGCGGGCAGGGGTGAGGGAACAACATGAGGCTGCACAGCAGAGGCAGGACACCGCAGAGCCAGGCTGGCCTCCCTCGGCATTCACATCAATCCCGGCTGCAGAAGAGCTTGGAGCTGTCAGCAGGGCAGCTAATTTATCACCATGCTGAGGAACAGGGCGGTCAGCCGTACGGCATCAGAGCCCCGTCGCCGGCTGTTAATAGCAGGCCGGCTCAGGGTCGCGCAGGTGCACTCCGGGCCCCATGTGACTCCCCGTGGCCGCGCAGCTGACAAAATATGCCTGGCATCTGGAGCGGCCCTGGTGTCTGGGGCTGTGGCCTGGCACGCCAGCCCCGCGCAGCCGGTGCCTCACGCCATGGCCGGAGCGGGATCGTTACACAAACATATGGAGGTGGCCGGAGCGGAGCTGTGCCAGGGGTGGATTTGGCCTCATCGTGCAAAGCAGCTCTTGGTCATGCCTGCCGCCTCGTTCATGAACTCCTCACTGAGCATCATGCCTGAGGCTTGACTCCATCCAGCTTCCTTGCCCCGGCCAGGCCATGTGTCGTCATCCTGAATGGTCATAGAATCGTAGAATCATAGAATATTAGAATGGCTTAGGCTAGATCTTAAAGCCCATCCAGACCCAACCCCTGCCATGGGCTGGGTGCCCTCCACCAGACCCAGCTGTCCAGTACCACATCCAACCTGGCCTTCAGCACCTCCAGAGATGGGGTGCACACAATTTCTGGCGTCATCCCAATACTCTGTCCAGCTTTGGTCTCTCTGTCAGTCATCTCCCTCCAGCCCTATTGAAAAACTCATGGAGGTGGTGAGGACTTAGAAGCTTGCTGAGGGCTGGTTGCATCCACCCTACTTCAGCCGTTGGGGGGAAACTACCTGCTGACTTATAATCAGTTTGCTTTGCACAGATGATCGCTTGGGTTAGGCTACATAGTGACTATGGTTGGGCTGTTGAGGGCCGTATACATTTGTGGCAATACATGGGTACAAATGACTAATTATAGGAAAGTGTGTGCTGGGTCTGTGTCCACTCCTTTCTGTCCCAAAAAGGAGCAGGCTCTCTTGGAGAGCCCTAACCTTGTCTTGAAGGCCAGGACAACATGCTTTGCTGATGAGGTGGCCTGAATTTCATCACCCTCGTATCACTTTTGATTCTTGGCAGACGAGAGGTCATTGCTTATAATACCGCTTACCTCTTTAAAAAGCCTGTTTATCTGCTGATCTCAAAGGGCTGCATAAAGAAGCTAAGATCACTATTTCCATGTTCCAGATGGGGAAACTGTGGTACAGGAAGCAAAAATGAGTTGCTCAAGCTACACAGGAATGCTGAGATAGAAGCAGGGAAGAGTTTGATCCTGCCTGTCTCAAGCAAGTGAGTTGCCAGTCTTAGAGCACAGAGTTGGGTAAGAGAGCTCAATGGGACATGTATCTTGCTAGGTTATTGAGTGAATCCATACAATCTATCTTCATTGCCCATCACTGATGCTCTTGAACTACACCGGATGTCCTCCTGGGAAGAAGGCATTTTCAGGCAGGTAGTGAGGTGCCATGAGTTGTTGGCATTTATGGCTTCTACAAGAGTTATATGGGCTTGGTGCTCCAATAAGATCATCCCAGATTAATCATCTAGGAAACAATTTGGGAAATATTCTTTCCCCTAACCACCGTAAGGGTATTTTATGGTAAAATCAAATATTTTTTCATTGGTTTGCAATGCATGCAGATTGCAATAGGGAAGTCTCCTTCTGCTGTTGACAGCAAGAATGACTCAGCAAGGAAAAGCAAAGGTTGCAGTATCCATCTGATAGTACAAGGACCTGGGGCAGAGCCATTCTTCTCAAGATCACACAAGAAACTAATGGCTGACCTGCGAATGCAATCCATTTTAACTTAAACCCTTGCTTAGTAATTAAATGACCAGCTTGTGTTCCAAATGTGACTGTTTTAAGATGAAAATAGAAGCAAAAATGAAGAGATGAAGAGCTGGGATGCTGAGTGCTTTTTGGTCTTTTGTACACAGCTAGATCAGGGAAATGGAAGAAAAATGTTGGATTTTGTTATTTTATTGCAATGATGCATATGGCTTTTCTCCATGTGTGTGGCAGAAGGGCTTTGGCCTTCTGTGTGCCTCTGCATGTGTGTGACCCCACTTAGAAGATCTCTCAGGGATTCTGACCTGCCAATCACAACTGGGATCTGCCTCCAAAGATCTTCAGATTCTCTCTGATTTGTTCATGGCTTGATCAGATTGCCCAAATGGAGAATCACCCCATTTCCACATGTGCCTTTGGCCTGTGGAGTGGTTATGATGTAGGGGAGGACAAATGGGTGCTGGTTGCTGTGTTTCAATGTGAAAATACATCTGAACTGTAATGAACCCTATGGCTTCGGGGCTGCAGGTACAGCTTGGCCCCTGGTAGCACTTCTATGAGAGCTCCCCTCCCTCTCATGCCTTGAGTTTTACCCATGTGGATAGAGGAGGTGATGGTGACGGTGATTTTACCTCTCCTTTTTACCTCTGGAGAAGTACTACATTTGACATCAGCATGTCATATGCTGTCTTCAGGCACTGTCTGGAAACTGATTTCCTCATTAGCAAAAAAGGCAAATCTCTAATGATGGTGATTTCTGGAAGCCTTCCTCCATGAGTTATGCAGCTTGGAAGAAACAGGAAAAAAATCATATTGCCTCCCAAAAACACAAGCAAAAATCTCATCTCTATTGTTGGATACGTGTTAGCAGAGGAAAAAATATTCCTGCTTCCTGAAGGGTATCTCTCCCACTGCCCCATCCTTTCCCTGCCCTGCAGACCCAACATGCAGTGTTTTATCTCCTGCCCTTGCGCCCAGACAACAGCAAGCCGAATTCAGCCCCATCTATTAAAACACAGTTTCTGCCAGATGTCACCAATGCACACCCGAGCAGACTGGGATATTCCTGCAGGAGCGTGCCTCTCAGAAATACCATTCTGCAGCTCAACCGGCCCCCAAACTGCTAAGGTTCTGTTTGCCTGGAAAAAAAAAAAAAGGCAACTCCCCCCCCTCCCGAAAAACAACACACACACAAGAAAAAAATATCTGAAGGCATCCAGTTGCTCCTGGGCAAATTGCCAGTGATTGAGTGACCTGCTGCTTCCCCAATATTGCATTCCGCTGGCATGTCTTTAGCCCTGGCTGACGCCAGCCATCTAACTCACCCCCAAAGCAAACATTTCCAGTTGGCACCACTGCCTTGTTTTTCTGAAGAACCGATTCATGCTTCCCTTAAAAAGTTTTACTATATCCATTTTTTTTTCCCTCTTATTTTTTTCTGGTGCAGGGAGCCACCGGGGAACAGCTGCCGGCTTCGGGGATTTCTCCTTCAAATAAAATAAAATAAAAAATGAGAGAGAAGGGGGGATTTTTTTTTTTTCCACCTCCCCTTTTTAGCGAGCATGATAAATCCATTCAGAGCGCTCCTTGTGCGAGAGTGTGGAAACCTTCTGCTAAAAGAGTTATTCTGTTCTCATTCACAGATAATTGCTCCCGGAGGGGCCGGGGAGAGAGCGAGGAGGAGAGACCGATAATCCGGGAGGACATGGACACAAATATCAGACTGCGGCGCTGAGTGCCTGCTTAATTTATTGGGAACGAGCTGTTACTCAGCACTTTGCAGGATTAGGCCTGCTGTAATTCTGTTATTTAAGGAGACACCGAGTCGAACGACAACAACAACCCACCCGGGGCCATTGCGGAGACGGGTGGCGTTGGGGAGGGAGAGCACATGCTGGTTTATTTTTTACGCTATGGAAAGAATGAGCTTTTAGGACACAAAGTCCTGGCGGTTGGCGAGGGGGTGGCGGGAGGGGTGTGAGGGGACAGCCTGGCTCCGGGCTGACGGACAGACCCAGGTTAGGGCTGCTGCCCGGCCAGCTGGGATGATGTATGGCGGCAGGGGGGCTCCCCGAAAGGGCACGGCTGGCAGGTAGATGGGTGACAGCACCTGGTGTCACCCGGCTGCAGGACAGTCCAAACCACCACTGGTGCCTGCTGGCACCCAGAGTGCTGCGTGTTGTTAATTATATCCGATTTCATAGTGCACTGGCTGCTTGTCTGATGGTCTGTTCTTCCCCACATCCTCACGTAAAGCTGAGAATTAAGGCTTCTTCCCTCTTCACATTTTCTTGGGACTCATTGTCCCATAAATGATGGGTAGATGACCCTGTGCTTCCAGCACGACACCAAGCAACATGGATAGGGTAATGGAAAGAACCTTCCCTTCCTTGTTTGCACAGAACCACAGCATGGCTGTTCTTTTCTGTTATCCAGAAAGCTGTGAGCACCCCATCCCTGGAGGTGCTCAAGGCCAGGTTGGACGGGGCCCTGGGCAGTCTGATCTGGTAGGAGGCAACCAACCCATGTCAGGGGGCTGGCGCTGGATAATCTCCAAGTTCCTCCCCAACCTAAGCCATTCTATGATTCTGTGATTCTATGGATAAGGTTGGAAGGGACCTCTGTGTCCAACTGGTCCAATCCCCATCCTCACCCAGGTCCAGGTCTTGATGGATCACCTCTTTCATTTTGAATTTGTCCCTGTTCATTGAAGGGGAGTTAGATGAGGTGACCTTTAAAGGTCTCTTCCAACTCGAATGATTCTATGATTCTTTAAAATTCCAGTGATATTTGACCCATTTATCTTCATTTTTGCTGACCTTTTTGAAAAAAGAACAACACACAACTCCCTCAAGGAAGCCAAGGCCTTGGGAAGAGCTCAGGCTTTTCTGACCCAATTGACATTAAGCATGTAATACAGTTGGCTTTTCTACACAAGTCTTCTTTTTTTTTTTTTTTTCTTTCCCCAGGCAAAATAAATATATGTATCTGACTGTCCATTAAAACATCTATCACCCAAACAGAAAGGGCCTGAAGTTGGCTTTCTGTTTTCTCATGGAGTGTTGCAAGGAGAGATCGGCAGTAATTTGGGCTATTTCCTTCTCCCAGATTCATGTTTGAATACCCATTCAGTGAGGGAAAGAGAAACAACGGGCTCATAGAACACCCTGTTCCTCCTTGAATAACATGCAATTACCACCATGTCCATTTTTCTGGTGGGGAAACTGAGGCAGCAAAGCTGAAATAACTTGTTTAAGGAACATTCTGTCAAATATGGGAGTTGTAGAGCGTTGTTAATCTTTGTTTAATATGCTTGTAGCAACATAAGAACTGATGCTTTCGAGAATCTCCACATGGAAAACTATTCCATGAGAGAAGAGAATTCCTTGTGGCAGGATGATGGGAGAAATAGGGTGAATCTTGAATAAATGATCGCATGTAATTCACTTGGATTAATTATTAGGTGGGAATTAATGGTGGTTTTAAACAAGAGCATTGCAACCCTTAGTCAGGGATACCGTCCCAGGATCATTTCCCATTTGAAGATCAATAGTTGTCTCCTCTGTCCCTTCTCATGGCATTTGCAGAGTTTTTTGGCCAGAACAACCCTGTGCTCATTTTATAGTAGCAGCTAAAGGAAAAGCTGACAGCTATGAGGTAGTAAAGACAAATGGTGGAAGGGAGAGATTTGGGAAAAGTGGGTCTCAGGCTGTGCTAGTGAGGGGTGATGACAGCAAACCCATTTCTCCAGCAGAATAAAACCTGAAGAGGAATATTTCACTCTTTCAAACTGCTAATGTAAATAAAAGGTGCACGGAGGGATGCTGGTAGGTTCCCAATCAGTTAATAGGAATTTTCCCATCCTGTATTATTGTTAGAAGATTGTGGGCTGTATAAAACAGGACAGGGTTTAGACACCACAGCGATTTTACCTTGTAGGGCTGAGTTTGAGCACTCACTCAGCTGAGCAAACAGTACTGCAGTTGATTTCCCTTTTGGTTTGCAGGTTCTTCATCCACGAATTTTTCAGGGATGCATTTAAATTCTCACCAACATTTGATTTGATTTTGGTTAAGAAAAAAACCACGGAACATTTCCACTAATCTTCCAAGATGTATTAGCCTAGTGTGATCCGGCTGCATCACATTCAAGTCTTAACTGTGCAACAGCAATACATGTCAGTTTCCTGGATATGTCACTTTTTAAATGCTAACTGGTTGGTGGTTTTAGCGACGATGTCATCGTACCATGATATCATGTCCAAATACTTCAGACCACTTCCATGAGGATTAAATCAAGATGGAGCAAGGACATCGAGATTAAATCAACCATAAAAGATGATTGCTTTTAGTCCATGATATGAGAGAGGTGTGAGTGCAGGGCCTGGGACATCCATCTGGATTTTGGCCCAGCTTTTCAAAATTTCTGCTCCCTCTTTGCTGTTGTTCAAACCATGTTTTTTGTTCTGCACTGCCCTTCTTTTGTGTTGCTGTTGGGATGAAGCATGGCAGGGACCCATGGGATTGTGCTCGCTGCCAGCTGCACCTCAGGGCTGTGCCTTTGCAGCCCCATAACTCCAGCTGTCCAGCAGCATTTGCTGTCTGTGGTTAGGTGGCCTGCTGGATAGACACAGCTGGGGTCTCTTACAGTGCCAGCACTGTGAAACTCTTGTTTGTTTGGCACCTGTCTGCAAAATAGACATGGTCTGCCTGTAATTACCTGAGTGTCCTACAGCCTGCAGTGTATTCAGTTTCACAGCTGAGCTGAGCTGGAGGGAAAAAAGCACCCTATCATTTCTGTTACACTGCCAGCATCTGTGTGCATCAATTCCTGCTAAAGATGTGTACCTTTGCCCTCATTAATGTACTCCCAATTCCTCTCAATAGGTGCAGGATGCTCTGATCTACCCCAAGACCTCCTCTTTCAACAAGTGCTTCAGTCAAAAAATTGCTCTCATCATTAGCAGACTAAGAAACGCACATCTACCTACTCCATTTACAGTCTTTTAAAAATCTTTTTCTTTTATCTTTTCTTTTTCATTTCTTGTTTATCTGTTTTTGTTGTTGTTGAGGATGGTTCTTTTACCTTGGATGGGTCAAAACCCTGCTCCAAACATGACCAGTAGACACATTTAGTGCCCAGTGCTACCATGCCTTCCTAGGAAGCACATAAGCAGCATCATATCAGCCTAAAGCTTGGGAACTTAAAGGTAAATTAAAACCACACACTTAAACAGATGTATATATAGCCCTGTTTTTTAAGGCAGCCTCGCGACCAGACATGGTTTTAACAGCTTGCTTTTGGCAATAACAATTTCTAATCACACAGCAAGAAGGAATGAAGGACAATATCAGCAGTGAATCTGAAACATTACTGAGAGTACAGATGCTTGATCCAGATAAGGCCATTACAACCCACAAAAATAAATGGTACATGGAATGAGTTTATGGGAATGTGGTCTCCATAGCTGGCTAAGAGCATTCTCTAGCACCATCTAGTGCTCCAAAAGCCTAGGTTGTTAATAAGTGATGAGATTTAATCATTACATAGATCAATAGCATATGCAATTTTGAGCACTGTGGCACTGAATTGATGCGTATCTCGGAATACATTACATGAAAGGGTATGCATTAAATTGAGTTAAGTGTTGTCCATGAACCCAGGCAATAAAATGTGGCATATATATTGCAGACAATGAGGATCTGTGATTTATGCTAGCTGGGCTTTGAAAGCAAGGATCTGTACTGTTAAACTATGTGTTCAGTCATTTCAGAAAATAAGAATAGATTCATAAATTTAGACTTCAGGGACTGAATTTCCCAGAATCATTTAAAATACATCCTCCTTTTCCCCAGCTCATTGCCACTTCCTTTCCAAATATCCTGTCCCTCACCAAACATGCTCCGTCATCTCAATTTACATCTTTTCAGTTTTTGCATGACTTTAAGACAGATCAGCTTCAATCCAAGAGAAGAATTCCTAACTACTAGAAACAGAAAATGGAATAGTGAGGTGCAAACTCCAGCACTTTCAGCAGATGAAGGGAGAGTTTTATTTAAATACTGGATTTTCATAGAATCATAGAATCACAGGCAGCCTGGATTGAAAGGGACCTTAAAGATCATCTAGAACTCCTTCTTTGTCTATTAGATGAGGTTGTATGGAGTTATTGCTGAGCTTTAAACCAAATTTGTGCAATACTTTCTGTTTGGCTGGGGGCATGGCTACATATTGCATGACATACCTTAGCTCAATTTGTTGAGGACATATCAAGCTCTCAAAATATATACTTTGAACAGATATTTATAATTTCTCTGATATATTTTCCCAATAACTTCCTTTCAGAATGTTAATAAGGAAGTGATTCTCATAAAAAATCTTGCCAGCTGTTATATTTTCTTCCTTTAGACATCTTGTGGTACAAAAAAGTTGATCTATTCTGCTGGTTTTGCATACCAAGCTGGTTTTTATTTTTTCTCCATCACAAGTAAGAAGAAATTCAGAAGGTAAATGCTTTACCCATTAAGTTATTATCGTCCTAATCCACAAAGTGATTCAGCTCATTGTTCATTTCTCAAACAGGGGTGAAGAAATCAGCAAGAGATGCACAGCACTGCATGTTTCTCTCAAATCCTCCCAGTGTGGGTTAGTTCAGTTTTAGGGTGAGTTCATGGCCTTAAGATGCAGCAGGAGAGGCTCAGGTTGGATATTGGGAAAAATTTATTCTCTGAAAGAGTGGTGATGCATTGGCACAGGCTGCCTTGCCCAGGGAGGTGGTGGGGTCACCATTCCTGGGGGTGTTCAATAACCTTGGATATGTAATGCTGAGGGATGTGGTTTTGTGAGCATGACGGGGTTGGGTTGTCAGTTGGATGGTTGTTCCAGTGAGTGGATCTGAAGCCAGGAGCTGAAGTGGGAGGACATCACTCTGGAAGACACAACCTGCAATCCCTGTGGGTCCCAGTGGGAAGCAGAAAAGACCTCAGATTGCACAAGTGAGCTTTCTTACCAGAGCTTACAATTGAAGTAGAGTTGCAACTGGAGTGTCTTATTAGCAGGAGGAACTTTATTTGGAAGGAGTTTGAACCAAGACTGATTTGTTCTATTATTAATGAAATTTAGATTGTGATTTCGTGTACATGTGCACATAGCAGCAAAAGGACTCTTGGCTTAATACTGTTGAGAGCATGGCAGAGTAAGAGAGAAAATAACACTCTTGGAAGGGATGCTTTTTTCTTTTGGGGGATCTTTTAGAAATCTGAGTCAGGAGTTTGTTCTACACCAGTTGGAGTTTAAGAGAACTTCAATGATATAAAGAATGTAGGCAATAGCAGGAAGGTAAATATCACTAGAATTCCCAACAGAAAAAAAGAAGAGAAAAATTATGGTCTGAATTTACATGCCATCAGAGTGTATTATTTGTAATAATACACATTTATTTTTAATGGAGCCCATGTTTGTTGGAAAAGGTGCCAAGCAAATACATTCTCAGCTTGTGAGGTTAGGCTCTCCTGATGTAACACAATAATTTTCCTTTGGGATCTGGGACTCAGGATTTCCCTTCTTGTGCCTGGTTCTTCAGATAGTGAAGGGCAATTACCTTCAGAGAGTTCTCCTCTTCAGAATCAGATTGTTTACTTCATTCACTTCATATCCTATGCCTGAACAAAAAATAAAAAATGATCAGTTTATAAAATTTCCTTTGAATCAAAATAATTGGGTTCTCACTTATGAGAAGAATGATTTGTTGTAAACAGGTTTGTTGTTGTTTGCTTGTTGTTTTTTGTTTGTTTGGTTGTGTTTTTTTTTTTTGGCATAACTTCAGCAATACATCAATACATGTCACCAAAAGATATTTGAAAAATTTGCAAAAAAAAAAAGAAAAAAGAAAAGAAAACCAAATGTTTAAAAAACAGTTTTTGTCTTGTCTCATTCTGATTTAATACAATACCTTCTTTTCTTTTAAAATATATACTACCACCTATATTTTTCTTGAAGAACAGAGTATCACAGAATCACAGAATCACAGAATTGTAGGGGTTGGAAGGGACCTCCAGAGATCATCAAGTCCAACCCCCTGCCAAAGCAGGTTCCCTACAGCAGGAGTAGAGCAGGTCAAAAACTTTACAGTTATGGTCTTGACTTTGTCTATAAAATTTGCATCTCAATCTAAACAAGAATGTCTCCAAAGCTGTGGGTTTCAGGCTTTCATGAAATAGCAGGTGTCTGTTCAGATAAGAAAAGCAGATTCTGCCCATTACACAGACAGGAACCAGGTGCAATGTGCAGATCTGAACTGGAACTTCCTGAAAGTTTGGGAATCTGGAGCCAAAAATGCCTCTTGGATCCGACCACTGCTACACTTCCAATTATAATAATTGTTTATTTTTATTTTTTAGTGTGTCAAACTGCTGTGACTGAAAACACAATCTAAGAACATATGTATTTTAATACACCAATGAGAAATATGCTAATGAACAATTAATAGGCTAGTGAACAATGTTGTATTTTGAATATTTATATGCCTATCATTCAAAGAAGAGCAATGCAGCTGTTGTGTAATGCTTTATTAGAGACACTAAGTGCCTGAGATTGGAAGCAGCATCATCTAATCAAACCCCTTCCTCAAGCACAGTCACCTAGAGCAGATTGTCCAGGATCATGTCCAGTCTGGTTTTGAATTTTTCCACAGCCTCTATCATTAACCTGTTCCAGTGTTTGAACACCTTAAAAGTAAAATAAACCATGTGTTTTTATCTGTGCCCATCACTTTTTGTCCCCTCCTAATGAAAACAGTCTGACTGCCTTGCGTTCATTCCATCCCATCATGTACTTATGTATATGAGGTTTAACAAAAGCAAGTGTAGAGTCTTGCATCTGGGGAGGAATAATTCCATGCACCAGTACAGGTTGGGGGATGACCTGCTGGAGGGGAGCTCTGCAAAGAGGGACCTGGGTGTCCTGGTGGGCAACAGGTTGGCCATGAGCCAGCAGTGTGCCCTTGTAGCCAAAAAGGCCAATGGCTTACTGGGGTGCATTAAAAAGAGTGTGGCCAGCAGGTCAAAGGAGGTGATCCTCCCCCTCTACTCTGCCCTGGTAAGACCTCATCTGGAGTACTGCGTCCAGTTCTGGGCTCCCCAGTACAAAAAAGACAGGGATCTCTTGGAAAGAGTCCAGTGGAGGGCCACAAAGATGGTGAAGGGCCTGGAGCATCTCTGCTATGAAGAAAGGCTGAGTGAACTGGGTCTGTTCAGCCTTGAGAAAAGGAGACTGAGAGGGGATCTGATCCAGGTCTATAAATATCTAAGGTGTGGGGGGCAGAATGGCGAGGCCGGACTCTTTTCATTGGTGAGTGCAGACAGGACAAGGGGAAACGGCTGGAAACTGCAGCACAGGAAGTTCTGCACAAACATGCGCAAGAACTTCTTTACAGTGAGGTGACAGAGCACTGGAACAGGCTGCCCAGGGAGGTGGTGGAGTCTCCTTCTCTGGAGATGTTCAAGACCTGCCTGGATGCCTACCTGTGCTACCTGGTGTAGGGAACCTGCTTTGGCAGGGGGGTTGGACTCGATGATCTCTGGAGGTCCCTTCCAAGCCCTACAATTCTGTGATTCTGTGATTCTGTGATATCAAGATCCCTCTGGTCTTTTCTTCCCAGGTTGAACAGTCCCAGCTCCTTCACTCTCTTCGCATATGAAGCATGTTTCAGACACTGACTTGTATTTGTGACCTTGTGCTGGGCTCACTCCATGTTTTGAAGCTAATGTGAAGGAGAGAAAAGAAAGGCAGACACCAATCCAAGCCTTATTGACATGTGGACACTTGTTCAGGTAAACATTGTTACAGTGGGAACAAAATAATACAAGCCATATGATACGGGTGGGCCACTCAAAAACCCACTACAAGTAACCAATGTGTAGGGACATCTTACTGCTTAAGAAAAAAGGAGGTGATGGAGTCACCATTCCTGAGGTTTTCAAAAAATGGGTAGATGTGGTGCTGAGTGAGGTGGTTTAGTGGGCATAGTGGTGATGGGCTGCTGGTTGTATGAGGTGATCTCAGCGATCTTTTCCAACAGTAATGATTCTATGATTCTAAAAGACTGACAGAGTAGAAAAGTGAGAGCAATTTATGGCTGGAAAGGTTGGTGCTCATTGGCTGCCAGGCAGGTAAGGCTTGGTTATGGACTCATGAGGGCATATTTATCCTGAACCCAGTTATAACAAAGGCTTCTGATACTGGTGAGCTGATGGATTCTTCTGCTATTTAGTCCGGGATATTGAGTCTAGGCAAGGCTTCAAACCCAGTCTCTACATTAGTGATTAGTAATTAGCACTCTCACAGTGACCTTGAATGATTTCACTGCTGTGTTTGCTTCAATACCAGCCCTTCTACTGAATGTTAATTTGCATGTAGATAGAGTATTATAATAATCATTCGTCCAAGACTCATTCAACAAATTTAATTAAGACAAACACTTAGAGGTGAAAGCTTTCTATTCAGTGACACTTCTCCATATGGCAAAATCAGATAGATAATAGATAATTGCATTATCTATTGGTGAAGAGATCAGGTAATGAGCACTTGAATAACTTACAAGGCAAATCTCAGCTAGTGTAAATTTGGCTTTCTACAATATTTTTGCAACTTATTTTTTAATAAGTAACAAGACCTCAGCTATGCTCTGAGCAACTCATATTTTAACAAACAAATAATTAGTTTTCCATTTTGAATGCACACCCAAGAAAAGTAATTACAGATGGTGTCTGATTAGGTTAGAGCATGCATATATTTCTTAGATGAGATGAGAGATCAGTTACCTTGGTGGGACCACAGATATTTGCGTTATTGAAGCTGAAGTTCTCATCTGAGGGTGTACAAATGGCTCAGCTGCTCTTAGAAAGTGAGTGGTGGAGTAACTCAAATGGTTGGTCAGAGCCTAACTGAAGCCTGACTGAAGCTTGTGTTCATAAGATATATCACATAAAATTGCTGACGTTTCTAAGTAAGGAGTGGATTAATTCTGACAAAATCTTGCTTTAACATCACAGAGTCCATTTATTACCCTGTTTTTAGAGGTCTGCATCACTGCATCAACGAAGCAGTCATAACCCATCTTTCAACCTCTGCCTCCAGATGGCTTTCCATTGCCTCAAGTGTATTTACAGAGTTCTTCTGAGAAAATGGAAAAGCAGTACATGCCTGACTCATAGTGAGAGCTTTCCAGAAATGGCCAACACCTCTGTTGTGGAAAAAATTCACACCCCTGGGAGACTGCATATAAAAACCTTTGTCGGAACCGTATCCAGCTCAGATAAGTTAACTTGTGCAACTGGATGAAGACACTTTGGACTTATGCCACTTACTTAAAATAACCTTTGTTTTAGGTACTCATGTATTGTTTTACATTTCATCTCACTTCTGTACATAAGATCTGCAGAATTTTTTCCGTATTAGTGGGTTTGATTTTTAAGTGCTAAAAATCTGACGTTTGTATTAACATCAAAAACAATTGGAGCAGCAGCACTTATTTTGGTTTATAAAGCAAATGTTTAGCTACCTAATTTCAGGCTTCACTTTTCACAAAGATCTGACTCATTTTGCCAATGTCTGAAAGATTGAGATGAATGTGGCAGAATCTCTATTTTTGACATACTTTGGAACTGGGTCACACACAGATAACCCTAAAATGACTGAAAGTTTTACTAATGCACACATGCTCCTAATGCTTGTGCACTTCACCAAGACAACCCCAGGCAATGCTATAGGCTTGGGGAGGAGTGGCTGGATGACTGTGTGGAAGAAACTGACCTGGGGGTGTTGGTTGACTCCTGGGTGAATGTGAGCCAGCAGTGTGCCCTGGTAACCAAGAAGGCTAAAGAATAGGAGAGGCATCCCACAGTACATGCTGGGCAATGAATTATTCGTTAGTATCTGTGAAAAGTAAACCTCCAAAGTCAGTCAGTGACTATTTAGTTTCTTTCTCTGCTCCATTCTGTTCAGGATAAGACTATCTTTAATGGATTATGTTTTTCTGTGGTGACTTACATGATTATTCTCCACTAAACCTGCCTGCTCTCAGGGCAGGTCACTGCAGCTAAGTTTGGTTCACATGAAATTAATCAAATCACAGCATAATATTTTCCATACCTCATAACATGTCCTTGCTACAGTGAGTTACATGCTGCTTGTAAAAGATTTGCTTCATCTTTTTAAAGGGGAGGAGTGGGGGTGGAGAGAGTCCCTTTCACTACCTGATTTATATGCCAAATATAAAACTAAAATGAAGAATGTGGCTGATTGCCTACAAAGTTTTATGTCAGGTGTAGAAGCCAGTGGCCCCAGTCATAAATCATGCTGCTCATTTGTAACCATTGCAACGATTTATAGCTGGGTTATTGAGCTATGTCATCAGTGTAAGCGTTTTCTTGTTAATAAAAGGGCTTCTAAGTTGAGAGATGGTTTGTAAAGAAATTGCTTATACATATATAAAAGATGGATATATATGTGAGCTGTGTGTGTATATATATACATATACATATATTTGGCAGGTGGATATACCTTATTGTTTGTGTTCTATTAAAACAAAATGCTTGTGAAAGTCCTGAGCCTCTCCCTGAGCTATTACCACTTTCTTCCTTCCCTAGGGACTTGCAAAACAAGCTCCTTATTCATAAATGTGAGATGATGCTGTAAGGATGATGTTTCCGTTGATGATTCACGTAATTTACTCAGTATGTTTGATTCATCCATGAAGAAAAACAAACTCTGACTGAGGGATGGATGCTTAGGAGAATTTGACATTTGATTTTAGCTGGGTTGTAGAGTTACAACAGGAATGGTAGAAAAACTTTCCCCAGAGCAGGAAATTAAACAAAAATTTTGCTTCTGATATGAATTTGCAGAGCAAAGTGGGCTTTTGTTTGACTCTGTCTTTTGAAATTCTTCTTCCAAAGGTTTTCTTTATGTTGCAGGGTGTCAAAGTGATGCTCCTTCCAAAAGAGAAGAGATGACACTGTATGGATAGGTAAAGAGCCTTGTGTGCACCAGTTCTAAGATGCCTTAGGGTGAAAGGCTCTGAGACAGCTAATGCTGCTCACAATCTGCCATTTGCACACAAACTTCCCTGTTCATGTTCGTGACAGGTAATTTCAAAGTCCCATGTTTGAGACCCCAGAGTATTGTCTCAGCATTACTTCCAATTTACACTTCAATTTCAGTTAGCAGTTCCCTCCAATAGCTGTTTTCATTAAAAACTACAAATATTTATGATACGAAGAAGTCTTTCAATCACTTTCATAGAAAACTGTTCTAATTTATTTTATTTTAAATTCATATGTGAAATCTCTTGTAAGTAAAAATGATTATAGAGACCTCAATCCACCGTGACTTGTAACTCTGTTTTATAGAAATGCTTAAGAAAATGTCCCCCAAAGTTTATATTTGAATCTTATTTATTTTTATTTGTAAGAAATGAGAGAGGCCCTGCCCTCTGGGCCTCTGTCAGGTCATAAAACCTAAAAGCAGGGTCAGATTTCATTGTAGCAGCAGCTAGACCTGTATAACAAAGCAGAAGAAAACAAAACTCTGCTCTTACTGGATGAGAGTCTATGTGAAGCCTTTAAATACTGGAGACCATTTAGTAAAAGTTAGCTTAAAAGGACAGTAATTTTTCAATAAAATTTTAAAAATTATTTTTGTTATTTTAATTTAATGTTTCTATGAAAATAGATCATCTGTGAAAGTAAATGAAAGGAGAGGAGAGGAGAGAATTAGAAAGGAGAAGAGAGGAGAGGAGAGGAGAGGAGAGGAGAGGAGAGGAGAGGAGAGGAGAGGAGAGGAGAGGAGAGGAGAGGAGAGGAGAGGAGAGGAGAGGAGAGGAGAGGAGAGGAGAGGAGAGGAGAGGAGAGGAGAGGAGAGGAGAGGAGAGGAGAGGACTCACTGATGATACTGAGATCTTCTATCCTTTGAAGGGATGAGACTACATCCTTTGGCAAATCCTGCATGATATTCTAGCTGCCAGAAGACCAGGTTTGCAGCAGCTCCTCTTCAGTTCTGTAAGTTAAACAGATAATAAAAGTGTTTTGTTGCATCTTTGGTGGGGAGAGAAGTAAGAGCTGGTTGGGCAAATGTGGAGAGAAACAAGATCCTAATGCTCCTACATCTATTGCAATGAGCAAGAGAAGGAAGTGAGTTTGTCCAGATGAAGGGAATGAGAACCTTGATACCCATGCTACTCTGGGGCTGTGTTGGGAGAGATATGCTACAACCAAGTACTTGAAGACAATATCCATCCTTCACTGATTTCAACGCTGCTTGAACTGCATCTGCCTTTTTGGTCATGAACTATTTTTAGAAACAAAGTCTGCATTTTTTTCTGTGCTTCATTGCACAGAAGTTTGTAAAACATTTGTAAAACAACCTTGGAAACTCGATTAAAAGAAAAGAAAGAACAAAAAGTCGGCCTTACCATAATTTTTCTCATCCATTTGACAAATTTTGCTTTTCTGCCTCTTTGTTTCCCACAGAGCTGCATCCAGCATGGCTTTCCAACTTGTTGATTTCCTTCTGCCACAGTTTTTAGCAGAGTCCATAAATATCAGCCCTGCTCTGTAGATTTGGCACAATTGATCATGCTCTCTCTATTGCCTGCCTGTCTTGCTGCAAGAGTGAAGTAAACTCAAGGCAGAATGAGGATACACATCCTACAGTTCGTCTTTGCTTCTTGTAGCTACATAGAAAATGGTTTTAAATACTGCATGCTGTTCTTTTACATTTTTATCAGTTCTGAGTGTCCATTGCTCAATAAGCCTTTGCGGTCTCCTTGGGGGTTGACAAAAATAACTCTTGGCAGAGGAAACGTGTACAGATGAGAACATGTGCTGATGAGAAGGTGTACAGGTGCCTACACAGAGTGATGATCACAGAGAGGTCTCTATCAGATGGATTTCACAGACTGCAATTATGTAGGAGTGAGGACACTGAAAGTCCGCCCTCATCTTGCTACAGGTTGTTAAGGTTTTTGGTATTCATTGCATTTTCATTGCTAGGGAAAACATAGTTGAAGCAGTGTTGGTTTTTGCCTGATGATGGACCCAGTAGTGAAAGACCGAGATCCTATGTCCATGACATTGAAATTAGGTGATCATTACGGTCCTTTTCAACTCAGGACATTCTATGATTCTATGATTCTATGACATCCTAAAAACATGTAAGTTAATCATAAATGTGCTGGTAGGCCTTAGAAATTCATTCAAACTTTGAATAACCAGTGGCCTGTTTTTATTCACCAATTCACATTGTCTTTCTGCTCACCGCTCCCTACTCCAAAATCCAGATTTGTACTGCTCCCAAATGCGTATGTCTGCCATGCAGTGAGGTCCACACCAAAGACACCTCTAAGGAGCCATAAGGACATATATATATAACCATAAAATGTTTGGATATTCTTTATATTCTATGAATGTAGTTTAGCTTTTGAGCTGTGGAGCCAGTGGTTGGATTTGATGGTCATTGTATGTTCCTTTCAGGATATTCTGTGATTCTATAAGCCCCAAATCCTCATTTTCTGTTGTTGCCATCTGCAAGGACGTACCAGGATTGTGAAGAAGTGGTGAGCCCATGGAAATCTCTGATGTTCACGTGAGGCATCTCTCCACAAGACTGAGAGGATTGAGGAAGACAAGGTGGAAGACAGCAAAATTGATGGTGGGAGGAAGGCAACCTTCGTCCCAAAGGCTATTTAAATAGTAACATAATGAAGTGATAATTTATGGCTCAGTTCTCCTCTACCTCGCACCTTGTGTGGTCGTCTGCTGTCAGACACTCTCTGAGCTGAATTCCCCACTCTCACTGTTAACAGCTTCCCAGTGTGTGAGAGCACGGATTTATTGTGGGGGAAATTGCCTTTCAACTGACTGGCTTCAGGTCCTCTAAGGTTTTAGAACAGTGTTGCTCCAGAGAGATGGGTCCAGTATCAGTTTCGGCTTTAAATATTTCATTAGAGCTTTTAAAATAAACTCACTTAAACCAAGAAAACATCACTGAAGCTAAGCTTTTTATTAATAAAGTACTGAACTAGCTCAAGAAAAGAGTACTTGAACTATCAAACAAACTGCTGGGCCAAGGCTGTTTCAGTGCTGAACTGAAACTGAATCATCAGTTGTGCTAGAAGTGTGATCATCTGTTTTGTACATAAGAGAGAGTCTAAGGAGTTCACTGATTACTAGTCAGGGATATCACAAATGTCTTTCAAATCCATGTGTAAAAATCTGACCTCAAATAGCTCATGTCTGAAACATAACAACTACTGACTTAAACCCCAGTTCTTATATTCCCATCTCACTTTGCTCTCTTCTAGCAGAGACACCATCATTCAGACATTATCAGAACATGGTATAAAAGTGGCTTAGAGCCTTTATTTATCAGGACTTCAATGAGCGCTCAAAACCTGGTGACTTCTAAACACAGATGTTCCTCTGAATGTCTTTGCTTTATTTGGAGTTTTTTGGATCCGGAAAACTTTTCTATCCAACCATTTTGCATGGTTGGATCCCATCTTCATTACTCCTCCTGTTCTCCCAGTGGTGTGTCTGGAGCTGCCAACAAGCAGACGATTGCAGTGATGGCAGTGCTTTGCTGACAACTTCTCACTGTTAGGTCATTTAGGACATAGCATGACCCTACAGAGAGGTTTCCACAACAGCAGTCTTCCCTCAGGCAAATTGGCTCATGAGGTGAAATCTCTTAGCAATGCCCTTAAAATTTGTGATTTCTATTTCCTGTGTCATGCAGCATGTGTTGCTCAAATTTTGGGGTGTATCAACTATCTGGAGCCATTTAGCTTACAGTGGGAGGGATTTTGGATACTGCCATCTCTGTTCTACTGTCAGGAATCCTGCTGCCCAGGTGGAGGAGCCGAGGCTTGATATTTCCTAAAACACAATGGCTACACAAATGACAAGCTGAAGAGAGGCTGTTATTTCACCCGCTGATTTATCAGGCATTGTTTTTTGGCAGCAGAGGGCTGCTTCTGGCTGCTCTGACCATGACTCATAGGGATGGGTTGCAGTCAATGCACAGAGGGTTTTGGTACTGTACTTGTTGAGGTCAGGAAACCACTTGGACTTTTTTTTTAGCCATTCAGACCTGGAGATGAGAATGTGTTGACATGTGCAAGATAAAGTAAAAACTGAGGGAAG
Organism: Lagopus muta; assembly: GCF_023343835.1. NCBI lineage: Eukaryota > Metazoa > Chordata > Aves > Galliformes > Phasianidae > Lagopus > Lagopus muta. The sequence continues at coordinate 65,447,684 of NC_064436.1, read as the reverse complement.
CCATAGGGGTGTTTGCCAGACATGAGTTCTGTGACTCTCCCAGGACAGGAGCTTGCAAATGTGCTTAGCACCTATTTAATGCTGGCTTTTGCTCCTCAGTTGCTGCCCACAGCACGGGAGTGTGCATGACCAGTATTGACCTTCATCCCGTTTTTTGTTGGACGCAGTGAGGATGTTTGTGAGGGTGCACTGTGGCTGTGCTGACATACTGTAGCATCTGTGAGTTGCTGGGATTTCTCAGAAAAGCTACAAGAAAACATTGCATGGAAGATGCCCCCAGCTTGGATAATGGCCATTCCAGCAGAAGCAATGAATCTGTATGATGAGATGACACAATATTGATCTGATAAAAGTTGGGAAAGGGCCAGGGTTGCAGACTGGACATCTTCTATCCAAAAATATACCAGGAAATGTCTGCTCTTCAGATCACTTCAGGACATGGACAGAGTTGCTGTACCTACAGTTATTCTGGAAGAAGATGAGATTTTCATTGTTTTCTATGTATCCTTTTAAAGAAAGTTTAGAGGATTATGTCAGTCTCGCCTGTTTCTGGAAGACAAAGAGATAAGAAGGAATGCCTTGTGCTAATTATGGTTGTTTCCCATCTGTTTCCTTTTGAAATAATAGCTTCATGGAGAAGGCTATGTAGTATCAAGGGAGATCCTCGAGAACAGCTTGGAGCAGACACATTGTGGACGGGTGTAAATATGCCCCACATGATGACAGGAAGGTCAGGAGTGCATTGTGCCTCTGCTTTGAAATGTGCTGAAATAAAATTAAAAAAAAAAAGAACAAGTAGTCTTGGAGGACATAAAATATCTCTGCAGGGGGAAAACGGGGTTGGACCAAGTGACCTCCAGAAGTCCCTTCCAACTTCAACCATTCAGTGAGTCTGTAATTTTATAAGTGTTAGGCAGCACCCTGGTGGCATGTTTTTCCATCTCACTTGCATAAATTCATGTAGTGGAATTAATAAAAAAAAGATGTCAAATAAATGCACTTAGTCTTTAAAAAGAAAAAATAAAAACAAAATTACACATATAAAAGTAAGGTTGTTGTAATCTGGCCACGGATCATTGCAGCCAGATGGCATAATCTCATCACAAAAGCCACGAGTAGAATAGTTCTCCTTTTCCATTTTCACTGGAGGTGAATGCTGGGAAGATCCTCAGATTATTTTGATTGCATAGAATTGTAGAATCCTTAGGAATGGAAGAGACCTTTAAAGGTCATCTACTCCAACTCCCCTGCAATGAACAGGGACATGCACAGCTAGATCAGGTTGCCCAGGGCCTTATTAAATATATTATGTATATATATATATATATATATATATATATATATATATATATATATATATAAGTATCATTAGATTTGGGGGTATTCAGCTAAAAAATATTAGTATCATTAAATAGCATTGTTTGCATTTTCCAGGTGACTAGAACAGCAGAAATTAATCTGCCTAGCAGCAAGATTTTTTCTGCTACATTCTTTTTCTGAATCGTCTTTGCCATACATCTGCAAAACTACCTGTAGGTTTCCCTGGACTAAGCCATTTCTTGGACTCCTAATTTGTCCTGTATGCTCAAGTCACCCTCTTCAAATATGCTGGTTCCCTCGTTTATGTTGGCCAAGGTATGGAAGATGCTGAGGAAAGTTAGAAAATCTACAGCTGCTTCTGTTCCTGACCCATCTTCAGGCCAAGAATGATGATCTCCACACTCTGGAGGTGTTCAGGAAATGTAGAGATGCAGCACTGAGGGACATGGTTAGTGGGCATGGTGGGTGTGGGTTGATGGCTGGGCTGAATGATCTTAATAGTCTTTTCCAACCTTGATGATTCTGTGATTCCATAATTCCTCAGAGGTGCTAAGGAGCTTTCCAGTACTAACCTCTGTAGTGAAGAAAGGCAAGCAGAAGTGATGCTCTTAAGGGACGTGGCAGCATTGCTGGTGATCCCTACATGGTAAAGTCATCCTTGCCCTCAAGAATTTAAATTGGGAAGAGAGATTTGCCAGAATAACCTGGGGCAAAGGCAAACACCCAAGTGCAAATCTGGTGCCAAGCCAAACAGTATGGGATAGCAGTCAGGCACTTGCCAGCACTGAAAGTAGTGGGAGCCCATCCACTTCAACACAGCAAGAACAAGTGCTCCCCAGAGTAATGTGTGATCCAAGTAGGCTTATCTGCAGCCCATTGAGCTGGATGAAAAGGTGGCCTGCATAGGTATCTTAGCATAAACTGACTATGGCTGTTATTTGTATTAGTTCCTAAGATCCTTTGCAGTGAGGCTGTGGTTGAATAATTCAGCAAAAGCTCCAACAGCTTTCAGAAAAAAAAGAAATCAACCATCTCTGGGTATTAATGGAGTGAGAAAAGTAATTAGGTCTAATTTCAAATGGCTCAGCCAATTAAGTAACAGATGTGAGAAAAGCTGTGTAATTCAGCTCTGTTCATCAAAAATAAAATTGTCCACAATTACAAAACTCATACTGAACCTCTGGAAGGCTTAGGCAAGGTTTGTTTGGGAAAGTACACAGGTTGTGCAAAGGCGTCAAGATCAAGTGCACCTTATGTTTTTCTTGTTCATGAAATTGAATCTTTCAGGTTTTGAGGCTTCAGAGATCAACTCTGCCCTTAGGCATTCCCAAGAAACCAAGGTGAACCCAGCCAAACCAAGAGCTGCCACCAAGATTGAGAAGAAGCCTTCAGTTCAGAAATGGGAAATACTCTCCTCAAAAGGCAAGTGGGGAAGCTCAGCCTGCCAGATGGCAGAACCCCCATAACCGCTCACCCCTGAGCCAAAATTCGCAACAGCAGTGTTTGCAAATGAGAGGCCAGGTCCTGGTCTCAAATGTGTGTGAACTCCATATGCAATTGTGCCACTGAATTTTGTGGGGGTAAGTGGGAGTCAAGATCATGTAATAAAGGCTAGAAACTGGCTCTGAAACTCAGTCCTCCCTCTGCTGTGCTCTCAAGTATTGTGCTCCTGACCAGACACCATTCCTTTCTTGTGCAACATTTATGCAAAAATATTATGGACAAGATGGAAATGACTACTGCAAGAGGCAAGGGCCAAGGTGCAAAGCTGTGATGGAAAGTGTGAAAAGATCCCCAGCACAGGAGCATGGGGAAGATACATGATCCCTATAGTTTTTACAAAGATGTACAGACTCTACAGTCAGCAGTTCATGGGCTCCATCACTTTGAATGATTGACAGACTGGTTGGCTAATGAAAGCCTGGATCAGGTCTCAGACTGACACCTCTCAGTGTACTGCAAGATCTATGCTCAGGGCAGGTATCCCTGAAATTCATCATGCCAATGGAGATTTTATATCCATTTGACAATTTTTGTTTTTCTTTGGCTGCATGAAGGGCACTCGTATCATGGATCTGCAGATGATCAAGTGGAAGTGAAAGTTCATGTTACAACTCACACCGTTTGCTCTGCTGGTAGGGTCACCCAGTGGCAGCATGTTCGGGAGCCTGGCATCCACCTGCATGGAAATCAGTTTAGGTCACCAGAGTAGCATCTTCAGGTCTAAGGACTTTTTGGTTAAAAATAGCTTATAGCCACTATTGACCTGTGCTGAGTTTGAGTCAGTGACCCAGAGATGAAAGATTTGCTATCCCATTTCTAGTCCTTTGACTTGCTCTGCTGTAACAATAAATACTCCCCAAATATCTTGGAACTCCCAGAAATATAGCCTTAAAATAAACTTATATCACGGGCTAGTAATTACTGGATGTTTTGTATTGTTTCTCCTCTGGGAAATATATATCCCTCAGGAAATGAGTTTCTAATTGGGTAGAATAGGAGAAGCAGGGCAGAAACTACAGTGTGGGAAAGCTAAATTAATAAAAGCTTCCAGATATCTCTGGTCACCCTGTACAGAGGAGTGACAAATGACATACCTGGATGAGAGCATTTCAACTTTGGAACTCCTTGGGAGGTGCCTGCACCATCTGAGGCAAAAAAGATGGGAGTGGAAGAAGAGAGGATAGAAGTAAAAACGCTATTAGAGACCTGGTAAAAATTTATACGAAGTGGTGCACAGCAATGCTTACAAAAAACAAAAACAAAAACAAAAACCAAACAACAACAACAAAACCCAGAAGAAAAAACCCTTGACCATGTTACTGGCAGTACCTATGAAGAAACTCAGCTAATAATTTTTTTTGCTTAGATTAAGGAAATACATATATGCATCCTCTTTCCTGAGGTGCTAACTAGCTAATATCAGGTCCAACATTCCTTTTATGTACAGTGTACTGGGAGTCTGGATCCTGTTGACAGTGCCTAGCCATTCACAGAAAGGTTGGGTTGAGCCATTCTCAAGCACTCTATGGCTCAAAGAGACCAACAGCAATGAGGCTGTTGGGAGCCTTTTGGATGTGAATTCTTGTGATGATTCACCTCCCAACTCATCCCAGCTGCAGTCCCTATGTTGGTTCTCTCTCTGTCAGTGAAAGAGAAGGTCTTCTGCATCCCTTGCTTATGTTTGTTTCATTTCCTACAGTGATTATATTTTATAAGCTTTAAGAATGCAAGTTATTTTCCACATTGAAAAAATATTTCAAACTTCATACATGCTAGAGTAGTTTCCAGAACAAAAAATTTGGTACAAACTCACTCAGTCCCTCTGGAAATGAAATCTAAGAGTCTACACTAACACTCATGTTGTTGTTACACCTGTGGCTGCTGAACACCAGAATCTTCAAGCTGCATCTTGCTTGGAAAGGCAAGGGTCATCCTTGCTCAGAAACTGTCCCTCTGTGTTTGAACTGCTTTCCTGTAGTAGAAAAGGCATTGATATATGAAGAAATGCACCTTGAGGTGGGATCTAAACTATGGGAGTTGTGTGCAAAATCATGCACATACGTTCCTTGCTCATATCCCAGGTTTGGCAATTTCTTAGGGGAACTCCTATGGAGTCTCCTTGTGTAATTTACCTTAAATAATGGAGACATTCCTGTGTACGTAGATGAGGAGTGATGGTGATGCAGAACTTATTTTAAGTTCTCAATCTATAAATATGTTATTTCTTTACTGTACAAATTGCCAAAGAGCCAAGAGCATTCCCACCTCTCCTGGTAGTGCCAAACCACACTGCTTAGAAATTCCCATGATGTTATTGAATGGTGGTGCCAGTAAAACATTATAAATCCAAAACTATATGTTGAAATGGCACCAACATGGACTGTGTACAGACGATATGTTCAGTCTGCTCCTTGAAGAGCCTGAGAGAATTCAAATATCTTCTGGTGTGTCCTAGGGTTAGAATCAGAGTGCAAAATATCAGGTTGGCATAAGGCAAGAATTTACCCTCCTGCAGCTATATTTGCTTTTACTCTAGCTCATGGAAATGTAAAATATGATAGCACATTCCTAATAATTTAAAGTAGTCAATTTTACTTTGTTGTTGCTGTATATGAGATGTTTTCATTTCATTTGCTTCCAGCAATAAACATCTGCAGTTTCTCTTGAGAACCTGTTTCACAGTCAGTGAGATGCTGATGCTAGCACGCAGCCAGCTTTTTCTTATCAATACTGCTATGTACAAGTACATGTACATAGGGTTGATATTCAGGAAGAAGAAATTAATTGGAACAAGATAACAAGATGAGCTCCAATGGAGCTCAAATGGAAAAATAACTGTAAAGATACACCGAAATTGGCCTGTTGCAATTATTTTTCTTTTAGTGTTTTCCTGTCTTGTGTTTTTGGTCTTTATCTGTTTGATGAAGACCAAAAAGAGGTGAAGCATTACTGGACTCTGTGCTCACCTGTGTGAAGAAGATCGATTAAGAGGTTAAGATGGGAGACAGTCTGGTCTGTAGTGATCACACCCTGTCTGAGTTTGTGATCTCAAGGAGTATGAGCCTGGCCTGGCAAAGAGAGATATCAAGATGATAAACTTCAGGAGGGTGAACTACTGGTTGTTTAGGGAGTTACCGGATGAGATTCCCTGAGAAGAGAGGGTAACAAATCTTTCAAGAGAAGGTGATAAGATTGTCGAAGAGGAGAGGAGAGGAGAGGAGAGGAGAGGAGAGGAGAGGAGAGGAGAGGAGAGGAGAGGAGAGGAGAGGAGAGGAGAGGAGAGGAGAGGAGAGGAGAGGAGAGGAGAGGAGAGGAGAGGAGAGGAGAGGAGAGGAGAGGAGAGGAGAGGAGAGGAGAGGAGAGGAGAGGAGGGGAGGGGAGAGGAGGGGAGAGGAGAGGAGAGGAGAGGAGAGGAGAGGAGAGGAGAGGAGAGGAGAGGAGAGGAGAGGAGAGGAGAGGAGAGGAGAGGAGAGGAGAGGAGAGGAGAGGAGAGGAGAGGAGAGGAGAGGAGAGGAGAGGAGAGGAGAGGAGAGGAGAGGAGAGGAGAGGAGAGGAGAGGAGAGGAGAGGAGAGGAGAGGAGAGGAGAGGAGAGGAGAGGAGAGGAGAGGAGAGGAGAGGAGGGGAGAGGAGGGGAGGGGAGAGGTGGGGAGAGGAGGGGAGGGGAGAGGAGGGGAGAAGGGTATGGGGAGATCTGATAGCAGTCTTTCGTATTTAAAGAGGGACTATAAGAAAGAAGGGACATAATCTTCAGCAGGGTCTAAAGCAGGGACTTGTGTTGGGATGAAGGGAAATGGTTTCCAATGAAAAGAGGGGAAATTTAGACTAGATATAAGGAAAAAGTTTTTTACAATAAGGCTAGTGAAGCACTGGCATAGGTTGCCCAGAGAGGTGGTGGATGTCCTGTCCCTGGAGATGTTCAAAGTCATGTGGGATGAGTCTCTGAACAACTGATGCAGTTGTGGGTGTCCCAGTTCATTGCAGGGGAGTTGGTCTGGATAGCCTTTAAAGGTCTTTTCCAACTCAAATGATTCTATGATTCTGTGATCATCACTTTCTACGCTGGCCTCTATTACCTCATTTCATCTTGTATCTTATGTTATGCATCTACATACCACTTCTTTTATAATTAGATTGTCAGCTTCTTGCACAAGGACTGCATGCATGTTCTGCATTGGCTAAGAGCTCTAATGTTCTAAGAGTTCTAACGGAACAAGATATCTGATTAACATGGTCAAAATCAATAAATGTCTTGAATTCACCTTTTATTAAATTCATTCTACTCCAAGTGTTACATAATCTTAGGCAGTAAATGTAGCTGTTCTTAGAAGGACCAATCTCCTTGAACTATTTTTCCCTCTTGTTAACAATTTCAATCTCATTTCCTATTTCCGGCTCTAACTCCCTCCGATAATTCTCCTTAGCTAATATTGAAACCAAGGGGGAAAAATATATGAATAGTAGACATCCGATCCAAGCTTTGTGCAGAGAATTCAGGGATGGAATGTTCTTGAGAACAAGAGGTGTTTTTAAATAGCAGAAAATTGCTTGTTAAGGAAGAAAATTTGCACTGACACCTATATTCAGTGCTGCTGACGTTCGTTCCCACAGTGCTCTTATGTCAAATATAACCATCATCTTGAGAATGGTTTGTGTTTTTTTTTTTCATGGGGAAGTTCTCCATGCAGAGTGCATCTGCACAGCAGTTTGCTGTGTGACTGTGGCTCATGCAGACGTTGTCATGATGTCTTAAATAGATGATCTTGAAAATACCGCAGCAGTGACGAGCTGGGCTTTTAATTTCACACAACACACTTGGTAAGCAGTATTGGCTTGGGGTGCCCTTGCCTTTTTCCCTGACTTTTAATTCTTCTACACTATACCAATTTGGTAACAGGCATTTTGTACAGTCATTCTGAACCACATCCAGCCCCATTATTTCCAAAGAAGCACATCCCCTGTAACCCGACATAGCTCTTCATGCACAAGTAGCTGTGGGGATGACCAACTACAAGGGTTCATGGTTCAGATCAATCTCACTCTGGAGTTTCAGCTATTCCAAAGCCCAGCTGAATGTTGCTGGGTGACCTGCCATTTGCTCTTTTTGCTAAAAAGACAAAAGCAAGTACTTTATTTATATAATAATGAGTAATTTTGCTGGAGGTGGATATAGGAAGTCCTCCTTAAGAAGCAATCATGAAAGGGTCTCTCTGATGTAGCAGTTTTATAACCAAACCTATACCGGAAATACATCAAAGAGTCATTGGCTATAAAAGAAAGGCAGGAAGGGAGTGGTCTGAGGAACTGCAGCTACACCAGTGACTTGAGCAGAGCCAAAGAATGTCCTCAGACACTGCAACTCAATCGTGCTGTTAAATCGTCAGTCTCCAGCCAGCTACTGCAGATGGCCTGGAAGTGAGCAGGGTGAAGAACCAATCCCCACAGTAGCTTGGCTGTGGCCAACCTGCTCTGTAGGACAGCAGTACAAACTCAGGTGCATGTGTGCCAGTGGGCCAGGAGGTCATTCTGGGTGTGAGCATCAGGATGGTGAGCTGTTAATAGGAGAAGAAATTTGCGTTTTGTAGGTTTCAGTTTCTTCATTGAGGTTCCAAGATTTCTCTGCATGAATGAATAATTTAGGCTTTACAGAGCTTCCTAATCTCAAGTTACTTGAAGATCTGTCTCTTAGTACACATGTCAATACCTGCCTGGGGCTCAGCATTTCTTCTACTGGATGCTCAGCTACTCCAGGACCAGGCTGTGCATCCTGTAACTCTGCCTCTGATGGCCCTGTCTGGGGATGCAGGGCCCCAAGCCATACTATAATTCAGAGTTTGGGTGTGCATCTTCTTCCTTCTGATCCCTGGTCCCCCACTCTTAAACAAAGTAGTCATGGCTGCTGACTTTAGATCTCCACATTTTTTTTAATGTTTCTAAAACAAACATTAATTGTTTGTTTTAGTGCATCCTTGTTAATCTGCTTCCCTGTGGGACAACTATCTCTCTCAGAAGCTCTACATTTACCACTTCTTGCAGCAGCATAGGAGCAATTTTTTATTATTATTATTTTTTAAAAGCCAGCTGGGTTAGGGGTCCATAGTACAAAGCAAAGAAGCAGAGTTTAGGGACATGTCCAAGCTGGAAGCGTAACTCACTTCTGTGCCTATCATAGTACAAACTGTCATAATCTCTCCATCTACTGCTCATGAGACAGCCAGCCCTTCCTGCAGAATCATTGCACTCTGACACAGCTCCATGCTGTTCTCTCAGATTCTGTCCCTTTCATCAGAAAGCAGAGCTCAGCACTGCCCTCTGAGCTCCCATGAGGAGCTGTAACCACCATGAGGCCTCCCCTCATCCTTCTCTGCTCTGGGCTGAACAAACCAAGGGATCTCAGACCATCAGTCCATGTCTGTGACTGCTCTAGACCTTGTCACTCGGTGTCACATCTATCCTGTTCTTGAAAATCTCCAGGGATGGAGACTCCACCACCTCCTTTGACCAGCTTTAAGTTACTGACCTGAGCAAGGTATCCTGATCCCAGCAGGTTTCATCAGCACTTTATAGGACTAGCATCAGCAAAAGTCAATAGTGATTAGAGTATCTATTGAGCTGTGTGTATTGATGGCTCTGGGAGCTGAGGAGTCCTCTTCCAAGCAGAGACCAGACAAGCCAGGAGGGAGAGGCCATGTGTGAGCTGCTAATGTGAGCCCTAGGTGCTCACAGGAGGTTATGGCATAACCATACAAGATTTGGGTCAGGTACATGCCTGTTGACCTCTCCTACCATTCATGCCAGCGTCCCTTGTCCTCCTGATCCTGTGGCAGTAGGGTGAGGGTTTGATGGGTAGCAAAATCTTTCTTGTGCACAATGAGGAAAGGGATGGGACTGGGAAGCAGTGGAGGAAGAAACTACGAATATCTCTGTAACAAAGAGAAAGCAGCAAAGGAGCTCTGGTTTCTTTGAGAAGGGCATGGCGTGCCACATCTGGAGAGTGATTGTTTTCTTCACAACCTTCCCTAGAAGAGAATTGGCTGGGGAGGCCCATGAACTTCTGACTCAAGCTGTCGAACAGGAGCCATGCAGCTTGTTGCTGGGGCTAAGGGAGGTTTGGAGACAGGCCTGCACTTTCTCAAAGGCTTTTGGAGGCCTGTGGAGCTGAATGGAAGAAGCATCAGGGAAGGGCTGCCAGCTGGATCAGCTCCATCATGTGCAGCCTATGCTGGCTCCTATGCCCTGGCTCCTTGCTGGCAGTTTCCACTGCTCCATCTAGGTTGCCCTCTGCAGTGGAATTGCCAGGTCACAACCTGAACCAGTGGTTGAGCACCAGGTGAGAAGGCATAACTAATACAGGGAGCTCAGGTGCAAGCAATGCACCTGAGTGACCAGAAGGGGTGGAGCCTGGATCCATCCCTCCTCACCCTCATTTAAGTGTTAGCAGCCAAGAGAGCAGCATCTCTCTGGATAGGAGCTGTACTTTTTTCAAAGCTGTTGCAGGTAATCAGAAGGGGTGAGTCAATTTTCCTTCTTTCTTATCTGCTGTTGCTCTCTTGGGTTTGTATCCTGTTAGAAGGCACTGTAATCACCTTCCTTTGCAATGTACCCTCTAAGAGAAGGCCTTGCCAGGATTCCTGAAAGTCCAGAAGCAATAACTGGAAAGGACTTTTTTTTTTTTTTTTTTTTTTTTTCTCCTAGTTCTCCTTGTGTGGGTAAGAGTGGTGGATCTCTGCCTTTTCAGTGTCTTTTCAGATGCTGTAGGCAGTTCTTGCCTCTGTGAAAAGATTTATTTTCTTATGTTCTGAACAACAAAAAGCACAGAGCTTTCTGGAGACAGGATCTCATGGAGAAGACTCTCCAGGCCTTGTGTCTGCCAAAATTGGGGAAGAGGCATTTGGAGGATGCCCAATATGGAGCATCAACCCACCTTGGCAGAGGGTAGGGGACATGATATTTGCCACCAACCAATCTGATGGAAAGCTGAAGAGCAGCCAAGTTGAATGAGAAAGAGAGAGAGCCTGAGACTGGGCTCTGAAACTTTGTTTTGTATACCTGAGAATGTGAGTGGTCAAAAACACCACTGATTCCAGTGGGTGCTGGCAGTGTTGTTCATAAACTGCTTCCAGGCAGAGAGTTCTTGTTATTTTCCATTGGAAAATGCCAATTCCTTACAATGGAAATGCTCTGCAGGGCTGTATTGCCTCTGTGATTCTGTGAGAGAAGCCAGGCTGCTTTCTTACCCAACTTCTTGGCTCCTCACAGCCCATCCTGACATGATGCTTTAACCCTCCATCCCATCCTTCTCCGCAGCCAAGCTCCTGCTGACCTGTGAAGGCAACACAACCATGTAGTTTTTTACTCCCTAATTAGATTATTGGCCCAGGCATCGGAACAGCTTTTCTTCCTAATTGTGAAATTTCTGGAAGAAAACCTACCACTGATTAAATTCCTTCCTGTCTGTGCTGGTTGGGGGAGATGCTGGATCAGTGCTTCCTGGTTTCCTACTTGGAAGCTGGTTTGTTTCCAGGCAAATGGTATTTAAATGGTGCCTGGAAGGATGCTATTAAAGTAACTTACTATAGGGAAATACTTTGGAATCCTCTTTTAGAAGGAGCTCAGTGCTTTTGACTTGAAGCTGTCAGTAAATATGTAGCTTTGTGATAAGCTTTTATCTTGATCCTAAAGTGGTGGAAAACCTGAGTGTTTTCACTTCTGCAAGTCATCCTAGCAATGGCATGAGGATGTAGTCTGGTTTCTTCATATCTTTTTTTTCCCCCTGTAAGGGAAGGGAATCCTGGGATGAGGGCCTGCAGCTAAAATCTTATTTGCCCTTTGCAAAGACAGGAAGCAAATGACTCGTGCCTGAGATATACCTGAACAGTGCTTCCAAACAGAAGCAGTTTTCTGCTTTAACTATCATAACCCTGGCTTTCTTATGGAGCTGACCAACCTAAGACATATAAAATTAAAAAAAAAAAAACACAAAACAAACAAAAAACAACCATAAAACAACCCACAATTGCATCTGTTTTCAGCTCAAATTCAGAGCAGTCCTGTCCACGATCACTTCTCTTAATAAACGAGCACTGTTAGCATGTGGTGTGAAGTCCCCAGGCTGAGAACAACCTATCTGCAGCAGTGAGAGCTGAACCAAGGACAGAGCAGTCTGGGCTGAGCCAAATGTAGTGGGAGGGGGAAAAAAAAAAATCAGAAATGGAAAAATTAATTGCATGTTTAAAAAAAAAAAAAAAACCAAAACAATGCAATAAAGCCCAAAATATTCCATCTTCCATATTTCAGGATTTCACAACTGGCAGGGAGATTTTAATAAACTATTTAGTGGCCATGGCAAATTGTGGAGGTGTTTTTATTGTCGTAGTTGAGTAGAACTCAACAGTGTCTGGTTTTTGGTAGCTGGGACTTTGTAGTTTTTCCACCAGACAATGTTGAGTTTTCCTTACCTTGTCTCTATTGAGGTATTGCTGACTGTGAGTGAGACTCTGCTTTAGAGCCCTGATTTTGATTGAATTTTCTCTTTCATATATATATTATATGTATAAAAATAAAATTACTCAGAGCCTGGAGTTAGGTATGAGTGTACAAACAACTCCAGTGATTTAGGGATTTAATTTGCTGCTTCTCAGGTGTGCAGCAAGAGGTTGGGATCTCCTTGGGCAGGTCCATGCTGCACCACAGTGATGTTTGTAAGCACAGATAAAAGTTGCCTACTTCTCCTTAAGCAGTATCTCACTCTGAATTATCCCAGTGATTTAGCTCCCACTAGGGCATTGGTTTTAGTTCCACTTTGCTTTATTGCAGCTGTGTTTAATTGATTAAACACCAGGATGGCGCTGTGTAATGAGGCTGCTTAAGTGTAATGAAACCTATGCTTTGTTGAAAACCAATGTTTTGTCTGCAGACACTGGAAAAACTGCTAATTAAACACTTCAAAACTGTTAGATATAAGGTTGTGTGCAACTTAGGAATTTGGAGAGCTGCACAAGTGGTGGACTATGTATTTCCTTTTGTGTTCATCCAGGGATTCTCCAAGAAATTCCTCTCCCAAAATGAACTTCAGGGAGGCTTGAGGTTTTTAAAACATGCAGCTCTGAAGTAGCTGCAATTGGGGATGGTTATTACTGAGGTGTACTTCTGTCTGTCCTCACTTTCACATGAAGCACAGTCCTTGTGTGCCTTTGGTTTTTGGTTTAGCTCTTCCCTTCCTGGGTGTTATTTCAGTATGTAGGTTGATCTTAGCCACCTGGGTGCCTACTGACCACTTCTTTTGCTGCGTATGAAGGCTGCTGCTGGTTTATTTTGCAAGCAGAGCTCAGGAGACTGCTGTGTGCTGCATGCCAGCAGCATCTTTACTGGCCTTGTGGTCACATCTGTAGTAGGAGACCTGAACTAAACGGCTCAGGGTGACTTTCATCCTTGCTCACTGCCTACTGGAAAGGGGATTATAAGTCAGAATAGGCTTGCTGCATCTTCATCTTCGATGGCTGTATTTCTTGCAACCCTCTGCAAAACCCCTCTGAAGCAGCCAGAGGAAATTTGGATTTGTCCACCAGGTGGTACTGTTAATCTGCTGTAAAGATTTGATCGTTCTATCCCATCCAGTTCTCCCCTTTGGCTCAAGCTTTTAAAAGCTTTGCACCTTCATGTACCAAGCTGAAGCCAGAGCCCTGCTAATTATTAGGGCTGTGTCTGAATGAGTCCAGCATTCACACTGGACTTCCCTTCACACTAAAGACCAAATGATCTTGGTTTTTCCACCCCTAATAAAAGGGCTGGGCTGAGTTCTGGGAGACCAGAGTAACTGTGTGCCATTGGGATCAGCACTTTTATTCAGATGTTTTCTAAAACAGCAGTTTAACTCCATGATGGATGTGGAAAAGTGCATTGGTTTTAAAGTGTTTAAGGATGCAGCAGGGTTTTATTAAGAGCTTTTATCTCTAGCCTGGTGTGCACCTTTCCTCCTGCAGTAACAGGAGGGGACAATCCAAGGCCCTGTTAGGGCTTCTGGGATCAGTGCAGTCATTGAGGTCTTGGAAACTCTAATATGAACAGGACATCTTTAACTCATTGGGTTGGTGTGCTGAATTCTTGTCTTGGCTCTCACTGTTTGTGGCTGCATGATGTTAGGATGTGTGGGGTGGGGAGGAGGGGATATTGAACAGAAAGGGGCCAGGTGGGAAGGAGCAGAGGAAATTCCTTGTGCCAATGCGTAAATGGAGAAATCATTTCCTCCTTTAGAGATTGGCTCTGTTAGGCAGATCTTGAATTTTTCTTTTTTAATGCAGCATCATGTTGAGGCCCTTGAGCCTCTCCCATGGTTCTGCATGGGGTGGTGCCTCTCAAGCCAGAGCAGAGTTACCCACAAAAAGGCTGCATGGCAGGCAGCTTGCAATGGGAGCCAGCCTGATGTCATCTGTAAATGCTAATTCCTGCTTCCCTTCAATTTAATTTCTCCCAGGCTTAATTTGCCAGTGCCCCATCCATAACCTCACCCACTGTTCTCCAGAGCTGCCTCTCTATGCTCAGCTCCCTGGCCACATCTTGCTGTGTTTGTGGACCTGGGGAACAAGTTTCACAAGTTTCTGGCTGCATTATGTCTTGCTGAAGGGATTTGGTTCCCAAGTATCAATATCAGTGTTGCAAACATTGGGATCGTGGGATTTTTTTTTTCCAATTCAGGGCTCCTTTGTACCAGTTGTTTTGCTCTTCTCTTAAATTTCTGTCTATTGTGAATCTTCTTCTGGCAAGGCATACCCGCATCACTTCTCATAATGGTAACATTCATCTATCTTTTGTCCAAGTCCTTTTTAGGGCTGCAGAAGCAACACCTAAAATCCCTCACAATTGAACCATTTTCTGGTTTGAAAACAGATTTATCTGCCTCCCTTTTATTGTGCATTTCCCCTCTATGTGACAGATGATTCATATCATTCCTTTTATCCTCTCTGCTTCAGCATGTCCTTTGGCTTTCGGTGCTCAGAACATTGTGCAAAGCCCTAGTGGGCTCTGCATGATGCACATCTTTGCTTTAACATCTGACTGCTGGGGCTGGGTAACACAATACACCCACATGTTCCCATTAAATGGCACCTGAATTAGAATCACTGACGTTCTCTAAATTAATACTTCATTTAAAGGCTTTTCCTGCCTGTTTTGTGCTTAACAAAGATGCCCAGCAGTGGGGGAAATGGAGTTTAGTATTTCAGCCTGCTGCTCTAAAGAAACCAAGCTATGTGGGAATCAGATTTGCCCTGAAATACTTCTCTCTGCTTTTGTGAACCTGACTTTGAATGGTAGTACTCGAGAATTAATGATCAAAGCCCAGGATACTTACTGTAAATATGCAGAATCAAGGATGCTAACAGTGCTGTGGAGCACGCTTGCAAAGCTGTTTTTGTACGAACTGTCCATCTGCAACATTATTCTATAGTATGTTTCTATGAAGTCATATACATACTGTAGCTCAAGACTGCTTCTTGCAGCTGTAGGCTTGAAAGCTCTTGTTATTTCAAGGGACCTTGCAGTGGAAGCATCCAACTGCCAGAGCCCTGGAGAGAGCAGTAATCTTGGTCTGTGAAAGCAGCCTTGTGCCTTCACGGAGTAGAGACCTGCCACCCTTCTGCCATGCTATGTCTATATACATTACTTTCTGTTCCCCAGCCTTCTTTGTAGCTGCACAATTTAACTCATTATTGTCCTTATTATTTATTTTTTAGTTTGTCTAGGCTCCTGTCTGCTCACTCTTGCTGGAGGGCATATACCCAGAGGTGAAAGCTCTACTAAGGATAAACACGTGGCATGCTGGTGACCGTGTTTTGCTTGGGTGTCCCCTGAGATGGAGGACTGTCCCTTGTGGAGTGGGGAAAATATTGTTTCCCTGCTTTCAGAATTGTTTGTCAAAAGGCTGTGAGGCAATGGCCCATGCAGTGGTGCCCACGTCTTGAGGGAGGAGGCAGCAAATCCACCCCACAGCTCATTAGTTTTGAGAAATGCTTCGGAGTTCATAGAGTGCTTCCTGGAAAGTGGCTTTGAAGGGCCATTTTCCACTTTCAAACACTAAATGAGTGCTTTTGAGTGAGGTTTTCTGTGCCTCATTTTGGGAATTGATATCTGTCCTCATGTCTAAGGAAAGCTGGAGAAAATTGCAGCTTCAACCCAGAGCAAACCAAAAAGGTTTTGGCTTCTCAGTTGGATGGCTAAACTGACAGATTAATTATTCACAGTCTTGTGCACTGCAAATGGATTACTTTTTCCAGGAGTTCAAGGGAGGCATGGTTGGTTGGATGAGACCTGTGGTGTTTCTTGTCATCACAGCTGGTGTTGAAATTGCTACATGCAAGAGCGCACAACTTGATTCCTATGAGAACTTGTGTAGTCTATTGTTTTCTGCTTGTTATACAGGGCCAGTATGCAAAATAGAAAGAAAAATCAAGGAGAGGTTTTTCAAGAAAAAAACTACCTACTTTTTTTTTTAAAGTTATGTGGCCATTGCTTCTCTACCTCAGGTGTGAGTGTAGAATTCAGCTGGGTAATTGGGTATTGCTTGCAGATCACTCAGTGGAGGGGATAAACTGGCCTATTGAGTGCTTTCCTTTAGGCTGGACCCTTGACTTTCTGAGTGGAATAATTTCAGAATATGGCAATGTTGTAAGCAATATTTGAAGAGCAGTGATGGGGAGTATGATTCAGGTTTTCAAAAGCATCGTGGCTGATCTCCCCCCAGTACCCATAATATTAAATGTGGGGGGGAGGGGCAAAATGAATGGGCTGGTTTAAATTAGGAATTAAAGAGCTTCTTTGTGCAGGGAGGCAGCAAGCAGTGGAATTGTGCTGCCACAGGATGTTGTGGAGACTGTCAGCTCCAAGGAGGAGGTGGACAAATTCATTGACAGTGAACAGATTCAGGCCATACTGATGTGACAAGTGACAAGTGCTGGCTGGAAACATGGAACATTTTCTCTAAGTATTTGTACAGCCAGAGCTTGGCTGTTTGTGGAGCAGGAATATTAAACCAAGGCAAGTTTGCCCAAGCTGAATTCATTTGCAGCCTTCAAGGAAAATGTGTATGGAAAACCTGCTGGAGCCGATCCACCTCCAGCATCTTCTTTGTGCTTGGCAGCCCCAGCCTCCTGCTGTCCCATGGCCTCATTCTCTTAGGCATGGCACCATCAGCGGCAGCCTCTTGTGTAGCCGTGATGAGGCATCATGGATGATGGACTGCCCCTGCTTGAGGATGGGTTGGAACAAGGGGTTTGTAGGGCATGATGAGGAAGTGGTATTATGCAGCTGGCTGCTGCTGGACTTTGCTCTTGCTGATGTGTGCACAGTGCAGGAAGACAATCTTTCCATTTGCACATCACCCTTTGTAACACCACTGTCCTTGAGAGAAATAACAGAGTCCATTTTTCATCTGGCCAGGGTTATTTCGGTGTGTTCCATCGTGCTGCCCAAATGTGTGAATGAGCTATGGGGTGAAGCCGGGGTGAATAGACCCAGCTCTGTTCCTGAATGACTGCGGAAAATTCCTTCAGAGGTGTTATGTGTACACAGAGGCTATTGCAGGCTTCCTGAAGGCTGCTACACCTTCCCTCATTGATGAGCCCGTGGGGTTTCGCACACGGGATTATTACAGGGTGCCCTTTTAGCCCCTTCTCACACGACACCGTTTGCATTTGTTCTCCCTCTGGAGAACAGGAGGGAGAGAACAGTGAGATATTGAGGGGGTTAAAACGCCTGTGCTTAACAAAAATGAAAGGGGATCTCATGCCAACTGTGATTCGCGCTCTCCCTGCTTTGTGTGCAACATCAGGGCTCTCCCCCTGCTCTCTTTTAGGTGATTAATTCCACCTCCTGCTAAATGGATTTACAATTAAAATGGGCTTATTTGTAGCAGCCACTGAATTTTACCCCTCCCCCTCTTTTTTTATTTAAAAAAAAAAAAAATAATTGAAAACATACCCCAACTCAAGCTGCCTGTAAGTATTAATTTTCATTTCCACAGAATGCTCTGTCTCCAGGGCAAGGAAGGAAATTCCAGAGAGTTAGCCAAGACAATCAGGGTTAATGTGCTCTTTAAGAAGTGTGGTGCAAGCAGGACCCCCTCTTTCCCATTCAAAGGTCAGTTCAGATGCTGGAACAGTGGTTTTGGTATGGCAGGGTTGGGTTATGGGGCTGCTATTTGCCCAGAATGGGATTTGGAAGACCATATTCCATGTGCAACAGCTATGGGAATTGTTGTGCAACTCTTCATGTTGTCTGCATGTTGTTCAGAGGGGGAACATGTGCTTCTTCATGGCTGAACAAAGGCTGTTTGTGGTCATGTGGGGGTATCAGAGCAGGGAGAATGTTGTTGTGAGAAGATGACTTTAAAAAATATTTTGTGGGGTTGGTACTTCTGGGATGTCCATCTACCTCCTCTCCCCTTGATATTAAAAAGACCAAGTATAGACCCTTTGGGTGAAAGTGCTTCATTTAGCTCAGTTTAAGCTGCAGCAGCAAAGGTGCATCAGAAACAGAAGTGAAAACAGTTCCCATCCCTGGAGATATTTGAGCCCAGGTTGGATATGGGGCCCTGGGCAACCTGATCTGGTGAAATTATAAGAGTTCCCCTCCTCATTCCCACAACTACTTTAGAGTTGATGATGAAATTAGAGATGTTTTTTTGTGCAATGGTATAAAACCCTCCAAGTGAAACTAACTTGTTGATCCTCCACCTCTCTTTAGTTAATCAAATTTTTTTTTTTTTTTTAGGTCTTGATCTGTTCACTAACTTGTTCCCATCCTGCAAATAGGCAGAAACACAGAGTTCTGCCTGCATGATAAGCTTTCAGGGTCATTCACTCAAGCTCTTCTTATACTGCTGGTCCAAATAGCTGAGCTGCAGAGGAGTCCCAGGGCTGGTAAGAACATTCACAGACTCACTGCAAATACTCAGGGCAGCAGCATAAGGTGTGAGCCAAAGAAATGAGGGCTGTATTTTCTCCCCCATCTTCTTGCCTAATGTGAACAGTGCAGATAAGAGATGACATTAGTGAATGTGACATATTTTTTTCCTGATGGAAAAGCTAAGGTAATGTTGAGTTACAAATTAGAGCTGCCCTTACCCAAAGCCCTCGTGGAAAGCTATACTCGCTGAGGCTGGGAGGGACCTTCTGGCCTGGACTTGCTTCATCCAGAGCAGGACTCCAGGCAGATTTTGGAGATCCTGAGGAGGAAGATATGGTTTGGGTAAGTGGTGCTTTTGAAAGCATATCCTGCATTGACAGCTACATGCAGAACAGTTTTGGAAAGATGTCCAGTAGCACTAATGCCTGCTTGCATGACCTGTGCTGCCCCTGTTTCCTCTGGACAAAGAGTGGCTTTAGAAAAAGGGAGCTTTTTCATAGAATCATTTGCATTAGAAGGGACCTTTAGAGGCCATCTGAATCAGCTCCCTTGCAAGGATCAGGTACATCTACAGTTTCATCAGGTGCTCAGAGCTCCATCCAGCCTGATCTTGAGTGTCTCCAGGCACCGTGTCTCCAGCTCTCGTAGTTTTGAGACATGACATGAAGGCAATAGACTTGTTATTCAGCAGAATATTCACATGCAAGATCTGTTTTTCTGTGTTCTTATTGATATAAGTGGTAAAGCTGGTTGTATGCAGCTGATATAAGGCTGATCTCATGGTTTGATAATTAACAATCTAACTTTAAAACATTGTATGTCACTAGGAGAACTGAGAGAGTGGAGCGGTGTGTCAGTTTGGGCATCTGTTTATTGCCATAGTCTTCAAATAGAGAAATATTTGCATTCACAGAATCATTAAGGTTGGAAAGCACCTCTGAAATCATGTAGTCCAACTGTCAACCCATCCCCACCATGCCCTCTAACTGTGTTCCTCAGTGCCACATCTCCATGTTTCTTGAATACCTCTAGGGATGGTGACTCCATCAGTTACCTGAGCAGCCTGTGCCAATGCATTACCACTCTTTCTGAGAAGAAAACTTGTCTTTGCATGACTTAAGGCCATTACCACTTATTGTATTGCTAGTTACCTGGGAGAAGAGGCCAATTGTTGAAATGCACTGAGCTGTTGGAACTGATAGAACATTGTCTGCATCAATTTTTAGAAATAGCTATACCTTATACGAAAAATGTGCATTGAAAATCTCTGCAGTAATGCTAGTGAATAGTAGTAATTTATTCTTTGTTCTTTAAAGTATGTGAACAGTGTTCTGAGAATGTTTTCTTACATGTGAATCCAATTCCTTTGACCATAAACTTCCTGGCAGATTTTCTCATTTGTTAATGAAAAGCTGAGGTCCTACTTGTGGTGAAGGAAAGAACTGTGCACAACTACCAAGAAACTGGATGGGCATCACTGGAGATCATTCTGTCCAAGCCTCAAAACATCAACATTAAATTCATCAGCATCAAACTGCCATCAAATGCAAGGTCTCTGAACAGTGGTGTTCTGAAATTTTCCTGAATTAAATTATTTGTTTATATTTGGTATGATGATCCTCCATGCTGACTTGTGTGATTATGACAAGGGTGCAACTTAAGGCAGTTTGTGGCTCTTCAATTCTGGGCTCCTGCACCTTCAACCTTTGTACACAAGTTCAATGTAAACTGAAGGTGCTACTTCCCTAACAACACTAAGATTGAACCCTCTGTAGCCTGTGCACGTTGTGATGCTTTGCCCCTGAGAGAATGGCAACAAATAACTTGCAGAACAACTATCTGCAGCTTAGGGACTTGACTGATACCTCTTTTCTATGCTGTACAGAAAACCTTGGTTTTGTGGTGTCAAAATGGTATCTCCAGCCAAGTTACTTCTCACAGAGTTATTGTTTTTCTACCCTTGCAGGAGCAGATTTGATTAGGAGTCTGGGGTATTACTCTGACAATAGTGAATAGTAGCACTTTATTCCTACTCGGTCTTTATGCAGAGTCAGTCAGTATAATAAAATACATATTTATATAGCATGCCAAAAAGTGATTATGTCAAATACTGAACTTTTTGTGTGCAAAAAAAAAAAAAAAAATCCAGGTTAGAGAAAGAGTGACTTTATGAAGTTGTCACTTATATAGAATCAGGCCAGGAAATTATACTATGTGTAGAGTCAAACTAAATGGGTAAAAGAGAGGAGAAGGAGAAACGCAGTCTGTTCCCTTGTTCTGGTCCCCTTTGTGCTGGACCAGCCCAGCTTGAGGATGAGTCTACTTCTAAAGCCTTTGTCCTTGTGCACCCAGGTCTTCGTGGCCTCGATGTTAACAAATGTGATGTAGATCTTTTTAAAGGCTCATTTGTATTTGGTCAGTCAGTAGGTTTGTTCTGTCCAGGCTCCAGCTGGACATCACAGGGAAGATAAAGACTTCCCTGTGAGCAGTGATGTTCACTGCTGCTCAGAAATCCCCTTCAGCTGATTACAAAAATAAAAATACAAAATTTCAGAACATTACAAATGGACCCCAAGCAGCACTGTAATCCTCAGAGAGGGGATTTAGCAAGCTGCTCTGAAAGCTTCTCAGCAGCTGAGTTTTGTGAAAATTAAGTATCACTGCTGCTCACAGTGGAAGTATACAGGTCAAGAGGAGCATGTGCTGGTCAGTGAGGAATGTACTGATGTGCAATACTTAAAACTGAATTAAAGGTCCTCATTGCATGGCCACAGTGGCTTTTCAAGTAATGCATGTTTCTGCTGCTGCACTGTAGGTCTGCAAGTCGAAGGCTCTAAGCCAGCAGTTTACAAGAAAAAGCTACAGTTTTCCTTCTTCAAACTGGTAAGGCTTAGAAAAGTTGAAAATTGTCCAAGCAGTTCTGGGAGTTGTGTTGGACCCGTGGGGTTGGATGCAGCAAGGCTCAGCAGGTTGTGTGGTGTTGGTGAAGGACAGCTGGATGTCTCTGTGCTCTTCCGTCCCCCACAGCTGCAGCTGTTGGGGAAGAAAATAATTCTGGGGTCAGCACAAGGGGCTGGGTAGATGAAATCAACCTCCCCTGCCCAGCCCGGGGGCTCCCACCTCCTCCTCATTGCTCAGTAAAAAAGAAATAGCTGTGGCCATTTGTCATCCCCTGTTGCGCGTTTGCCTGTCGGTCTGTGCAATTGGGACTATGGTTCCAGATTCCTTCACCAAAGGCATTGCTCAATGGGATGTATGCTCCAGCTGCTGATGACGACACAGCCAAGATTTGCTTATCCACGTGGTCGATTTTTGCCTCTTTATCCTCTTTACTTTCCAACTCCCTCTTGCAGTTTTCTGTATCTTGGCATTTACACTCAGAAGCGCTTGGCGTGATTCTAACAGCCTCCTGCATTCAGGGGGTACTGCTGGAGTAATCCCTGGTCTACAGTCTTTACTGTAAATCAGTGCTAGTGAAGTGACTGAAAAAGGTGAAAGATCATTCTCTTGAACAGGGATAATGATCTCCACGGTAGGCTGAGACCTCTTAATGGACCTCCTTATTGTGTCACTTTGCTGTTTCCCCTGGTCCCCAACCACACTGCATATGGGGAGATATGATGCTGACATAACCCTATTCTCACAGCAGAGTGCTGTCATTGTGCCTGCTAAAAACCCAGTTGGACTGGAAAGAGTAGGAGCACCAAAAAACATGTGCCAAGACCATGGTTTACAGAAAACAAGCTGTGGAAACTGGTCCAGAAACTGTCATCTTCAGACTGCCAAAGCTCCTGTCTTTCATATCAGCAAAGCCTTCCTCCTTTTTTCACCTCATCCTCCCCCTTAGTCCAGCTTGGATCTTTTTGTTGTGCAGATAAAAGTCCACCTTTAGCTCTGTGAGCACGAAGCCATTGTAGCTCTGGGAGAACAAAGCTGATCAGCTGGAAATTACTCAGCTGTATCCATCCTTGTCTTCTTTAATACCCCAATGAGAGATTTTTATTCAACCTGTAACACAGTCAAGGGTTCTCACTCCTCTGAAAGTGTTTGTTCTGGTCTTTCTGGTCCAAGGCTTACTATTTGGATCCTTGGGTATGCAGCACTTCTTGCCTACAACTCTGTTTTCTTTTCTTTTATTAATTCTCTGGGGATATCTAGGTAAACAGTTCGGTGTTTGGCTGTGGCTGATAAATCATTACTGGGATGCTGGTATGAGGGAGAGCAATTACAATTAAGCCAATAAAATATAGCTGTCAATTGTGAGGAAACCTCCCAGGGAAACGTGTTGATTTCCAAATCTTTGCAACATGTTTTCAGTAGATTTTCAGGGACAGTCTCAGCAAGGAAAGAGACATAAAGTCAACAACTGCAATGTGTTTTCCTCTGAAGTGCAATGTTAAATGCTTGAAATGCTGCATGAATAGGGAAAGCAAGCAGGAGCTTTTTCTCCTCCTCCACTTAAGGGTGAAATGCAGCTCTGATGGCTCTGTCCTGCCTGGGTTCTCCTGTGTAGATGCTGAAACTGAACCCAATATCTTGCACTGTACATGTGAACGCTGCAGTGTTATTTAAGAGGTGGATGCTTTCTTCCATCACTTCTTCCTTGGAGGGAGATCTGAGACTCTCACCTTGAAATGAAATAGCTGAGGTGCTAATTTAGCAATTAAACATGAAAAAGGGCTTGGAATGCAGCTGTGTCCCTGTGCTTAGCATTACCTTGTGCCCAGATCCAGCAGGTTCCATGTAGCTGTAAACAGCCTGTTTTCCTCCCTCAGCTATGGTGAAAGGTCAAACAGCTGTAGTGCAGGATAGTGATGGTCTGTGCTTCTCTGTTCCTGCGTATCTGTTGAGTTCAAAATTTTCCAGATTGCCATAAGAACCTTTCTTCTTGGGTTCATGCTGGTATCTGGGTTTTGAGTCCCTCTCTACAGGTAATACGCTGAGGTCCTGGAGTGTCTCCAGAAAAGGGTAAGAGAGCTGCGAAGGGTCTGGAGCAGAAATCTAATGGAGAGCAGCTGAGGGAGCTGGGATTGTTCAGTCTGGAGAAGAGGAGGCTCAAGGGAGACCTTATCATTCTCTACTTCTTCCTGAAAGGAGGTTGTGGTGAGTTGGGTGCCAGCCTTTTCTCTCAGGTAGCAGTGAAAGGATAAAAGGGAATAGCCTCAGGTTGCTCCAGGGGAGGTTCAGGATGGATATTAGGAAACAATTATTCTCCTGAAGAGTGGTTAGGTACCGGAATGAGCTGCCCAGGGAGGTGATGGAATCACTGTCCTTAAAGGAGTTCAAGAACTGTGAAGATGTGACACTGAGGGATGAAATCATTCATGGGCATGGTGGGAGTGGGTTGACAGATGGCCTAGGTGATGTTGGAGGTCTTTTCCAACCTTAATGATTCTATACCCTGATATCCCATACTCATGCTAAGAATTGGGAAAAGGGTATTTTGTGTCCACAGGCTGAACCTCTCCATCTCAAGCAAAATACCAAGGGCATAATTTCCTAGACCATGAAATCGAATCTCCAGAGGTCTGAAACATCCAGAAGTTCTTCTCCAGCCTGGAAGTTTCTTTGTTGGTAGGAGCGAGGAGGTGGAACTGAGACTGCATAAAGCAAGATAGTGCAGTGCACTATGTAGTGCAGTGAACCCCAGCCAGTTCAAGCCCATGCTTGGAGTTTAGCAGGGTTGGTAATTCTGAAACTGCAATTCCATGAGAACAGTCCTTACCAGTCTGGGCTTGCAGTACAGAAGTCAGTGACGTTGGTTCCTTTAGCAGAGGACAGCTTGAGAAAATGCATGTAGGTGCACGTAGACACATGTAAAACTGTTCCATTGCTATCAGTTCTCACAGCCCATGCTCCCTAAGTCTCATTGCAGTAATATGTTAGTGATTGCCAACAAGCCAAGTCAAATTAGGTCTTTCCAATGCTAGCTTTACACTGTTGATGGGTCTGCACATAATATTTGGGTTCTTCTCTTCTCTTGACTTGTGTCTCTTGTCTCAAAGAGACACCTGCAACTGTGTCACTACTAGGACTTACTGAAGGATGGCTGCAGAGGTGGAGGTCAGCAGCCCCACAGAGCACAACAGGAGGCTAAGGGAGAAGCAAACTTCTAAATAAAGGGACACTTGGAAATGATTTCCTTCATGCTTTTCTGTGTGGCAGATGGAAGTGGGTTACCCAGCGCTGTATACTACCTACCAAACACCTGCTGAGCTCTTCAGAGCTTTCAGAGTGGCTTTATCATAGAGATAGTGGCTGGGCTTGGAACAGTGTGACCACTGCCATCAAACTTGCCAGATTCATTAGAAAACCTTATTAGAGACTTATCTTTGACAAAGTTTTGGTTTAGTGATCTGGAATCATTAATCAGGCTAATTTCAACTGATGTTTATTGGCCTGTCGCTGCTATATAGCCATGAACAGCTGAGCACACTGAGCTTATCAGCTGAGTAATTGTCTCTGATAAATGAATCGCCTTCAAAAGAAAACAAGAGATGGCAGCAATCCATCATCAAATGGTCTGAGGGAAACCAGTGGATGTGCTCAGTTCATACGTGTTCAGCAGTGCTACTTGGTGTTAAATAAAGAGCGAGGGCAAATTCCAGCAAGGACCTAAATCCTGGGCTGTGCCCTGGGGTCATGCTGCTTCTGTGCATGCTGTGAATCCTTTCCCAGAAAGGACAAATGTATTTATATATGTATGTGTATGTACCTACATATCTCTGACAGTGCCCTTGTGTCCTGCTTTCTTGATGCTTTTGTTACCAAATCTTGAGACTTACAGACCAAAGGATTACGGGGCTTTGACCATGGCATGCAAGCTTTCATTATATGAGAACGATGGGTTTAGGAAGGTGATGGCATAGCTTTCCCAGCTTTCTCCCCTTCTTTGCCATGCTTTCTCCTGGATTTCCAACAGCCTCAGAATTACTCTGAAAAACATTGGAAATTTTGCAACTGTAACATCCAGCTGTCACTATAACCAAAAGCAAGTTTCTTGAGCAGTAAAACAACCCAAGGATGGTGAGGCACTTGTACAGGCTGCCAAAGAGATAGTGGATTCCATGTCTTTGGAGATGTCCGTGGTCAGGCTAGACAGGGCTCGGAGCACCTGATGATGCTGTAGGTGTCCCTTCTTATTGCAATGGAGTTGATCCAGATGGTCTTTAAGGGTCCCTTCCAACTCAAACAGTTCTATGAATATACTACAGGAAAATGATAGGAAAAGACTCAGGAGAAAAAAATGGAAGAATAAGGTGATGCTCTTACCTTCTAAAATGGGGGAAAAAAAAATAAGAAAAGTTCTGTGGTCTATCCCTGCCCTACAGAACTGCAGCAGCCCTGAGATGAGGAAGGAGCCAGGAAGTTGGGTAGGTTTTCTTTGCAAATGGCCACATGAGCCATGTGTGTTGGAAAAGAAAAAACTGGAAAAAGAAGGCACACGTACCTGCTCGCAAAGAAAAGCCTGTTTGTGCTGCTAGCACACTAGGGGAAATTGTTGAAGAACAGTTCATCCATGTAAAAATATGACCTGTGCAAGGCTGCCAAGGCTGGTTAGAGCTGAGCGGATTCGTTGTCTAAATGCAGGTCAGACAAATTATTGGTGCCTAGGGGCAGCTTTCAGTTACACACACCTTTTTTTCCCCTATAATTTATAAAACTTATGGACAGCAGGATACAGGCAAATAGCTCATTGGGGTCCCAGTTACTCCTTCCTCTTTCAAATTCCTTGGTCTCCTTGTGGAAATGCCCTTGCTATCGCTTTATTTATCTTCAGACTTGGAGCAGATCCTGGGCTGGGCTGGAGGGAGAGGTGTGCTTTTCTGCAAGAGCAATCATTTTAATGGTCTCTATTTTATTTTATTTTATTTATTTTTTGCTTTTTTGATAGTAGAACAAACAGTGTCTCGTTCTGTTTTTGTTTTTGTTTTTTTTTGAAGTTTTTGGTTTGTAGTAAGATACATATTTGTCAGATTGTTTCAAAGCCGGGTTTTAATCATCTGCTTTGACTTCCTAGATAACACAGAGCTCATTTCTGCTACAAGCCCATAACTCTTGATGGCACAATGCCTTCTTTAAATACACCCTGATTCAAGGCGCAGAGCCCCCCAAAATGTCTATGCAACCAACTTCAAGCAAACGATCTAAGATCAGAAATCAGTGTATTCCTTGCTCTCCTAATTATAAAACAGCTCAAGGAAAAGGAATAGCCATGCTCCCACCTTTCTGCTTGCTTAATTTCTTTTTTATAGAGAAAAATGGTTTACAGCCATGAGTTAAGAGTCAGGGCTCCTGGGTTCTTTTCCCAACTTAGCTACTGACTCATGTTACGTTTGGCAAATCATTTAATATCTTTGCTTGGCTTTCTGCTCTGTAAGAGAGATGTAATAATACTTCAGTGGCTTAATTAACTAAACCTTGTAAAGTACTTTGAGATCTTTGGATGAAATTGTTCTAAATGGTGCTAAATATTGTGGTAGTGGAAAAAAAGCATAGTAGTGAAGCACAGCATTCACCAGGTGGTATGGCAAGGAGAGATGGAATCATGTGATAGAATTGCAGAATGGCTTGGGTTTGGGAGGGACCTCAAGGATCATCAAGCTCCAACCGTGCCACCACAGGCAGGGCTGCCAACCTTCATATTTAATATTAGAAGTAGTGAAGCTTTTGGGGATGCCTGGGGGGCAGGAACCTAAAATCTCCACCTGTGTTGCCGAGGATGTCTTTCCTCAATGAGTGATGAACATCACATTTTTGAAGGTGAAGGGAGATGCATTTTGATTACAAGGCAGCGTGGAAGTGTTAAGCTGTGCTGCAAAGCTTCCATTTCAGTTTCATAGAGTCATGGAATCATTAAGGTTGAAAAAGCTATCTAAAATCCTCTAGTGCAACTGCCCACATACCGTCAGTGTTGCATGCTAAACCACATCTGTAAGTACTATTTCCTTAAACATCTCCAGGGCCAGTGATTCCATCACCACCCTGGGCAGCCTGTTCCAATGCATTAGCACTCTCTGAGAAGAAATTCTTCCTAATATTCAATCTGAACACTCCCTGGGGCAAATCATTGTCGCTACCTTTTGTCCTATCCACAGAAAAAGAAACAAGAAAACTGTACTGCAAGAATAGAGCAAATTTTTGTGCTTTGGCTGCTTCTTTTGCAAGGAGGTCTTTGCGATAAAGGACAGCCCTTTTTCAGTGTTGCAGCTCTCTTGAAGTTGGTTGAGCTGCTTATGAGTGACCAACTCCTGTAAAGACCCCCAATACTTTCAGTGCGTCCTCCAAAGAAAGGTGATGGATAGAAACAAAGGTGTTGGAGCTGCTATGTCGTTCAGAGCTGGACCACAAGCCACTCCTGGCATGTTCCGTTACTCAGTAGGACAGAGAAGTTAACAAGTGTGCTGCACGAAGCAGGGCAGAGGGGGAATCTGAGTGCTTGTCTCCCAAGCCTTATTTTTTAATTTTGATAAGCAATCCAGCTTGCAGCACAGAGGGAGTGAAGCGAAAAGGGGGGAAGAGCAGGGAGAGAATAGGAACTGCAAGGCATGTAGTTTCACAGGCTCACTGGGTGCACAGCCACAGGGTGTTGAAATATTTAAAGGGATTCAAGATAAATAAATCTCGCCTGGGTCCTGTCTCAGCAGTGCCTGTTGGCATAACTCAGTGTCAGAGCAGAAAGTAACCCGCTCTTACAGGCAGTGTGTGACTTGAAACAAACTAATCCATCACTCACTTATCCACCCTTGCCCTCACCTTGCTCTGCCTGATAATTTCTAATCAGTGTCTGGGTCCAGGTGTCACTGTAGCAGCTGTTCCTGACTCTATGGTGCAGAAATCTCCCCTTGCCAAATGCAAACCCACTCATACTGTAGTTTGGTCAGAGGCCAGCCTTAGCCCCTGCCTATCCTGAACCCAGATGAGGCTGCCCTGGGATGGAGGCTGCCTTGACACCACACTTGGATCCAGGGTCACTGTGCCAGGTTATCTGTCCCTTGCAGCCTGACCCTTCAACCTGTGGTTGGTGAGCTGTCCCCTGTTTATAGACTAGACACACTTAGCATGGCAGCAGGCAGGGGGATGTTTTGTATTCCCACTCCATGCCCTTTTTGGCAGCCTCATAAGCAGAGTTGCATTTCCTATTTTAGTTTCAAGGCAAATCTGTCTCTTTGGGCACTTTCTCCAGCACTCACCCATTTTCCCCTAAAGCTTATGTAAGCCTTCCTGGCCCTGGCGTGCCATTACCTCTACGAGATACCCAACCTGAACATCAGTACATGCAGCAGGATAGGACCATGGTGGACAAAGATTCGCATGAAAAAGAGGAAAAAAAATGTGTCAGGAAGCCACCATTTTTAAAAAAAGTTTTCCATTTTTTCTTGACTATCCTTCAGGCAGGGGGTGGGAACAGGGGTGCAGGTTTTTTCCATATGACTTATTAAGCAGCAAAAAGTCTCTAGAGGAGCAAATGGGACGCATTCTCCCACTGTATGTTCTTCACGTGTGTTTCCCAGAAAAATCACTGGGGCAGATCTGGGTTTCTCAAACACAGATATTGTATGGACCACAGTGCCTCCCCACTAGGACACAGCTTCCCCTCTTCTGGCTCATGAAGGGCTTTCTTTGGCCATTTCTTTACTGTCTTTCACTGAGCCTTTCTCCTTATTTAGGAAGAAATCCAGCAGGAAACTCTAACCACATTTCAGGTTGCCACCACACATCCCTCACTTAGTTTCTAGTGATATGGTTCATCTTCGAATCATCTGTATCTCAGAGTAACTCAGAGAGTTGCCCAACCCATAGCAAATCAGGTATATATCATTCATAGAAAGGACAAGTCTGCCATCTCCCCCTTAGGACATAGACAATTTCTCTGCTGTCCATGCATCTTCTGCTTTTCTCTGTCATCCCAGTGTACTGAAAGGCCCCTTCTCCGCACTGTGCGCAGGGTTGGCCTGTCCTCTCTTGGAAGCAAACTGCTGTGCTCTCTAATTGTTAGTCACCTCCTGGACCTGCCCTCTCCTGACTCTGAATGCTGTTACTGAGTCATGCCTTTTCTTGGCAGATAGACCCCTGAAGAGTAACAATTCAAGGCTGTATTGCTGCCAAGTGTGTCATATGATTGGAACAGTGTTGAGAGACTCTCCACAAGTTAGAAATGGGGAAAGAGGCTTTCCCAGTGGATGCTCTGCTTCATTTAGTGCCTTCCCTTTATGGATGGTTTGATGGCAGGGCTAGGCCAACACACACCAGTTGGACACGGGCTTCAGAGGGGAAAAACATTGTTAGATTGGGATCCAGCAGTTGCCTAGACAGAGTGGGCATGACTGAAGAGAGGTTTTTATCTCCCGTCTTCATCCAGATCTCTTTCAAGCCCGTCTTACATCTGTCTCGTGGCAGGATCAGGTTGGATATTAAGAAAAATTACTTAGAATGAGAGGTAATGCATTGGAACAGGCTGCCCAGAGAAGTGTTGGAGTCATCATCCCTGGAGGTGTTCAAGAGACGTGCAGATGCGGCACTGAGGGACATAGTGGGCATGATGGGGAGGGTTGGCAGTTGGACTTGCTGGTCTTAGTAGACTTTTCCAACCTTTATGATTCTGTTTTGATTTTCAGTGTACTTATGAGGCAAAACCTCTGGAATGGGCTTGTTTGTTGCTAAACTGAGGAAGAAAAATAAGGCTAGACGAAAGGTAGTTGCTCATGGTGGCAAATGGTTCCTTCTTACATGTAGATGTCACAAAGGTCATGACAAGTTCACAACGTGACATCTCTTCCCTATTTTTTGCTGTTATTTGTTATGGTCTTTAATTAGAAGAGAATGATAGAGCCTGTATATGTAGGCTGGTGTACCTGCATATAAATATGTATGTATATATTCGTATACCCATGCTTGAAGGAGAGTGATCTGCAAGACAGGCAAGCAAAGCAGATCTTAAGCGATCATGTCTATGTAGGGTAGAAGGACCAAGCCAGGGCTGCTTGTGGGCTATAGATGGGTCGGGCCTATCTGTGTTCAGTACTAAAGGCTTTGCACCATGCCAGGAATGGGATGTTGGGAAGACACAGCCTAACCCTCTGGTAGACTTCTATCGGTTTGGATCAGGGAACTAAAGAGCACAGAGTTAAAGACATGGCAGAAGAGATGTCCCTGTGGTCATCAGTTATTGAGCCTAAGTTGTCGCTTTCTCTCATGTCTATGTTGACTTGGCGTCCAAGGTGGAGTTAATGGAGTTAATTCACAGAGAACATATTCAAGATTTTTTTTTTCATTTCAATCCAAATCTAAGGAATTAAAATAGAATGGTAAATTTGGTGGAGACAGATGCCAAGGAAGTCTCTGGAAGGGTCAGCACCTGATGCAAAGCATCTCTGACCTTGTTCAGTGCCATCATCCTTCCTGCCCGATGGGAGTTGGGAAGCTGGTTCAGTATAGTTTTTTTTAAGACTTCTAACTGCAGTATGCTGAGAGGAGTCCTGTTGCTTTTCAAGGGAAGTCCACAGACAGTGTGAACTGCTTGCTGTTTGATGTCCAGCCAAGGTATCTCTCTGCAGGACTGTTGCCTATGTTTGTAAACTAAATGTGCGAGACATAGGAAGGTTAGAGCTCTGCTCTCCATCTGACCTCCCATAGGCATAATGTCAGCGTTGACTGTAAATAACTTTTGTCCCATGAGCTGAGTTGTTGTGTCCTAGAGTAATATTATTTTAAGAAATATCTCAACTTTCTTGCACTTTCTCTTGTTCACACAGGTCAGCACCAGGTTGGCTTTAGGAAGCTGAATTTCTTTTAAGATAGGAAGGTTTATTTTGGCTTAATCCCTGTCCCCACTTATCACTTTGTTTGAGCCCAGACTGTTGTTTCTGAAGTGAGAAGCACGTTGCAATAACAACATGACCATTGTGTCTTCAGTTGCCTTTTTTTTTTTTTTTTTTTTTTTTTTTCACTTGGGTGTTTTTGTTTCTCCACCAAGGCAAACAGTTTCTCACACAAATCAACAGTTGCAATGCACTCAGGGGAGCTGGGAAAAGCCAGGGCCATGTCCTCTAGCCCTTGATTAGCCCCAGTTCCCTCTGCCCTCTGTGGGAATCTAACAGCACGGGAACTGCTGGATTAGGAATCTAGCGATGAAGCAAGCTGCCAGTGAAAATTAAGTCAATAAATCTCTGGGTCTGAAGCATCTGATGATGGTACCTGGCTTTAGGAAGATCACGAAATCAGGTCTCGGCACCTTCCATGTTATCAGATTGTTCTGGAGAAGTGTCAAGACTTCAGAGTGCATTAAGGAGCTTGTATAAAAACATTTGGCAGAAAAATATCCAATATTCAGTAAACAACATGAGTGTATTAAAAATAGATCATGCCAAACAAATGTATAATTGTCTTCCTGTTTTATTGCAGTTTCTAGCACAGCCATAGAGTTCTTGGGAACTGCTGGCGTATGCGATATTGCACCATGCTAGAAACTGGATAAAAAATTCTAAGTGGTTAAAAATACACTTGTACATACTATATATTACCCAGCAGCAGTGGAGTGTTGCTGTTGAGGAGCTCCCAAGGGCACAGCAGGGTGCAAAAGAGGTCAGTAGTGACTCTTACTTCACACCTTCAGGACCAGAGCAGTTCCTGGTCATCTGGTGACTTGCTCTTTCTCTCTTTCCTTGATGGCACCGGGAATATTTGTGGTCTGTGGGTGCTGTCAGTGATGCTTACTTGAGAGATGGCCAGAGCAGAGAGGAGGAATCTACAGTAACAATGAGTGAACAGCATCTTGGGAGCAGATATAGAAAAAATGAGTTCAGAGGAGATTAGAAAGTTACAGTAAATAATGAAATGAATACAGTGCTCTTGGAACAGCTGCAAGAAACAGGCTAAGAAAGACCTCTTTCTGAATATTTCAGTCAGTCTTGACATGAGCTAAGAATTGTAGTCATAATAGCAACCATAAGAAATGGTACAATGTTTCGAAGATGATATAGAAGGAAGATTGATATTTGATATTCTTGCAAGCAGGAAAAACACTTCATATTCACACTGTGTTCAAGCAGTGATGCAAATGTAGGGTGGGACTCACTCATTCTTGGAAGATGACTAGGTAACAGCACTGGTCAGATGGCAGCAGGGCTTATGTCTTGCCTTAGGCATCCATATGCTCCACTTCTCAGTTCAGCCCCAGTTCAGTCTCAACCTTCAGGTCCCAATCCCTTTTTATGCTGTTGATGATTTGGATGCAACCTCAGTAATCACATTCATGTTCTCTATAGAGTGCAGAGATGTCAGGCACGGCCAGGTTGCACTATGCTGCAACCCAAGCTCCTGATGTCTCCTCAGCTAAATCCACCAGGGTGCAGACCTTTCAATGGCTTCAAAACTTGCACACATTCTCATATCTCCTCCTGATGACAGGCTTGTGCAAAGAGATACTCTGAGCGGTAGGAAATGTGTGTAGATTATGAAGTGACTAGAAGAGGTTGAAGTCATTTAAGACTTCTGAAACTCTCTATGTGTTTCTTATGCTTGAGTAATGCTAAAAACAAGGCAGTACCTGTGCATAGCATCAGACTGCTTTCATAGTGACCCTGGTTTACTTGAAATTTCAGAGCCTATTAAAAGGCATTTTCAGACTAAACACATATGCTCGTTAGAAGCCAAATAATTAAATAACAGTAGGACTGCAAACACTTGCTGCCATGAGGCTGTAGGTCCCATGCTCTGCAGTAGCCATTTCCCCTTTCCTGGAACAGGAGATGATTTCATCCCTTCCTGCAGCAACATCATTACTAGCCAGCTTTTTGGTAGGGAATGCCATGCACCTCATTCATCCAGCTCACATGAGCACTGCTGATGACAACCTGCAGCATGGATCTTCCCCGAAGCTGTGTTTGTTTAGCCAGTATTTAGCAAAGTCGTTGTTCCTAATTTGTCTGTCTAATTTGTGTGCAATTAGCCACTTTTGAACCCATCATCCTGCACACCTACTTGTGTGAAGTGATCCTGGTAGGTGGAGAAAAGTTGCTGTCGAAATCAAAGCAGCTACACTGGTGCAAGCGAGCTAGGAGGTGGGCGTGATGTGGCAATGCTGGAAATCCCTCTGCTTTCAGGGTCTATACATTAAAATGTACATAGTAAATGGGGCAGCTGGAAAACAGGAGGATTTGTCAGCTGTACGTATATATTTGCATCAGGTCTGGGCTTGTACGCTCAGACCAGTTATTTCTCCACAAAGAGCTTCAGGATCATGCATCCGTTTGCAGTAATGTACCTTTTTTTTAAAAAAAAAAAAAAAAAAAAAAAATTATTTATTTATTTATTTATTTTACAGCAAAGGGTGGGTTGGGAACATCCAGTTCCCCATATTCATGATTCAGATGAGTAATTGGCAGCTGTCCTAAACATGTGTCCTCATGTTTTTATGTATATTTATGATCTTTCTCAGGAGAGAATGTGTTTTGCCTCTGCAAATCCTGTGAAATCCGTTTTCTTCTTCATTTTCTGCACCTACAGACTGTCAACAGCCACAAAAGCTGCCCAAATGGATATTGGGGTACCCCAATATTGTGTGGAAGAGGAATGCTGGGGCATCATTTCTCTAGGAGGCTGGGACAGCAGGCTTGGCAGACCAAGGCTCTGCTTGGCAGCTCCCACATCCCTGTGATCCTCACTAACGCTGCCTGATGCTTCCAGTTCACTCCTGCAGGCAATGCTGTTATACCAGAACAGCCAGGCTGCTGGAGTGTCTCCGGATTTCACTTCTTGGAGGCTTAAGGAAAGGGTTTTGTTCTGTGCTGGAGTGACTCCCTGGCCTGGAGTCCCCAGCCTTTAACCAGAAGATGGCACAATGTAACCGCTGTATGAACCTGATTACTGCTCCCAAGCCTATCAGAGAGCTCTCCCTAAATAAAGCACTGACAGTTGTTAAAAGGAGAACTGAATGGTCTGAAGTTTTCTTAGGAATCTATGCTGGCACTCAGGTGATCACTGGAGTGTTGCAGCTCCCAAATCTGTCTTCCTGAGGTCTTCTGTCCTGGAAGCATTGGAGGCCAGGTTGCATTGCCCTGGACAACCTGATCTGGTTGGGGGCAACCAGCCCATGGCATGGCTTGTGAATTAGGTGATCGTTAAGGTCCTTCCAAATTAAGCCATTCTATCATTCTGTGGTTATTGTGCTTTTACACATACGTGTGTGCCTTTTTTTCTCACCCCCCTCTCTCCACTTCTGCGTTCATGTGCACACATATGTGAGGATATCACATATACGACTTACACAGGGTTACACCCACTTCCAGCAGGCCTGGATTTGGCAGGCATTTCGGACAGCCAGCAGCCCACCTGCTTAATTATCCCCCTGGCCCCCAGCAGATCTCTGACCCTCCAACAGATGCAAGTGAGACCCCAGGAACTAATGTATTAGGGACCCTGAGCTGTCAGCACCGACTTGTGGCCTCAGTCCCCCAGCCTGTGTCTGCACACCTGGGCTTGCTGGCAGCACCAGAACCCCAGGTGCTCCCTGCTCTCGCATTCCTCTGCTTTTCTTCCTGTGAGATTTGGGGACTTTCTGCTCACGTTCATGGGACTCCTGTGGACTCTCAGCTTAGCTTCGTGTTGTAACACCACCTGTATTAGTGTTGTACCTACGGCCTTGGGAGTCAGATAATGGCTCAAGGTAGGGAGGCAGACCCAATAGCTCCGTGCCTGTAGGTTATTCTGTATCGGTTGATGCCCATGGTCGGTGTCAGTCTGCCCTTGGAAAGACTGAAAGTCCAATGCTGCCCTTCAAAAAAGGAAACTGAGGCTCATAATAAAGCAAAGGATTGGGCACAGATACTCCATGATTCTATCCAGGGCTCAAGAACATTTGAACAGCACTCTCAGACATATGGTCTGATTTTTGGGTGGTCCCGTGTGGAGCCACGAGTTGGACTCCATGATTCTTATGGGCCCCTTCCAACTTGGGATATTCTATGATTCTATAAAATAAATGTAGTCTGGATCTGGATTCCTTTTTCTGTGCCTTGGCTGTGGCTATAGGCAAGCGTGTATCTTTGTGGCAAACAGTTACCCCTGTTGTGCCCCTGACCAAATTCTTGGGCACATTGCAATGCTTCAACAGTCGGGACTTGTAAAGCCCTCTAAGTCTTGCATGAACAGGCCCGTAGGAGTGCTAAGCATTGTGGTGCTGAGGATGGATTATTTTAAGGCAGGGCCCAATTAATGCTGTTGATGATGATGGTATGACAGGCAGCAGCTTAACAGATCCTACAAGCACTGGGGCCAGGAAGTGAGCAAGGCCAGATTCTCCTATAACATTTTTGCCTTTTCGCTCAGTACTGACATCAGAGTTGTGCCTCTGGGCATCACCTTAAGGGATGTGTCCCAAAGGCCAGATGCCCGTCTCCAGAATTACTCTTAAGGTTTCTTTGATTGCTACTGAAAGTTTTTATTTCACATTTCAAACAAACCCTTTGCCTATCTAGGAAGATACAAGTCTAAGAGAATTGTGGTGGCAAAGAGAGCTTAAAAAAAAAATTAAAAAGAAATAGTAATTACTTGCCTGTGTTGTCTCTTAGGCCGCTGAAATTTGTTCTTTGGTGCTCCTGATAATTGCATTAAATAATCCTCTTCTGAACAGAAACTGTTGGGACTAATTTAAGTTTCAGGGCAGAAATCCAACCTTAGAAGACTGTAATGTGGTAGCTCCTTACCATTGAATTACATGTTAAGTGTCTTACAGTAGAACTGTAATTATATGCTCACTCCAAGCATTGACAAGTAAACAGGATTATAACTGTCTCTGGAACCAGTGTTTGCGTTAATTCTTCAAGAGAAAAAAGATACTTGAGGACACATATGGGGTTTATTTTCTAGCTGAAAGCATATCATTGTTATTTGTTATTCACACACTACTGCTATACATGGCAAAACAGAGCAGCACTTACCAGCTAAGGGGAGACGTGGATAAGAAAAGAAGAAACAAAAGTAGATTTTGGTGAATTCAGTGTATAATCATACTTCCATTATCTGGGAAAGTGTGGGATGGGAATAGCTAGAAATTGACAAAAATAGGGAAATTTATGTGATGCACTGGGAACACAATAGAGACGTGCTTGTACAGCATCAGCACTGAATGGCTCAGCCATCCTAGAAGGTCTGGAACACTGTACACAGAGCTTATTATCCATCTTTTCTTATCTGCCCTAGCACTTCTGGTTCTCAAAGGACTTCCCAGCCTGAATCCAGCAACAGGATCCTGCCAAAGACTTTTGGCCTGGACCTTGAAACCAAATATCTTGGTTTGCATGGCTTCTGATGTAAGAATTGCAGTGGTGTCGAGCTGCCTTTGAAGGAACTCAGCTGGGTGTCTTCGCTTTACCAGGAAGGTTTAGCTGCAGAGGGACAAACCACCCATCTGTTACTCACTCATGACTGGAGACTTGGCAGAGTTTCTCTCTCTTTCTCCTTTGGCCAGTGCTGGGGTGAGGAAGGGGAACGATTAGCAAGATCAATCTCCTGTAGACTAGATGGACATGTAATCTTCTGCACTATCCTCAAGACAAACTGGGTTAAGGCGATTGTCTCCCTTTCATCTGGGTTTGGATCTTCATGAGCAAAGGTAATAAGAAGGAAGTAGGCATGAAGGGAAAAGCACAAAGGAGAAACAAAGCTGCACAAAAAAGAAAAAAAAAACAGAACACCCACCAAAAAAACCACAACAACAACAAGAAAAAGGATAGTGTTTTTATTCTGCAGATTCAGTAGGGGCAGGTATAAAGCTGACAAGTATCTGTAAAGATTTCCTGAATACAGTACTTACTAAAGTGAGTAAATGATAATGTGCAAGGACAAGGGGTGGGTTCATGGAAGGGGAAGAGGAAGAGGATGGTGTTGGGAGAACCTTGTGTTCATGTAGGTATTTGCATGAGGCAGCAGGAGCC
Organism: Lagopus muta; assembly: GCF_023343835.1. Lineage (NCBI taxonomy): Eukaryota > Metazoa > Chordata > Aves > Galliformes > Phasianidae > Lagopus > Lagopus muta. Next base: position 65,410,028 of record NC_064436.1, on the reverse strand, counting down.
AAAGCAGCACAGGACACATCCCACAGTGTCTTTATGAGAGTTTCTGCCTCTAACAGGCTGAACATCAGCTCCAGGCTCAAGTGCTTCTGATCTTTGGAGAAGTTTGGACTCTGAGCCAACTTCTGTGGCTGTGGCTCATCTCTGACCATTATTTTGTCAATCTCAGCTCACAGCCTTCACATTTACTCATTGTGCAAAGTCCCCTTGTTAGGGGGTGGTGGTATCAGCCGCTTGTCCTACACCTACGTTGTTAGGAGACACTTTCACACCATGTGCCCTGCACTGTGTGGTGGTATCTGGGGCTTCACACAGGCATTCTCACTTCCAGCTCACAAGAGCTGTGACATGACTTGCCATAAATCAGGAGCCTGTATATGATTGACATCTGAACTGGCAGTGAGAGGAGAAGGATTGACATCTGGTTTACTCATGCTCTGTGTCAAAATCTGGGTATGTCCTTGATGGCAAATGCTGCTCCAGTGGAAGCCCAAAGATAAGTTTCTTCTCCGTGATATGGAGGTACTCACAAGCCAGTGAAGAAGGAGACTGAGATTTAATTTATGAATGGTTGTAAAACATTTGGAGATATGTGAGTGACCAGCCTAGTATATATCTGAATAGCAACCATACATCTCTGAATAGCAACCAAACAGCTTCTTATACAAGCCTAAGAACTGGCGACTATTTGGCTTTACAGGTTTCCCGACTTTCCCAAGGATGACTGTACCTCTGTGCATGTATGGCTGGAGAAATTACAACTTTACATGTAGTATTCCAGATTGCAGTTCTAAGCACCTCAATTTCCTTGTCTTCACCAGTTTTCCCTGGGTAATGATCTGTTGACTTGGGTGTTTCTTGTTAGTTTTGGTGTTTTTTTGCTTTTTGCATATTTGAAGTGAACCTCAAAGGGATGGGAGAAACTCAGTACCTTCTTCTGCAACTGCATTCCCTCTCATATAATTGTACGCATAGTAAATGTGACTTACATTTTTATTCTGCTTCTTGAAGGAAACAAAAAGACAGAAGGAACAAACCAACCTGCACAGAGTTGGCTATAGAAAGGTATTTGTTTCTTTGCATGAAAACATCAAAAGGATGAAAACAGACAGGGTCAATTTTTACATTCTTATCCTTAGAAGGAAAAGATCAAGAGAAGAAGTTCAAAATGCCCTATTAGATGGCAGAAGACTTGGCCTGAAAGATTTTCCAGGACTGTTGGAATACTGCTTTGTTGAAGTTCATTAATATAGCATAATTCAGCTGTGTCTTCAGACAGAGTTGTCAGAAAAGTTATAGTGGCAGTAGGTTAACCTCCACTGCACTTTGAGTTTTGTGTCACTTTTGGGTGATCCATAAAGCTTTACTTAGATCCAAAATGACCATTTTGCCCAGCACATTTCTGAGGCCTGAGCAAAAAAGTAACTACTAAGTTGTTCTCACTCATGTGATATTAGCTTCCTTGGGTGGTATTTTCAGTACAGCATGGACCTATGCATAATGAAAGTAATGAATATAGATGTTAGCAAACCAGTTTCTCTAATTAAAAAAAAAAAAAAGTTCTTATTTCCGTCCTGCAGACACCAGCTTGTATACCCTCTAGTTCCACATTTAAGAGCCATGTAGATGTGATGCTCAGGGACACTGATCAGGGACTTAGAATGTTAGGTAAGTGGTTGAACTCAATGATTTTAAAGGTCTTTTCCAACCTAAGCGGCCCTCTAATCCTGTGGTCTTCTTGACAAGCAATTTTTTCATGTCCAAAATCTTGCGTTTTTCCAGAAGGTTGCTGCTGATTCCCAGCTTCCCAGGTTTCAAGCCACACAGATGTACTTCCTGCATCCAAATTTCTATCAGTCTATTCTGAAGCACCTTCTGGAGCACTTTTCACAAGGCACAGCCTGTTGTGTTGCCTGAGGATGTTCTCAACATGAGTACGCCCAGAAACATCGTTGGGAAAATGTGTGATGGGAGTGAATATTGCTCAGATGCTTTGTGATGGTTGCCTTTGAGGGGGCAATTCTTCATCCCTTGGTTGGTGGAAGCAGAGTCCTGCTTTGGGCCATTACTGTGGGCTGGCATTGTGAGAGCTGCACACCCTGCACACTCACCAGTGTGGCTCTCTCCACTGGACATTGTGGCTGGTGACTTGGAAGAGTAGAGCAATGGTTTCAAGCCTGGTTTTATCTTTGAGTTTCTTCTGAAGTGAGGGCCTGGTGGAACTTCCTTGCAGATACCCTCAATGTCTGTAACCCAAGTCCCATGCCTTTGTGCTGTGTTACGTGACAGACTTGTTCACTGCTTTGTAGGAGAATTTGTTGGAGTTCACGTACCTTGGATTATTCAGCTTGATCATCCTCATAGTTCTGCCTAGCCCTGAAATGTATTAATTTTTTCCACGCTGCCTGGACTTCATTTCCTTATGTAAGACTCAGGATGTGGTATTCCTTGAAGAATTCTTTTGCACTGTATAATTTTACAATATGCACAATTTCTGCCTCTCCTCCTCCTTCACATCATCTGCTATGAGCAAGTAGGGGTGGTTGTGGCTGTTTTCTGTGTATCTCAGTAAATGGCTGCATCAAATGTTCTAATATCCTTTCTATATTAACAACTGATTTGTGGAAAATACATTTGGATGATAGGTAGGAAAATGCCTGTATAAAGTTTCATATATTTAGCCTTTGTGCACTTTTTTCAACTGAAATGACAGTCCTTATACCCATGCTAGCAGATTAATGCATCCTTAATAAGCAAGTTGAGCTATATTTTGTACTGCCAGAATTCACTGTTTAAGCTCTGCCACTAGAATTCCTGCAGAAATTATGTCTTTGTTTTTCACCCTCCAGATTTACTGTCCTGCTTTCCCATGGGAAGGACTCTCACCTTGCAAGCCCAGCAGATCTCCCCTGGAGCTGGTGAGAAACAAATGTGTCAGAGTCATTCATAGTATGGCTTTCCCAATACCACTGTGTAAAAAAGAGAGAAGAGGATGTCAGCTCTGATAACGACTCCACATATGCTTTGTACCACTTGTAGGTTCTAGAATCATTAAGATTGGAAAAGATCTCTAAGATCATTTAGTTCAACTGCCAACACATCCCCACCATGCCCACTAACCATTTCCCTCAGTGCCACTTCGCCACAGTTCATGAACATGTCCAGGGACTGTGACTTTACCACTGCCCTGAGCAGCCTCTTCTAACGCATTGCCACTCTTTCTCAGAAGATTTTTTCCATAATATCCAACCTGCTTACATGTTCAGTTGAGAGCTGATATTAAATTCTTTTTCCCCCACAGGGGAACAGGTCAACACAGCAGAGAGATGGAGGCAGTCTGGGTTCCACCTTGGGTTATGCAGGTATAAACACAATCACACCCTTGGTTTTCAAAAGCTTTGTTTCTTGCTGTGGTCCTACAAAGGCAAGTGCTCTTGCACCTGGGAAAAGCCTGAGCACCTGGGAAAAGCCTGGAATGGCTGTGAGCCTCACATCATCTGCCCCTTACTTTTTTGCTAGGGGTAAAATAGCCTGTGGACCAAGATGGATCAATTGTCTTTAGAGCTGGTCAGATTCATGGCATCTGTGAAACATTCCCAAAGCAGAGATCCGCATGCTGAGGCTGCCAGAAAGCATAAGATCCTCTGCTGCCTTGGGACATCACACTGCTGCCCTGGGCAGAGCTCCTGTAGGATCCCTGTGTTAGCAAAATCCCATTGCTGCCTTCGAACATGCTCTAGGTTTGGTTGGAGTGGCATCAAAGGGAAAGAGGAGGTGAAGCTGAGGACCCGACCTGCCAGCCCAGGCTGAACTACAAGGCTGGCAGTGATGAGAAAACGTTTCTGCTGCTAAACAGATTTGGGCTGGAACCAGTGAGGAATTACCAGGCTGTCTCTGAAGTTTTCTTAGGAAGGGCTCTGCACATGCACAGATCATCCAGTTTTGCTGGATTTCTCTACAATCACTGCTCAGATTTTAGTGAGTGTGTAATTTTCTCTTTGATTGATCACTGCCAGGAATTATTCTGTTATACCAGGGTTGTCTATTTACTCTTGTAAATAAGTAAGTAAGTGTGTTTCTTTCATTTATTCCTCCAGAGCTGCCTGTTTAATCCAATCTCTTTTCCACTGAATTACACCAACACAATAAAATGAGACAAACAGATCCAGCCTGGCTCAAGGGTGGCAGAGGAAGGGGCTATATGCTTGCCAGATAATAACTCTAGCATTAAAAAAAAGAAAAAAAAAAAGAATTTATTGGGACTGTTGAGTTTGGAACCCTGCAGGTGTTATTCTATCTACTGAAGCCTTTGTTCATTGCAGGAGTGTTGGACTAGATAGCTTTTAAAGGTCCCTTTCCACTTAAACAATTCTATGATTGTATGATTTATCCATTTTCTCCATCAGACCACACGATCTGTTTACGAGGGTGGATAGTGATAGGACAAGGGGGAATTGTTTTAAACTGAGGCAGGGGAGGTTTAGGTCAGATATTAGGAGGAAGTTTTTCACACAGAGGGTGGTGAGGCACTGGAACAGGTTGCCCAAGGAGGCTGTGGATGCCCCATCCCTGGAGGCATCCAAGGCCAGGCTGGATGTGGCTCTGGGCAGCCTGGTCTGCTGGTTGGTGACCCTGCACATAGCAGGGGGTTGGAACTGGATGATCACTGTGATCCTTTTCAACCCAGGCCATTCTATGAATTCTATGAATCATGTACACTGTTGATAGAAGCCCCTGTGAGAGAAGCCCCCATGTCTGCAGCCCTGGTAGGCACTCATGGCACGTTTCTGCTGTCTCATGATTACCCTATACTGCACACTGCAAGTAGCAGCCTTTTTTTTGTTCTTCATTATTAGTGATATATCTTAATTGCTCTCTTCAGTAAACAGACACCTGCACTTTACAGGAACACGAGCAGATAAGTCCTGCAGCCTGTGGAGGTTAACTCTTTATTTATTTCTGTGGCACACGATTTACTCTCAAGCAAAAGGTTGTCACCTTTCAGCTGCTCTGCCTGTATCTGCTGTTCCCCAGGCCACCAGCCAGCTTCATTCTGCTCCTGTTATTTTGGAAATCCGGAGCTGCGAGTTTCGTAAAGGCTGGGTTAAGTAAGCAACAGATTTATCTCTGTCTAAAGATAAAAGTGTTTGGCAGCAAATGCTGGCAGCTCCTCGCATATTTCCAGGGCTCCTTAGTGTGCTCTCTCTGCTCTTCCCTTCACGTGGGGATGGTGGCGAGGATGGCTGGCCAACCATGGGGGTTTTCTCCCAGCACCACAGTTAATGTTTAATCCTGATGTGCCTGGGGAGGGTAGGGTGGAGGCTGTGCCTTGTTGTCCTCAGCATGTCACATGCCAGCAGATTTTGCAGCTTGGGTTCTCAACTAGAACATCCTAGGGATGGGGAAGTATTTGTGTGGATGCCCCATCCCTGGAGGTGCCCAAGGCCAGGGTGGATGGGATCCTGGGCAGCCTGATCTGGCTGGGGCACCCAGCCCATGGCAGGTGGTTGGGGCTGGGGGGCTTCAATGTCCCCTGCAACCAAAGCCTTTCTGTGATTCTATGGTCTTCCTGCAAACCCTATTGCTGGTCCAGAGCAGCCCATCCTGGCTAGATTCACACCTGGAGGAATCAGAGAGCTTCTCAATGAACCACAGCTCCTGCCACTCAATTCCCTGCCAGGAACAGGGAATAATTCTTATTATTTCTTTATTATTATTTTTATTTGAATACAGATAAACAAAACAAAACAAAAAAAGAGATTTCCTATGACGATTGTTTCCGTATGGTTTTATGCATAAGAGTAAACAAAGCATAGCTGTTGACTATAGAGTTAACATATTTTTGGTGGTGTTTCCATCCAGAAAATGCAGCTGCATTATATTCATGATAAAGTGGAACTAATGTTCAACTTCAGCAAGAATGTTAATAAATGAAAGCCATTGCAAACAACACTGATTGAAGCAAAGTGTCTGTGCTCCTCCACAAAGAGAGGCAAAAGTATAATGCCTGACCTGGGAGTCATCAAATTTCTGATTCCAATTGCATCTGTATGAATCCGAAATCATTTTCTTGGTTTCAGTGGATGGTTGTGGGTTATTCCTTCAGATGATTTAGGGTTTATCCTCCCTGCAATGAACCAGGAAAAGCTGTGCTTGTGCCACCCATCTCACCCAGCACCCTGACACAATGCACACAGCTATTACCCAATATCCTACCGACAGCAATTAAAACACAAACACACGGTCATATTTTTGGATGAAATTGTACAAACATTTCAAAACAGTTTATGTATTCAGATTTGTATGTTATCAGAGAGCACCACACAGGCGCATGGAATTTATGGAAAAGGCTGAAAGATTTGAAAAGGAAATAGTTTGGGAAGTTGTCTTATTTTTTTGAACATAAATCCCCAAACAGTTTCCCTTAACATTCTTCACATCTGTGCAACAATTAAGTCTTGACATTTTTGTTTTTCACTCTGTCCATCTTGGGCTTTTAAAATTTTTGCTTATTTCTGTTTATTTTTTGCATCACTCCCTTCATGTTTGCTACATCTGGAGGACACAAACCCAGCATCAGCGGTTACAATTAAACCTTGTGCAGCAGGATGGTGTGAAGGAGCACTGAGAGGAGATTTAGGCCTCCAAAACCCTGGTCACATCCCCAGATGAGATATTTATTGGCACAGGCTGCCCATGGAAGCAGTGGAGTCAGTGTCCCTTGGAGGTGTTCAAGAAACTTGGAGATGTGGCACTGAGAAACATGGTTAGCAGGCATGGTGGGGATGGGTTGGGGTTGAACTAGATTACTTTGGAGATCTTTTCCAGCCTTAATGATTCTATGATTTTATGATTTAGGCTCAGGGATGCATGTTCAATGTCTTCGGCTCAGATACCTGGAAGATGTAGTTGCTCACAGATTGTTGGCTTGATCAGTTTTTTTCTCACTTACAGCGATTCCAATGGCTCCAAGGGGATTATTGCTGTAATAGCCAGATGTAAAAGGAAGGCAAAATCAAATCCTTCATATATCAGTGTCAGGCCAACTTCAAGCAAACCCATGCTGAGTGATATAAAGGATAAGGGGCCTGAGGAAGGATGTGTTTATGGAGAACATTTGGAAACTTTAACTACTTGTAGCTAGACCAAGCACTGAGTAAGGAAGCTGCCTGCAAATGTTTAAGAGGGAAAAAAGTACAGAGCATAAAATAAATTGCTCACAGTGATACAAAGGGATATGAGAAAGAAGAATGAGATCCATTCAAAGAAAGCAGAAGGATCATAGCTCTTCCAGAAAAAAAGGCAACCTGATCTCCCATGGGGTTTTTATACCATATTCTTCATCCAGAACACCTTCTGGGTGTGTGAAAATGGTTTGCTGTGTGCATTAGGGGGAAAGTAAGAAAATCTTGCTGGAGGAGAATACGTTTTGTTGGGTCTACTAAGAGAAGTTAGAGCTTCCCCTGAAACTACAGCCCCTGAGGAAGAGGAGAGCAATATAACCTCCAAGCATCACATTTGGTTGACGGGACTCTGAACATCATTTCATCACTTTTTCTTCTATGCCAGACCATGGCGTCCATATAAAATTTAATCTTCTGCATATAATGGGCCATTTCATTTCCTTGCAACACTGTTTAAAACAAAGCTTATTCTAAGGGAATAAGCATATATGTGGGGAGAAGTGTCATTTTTTTAATAAGAAAAAAATATAGTTTTCATGACCATATAATCCCAGTCCATCTTTCTTCCTGCATGTACCTCTTCTCTGAATATATCTAAGTTACTGACAGACCTTAGCTACCACATATAGAGCAGATGATGATTCAACTCTCAGAAAACATTGCTTTCTTCACAAAACACACTTCATCTTTAACTTTGACAATTTATCTGTAGATCCAAGTGGCTTAGCACAGCAGCTATGACAAAACTCATCTCAGTTTCTGGGGTCTGAAGAGTCTCACCTGAGCAGCCGAGTAGAAGGTCCAGAACTTTGGGGTGATCTCCAAAACCTGCGGGTAAAAGCATCTATGGAGCTGTGGAAGTTCATAGATTATCTGTAGTTACACAACATAGTTATAGTTAAATAACTATACAGATATCTATATAAGGTGGTACCATGTTTCTTGGCTTGCCCAGTGTGCAGATGGGAAGCTGTGTGCTGGGCTCCTTGGTTGCTCATCTGGGACATTCTCCATGCAATTGATAACCAGAGAGGGTTAGGTTTAGGTCACGGGAATGCTCTTAATGCTGACTGTGCCCTTCCTTTCCTCACCTTCTTGTGCTCATCAGCTGTGCCCCATTCCATGGACCCTCCATGCCATGGACCTGTGCCACCAAATGTTATGCTCCATCAAAACATCAGTGCCAGCCCAAGTAGCCTTAGTGGCCCTAGCCCAAAGGTACTTGAATAAACACAGCAGCCCATGTGCTGGCCCATTTCATGGACCTGTCCTGCAGTTTGAAGAAATCCACAAGCAGCAGGTGAGGAATTACAACCCAGAGCAGATGTGTCTTCCATATTTTCTGTCGGAAAAAAAAAAGAAAAAGAGGCAAAATAGCTGAGATGGAAAGTGAAGAAAAAATGGGGATCTGTAACGATGGAGGTGAGCAGCACCTGGAAGAAAAGAAGCAAGAAAGCTGGAAAAACACCAAGCCACAACTTCAGAGACAGAAGGAAAGTCATTATGGGGATGCACATTCACTAGACCATCACAAGCCTGGACAACCACGTTCTAGCAACAAGGCTTTGGGGACAAGTGGGATACAGATGGACTGTTAGCTGCTCCTTGAGCCATGTGGAGAAACATCCTTGGTTGCTTAGCATTTGGGTCTGTTTGCCTCCACTTTTCCCACAGCTGACTGTGGGGTGCGGGAGCAAAGCGGGGCTGTTGAATTTCAGCCAATCAATCATCCTGCAAAATACAGCCAGCCCAGAAAAACAGAGCTCGGCATGTTTCCTTATTTAGGTGGAAGTGTTGGGAAAATGGCATGAGATTTTGTTTCTGATAAAGTAGGAGCTGTTTCAGGAATATTAATTATTTTTGTTGTATCAATGTTTTACATTTATTTCTCTACAGCTGTATAGTGAAAAAGATGGATGAAGCTTGTGGCCTGGTTTCAGGCTGTCTTTGGGGCACTCCCAAAGCTCTGAACAAGAAAGTAAGAAATATACAGACATCTGGGAGTCAGTAGGGGTGGTTCTCTGGTTATTTTAGCCTGGGGTTTGTAAACTGTGGGCTTTGTTCCCTGTCTCTTTACAGTGAATGTCCCTTTACAGCATTTGTTGGGTCAGATCCTTAAAAAGCTTCTGGATGCCCAAAGATGGAGGCCTAAGGGGAACCTTCAGGTACATGGATGCTTTTGAAAATCTTGTGGTCTACCTATACTGCATCTCTCAGAACGTCCCAATGGGAAAGGCTGCAGGAGGCATTCTGCTGTTTTATTGATTGTAGGATCACAGAACCATAGAATGGCTTGGGTTGGAAGGGACCTCAGAGATCTTCTAGTTCCAACCCCCTGCCTTGGGCAGAGTTGCCACGCACTAAATCAGGCACTAGACAGGTTGGGATGCACTGGGAGACCAGGAGATGTGAGAACACATGAAACTTTTCAATAAGAAAATGAGGACATAGGAGTGGATTCATCCATAGTTACTTGTCCTCCAAGCTGAAAATGCTTTAGACTTCAGTGTGCATGGGAACAGAATGTTGTGTAAATATTTTAGGACCAGATAATAAATGGTGATGTCCTTGGGACAAAAACCTTGCCTCCTTCACAGTAAAATGGCCAGGAAATGTTACCAAGAAGTGTTCAACAGATTATCCTCTAGTTGCAGATCTCATCTTGTGCAACTTAAAACAACTTTATCAGGACCGATGGCACAAACACAACCATGTAGGTCAAGTCCTGGAGGTTTGACTCAGTCAACGCTGCTTTGAAGTCAATGAGGCTGAAGTTATTGCCTGACATGAGGAGCAGTCCATCTGGGATTTCTCGTATGATGAACTTCAATAATAAAAATGATGGTAAAAATATGTAAAATAAATAAAAATGATATTGTCAGCCACTTTGTTTGTTTCTGACTCTGGGGGTTTATATGTTTAGTCTTGAGTGTTTTTCACATTGATTATGTATATCCAGATTTAATGCTGTCTGGAACCGCTGAGTAAAGGCATTTAGTAACAACAATAACAGAGGGTGTGATTTCATAATCCTAACAAAACAGATAAGGTGGGTTTGGGCTGTTTCCCTGCCTGGCTGTAGGGATTCTCTGGCTGCAAACCACACTGGGCACTGAGATAGCTTTGTCTTGGGAGAAGCCTTTGTGCTGGAGCACAGCAAATGAGATCTGGTAAATCTGAGAGACCTGATAGCAGCCTTTCAATATGTAAAGGGGGCCTATAAGAAAGAAGGGGACAGGGCTCTTCAGCAGGGTCTCTTGTGATGGGACAAGGGGAAATGGTTTCAAACTAAAAGAGGGGAGATGTAAGATAGATAGAAGGAATAAGGCTTTTAGAGTGGGGGTAGTGAGGGACGGGCACAGGTTGCCCAGAGATGTGGTGGGTGCCCAATCCCTGGGGACATTCAAGGTCAGGCTGGATGGGGCTCTGAGCACCTGATGGAGCTGTAGGTGTCCCTGGTCACTGCAGGAGAGTTGAACTAGACGGCCTTTAGGAACCTCTTCCAGCTTAAAAGGTTCTAAGATTCTAAATAATGTGAACAACGTTTCTCTCTCTCCAGATACAAAAGGGGAGCTGTTTAGGCAACACAGGTTTAGAAAACCACCAATATTGCCCACTGAGCTGTGTCTATCAGTGCCACACCTCCATGGTTCTTGAATAGCTTCAGTGAGTGACCCCCTCCCCCCCCTCTCACCCCTTTGGGCAACCAGTGATAATGCATCACCACACTCGGAGAAGGAGTTTTTTTTTTCCTAATATACAACCCGAAATGTTAGGAGCCGAATTGTAGCGGCTCATCTCAAGAAAAGACATCCCAACAGCCTATTTTCCAGCTCGTTTGAACTCTTCCCGAGACGAACCGTACCCGAGCGCTGAGTTGGACACGCAACCTATGGGCGCACGTGGCCCAACGTCCCCCGCCGCTTCCCTGCTGCCCTTATGGGGCTGCCCACCCGCGGTGCCCGTGGCGGTTGCGCACAGTGGGGCCGCGGGGATGCGCGGGGCCGGGAGAGAACTCGGAAGCTCCGGGACGTGGTTCGGGGACCGCGGGGCGCTCGCCTCGCCGCTAAGGGTTAAGGGGAGCGGCGGGGAGGGCGGGGGCTGCCGGGGATTGGAGCGAAGTTTGGAGCTGGGCGGTGCCGGGCCGCCCTCCTCGGCTCGGCCCCCGCCGCCACAAAGCCCTGCAGGGAAAGTTGCTCGATCGCCCGTTTCTCTTCGCCCCCCCTTCCCCTCCCCCTTTTCCTCCTTCTCGCCCCGACTCCCCAACCCCTTTCCCCTCCTCCCATCTCTCCTTAAACGGGATTCCGGCTCGGGACGGCACCACCGGGCATCCCGCGGCGGCAGCCCCCGGGGCTCCGGCAGGTCCCCGCTGTCCCTACTCGCACGCATACACACACATACACTCACCCCACCCCGAGAAGCAGTGAGAATTATAACCCCCCCTCCTCCCCACCCCGTCCCCCGCTTCTCTCCCTTTAACCCCTCTCACCGGTGTGGCAAACCGATCCGGGGGTGCCGTGTCCGCTCGGGAGGGCTCAACCCAAAGCAGCCCCCGGTCCCGGGGGGGTACGATGAGGTAGAGGGCGGCGGCGGAGCGCCCGGCCGGGGGCCGCGGCAGGAGGGCATGAAACGGAGAGCTGCGGGGATGGGAGGCAGCGCTCGCTGCTGAGAACCGGCAGCGGCCAAGGTAAGTGGGGACCCCCCCATGGAGCAGGGTGGGTTGGGACGTCCCCACCTGGGCTACAGGCGCACCTGGCGGCATCATTCCCCGTGCGCCCCCGGCTCCTAATTTTTGCTTTCACTCTTCCCCTCTTGCCCCCTCACCCCTCCTCCCCGTAACCCTTCTCTACGAGCTCCCTATGGTGCAGGCGATGGTTGGATGCCGTGCGTTGTGCATCCCGGGGGCACTGAGGTGTCTCAGCGAGAGCTTCACGAGGGTGAGGAATTCAGACAGTGCTTAGAAAGTGAGAGTGTGAGGAGGGGAGCGGGGCGTAACGAGCGTCAAGCCGATCTGCCCCGGCGTATCGCTGCGAGGGCATCGCCCGAGGGTGGTGGGTTTCATGGAGTTTGGCTTTGGGACACACCTCTGGTACTCAAGGAAATGAGTGGTGGGGGGGTTGGAAAATAGGAAAGCGATGCTTAGAAAGCGATGATCCGTGCTGGAGGAGCGCGTGTTCCCGGGGCAAAGCGGGGCCGGTGAACGGAGTCTGTTGGGCTGTGGAGGCAGCGCTCCCCCTCTCTCTCATCCGAGTTCCTCCGCAAATTGTTAACCTGAAATCTTGGTTTACGGCCGCTTTTGCTCGCGTTTTGTTTGCCTTCCAGACTGGTTCTGTGCGGGATACCGGAGAATTATGCATTAACTGTAAACTTAGAGCAGCGTGCTGGCCTCAGTGGGTCCCTGATTTATATCACGCTGAAGCAGAGCGGAGGGCAAAGTTTTGCTTGCTGAGCGCCAAGGAATGAATTACAAACACGCTGCTGTTGCGTTTACTCTTCCTGCTCTTGCGCTTCTGCAACAACCCTTAAAACTGTACAAACTTGTGGGCTGTTTGCTCATTTCCCCCCGTAATCGCTCCGCTCCCTTTCCTGCAGCTCCGAGGACGGCAGCTCGTATAGCTCACAGGGATCCGCTTTTCACCATGGGATTGCAGCTGGCGCTCCTGCTCGCAGGGATCGTCGCGCTCTCGGACTCAGCGAGAGGTAAGGACCGAGCAGCTCGAGCCCTCCTGCTTGCTGCCCTGCCGTGCACACGTGCTCCATTGCTGCCTCTTGGTGCTGCTGGGTGCAGCGTGGATTTGGTGCTGTGGTCGCAGGTGGACTCGCATGAGACTTTCCTCATGCATCCCATTTGATTTTAAAGGAAAGCAGCTGCATTCCTCCGTGGATCAGAAATACCTCTCCCCTCTTGTAATCCCCCCCAGCCCCTGCGCCGTATATTCCCACCAGCAAATGTAACAAACGCATCCATTAACCTTCCTGGTGACAGACAAATGACAGCTCCTGATAGTGAGAACATTTAAGAACTGGGGCTCCGGCAGTCGGGTTTCAATGCACAGGTTACCAAATGCATTGACCTGGGAGTGGGAAGGTGCCTTAACTCGAGTGTGGGGTCAGAGCAGAGAAGGCTGCCTTTTTCCCTGCCCCATACCTTGGTGGGTGCTGTCTGAATGGGAAACCACCGCTGACAAAGGAGGGGTTGCATTGTTCCAGCAGAATGGGTGCGTGGCTTTAGGATGTAGATTGCTTCAGCTGCACGTCCCAAGAGGATTGGAGTTGTGCAGATGAGTATTGGAGTTGAGTGAATGAGTACTGGAGTTGCATGAATTGGTGAAAGAGCCTTAAATCACCTGATGCAATGAAAAGATCTTAAAACTTGTGCTTCATTGGGGCCATAATTTGCCAAAAATAAAACCAAAGGGATGGGGAGGGAGCATTGCTCTACAAACCCAAGGCTCAAATTAGTGCTTTGCTTTTTTTTCCATCTTCTTGTTGGCTCCCAAGCAAATACTTTATGGAGGCAGAAGCACTATAAAATGATCAGCTGGAAGCTGAATGAAAAAGAAAACAGTGCATATAGGCTCAGAGCCCTGCAGACTGAGTTCCCAGCCAGGTCCATAATGTAGACTCCGTTGAAGTTGTAGGCAGTGGCGTATGAAATAAGAACGGCCTCATGGATGTAGGTTATTGCCATAGACTTGAGGAGCTGGTGGAGTTCCGAAAAAAATCTGAAGTGGGCAGAAGAAGACAAAAGGAGTTTTGTCTCTGTTGTGAGCGGAGTGTCGGCTGCTTTCCTGGCAGCCCGTTTCGATGCTGTTTGCACTTGTCTTGCTCGTATTCTTTTATTGCCTCTGGAAAACGTGGTGCGATTGACTGCGGGCTGCTGTCGTGTGAAGAAGAGCCAGATAATTAACAGCGTTAATTTCAGAACATCGTTGTTTTTCCTATGGAAAAAGTTTTTATTTTTAAGGCAACGTTAACAGGGTCACAATAGTGATTGGGTTTGTTGAACTCCTTCTATTCAGAGCTGGAAAAACCATCTAGTGTGTGGATGGAGAGTTGGTGTGGGTTGTTTAAAATGAAATAGAGTATAAATCCAGGGCCAAACCCATGAAAAACGTCATTCACTCGTTGTCTGTAATGAGGGAGGAAGAGAAGAAAGAAGTGTAAATGTGGTAAAAACAGAGCCATGGCCCTACCATTACAATCCTGCTCTGCCTCTCTTTGAAACTGAGAGTATTCAGAGGGCGATGGGTGCAGATGAAGGATCAAACGTGCACATGAGCAGAGGTGGCACATCTCTGACACATTGCAGCCGCATTTTGGTCAGGCGATTATCACTGATCATTGGTTGTTTACTTTGGGATAACTTCAGATTCTTGTAAAAACGTGTCCTACCATGAATGTGCCCACAGATTTTTTCCAAATGTATCATGTGGTGCGTTTGGTGGTGGGTAGGTGTCACCTGCTTGAGTCTATCGATCGTTTTTCAGCCTGAGATTTTTATCTGGAGGGAGATGAGCTCTTTGTTTTGGCCAAACAGCCTTTAGTAGCCCTGTCCCAATTGCAAATTTTACATGCGTGGCACAAAGTGTGCCAGCATTTCCTAACCTGAGTTGTCAAGAGGTGCTCAGGTGAGGAAGGTGGCTGAGAAGGCTCTGATTGAAAGCATTGGCCCTTCTCTTTTATTAGGCAAGAGGAGATTTTAGTGGAATTAGGATGTTGTTTGTGTGCACTGCATTGGGTAAGGGCTGTACCAAAGTGCATTTGCACAAGGGGGCAGAGGTAAGTTGCCCACGCAACGCAGCCTTGCTATTCCCTGGCAGCTCATCTGCAATCTTGCATTAATGTTGCCTTACAGTATTTTTACCTCCTTATTTAGGTGGTGCCTTTTAAGGTGAAGGAACCCACAGGGCTGCCTGATAGGGCCAATGCTGCAGCTTTTTCCCAGGTTGGGAGCTGTGCCCTCTGGCTCTGTCACTTCTTGCACACTTGCGACCTGTTGTGTCTCATCACCCACACACAGAATAGCGAAATAGGGGATTTCTTAGGTAAGCAATATAAACTCTTAAGAAAGCAGCAAGATAAGTATCAAGAGCAGGGCTTTATTTTAGAGGATCGGGTGTGGAACTTATTCTATCTGAAGGGATGAAGGATGAGGTAGTTTTGTCGAGGTCTGAACCCATATTTTCCAGTACTGAAATTTAAAGACTTTGGCTAGGGGCTTGTCTACACTGGAATAACCCTTCCAAAATAGTTAATCTGGAATAAATGCCCCAGAAACCAATCTTAATCCAGTCTGAGGACCCTCTGGAAGGAGCTTGTACTCAGTGGTTGCTCCCTGGGAGCTGTTTGGGTGAACCTCCACACTCCTCCGTTCCCTACTGGGTGAACACGGGAACTTCTGTGTGCACAAAACCCACCCTTTGAGCACATAACCTGCTCTCAGGGGGGGGAATATCCCTCCTGGCTGGCAGCCGAGGCACAGGGTGACAGCTCCAGCCTTTCTGCCAGCAGCCCCAGCTACGTCAGCCCTTAACCTGGGAGAATGATGCAGGGCCAGTGGCTCGTCCCTCATGTCGCTCCGTTCCCTGCCCTCTGCACAGCCCTATACTGGGCATAAAAGCCCTCCTCCGCGGGGATGAATGCCATCTTGGGTCACTAACCCTTGGTGACTATGTCCTGCAGCAATGTGGCTCCAACCACTCCACACCTCCGGTCGGATACAGGTAATACAATCTGATATTTTCCCGCTGGTGTTAACTCAGTGACACACGACGCAATATTTGTTCCAAATCTGTCAAGTTGCCATCCGATTCACTTTGGTTACCGTATATGGTCACATTGGGATGTGCCTGGCTTGGTCCCATGGCTTAAGCAAGATTTTGTATGGTATGTTTAGAAGTTTTTGGTAAGAGCAGTGACAACCTTCCTGTTAGCGAGTAAACTGATATTCTGCTGGAAACTAATTAGTTTGGATGTTGATTTCATTTTCGGTGCCTTGCGTAGGGAGGGGAAGAGCGGGACCTTAATTACTTTCTACTCTTGCACTTCTCTCTGTGCCACTTGGCTTCCAAGTTCTGGTTGGTTCCTGCTTTATGGGGAATGTGTTGGGACTATGTTAAAACTCAACAGTTTGGTGCAGAAATAATGCTGTTTGCCTTTTTTGCTGAGCATTGGAGAAAAGGGAATGGGATTTTAGAAAGTTTGTGGTTGCGTTTATTATTATTGTTATTCCTTGGAAGCTGAGTACTTGATATATAAACCACAAAGTTAGGGAAGGTTAAATAAGAGTGAACGGTATTTAATGCGGATAAGATAATGATAATATAAGAGATGGCTGTTGGCTGCTGTTTACAGTCTCCTTTATTCCTGCCTCAATGTTGTTATCAGGTATAACAATTGGGTAATTCTTCACTTGTGAAAGAGAAGCGCATTCAGATCCACAGTCTGATCCAAATTTTACGTAAGTCGCTGCAGATTTCTTGGTTAAATTTGGTGTCTTTTTTTGGGCCATGCTCTTAGGGAGCTTGCTTGTGAATAATCTGTCATCACGACTTGTACTGAAAGCCAACAAGACAATCTACGAAAATCCTGGTTATTTTTTTAAGCTGTGGTTCCTCCCTTCTTCCAAGACCGTCGGTTTCTTTAAATTGTGGCTGAGTTTAAACATAAAGTACAGCATGTGTTGTACTGGAAAATTATATTTTTTTTAATTTTATTTTTTAAGGAATATTACAGAACTCAGCAAATGGCTCAAGTACATGTGGATTTTCCTTAACATTTTTATAACTTTGTTTTGAAGTACGTGTGCTGCTTTGACCTTCATTAAAGGACGCAAGCGGCAAATTCACATACGTCTGTTCTGTGATGCACCTGGAAGCAGCTCAGTTCCAAAGCCAGGCTTTTGTCTACAGAAGAAAAATTTACATGCCATGAGGCTGTACTTGAGAAAATACAGAAATAGCAGTTCTTTCATAAGAAAATATTGTTCAAAAAAAGCCAAAAAAGCAAAAGGGACACTTCTAGGATGATGTCTACTTTTTTGCTGGTGAAGCTGATCACTCCTTTCCAGTGGGTGTATTGCTGTGCAATGGGTTGGGATTTGCTTGGCCACTGCCTTGACTGCATATTTTGGATTATTTACTGGAAAAAAGAAAACATTTCTACCAAAGTGGGAAAATAATAATACCGAGGTCTTCTGCCTATCTGAAATCAGAAAATAGAACAACAAAACCCTTTGGTCACAGCTTTGTTTACTCAGTGGGAGAGGAATCTGTGCAGCTTTCTGGTTTTTCTAAGATGTGAAACTCCTGCTTGTGTCCGCAGCAACCTGTAGAATTGTGCTGTTCAAAGGGACCGTGCAAATGTATCCCTGCATTACAAGTGTTGGTGGCAATGTTCCTTTCTCTTTCATTTTGTTAACCCCCTCATTTTGTCTTGTTTCAAAGAGTTGGTCTTTCATCTGCCCTCTTCCTGTGTTTTCTGGTGAGCTGCTCAAGCTGAAATGCATTTGATCTTGTTTTGGGCATTTAATTTGTATTTCTATCCCTCTTCTTGCTCTCTGTAATCAATCTTCCCTTGGAGCTTTCTGTAATATAAGCACGCTTGTGTTTTTAGTTGGGTTGACCTGTCCTCATATTTTGTACCAAACTTTTTATGAATGCTTTTGTTCATAGAAGGGAACTTTTTAAGAGTAGTGTAAATGTGCAAGTTGCAAAGACTTTTGCAAGCTTATTGAACTTGGCACTTATTTGTATCTGCCGTGGTGCTATGATAGAAGAAAGAAACTTGCTCAAACAGCCTGATCCTGCTGCCCTAACACTGGATGAGATAAGCAGATGCAGCCCATGCCAGGCGGAACAGGTTAGGACCTGATTTGGAGCCTGTGAGCATTTATGCTGTGACTCCTCCTCACTCCCATGGGTTTTGAATCCATCTCTTAAGGATGACCTGCACAGATGATACGTGATATCGACTGCTGGGCTGACCCCCGCTGTTGTCAGTGGTGGGCTAGGGGCAGGATTTTGGATTCTTCCTCTTGCTTGCTCAATGGGACAGCTCAGCTTGATTTTTTTTTTTCTCCCAGAAACACACAGATTCTGCCTGCTGCAGGCTCAGGCTGGCAACTGGAGTGTGCACAGCAGAGGCTGAAAGGAACTTGGAAATTCATCGCTTTAACTTTGGGTTTTATCCACGAAGAATGGGTGCCATTCTGCAGGCAGGGTTGCTAGGTGTGGAGGAGCTGACAACTGGCCTAAGTGTTATTTAACAAGTTAATATATGCTGACTGCTGCTGAATCCTTTCACATCTTGGATTTTTTCTTTTTTTCCTTTTCCCCTTTCTGAGTCAAATAAACGGGCTGCTTGGAGCTTGATTGCTTGCCCTCATTACACAGTCTCCCCATTGTATTGCAGTAGAAACACAGTATCCAGCAGTGCTGTGAATAACCTGAAGTTCTGATTTCATCACAACCACCCTGATTTTCAGGAAGAATTTCAGCCAATAACTCCAGGCTACTTCTTCCATTAAGTGTTCAAACTTAGTTTTGAGCTTCGCTAAGGGAAGAAAAATGTAAATTGGGAACAGAGGCTTCCCAGAGGAGGTTAATGTTTTTCGGGACTGCTGCACCACTATTCCCAGCCTCTCCTGCATAAGAGTACGAATGGCTTCTAGTTTGTAAAGATCCCGAATCACTGCTCCTCATGTCTGGGAAATGTATTTCAAGAACAGTTGACACGGTCTTGGGTATCCTGTCAGGTGGCTGAGAAGTGAATAATGCAAGGATTATCACAACTGTGCCTCTTGGGTTGTATCGCCTTCAGTGATTATTTTAGGACTTGTATTTGTGCATATTAAATAAAAATCCAGGAACAACAGACAAATGCAGAAATGTTGATTTTACAAAATTTGCCTATTTTGCAAATTAATTCCTATTCTCTGTGCTGGGTTGGCTCACGTATGCCTGGTGAACTGATGGGTGTAGGAATTTGGTACCGCCTTGTACTGATTACCAGTGGCAGCTGTGCACCTCCCAGTTCTGTCCAGAACAAGATGTCCAGGAAGGAATAAAGCTGGAAGAGGTCATGCAGGGAAATCTAAGCATCAGCCAGCCTCTGGGAGGCAATTTAGTCTGAACTACAGTGCTGAAGCTCTCAAGTCCTTGTGAGGCCAAGTGTTGAAAGAGAGACTTGAACGGGCTGAGCGTGTGTGTGATCAGGATGATGAGATGCAGCTATTCCAAATCTGCCCTGTATTTCCCTTTTCCTTTGTGTCCTCCCAGGTACCCCATATCATTATATATCTGGTGAAGTACCTAATTGACTTCTGGCCACCACGTGACTTGGAGCAGAAGCATCCTGCTGCAAAGGGAGGCTTTTATTATAATTGTTAGTATTTTCCTATTACTCTTTATGAATTTAAATCTTCTGTTTTCTAGACATGTGGTTCGGGTGAGGCCAAATCAACCCCAAAGGAGGGGGAAGAAGCAGTTATTCAGCCCCCCAGAGCAGAAGCAGCCCAACTAGAGGAGTTAGGCTGCTATTGACCCTGGGGCACTATGAACTGGTTTCTTCTTCTCCTTCTTGACTAACAGATTTGTGAGTTGGAGTAATTGAGGGAAGCTGTTTTAGTTCTCACCTAACCCAATGTTAACACTGGTTAAGCAGTGACAAGTGTCAGAGAAGTTGCAGGTGCATGTCAAGGATAGAAAGGTTAATGAATAACATGACAAAACTCTGGATATTATGGGATACCTGTCCAGGGCTGCTGCATGCTTGCTGGGCATTGAGCAGTTGATGTAAAATTGGTGGTTAAAAGCCCTTAAAACTTTGGATACCTTTGGGATAGGGAATGCCTTGTGCCTCTGCTTCTGGGTGAACCAAATTCTTTAATGTTCTTCTCCAGATTAACATAATATCCTGGTGGCAATCACAGTGTCTGTTTAGCTGGGTGAGTAATATTAGGAAGTACTTAATGTATTTTAGGGCACATTTAAAGTGGGATCTGGGAGGGCTATTGCCAGCTTCACCGGCAAGTGGAGACCAGTCTTGCTGCTTCAGAAAGTCTGGTCATATCAGAGCATTCAGAGTCAAGTATTGTTCCAAGTTATGAAGGTAACAGTCCTTTTAGGTTCAGTAGCTGTGGCTGAGTGGCTGTGAGTAGGATCAGAAATAATAATCCTACCAGAGAGCAGGAACTGGAGCCTCATCAGTGCAGGTTGTGTGTCAGACCTGTGTAGTGTGGCATTAAGCCAAGGCAAGGTTCATCATGATCTGCAGGAGTTAATATAAAACTAGATTAAGGGATCAGAGCTGATGAGTATCTTTCCTCCTCCTGGTATTCACAACCAATCAGAAATGCAGTATTGCCAGGGTTAATTTTGTTAGGGCCTAATGAGAGTGGAGCATTCCACTTAATCATGGCCTCAGACAGGTGTTTACTTTTCCTTGACAGGTTTGATTGACAAAGAGTTGTAAACCCATTATGGAGACATTTACATATGTAGGGGAACAAGCTTTGGACAGTTTATTTCTAATTGCCACATTTGTTATCTGGAAACGTTTAAGGTAGGGATGGGCAAGGCTTTATCTAGACCAGAGCATGCTTGTAGCACTGAGGCAGAATGCTTTGTTTGATTCCCTGCTTACTCAAACTGAGATAGACCAGAGGCTATGGAGAATTTCAAGCAATAGTTTGTGATAGTGATATATATGGGCAGTAGCCTCAGGATGTTTAATTGGAAATTCTATCTGTGGCTTTTCTTCCCAAGAAATAATACCCCTATTGGGATGAGCATTGCAGGCTCATAGAGGTGGGAGTCTGTCCACTGATTCTGTATTTTACCACTAATCCTAAGTAAGAGTGCAGCAAGGAATTATTCACAATTTGTATGTTTATAATATTATTAATATTTATTGAGAGTTTCTGGGGAACAAAAAAGACCCAGAGATCAGCATAAGGTTCCTCTTCTAGATACACTGGAAGAAAAAGGTTGCCTCTCTGAAGACTACAGACTAGTTAAGCGGAGTTTGAGGCTTATTTTCCTTTTATCCTAGAAAATCCAATAAATCCAGTAAATTCTTTCAGTGTGGTCTTCCAAGAGTTTTTCAACTTCGTCTGACTCACAGATTATTTGAGTGCCATTATAGACTAGGGTCAAACAAGTTAATTCCCAAAACAGTATGCTGCCCTGTTTTCAAACTGTGCTAATCAGGGTTTTGAGTCAAAGCATGGTAGTTTGCTTAGTGAAATTATTTTCCTGTTAGAAAATTACAAATAGGCTCTGACTATTCCTACTGGCCTCAGACACTGAGGCACACACACATCACATGTGTGCAAAGCCCCTGGGGACGTGCTCAATGGGATCAGGGCACTGCTGGGGGCTTGGTTCTCAGCTCCCAAGATTGAACTCAGAAAATGAGCTGGCTCTGAAGCCTTATTTAAAAAAAAATAATAATAAAAAATTGCTGCAGTTGCATTTACACCTCCATTGGGAGTGAGGGAGGGCTGCATGGAGCTCATCCGATCTGAAATTCCGTGTCCTTTCCCAAAGGAGACATTTGGTGGAGTTATTGGGTTACCTCTCCCCCTCACCTTTTTGTAATTCACTCCTGTTTACTTTTTCTCCTCCTTTCCCCAAGTTTATTACAGCTGCTTGGGCAGAGGAAATGAATTAACATAATTTACTGGTTTTAGAGCAAGACACATTCCCTGCATGTACGTATGCACACGCAGCTGCCCTCCCAGTGCCGTGCAGAGGAGCGTGTTTACAGAGTCTGGGTCCATTTAGGGAGAACAATACCCCGATTATGGAGGACAGCCTTTTATTCCCAGAAACCAGAAGGAACCACTTGCCTAAAGTAGCTACTGCCCCTTGAAGGCACAGGCGTGCGAGCTGCTGGAATAGGGAATAAATCTGTTGTAGACACAAACCGGCAGCATTGTTCACGGCGGAAGTTGATTTAGGGCTGGGGGTGAGAAATGGTCTCACGACAAACCAAGCACCAAGTTTAAGATCTAGCAGTGTGCAGATAGGTGTTGTGGTTGCCAATCCAATTTCTGAGTAATAGCTGTAAGATTTGTGTTTAGTCTGAAGTGAGGGGAGACCTCGTTGGTCTCTACAGCAGCGGGGACGGTGTCAATCTCTTTTCTCAGATGACAAGTGTACGCAAGGAAACAGGCTCAAGTTGCACCAAGGGAGGTTTATATTAGATATTAGGAAGAATTTTGCCACAATGATTGTGCTCAAGCATTGAAGCAGGCTGCTCAGGGCGATGGCAGAGTCCCCATCCCTGGAGGTATTTAAAACATGTGGATGTGGCACTAAGGGGTTAGTGGCAGGATTAGGTAGATCAGATTGATGGTTGGCTTTAGTGATCCTGAAGGTTTCTTCCAACCTAGATGATTCTATGATTTAAAAGGGAGTTATTTGGTGCTTTCTGAGCTAGTAAGGCTCTAGGGAGTCTGGGTGGAAAGGTGGCAAATGAGCCTCCAACAATACTTGGATCACTTCTTGGATCACTACAGCTGATCACTTCTAATTGCAATCATGCACCTGTTACTGGCAGATAATGCTGGAGCCATGTCATGTGGAGCATTTGCTTCATGGGATTTTTGGGAAAGGTCAAGCATTTGATTGCTGTCCTGCTAAATTGAATCATTAGCAGCACAAATAGGACCCCCTTCTCTGCCCAATTACAGCTGCTTGGCTCCTGGCAGTAAATGCTTCTCAGGTGTGAAATCATGGCAGCTGAAGACAGAATAAATTGATTCCAGCACCACCCTGCCCTTCTTTTGCATTGCTCCTTGGATGTCTCTTGTGCTGGTGTGAAGTTCTCCTGGCCTTGCTGTTAGGTGTTCTGGGAAGTTGGAGCCAGCATAGAAAAGAATGCGGTAAGTGAACTATAGCCTGAGCTTATGGATATCAGTATGACTATAGGCAGCAAAACCTTTCCCTTCTTTTTTTGCGGCAGGAGGGCTCTGGACTTTGGAGGAGTAGGCCTTTATGTGAACATTTATTGCGTAGCCCCTGAGGAGTGTAAAATGCAGTAGGGTCCATGAGGTCCATGGTTTGTCTTGGTAGGAGGGTGGTTCATTTTTGACTCTTCTGTACTGGGACTCAGACTACATCAGGACAGTCTTCTCTTTATGCTGCTCGGCTTGTGTTCATGTTGTTGCTGTCTTTGCTGTACCCTGGCTTTCCCTTGCTCTCAGTTCTCATCTCAAATATGTTTCATCCCTCTGTGTTCCCTCGGTTATGTTTCCATGGTGTTTTAAGTCACAGGTGCTGTATGTTTTGTCCCAAGAAGCCCCAGAGAAGGCCAAAATCACAAAGGAATGAAATGTATGTTCTCCGAAATGGTCTATCTTTGTTCTCTCTTTTGGACAAATGTAGCTCTCTTTCTTTCTCACTAAAAACAAACAAACAAAAAACCCCACCACCCTAAAAGACAGCCCCAACACAAAATAGCTTGAGCTGGACTTCTAAGAACTGACTAAGAATGCAAAGGCCTGTGGTCCTGCACCCTGGAGACAGTAATCGAAATAACAGTGTAGAAGAACAAACCTGAATTAATTTTAACATCGTCTTGATGACAGTCTTTTTGTTCATGTTCTTATGCAGTCTCTGCAAGACTAATACATATAATGCATTTAATTGTTAAATGCAAAACAGAAAAGACAACCAAACAAACAAAAAATACAGAAACTCCATTATGAGTTGAAGATGAAAAGTGCACCAAAATAATTGAAAGAGCTTTGTTTTGTAAGTATCCCTGCTTAAAACCGGAGCTTGGCCATCTTTCTGTGGCATGTGTTGGATGATATTTTGCTACTGGACAGAGATATTAAGGCAGAGCTGGAGGAAGAAGACAGCATTTATTTTATTTTGCTCTTGGAATATGTGTCAGCAAGTGTGTCAGGTAGGTTTTGGTTTATGCAAGACAGCATAACGCACAGTTGTTTTTATAGGTAGTGTAACACTTTAGTCCTAGGGGTTTAGTGCCCAGAAGATCTAGTTGCGTACAAAGTGGTACAAAAATGGTGGAACAGGTGCAGAGGTGCAGCCTATGCATGCACTGAGGGGTTTGTACTGCACACTTATGTGATTTGTATTCAGTGACCGCAATTCCACTCTTGCCTTCTCTGCTGAGTGCAAAGTTGGTAGATTTTAGGGAGAGTTTTGCATTATGCCGTGATTATTTTTGATGATACTTGTGGTGAGATTCCTTGAAAGGAGGGGAAAAAAAAAAAAAACAATTACAGATTTTTCAGGTAGCAGCAAAGTGTTTGCATGCTAACAAACAAGTTCTGCCTGCACCCAAGCATTACTCCGTGTCCTGCTGGAGCCCACCGTGGTTTCTGTTCCCTCCTGGAGCAGAGCAAAGAAATGCCAGCCTCAAATTTTGGAATCCTACAGAGGGAAAAAGCATTGAGAAACACCAGTTTCCACATGTACACACAAAAAGAGAGGTTCTTCAAAAAGATTTCATTTTGCTTGGAAAGGCTGTGGTGGCTGTTGAAAGGGCATTTGGGTGGAAAAGGGCCAAGCAGCCCTAGGCATAACCAACACCCTCAATTGAGAAATATTTTCAAACAGCGATGTTGTTAAGAAGTAATTAAAGTCAAATAAAACAAGGAAAATAATTTATGACATGTACTTGAATTCATCCTGGTTTGAATCCACTGAAACTCATGTAGCGTGACACTGGAGACGTGCAAGGGGAAGAACAAAAACAAGTCTTTCAATGCACTTTTGTAACTATAGAAGTTTCTGACCTCATACATCATTTCAACCAAGTGTTTAAGCACAGACTTACTATTAAGCACCCTAGAATCCCTTTTATTCAAAGAAATGCTTGTGGAGAACCCATTACATTGCTTATTCGAAATGTGGAGGACCTAAGCATAGGTTGAAGTGGTAGCAATTATTTTGGGAGGTTTCTGACCCTGTTGGTTTTTTCTTTTCCATTAAAATAAGTTTTCTAGAATCATGGAAACTAGGGAAATAGTTCAATTTTCAAGTTGGGGGGGGGGGGAGGGAGGGGGTGACGACAGTGGGGAAAGAGACCGCAAGTCTTGAGAGTTCTGGAGGATGGATAGAAAATATGAGTTGTGCAGCGTTAGGCAGCAGAAGAAAAATATGGAAGTAACTTTTTTTATAACTTCTTTAAACCAATCGTACTATTTGAGCTATCTTGGTTGAAATGTGGAAGAGGAAAAAGAGAAGAAAACACTTCTGGTGGCCAACTGTGTCACTTCAATTTTTGCTAGTTCTCGAGGAAGATTTGTGAGGATGGTCCATGGGGGAAAGGTTCAGGTCAGGGGTAGAAATCTGCTTGCCCCATGTCGGAGGCATTTATAATGCCAGGACAGCTCTCTGGAGAGTGTCCATCTGTCTGTCCTTTCCTCTGGGGTTGACAAGAGGCAGACAGCCTCCCCACGGCTGCTCCCTCTGTCATGTTACAAATGAGATGCTGAAATGCAGCCCTTGGCCTTGAGACAGCTCTTCTCTTTCTTGTTCATTCTGCCCATCAATTAATGTCACATAAAGGTGTTTTATAACTATTTTATAACTTTTTAAAGAGCGAGACCCTTGTGAGGGGAAGTCCAACCCCTGTGCAGGGTGGCTGCCAAAATCTGTGTGTGGGAAGTTATGCTCAGGAGCTCTGCTTGTGGCGGCTTACCAACCAGAATGAAAAAACAGTACCCTAGCATCTAAGTTCTTCAGCAGATAGTTTATCTGTAAAGAGAGGATCTTGTAAGTGAGGGTAGAGAAAATCCAACTTTTCCTGTCTCAGCAGGGCAGTAGTACTTAACACCAGTGTGGAAGTGGTCCTCTATCTTTGCCCAGTTCTGATGCACTTGGTAGTTCTTTGAAATTGTTGGAGTGAGTCTGGTGGGGGCCATAAGTATGCACAGAGACTGGAGTATAGGGATGATAGCCTGGCAAAGAGAAGATTCTGGGGAAGCTTTACTGTGGCTGTTCAGGACCTGAGTGGTCGTGAAGGAAATCTGGAAGGGGACCCTTTACCAGAGGGAGTAGTAATGGGACAAGAGGGAACAGCTTTAAGCTTCTTTAAAAAAAATAAATAAAAGAAAAAATTAAATTAGGTATAAGGAAGAAATTCTTCACTATGAGGATGGTGGTGAGGCACTGGCATAGGCTGCCCGGAGAAGCCATGGCTAAACCTTCCCTGGAGCTACTCAAGGCCAGGTTGGATGGAGCTTTGGGCAACATGGTCTGGTGGGAGGCGTCCCTACCCACTGCAGGGGGCTGAGACTGGATGGGCTTTAAAGTTTCTGCCAAGCCATGAATCTCTGATCTCTCCCTATGCCAGTACAATGAGAGCAGGCAGTGCTGCAAGTCATTGTTCACTCTTGTAGCTCTTGGCCTGTGCAGTGGATGTGAAGCACAAGGAGTGAATTACAAAAAAATAATTACAAATCATGCAACGTGTTTCCTGATGGAGAATGGCAAGATGATGGCAGAGGCTTTCAGGCTTACCCGCTTCCCATCTCCTCTTCAGCCAACTTCCAGCAATTTGGCTGCCTGTTTTCTTAGGAAACAGCTCCCATCCAAAGGCTACTGAATTTTTCTTAAAGGCTGGTTTCTGTTAGAGCTGATAAGGCAGCAGCCAGTCTACAAAGATAACACAGGCCATTGAGGCTTCTTGGTTTTGTCTTTATTTGGGTTTCTTAGCAAGTATTTGACACATGTTGAGAGCCTCTGGAGATTTTGGGTTTGGTGAATTTTCCCTCTGTCTTTCTCTTTGTTTTTGGTCTGAAAATACTTCTAGGGTGGTTTTGGAGTATTTAAAAGAAAAAAAAAAAAGTGCTAATGGAGTTTGTGAATTAGCAGTGTTTGCTAAAGAGAGTAGGACAGGTGGGCACCAAAGGAGGCTCTGGCTCCTGTCTTGTGATAGTCTCAGCTGGAGATACTGCCTTGGCCACAGTTTGAAAGGGGTAAGAAGCAATACAGTGCCCAGCATTGGCAAAACATGTCTTGGTGTAGAAAAGCTTGTAATTGATCACCTTTTCAACTCACTCTGCCTCCAACTCCAGCTTTCCTTTTCCTAAAGTGTTGTCCCTATTTGGGCTGTTGGATTTTGTTACTGTGAAAGGGACTGTTTATGCTTGGCTTATGTAAACCAGAAAATAAGCTTTTCCAGCTAAAGCTGATTAACCTGTTGATAATAATAGTCTGGTTTTCACCCAAGCAAGCCCTTAGTGGCATAAGGTATCCTTGAATCTTTGTTATGAACCTGCTACATCCCAGCTTGCCCACTGCCTGTGGCAACTTTGTGGATCATTGTGAGACATATTAGGAAGTCCGGCAGGAAATCCCACCAAAAAAACCCACCCAAATAATTCATGGCACATCCCTCAATGCTGGGTTATTTACCTGCTTTTTCTTGTGGGGAGCTCAAGTGGTTTGCACAAAGCATGCTGTTATTTTTTGATATTAATATATGTTATTTTCTCAGTGGTGTTTCACCGTGGTTGGAATTACAATGCCAAACACAAGTTCCTGCTTTCGAGTTTCGATGCAATGAGCGTGCCTTCATGAAGCTTCACAACAGTGCTTATGGGGATGTGTTTCATGCCTGTAGTATCATGCAGGCATCCTCATCCAGAAAGTCAGAGCAGTGTGGGAGTGGTGTTTTTGTTACGCGCTTCTGCCCAGCCAACCTTTAATGCAACCTGTCGCATATGAAATTAATTTCAAACGTGCATTTGCTCTCAAAGTAGTGTTCTTCACACCAGAAATGTATAACAGTAGAAAAAACCACAGCCAGATGTCTATATTTATAGAAAACTGGCACGTTCTGTCTGGTGATGACAGAACATTTTGGTGTATTTATGAAGCGCTCATGTTTTTAGAAATAGAGAAATCCAGTCAATATCAGTAGAACTATTCATCAGACTTCTTGCTTTTTTTTTCTTCTTAATTTTAACCAGAGGAACATGTTTCTTTAGTTGATGTAGAAGAAAAAAAGAAAGTTGGCCCCACCTTCCTGTCACCACTGGGTCTTTCTCTTTCAACTTCTTAAATGTATTAATTTTAGAGAGGCATATCTGGTTTTAAACTAGTTGTTACCAGCATCGTGCAGTGTTGATCATGTTCTTCAACATCAGGCATTTTTAACTGAGAAGTAACTGTTCATAGAGCCAAAGGAGTGATCTCTACTCCAAAGATGGATCTTGCTGCATTTTATTTTTTGTTTGTTTGTTTTGAGAGTAAAGTTTTGCATAGCTGCTACTTGTTTGCTTTGTTACCATGCAGAACTTCTCACGCTGGGATCTGAGTGGATTGGAGGTAAATTTGGATCAAGCCAGAGGTGTTGGAGGGTGCTGGAGACCAGGGGGTTCTAGTTTGAACCCATCAGAAATTGTGTCCTCGAGACTGTTCCACTCTGTGGCAAACTCCTAACAGCTAAATCGAACAACTTGATGCCTCAGTTCAGCCATATGTCAAGGCTTTGGTTTATATACCTGACATAGATACAGGAGTTTTCAGAATTAAAATCTGCAGAGATTTCCACAGTTGTTGGTCAGAAGATACATTTTGAGACCAAGAATGCTTACTTGGCAGTACATGAATTTAAGGGATTTTTTGGTAGATATCCTTAAGTATTAGTGTAATGAATGAGGAGCTGTAGAGAAATATAAGCGAAGGGGCTCCTTCTGGGATTTGCTATTAGAACGCAATTGCTAATCTGTGCAATCTACAAATCAAGTTAATTGGGTTTGCTCAGGCTGTTTCTTTCACAATTGCTAAGCACAGTAGCTTGAAGGCAGTGGGGGTTTGGCCTCCCAATCTTTGCTGCATATTTGTTTTTACAGAAAATGCCTTTGATACATGTAAGTTATATTTCCGTGCATTACAAATGATAGATTCCTCCCCCATATCCTGTGACAGCCTTCCCTGGAGACAGACAGTCTGTGTTGTTTTAGCAAGATGAAGAAAGATTAACGGGAAAAGTTTTGCTAGTGTTTGTGAAGACTTGGAGCAAAAGGGAAAGGTTTGGACTGAGGATTTAGACAGGAGGAAAAAGTGTTTCTGCAAACTGCTGCCTGCACTCTGTGCTCCTCTCACTGGCGAAGAGCACCAGGACAGTCCCAATGAGCCAAAGGGAGCAGGGCTAATGTACATTTGCTCCTTCAATGGTAAGCTGTGGTTGGGAGCTTCAAACATGAGCTAATTTCTCTGTGTGTAGTATTGTATGTATTTGGGAAAGGGATGGCTGTTCTTCCACTAATAATCAGTTTGTTCCCCAGAATTAATAGGTCTTGCAGCTCACTTATCACCAGCAGGAACTGGTATTGGTATCTAGAGCAGAAGGGGCTCGAAGCATTTACATGAAACCTTGCATGATGTTTTCTTTGCAGAGCATGAACAGAACATAAAACGAATCAGTAAATCAGGTTGAAACAGTTCTGTTCACTGAAAATAACATCATTTCACAGTGACCCTGAAAGCATGGCGTTTCATTTTGAAGCATCCTATCAGAAGATTTGTAGCTGGATTCAGGAGGAGAAGCTGGAAAAGAAAAACTTCCCTCTCTGTCCTTGGTTACAAGGCTGGTGATGCACATCAAGGACTTGGTGGCCTTCTCCAGGGTTAGCTATAGGTCGGTATAGCAGTTTCTGCTTTGTGAGAGTGGGAGAAGATGGGCATGATGGCCGTCATGATAGGGAGCAGTGACAAAACGTGCTCTGTGCAGAGCTCCAATTGTCCCTGCTCTGCTGTAGATCACTTGTGATTCATTTCTCTTAATTTTGAGGGGATTCTTGATAGTTCCTGGCCTCTTTTAATGTTAATAGATACATGAGTAGGATTTGTTCAGCCCAATCTATCTGTTTACCTGTATTAAAATGAGATGCATCATGCCTGAAAGCACCTCTTTGTTCTCAAGAGCTGTAAAGGAAAGCAATACAACCTTCAAGTGCCTCCACTGTGTCTGAAATTAGAGATGAAGTAGTGGTTGATGAGCTGGTTCTGTGTGTGATGGTAGAAATTAGGAATGTCATCTTGGAAGTGGAAGGGGTAACCCTCATTTAAATCCAACAAGTGTGAACTCACCCTCAGGCTGCAGTAAATGTTGGTAAAGTATTAATATATAAGCCACCCCATTTCCTTACACAGGCAAAACTTATCCTTATGCCATGAGATTCAGCTCTTTGCAGAAGGCTCAGGTACCGCAAAAGCTCTTAAGGGCTCATGCAGGAGGCCAGGGCTTCGCAGATTTTATGCTCTCTATCTGCCTGCACAGAGAGGTGTTACTCTAAGTAAGTTCATTACCCTGGATTGTTTGTTTAACACCTTTCTTCTGCCTCTGGAAGAAGCCTTGTTCCAAGTCCTAAATCTGCGTTATCTTCTGCTCCCTTGATGTAATTGGGGATTTGAGGATTAGAGGATTGGAGCCAATGCCATCGCTGCTGTTCTGCATTTTTTGGAATGTGAGGGAAGAGGCTGGGGGTGGCAGATTTCTTGTATGTGCAGTTTATTGGTGTGTCTTAGGTAAAGTTTTATTGCCTTGCTAAAAGATGTTGAGCTCTATGATTTATTAGCACTGCCGCAGAGTCTTTATAAATGATTATTTCACATTCCATGAGATCTTAGTGAGTCCTGCCCATGGTAAGGTCAAAACGAAGGGGTATTTGACATAGTACTGCTTTACTTACAATAACAACTGATAATGAGCCTAGAAAATAAGTCAGTCTCTTTGCAGGGCACGTTATCTGGAAGCAAATATCAACACAGCCTTCCAAAGAGAACTGTTGACCCTTTGCTACATGTTGTCAGATCTGTAAGAAGCGCCTGGCAAATCTGCATGTATGCACGTGCTTGGAAGTGCTTTTACTTGCTATGGAACAGCCATACCAGTATTAGTAATTATCCCTGGCAAGTTCGGTACCTTCTACAAACCATGCAGGAAATGGTTGGTTGGTTGGGAATGACCATACCCAGTTGGCATATAAATGAATTTGAAAACATTTGTTTTCTAGAGATGCTCTAGTATACTCTGTGGCTCACTTGGTGCTTTCCAGAGTGAAGGGTCAAGTCCCTACACCAGGGATGGATAGTCTCAGATTCACACCTGATATAGTCTGGTTCTTGGACTATTTCTGCTGCATGTTCAGATGGCTTTTGTTTGGGCTACAAATTCTACATTGCTACAATGCTGGAGCAACTGAAGCTTTAATGAAATTAGTAATTATTGCAGCTTTCTTAATAATAATAATAATAAAAATATTATGGAGCAGAGAGCTTCATTTTGCATTATTGCCATCTAGCATTGTTAACTGGGTCTTGCATTTGACCTTGCAGATTTGCTTGGGCCAGTTTGGAAGGACATGCTGTCCATGGGTCAGCCTTGCAGCATCTGCACTAGAAGAGATAATTCAGCAGTTGCATCATCTGCTAGCTCTCCCCTGCTTCCAAAGGGGGTTTTATAATGTTTTGCTAATTTTTCTTAGGCTACTTGTGGCCAATTGAAGGCATTCCTTGTCAGTTGTTCGTGAGGAGAAATGTTAGATTACAGCTTTTCTTCCTGGAATCAGTGAAGCTGATGCCTTGGATCCTCTTCTGCAGATAAGATTAAGAGCGCTGTAATCAGCATGCTCCTGCCAGTGGTTTTGACAAGCTTAGGGGGTAACTGCAGAGAGGCTGTTTTGGATAATGAGAAATTTTTTGAAAGTTTTCCCATATCATTTGTCAAGCACCTCTTTCTGGTGGGAACTGGAAGAAGAGGCTTTCCTTTACATATATATATATTATATATAATATACACACACACACACACACACACACTGCATTGTTTCTTTAGCTGGCAGCAGCTGTGAAGGTTGCTGCTGAGAAGGCATTTGTTTGAAGCACTAAAGAAAGTTTCTTCATGTTCCCATTGATACTGAACATGAAGCTGGGATATTGGTGGTTTCTTATTCTGTTGCTTTCAGCATTTTAGTTTTTGTATCATGGAGGTCAGGACTTCATGTTTACATTCGCTGCATTGAAGGAGGAAGGTGTTGTGTAGTGTTTTTTGGCTCTTTTTGGCTGTCCCAGTCTGCTGTCGCCAAAGCACTGCAGAGGCTTTCTGCAGGGGATATTTTCAGTAGCCATTTTTATAGGGAACTTGTCTGATAGTGAATGAACTCCAAGGGGCAAACCTGAGCCCCAAAAGGACAGATATCTCCCTGACGTCAGGAGCAGCGCGCGTTTACACCACTGTTTTTACTTTTTTTGGGTCTATAATTAAACAGGCAAAATCATCCAATCCATACATCCAGAGGTGTATTTCGGACTCCCTAATAGTTGATGCAAACTCAATGTTTTAAAGCAGAAAATGTATCTGAAAAGAAACCTGAAGTGATGTGAAAGTCACACTCTTCAAAGAAAAATGCCACCCCGTTTTTTCCTTGTGGTCCTGGAAAGGGTTTTATCTTGTGCAAAATGCATTTTCCCCTCTGCCCCCTCCCCTTGCCCAGTGCTGTAAGCCTGCTTTTGTTAGGCTGCTGTTGTGGAGCTAAATCCTGGAAACGTAATTTATTCAAAGTGTTCCGCACACATGTAAATGGGCAAAACTTATTGATAGCTGAGTTAAAGTATCTCTTTCTTCTGCATAACAAGGCACTTTTTGCTGAATCTTTCAGCCACCGGCTTTGTTCCTCAGATGAATGAAAAGAGCTTATGGAAGGAAAACAGGCAGACAGTGAAAATGCCTCTGGTGCACGTTGTGTGTTTGCACAAGAAACATGCAGAGGGATGTACAGAGCAGCAGCACCTCTCCCCATGCACGTATCCCCATTGCATCAGAAGGTGCCCACGTAGCACACAAACCCAGCAAATGCGTGTTGGATAGAAGATGAGCTGCTGTGGCTGCATATATGAGCACGATGTGAATGTGTTCCTCTGAAAATCTCCAAGCGTTCCTGTGTCCACCTTTTAACTGTGTAAAATAACAATCCCCTAAAGGATCTTGGTATTCATGTATTAAATTCTGAGCACACAGCAAACTCAGCTGAACTTTCTGCTGCTTAAGCAATACTCTTTCCTCCTCCATACAAAGCTTTGAATTAGCTAATTAAAATCTAGCTGAGAGAGGGAACAGTCTGCAATGTAGTGAACTCACCAGATTTCTGAGGTCATTGCTGGTACAGAGTTCCCCCACTCTGTCCCATGAAAAGATTTTTAAGTATTCATTGGAAATCTCCCATGGATTTAACTTCTTCCTTTGTTTTGCTTTGCAGTAAAAGCTTGATTGAAAGTGGCTGTGGCAGCAGTAATGCCTGGCTGAGTTTGGAGAAAACAAGCTCTAGGCCCATTTAGACGTTTCATTTGAAAGCAGTTTCCATTATCTCCTATTAGATGTGGTTAGTAAGTAGCAGAGTGAATGCATATGTGTGTTCATCCATTATGACTTCTTTATCAATTTTGTTTTTATTTTTTATCACTTTTTTTTTACAAGAGGTGGGAATTATTTTATATATAAATTAATGTCTAGTGAACTTGGATCCATTTTTCTAGGGATAAAGTTTGACAGAAATCCTGGGAGTATTAAAGCAATTGATTCCAGAGTTCAAATACAATTTATTCTACTCTGTGCATCCATCTGTTTGAATTTCTTCAGCATTCCATGAAAGACAACTGAAGATAATTTGGGATTTGTTCCCCTCTAAATTTTTTTTTGTTTGTTTTTTACACTTATAAAACTTAGAATTACATACTAGTATTTAAAGTACAAATTAGGGTTAACTGATCAAAGCTGCCCTGTGTTTTATTAAACATCTTGCTTTCTGGACCTTATTTAACACAGGATGATGACAAGAGGAACAGTTCTGCATGGGCAGCACAGCTCCACTGGCTCAGCGATATTGGAGGAAGATTTTTACTTTCCTATAGCGAAAGGAAAATACATCAAAACATGAAACAGAGTACTTATTTATTGCAGGACATGGCTGGAAATGTTTGTCTTCAAGCCAATAGGGCATATGGAGGCAGTACCAGCTTCTTCAGCACATCTTATTTTGCTAAGCAGGGAATTAATTGCCCAGGGGAAGTTCTTCCCTCTCAGTGTTAGGACAAATAACAATTTGTCAGCAGAAGAAGCTGCATGTAAAAGTCATATTTTTGGGTGTTTCTTTCTGGAAGCCCTTCTCTTTTCATGTCCCCTCCTGATTCCAGCTCCTCTGGCTGCACTGAGCCAGCAGGGTTTATGATACAACTGAAAAATGCAACAAAACATCTGCTGGATTCTACTGAATGATCCAAGGGATGGAACACCTTCCCTACAAGGACAGGGTGAGAGAGTTTGACTTCAGCCTGGAGAAGAGAAGGCTCTAGCATTTTAATATCTGAAGGGGTTCTGCCAGAAAGAAGCTGACAGACCATTTAGCAGGGTCTGTCGTGACAGGAAAAGGGGAAATGGTTTCAAACTAAAAGAAGAGAGATTTAGACTGAATATGTGGAAGTTTGTTGTTGCTTGGTTGATTTGTTTTGTTCTTTTACAATAAAGGTAGTGAGGCACTGAAACAGGCTGCCCAGAGGAGTGGTGGATGCCCCATCCTTGGTGATGCCCAAGGCCAGCACCTGATGGAGCTGTAGGTGTTCATGTTTACTGAAGGGGTGTTGGATTACAGATAGCCTTTAAAGATCCCTCCCAACTCAAATGCTTCTATCATTCTATAATTAATGACCTAAATCTTCCTTCTTACGATGTCAATACCTAGAAAGTAATAACACTTTAAGGGTAAGAAAATGTCATCTTGGTTTTTTTTTTTTTTTTTTTTTTTGCTTAGCTTTTCTTGAAGTTGGAGTTCCTTGTACCTGTGGTCTGCTTTTCTGTCCTCTGGCTCCTACCAGTGAAGTTCATATGGAAGTGTCACAAACTAGAAATGTATTTGAACAAAGAACAAGCCGTGTGCCTGCTCAGAGTTGACAGTTGAATCAAAGCATCCTTGTGGTGATGGTGGGAGAATCTGCTTGCTCTTTGCAATTTGAACTTATGTTTGGAAAAGTTTCCAATGCTTCCAGGGTCCACCTGAGGTGGTAGGAAGGAAGGAGTCCTTCATAGTTCATAGTTGAATTGTATGACCCCCAAGGTAATTTCTGTCCTCTGTTGTAACTTTTCCTTACAGGTCATTTTTGTCTTGAGCAGGAAAGGAGAAATTGAGAATCCATTAGGCCTTGTTCACCACTGTCACGAAACGTCCTGAGTCCAAAGGCTACTTTTGAATTGGGTGGGGTTTCAGTTAAGGATTTAAGTATGCTGAACAAAGCAAAGGGCTTTGGCAAGAGGCAATAATCCAGAAGGGCCTCCCAAACTCTTTGTGATGGATGTTAGTCCTAGCCTGGTGTAACGGGCAAAAAGATGACTGAGTTCTATGTTGTATGTTTGACTTTTAGGCTCTGTCAGGAGCGAGGCTCATGGGCAGGCCAAGCAATGTGCTGTGTGGATTAATTTTAAATTAGCCAAAATAGAATTATTTATTGAAGCCTCATTTCTCAGGAGGGTGTTGGTGCCGTCGAGCTTGGATGTGGCCTGCACGCAGGACTCCTCTTAGCGTTATGAGCGCGGCTGTGAAATTAACCATTTAACCATGTAATGACTTTTTAAATTTAATCTTCAAAAAATGCAGTTTATGCTGAAGTGTCAGGAGTGTTGAGGGTTCTAATGACGTTTCTTTGGCACATTTCCTGCTCAGTTGTGGTCCTCTCCACTCCTACATCCCTTGGCCTGCAACTGTGTGGAGGTCCCATTGGCAGCTTTGCAATGACCTTGTGAGCCTGTCTGCTTCTCATGGAGCCAGGTCCAAGCTTAGCCTGGGTCTGTCCAACTTCTTGGCTTGCTTCAACCATCATGCCTGGCATTGGCCCTGCTGCTGTCACAGACACCAGGAGTATTATCTCTGGAGCTAGTGTCTGATGAGGCCATCATGAGGCAGGAGCACTTACTGGAAAATGATTCATACTAATTAGATGGCTTGAAGGCTTCTTGTGGAGCAGTAGGAGGGAAGGCACAGAGGTCAGTCATCTTTATTCTTCAAAAAGCCATCGTCACCTGATAAAGATTCAACTGCCTTAGGTTTTGAAGAGGATGTTTCATGCTGCTTCAGCCAAAGCAGGGAGTGAAGACTTCAATCCTGTGACCTTTGTTCTCTAAAGAGCGTGTCAAGTTTTGGCTGTGCTGCTGGCCTTGACTTTTAATTGTTGAAGAGGATGTGAAATCAGCCCTGAGCTTTTGTGCTGCAGCTTACCCGGTGAGAGAGGGGAAGTGCTGTGCTTCTCCGCACACCGCTGCCACAATTTAATTGGAAAAAAAACATAACCCCTTGCTTCCCCCAAATAATGAGCTACCTCTAAATAGCAAAAAATTAAAACAAAAGAAAAAAATGACTGTCAGGGAGTGTAAATTTGATTATATTAAAATAATGTTATAACCAGAATGAAAAAACAAACAAACAAAAACCACTAATGTTGCATTAGGAGTTCATTTTGCATGTTTTCAGCCTAAATTCCAAATCCATGTGTTGTGCCAGCATCCCATTGGCTTCCTTTGTGGCATGCTCTTGCAAAGGGTCAGAATTAGGGCTGGCAAAGCTTTCTAATTGCACTTGATGGTTCAGACACAGTTCTCTCCCCACTGTGATCCAACTAAAGCCAGTGTCCAGGTGCTGCAGTGGGAGAATGCAAATGGGGTGGGTTTGTAAGGTCTGGTATGACTATACCTACCAGGATTTGCAGAAAGGGATTTCTTCTGCAGGAAGATCAATACTAAGTTCTTAAAGATGTTTTTTTCCGCCTCACTGGTTGCCCAACTTGTGTGTGTGAAAGAGATCTATGATTGTTTGTAATTTCCTTTAGAGGTGTATCTGTAAATGAGGTGTCCTCTGGGCCATGTAGTGCCATCCGTTATTACTCCATGAACATGCTTTGCTCTGATTATTTGGCGTTCCTGCTCCTTGTACAGGTATTTGCAACAAGGTCCTTGGAAAGTACCTGCCCATTAAAAAAACCTAACTTTCCTAGTCAGCATAAATGATATATGGCCCTTTTCTGGCTCTTTGGCCCTTTCAATCGACATAAAAGTGCTAGAGTAATGACTCAGAATTTCTGTACTTTTCTACAGAAATGAGTCAGATCTAGAAGGAACGTTCCCTTTCCTTCCCAGTATGGTGGCCATCTCACTCATAGGCAGTCACGTCTTGGCTGACCTCACCTAGGGTAGTCCCCAAATTGTTGACTAGTTACTATCTTGGTTTTGGGGTTGCTGAGATATGTCCTGCAGGGAATGGCACTCAGGAACTATCTTTTTTTTTTTTTTTTTCTTTTTTCCCCCCTCCTCTTGACAAATATCTGCTTATAACCTATGCTGCTTGTGTGGGTTATGTGATTTCCAAGCTGGCCTGGAGCCTAGAAGTGAACTCATAAGCCTCAAGGAGCAATAAGTGCTGCAGTGTTTTAACCAGCCCAGCCAAACAGTTTGTGTGTGTGTATAAAAGCACTTACAGCAGACTGGCTATCTGGAATGATAACCCACCTGGCCTTGCTCCATTCAATCATGTTATCAGCTGCAATTCTTTAGTCCCATCAGGAAAAAAAAAATGCCACACCAAACAAAGATATTTCCTCCTGGAATAGGATGTTTTAAACAGCATAAATGTTACCTGTAGTTGTGTGTCAGTAGAATAAGCATGTTTCCCTGGTTCCTCTCCCAGGTGCTGCCATTTTTACATTGCTTATACAACAGATATGTGTGTAATGAGTCTGGAGGTTCTCTAAGCAAAGTCTCTAACCTGTGGGTTGGAAACAACCTTTGTTTTATACTTGCATTGTGCTGTGCTATTTCTGCTCTGGAGATGCTGGGTTGGCTCCTCTGACAAACCAGGGAACTTGTAAAGATGTTGAATTGTTTTAGCATGAGCTGAAAGGACCTGTGAATGCTTCACAAGTCCATTAGGAGTGAAATGTCTGTCTTACTGTACCAGAGCAGTGTTGTATCTGGTAAGAGTGCAAGAAGCAGGCAGAAGGGAAAGGCAAGTTAATGTCTTAGCATTTTCCAAAGGTCTTTTAGAACTTTGGATCATAAGGTTGATTAGGGCTTTGATTTGTGGCCACCCTTATTTTACAGACACTGCACTCATCTATGACACCTGAAAAGCCTGTCAAATGATTTCCTTGTGGAGTAAGTGTGAGCTAGGAGAGTTTTCTGAAGTGCCTGCGTTGTCATGAGATGATCAGAGGGCTCTCTATACCTGCAGTAAAGGGAACTGAAGGGGAATAGTATGATTGTAGGCACCTGCATCATAGAAACCTAGGCAATGATAGATTTGGTTTCCCAAACACAGGTGAGTGATATGTGGGTGCTGTTGCCAAAAGGCCCTGCTATTCTACAAGATTTTAGGCATCTCACAGCATCTTATCTGCCAGCCCCATATGGATGACCTGGAGCATCTTGTGTTGCCAGAGATATCTCATGTTTAGAGCAACTCAAGGCTCTGAAGTTTGTAGAGTTGTCTCTTAGCCCCACCTCTACCCATGGTGCTGTCACCAATATATCCTAGTATGGTGGCAGTTTCATTTCAAAATACTTAGGCCTGTTTTATCCTGGTTTTTTGTGATCATTTCAAAAACTAAGGAATTGGGATTAAATCAAAACTCTTGACTCGCTTTTTAAAGTATTTTTCATTCCTAAAACAAAAACGTTTCTCCAGGGAAGTTCCATAGGCACTTTATGATAAAGTGCATTCAACAACCCCAAACCCTAGCAGGTCAAAAAAGTAACATTAGGAGAAATCATTCTGTTAAAACTGATCTAGTGAGTTGTGGGACTGATGTAAAGTAGCAGAACTCAGCTTTGGTGCCAGTGTTGGAAAATGCTGTTAAGCAGATCTCCAGAATTCCCCTTTTACTGACACTGTTCTGCCCTAATGAGCCCTTGAGCCATTGTAGCTTTTCTCTCCCAGTGCTGTGCACCATTTCTCAGAGAGACTTCTGCCAGTGCCGGAAAGGGAGACCGTGTTGGTTTGCTCAGAGTTGTCCTTGTGCATTTTCCTCCCTCTTGTTACTAAGATAAGGAGTCTGTGAAAGACTGTGCAAAGCACCATGTTGGTTTAATCAGTGCATGAGGGAGAAACTAGATATGCCCTGTTAGTGCAGTCACAGTGCAAGCATGAAATTAAGTGGAGGTGGGGGTGGATGCGCCTGAGAGAAGTGCAGTCCATCTCTCAGGCTTGTAGTTAGGAGTCCATGGAAAGTCCATGGATTGAGTCAATGTCCTTGCAGAAAGCCTCTTGGAATCTGGCAGACCTGGATTGCTGTGGCTTGCAATTATTGCACGATATAACTCAAAGTAAGTCATGCTGCAGTTTAGTGTGACAGTATCAAATAGCAGCTTGGGAGAACTTGCATGCTGATTACAGCTGGCGAGGAATGCCATCACTTTAAGAGGGGTGAAAAAGAAGTGAGAACTAAAAGGTTTCCTTTGTGCCTTGAGGGATGTGAGGATGGTGTTTTATCCCCCCCCCCCCATCACCCTGCAGATTAGTGGAGAGTTACACATGTTCAGTCCAAACATCTAAGCTGGAGGCTGCATGTTGACGTGGGATTTAATGCAACCTGCTAGTTAAATGCTTCTTCAAACTAGGGGGCCATGTGGTGGTGAATATCTCCTAGCCTCAATCACTGTAAAGCAGTGCTGTGTGCTACCAAATGGTTTTTGTTCTTCAGCTCGGTGCTGGCAGTGTGGTTGCATGTCTGTCACTGGTACTTTCAGCCTTCAGAAGCCAGTACTGCTGCCAAAAGAAGTGTTTCAGCCTGCCTGCATCCAATGGTCACATCTCAGCCCTGCTCTGTCTTGCACTTAGTGCTGCTGTAAACTGTTAATAATCTGACCCAAGTTAAAACCACTTTCAGCTTCAGTAGCAATTCAGGTCAATGCTGAGTAATTCCAGACCTTCTTTTCTCTTGTGGATGCAGGATGAGGCTAAATGAGTTAAATGTGGGCTGGGAATTCAGCCATTCCAGGATAAGTGTCTGGAAGTTCTATGCAGAGAAAAGAGATATCCTGGATACGTTCAGGTTGTATATTAGGAAGGCATTAGTGAGGCATTGGATCAGGCTTCCCAGGGAGGTGGTGGAGTTGCCATCCCTGGAAGTATTCAAGAAAGGTGGAGGTGTGATGTAAGGTGGTTAGTGGGCATGGTGGGGATGGGTTGATGGTTGGACTAGATGGTCGTGAAAGTGTTTTACAATCTCAGTGATTCTGTCATTCTTGTCAATCTCCCATCTTGATGCTGTAATGCACGTAATTCATGGGATCTTCTAATAGTTTTATCTATTAAAACCCTGTATTGCACCTGGCAGTGGATGGGTCTCAAAATGCTTAATAGAGATAAATGGCGACAAGGATGTTTATAGAAACAAGCTTCTGACATATGCTAAAAAAAAAAAATAAAAATATTTTCTCACTGCTGCTTTAACTGCAGTATCTTTGGTGAAATCATGCCTTGACTCTTTTGTCTTACTCACAGAGCTAACACAATAACTAAGAATGTTTCCGTCAGCCTTGATCAGACTGCTTACTGAGGGAAGGAGCTTTCTGCAGATTAGGGGATATGAAGTCATATGGCTGCATCACTTGTTCTGAATGGATTAAATATAGCCTCCCTTTTTCTACCTGCCTCTAGTCTAAAGACAGGTTAGAAAGCATGAGAAAGTAGCATGTATTGCTTTTGAATTGCCTTCCTGCTACTTTTCCAATTTGGGCTCATGGTGTTCCACAAGCCATGCAGCACGTCAGTCTCTAGTACAGGAGGCATTAACCCTGGGCAGGTGGGGTTAGCTTTGCTCTGAAGTGATCATGGAGTCATTAAGGTCAGAAAAGACCTGTAAGATCATCATCTCCAACCCCAACCCATCCCCACTATGCCCATTAACCGTGTCCCTCAGTGCCATGTCTCCATGCTTCTTGAATACCTCCAGGAATGGTA
This sequence comes from Lagopus muta, assembly GCF_023343835.1. Lineage (NCBI taxonomy): Eukaryota > Metazoa > Chordata > Aves > Galliformes > Phasianidae > Lagopus > Lagopus muta. The sequence continues at coordinate 65,368,856 of NC_064436.1, read as the reverse complement.
ACTCCCACCACTTCCATGGGCAGCCTGTTTCAACACTTCACCCCTCTTTCTGAGAAGAATTTTTTTCTGAAGTGTATAGATCCCTGCTGATCCTCCTGACCAGTGATCTATGCTGTTCTCCATCCTGGTCCCTCAAATTTTCCTTTCCTAGGCTCCTCACACGCATGGCAGTGCACTGTGAGGCTGTGCAGAGCTGTGTCCCTGCCGGAGGTGTGGGCATCCTGCCAGCTGCCCTGCTCCCTTTGGGCTGCCAAAGTCTGGGGCTGCTGTGAGAGGAAGCCTGTGCTGCTCCCGAAGGGAAAAGGAGAGTGAGCACTTTGTATCACTTGACAGGAAGGCCTCTGCTTGACAAAAGAGTGCTGCTGACAGGCTCCAAAAAGCAGCCCTGCGCTTGTGTTTCCTGAGTCAGCATGACATCCCAAGCTAGAGCATGGGGTTGAAAGAGATGGAAGTTGCAAGCAGGATCCTCAGGTATTCGCAGGCTTTGGCGGGTGGATAATTCCCAAAGGATGGATTTTTCCACCTGTCCCTTCCAGACTCTAGTTCCTGTGCACCAACTGGATCATCAGTGATGCTAGCAGCTTGGGAAGTACTTGCCAGATTTCTCTCTTCCCCTTTCACTCCCCCCGCCAAGAGCCTTGCACAGCAGTGAAGCAATCTGTGACATTCAGACAGCGGGAAGGGGAAGCTGCTGCAAAATAAAATAACAGCACCAGGAAGCGGCACCGTGCTCTTTCCCACTCCCAGCTGGGAAATGACAACACTTCATTCAGCTGCTCCAAGATTGTTGCAGCTCAGTCCTGGCTCAGCAGCACTGGCCGATAGCTTCCCTGGCTGCCCCAGCTCAGCACCGCCTGCCCAGTGGGCTCAGGGTGCCGGGAGGATGAGGCAAAGAGCTGCGTTAGCAGCAGGCACTGCACAACAGTACCTGGCAAAACATTTGCTTAGGTTTACAGCTTATGTGAAGATCCTGGAGGGTGTTTCCTTTATGTTTTAATTCCTGCTAGTTACATTTTTGCAGGAAATCCACAGCCCCCTACTTGCTTTTATGGGGGCTGTTACTTCTGTAGGCAGATCATGATGCAACGTCTTCCAGCCCAAATCCAGTGTGTAATATGTCACAGCAAGACTGCCTGGGGTCAGCTGTCCACTTGGACAGGTGCTGTGTGCATGCAGAGAGTTCTTTTCTTTCTTCCTCTCCTTCTCGTGGTAAATCAGCCCCTGGGTGCATGGAACTGCCACTGTAAACAGGTGTTTGAGTGCAGGGCACTGATCCTGCATTTTATATATGCTTTCTCTTTAATGTGTTTGAAATGGCAATAAAGGAGATAAACTTTCTTTCGTAACCTGCCCAGACTGATTGCCAACAGCCAGTTGGACTGTAGTCTGTAGATTGATGCTATTTGTTCCTGGGGTAATATAATCCTAAAATGAGAGACGCTTGGTTTTGTGGATGTTCAGGTTTGTTAGCACCAGTCTGACAGTCTAAAAAGGAGTGTATGATAAAGTGTGGGTATCATCTAACTGTAGGCACCAAATTTAGGTGTCTAAGTGAGGACTCTGAGTTGTGTCTACGCTGTCCATTAGCTGCACAGGAGGGTAAAGATAGACTGTGTAAATAGCTGCAGTCATTTGAGCTTATGGGGCAGCCTCTCAAGGGAAACAGTGCTGAAAGTGCTATTGCTTTAATGGTCAGAATTTCACTGGATGGTGCACCAACTGAAGTGTTCATGTGCTGACAAAATGCAAGAGCTCACAGTGAAGGGTTTCCTCTGTCATAACCCATTCCTGTTAGTCTGTGCCAGAGATGTATTCCTCCCTTCTCTAATTGCAAGCAATTCTTTCATAGCAATCTCAATTTTCCCTTCTGTATTGCTCTCTCCATTACTAAGACATCTGGGGAGGGGGAAAAAAAAATGAAAAAAAGGTCAACTTAGTATATGAGACCTGATGAACAGAGGCTGATGGCACTGGCTAAGCACCATTGACAGCAAAACTTAAAGTTCTCTAAAGCAGATTATTTGTTTATGTATGGCTGGAATGTAAAAATAAGGAAGTCAAAGCCTCCTTTGTTATCTGGACTCCTAAACCATGGATTTGCTGTGGATTTGATGCCTGTTCTCCTCATCTGAATCTTAGGGGATACAAAGGAGCCAGCACTTTTAATGGGATTTTGAGAGTTCTGGAGAATTTCTGTGTACTGTTTAAGAAATCCACAGTTTCAGCTTTGGTGAGATTGCGTGTGTCTGTCTACAAGCCCTCTGTAATCTTGTGGTTCTCTTTTAGTTTCAGCCCATAAAAGCTGCTGTCAGAAATTACAAAGCCAAAAAGGTTGCATGTAAATGCACAGGCCACATGCACATCTGCAGTGCCTGGGGAGAGCATCCTCTCTGCTGCCCTCCAAACCCTGTGCCACGTCATTTTCAAGGCAACAGAGGGGAGGCATCTGTTCACTCGTGGTACTTGCACTGCTGAGTGGGTACTGGTGGAAAGATGCTATGTGTGTGGATGCTCTGAAGACTTCTTTTCAAGGATGATGAGGATGAAGTTGCTCCCTGAGAGGGATATTTAAAAGCAGTGGGTATATTACTCACCAAGATGGCCTTTGAGCTTCAAATTGATTATCTTCTAGAGTTCCTAGACTAGATTTTCCCTAGACTTCAACCATGCATGTCTTCAGACTGTAATACAATATTGCTATTCTTTTTTAACCAGAGCTCTTCCATTGCACCTGCTTTTTCAGCATGCACCAACAACCTTAGGAGTTTCAAGCTGCTGGAACCCCACATGTTGCCCTTCCAGCAGGCTGCAACTTGATATCATTACCTGAGAAGTGATGTCATCTCATCACTGCACTGTCTTTGTTAGACATGTTAGAAGGAATGTGATGCTCCATGCCTTCTAGGGTGCAGCGTGAATGTGTGAAATACAAATTGCTGAGAGACTGTGCCTGCTGGAGTTGAAGCTCTTCCCATCCACTTGGAAATTTTGTTCCAATTCATGTGCTTACAGCTTTAATGGTTACTCCATCTGTGTAGAGCTGTCTGCTGCTTGCACAAGAATGGCATAAATGACTGTCCGCGTTCCTGTGGGTTTTTTTGAGTTGCTTCTAGATGTTAAAACCAGTTTGCATTTTCTGCTTGGGTTTTATCAACATGCAATTTCTTATTTTTTCCTTCTCTTGCTGGATGTTACTTCTCCTTTATCCCACCATAGTTGTCCCCATTCTTCTCGTTCTGTGGTACAGCTAAATCCTGAGAGTGCTGGACTCTTCCCCAACATCCCAAATCTGCATCAAATAGCTGCAGAGTTTCTTGGCCAAGTTCAATAAGCAAGCTAAGGTATTAAATGATGTCACCATCTATTAATAGAGACATTTGGACCTTGTTTACTGCTGAAACAAGAGTGCAGATGTGCTATAAGGAGGAGGCCCCTGGCACATACCTTTGGATCAGTGTGCCCTAAAGCCACGTTTCCCTGTACAATGAGTGATTTTGGAGTGTCTGATCATTTACAGTTGTGCAAACCTGTGGGAAGGGAGGTATGGGCTGCCCTTGGGGGCTGTGTTCCTGCCTCTGCAATCAGCTTGCTGCAGTTCATTTCATTGCTTTGTTCATCTTCATGCTTTCTGCCCTATTACTCTGTTTGGATGTGCTCTCTCAGTTATGCTGCTCCTCATTTGATCAGAGTTCTGACCTGCCTGGGACCTTGGGCAGCTGCTGTGACAGTTTGATGTAAAACCCCACTGTGCATTAACTCATTTTGCATCACTGTAAATGACTGTGCTAGATGCAGCAGAATGACAAATACACACTCTCTCTTTTCCATGATTATATTAGCTCTGATATATTGGAGGAAAAAGTTTGTAGAAGAGCTGTTTTCCATCAAAAAATGCAGTTCTATTGGAACAAATTGCCATGCGGAGAAGTTTGCTGACTTTCATATCTGAACAATCCTCTTGAAAATAAGGGTTTACCTTTAAGACAATTTCCACACTTTAGGTTTCCCTGCTGCTCAGTGTCAAGCTGGATTTTGAAGTTCCTGAAATCCTAAGTGAAGCAAAATGCTTGTCTTCTGCCTATCTCCAGGCAGCAGGAGGCTGTCTGTGCCCTGGCAGGCTGGGAAGGCTGTGGGCTTCCAAGGGAGCAGGTTTTCTGGCAGGACACAAGGCATGGAGTCAAATAATCTTGCTGTAGTGTTGTCTGCCTCAGTATGAGCTCCACGTTCAGCCCAGGTCAGCAAACCAAGTCTGCAGATAAAGAGCTATTCTGGGAGAGTGAGCTCAGAGGGGATGTGTAAATGCAATAAAACCTAAAATTTGTACAATATATACCCACAGCTGAATTGTGACTCCCTCAAAATCAAAGTGTTTAACCTGTTTACAAAAAGGCTCCTCCTCAAAGTAAAAAATAAGACTAAGCTGTGTGTTAACAGATAGAATGGCCCTACATGGAGGCCCTGGTAGCTCCAACATGGGGAGCCCGGTGCTTGGCAGCAAGTATTGACAGAGCAGAGGGGAAGCACCACCTGCCTGCTCGTGGCCCCATTAATCTGTTAATGTGAAGTGGCTGCATCCAGATCTTGGGCTGGTTTTTAAAACAGCAAGTCAAGTGGGAAGCCGTGTTTGTCTGAGGGCTGAGGACGGAGCTGGTTTTGAGATAGTACTCTTTGACCAAGCGTTTGAACAGCATGGGTGAAAAGATTGCTGGGACCACAGCCCTCTTTTTCTTGTCATCCAGGAGATGTGTGCCTTTTTTCTTTGAAGATGATTTTATTTAGATAAACTCCTGTGGAGGAAGGAGAGTGGAGAAAGGAAACGGTGGCAGAGAAGAGTTGGTGTTTTGTTCTCCATGGTGAGTGAAGCACGACTGTGTGGGTAGGGCATGGCACGTTGGGTGATGCACAATGCAGAGGGTAGGCTGCAGGATGGTGGGTCGAGCTGGATGTGGCAGATATGGCATGATATGGCAGATAGGGCCTGGTGTCAGAGAGCTCCTGAGGTGGCCCACAGGCCTTTTGTCTATTTGGATGGCACTGGACAGAAGTTAGAGCTTTGTTTTCTGGTGCTTGCATCTTGTTCACCTTGTTCCTCAGGTATCCTGTGCTTTCATTGAAAGGGTGTTTTTTGGATTTGCCCCTTGTCTCTAGCAGAAGCTCCTCTGCTGATTGAAACCTTAAAGACAAAAGAGCTTCACTGGGGTCATGGAGATGGAATCAGTCTCTGGTCTTCAAAAATTAGGATTAGATTGGCTGCCTAAAATGATCCTTTCCAGAAATATGATGAGACTAGGTGTCTACAAGCCCCACTGCTGGCTGCAGGCCTGTGTCCTTTGGGACATGAGCTATGCCATTTGAAGTGTATATCCACTTCCGTGTACCTATTTTACCAGGGCAGATCAGAGGAAAGCCTTCAGCCAAGAGTGCTCTCCTCATTTATTAGAGCCTTGACAAGTTAAATAGAGGTAGAGATTAAATATGAATAGGACTTATGTTGGAAAGATCAACCCTAGAGACATTAAAGAAAGGGGAGTTAAGTCAACAGGAAAGTCATCTGACTAACGTGAGGGAAATCTAAATATGGGGGTGCCACTGGAGTCCTGTTTGCCACCTGAGACATGCCTGGATATAGCATTGCTATGCTCAAGAGGGAACTATAGCTTAACACCATTGTTTTAAACATTCTTACAGGTTTGTTTTTTGTAAAACAAAAGGAAAATTTTATGCAAAGCAATTAGTGGTTTCTTTCTGCGTGCTGACAGACTTTGTCTGTCTGTCTGTCTTTGCCTAGTTAGGGAATTTCTTTCCCTATTTAGGGATTTCTTAGGCTGCTAAACATAAGTTTCCCATCCATTATCTTTATTTATCATCAATACTTGTCGGATGATATGTTTAGCTGTCAAATTGAGCTGAAGTCTCACCAATTTCTTGCAGATGTATTACTTGTGTGAGAACAGCTTTATGTTGTCTGTTTAAATTAGAATGAAGATGTAGTCATGTTAGTGACAAGATCAAGATGACTCCAGCTTTATGTCAGCATAGCAACAAAACTTGGCCAATATGCTATTTTTTTTGCTCTTAAATAGGAGGTTTTCATAGTGCTTGTTGGACTTTTTGTTTCATTTATTTAAAAGCATTTACTGAAACAGTGGATTTCATTTTAAGGCTATTTCTTTAACAAGGAAGTATGTTATAAATAGAAAAAAAAAATCTCATTCCAGGAAAGTTGTGCAAATTTTGTCTGTATCTGCTGACTTCAGCATGGTCACATCAGGTTTACACAACACACATTGCAGCTGGACTCATGTGGTGCCTATGTAGAAAAAGTGAAGTCACTATTAGAGGTGATGGGAACATTTAGGGAAAATGAAGCTTTTCTGAAATTGTTTTTGGACTTTTGTTGAAAACCACCTATTTGAGAAGATGTAGAAGTATGATGAAAATTTAATCAGAATGATCCCAAGATGGAAGCCAAATGACAGGAAGAGCAAGACAAGGTGGTGCTTCTCATCTTGAGTTGCCAGTTGGGATAGGAAGCTCCAGATTCAAATCTCTGATTCACAAACTTCTGCCTTGTTCCTGGTCTTTAGGCATTTTGCATACTTTCTGCAGAGTATCACTTTGTCAGGAGGGGAGACAAGGTTGAATACAAATCTAATAGCCAAAAATAGTTAGCAGAGAGAGACTCCAAAATCTCTTTTTACTTATTTTTAATGATTAATGACTTTTCTCTTGTCCAGCGTGGACAGCATGAGGCTCTTAATCAGTTGATACCTTCTTGTTCAGTTAACAACAAACACTGAAGCAGTGTTGTGCTCATGGTGGACTCAGTGTTGCGTTCAGGGACAGGATGACTTGTGTCAGTGCCAAAACCCACAGGCCTCAATGTACAAGCTCTTGCATCACTGGAACTGGCTCTTCAGTTACCAAGAGAAAGGCAAGTGGATCTCATGCTTCTTGATTGAAGCTTGGGAAAACTGGGCTTCACCAAAAGTTCCCTGTGTTGTGTACTTCAGGCTTTTTTCCCAGGCATGGTCCTTACTCCTACCTTTCCATCTCCAGTTACCTGTTCCTGCACCTTGCTGTGCTGTTCAGCCATCTGTCCTAGTCAGGTTGTTCATGTGTTTTCTTGGTAAATAGGATCAGCGAAATGATGAAGTTTAAAAAACAAATAATGACATTCCCTAAACCAATAAAGCAGGAATAAACCTCTTGACAATACTCCCTCTCTCCTCCTGCAGATGTTAAGCATGGAGATGCAAAGGCTGTCTCTCCCTTGGGTGCAGAGAGTCTCTGATCTCACTGATGTCCTTGAAGTGATGTGTTATAAGTAGGAAGGAAAGAGGGAAGAGCCCAGGTCTCATTGGCAGAGAATTCATGGCTAGTTTTGTGGGCAGAAAACCTTACCAAACTGCAATAGTATGGATGCTCCTCTGGGAGATAGTCACCCCTTCCCAGACCTAACCTTTTGCTCTCTTGCTGTTGAAATCCCCGTGCTGACATCCTAACCCTGCTGGAGTGCAGCCTTTTCATTTCTTGGATGTGCTAGCAAGAATTTTTTTTTTCTTTTTTTCCCACAGTCAGTCTATTCAGTGCCCCTCAGAACAGGCTGTCCTGCTGGACATTTCAGTGCAATTAGATATTAGGTGTCAGGAGCAGATAATGGGCAGACGCATATCAGAGGAGATGGCACTTAGCTAATCACTGTCTCTCTGTATCTAACAGGCTATTTTAGGGAAAAACAACAACAGTGCAAGAAAGATCCCACCGCAGCGCCTGTGGCTGAGATTGGCTGCTATTTCCTTGGGGTTGTGTCGGCATTTCCATTCAGGCTTCACTTGATGCTTTCCCAGCAGCCTTGTTTTCACAGCTGCCCCATGACTGGGCAGGAGCTGAGTGGCAAATAAAAGCAGCCACATCTCTTGTTGTTGGCACATCTGTCTTCTGCTGGATCGCTTTTTTTGCTGTTTCCCTGGGCAGATCAAGAACCTAGGTATGGGACTGTATGGGAAAAGGAGGAGAACTTTTAGGATAATTAGCATTGCCCATCAAATCTCTACATTTTCGATGTCTGTTACATCTGAAGCATTTAGCTTTGAAGCTGCAACTTTAAGCGTTTTAGTGTGTTTGAGCACTTGATTTTCTGCATCTCTGGCATCTGCTTGGTTTAGGTATCTTACATCATCTTCCTGGGCTCTGTTTCAGCAGCAAAGGGGAAAAAAAGTAAAAGTATGTTGAATAAAACCTAGGGTGGCTGACCTTACACACTCAGATTATTTTTTTAAGCATTCTTTGCCTGAAACTAATTAGCTCATACTAATTAGACCTAAGTGGTGAGTTGCTAGGGAGGCAGCTGTGGATGTTGTTAGTTAGACTCCAAAATGTGGTTCCTGGTAAAATGAGAGCCCAGTGAGCCTCTCTAGTTGGCATCAAGGTTGTTACTTTGATGAGTTGCCCTGGGTACCTCAGCTGCTTGAAACAGTGGAGAAAAAGCAGGAAAAGCTGTGAATCTGAAGGATTTGGGAAAATAAGTTTAAAGAGAACTAGAAGTTCCATCTTGCTGCTGTGCCATACAAAAAAGAAAATCTCACCATGTAACTCCTGAATTGCAGGAATTCCTGGAGCCCCAGCAAACTCTGTCTAATCTCTCCCAGTCTCTCACGTATCGCCTCTGAATGTTTTCAGTGAGTTCCCAGACCTCGTGCTTTCTTGCTCCTGATAACTAGCCATTGCTGGGATGCCAGAACCACTGCATTGCATAGTTCAGCTATCAACAAAAATACAGTGAGATAAGGAGGGTGGTTAATAGCAGAGTGTTCGTGGTAACGCAGATGTCAGAGAAACTCAAATGTCTTTCCTGGAGAAGTTTTTTAAATGGGTCAAGTTACTTTGGGAAAAATAGTATCTAGCTCATTTGAAAGTGTGAAAATCCATAAGAATATCAAGCAAACATTTCCTCCTGTTGAAGAGACAGACATCCATCGGATGTACCCGCAGTACTTCAGAGTCTTGGCGAAGTAATGCCGCTCATCTGGGACTTTCCGAAGAAAGCCTGTTGGGTGCTGAGCATGTCTGGTGAGCTCAGACTTGCAATTGAAGATGAAAAGCTTGTCTGAATGCTGGGCAATGTGTTCTTTTGAGAATTAAGCCTATAAAAATTGAAATCTGATAGAGGAGCTGAAGGATTTATTGAAATGACTGAGCAATTGTGGGATCATGGATGCCAAAGAGGAAGAATGGGGCTATTGGGTCTTCCTGCCAGGTCAGGGCTGTTCTCTGCAGTGTCTGGTTTAGCAACCTGTTCAGCTGTTTTGAGTGAGAGTTTCCATTGCTTCCCTTCTGAGACCGCTGTATTTCCTGATAGGAAAATTCAGTAACAATGAGATCTAATTCCTGTGCTACGCTTTTTTTCTTCCATCTAATTGCTGGCTAATATTCTTAATCATTGTAATGAGAAATGCATACCCAAATAAGAGAGAAGGGGGTACCCTTAGTTGATGCAGTGTTTACTGTGATATTTTTGCTAGTTTGTCACTAGAGAGTACATATTGCCACTGATACATTTGTGTCTGTCCATATGCAACAATTGTGATGATTTGGTGGCTCAGATTACTTATATGGATAGTGAAGAAAAACACAAAGCATGTTTTTGTCTTAAGATCTGTGACCTGTGAATTTACATAGCTCAGAACCTGTTGCTCTTTGTTTTAAAACATGTTGCTGGGAAATGGGATGGAAGCAATCTCTTCCTGATTTTGCTATTAGATTTGGAAGCATCTTTAAGCTATTCTGAACTCATGAGTAAAATGTCGGTTTGTCCATACTGGTAGGAAAGGAGGGACTGCACTCCCTTCTCCATTCATGGGGATGCTATACTTCCATTTACAGAGGGGGATTGGCCCCAGCTGTGAAGGCATGTGCCACCCTGCCCCTCCTGTCTGCCATTTAATGCTTGTTAAAAGAACCCAACCTTTAGTTTAGGTTCAGCATTTCACTTGATAGCTCTCTGTGCAGCCACTGGGGCTGGGAAAAAGGAGGGAAGAAGTATCTCAAGAGCAGAAGCAAGGCAGAAGAGAATAGCTAGGGAAGGGAAAAAATATAGAGACATTGTTTCTAACAGCACTTAGTGGCCTAGATTTTCCTTTCACAGCTATTTCAAAAGTCTGCTTTATTGTGGATCCATTCAGCTTTTATTGGTACACTGTGTAGTAGCAGCCACTGTTGTCTGCACAGCCCTTAACATGATACTCTGCCAGATGGCAAGAATATAAACCTGCGTTTGTACTCTGGGATTGATCAAAGTTTTTTGCTGTTGTCACCCCTGTAACATTGTCAGAGATGGAAGGCCCTCATCTATGTTACCTCCCTGTGTGTAAATTCAGTACAGTTCTCCTTTTCATGGCAGTGTAAAGCACGCATTCCTTAAATCCCAGGAATAACCCTGTGCAGGGGAGGATGCACTGCGAGGTTTCACCAGGAGTTTGTTAGACAAGGTTTGTGTACAGGGAGTGAACCTGGGCGGGCAGATCTCTGGTAGATGGCAATCAGCAGCTCAGTTAGCAGGGCTCCAATGCAAAACGCAGTCTGGGAGCTCAGCAGGAGCCCCCAAAAGAGGAGGGATTTGGGAGTGATTAGAGAAATATGCAAGGCAGTGATTGTTCAGTGGTTTGGGATTAACAAAACTTTGCAGAGGGAGTTTTGGAATGGGAAATGAGGAGTGGGACCGTGCCTCTGTAATGAGTAAAGAGAAATCAGATGTTACGGTCCTTGCTCTAAGGAAGAAGGATGCTTCTAAGAAAGAGTGGTGAGGCACTGGAACAGGCTCCCCAGAGAAATGTCACCATCCTTGTTCAGAAGCAGTGGAGATGTGGAACTGAGGGACATGTTAGCGTGTGTGGCTGTGAGGGATTGATAGTTGCACTGGATGATCTCAGTGGTCTCTTCCAACCTTAATGATTCTATGCCAAAACCAGACAGAGGGAATCAGAATTGGATAGAGCATCGTGAACAATTTTCTTTCTTCTGTTCTTTAAGGAAATGACCTGCAACCGTGGAGAGGAAGGAGAGGCAAAGCAATGCTCAGAGGTCTTGTAGGACTGTTACTTCAGAAGGCTTTTACAGGGCGGCCCTGCTGTAATCCCACCTCATGCGGCTGGAGCAGGGCCTTGTCACGTGGCAAGAGGAGGTGATCCCCTCCAACATGCCGCTGTGTATGAATCACCACAGGGAAAACACTGCTGATGCATGTTGAAAAAAGAAAAAAAAAGAAAAAGGCAAAAGCTGCCAGTTTTATCCTTTTGACATTTTACAAAACTGGCAACTTTCTATTTCAAAAACTTATTAATTGCCTTGTGTTTTTCTCACATTGATGGGGAGCAGGAGAGGAGAAGCCTGGTTTGAGATTTATGGCTCCAGGGGTGGCTAACATTTTGGCAAACCTTGCAGGAAGAGCCCCCGAAGCATGCCAGCTGTAATCTGCCGAGCTTTCCAGGGATAAACAGAGCAAGATAACGTTTTATTTATCCTTGCACAAACAGGCTGATGGAAAATCAGTATGTCTCAGACAGGCAAATTCTTCCTCCTCCCTCTGCCCCCTTGCCCCAGTTCAGGCTCCCTGTGAGCAGCTGAGCTTTCTTACTCCTGCAGTCCCCAACAGCTTCAAATTCACTTCCCTCAGCGCCTTCAAAGGAGGTTTTGATAAATGCATTACACTTTACAGCCAGCCAGGGCTCTAATTGCCAGGAGGATTACGATAAGCTTTTTTTCTAGTTGTTTCAAAACAGTCTGGAGGACGGCATGCCCTCCCAATGCAAATCCCCCACCAGCCAAACGTAGGTGCAGCAGGGTGCCATACTCACCCTGATTATTGCATTAAACTGGGGGTTATTTGATTATAATCCAGCTGAGGTGATGTGGTTTGGAGCTCAGTGCAGACTTGCTGGTAACCTACACTGGATAGGGGGCTCATGCCAAGGCAGCTCCTTGTCAGCCCCCAAAACCCTGGCACTTCTGGGGGCTCAGGAGTCCTACCACCAGCCCAGCCTCGTGGGCCAGCAAAGTGGGAACTCAAGAGGTCTGTCAGCCCCTGGGAGCTGTGTGGTTATTGTACTTCTATGCTTTTTTTTTTTTTCTTTCTCTTTGAGAGGCTGTCTTGTTCGTTTGCTGCTAAGTTTAATGACCATGGTCTGGTTAAAAAATAACGTGAGGAAAAAAAGCAGAGCTGCCTTAAGTTGTGAGCTAAAAATAGGGAAACCTGTGCCATTAAATTGGGAGGATTTAGAAGCATAACCATAAAGCCAAGAAGAGTTTGCCAGGACGTATCGAGTGACACAGATTTCAGCTCCCTGCTTCTTCTAATTTTCTTCTTTTAAAGGTGAACTGAAGAGGCTTAGGTTACCATTTTGCAGTTTTTGACTACAAATAGCGTTCAGGGGTTTCCCACTGTGACAGCAAGTATTAGAGCTTCCTTTGTAATTTTTATTGACTTTTATTTGTAACTTATTTCCAACTCTTTCCTATCAGCAGAGAAAATACTTTGTAAGGACTATTTAACCCTTCAGTGCCCCAGCATGGGATTGATACATTCAAGACATCTGTTCCAGATGAATTTGAGGACTTGTAACCTAAAGAGGAGAAAAAACAGTGTAATGGTTACTGTTCTTGGCACTTAATGCATGACAGTGAGTGAGCACCCAGGTAATGGGGAAGGATTTGGCAAGGAAGAGTGAATATCAATGGGTAGTGGAAGGTTGAAGATGGCATAAGAGCATTCTTTTGGTTTGTGTGGGCAAGGGATGCTTAAATATGACATTCAAGGCTAGGCTGAACAAAGCTCTGAGCAATCTGATCAAGCTGTGAATGTCCCTGTTCATTGCAGGGGAGTTGGACTAGATGACCTTTTAAGGTCTCTTCCAACTCTGTGCGTTGTGTGTATGACAGTTGTGCATCATCTGATCAACCTGAGAGAAATCTTTTCTGTCTTTGCCATCAGCAGCCAGTGCATGAGTTTCCTGGGTCTGTTGCTTCCCCAAGAATACCTACACTGGGAAGTGCTAGGTTGCCTGTAAGTGACTTCTGGCATCTACCTGTAGGGCTGAATGGAGACCTGAGACAGAGCTGTCCAGCCTCTAAACACATGCTGTGGTCTGGTGTCGAAACTGGCATCTAGTGAACATCTTTTTAAGTTGATCTTTTTTTTTTTTTTTTTTTTTTTTTTCATAATACCAGGTGTTTTCCTGTTCAGTGACTGACCAACCCAACTTACCGTTCCCCTTATCACTGATAATGACTACTTACCTATCTTTGATTGGTCTAGGCTTCAGTATTAGCTCTAAAGCCCTGTAAGCCACTAATGTTGTGTAGCTGAGCTTGTACTCACCTTGGATGACACTGTTACCCATCTCAGTATTGCTATGTATGAAAGAGAATCATAGAACGGCCTGGGTTAAAAAGGACCAGAATGATCATCTAGTTTCAACCCCCTGCTGTGTGCAGGGTCACCAACCACCTGACCAGGCTGCCCAGAGCCACATCCAGCCTGGCCTTGAATGCCTCCAGGGATGGGGCATCCACAGCCTCCTTGGGCAACCTGTTCCAGTCTGTAAGCACCCTGAATCAGACAGCTCACTGTCAAGGAAAGATTCATTTCTCTTTTTTTTCTGGATGCTGTCTTTGAGTCAGCTGGGATCTGTCCCCCTCTTGGTTTCTTCTGTATGAGCAGAGCTGTCCAGTGTGCCAAAAGGCAGCATGACAGACATACAAGGAAATATTCAGGGAACTCTGAAGGTGATGAAAAGCGAAGTTATTCTAGATAAGCTCTGGAACACATTGCCATGAGATAACACCAGGGACACGTGCTGGTTGGGATTAAAAAATATGTAGATATGTTGATAATGGGAATATCTGCTCTCATATTACCCTGTTCTTTTTTAAGGGATACTAATCTTGATGCTTTAAAAGCATATGCTGAATGCTGAATGTATGGTTATTTAAGGATTGCTTTACTGGTATATAATGGTATGCTATGCACTTGGTGTCTTTCTAGCGTGAATGAAGCTGCTTCCAACAAACTATACTTTAGTCTATACAGCTAAAGCATCCTCTAAAAACTGAAGATATTGCAGGCTTTCTGATATACGTTATCTGTTCTGAGTGAATCTGGGATCACTCTTAGCCTTACCGCTGTAATGGTAATGTCATTCTAGGGTTTGCTACTCATACCTGGCTGTCTGGAGGCAGAAGAATTGTATGCTGTCTCTTACAGCGTTCCTGGCTTTCAGAAATAGTGCCAGGATGACGCTCTGGTGGGCTAGGTTACAGGTCAGGTAGGCTGTAAACAGAACATCACCTGCTTGTCTGAACCAGCAAGGTGACAAGCTTCTTCTGCAGAGTGCTTTGATTTATGTGCTCTGGCAAACACTGTGAGGGGGGCATGATCTCCGTGAAACACTGTGATTTGCTGGTAGAGAGGGGCTGAATCGTGATGCTCTGAGGTGAATTCAGCATTGCTTTGGAAACATCTTTTTGCCTGAAGTGGAAATGTTACCTTTAGATAGGTATGTTCAAAACTGATTGGAGATGTCAGAGGAAGTTTTTCTATGAATTTCAAAGGGAATTGCATCCTTATCCCAATCCACCACAACCGCCCTACAGATCCTCTAACTCCTCTCTTGTTTCAGAATAATCTCACTTGTTTTTAGCTCCCTGTCACACCAGCCCTTCAGTTTGTTTAGCAGATGTTGGGCCAAACTTCGATAGCTAGGGTAAACAGAGCTAAGGTCAGTGTGAGAGCACAGCACCCCAGGAGAGCTGCTGGTGTGCTGCATTCAAGAGGAATGGGAGGGAATCTGGGGAGACATGGGTAGGATCAGGCCCTTTTGAAGGTAGGGGAGTTTATACCTATATTAAAAAAAAAAAAAAAGAAGCATACGGTACAGACGTGTGCAACCTTAACATGAACTAGAAAATCTGTACTGTTCTCGTGTTTCCTCCCTTTGAAGACCTTGCATTTTGTACTCTCAGCCATTACCATATGAATTAGTGAATTTTTTTTTAAAAAAACAAACAAAACAAACTCAACATCTTGATAAGAACCTGACTATGCTTTACCACTTCATCCTATAAGGTAACCACAGAGAGATCCTTTTACTCCAGCCATTATTGACAACGCATATTATGTTCTTCAGAGACTGCCTGTCTCATTCAAATGCAAGATCCATGTCTTGTCTAAGCATTAGTGTTACCTGATAGACTATGTCCAGCTTCACCTTGCCTTTCCTAGAGAATTGGGCTTAGCTGCAAAGTTACAACATAGGCAGAGCAAATAAAGAGCCTTTGTGCTTCTGTTGAGTCCATTCTCTGAAGCTGATGAGGCAGCAGGATTGATTACCAGAAAGGTAAGGGCCTGATAACCTCCTGAATCTGTATGACGACACTTTTCTGAGTTCTTCCTCCTCTGATTTGCATTTCGAGCTTCTGCCTCGTTTTGGAAGTGACTCTCTCTTTCTTTCATCAAAAGTTCAAATTGGAGTAAGTAGACATGAGAAGAGTCAGGAGGGAAAGCATAGGCTTGAAGGCCACTGTTCTAAATTTCCATTAATTAATTAATGACAATTAAAACCATTGCCCGTTCTTTAAAGTACAGTTATCTCTAGGTCAGCTTCTTTGCTTCATAAGTACCGGGAAATAATGTTAATTTATCCACTCCTTAAATGTATTTACAAATGCATAAAATGACATTAAACAAGTTATTAAGGTTACAAAAAAAAAAAAAAAAAAGACTTGAAGAAATTCACAGAATCATTAAGGTTGGAAAAGACCTTTAAGATCGTCTAGTCCAACCCATGCCCACTAACCGTGACCTTCAGTGCCACATCTCCGTGATTCTTGAACACCTCCAGGGACAGTGACTCCCACCACTTCCCTGGGCAGTCTATGCCAATGCATCACTACTCGTGGAGAAGAAATTTTTCCTAATATCTAACCTAAGGCCATTGTATCTTGTCCTAGAGAGGAAATGTCCTTTTCTGCCTTAATTTGTCTTCTATGGGCATGTGCTAAATGGTACAACTTCTAATTAGTAGACATTCTCCTACCCTTTTTCTGCTAAAATTATATTTTTCCATAAAAATTCGATGTCCCAAACATGCAAAAGCCTTAGCCCAAATTCTGTTAGGCAAAATGATGAGCAATTAAAATCTTCAATTTGAACAGCATGTTAATTCTCATCATAACCACTGAGACAATGGTAGCTGTTAAGTATGGAGGTTCTGTGTGTAAGTCTGCATTTTCTTTTGTTCAGGATAGGAACAGAATAGGGAGAAATTTTGTATTGAAAAGATGCTTTTTTTTTTTTTTTCTTACATATTGTTACTCTTATGCAAGAGTGACGATCTTTGTTCAGTGCCTCCTCTTTCTGTACTGTGTTGGTGTATAGTGGCTCCCAGAAATGGGTATGGTTCATGCTAAGGGCTGTGGGAGTGGGATGCTGTTTGTGTCCCTATCTGCCAGAAGCTCCCTGCCTTTGTGTACAAATGCTCAAGCTGTTTACCTGTGTGACCTATTGTAGGGTACCTGCTTTAGCGGGGGATTGGTCTCAGTCTCTTGAGGTCCCTTCCAACCCCTGTGATTCTGTGTGCAAAGACTTTAAGGAACTGTGCTTCTCTCTCCTCTATTTGGGAGGTGACCCAATGGGCCCCAAATCTCTTATTGCTGCGTTACAGAACTGTGGGGAGAGGTGAAACCTCTCTTGCCTAAATCCAATGATTATAAACAAGCCACTTAGACAAAACCATAAAAGATTGTGTAAATGGAAGTATGTTTTCCCTTAGGGTTTTCCATCAGAGGATCTGTTTCCCTGACGCCCAGCCCCAGGGAATAGCCTGCTCTTTTGTGAGCGATTCCTATGGGAGGTCTGAGGAATTCTGAAGCTGTCAGGCTGTAATACCCTGGTTTTAGCTTTTTCAAGAAAGCACACTCTTTTCCAGACACTGAAGCCAAACTGCTGGTTTAAAGCTGCTACATTTCACCAAAAGAATGCTGATTATTTCACAGTCATGTGAGCGCCTGACCGGTAAAACGTGTGGGCAGTCTACAATTTTTTTTTTTTCCTGTTTTTTTTTCACCCATTTGGCTTCTTCATACAATGCCTGAAGATCTTTTGAAAGGGCCAGAAAAATCTGCTGACGGCTCAGGCAGCTGATTTGACCCAGAGTGCCTGCTTGGCTGAGCAGAAAGATGACACTGCAGCAAAAATGTTACTTTAAGGGAAAAGAAAACGCACAATGCTCCTGCCATTGTTTGCAGCCTCTGTTCTGGTGCCAAGCTCGGCACTTAGGAAAACACAGAGGTACCAGGCTTTAACCTTTCGCCTGCTTCCCGCAGGTGTTGTCTTTGCTCTGAATAGGCAGGATGAGGTTCACAAATCACACCCTTGCCTCTAGCAGCCCCATTGGCTGGATGGAGATTTGTAGCAGGTTTTGTGGTGAGCAGCTTAATAAGATTTTCAGTGAAAAGGATCATTTTCTCCATTCTGCTCTTTCTAAGCTTTGCTTTTTAGCTTAGTATTGAGTGAAGCCTCTGGTATCTTCTCTTGCTGCAATAAAGTGGAGTTGGTTCAGTGTTGGGATATCCAGCCAATGTCACACTATGGAGCAGGCAGATCTCTCTGTTTTGTGATTAAACTATATTTCATCATTGACAGAGGAGTTGGAAAAAAGAATCTAAAATGACTTTGGTGAGGTTCCTGTTTAAATACTTATTGTTTTGAGTGAAAATGGTTTGTGGAAGGAGAGCAAAGAAAGCTCTGACTTCAAAGCTTGTCATTGTAGAGTAATCTGATGGTGAGTGGTCACGCATACCTGAACGTCACTCCTACTGCAGCAAAGCCAACATGCTGGCAAGCAGCCTGGTCATGTTCCCATTAAAGTCCGGATGAGAGATGCTAAGCTGGTGTAAGTCATGATAACTGTGTTTAAATGTTTTTTTTTTCACACTTACTGACTGCACCAAGGGCTGGACACCACTTCCGAGTCTGTGGGAGCTTCTCAAAAAACCCTCTGACTCTTATGTGTTTAAATTGTAGAGGAATCCTTTGAGTTCAGGAGAATTGGGTACAAGTACGTACAGAACTTGCTGTACTCTTTCAGCCTTTCAGGCTGCCTTGCTACCCCACTTCACTTATCAGGACACTGGTGAACTCCCAGATGCGTTATGTGTTCCCTTCATATTAGAGTGATATTGTTTAGTCAAGTGACTTGGTTTAGTGGGCATGGTGGTGATGGTTGGACTAGATGATCTTAGAGGTCTTTTCCACCCTTTGTGATTCTGTGTTTCTGTATCTGCCACAAGAAACTTGTACCTGAGTTGGGTGCTGTTCTGCACCCATGGGCATAGCAATGTTTTTTCCTGTAATTTTTTGATGTGCAGCTTGAGATATGGAAACCATGGAGTTTTTTCTTCCTTCCCGGTAGATGCATGTGCAAGTTGACAGGCACGTACTTTCCCACCATGCAGATTGAGTAACTTCTTGCAAGGTTGATGCAGCAGTGATGACAAATTAGTGCCTCTCAGTATTCAGAAGATGCCTGGAAGGCAGACAGATTATCTCAGAAGCACCTCAACTAATCCTGCTCAAGAAAATCAGTTTGCATAATCTCTAATCTACCTACTGAAGCTAGGGTGGATTCGGTGCACTCTTTTTTTCTTTTTTTTATAGGTCTGTGATTTAAGGTGATATGAAAACTGGCAGCTCAAGTCTAAAGATTTTTTGTTTTTCTGTGAGTGCAGAAAAAGATGAAATATTTAATATTCATGATTTAATGTTCATTAAATATTTTTTTGTTGATTAGTCATTTTTAATGTATTTGTGAATACTCTTCTGTGCGTTTGGAAGTGATAGGTGTTGATAAAAATCCACAGCTTGGTGCTTTTGTCACTGAGGGAACTTGTGTATTATTCTATATTAGTCACACTTTATGAGATGTTTGAGCCAATTCAGACCTTTCTGCTGCTAAATAAATAATTGGCCTCTCTTTTTAGTGCAGCGTCAACAAAAGTGTAGGAAGTGGTGTGCATACAGGAGGCTGTAACTGCTGTGGCTGCAGTTGTCGAAAGGCTGGCAGACTTATCTCCAGAGATTTAAAAATAAAATGCTGCCCTGCTCTGAAACAAGCTCAGAATGTTCCATATTTAATTTTTTTAATTTTTCACAAGGTGGAATGTCAACAAAAATTCCCTTTTGGGATGGAAGTCTTGAGCTTTCTGCATTCCTCCTGGCCACCGTATGTGTTCAGTACAGCATGCGGTCTCTTATCCCTGCTTCTTTGGATTAAGCTGTCTGTGGCCATCCTGGCAGCAGGAGGTTGGACTCTGTATGTCCCACTGATCTCTACTCTCAGTGAGGGCTTCCTGGGTGAAACTGTCGCCCTGTGTTGACCAGGATTCTCCTTGTTTATGGATGAACCCATTCACTGTCACTTAAACTCCCAACCTGTAAGTTACACTTTAAGTACACATACAGCCATTTCCCCCTCATCAGAAGAAATTTTGTAGGCATGCTGGCTGGCTCATTTTGCCTTGTTGTTTTCTCCATTGCTCGAGTTTGTTGTCAGGTCATGCTAACCTGACCAAGGATGTGTGTTTTAGCTAAAGGAATCACGGATCTGAGCCTTCAGCTAGAGTTCATAGCTGAGTTATAATGACTTAGTTACATCAGTTCATTGTAAATGAGCATCTATCTTTTTAAAGTGACCTGACCCCTATGGAAACAATTCCATGGAGTACAGGCTTGCAGACAAGGCTGGAGCAACCTGCCAGGGAAAGGGAAATGGAAGTAAAAGGCATGAGAGAGGAAAAAAGCCATAACTTGTACTCCCAGGGCTTTCTGGTAGTGATGCTACTTAGGACTATCCTGGTGCTTTCCCTTAGGGGAAAAAAAAAAAAAAAAAGTTTATAAAACATGGGGATCATAGAATTACAGAATATCCCATGTGGGAAGGAACTCAGAAGGATCAAGAAATGTTTAGATGTTTTACTGAGGGAAATGGTATAGTGGGAATACTGGTGATAGGTGGATGGTTGAACTGGATGACCTTAGCGCTCTTTTCCAACCTCGGTGATTCTGTGGTTCTATGATCATTGAGTCTAATTTCTGACTCTGCACAAGATTATGCACAAATCAGACCATATGAAGATGAATAGTACCATCATCATTATACAGATGGGGGAATGAGGCAGAGAAAAATAGAAAGACTTTGGCCTATTCATCCCACCAGGAAAACAACAGCATCCAGGTCAGTCAAGTCCCAGTCTTCATGCCTTGGTCCTTAGCCTGTGGCTTTCAAACTGCCTTGCACCTGTGCAGATCAGGCACTGCCTGAGCAGTGGCCATCCATGGGCAGAGTTGGGGTCAGGGGGAAGTCAAAGCCTTCCTCACTGTTGCCTGTCCCAGATGCATGGCTTGTGTCCTCCCTGGGGGAGAAGGCATTGCTCTTGCAGTGTAAAATCGTGTAGTCAGCATGAGAAATTTCATGCTCTGTGTCCTGAAATCCAATATGAAGCAGTTGCTTTCTCTCTGTCCCACTGGCTTGTTACACAGCTCTGTGTGTGGCCTCTCCCATAATCAACCTGAGGGGGTTACTTTCCTTTTCTAATTTGTAGGAAGTGGCTCATGGCATCTGTTGCAGCCCTGAGGCTCCTTCCTACAAACTTTTAGCTATTTTTCACTGAAAGAAAAGGCAACACAAAGAGGTGTAACAATTAACTAACTTGAGTCCTAGCTTTCAAAACAGCATCTTCCAATTGCTCAGTAAAGGCTACTGGAAGCAAGAAAGAATGAATGCGCTTCTTAGGGAACTATTGACTTAAACTGTAGGATTGAACTGTCTCATTTCTGTTCATGTTAACTCTTCAGAGGGGAAAAAAAAAGAAAACAAAATCAACCTTGGAAGAGTTTTAATGCACTTTGCTTTATTGTTTGTTTCAGCAGCCCTCTGTTTACCTGTTCTGCTGTGTTATTTACACTGACCTGTCGCATTTTACCATAACTGGCACTGTGAGAGCTCCCCTATAAAAACACTATAGATTTTGATCCTTATGCTGAAGCTTTTTGGAAGGCAGAAATACCTTTCACAGGCTTAAAAGGCAAGAGGGATCATTTGGAGTCTCTTACTGTATAGAGTTTTTTCAGGTTTTTCATTGCATTTTGAAGTTAGGTGGTTTGGGTAAGGAAAATGTCTAAATGAGGCAGATGGATGTTACAAGTTAGCTGGTCTGAGATGATCTCAATCTCACTTCTTGGAGCCACTTGTTATTACAAAGCCAGTGTTCCTCAGGCCAGAGAGAGAGAGAGGCTGCAGAGGTGAATCTGTGTGCACCAGGGCTGTGAGAAAATAGTAGAGTTTAGTTCACACTGATTTACAGCGGTACTTTAAATTAATTTCTGTGATCTAGGCTGTGACTCTTCTGACAAACATATAGATCTTAAACCTAAAAATTATTTACAGTGCCAATTTTGGTAGACTTTCACCCCAAATTTTTGCTTTTATCCAAGTTGGCATCTTCTGACAGAAACACAGGCAGCTGGAAAATTGTTGTGCTGTGATCTCATCTGACCTCTTACACAGCGAAGTCTCATGAGGTAATTTCTGCATCTTTTCTATTGGGTATGGCACAGAAGTTGTGAGGATGTAGCAAACCTTTAAGAAAGCTGTTTTGTGTTTACCCTGGGTAGTTTGTGAACAGCTTTGACTTCACCCAGCCTCCTGATGCCCTTAGAGCATTTGGGTTTTGGAATATTGCTGGAACTTCTGGGGTTATTAATCAACAGCTATCTGAACACAAGCCAGCTGTATACCCAGGTGGCCAAGAAGGCCAATGGAATCCTGGCTTGTATCAGAAAAAGTGTTGCCAAGAGGAATAGGGAGGTGATCTTCTCTCTGTTCTCAGTATCAGTGTCTGCAGCTGGCTCTTCATTAATAAATAACAAGGTATATGGGAATTCTGTGTAGGAGGCTTCTGCAGGACCAGGCAGAGTGTGTGGATGAAGAGCTGAGGGTTGTGTTCAAAGAGAAGGGAGCTTTTGTATAGCACCTTTATACAGGGGTGTAACAAAATATATACGATTAGGGCTGATAGATACAGGGGTTGAAGAAATCAGTTCTGGGAAGGATAGCAGTGCAGCGATTGCTTGGAGCTGCAGGAACCTGGGCTCTGCAGTCACTGCATGAAACAGCTGAGAGCAAGGTGAATCCCTGCTGTGTTTCTAAGTGCTTTGTGGTCATTAGAAGTTTGTTTTTTGAGTCCATCTTGAAGGGGGGACCTTGGGCCATGCCTAGGGTTTGCTGAAAAGCATCTATCCGCCTGCTGTCCTTCTGTTAGTGTGGTGTGTCCCGATGCAAGATGCTCCTTCCAGAGCTTTTCCTACCAAGTTATGGTATTGACATTGCTCATCTTATTCAATCTCAGGTTCCTCTACAGGCACCAGAACAACCTCTTGTTGCTGGAGAAAGGCAAAGATTTAGATTTAGGCCTGCTGCACTGAGAAGAACTGATACTTAGAAGTCAAGTCCTAAGCATTCAAATGTCCATATTTAATGATAGTTGTTTACACCCATGCTTAGGGATTTACACAAGTTACGTGGCCTTGACCTTCAGAGGCTGTTGTAATTCTGTTAAAAGTCCTTGTAATTCTGTTAAATTTAATGCCAGTTTAATAGGCGTCTCCTGCTATGAACCCCTTCACTGGTGAGACAGAGGTGCAGAATTGTTACAGAAACCTCTGATTTCATCCCCCCTAAGTCCTGCAGTGGATGATGAAGATGTAATATTGCACTTCCCAGAAACATGATTCAACACCCAGGAAGACATTAGTATGTCCTTTTAGGTTTCCATTTGGATGTTTATTACTTGTTTTCTGGCTGAGGGTTCATACTCTCAAGCTTTCTACAAGCTTGTCATCACATCGGCTAGAAAATTCCTTCAGGTTCATCCTTTTTTGTTATCCCTTAACTCCAGAAGCTGAAAACATGAAAACACACTAAATATAGTTAACATCAGGATGAAAAGGGCATAATTGGCATCTCAGGGAGTTTTGCGTAAAAGTTAACATTTACAAGATAGGCTAGAAGTGGCATCTTCTTGTTTGGTTAACTTTATTGGGAATCTATTCATGGAGTCAGCACAACAGAGGGAGGGTGGGATTGCTTCTCATTGATCATGTATCTCATCAGTAATAAGTGTGCAAGCATTGATTGCAATTTTTTCTTTAATAGAGTGAGATGATTTGGAGCTGTGATCTCCATCCCAAGGGAAACCAGAAGGAAGGTTGATGGACGTGGGAGGGAGGTGGTACAGAATTGGCTTTTGCATCTTCACAAAACAAATCGGATCTGCCACTATCAGGTCTTGAAGCGGGCAGCTCAGGAGGCAGTTGACCTTGGTTAAGCACTATGAGAGCAGCAGAAGTACTGTGGCAGTGCGTGTCACAGCTGGGATGCTGCAGTACCTGCCCTGTTTGCAGGAGTTCAATCTAGTGTCACCATGGGGGCTTTTTTTTGCTCCTTGTTGGGCTCACATAGCACCCCATAAGGCTCACTGGTAGCAATGAATGAACCATTATCACTCTGCAGTCCAGGCATGGCTGTGCTAATAACCACAGAGCTTGGCCCTGGCTCAGCCCTCGGCTGTTGTAATGAAATTCAGGGAATTCCAGACACAAGTGCTTCTTCATTTCCCTCTGCTTTTATCTGAATGACTGAAGTAATTTGTGCAGAGAAACGGAAGATCTTGAAGGCTATGCCAGGCAGCCTGCAGCACGGGGCAACCTCCCAGATGCTTGCAGAGAACAGGTCACTGCAATCATTCCAGCAGGGAATGGACAGAACAGAACATACTGGAGGGGAAGGGTTCCTTACTGAAGTGCTTGTCTGTTGCACATGCGAATGAAGCAATGAGAGGCCTCTGACACAAGGTCTAAGCACATACCCTCTTTGCTTGCTGACACAGAGAGCTGGTGTGCTGCTCTGCATTACGGCTCGTTGCCTCTGTGCCTGAAAGAATTAAATTCATTTAGTCTTTCATTCACCTCACCATGTAGGGGAAGGACTCGTTTTGTCTTTTTGAAGTACAGTCTGTGAAATCTTGTGTAGTCTTCCTTTTAGAAGAGTAGCTGTTGGCTGTACCAATATGCAGCTGCAGAAGCAGCTTGGAATAACAAAACAACTGTGAACTGCTGTGAAATGTAGGATCACATTCAAGAAATGTGTAGATGTGATTCCTAGGGCATGGCTTAGTGGGCAATACTGCCTTAGGTGCAAAGTTTGACTTGACAACTTGATGGTATTTTCTAACCTTTTTTCATTCTATGATTTTATGCTCTTGTGTCACCATTGGTTTTACGTTTATAAATGTTTAAGGATATCTAAAAGGAGGTGAAAGGCAAGTGGACGAGCCAGGCTCTTCTCAGTGGTATGTAGTGATAGGTCAAGGAGTAATGGCCTAAACTTGAACATAGTAAGCTGGTACTAACATTTAGAACTTCTTTATGGTAAGGGTGACAAAACACTGGAACAGGTTGCCATAAGAGGTTGTGGAGTCTTCTTCTATGGAGATAATCAAGACCATCTGGATGCCTACCTATGCGACCTATTGTAGGGTACTGCTTTAGTAGGGAGGTTGGACTGGGTTATCTCTTCAGGTCCACTCCAACCCCTGAGATACTGTGATTCTATGAAACTCTGAGGAAAGGTTTGATTTTGGTCATTCATCAGGTCCGCTAAAAAAAAAAAAAATTAAAACCCAACCATCCTTCTCTTGTCTCGTTTCGTGACTGTGCCTGGGGAGCTTTGTCTTGGATCAGGACAGGCAATTGTACAGATGAAGAATGGTAGGAACAGAATTGTCTCTCGCCCAGGGAGGTTGTGATTGCAGTTTACTTTTCTCAAATGAAAACCATCATTTTAAAATTTGAAATAGTTTGTGCGTGATTGAGGTTCATTTGTAACAAAAAGCCAAATCTTCCAAAAGCAACTGCCGGGATTGAAATGAAACTCTCCCAAGCCACTGATATAACATTTGACCAGATAGGAAAATATTTGTAGATTAGCATTTTGAGAAGACCCTGATGTTCTTACTTTTCATTATTACTTGCTACTCCTCCTTGGAATAGAATAGTCCTTTTGAAATTTCAGAGAACTCTCTGGAGCCTGGAAAGCCATTTCCCCTCTCCCGGCTGCAATTAGCCCATTGTTAAGACGGGCAGTGTCAGGGTGTGGGAGTTTTTCCCAGTGTAATTTCTAACCCTGCTCTGAGCAGTTATATGATCCAATATGAGAAACAGCTGAGTCCAGTCTTGCATTAGAGCACTGCTGTTGCTGCTACTGGCTGAACAGAACTTATTTATATTTTTAATGATGGGGCCAGTTTTTGCAGCCCAGACAAGGTCTTAATTATACCCTAAGTGTGGGGTCATGCCACTAGAACGTAGATTCTACATACCAACTATGGATTTTGAGTTACAGAGGAGCCCTATGGCTGGGGAGTAGCACCATATGCTTCATTAATGCAATGCTATCCCAGTTTCCCCTCACCAACTGTATGTCAATACACCCTCATGCATTTGGGGTATGTGGGATCCTGGTATGTCCTGATCTTCATGCATGCATTTTCACATCTGGATTGTGCGTGTGCATATGTGCACGTTGTTCATGTGCATGCACGTACAGAGCAACCAATTACAAGCAGCCAAGTTTGACTAAAATCTCTTTTCGATTTAGAAAAAGAGATTTCAAATAGCTTTTAATGCCTTCATCCTTTTGCTTCAATATTTAAACACTCCCTCCTCCCCTTGCCTTTCTATTCGCAGTGACAGTTACCATTTTTTTTTCCACAGCAACAGTAGCTGTCAGGCATTCTCAGTGCCTGAGGAGTTTAGCAGGGGGATTAGCAGGAGCTCTTGGCTGGGCTGTGCAGGCGGTGGCAGTGCTGTTGCCACATGGGTCACTTAATGTTAGTAGTGACAGTGAAGATGCACCAGCAGAGCGCAGTGAGCCACCCTAAAGGTGCATCCACCTGTTCGTGGATGGTTTCCTGGGTGATAAGGCTGGACTTTGAAAGCTAGCATTGCCAAAAGCTCTCCAACTACAAGATTTTGAAGCTTGGGTGTGTTTCTAATGTCACAGGCTTGCAGGATGATGTGGCATTGCTCACTGCTAGCACTGTATTCACGTAAGAATTGAGTTCTTTAGGAAATATGGAGTCCTCCATTATCAGCACAATGGAGATAGGCATGTCTGTCACTGCTGCAAGGGTCCCATCTGAGCTGTGCAGTCCTTCTCACGGGTTCCCATCGCTGAGCACAGTTTGCCCTGTCTCAACAGGGAAATGCAGTCTCTATACAGCTGTGCTTTATTCCTTGCTGTCAGTGGTATGAGCTCTGCGAGTACTGAAAACCCCCTAAAATATACATGAGTAAGAGAATAGGATTAGCTTCTGTCATGTTATAGTGCCATTGAAAGTCTTCTACATCACACAGCATGCAACATCTTCCCCTTCTCCTGAAGGCTGAGGGCTTTCCTTTCTTTCCTATTCCATTTTCCTCCAAGGAAAAAGCAGTGCTATACCTGGAGTCCCAGCCCCTTCTTCCCACTGGTGTTTACCTGCCTGAGGAGGTTCATTGAATGGGAGAAGATTAAATGTGCGAACAACTGCTGGCTAGGGAAAGAGAGGTTCAGAGTCCAGTCTTGGAAGAAAAAAGGGGGGGGAAAAAGCAAGTTTATATTGTTTGAAAAAAGTTGCTCCAAAGAATTCCCTTTCCCTAGTATAAGGATTTCTTCTCCTGGAACATCTCTCTGCAGTATCTGTCCTCTTCCTTTAAGTGGTTACATATTGAGAATGTAGTATGCTGCCAGGACAGCCTTGATTGTACTACTTAGGCTAAATGAACTGAAAAAGAAAGAAAAAAAAAATAGAAATAAGCATTATAAGATCTGTGCTTTCCCCTAATTGTTCTGCAGAGAGGTTTTTACCAGGTCTTCAAGCTCTGGGACCAGGTAGGAAACTCTCACTGCACAGCTGCGTTTTGTTCACACATGTGCTGGGGGAATGTTTGCAGCAATGATGACAGGGCTGATCCTTTTCTGATATGTGTCTTTGTGAATTGAAGGAAAGAACACTGACACTGTAAGAGGAGAGCATATGTGAAACTTGTGGGAGAAAGAAAAACAGCAGTTCAACACACTGGACATTGATAGGACTTAGGGTCCTATCTACATAAGCACACCCACATGCTGAACTCTTCATGCTGAAATAGTCTTGCTGCGAACCTTAGTGCTGCAGTTGACTTTTGGTGCATCTCCTCATGACTTTGTGTCATGGTGCCATTTCCCTGGCTCATTAAAATGATGGATCTTCTCTGCTTCACCATTATCTGCCACAATGCTTCCCCACAAATCACCAGTTTCCTTTTCTTTCTCCCGCAGAAGCCTCTCACTGCAACTTTCTTGGCCAGCCAATAGCACAATATTTGAAAACCCCAAGGCCTACTGGGCTCCTCATGCATTGCTGAGGTTTCCCAGGAAGGGAGCGCATCCCGGTGTGGAGATGTGTTTTCTGGTTGTCACTAGTTGAGCACCGGGGATCAAAACTGGATTCCTTCTGCTGCCAGAGACCTGCTGGGCGGGCCTGGGCAAGGTCACTCTGTCTCTGGTCTGTATTATATTTGTAGTGCTTTAATGGGAAATGGGGAAGAAATGCCAGCAGGGCTCTTGCTGATCAAGAAAAGGGTAGATATGGCACTGAGGGATGTGCTTTAGTGGGCATGGAGATGATGGCTTGGTGGTTGGACTTGGATGATCTTAGTGGTCTTTTCCAGTGTTAATGATTCTATGATCCTGGCAACTCTTGTTATGGTCTCGTGAATGTTGTAGGGAGGCACAACGTTTTCTTCTCTGTGAATTGTGTGTGATTACAGGACGAAGCATTTTTAAGCCTTTAATTCATGAAGTGTCCTGTATCAATTACATAAATCCTGTACTGATTATTGTATCCCTGAAGGGAATGGCACACAGTAGCACCTTCTGGAGAATTTCCTATGCACAAATAAAGTGGTGGGAGAGAATGAAACTATTCATCTACAAGATGGACTTTCATTTTTTTTCTTCTAAATTCTGTGGATAGTTTAAACCAGAATTTTTTTATTGTTTTGCCTCAACTTTTATATTTAAAACACTGGAGCACTATACCTCCTCTGTGCTGGATGTGCTCCAGTCTAAACAAGCTCCATTCTGCTTGCCTAAATTCCCTTCTATAGTTTCAGCTGAATGTGAAATTCCTTTCTGCTCCTCCATCTCAACTGCTGTGTGCCATCACTGGAGGCTGAAGGACAGCTCATGGGTTCCACTCTGGAAGTGGCATCATCTTGGTGGTGTGTGAAGGTCTGCATAATCCTATAGGATCCCTCGGGATAAAAAGCTACTCTATAAATACGTTTTCATTGTCAGTCTGGATTCAGGAGTGAAATGATCCCACTTAGTTAAAGCAGGATGAAGTGTCTATTTTCATATTTGTTTAATTGAACCAGTCAGCATGTCTGATAGTAATGGTTTTATTTGAAGCATGTGGTTCTTATGAGCTGTTAAGATACCAATAGCATTTGGATTAGTCTTTCTGCCAAGAAAGCCAGGTCAATTCTTCAGGAAAAAAAAAAAAAAAAAAGCTAAGGCAAACTTTATTTTAACAGTGTCTTGAGTTTCACTTTAGGTTCCATAAATATTTGTCAGTGTTCCTTTTATAAGACCTGTTCTAGCCCTTGGCAAGATGTGAGGTCTATCTCCAGAACGCAGAATGTAAATAAATTCTCCAAAACATGCTGCAGAATTGGAGGCAACTTCAGCCTATGTGAGAGACTTGGAGCCAAGCAATGGGCTGATCGTGGTTCTATTTATCGAATTACTGTTTGTTACAGGAGAGGGAATGTGGGGGGGAAAAAAGAAGAAAAACACGGAGAGGAGAAAATAGAAATATTTGCAGAATATGAGAGGTAGCCCACACCAACCCATGCAGAAAGGTGGTCATTCACCAAGGCAGTGACAGAAACGTGACTTCTGCTTGGGTTCCTGTTGCTGTCTGCTCCTAATGCTTCCAGAACAGTTAACAGAATTTTCTCATGCCCTAGAGGATAAGGGAGGAAATTTCACATTCTTTATGAGGACTGGTAATGCCATCTGTTTCAGAGGATCAGGCCAAAACAGCACTGTGGAGCAGCCCTGGGTGCCCCCCTCCCCAATTTCCTCTGAATACCTTCGCTATTCCTGAGAAGTTGGTTTATTTCTGTGGTTTTCAGACCTATATCTAGGAGAAAAAAAAAAACCATGATGTTTTCAAAGACTTGCCTGTAGTTAAGCACTTAACCAGAGGTTTAGGGTGAAGGGCTTTTGATTTAAGAGCAAGCCCCATTCTGTGCAGTTAAGGGGGGAAATAGCTGAAATTTTACCCTGTCCCTGACCACAGATTGAAATTACTGAAGCAGTACAAAAGCAGGGAGTCAGAATGAAGGAGGTGTGTTGAAGGAAGCGGGACCTTGGCTTCCAGCAATGTGCTCTGGTTGCTGGATCAGCTCCAATAAAAATTTAAATTCAGACGAGCTGAATGCCTTGTTTGTCTGGTTAAGGGGGAGGAAGATGGGGATGGGTGAAGTTTTTCCTCTGAATCCTAAAATAATGGTAGCAGAATGAGAAAAGTATATATTCCTGCGTAATGTGGTATTGTAACATCAGATAGCACCTCTTTTCTTCTTTATGTGTTTAAGTTGAAAAATTACAAGGCATGGATGAATAGACAGGAAAGGAGTTTGCTGGAGGAGAAAACCCTTTTATGTAGTGAGAAGTGAACCTACCTGTCCATAAATCTAGAATTTCCTACAAAATGCTGGACATCTTTGATCTCCCTTTAAATTAATGAGAATTGAGTGTTACCCACACTTTTCAAGATCAGGCTCTCTCTTTGCGCGCAGAATTTCCAACAGTGATCAGTGATCTCCATGCCAGCCCTCAGTTGTCTGTAAATGCTAAAAGGGAAAGCTAAAAGAGCCATTAACCCCATGTTTTCTGCTTTCATGGACAGCTGTTTGGGGCCCTGTAGTAATTGAGCTCTATAGCTTTCCATAACTGCCACACTTTTCCTATGTACGGTTTTGGAAATTGTGACTGAACTTTGCTAACAGTTCCTTAATCTGGCTACTGTGGATGGTAAGGAAAAAAAACCCAAAACAGGTAACAGCCTCCATCTGCAAAACCACTTCTGGTTTTGTGACTGAGCTTAATACACAGGGAGCATTTTTATTTAAAAATACCTTCTTTCCCTCAATGAAACAGGAAGCATCTTTCCAGGAATGCTTGGGAAACTGTTTGACTTTTATGTCACAGACATATCTGGAGAAAGTTTTAAATGACTTTAAAGCTAGCAAGGGTTTAGCCAGATAGAAATACTGAGCTCTACCAAAATTTGAGCTGTCCATTCTTCCTTTTTTCTGATGTGAGTCTGTACATGTGTGTGTCTGCCCATGGCTATGTGAACACTTACTGAGCCAGTGTTTATTTGCAGTGTGGCCCTGATTGGGATTCGCTGTGCAGGAGCGTGTCCTCGATCCCATGGCACACACACTATATGCCCAGGGCACCTCATGTTATTGTGGATGGCAGTGTGCACAAATTAGGTCAGTCCAACGCAACATCACTTAGCACTGTTGTTTTTTTTTTTCTTATTAAGAAATTAACATTTCTCAGTGTAGCTTTTGTTTAAAAATAAACAATGGGGTTTCAACATTATGATTTGGAGTCTTTCAGTTTCGCTTTCTTCACTGTTTGAAAAAGCACATAAGAACCATTGCTAGCTAACATTGGCAGGGTGCATCCAGGCATTTCTCTCCTTAATGAGGGAGGAGGGGAGGGATGCTCACTTCATTCCTGCACTGAGGGCTGGGGTTTACATAGCTTCATTGTATTGCACAGGATTTCCCTGCCCTGCAGCTTGACTTGCTCTGTGACAAATTATTCCTTAATTGCTGGATGGCAGAAGAAAAGCTTTGCAGCCCTGAGGTTATTCCTAACAAATCAGGTTACAGAAGCCTTGAAAATTATATTGAGCAGAAAAGAAGCACCATGAGGTTTCCTTGGATGCTTGGGCTGCGTTCAGCTTGACTAAGGCAATGTGCTAATGAAGCTTGTTAAAATGCAATTATACTTTAATGCTGAGGTTGTAGAAGTGAGGATAATCAGTGGAGAGGTGCTAGTGAAGCTATGGTGATTACTGTGATTTATGTGCGTCACTGTTGTGTTCAGAGCCTTCACCCTGCTGAGAGCTGTTGACTGGCACCACAAACAGGCTGTGCCCAAATTGCTGCCAGGGGCATGAGGTGAAGGAAGATAGAATCACTGAGGTTGGAAAAGACCTTTAGATGCAATTTGAGGCCATTACCTCTTGTTCTATTGCTGTTGTCTGGGAGAGCTGTTGATCCCCATCTTGCCACAACCTCCTTTCAGGGAGTTGTAAAAAGGATGCAGTATAAGTGCAGAGAAGATGCTCTCACATGGGACAGACAGCTTGACATAAAACACCAGTGATGTTGTTTGAAGACCAAAAACAAACAAACAAAAAAACAACAACAAAACAGAACAAAACAAACAACGGGAGGAGAGAGCCTGGACTTCTAGGTCAGTTGGACAAAGCTGGAGCTTTGACAGAGAAGAGGTGCTATTGAAAGCAGGACCAGGAGAGCTGCCTGGGGAGGTGATGAAGCCACTGTCCCTTGAGGTTTTCAAGAAATACATAGTTGTGGCACTGAGGGATGTGGTTTATTGGGCACGGTGGAGAAGGGTTGATGGTCAGTCTAGTTGATCTTAGAGATCTTTTCCAACCTTTAAGATTCTAGGGGTCTTTGCAGTGAAGCAAAGTATCAGCCATTTGAAAGGGAAAGCTCAAAATGAAGAGAATCGTAGAGTGACTTAGCTTGAAGAGAGCTTCAAGAGTTCCAGCATCCCTGCCATTGACAGGGTTGCCAAGAGAAGCAGATGTGGTCAAAGTGGGGCCTAGAAAACATGAGTATAGCTGAGGCAAGAACTGTGCTTCATCAAGGCCTGCTGAAATGTGACAGGATCATGGATGCCGACTGAGTGAATGGATGGAGAGTTAGGGCCAGGGTTTATCAATGAGCTACAGCAAGATGGTGGCACATGTTGGGGTGTGGGCAGCCAGAGGGAAAGCCAAGGAAAATCTAGCAGCAGTATAGTCACAGTGTATGCAGCAATTTAAGGAAGGAGGTGGGGAGGGGGGGAAAGATTAAGAGCTCTGAGCTCGAGCTGACAGCTCAACATCCACGAGATGTCAGGGTGACAGGCAAGGTTTTCATCCGGACAGAGAGAGGCAGGCCTGGATGATCAGATCAGACAACTGGAAGAGCTGATTTATGTGAGAAGATTAAAAGAGCTGCTTGTAAATGTATGTATTGCTTGGCTAAGTGACACCTGAGGGGACAATAACTGTCTACAAGTGTATGAAGGGGTTGGATATCAGAGCCAGAAGGTGGGGGAGGCAGAAGCTCAGGGTGTATGTGAAGATTTTGACAATAGGTGGTGCAATATGGTGGAACAAAGTGGTCTGTGCTGTTCTCTTAAGGAAAAATCCCTTTGACAGGCTGGAAAGATTCTGACTGATTTAAAAGACACCTGCTTCTAGGTATCCATCTTTTCTCCCTTCATTGTAAGGTGCCCACAGTCTGCACCGCCACAAGTAGGAGATATTCCTTTGGGCGGATGAAGACTCTTCAGTACCCATGTGACTGTTACTATTTGGCTTGATTCAAAGACCTAAGGGACTACCTTATCTGTTAGCTTGTTTTTTCTGCTACTTTTCCATTTTTCAGGGGTCAGTTCTGTTGATAGGATGGTGAGAGGAAGAACTTCCAGATTACAATTTTTGTGGTCTTCTCTACACATTCCTTTATAGGATTGTTTTTTTGTTTGTTTTCTCTTGGTAATGTATTTTTTTCTTTGTAAAACCAAGTGAAGAAGAAGCAGGTACTGCTTTATCAGTCCTGTGTGAGCTGCTCCCATCAGAAAACAAGCTATGAAGGGACCCACTGAAAGCGATGTAGGTTCAGATGAAGATTTAAGATTGAAGCGATTTTACTCTAACCACCCTTAAAACTGATCAATACACTAGAGGGTAAGAACATGGTACATGTGTGGTTGGTTGAACTGTGTTAGTGGTTCTTTTCTGGTTATAGCTGTAGTAATCATTGGTAAGGTCCTCAGTTGTGACGTTTCTTTCCCAGTGATAGATTGGACTAGTTTGGATCAGACAGCTCCATTTCTGCTCCAGGAGTGCCGCTGTGGGATCCACCAGCTAAGGATCTCAAAGCACGGATATAACACAGTCTTTTTGGGAAGGAGTTGATGAGAGTGATAAGTTCTTACAAACTGTGAAAATGGAAGCCATGTAGAACAGAGTGATTGTACAGTTGCTGTGTCCCACCACCACTGTGCCTGGGACTAAGGCCATGGCATGGCTCCAGCCTTTGCTAAAAGTTACATAAATGGATGTACATTAATGGATGAAAGTGTTGCTCTACAGGTGCAGGAAAATTTGCCTGCAACTACAAAACTGTTTGGTTTGTGGCAGCAAGATTGAAAGGGAGAATAGAAATAGTGAGTAAGTGGGCTGTTATTGTAAATGCTGGAACAGTGCA
Source organism: Lagopus muta (assembly GCF_023343835.1). Taxonomy (NCBI): domain Eukaryota; kingdom Metazoa; phylum Chordata; class Aves; order Galliformes; family Phasianidae; genus Lagopus; species Lagopus muta. The sequence goes on along the minus strand of NC_064436.1, from coordinate 65,335,120 downwards.
GTGTGAGTTGATAGCCATCACTGGGAGACTGAAGGAGTGTGCTTTGCTGATAACCATCAGTACCCTTTTCTGTGCATGATTGAAAGGATGCCATCCCTTACACCTGCCAAACCAGGTGCCCTGGTTGCATTGTGTGTGAGCAGTAAAAACTCAGGTGAGATCCAAACAGTGCAGAACCAGAATTTTCTTTTGCATTTCTTGATGCAGACTGTAGATGCATTTTAGTGATGCAGCACTTCAGCAGAGACCATGGGTCTCCTCCTTTCTTCCTGCAAGGAGTTCACTTTTGACCTCAGATCTCCCTGTTCTGACTTCCGCTTCTGTTTCAATAGGACCAAAATCTGTGGGGCCTTTCTGAATATTTCCCTCCCTGCCAAAAATGAGCCTGAAGTGTTGACAGACAGCAGCACACTCAGTGTGTAGGAATCCAACATAAACAGACTTGCTGGTTGTGTACTTGGACATGCTAAACGAGGTCTCAGCTTTGATCTTCCCTGCACTATACTAAAGCCCAGCAAGCAAAGGCTAAGTAAACAGACCTTTGATTTCAGAGCAGAGGTCTTGTAAAACTTTTATCAATGGCAGAACTGAGCTACTGAAGTCCCTCCTGGACTGTAGGTGCTGCAAGAGTAGTAGCATGGTTTTACTGACCCTGATGTCTCGCTTTCTCTCCTCTTCCCATAATGTCAAACATCTGGAGATATGAGCAAGCTTCCTGTTGATTGTTATATACCAGTTTCCCTAGGAGAGGCACCTGCTTATAATCTCCTATATGGTGAATGGAGTGTAAGATATATTAGATCCTATAGCTATTGGATCCCGCAGCTAGTGTAGCTTTTTGTTAATGCGTGTCATAAAGGCGCTTAGATAAATGGCACGGGACACATCCGTGGGAAACACTCGCATTACTAATCCTGCGTGTTCAGCACTCCTTGGTCAAACCCCAGAAAGCCAGTGCTGCAGCTTAAATATCATAAATGTTACAACAGATTGGATTTTATTTATTTGCTTACTGTTTTGAAAGCATTTAGTGATTCTTCATAATCACAAAGGTCACAGATTCCCTCTCCTGTTCAAATAAACAGAGATTCTCCGTTGGGATTATGCCCTCACGAAAGAGACATTAAGAAACAAGCACCTAATATCACAAGATAAAAGCAAGAAAATTCTGAATGCAGGCAGATTCCCTTCAATGGATGAAACACAGGAGTTAGTTTGGCCTCTGCTTGCATTTTTCTTAATATTTTTCTGTGTCTTTCAGTGGATTACATGATGGGGGGGTTTGGCTTTGCTTCTACCCACCATAGGAAAGTGATGTGAGGATAAGCTCTTGCCCAGATGTTTTGTTTTTGTGTCATTTTCCCATTGTTTTTAAAGCTAAGAACCACCATATTCTGCAATTATATGGATTTCAGGCTGTTCCCAGTGGACCAAACCTGCCACCTCTACTACTGGGGCCATTCCATCCCAAAGCTCAGTTTATCTCAGATCAAAATTCAGCGCGTATTGCTCACTCTTTGCTCAATCCAGTGATTACTGCTTTTTATCATGATGAATATTAGGTGTCACTTTTGCACTGCTCTTACTGTGACATCTGGAAGCAAAGGTGAGACCAATGGCTCCATCTGAGTTCCTGCACAGATGTTTTGAGCCTAAGTGCATCTGGTTTGGTCTCTTGTATTTTGCCCTGTCAGTCTTCTAATATAGGCTATGATGATGATGAAATTTCTTACATCACCTTTTCTTTCTTAGTCATAAACTGATTCTCTTATGTATGTAAAACAATTCCTTTGTTCTATGTTCAGAAGTGAATTTTGCCTTTTGTCAGATAGTCAAATCAGTTATTAGATAAAAGCCATTTTAAACGACCTTTCATTTGTCAGTATTTGAAGGCAGTTGTGGCACTGTTCTATACAACAAATCGATTTTGCATCCATCTTTTATCACTGAGTCTTCCAATGGGGTTTCACTGTAATCAGATTGGCAATTATCACAGCACTGCCGTTGGGAGAAGGTTGGAGTTTACATGCAATAAAGATTAAAGGATTAGCAGGTGATTAGGGATGTGTCAATTTGTCCACCACAGGTGACAGGAAGGGGTCCTGTGCTGTTTGAGCATAGGCTGTGACCTCCTGCGTCCTTACTCAGAGATGCCAGTGTGCAGCACAGGTGTGATGTGTCCTCACTAAGAATAAGTTCAAGTTGTCACAACAGTAGAAACTTGCATTTCTGCAGAGAAAGTCAGAAATCTTCCCCATAATGGGAACTTTGCTGTGCTACAAGGAGCCAATCTATGGCCACGCAGCCAGGAATTCCTGCTGACAGCTGTTGAGATGTGCGTGTTGGTTATGCACGTGTGCGTGATGTGGGGTAGTGCCGAGACAATATTTCTCCATGCACAGATTCACTAGATAGCTGCTGGGCTCTCCAAGTTTCTCTCCCCCATGCACACATGGAAGAGGGCAGTGGGGATTGTGCATTACCAGACTGTGATGTAATAGGAGAGCTCACTGATTGATATTCCAGGGTAGCCCTATCTACCTGACAGAGACAACAGTATGTGCCAGTGTACAGCCCACCAGAGGAATGACATCATTTGCTATCACAGGGCAATCAATGCTGACAAAAATCCTGCATGCTTGGGAGCTGTAGTTCGAATAACGCTGCACTACCAAGATAGTGTTTGTACTTCAGCTATGCATCACACAGTAATTAGCACTATGTATGTAGGTTTATATAGATGTGTAGGTTTATATAGATATGGGATCTTCAGCAAAGGAGAAATATTGCCAAAACGTTTGGGTAGTTTGGGGAATTTCAATTTTAAATTTTTAATTCACATTTTTATTGTTTGCATTTTGATTTAGGCATAATATCCCCATTATTAGGTGGTTTTTTGGTAATAGTGCTCATCCTGAGATGCTTCATGTTGCTGTACAATAGGGGCAGGGAGAAAGCATCTTCTTTCAGATGAAGTGAAGCAGTTTTTGAGCAGCAAGGGATGCAGAAGAGCTTCAGACACACCAGGTGAAATGCATTGATATTGCCTTCAAATCTGAGCTGCCCTGGGACTGTCCAGAAACTCATCTGGCACTCCTAGCTGTAAACAATGGCTTTGACAAAGGTAACTTGAGTTTTAACAGCAAGAAAAAGAGTTGGGTATACTGGTTGGTGGCAAGCTGGACATAAGCTAGCAGTGTGCCTTCACAGTGCAGAAAGCCAATCATATACTGGGTTGCATCAGAAGAAGTGTAGCCAGCAGGTTGAGGGAGATGATCCTGCCTTTCTGCCCTGTGCTGGTGAGAACTCACCTGAAATACTGTACTAAGGATGTGGAGTCCTTAGTACAGGAGAGACATGGGCCTTTTGGACAGCATCTAGAGGAGGGGCACAAAAATGATCCAAGGGATGGAACGCCTTTGAGAGAGTATCTTCCAACTCAAATGATTCCTGTTATCCTATGATTCTATGAAGTTGCTTGTACATGGACTTAGCAGGCATCAGCACATGTTTTAATATTGTGCTGTGGCACCAAGCTGGGGTTGATCCATTATCTGCTTTCCTTTGGGTATAATCTGAACCTGGGGCTGTTGACTGTCAGCTGTGTACCTGACAGGATATTATTCTATAGGAGTGAATGCTTCATTCTTTAAAAAGCCCTGCTTCTGCCAGTACCAGACTTTTGCATCAGGTAGTGCGTGCCTCAGTGTCTGGGGAGCAGGAACCAGATGTGAATGCTATAAGAATTCATTGATGGTTTCCTTATTTTCATATGTGTAAGACTTGGCATTGCTCGAGTATAATGTATGTTTTCACTGAATCAACCTATGTGAACACTTTCTTTTAAATTGCCTTTAAGTATTTTCCCCTCCTGGAAGAGATGTACAGACATGTCAGAGTTAGGCTGTGGAACAGCACAGCAGGAGTAGATCTTGAAAATGAAATATTTGGTGCTGAGGAGGTGATGTTCACACTATAGGCATTTGGGGAGTTTATTCTGGATTAGCTCCAGTCTGCTCGTGTAGACCAAGATCTTGTTAATGGAAATCCAAGAGCACAGCTTCTGCTTTTGTTTTACCAGGCACCCAACTAGCAATTTCTTTCTATATCTGTATTAGCAAGTGCTGAGGATTGATAAGATTGGTAAGATTGGATCTGGATATTAAAGCATTTGGTGCTGCGGACCCGATGCTCTCATTTCAGGTGGGTATTCACTTCAAAATAGCCCCTGGCTGGTCCTATGGATTATGTGCCAATTTGAACTGGAAGACAACTTGCATTTTAATTTAATACACAAGCAATTCAGTATGCGTGCTCAACTACAGCTCTGTGATTTGAGCCAAAGCGTAATTGGTGGAAATGACAAAGAAATTCAAACTTAAAGCAGGTTCCTGATTCAAGGGTATGCTTAAGGTAGGCCCTGATCATGAGAGTTCAATCTGGAGAGGAAGAATATCTCTGAGCCCTTCCGCCACGCATAGGGTGGACAGAAGGCTTTGGTAGAGCAACTGTGGATGGTTGCAGTCAAAAATGTAAATTGCTGTTGGCTTGGAGGCAGGTGGATTGTCAGCTTTGGTTTGCATTTTTTTCTGGAGCAAAATGAGGATTTTTTTGTTTCCTTTTTCTTATGTTTGTGTGCGTGTATGTATGTGTGTGTATATATATATATATATGTACATAAAATCTGAATGTATAACATCCATGCTTATTAATTCACCTATTTTCATATTTCAGTGATGCAGCATGTAAAAAAGACCACTATTCCTTAATCTATATGCTTTCAAAATTCAGACTTTTCTGTTCACTTGTTTTGCATCGTTATTCATCAAAATTCTGACATGAAAGACTTCTCATAATGAAAAGGCAAGTATTGAAAGAGAAATCTGGGCAAAATCTCTGCTTTTGACAAAAAGAAGTCATTTTCTGGTAGAAAAGCCTTTCTGCAGAACATTCCAGGACTAAGTCTGCTCTGTGGCCATCCAGCTAGAAGCGCTTTCTGTTTCAGAGAAGCCTCCGAAAATAACTTCAGTTTTTAAATACCACGGTGTTTATCTCTTTGTGGTCACCAACAAACATTTGTTACAGTGTTTTTGTGGTGAGCAAACTTAGAAACCCCCAGTGACAAGAGTAGAGCAAACTGAGGACAGAGAGCAGCCTCACTATGTAGGGCACTGCACTGATGTTCTGACAGCAAGAGGTGTATGGACATTTTGGCAGTGTCTCCTATTCAAGAACGAGCATTCAAGACCTTTTTTTAATTTTTTAATCCATGTTCTCAATGCCCTTATAACAGATTTTTCTGCCTTGTCTGTTGGGAATGGCCATTAATACCAGCAATGGATGGAAGAGTATCAACTCTTCTGTAATTTTGTTCCTTAAAGGATACTATTATTATTATTTTAAGAATATGTTGAGGAAAACCAAATTTCTGGATACTGATGAAGAAGGTCCCTGTGTTGATGTGTGTCTGAAGGCTCGCTGCTGTGGATTAGCAGGAAGGCAAACCTGCTATTTACAGACCTGAGCTCACATCATTCCCGAATATGGCACGGAGTCAGCCATCGTGGTTTCTGTTTCCCTGCAGACATAAACAATGACACTTACAATTTCCTGCTTGTACAGCTCTCGCACAAGCATCTGTCTATAAGGGAAATGGCTAATTACTTATTAAACCTTAAACTGTGTTTAGACTGGGTTAAATATTGACTACCAAGGCTCAAGGGGAAGTTGTGTCACTGAACTTGAACCTTGGCATCCCTTTTTCTAGGAGCATTCAAATAAAAAGATTGAGTGGCAGGGGGACTACATGTCAATAAGAGGACAAAGAAGGGGACAAAAATTGAGCAGACTGGCTCAGTTTTATTGCAAAATATGTGAACTAAACTGAGATTTGCAGATCTGGTTTGTTTTGCTAAAAATCTTGGAGGTGGTGGGTGATTTGGCTGGGAAATGCACTGGGCTCACGGAGCAGGATTTTCGTAGTTGGAAGGGAGCAGTACAATAACAATTCTGTTAAATTTGGGGTTGCTTAACCCCACAAGCCAATATAGGGCTGCCTGACTGGATTGTTTCCCAGAGAGTACGGTGAGCAAACAAATGCCTTGTGCTGGCAGGAATTTATGATGGAGGCACCAGCAGTTTGGGCTGGCTTTGGGGAGAGCAGGTTAGAGCTATTGGGCAGGATTTTTGCTTGGGCTCTGGATCCTGCTGCCTCACTCGGGCCAGATGACTTCTAGCTTTCTTCCAGCATCAGGCAGTGTGTCTTGCCTAGAGACGAGGCTAAAAAAAGCATTTTCATTTCAGAATCTTGAAAACATGTTGTAATGACTTGGATTTTTTAGAACAGGCTAATTGGGAATGTCGTTATTCGGATAGGCTTGCCTTCTTGAATGGGAATGAAGAAGGCAATTTACTTGGGAAGGAGTGCCAGTGCACCTTTGTCACACCTCTTTTCTATGGAAACTTTTCTGGTTATCCGTTGTGCTATGTACCTGGAGTGCACTGTCAGTGTAATTTTAGCCTCAGAATAAAAATATTAGTCCTCCCTTCTCGGCCACATGAAATCTATTGGCAGCACTTAAGAAACAATAAATATTTTCTTCCGCACTAGAAGAGAAACCTTCTAACCTGCAAAGACTGTTTCTTCAAAAGTAATTTGAAGTAATCCTAACTTTCCTTTGCATTTGCTACCTCAAAACCTAAGGGATGCAGTTACTATTTTTTGCTGCTGAAAAAATGGTCTGCAAAACTTGAAATTGAATGTCACCTATGCATATTTAATTTAATAAAATGGTAATTTCATGTTAAATAAATACCAACTGATTATTGAAAACATATGCTCAAAGGATTTAAAAGCCATGTAAGAGATACGTATCTCATCTACTGCTGTTGAACTGTAATAAATCTATGCAATAATCAAGTGCCAATTGTTTAACATACAATAACTATTTTATTAAATCTTGGTGAAATGTGTATGCAGAGCACTTAATTAAATGGAACATGTTCCCAAATATTCTATTTTTTTCTCATTTTTGGAACATCTAGAGTAGAAAATTTACTGGCAGCCTTCACTCAAGGGACTGGTTCTTACTCATATAAAACATGGCAAGCACTTCTTGTGCTATCAATAAATATCAATTTCCTCAGAAAAGCAGCTCCTAACACAGAGGTAGGGAAGAAACAGAAAATAGGCCACTTTACTTGACATAAAACGTATCTGCAAAGCTGTTTCCTCTGTCATGTTGGGCTCAGCTGCACAGCTCAGGCTCACAACTTGCTCTTGAGACTATTTCCACAGCTAAGATTGACCATTCATCGTGGCTGATCAGCAAATACTTGTGGTGTTTTTTTGTTCCTCTCTAGGAGCCTTTGTTCTGCAGAGATGCTGTTGTTTTTTTCTATAATCTTTTGATTGTTTTTGATAAGCGTTGTTTTTGTCTGTGGGCGCCTATGTTTTCAGGCCAAGAAGGACCCATTAGCTCATCTAATCTGATCTCTTTATGTCACATACCAAAGCATGTGGCCCAGTTACCCCTATGATGACCCCTTCTTTGCTTGGCTACTGCATACCTTTTGGAAAAGCAGACTGTTTTGTTTTAAAAAATGAGAAGTTATTGAGTTCACCATTCCTGTAAATTGCTTATGCCAATAGTTAATGTTGCATGCAGGCAAAGCTTTCACAGAATCACTGAATCAACAGAACTGCAGAGATTGGAAGGGACCTCTGGACTTCACCTAGTCCAACCCCCTTGTGTCTTCATTTTTATCAGTTCTGCTTCCCATGTAGTGGCTTCGCTTTGAGCAGAGACTGGGCATGGACCTTTGAGGAACACATAATAGTGTTAATTAAGATTTTGCCGTCATTGCTTGTAAACCCTTCCCTGTGGGACTTGCTTTTTGGTAGGTGTTTGTCCACCCCTCAGCATAGTGGGCCTTCAACCCAACATTACAACTTGACTGCCAATGCAAATAATGGTAATTATAATGTGTGAAGAGTGCAAGGAGCACTCAAACCTTGTACTGACATTGCAAAGAGCTATTACAGAATGGGTTAAACTCCGAGCAGAGATTTGCAGTCCAATAGGTTCCTCAACTTAACAAAGTCAAGTTTTAAACTTGATTTTGAGATGACTCTTTCCAACCATCCATGTTAATTCTGGAACATGGAAGAGGTGATGGAAATTGTTTCTGCTGTGAGCCTCCCTTGCAGTGAGGACTTTGGAGGACAAAGTTTGGCAGTGATGAGTACAGCGAAGGCCAAATGGTTGCGTCAAATGGTTTAAGAGATTGGGCTCACACTGAACAAGTGGTTTGGTTAGTGGCCCTCGTCCAACTCCTTCACCTCATTGTCATAGTGGAAGGCTTCTGTGTTTTGCTGTTTTCTTTGTGTAGGACACACCGTGGTCCCTGATGTTAATTCCTTGCGTGCATTGATGAGTTGTTTTGGGTGCTTTGTGGTAATAGACTTTGCTAATTCGCGAACACAGCACTTCAAACGAAATCTTATCTTCATGGAAAGTGAATGTGTTTGGTATTAAATAATAAAATATGCTTAACCCATGGGGCTCTTAAAACTTATTTAACTTCTTTATAAACTTCACAATACTGTATGTGGATATTATAAATTACTTTCCATTCCAAGAAACTGTCCGGGCTGGTTGACCTTCTTTGGAATTTCCTCTTTGTAATTATGTTTAATGTGTTAATAAAGTTCACTTTGAACTGTATCATGGCAAACGGTCTCTTAGGATGTGGGTCAGTGCTGGTGTGTTCACCATATGTGAAGCTTGAAGTCAGTGTGCAGTTTAGTTCAAGAAATAACAAGGCTAAGTCCAAACAATTGTAGAAGCAGTATCTCCTCCCCAGGTTAGCAGTAAAAGGGGTTCATGGAAAGTTAGGAATGTGGAGTGGGAAATCATTTAGCTTTCACTGCTAGGTGTTACTAAATTATAGTGTTAGGTTCGAGTCACTATCAAAACACCATATATCTGGAGGTTTTTCACACAGAGCTATAAATCATGTTTACTACAAGTATGAGTTGAACGAGTGCGCGAACTTTGCAGTGCAGTCCAGGAAAATATAATTACATGTGTGTGTGTTTTTGACTGTGAGAAATGTGGACAGGAAGCTCCAGCCTATTCCACTGTTGTGTCTTAAATACACTTCTAGAAATCGTTTTTCCTGCTTCCTGAAAAAAAGCGGGGAGGCTTTCTAAGTTTTACATAACCCCTTCGCTAAGATGTGGCAACAACCAACTCTTCCAAGCACTGGGGACAAGAGCAGGAATGCTTGTGAAGTCGTGTCAGCAACACAGCAGCAAGTGGGGCTTTTCCATGGTATAGGATAGTAGAGAGCAGAATTGCCGGATATAAATTGAAAATTGCCCAGCTGTTCAGTAAGACAGGTGTAGGATCTGTCTTTTATATAATGGAACAGAATGGAGATTCCAGTTGCTTGTATTCATAAATGAGGCAAATAAATCTGCACACATGTCTGCATGTACATGGGCAGAAATATTTAAAACAAACGAGGTGATCACAGCATTTCCTTGTTAATGTTTGACTGGGCTTATATGATCTTGAACAGAAAACTTGGCATCTGGTTCGGTCTGTTGCTTTCTTTCTGAGTGTACTCCTATGTATTTGCAGATGGGGAAACTAGAAGCAGGAGAATAACTTGGTGGAAAGTGTAAGGTCTGGATTGTTTAAATTATATTTTAAGCCTGATTGCACCCTGGCCCTTGGAACTCCAGGCATGATCCCTTCTAGTAATGAAAATGATTTGAATGGTATGGGGCAAAGTTATATTTAGTTTGTATTTGGAGAAAGAATAACAGCCAGGCACAGGGGAAGGCAGCTGCATTCCTGTCACTTTTTCCCAAGTCATATCCTTGGATGTCAAACCCCACCCTTCCCCCCCAGTCCAGATATTAAGAAATGAATCAGTCAAACCATAGGGTTGAGGACAAGGGGAGTGAATGATACCAGCCCCTGTGGGGTTTGTGTTGAGGGTGGGTGTAATTTATTGCACCAGCTCCTTCTGTTTGCCTGGACTGTGAAGTCAGCCGCACCCTGCAGCCTGGTGTGGCTTAAAGAGTTTTTCTCAGCAGCACCCAGTAGCCATAGAGAGCTGCCTCTGCAGAATGGAGAGCTGAAAGAAACAAGGAATGGTGCTTGTTTTCTCTCCCAACTATAGTAGCATGCAAAAACCTGCATCAGCAGTCTTGGTGGAATACCCACCTGGGGCCTTTCCTTTGAGCTCTTCTCCCACATCCCATGGGAAAAAGGACTGTGTGAAGGTCTCTCTCACTCCAGGAGCATCAGAGGCTGCGGATTCTCTGCACTTACAAAAGCCGGTCTATTTCAAGAAGCACTGCCCAGTGGCTAAGAAATGAGGGAGGTATGGAGCAGGAATTCAGGATTTCCAACCAGAAACAGCAGGCACTGCTCTCTCCTGCTGTGTTTGAAAGGGCCCAGTGTTGTGCCTTTACCCATGAGTCCTGGCACATGGCAATTGGATCACAGGGGATAGCTAAGTGTAAGGATAGAGGGATTGGTCTAGAAGTATATTGGCATTAAAAGGTCTGTTTTGGTAGATGTCTACATTAAATATTTTAATAATATGTCAACAAAATAATTTCAAGTTTTGAAACATAAAGCTGGGGTCTAGAAAGGCTGAAACTGTGACCCTGGCTGCTTGGGGAGTGATTGCATCAGCTTTTTAGGTCAGCATTATAGCATGAGGCAGAAACCAGCAGCATCAAGGGATGGGGAGTTGGCAGCACCTAGGGCTCAGTCTTTAAGTTTGTTGGCAGCTGCACGTGAAGCAGCCTGTGGATATCTTCAGATCAGTGCCATGGGGGAGCTGGCAATTTTCAGCAGCACTCCAGGATATTATGGGATGATTCTTCGAGTTGGGGAGCTTTCTTCAGTACCAGTGGTTCATGTGAGATACTGAGATGCATGGCTTCTTTTTACTCTATCCTTTTACTCACTTCATTTCACTGAAGATGAAACTGCTATAGAGAAGCCCTAGAAATCACAGAGGGCCTGAGCAGCTCTGGGCAGCTTAATGCATAGATTTGGAGAGGGAATATGTTTCTGTCTGGATGCTGTGGGATTTCTGTGGTATGTCATGCTGTGCTAGGGAATGTGGCAAAAACCTTTCTGCAAAACATTTGTCCCCTTCCACACTGTCTTCCCTCAGAACACTGCCGGTGAGATGTGCCAACGTGTATCTGGTCTTGAAAAGCATTTATCTGTCTCTATTGCAGTCCCAAGGCAGGGCTGCTCAGCTATATAGTGAAATAAGACTGAGGGGATGCTGGTATTTTAGAAGGAGAGACAGAGATCAGTGAGGGACAGACTCGTCTAGTATTAGATCTGGAGGTTGGCAGCCCTGCCTGTGGCTGGGGGGTTGGAGCCAGACGATCCTTGAGGTCCCTTACAATGCAAGCTGTTCTATGATAAAACCAGCATTTGATTTTGCTGTGAGCATCCATGGGAGGACAGGATCTCGCTGGCTTGTCAGGGCCTCTGAAGCCTCTGGTATATGTGAAGGCACTGATTGCAGAGGGAGAATAGTGCTTCTGTGGGAAGTTATTAATACTAAGACGATGGGTAATTAAATAGGAATATTTACAGCACCAATAAGCAGAAGCGAGATTTTAGCATCCGTGCCTGCATCCATATGATATTGAGGAGTGCGTGCAGCTGTATCCAGAAAAATTTGTAGCAAGAAAAAAGCCACCAGAAGTGCTAATGGAGGGGGAAAGGGTTGCAAAGGACCCCACCGGTGTTTTGCTTTTCAGGCCAAAAGGCTCTGAGAAATACACCCTTTACTAAATGTCACAAAGGTCTGTGAGTAGATCCTGTGACTGAGAGCGATCCAACAGTTCCTCAGAACGAAAGGTCAATCAAAGGAAAATGGCATTTAGGAGGACCAAGCTTTTCGCTGACCCAACCATGTGACAGATCCAGAGGCAACCCCAGTGCCGTCAGGAGAGCTGCTTGTGCAGCCCGCCTCAACGAGGCACATGACGTGACTGGGAAACTATCTGATTCCTCCAGGTCTCAAAATTCATCAGGAGTCAACCTGAATGTCGGAAGGAAAGGGATTTTGAAGGAGCTTCAGGGAGGAGGGCGCTCGCTATCCACTGTCCCTGCTTGCCCCGCACCAAACATTTTCCCCCAGCACTAATTTTAGGTCTGCTTTTGCAATCTGAATATGCACAGAGTAGTTTCCTGGCTTGCAAGTAGACTGTAATGAAGCTGCTCTTGAAGTTCAACTTGGCGGGGCTTTAAAACACAAAGCACCTTTCCAAAGGGCAACCCAGAATTTCAGCAAAGCTTTGAAATTGTTTGGACAATTCTACTTCCTTACACTGAGTAATTTAGAAGAATCTGGGGCTGGATCTCATCTGGTGTGAGTGAATTCCACTTCTTTAAGCCAATAGGCACAATTCCTCCTGATGGGTGGAGCTCTTCTTAAAAGATTCAGCAACGTGACTTGTGTCAGATCAACATTCAAAGGATCTCAGTATTATTTTCCCATCCACTGAGCTGCTTGGAGTTTCCTTACACTCAAAAGTGTCAACAGTGTGACTTGAGTGCCCAGAAAGTTCTGATCAGGCAGGATTTCTCACGGTGTTTTGCTGTTTCCCTTGGTGTACCATTACTTCCAATATCCTGTTCCACGTGTGTCTGCAGGAGATGTGCTATGATGGTGGGATCATTGCCTGGGAGTGAGTTTTTCAGAATAAATGCTCTTAATATATGCCTTCTTTGGGACTTCAACAGATCTCCAGAATGCATGTGTCTAAACTAAGCCCCCCTGTTTTAACCAGGCTCATCATGAAGCTAATTAATGAGTTTCACACTAATTTCTGACTCTTTACTCAGCTTGTGCAGCACTTCTGTTCAACAGCAAAGCTGTGAAATTCATGGGAGCAACTATGATAGCAGCTCTGTAGCCATTCCTGAACCGGGCTGTATGTGCTGCGTTAGTCATACTGGAGAAAATTCTGGCAGACGCAAAAATAATAGGAATTAGTCATGAGGAAGTGCAAATGTGAACTCTGTAGCTTGTCCCAAGTGAGTCCTATCCTGCAAAACACTAGAAACAGAAACAAAACACGAAGGAGCAGCTTCAAATCCCACAAACATCTTGTGGGTTTGGGTGCAACTCAGCATCAGCAATCCTTAGCAAAACATTTTGTCCTTATGCAAGAACAGGGCACTTATTATCACACCCATTAATACACTATTCTGGGAAGAGCATTGCTATTGCAGTTTGAGCGGGGAGCTTGTGCAATGGACTGATTAATGAAAAGACAGATGAGGGAAAAAGAGGCTGCTTCAATTTTTCAGAGCCTGGGGAAGAAATTCCAGGTTGAATTCAGCTATGGGACCATTCCTACCATTGGATTTTTTATCACTTCTTTTTCTACATATTGGCCTGGTCCAGATGATCCTGTTATCACATGGCAAACAGCACGTTTGATACTCTGTAGTGTATCAGGGGCTCTGTTTTGCATGAAATTATCACCTTTTACAAAGAACAAACATTTGACAGTTGGGAGAATCCAGCAGGGTTGCAAAGGCAATTTATGAATATGTCCTCTTTTGGACTGCTAGCAATGCAGCAGTGTCAGGCTATGCTGTGATTTGGTGAAGCTGCGTCCAAGTGTGGAGCCCCCAGTACAATAAAGACAGGGAGCTGTTGGAGAGGGTCCAGAGGAGGGCCATTAGGATGATCAGGGGACTGGAGCACCTCCCCAATGAGGACAGGCTGAGGGAGCTGGGCTTGTTCAGCCTGGAGAATAGAAGGCTGCGGGGTGACCTTATTGCAGCCTTTCAATACCTAAAGGGAGCCTACAGAGGGGAGGGGAATCAACTCTTTGAAAGGGTTGATATGTGTAGGATGAGGGAAAATGGTTTTAAGTTGAGGGAGAGGAGATTTAGGTCGGACATCAGAGGGAAATTCTTTACCTGGAGAGTGGTTGTGGATGCCCCGTCCTTGGAGGTGTTCAAGGCCAGGTTGGATGGGGCCCTGGGCAGCCTGGTTTAGCATTAAATGTGGAGGTTGGTAGCCCTGCATGTGGCAGGGGGTTGGAGATTCATGATCCTTGAGGTCCCTTCCAACCTTGGCCATTCTGTGATTCTGTGAAGCGTTATCTAGTGAATGCTTTATGTCCAACAACTGCAGGCGTATGTGTCTCAGATAAAGCCCATGTGGTGACTATTAAAGGGAATTACTGTACATATAACATGAAAGGGCTGTAACTTTTTGAGGGGGGCAGTGTTTTGTTTTAAGTACTGGTGCTGTTACTAATTTTGTCTTCAGGATTGGTGGTAAGTTTAAAACAACTACAGTTGCTTTACCAAATACAGCTGAACAGTTTGTGTAGAGAGCTCCTTCTTGCTACAGGAAGGCTGCTTTGGAAAAGGAAGAGAGGATTGCACTTTCCTGGTGTGTTAGAGCTGTGGATTAGTGCAAGCTGCTGCTGATGGTGAAGAAGATGTAGCTTCAGGTTTTCCACAAACCCGGATATCCCTTGACGTCCCTCTCTATAATCACCTCCACTTTTAGCTCTAAAACATTTTTGGTGAGCCCTTATTGCTGTCTCTCTGTGTGGCAGTCATTGTAGTGCCTTGATTGATGGCTGACCTTTAAATCAGTGCTTTATCAGTGGCAAAAGCAGTAACAACTCTACCTGCCTTTGCTCTTTCTTAGGCCCTCCGAGGATTGCCGATAAAGTGATCCACCGTCAGTCAGTGAGGCTGGGCAGGACCATCAAGCTCCTGTGCCCGGTGGAAGGTGATCCCCCACCCCTCACCATGTGGATGAAAGATGGACGCACCATCCACAGTGGCTGGACGAGGTTCCGGATCCTTCAGCAAGGGCTGAAAATCAAAGAGGTAGAGAGCGAAGATGCGGGAACCTACATTTGCAAAGCCACCAATGGTTTCGGCAGCACCAATGTGAACTACACCCTCATCGTGATAGGTGAGTAAAGCTACAGAAAGGCCAAGCCTGACTTTCTCTGCAGGGAGGAGAGGGCGAGCTGATTTCTGGGTAGCTGTCAGTGACTGAAGATTTGCTTTGCTAATCATTGACTGATCTCCGCTCTTAACTGGACCCTTCCAGTGTTTGAGGACTGCCAGAGCTGGCTGTGTTGCTGCACATCTTCTGCAGCCGGCTGTAGGCAGATAAGATTACACAGTGCCAAAGGTTACAAATAAACAGAAATGATGCAATAGTCACTAGGGTCTAGATCACAATGAATTCCACACAGGAAAGACTGTGTGATAAGGAGAGGTCACGCTGATCTTTATGTTTGCTGTTGGAACGGGGTAGTTCTCAAAACAAACATTAAGGTACCTATAAAAAAAAATGTACAGCTGGAAGATCTATGTGCTGAGCTTTTGCAAAGCGTTATCTTTAGGAGTAATAATATTTAGATTGAAATAAGGTTTAGAGATAGTGTATGACTCAGGGATGCTCGCTCGCTGAGAAATTCA
Source organism: Lagopus muta (assembly GCF_023343835.1). Lineage (NCBI taxonomy): Eukaryota > Metazoa > Chordata > Aves > Galliformes > Phasianidae > Lagopus > Lagopus muta. The sequence continues at coordinate 65,319,599 of NC_064436.1, read as the reverse complement.
CTTGATGGTCACAGGATTCAAAAAACTTTGGATAACAACTTGGTGATCTTGGATTCTCTGGTTGTGCTTTTGACTGGCCCCGAAGGGCTTGCTTGATCTGGTGATGGGATTTTGGGGTGAGGATTCCTGAAAGTCCATAGAAAAACTTCTCTGGATAATCAGAGATTCCTCTGGCATGGCTGCCACAGAAATGTGCTCAATACCCTTTGTCTGTGGAGGGAAAGAGCTGTGAAGAGGCTGGATTTGGATTACAATTGACATGGTGGCGGATACTGAAGGAGCAAAGGGAAATGTTACAAAGAGAGGAAATTAGGCATCTTGCTCATGCTATTGCCAGGTCAGCACTCCCAGTATTTGGTCCACAGAGTTCTCTTTTTCCTTGGAAAGTAAAAGTGAAGATGGTGCTTTGGGCTCCATCCTGCTGGTTGCACTTGACCTGTGTTTTTTTTTGTTTATTTTTTTTCCCAATTTATTCTTTCTGTGCTTAGTAGGAGGACTGCTCTGGACTCAGAGCATGCAGTAAACACTTGACACTGCTTGGTAGAGGATTATCACCCGATAACAGGGTGATTCTTGGTGAACGCACTTTGCAAAGCCAATATGGGAAAGAAAACAGAACATATGTGTCTTATCAGGAAAGAGGTACTTAGGTGAGGGAACACTTGCTGTACAACTCCTGTAGCATCAGTGATATAAAACTGTAAAAGCCAGCTTATAGCTTACATGCTGTTTGTAGCTTGGTTTTTGTCATACACATTCCTTTCCTTGTTCATCCTTTCTTCATTGCTACTCTGAGCTGAAAGAACGAAGTGAAAATAGTCTATAAAGATTAATGCCTCTGCAGACTCTTGGACATGACTTCCAGACTATTTAGTGTGGAGAAGACAGTGTTATAGGAAACTGCTTCAGTCATGCTTATGCTGTTCACAGAGGTTGCCAAAATCTTTAATTCTGTCATCCATTGCCTTCTATAGCATTCAGGGTCCAAGCTGGCTGATGTTACTCCAAGGCAAAGTGGTTTTTCAGCATCTGTAAGACAAAGAAGGCCCTTGGTAGCATGACTGAAAGAAATGAGAGGGAAAAATGAGGAGGCACAGGGTAAAAGCTGAGTTGTATTCAAGAACGACTGAGACAAAAATTGCGTTTCAGTTGGTCAGGGAAATTGGATTATCAAATTAAATTGTATCAAGAACAATGATGTTCATTATATTTGGCACTGAAAAGCCTTGAGCACAAACACCAGTTATTTGGGGCCTCATCACACAGCTATGTAAGGAAACAGCAAGCTCCCATCGGCCTCTGTGGGTGTGAGATTGAACGCTATGCAAACAAATATTGATAACCAAGTGCCAAGAAAAGGGTAACTTTAAACTAAATGTGTGGCAGACATATGGACTGAGTTATTGTTCATCTCTTTGCGTCCTTATTTTAATGCTGGCTAAAGACAGTGATTCTTAGTCTTTGTACTTTTCTACCTTGTCTCACAGTGTTGCTCAGGCCACTTTTGATGGATTATTGCTGTCTCTCATCTCCAGTGATACAGAAGTGTTCTTGTAATGTTCAAACCAATTTCTTTTCATTACAAGAGTTTCCCTGAAAACAAATGTTCCCCAGAGACTTTCTTTCCAAGGTCTTCAAGTAAACACAAGGTATCAGTGACTTATTCTTTCAAAAGTTCCAAACATTTAATGCTTTAGCCAGATGCTCGTGTTCATCGTGGTGAAAATGCTTTTGGTTGAGAAAGGTCCTTTGTTGATTTTTGAGAAGGAGGCAGTGTTTTAAAACCAACCACATGTTGGTTTTGAGGATGAAGATCAAATTGATGGAGCTGTTTTGTTTGTGTTCCGGAGAACACAAACTTCATTAGGCACAGTGGCCTTTTGAACCATATGGGCTCTCATTCTCCAGCTTCTTCAAAGGAGAAAAGCGCTCCTATAAACAGCTTTACTGCTGACACCTAATGCGCATAAACCATGCAGGTGTCAGGCATGGGCAAGGTGGTTAAGACATTAAATCTAGAATAGAATCAAAGTATTCATTAAACACTGTGTATTAAAAAAAAAATAAATCTATTTTGGCATGAAAACATTCTTGGAATTTCAGTAGTGATATCTGAAATCCATACAGTAGCTTACTGAAGGATTTTGTAGTTATGTTATACAGTTTTAACTGACTTTTTCCAAACCACTGGCAAGTGAAGAACTGTAACTGCTATGTTATATATGTATAAAGTGCAGAAGGTTAACCTGAGGGCTTACTTGAGATCCTACAGAGAGTAAAAACTAAAATTCAGCTGCACCGTACCTCTCTGCATTCAGTGCTGTATAACTCTTACTAATATTAACTTCAATTAATCCCTATTTTCATTAGAGTACAACAGAGAGCCAACAAAAGTTTGTGACACTGTACAGAGGAAACAGATCAGTGGGTCCACTGACATCAGTGGGTGGCAGAGGTGAGCTCCCATGTTTATTTGTCAAGCTGGTCTCTGTGAAATGTAATAATGTGGGTTTAGGACTCTTCTAATGACACTTGTGGCTCTCGTGCCAGGTCTTGCTTGCAACCAGCTGGCTCAGTGCACAAGTACAGCAAACTTGGGGCAGCCTCTGCATGTCTTGTAGACATACCTACACATTGCCTGACTGGAGAACTTCCAGTCTGCAAGTGTGGATGGGAAAGATTACTGGGTTTTTACAGATGGTAGCTAAGGCAAAGAGAGATCAAGTGATTAATTCAAGACCAGAGAAAATATGAACTGTGGCTCAGAGTTGAGTCTAAATTTCTTAAATCTCACCCTACTCCTCCTTCACATTTCTTGGTAAAGTCTTCTCTTCCTAATTATGTTAAAAGGGAGTCTTCTCTTATTCTGGCGTTTTGATCTCAGACAAAGGTTTTGCCAACCCACATGGTAGCAATTGGTTTCTGCCCTGCTTTTTTCTACATTCTCTCAGACTACAGGACCCAGATCCCAAAGATCCAAGGAATCCTGGTCTAATACAACCCTGCGTGAAATGTAAGCCAGTAAAAGCAGATAACCAATATAAGTCAAAACTACAATTTCCTCTTCTAGCCAGCCTTACTAGTTTTTGTGGCTTACCACAAGATTCGGGATGCCAATTATACTGCAGACAGATTTACTAATGTTGGAAGAGGAACTCATCTTTAATCAGCATTAAATCTGCATTGCAGTTATTAAGTACAATGGTTTCTTATTATGGGAATTATCTGTTGCTCATCAAAAGAAATGTGCTGTGCTTCCCCAAAACCTTACTTGTACAATGGTGTCTATGAAAATTTTATCTTTGAATGTCCACTACAGGTTTAATTTTTTTTTCTTTCCCAGTTGAATCAAGTCAGAAAAGATGGTTTGCAATCTATAGGTGTGAAACTTAGCTGTATTTTGTTTTTAATTTATTGGTTGAAACCTGTGGTTTCTTTACTGCAGAATGAAACTTCCTTGCCAGTAATCTATGAAAGGGAGCCTAAGGCCAAAGAGCAAAAAACAAAATATTGAATAACTGCTTATTATAATTTGAAAACTGTCCACCTTATGTACTGAATGAGGCACATTCTGCAGGAAGAAGTTCCAAGTAATAGTTTAACTGAAGCCTGTGTCAAGTTGTAGCCAGAGTGGAGAAATTCTGAGGTTGCATACAGCCATCAATTTCATTGCTACTTATCCTTTGATTTTACGATCAGTTGTGGATTCTCTGAGATTTTAGTGGGTCATGTGGAAAATAAAGGAAATCAGGAAAATAATATTCCTTCTTACAGTATTGCATCGATAGCCATAGTCTTCTGCACACACTTCAGACACTGGTGCAAAGGGCTTCACAATCTGGAAGGGCACTGGATAGCATCCACTACCATCCCCTTCTACAATAATAAACAAGATCACTTGTTCCAGAGGTCTGCTCATTCTCTGAAGGGAAATTCATTGATAAACACCTGTAGGAAACACTATTAGTAAATATTTATGATGTGGCATAATGACCTCTTTCACTAATGCACAACACAAAAGGCTTTTCACTTGCAGAAATGTTCTGGGTGAAACCCTGCAAGGTGTGCCAGCATTGCAACACACAGGACTATTGCTACAGGTGCTACCAGTAAATACTTCATCTTGCATCAACTGCTCAACCAAGTGATGAAAGATCAGACTTTCTGTATTTATTTTTGTGTCTGCATGCACGCTTCTTATTACCTTCTGCAGCAAGAAAAATAGGAGACACTAGCATGTGTAGGTTTCTTGCTTCCCTTGATGTTTGTCAATTACATAAGACATAATGCTTCAGTGCATCTCAGCACACTCTCAAAAGATCAATATTTAAATCCAAGGAACAGCTTCTCCAGTGTTTTTCTTTCTTCATACCTTTTCTTTCTGCGTACTTTCGCCTATCAGATTTGCTTTTTCTCTTCTCTGGGTTGATCTGGGGGAAGGTTTGTGGGAAGAATATATCACTGTCAAGTTCACACTCCCCTTCCTGCTGCCTGGCCCTCCAAGTGGCAAGGCCACATAGTTCCCTTTTGGGACTGTGGAGCAGGAAAGTGTTGATGCACAGAGCAGTAGGAAAAGGACAGCTTGTTGTCCTGACCGTCAGATACGTTATTGGGAAATTGAGCTACATCTTGTTTTCAAACAAATCAAATTTGCTGTTAAATGGCTACTGTCTGTCTGCTGCAATTGATTGCTTTGAGAATCCCCCTGACATCAGAAGATTTATTTTTAGAGTAGTTTTTTCCTGCTGAGCCAGCTGCTATTTTATGCTTTTTACAACTTGACTAGAGACAGCTCTCTTGGATAACTGGCATGTGTGAAAAAATTGCATTAAAATAACCTTTTTTTAACAGTCAGCATAAGTATCCTGAAAAAAAATCATGGCAATGTCTGAATGAATATTTATTTTAGTGTGCTTTTTTTTCTGCTCATAGTAGTAGAAAATACCAAGTGAAAAAAAAGACAAGTACAGTAAAATATGGTTTGCATTACAGTTCTCCAATGAAGTCATCAATCCGTGTCTCAGAACTCATTTATAGTGCAAAAGCTGAGAAAACATTTGTAGCCTAGAGTAGAGTCAGGTGCCATCAGCCATCTTGGAAAAGCATGACAAATTCATTTATGCTTTGATTTTGGCCTCTTAATAAACTCCAGGGAACAGAGAGAGATGTGCTCAGCAATACGATGTGAATCAACATTGAGTCAGCAGTGTGTGCACCACGGGACTGCTAATACTAAGCAAAAACTGCAGTGAGTCAGTGCTTTTAAAAAAAAAAGAAGTGTATTCGTTGCATTTGAGCACAAGGTGGTTGAGCTTGTGCTAGTCATGGTAGGAAACTAGCAATACTGCTTTAGCACATTTACATCAGCACGAAGTGGGAAAGGCAGCCCATCCAGCATGGGACCGTTAACACAATCACAGGGCATATAATCATGACTAATGATGATTAGTCAGTTGTTATATGGAAATGAAGAATTCCTTGTGACAATAAACAGTAACAAAGTTCTTGTGTTTAATTTGTTAAGGCAGCTGGATCTATGTTGGTGGCCTTCTGTGCATACGCAGCCTGATTAACACCAGATGAGGATCTGGCCATAGTCACTGATGCTTAGTAATGGTTATGTTGCTAATTAAAGCTCAGTTTGTTTTTGACCTTTGGGAGCTGTACTGCAAAGGGTAGACCTGATGTACTCCTTCATTGCAGCCTACCAACTGCAGTGGCAGCACAAGGCCTCATCAGCACATGGTGCGGTGTCACTGGGGCACAGCAAGACATCTGTGCTGATGCTCAGGGCTTTGGATCACAGTAAAGGCTATCTAGGGGGTGGTGTTGAGTGAAGGGATCCTGTGTGTCAGCTTCTAGGACGAAGCTGGTAATGTGCTTGAACTGATCCTCTTAACTAGCAGAGCCAAGCATGAACAATGTATTGTCAAGTTTTGGTGCAAATACGTAGCTAAGGACTTTTTGTCAGAAATGAAGCTCCTTCTGCAGTGGAAGTGACTCATCGTTGCCTAACGATTGTCTCACCCAGGCCGAAGGCTCTTCCATCTGAGTATTTATTAGCTTAGGCACGAAGACACACACCCTTGTCCCTGTCCAGGGACAGCACAAACATACATGTCTGGATATTAAAAGTCAACTAAAAGGTGTTCGCATCCCCCAAGTTCATGGAATTGTAGAATTATTTGAGTTAGAAGGGACCCTTAAAAAGTCATCTAGTCCAACTCCCTACAATGAACAGGGACACCTACAGCTCCATCAGGTGCTCAGAGCTCTGTCTAACCTGATCTTGAATGTCCCAAGGAGCAGGGTGTCCACCACCTCTTGGGCAACCTGTGGCAGTGCTTCACCACCCTTGCCATAAAAAACCCTTCTTTATATCCAGTCTAAATATGCCCTCTTTTAGTTTGAAGCGATTTCCCCTTGTCCTATCAGTAGTTTCACTGGTGCTTCATTTCTTCCTCATTTGGGGAATCCCATTTATAGTCTGTTTTGTCCTGGAAAATATCCACTGTCCTGGGAGAGGGGAGAAGAGAGGAATACTCAAAAGTGAAACAGTGGCTATTTATGGGTTGTTTGAGAAAAATGTTTTTACTATTTTTAGTCATTTTGATGAGTTCTATGCTATTTTCATGTCAGAGCAGCCTGTAGTAACTTGTTCTTGAAAAGTCTATCTCTAGAAAGAGGTGATGATGTGAGTGCCACTAATAGCTATAACCATTCTAAAATTGACTGATCAAGAATGTAGCAAGAAGAGATTTGACTGACGGCTGTTGGTCTGCAGGTGTGAAAGGCTGGAAAACATCACTGGCAGCAGTCTTATTTCTTCCAAGTCCAGATCTATAATGTAATGCAGTGCTAATTCAGTAAAATGTCCACAGTTTTTACAAGATCTTTGTTAGATTTTATTAGCTTCATTTGATTTTATAACAAACTTTACAGTATGCTTATCAATACATCATGTTCTGGCTAACAAAAGCCTCACTGTTTTGGGTAGATTTCTTTTCCCCTTCGTGAAGCTGTAACATAGAAGCCAAGTTAAGAAGGTGACAACACCTGTTCACAATTTAAAGGAAATGAAAAGATTCTTTTTCCATGGATGTAAGCATGAAATTCGTACGTATATATGTGTATATATAATTTTCCCCTGCACGCCGTCCTGTGGTAGACTGTGGCAGACCAGAGCTGCAGCCAGTGTAAATTTGAGGCGTGCAGGACATATGGATGCATTTAGCCCACAATCCTCTGCAGATGCTTTGGAGTGTGTAGCTGCTGCTACACCCATGCAAGTATCAAACTGCAGCTCAGTTTGCTGCACAAATATTGTTTGGGAATGAAAGCAGTACACAATGCCAGGCAGGCTGATGTTAAAAGCATGTTTGATCTGAGCAGTTTATGGCTTCCATCAGATGGTACCAATAGAATCGGCCTCTGACTCCAGTGGGTTTGTGGTGTACATGTTAGATGTTTTTGTCAGTATGTCTGAGTTTATTAATCAGTTATCTTTGTTTTAATTCTCCATACAGTTAATGGGCAGAATTTAAAACTGTGTAAAAACAGAGCAATGCTGGTGTGCGCAGCTGCTGGTCTGCTTACATCTACTGGTCTGTAACATTTAGTAATAGCCACAGGTCTATGCAAAGCCAAAGCAGTCCCTCCAAACAGGTGGTATGCAGAGAGCAGACATAGAAGGTGGACTAGATTACAAACCCGGGTCTCTTGTTAAGGGTCTTTTGATTCACCACCAAACCGGGCTGCCCTGAGCCACATCCAGCCTGGCCCTGAATGCCTCCAGGGATGGGGCATCCACAACCTCCTTAATGGGGCCAACTATTACACTTAATTTTGCCCTGAGTATTGGGAGGTCGTCGTGCTAATTGCAGACCTGGACATCAACAGTTTTGAGATACCTGCCCTCATGCCTATCATCCTAGATCAGCTTCTCCCAACAGCAAGATCTTTCTGTTAACTTTTTACAACTATCACTGTCCTCCCATTCTTTGGTCAGTTTCCTTGGCACCTGTGCCCCTTATACATGCCACAAACTGGACTTCACCTGGCCACATTGAGCACAGGGGACTCTGTAGTTGGGTTGTGCTTCTTGGGCAGTGTCACCATGAGGTCTGTGCCGAAGAGCAGCATGCCCCATTTGTCACTCACTTGTTTGCCCCATAAATACCACAAGAAGTGTTTTGTAGCTAAATTTCATTCCCTTTCATATCAGTTAACTGAGAAATGCACAAAAGGCACACTTATAAATTAAGGTACAGTGCATAATGTTTACTATAGAGAGAACAGCAGAAGTTGGGCTAATTTATAGGGTGTGACTTGACTGTTGATTTTGGAGACTCCTTCTTTATGCATAAATGCACACACACACACACCATTGATTGTTCATGTACTGCTTCTCAATCCATGCATGTAGGTATGTTGATTGTTAAAATGTATGGCTGTAGAGGAGGTATATTTTTACATTCCTGTAGAATCTGGTTTCCTGTGCTGTATTTGGCATCTGCATTAAAAAAAAAAAAAAAAAAAAAAAAAAAAAAAACCTTCTGGCAATTTGTATAAACCTATTTTTAAATCCAGTTTTGTTTTTGTTTGATGAGAGAAAGAACATATCCTGCATCGTGCTTGATGAATAATAGCATTGTGCTAGAATGCTTTGATTCTTCTCACTTTATAATAACGTGGGTTTCGTAGTCAGATGACCCTAGTGTTTACGTTATACACTTCTGGCAATAAATTTGGAAAAGCAGAGAAAAAAAACACTAATCCCAGGAGTTCTGAAACCTACACTCCTTCTTGAGCGTACCCTGTTAAAGACATTAAGTCCCTTGCAAACATCCATCTATCAGCAGTTGAGAGTTTGTAAAAGGCGTACTTTGTTCTGAACTCCCTGCCCTACTGATTATGCACAGTTCTTTTATTTTGTGAATAGGATGATGACCCCTTAGCCTGGTAATGATGACAGATTTATGTATTTTAACACCCAGACGCTGCCGTATTTGTTAAGGGCTGCCAGACTCCAGCAGTGCTGCAACTGTAGTTTATTTTCACTGTCAGTTTGTGCTGCTTTTTAAGGTGTTCTGCAGCCACTGGAAGCAGCCCTGCTGCAGCTTTCAGAGGTTGAGATGTCAGGATGTTAAGAGCATAAGCCACCATTCTTGGACTGTTTCCACTCATAAAATGTCAGTTTTTCTCTGGTTGCACTGATGAGGTGGAACCTGCTGCTCTCACTGAAGCTGAGGAAACGAAGGGAGAAATAAACCCCTCCAAGTGGTAAAAGAAATCAGTTACCGTAGAATCTATCCCTTCACTTTCTACTCCCATAATGTCTTTTGCTGCTCTCAAAGTAGTGTTTTAAAGGGACCTTCTTTTAATGTTCAGTAAAAGTGAAGGACATGAACATCATCTTACAAGCTGAGCTGTGAAAGCACTGTATGGGTCAGCGCATCTGTCCTCTGCGCAGCGCATCTGTCTGTGATTTCTTCTGTATTGTTTTAAATTGCTGCAAGTGGCAGAACAATAGGGAGACAAACAGTAAGAACAATGCTGTCGTTTAAACAACAACTAAATTACAAACAGCCCCAAACAAAAAACATTTTGTGCAAATTAAAGGGAAACAATAGTTTTATTTTCCATTGCGAATATCCAGTGCAGCAAAGGCAGTTGGTGTCTCTCTTTTTTTTTTCTTTTTTCTTTCCATTCACAGAATTGTTTGAGTTGGAAAGTACCCTTAAAGGGCATCTAGACCAACCCCCCCCCTCACACCCACAGCTTCATCAGGTGCTCAGAGCCTGTCCAGCCTGACCCTGAGTGTCCCCAGCGATGGAGCATCCACCACCTCTCTGAGCAACCTGTTCCAAATTAAAATCTCCCCTTTTTCAGTCTGAAACCATTTCCTCTTGTCTTAGCACAGAAGACCCTGCTAAGGGGTTCGTCCCCTTCTTTCTTATAGCCCCTGTTAGATATTTAAAGGTTACTACATTCCTCGTGCCACGTGTGTGTATATAATTTTTTTTCCACTACAAAGTTTATAGGGCAAGAACTGCAGAATATGGATGGTCTTCCTGTTTCTTCATGCCAACCAAGCCATTAAATCTGAGTTTATCACACAATGATATGCATAGGGCTTTTATTGCCATTTTTATTTTAACTCCAATTCATTCTTTCCATGAGTAATGTTGTCAAGTCATTGAACTATCACATTGAGTCAGTTTTCTGCTTGATAGACAGCACAGGACTTTGAAATAATTGGGATTGGGTCCTCCCTCACGAAATTATTTTGATTTGGAAAAGGCACCATCACAAATTGTTGGCTGACTTTTATGTAGGCCAGTATTAGATATTTTTCCTCTTAAAGAGAAGCCGTATGAGTTGGCATGTTGATTTTGTTCAGATAGAATGAATGTTTGTGACCTATCTGCTGAGGTCTCCATCTTACCCTTGCTGAATTTGCATCTGGAAGGGGAAAGAATTGGTGACAGTCCTCCTTGTTTACTGGTGAGGAGCTTGGGGAGGGGGCTGGACTCGCATCATCCATGCGGTGGGAATCCCAGACCTGCCTGCTTCTCTTTCCAGAGCAGTACTGGGAATTCCACCAGGAATCTGGTGGCAGAGCAGAGGAATGGCACCTCCCCAGCCCCGGCACTGTCCAGTTTTTGTGCTGTGTTTGCAGTGCCTCCTGTCAACTCCAAGCCTACTTCAGATTCTTCTGGTAGCCCTCATATGTGCTTTGGCTGGAAAAATGCTCCAGCCCAAGCGAAAATTGTGGGAATTGAGTGCTCAGTGGGTTGTTCCAGCCAAGGACTCTGGTGAACTGCTTTGGTTTGAGTGGAGTTTTGTTAATCCCTTTCCTTCGAGGAGGCTTGGAAAATACAACAGACTTCACCTGTGGGAGGTGGGTAATATTGAAAGTGAATTTTGAGAAGCTGATCGGTGCCTGTGGCTCAAAGCTTGAGTGAAGTGTTGAGTGTACTTCTCCAGCTCCATCAGGTGTGTCCTTGCAATGTGAGCTGACCTTATTCACGTTAGTGGTTATGTTAGGATCACCTTTGGGTACTCCATCAGCCATTTTTCTCCAGGATGGTTTTCAGAGCCTACAGGGAGGTGTCTGAGAAGCTGTAATCATGGCCATTGTAAAAATATCTCTCTGTGACCTTCAAAAAATAGTGTTTGTTATCCGAGTGCTTCGTTCTTGGGTAATTAGGGAGAATTTTGTGATGGGTCCCTGAAGCCTTGCCAGGATAAACAGACAAAAGGGCAGCGGCTGTCAGGGGTAGACCCATGGAATTGCGTCAGAGAGGAATTTGACCGCCTGACATCCTCAGTACCCTCAGCACTGAAGTGTATCTTCCATCCCTTTGCCAGGAATGATTTGGTTACTTTTTTGCCCTCATTCTAAGCAAAACCTGGGTCATGGACACATCCAACTATAAATTAAACTATTAAACTTCAAATAGTGAAGATAGGCTTTCGATGTGGTTATTGCCATTTGTTTGTTTGACCTGTGTTAACCCCTCTGAGGAATTTTTGGCTCCTCTTTGTGCTTGAAGTGCCACATTTTACAGGACGGGCTGTACACCAGGCTACTCACTAGTGCTATTTTTCCCATCCTTCAGCGCCTGCAATGAGGGAGGGAATGCTACTGCTCCGACAAGGCCACGCTGACATGTCCTGAAGGGCAAACTCATTAAAAGATTCACCAGATCCTATCCACCTGGTATTTGGAGAAAGCACTCCTCTGTATTTTGGGCCGAATCTATTTATCTTGCTCATATGCTATGGACCACAGAAATAGTTTCAGACGTAGGGAATGAAACTTCTTTCCTGTTATTTCTGCTGCAGCCTGTTTTCACAGTGTTTTATTGCCTTTCTTATTGACAGTTACCTCCCTGGAGCCCCATACCAGCTTTTTTGGCACTTATCACAGGGAGAATGTTTGCTGTAGGGGAATGAACAGTTAGCTTATTTGCTTAGTTTGGAGCTTCTCTTTTTGTCTTTTGCAAAACCTGATACCACCTCATCTCTGCAGTGTGCACACAGATGATGGTTTAAGTTTTGGGGATGACCCTGGTTCTGTGCCTTGTTCATTCATGGTCTCATGGACTCCAGAGTGTAGTTCCAAGTCTGCTCACTGTGTCCTACCTGTTCTATGGGATTTGATATAGTAAGGGTTTTTTTTTCTCCAGCTTTAAATGCTAAACCACTGCCAAACTGAGATGATACAGCCAATTATTTGCTGAAACTGCTCAGAGCATAAAGCAGCAGGTGGATGTGTAGCCATCATTCTTACAATCCTCTCTTCCAACATGGCATGACTCAGTACATGAGTGAAATGGTTTTTGCCTCTTCTTCCCTCCCTCAGGGAGGAAAGGAGAGGACTCCATTGACAAGTTTGTAATTTTAAAGGATGCTAATCTGAACTTACAATTTATCTCTGGGGCCAGCAAAGATGGAAGATAAAGGGAATGTTTTTAAAAGCACTCAGCCAAGGCCTTCTGAAGAATTCCTATTAACTTCCTGGGAATGAGTATTGCCAATGCTGAAAGGTTTTGAAACCTTACCTAGCCATTCAGTGACACCTTTTGAAAAATGTGTGTGCTAAGCACACATTGCACCCTAATTAGGGTGCACATCAGCTGAATACTGAGGTGATTCCTCAGGAGCTGGTGTTCTAAAAGGAAATTGAGAAAATGGAATTTTAAAACAATTTTAATAAGCCATAGATTGTCCTGGTCAGTAGGAAAATAGTACTTAAGCTGCAGCTATATTTACAGATTGTTCTCTTTGTAAGCAGAGCTTTACTGATAAATTTGCTGTCACAATAAGCAATCCCTCTAACACCAGCCTGACACACTGCTGTTGTGTGAACTCACACAGAGCATGAAACAACTGCAAGGTTTGCTGGTCCCTAGCTCAGGGCTTGTCCAGAGCTTTGGGATTCAGATTGTGGAAGACATTTACGTACCATCTCTGGACATGAGCTGTGACTGCTGTAACTGCTGTAACTGCTAAATACAAATTAATAAGAATGTGGAAGGTGAAGTCTGAGACTGTCCCAAGGTTGCAGTAATCAATTATTCTTTTCCACTTTGAGGAAATTCTAAGCTCAGATATCAGAACACGATCACTGGATGTAATGCATTCATTCAGTTGCTGTTGGTCATAGCAGGAAATCAGTGAATTACTCAGAAAGCATGTGTGTGAGTCAGGGTGTTCTGCCTGTGTTGCAGGGAGTCTCCCTGATACCTATCCTCATTAGCTTTAGAACTGCTAATATTCATTGCACACATCCAAGAGGAGAGGAATGGCTTTCTATTGCAGTTCTGCAGGGAGGAAATGAATGAGAGAAGGAGTAAAAGGAGAAAAATGTCAGGTGAGGGACTTCGTAAAATCTTTCCTTCCTTTTGTGTTGTAGACACGTTAAGTACCTAATATTTTAAGAGCATCTTACTCAGAAAAGCTGGCAGAGATGGGATTCACTGTGAGTCTGCCAGATTGATTTACAAATCGGCCTTACGAACTCCTACTGCTTAAACACACCAGAATGTGACAATTAAAGCCAACATCTGGAATTCATTGGTGGAGCAGATCCTGGATAAACATTAAATGAATGTCCATTTCCTTAGCACTGGATTTCCTCTGGCTACCATAGTTTTAAGCAGTGTCATCCTATCAGATAGAGCTGATGATGTTAGCAGAGTGAATGTCAAAGTCATGAGCCAGGTCTCTTCTCTTTGTTCCATCTTTTTGCAACAAAACTAGAGCTAGAGCTGGGCTGAACAGACACCTGCAGTTTTTTCCAGCTGACTGCTGAGATGGTATCCTCTCGTCACTAACCTGGACTAAGATGGTCCTGAGGCTCCCTTTTTTGTCTGCAAAGGTAGGGGAGAGTGGTTTATGGGCTGTTAGTAGAACCCCACATTTGGATCCCAGGAGCATGCCCCTGGAAGGGATGTCTAACTCTGCCTTGGATTCAAAACTTCATGTAGTTAGGTTAATTTCCCTTGGAGATTCAAAACAAAGCACTGGGGAATTGTAATTTCAACTTGAAAAGTGTTCATTTTATACACACACACATATATATATGTATGGATAAAAATATTTACTGTATACACCCCTTTCTTCCATCATACGTTCCCTGGGTTTCTGGAAGGGTCAAACTTCACAGCTGTAACCACAGGTTTTGTAGTTTTCTAAGCTAGAACTTCCATGTCTTTTCATGAAAAATGGTGCCTAAATCTGTAGTTTTCACTTTGTTGGCAGTCATGTGGACATCCATCCATCCACGCTTATTAACTACTAATCTATGTTCACAGATCTCTCCAGCAAAAGTCTCCTTGAACAACTTTTTGTAAGTTAAACGCCATCACTAGTTTTTGGGTAATTGTCCAAAACCTGCTACAGGCTTGAAGTAAGAAGGTCAAACTGTACTGAAAGTGCTTCCAACCCCAGTGATATGACTGCCATGGATGCTGAGATCTAGGCACAGGGAGCCTGTTCTTCTGGTCCTCCTTTTGGGAGCGAAGATGTAGACAGGATGAGAAGCCTTTGGCAAAGATCTGTGGTCCACACTGGCTAGAAGGCAGAGCTGTGCATGTGAAATGCTTCTGTGACTCTCCTGTGTCAGTCAAGCAGAATTTTTCAAGACTAAAATTCTGCTTAAGCCTCACTAAGGGGCTCAGAACCATCAAGGAGTTTTGTGTTTGTACCAAACTATCTCCCTGCTTTGACATGTTGCTAGAACAGGCCTAGGGCTGTAATTAAGTCCTACCAAGTCTATTGGAATATGAGTTTAGTAAACAACAGTTTTGGGGGTTTTCTGTCAGTCAGTGCTTAGTTATTTTGCTGATAGACATTCACGGTGTTTCTGAGGGTTAGAAGAACTCATTGCTGGAGAACCACGTGTCTGTGAAAGTAGAAAACACTAAAATGAGCTATCAGCAATGGATGTGGGTGGAAAGGCTTTCAGGCAGACTACCTGGGCTTGATTTAAGGTAGTAATAGAGTTAGAAAGAAAAATTCAGAAAGCTGAAGAGAGTCAGAACACAACACTAAATGACCTGGTTTTGTACACAACTGAATTGCTTCCAGTTACCTGTACACTATAGAGCAAGGTTTCAATGAATAAAACTGAACATTTTTTATTATTATTTTCAAGTCTTTGAGCATTTGTAAAGCCTCACAACTTCTGTCCTCGAGGCAGACATTTCTGAGTCTCCTAAAAATATGGTCTGTATACAACCTTGAAAAGATGCATACCTTTGCTATACCATTAAGAAATTTTATCTCAATAGAGTTTCTCTCTTCTCTCTCCATTTCCTTTAAATCTGCCAAGGTTACTGCAGTCTCACTCCGTTTCCCAAATCCAGGGATGGATTCTATTAGATAGGTTCCCCGAGTCATCCTTTGAATCAGCAGGACTTTCTCCTCTCAATGCCCCCAGCCTGGTTTAGCTGCAGGGCGATGGTGAACTTGCATACAGCACCCAGTGGGCTCAATATGACGATGCCAAAGAGCTGTGAGTGAGACCTGTAATGGCTCTAGCATTTTGCTTTCTGATCATACAGAGTTGCCTGACTCAGCTATGCTGGAAGAGGCAGAAGTATTTTCTGCTGGTTGTTCCTTTTCCCCTTGTATGTGTGTGAATTTATCAGCAAGCTGAAACTGCAACATAGAAGAGCTCCACAGAGAGGAAAGATTCATGTAAGTTTGTGGTTATGTCATTTTGCTTTGCTGGTGACTTCTATCTGGTGGGTTTTCCAAAGCAGATGATAAATATTTTTTTTGTCTGGTACAATGCTGATGATAGTCTGAAGTACCGATTTCCTCCTGCGGAAGATAGAACTCCAAGGTCTATAAAATTTATACAGTATACTTTTTGATTTTTATTAGCCTAGTAAAAGATACCATATTTTGTGTGCTTCTGTATTGCTGGATTCTATGAACTGGGGAATTATTCCGCAGGGCAGTAGGCTGAATGCTGCGGTTGAAAATACTGATTTATCTGAGCTGTGAAACCACTCAACCCAGCAGATAATGAAAGTCCTTGAAATGCTTTAGACATCCACAACCATTTTAGAATATCCCACAAGGGGGCTATGAGTTACGTTGTCATTTAGCTTTTAGTTGTTGCTAATTAGTTCCACCTAAATGCTGATTTCCCCAGCTCCATTCCTTGTTTCTCAAATTTAACACCCCCAAAGCATGAATACTGTTTGCTCTCTCAGTTGCTTGTGACAACTGGTTTGTTTGTAGATGTGCAGAATCTAGACATCTTTTAAAAACATAGTAATTTCCAGGAAAAATATGCTTCAAGGCCCAACGAGGAGAGGGAAGGGCAGGGGCAGAGCAGAAAACAAGTCTCAGATTTATAGCCTAAGCATGCAAAGCTAATCAAGGACTGGAGAAGATATAAAATGTTAAAGGGAGTTTCTGAACCTTGTGTGGAGCACCAGTGGTATAAGTGGGCTCTTTATGTTCCCTATTAACTTTGTATCTCTATTGTTTTTCTTATCTGGGCAGCTAGAAAAAGAAACAAAGTATTGGCCAGTAAAGCACGTATTGTCTAAGAGCCTCTGTTGCTATTCAAATAGGAATTCACAGTAAGAGTGGGTGAAGTGTTCTACTGGGGACAGAGCAGGCTGGGAATGGAGGTACATTTGGGTACAGCTTCTTGCAAGATCAGCCATGACTTTGACTTTGTTCTTAAGGAGAAGAGCTGTCCTACAATGAAGGAGGGGGAAAAATAGTAGAAATGCACAGTGAAGGAATTAGAGTTCTGTTCACAGCTTGGCTTAGGTATTTTTTAGGTAAGCACATTTTGCCAATATCAGTCATTTGTGAGCAAGAAATTGCCCAGGATGACCTTGTATCAACACACTGTCAGATGTGGGAATGGAGAGTATCAGGACTGTGTTCTGGAATGGGATCTTAGGAGGATCTTTGCCATCTGGGGACTCCTGCTCCTCTCTCTGGGAAAGCAGTGGCTGCTGGTGCACTACCCAGACACAGCTCAAAATTTGCCTCTCTTGCTTTGCTCCTCTTGCAGCCAGACAGCACAGAGCTGTGGAGGTTTCGGGCTGTGTTACCCTTGCCCAGCCCCAGATCTGCTGTCAGAGGGCAATACCACATCCTTTTGACCAAGCAAAAATCCAATATAGTGCTGTTTCTCTGTCCCCATTACTTCCACACGGGAGTAACAACCAGGTTCTTTAGCCCTTTGTTTAGTAAAGGCCGATGGAAGGTAAATGTGAGGTAACTCTATTTCCTTCTGCACCATTTTTCTGACTGAAAAACAACACCACAGCCCCTGTGGTTGCCTGTAGGGTTATTTAGTGCTCCAGCCTCTTTTTGTTCCCCTTCCCTTTCCCGAACGCTAGCGCTGCTGAGCAGAAGAACTGCTCCATTGTGTGAGCCCAAAGGAAACACTGCATAGAAAATGCGAGGAATTTTTAGGCCATGATATGTTTGGACTAGGAAGCAGGGGAGTCAGAGGAATGCGGTGCGTGGTTCCAAAAATATTCCTTGCAATAGCTCTCTTGGTCAGTAACAGCTATTTGTGTTGGCCCGCCAGCCCCTCGAGCACTGGTGATGTCATTCCCTGGTGCAACGGAGGTGGAAACACAGAGACAGCCCTGTGGTTCTGTTGGGGCTGGGAGCAGGCAGCTCAACCTAATGCCTTCTCCTGTCTCAAACACTCCTTCTGTTGTTAAAAAAAAAAAAAAACAAAAAAAAAAAAGTATTGTGGGGGTTGATGAGGATGGCTTCAAAATAATTAACAGCATCACAGAAACATTTTCTCCAGTTGTAGTTGCATCCTCCCATGTGGGCTCCCTTCCTGTCAGCTCTGCTTTTCTCCTTATAGTGAGACATGCGTTTGGGGGGTGCTTTTTGGGTTGTGTTGATAATGTTGCATTCCTTCAGCTCTTAAAAGTGGTCAAATCATAACGTAGCTCTTTCAGAGCACCTCTGACTGAGGTGTGAATGTCTGCATGGTGATTACAGTGGGCTGCTATACTATGGAATGCCTCTGTAGAAGAAAGCTAGCACTTTTTCTGTAATTAAAGGATAGAGCAGTGAAATACTGGGACCTTTTTCAATGCTGGTGATTCTGAATATTCAATGTGATCTTCATGTCTTCATGATGCTGATTTGACTTTTAAGTGCATGGGAGAGAGAGACTAAGAGAGAAGCTGTGCTTTCTATAAGAAGTCTATCCAGGATGACAGGACAGAAAGAACTGTGTGCTTTTATATATGGTATGAACCCAGCAAGACCATAACTTCACCACAGTCCTTCCTGTCGTGCCTAAATTATGTTCATCACAGGTTGCTAAGCCAAATTCTTACTTCGCCCCACAGTGAGGTGCCACAACACAGTGGCTGCAAGGAGAGGAGCTGGATTTTATTCCTCTTCCTGACATTTAGCTACCAGATGCCACTGGTTATTGCTTTCCTACCTGAGTCTGGCATGTGGCACTCCCAAAGTGTTCATCCTCACAGGGCTCTGGTTTTGCCTGTGGCCTCTGGATTCAATTGTATGGCAAGTAGTAGCCATGCTGATGATGTTTGCTCCCTCAGTAGATCTTTAGAAGTTATGACTTGTCACATGACATGCAGGGCAACAGAATTGAACTATTTTGGATCACAGGGGTGATCCACAGCTCTCCTCTTCAGATCCTTATTGTATGGAGTTACACAGAATGACTTAGATTGGAGGGGACCTTAAAGATCATCCAGTCCCATCCCCCTGCTATGGGCTGGTTGTCCCCCACCAGATCAGGTCGCCCAGGGCCCCAACCATGGCCTTGAGCACCTCCAGGGATGGGGCACTCACAGCTCTCTAGACAACTTGTTCCAGTGCCCCCCTCACCACCCTCTAAGTAAAAAAATTCTCCCTAACATCTCTTTTTTAGTTTAAAGCCATGCTCCCTTGTCCTATCACTACTAGGGCATGTAAAAAGTCCATCCCCTCCTGCTTATAAACTCCTTTCAAGTACTGGAAGGAAACGACGTGAAAACAATCCAAAAGCATATGAATGCAAAGGTTTTTTGGTCTTGATACTTAACTTTTGTCTTGATAAAACCCATTCCATGTTGACAGTTATACAGTGGCAGGAAATTGTTAAAGGTGTCAGGTTTTCCATTTTAATTCTGGGAGCACTCTGGGAATAGATTTTCTTGAAAATGCTGTTGAAAAGGTCCTATTTTCTAAATTGGAAAGATTTACAATTTACCTTTTCTGTTAACCTCTTGTTCCTCAAAAGGTTAAATAAGGGAAATTCCGCTTTTTTAACACTGGTAGCTGTTTGACAGGGTTTCCCTCGCACTAGGTAATGTTGGGATTCTCAGCAAATGAACCAGAGTAATGGTAAAAGAAGTATCTACTTGGAGGCTCTTTACAGAGGTCCTAGAAAACTACTTAAATTGCATAATTTATACACACCGCTTAATATACTCCACTAAAACTTAGATCTTGTAAGGTGCCTTACCTCTTCAATGTCCTATACAGTTTTGGGTGAGTTATTCCTCAAAGGACTTGGTAAGGAATTAAATAACCAAGATGGAACTTGGGATATCAGCACAGCTGGTTAATTAGAGAGCATAGAAATGTGTTCCTTGGTATTGCTTGAAACCTGAATTTCGTTAAGATAACTTTAAAGCAGAGCAGAGTCTGGTAGATTTGCAGTAGGCAATATGAGATGGAGGCAAAGGAAGTGCTAGATGGTGGCTGAATGCTGGACAATGGGAGAAGGGAAGGATGCTGCAGTATGCTTTTGATGTGTTGACCCAGGCTGCTGGGAAATGTGGGCTAGGGACAGTGCTGAGTTGCTACATAGGGTGCTAGCACAAGAAATGGAAGATGGTTTAGATTAAAACTAGAGCCTCTGTGGCTCTAGCAGCTCTATAGCTCTGCAAGGCTGATGTACCTTTGGGAAGAAAAAGGGACTCTTGTGAAACTGTTGGAGTGTTTGGAAAGGGATCAGGTGATCTCAAGGAGCAGTCTTCCCATTACTCCGGTTTTCTGCCTGTAAGTAACAGCTAAGTAACCAGCTTCTTATTCTGTGCTTGTATTCCAAAACTGGTGTGTCTGGGGTTTCGTCAGGACTTCTTAGTGTAATGTATCATCTGCTAACTATGGAGCAGGCCTGGAAGACTATAGGGCAAGCTATGGGCAAGGGAATATGTCAGGATTAATAGGACAGCCAGTCCCTTGATTAGCTCTATCCTGGCAGCTGCCTACTAACCAGCTTCCAGTATAAATAATCTTATAAATCTGGGGTTGCTATTTCCAAAGTTTAAACTATGAAGGCCATACCGTGCTCTTTCTCAACACCATGACCTTAATAGGTTTCCAGTAAGAGCTGTAAAAATTGTCCCCCCATCTGCTCTGCTTTGTGACTTGAAAACATCTGTGCAATAATGTATGGCTTAGTGACCCGGGCAGGACTCAGTGAAGCCCCTTGCTTAATAGGAGAAGAAAGATCTTTGATGTGTCCCAGATTAAATACATCTAATGGTCTCTCTAATTAGTCACTGAAGTAGATTTGATAGATCTGAAGCAAATTGTATTAGAAACTTTAATGGTCATGGGTAATTCTTTTTGTATTCTCCAGATAGTCAGATAAACTGCAATTAGGTGATTGTTTTGGTACATGCAGTGAAGAAGCCAAAAAGGACAAAAGAAACTGCTTTGGAAAAAACGGGTTGAGAAGGCTGGTTGTACAGTGAGATGTTCAGTAGGTTTCAGATGCTATAAGGAACTCAGTGGGGCAGGTTATGGATGCCTTATGCAGAAACCTAAAGCATCACATTTTTATTGGTGCACACTTCCATCATACCCATAGATGAGTCCCAGTGCCACCAAAATTGAAGCAAAATGGGATGAAGGCAGTTTTATACAGCTGACAGGAGCACTGAGGAAATATAAGCAACCTTTGGACTGAAGGGCCTCCTACCCTTGTGATGGGGATGGTGAAATGGGAGTGGGGAGCACCAACGATTTCCTGCAGGATGAAGCCCTGATTGTCTCCTAGAACCTCACTAGGCTGGATGGCCTATTGAAACGGGTGCTCCTGTATTCACTTTCTCATATTGGCATTGTAACCCCTCCCAGTGAAATTCCTGTCTTAATTTCAGGTATTAGCAGTCCCAGTTTACACCCAGCCATTCCCTGATGAGGCACAGCTTGCTCTCTCTGCAGTCATTTGCTGCCTGGTCCCATTAAAACAGTTTTTTCAGTCTGGATTGTACCACACTGCAAGGCCAGCAGTGAACACTGGATTCATTTTCTGTGTTATTGTTAGAATGAGCTCTTTATAACCATTCAATTTTCCTTTAAATAAATCCCATTTGGAAAAACAAATCCTGTCCATAAAAGCAGCTCTCTGTACTGGGTTAGTTTTCAGCATACTGTACACGGCTGTATATTTGGGTTTATGTCTCCAGGCTAAGCTCCTGCATACAGCCAGTATTCATGCTGGAGCAATGGCAAAGCCATTTCCTGGGATTCGTGGGGTTTCATTGGGTGTAATGACATTAGGGAAGATGGAAGAGAGTAAGGCGGGAAAGTAAATAAGCCAGGCAGTTTGTTCCAGTGACCTCTGTGTGAAAGATTAGATAGGATTCAAGTTCATACCCATAAAGTCTAAGGTAGAAAAGATTCATGCATTGGCTTTTACTCAGCCTGTATTGTACATCTTGCCAGTCTGACTCCCATGTTTGTGTGTGCTTCTCCTTGATCCCTCTCCTTTTTTTATGCTGTCCCTATGCCTTGTGGATACAAAATCTTGGCTGCAAGCTACATCCGAAAGCAGGAAAGGTATCTAACCAGTATGGTCCCCATCCAGAGCAGCTGGGAATTTTCTGTGTGCACATAGGATGTTGGGAGGGCTGGCCGATTAGAAACAGATTCAGTTTTGCGGCACTCAACAGGTTGCATGTGCTTTGATAGAGAAATCAAGGGGGACTGTCATATTTGCCAAATTGAGTATTATTGTGGACTTTGTCTTAGCAGTTCCAGTGTGTAAGGCACTGTGGACCTCTACTGATAGGACACAGAGTGGGAAATTTCAGATAGAGCAGCAGTAGTCTGAAAGTGTAACTGTGGGGGATTGTGAGGCACCCTCTTCCTTCCCATCCCCATTACATCTGGAATCAGTTCACTCTGCTATTTGATAGCACTATAATAATGTTACTTGGCAGTTTTGCAGTACGTGTGCAAATAAGGCCTCAGTATCTTTTTAGTGGTGAGTCACACTTAAATTGCAAAAGCTTCTAAGTATTTTTCTCCTAATTTCTTCATGTAATCCTTGAGGCAGACTGGCTTATTTCTCTCCTACCTATCCTGGATGTGAGAGAATACAAAGACCTACTTCTGGATATCGTCTTTGCAGAGAGCTTGAGGCTTTTCTTTTTTTTTCTTTGGCTTTTTTTTTTTTTTTTTTCTTCACTAAGCTTTAAGGGATGGAAGGAAACCTGGTTTAATGCTTTAATCAGAGCACAGGATGAGATAATTTTAGGAAGTTTCTGCATGCTGGAGGGACTGTGAGCCAGTGCTGAGGAGACAAGTCGGGATTTTTGGACGCTGCAAAGGGACCATATTGTTCTGTATAATGCAGAGCAAATTCCAAGGGGGACTTCCTAGACATCAGCAAGCAAAATTGGCCAAAGGCTCCTGTTCCTGCATTTCTTTTGACCTCCTGTTCATCCTTCCTTGTGCAGAACAATGCAGCAGTCACGGGAGAAAAGTTCTTCAGTTCCTGTGGATCTTCACAGCTTGCAAATGGTTCAGCTTGTGTGGCTCCTGTTAAAACAATTTCCTTTGCAAAAGCCATTTAATAGAAATTGGGAATGTAGTCCCTTCAATTCAAGTGGCAAGTCTCAGGCTTAGACATAAGGAGCTGAGCTCAGGATTTCATTGTAATTATCCTATTTTAGGAGTTAAGGTGAAATTTGGATTCTGGTAAGCTCATGTCACACCACCAGTGCTCTGTTTTTCCTCAGGTAGAAATTTTGCCAACTGTACTTGTGTCCTTGGGGAAAAATAACAAGTGTGTAGGATTAGAATGATTATTTGATAGTGCTGAAAAGGAGAAAGGTTTTACATTGAGGTAAATATTTAGTGTTTATGTCAGTTGGGCATACAGCATTTGATTCCCTTAGCTCTCCTCTCTCCCTTTCCACTTACCTCTCTCCTTCACGTACATTTTTGTATGACATGGGAACACCTGTCAGAGGTTTATAAGATGGGGGCTTTTATGGACCTTTAATTTGCATTATGGTGTTGGGATAGCCAAAAGGCAGCACAGTGCTAAAAAGCAAGATAGTGCCTTGCAGTCCCCTGGGATTCAGTGTAGCCTGAGATGCCTGGGACTGTGCCAAGTCTGAATTTGATTCTCTGGTTTTGAAATTATTCTGCTCTCTGTCTGAGGGCAAATCCTGCATGTATTTTTCAGGATCCAAGGCTTACACCATTTATACCATGTCTGCTCCCACCCTGCTGTCTAGGATATCAAGGCAGCTACATCCATCTGACAGATCCTGAGAATCTTCTGTCCATTCTTGGCTACAAACTCTGCCTAGTCTCACCTCAGGTCTGGTCTTTTCTTTGTTGGGCAGCAGTTTTCCCTCCTGCTTTTCACCGTATATTTACAAGAAGCATGGATTATCATTCTTGCTATTCTTTTATCCTCCTAAAGCTATTTTTCAGTTCATTGTCCCAAACAATTTTACGTATGTTGGAGTTATTCATTATTTATGTCACAGTGCTCTGAAATCCGAATGAAAAGCAAGGCCGTGTTGTGCTAGACATTTTTCTTACATGTAGTAAGAAATAGATCTCACCCTTATGATCTTAGAGGCTGAGTCTATTCTATAGACAAATTATGAGTGGCAGCCCTTGTCCCAGTTCCCACAGGAAGTTTGTAGAGAAACTGGAAATTGAGCTCCTTTAGGAACTGGAAATTGAACTCTGTGTTACAAGTCCCAGTGCCAGAATCAGAAGTCTGTCTGTCTTCTCTAAAACTTACATATTAATGTTATTTCTCTACATGGAAGGCTTTTCCAAAACCTAAATATTTTCTTCTTGGATTTCGTCTTGCTTGTTTGAGGTAGACATACTCTAATGAATGTGATAACCCTTTTTTTTTATTTGGCTTTGGCTTTCTACTGTTACAACTCAAATACATGATGAAGTATAGGGTTAGGTCCTACTTATAAAAACAAGATCTGCTTGTGTGTCAGGAAAATTCTAACACATATGGTAGGTATTAAGTGTCAAATCTTGCCTGGAAGACATGCTTATAAAAGAAAATAAAGCACAATGTAATGTTCTGGCATGAAGAGGAGAAGATGTGAGATAAAGGTGCTTCCATGTGGGCATACCTGGCTCAGATATGGAAGATTCAATCTTCTAACAACTCAGAAGTTTCTGCGATCTGTCCTAAACTCTGACTATGGTTGATGTTTTCCTCTGAAGATTATATATATGTACATACACACATACATACATTTTTGTCCAAATTTGTTTCACGGGCATGAGGATCCCCATATTGTACTTGTTGAATCGGTGACCCAAAAGTGTCCCATTGCACTGGATGTGCCATAAATCTTCTTGACCATTTCACGGACTCAGTTTGATCTGATGCCTGTATTATTGCTGTATTATTGTCACTGAGTTTGTTCCCTCAAATAGGGTCTTTAACATGCTGTCTTTAGGAATGGGACAGCAGAATGGTGTTTTGTATCCACTTTAGGTAAGTGACAGTGACTGCACTGTCTTCAAGAAAGTGAAGAACAAAGGCTGTTGCCTTTGATAAAAAGAGACTATAGAGCAGTGTGACTGAAACTGAAGGGAGATATTTAGGTAGGCAAAATGCATAGTAATTACACAAATTGGAATTTTGCCTGGAACAAGTATGTTCTGTAAAAAAAGTACAGTGAGATTTTTAATGATGACAAATGATCAGCATACTGGTTTTATGTTTTGCCCAAAAGATAGATATAAGAGCTAGAAATGAGTTAGAGAAATAGATTATCTTATTCATCCCCAAGACAGCATCACATTAATGCTTGATGGTTCAAAATACTTAAAGAACACTTCAGTAGTAGCTTCTGTGTTCACTTGTTTCTTTCCTCATAATTTCAGGTTACATTTCACTGCATTCCTGCAAAAGAAAAAATCAAGAAATCTCATTCTAAGCCTTTTTCGTGAGATGCTAAGCAGTATTCAAGTGACATAAGTTGGGTTCTGCCCAGGATTTTTTTAGCAATTGCCAGCCGACTGAGAATTTCTTAATTTGAGTATTTTGCAAAGATAACAACCATTGGATCAGCCATTTGTGTAGTGCCAGGAAAATACTACACTCTAGCATAAAACTGGCATTTTCTCTGTGGGGTTTTTATGGTGGTTGCATTTAAGTTTAGGTGGTAGCTCACTCATTTCTCTCTTTTAAAAAAAATGTGTATGTATGGATATGTCTAGAAGTTAAACAGATGAGTATAAAATGACATCCATTTCTAGGTAGGGCTAAGCTGATGGATTTAAAGGAAACTTTGTTTGACAGGATCTTCTAAATACAGCTTTTAAGCTAGCTCTCTGGAAAGTTATGGCAGGCTTTTAAGGTTTTTCCTGAAAGTAGATGTCTGCAGAAGGCACCCCCAGGATTTAAAAAAAATGTTTAGAAAGCCATCAAATCAACATCATCCTTTATTTTCAGACTTTCTGTAACTGTTTCCTTTTATACCATTTGGATTAAGGACACTTAAATTGCACCAGACTAGGGGCTGTGTTGACAATTTGCCAAGCTCTTGAAAGCCACATGTAATTTGCAAAATATGGAGAAAATTGCAGCTGGTGCTTATTTGGAACATGGCAAGTTACATCACTTAACCATGCAAGATCATTACTATGTCCAGAGAGGGATGCATATTTGGACAGAGCTATGGTTATGCCAGCCTGTCCTGGGTGTCCTGAAAATCCTCTTCCTGTGCCCTGTTTTCGTAAGTGGGGATTTCTGAGTAAGTTCTGAGCAGGAGACGTTGCATCATGGGACGGCGTTAGGAAAGTTGTCTGAACAGCTGCAGCTGGTACACCCCGTGCTCTGCTGAGCAGGATGCTGCATGCTTACTTGAGGGTTGTCAAAAATACCTGCAGCAGCTCAGAATGCAAAGCAGCAGAGAATTCTGCAACCACATATTGCTATGAACTCTTAAAATAATACAGATAGTTCAAATCCTTTGCAGGTAGAGAGATAAGCTTGCCCTTGACTTCATCTTCCTGGAGTGCTTGAGCCAAGACACATTTAACGTGTTAGCAGGCAGCCAACCTGGGTTTCCATGAAATATCTGAAATCACTTATGTGTTTTTAAATGTGATAGTTACTGTTCACAAGGCAAAAAAAGTGTTGAACGTTGTGCTAACAAATATATTTGCTAACGCAATGTTTTTTGCCAGTGATGATAAGACAGAAATATTTTGTTCCAGGTAGCCAGAGGAGGAAATTGTGCATGTTCCTCTACTAAAAGCAATACCATGGGCTTTGTTGCTTATCACTTGTGCGGCTGGGCAGGTGCCGGGAAGGCTGGCTGATACCATTGCAACTCATGTTTTATTACCTAACAAGAAAATAATAACAGTGACTCAAAGCCTATAAACTAGATGTAAGGCTGCTTTGTGTATCTGTGTCACCTTGGACATATTCTCCTGGCCTCTGAGTCTCACATTTTATGTCTGTTTTTAATTGGGAGTACAGTGTGGCCATATGCTGTACCTGAGTGTCTTGTCTGCGTGGTAGTACAGAATTAACAATAATAATGAAACCAGCAGTCATTGCACTGACTGGGATGCTACACTGTTAAAATTCACAGGTTACACAAAAGTAGTTGAGGAAAAATATGAAGAAAATAGCTACTACCACAGAGTAATTCCTATTATCCTCTTTTATAGACCACTCCAGTAGAGCATACCAACACAACAGAGACTTTTTATCTTATTTCTGAGAAGCAGAAAATCACCCTGCAGCTGCAGCAGTTTCAACGTCTGTCTTCTTGTCTTACTTATGTGGTAAGGGCCGTTCATTGCCAGATGTAAGCCAGCCATTTTTTGCTCTTGAAAGTGTTGGCAGGAACCTCTCGAGATTTATTTTTCGTTGTTTATTTGCAGTCAGGGATATTGCTAGCCCGGAGGCCTAGCTCAGGCAATTAATCCTCTTTCTCACTGGGACCTGGAAAATCAGTCTGTGGTTAGGCTTACACTGTTGTGCTCTGCCTTGTTGCCTAAAAATTGAAAACTTAGTGAAACTAAAGGCTTCAGGGTTTTCAGTGAAGAATTTAGACAATGTATCATGCCACATCATAGGTCTGCAGTCAGAACAGATCTTTCGGTGTACAGGTTATGGAGGAAGGGTCAGTCTGATCCCATAGGCACTTCCTGGTTGCCTCCAAAGAGGAGCCGGCTGGCTTCTGTGTGCAAGGATTTAGAATCATATGTTTGATTCTAAATTGAGTTGGAAGAGACTCTTAAAGGCCACCTAGTCCAACTCCTCTGCAATGAGCGGGGACACCTATAGCTTCGTCAGGTTCTCAGAGCCCCATCCAGCCTGATCTTAAGTGTCTCCAGGGCTGGGGCATCCACCACTGGATCCCCTCTGGCAACCACCTCTGGGCAACCTGTGCTTCACTGCCCATCTTGTAAAAAGTTTGTTCTCATATCCAATCTAAATCTCCCCTCTTTTAGTTTGAAAGCATTTCCCCTTGTCCTATAAAAACAGACCCTGCTAAAGAGTCTAATTCAGTAGCTGCCTTTGCAGTTTGTAATGATGAGGCATCAGTAAAGAGGCTGTGCTGAAGACAGCCTGGATTATATTGGCTAAGTGGATGGAGCACAGCAGGCAGGTCACAATTCTCTTTAGAAGCCTGTCCCCATGTATGGGACTATTGTGTCTTGCAAATGCTTTTCATATGTCTTTGAAACATGGACTGTGATCAAAACAAAGAAAGGTCAAGCATATCTAATAAAGTGTCCACCTTTGCTGCATGGACCTTGGTATGGATTTGATTTTACAGGACACCTAACGTCCACACCTGGACGTTAATTCTCCCTTCTTAGAATTCATCCACTTGTTTTGTCCTAGACTTTCCCCCTCAGTCTCCAGAGTTTACTGTTTATTAATCAGCAAGCAAATGATTAGAATAATATGAGGCCTCATAATTAGCTTGTGCTCAATTTTAATTACATTCTCTAGTCAGACACTCCTGAAGCTTTAATCATAGAATCATTAAGGTTGGTAGAGACCACTACGGTCATCTAGTCCAACCGTAATGAGACAGAGGAAATGAGTGAGTGAAGAACTAATGCTCTGTGCAATAATTATGGGCATTGGTAACATCCTTGAGGTCTTCTGAACAATATAGGAAACCCAGAATTGTAATAGAAAGGAGCTGGGTCACGCACACTCTGCTGGAGAAAAAGAAATTGCCTCTAGATCAATAAATGAAGAAGGCTTGTGAAAAGCTATGAAACTATTAACTGTAGTTTAGTGTAGGAACATGCCCTGTCTTGTTTGCTGGTTATTTTGTTGATTTTTTTGGCTTTTACCCTTTTCAGTAGAATCTCACTCTGTGCTGCTGCTAAGTCTGATTTCAGCAACCTGTTAGGCTTACAGACATATAGCCTCTGGACTCTTTGGTACAGTGCAGACAAAAATACAAGACTAATGTGTTGGCTCCTTTCCATGCAACTAGGATTTTTACAGGGTAAAGCATCAACTGAGTTGTTGAGTGAATAGGGATCCTTGCCATTCAGCACAGCTTCTTAAGCAGCGCCTGAACATGTTTTTAGCAGAGGGAGAGTGCACCAGGGGGACTGTAAAAATTCCCATTTGTTCCTCTTCAAAGAGACGGTTTTGCTCTCATTACCTCCCCTCTCTTCTCCGCTCAGCTCTGGCCCTGCCCTATTTAGACACATGATTTACTGGCCTTCCTTGACCTCTGGCCTGTGTCAATAGGACCATGGTGTAAACATCTTCCTGTGGCTACAAAGCCGTGACCTGCAGAAGCAGGTGGGGGATGAGAGTGGTGTTGGGGTGAGAGCAGTGTCATGTGTTCAATCCTATTTTTGGTCCAGGGTCTAATTTGGAAGGTAGTTCCTTGCTGTCCAAGAGAGCAAGAGTCATGGAAATCAGGAGTCTTTCTGCTGGTTGGATCAGGCCATATGTTTGTTGTGCAAACTGGAAGATAGCCCCCATAAAACCCACTGAGAGAAAGAGAAAGGTTTCCTGCAGGCACAGGGAGGGCTGTATGGGTGATCCCTGCAAGTGCAAGCAGACATGGGTTCCTTGTGTGAGATGTGTCTCAAAACAAAGGAGAAGTTGGCATTGCGAAAGCCAGGCAGGAGAGTAGCTGCCTCCAGACACGTAGGCATAGCTCAGCACCGTGCTGGGAGAGCAAGATGTTTTGTGCTTTGTTGTTCTCGTTGCTGCTGGTGTCAAACTTCAGTCCACCTGGGAGGATGTAAAGGCAAGTGGGTGCAGAGAGATGTTAGTTCTGTGCAGCTCCCAGAGGTTACTGGGAAGGAGTCGAGTGTCAATCCATGGTTACAGCATTGACTCCAACCTGCTTTGTGGAAATGCCAGCTGTGCTGTTCATTTTTCCACAGTGCTTGGTTTGAAATCAGGCTTCAGCCTGGCTCTACACCTACAGCCTCTACTCTACTCTACAGCCTCTACAGCTATCACTGACTATTTTCTACTATATATATTTATGAAAATGAACATTAAAATTGTTTTGGATTCTCTGTGTGCTTCCTTTTCTACCTGAGAACAGATGTTTTTCCACAGGACCGCATCTGTTCCTGATACATTTGTATTTGTAACATGATTTTCTCCAGGAGCCGTTTATGGAGCCAGTATTACATGCACGAAATGAGATCTCAAACTGGAAAATGTGGATACCGTGTAAGAAGCTCAGATACTGTGTTATTTTTCACTATGATGAAAACAGTGGAAAACCAAGCTTTTTGTTTTTTTTTTCTACTGACCTCAGCTTCTGCTGAGCTCCTACATGGACAAAATTAAGCTCAAAACTGCATCAGTATATAAGCTGACTAGGATTTTGTTAGAGCTCTAAATAATTAACCTTAATTTCTTGTCTTTTCCAGCATTAGCCAGTCTGAACAAATCCTTGTTGAAATATGCACGTTTGCATTGCAGTAGGTGGAGATTCAACCCTGGGAGAAGAGAATGGTCATTCAGGCTGTGGCTTGTGTGGCCCAGTTAGAATTGCCAGTCTCCTTGGGAATATTTTTGTTTACATTTTTGCATATATACCTACCAAAAGGATTTGGTGCTTCGGGAAGCTGAATGCTCTTGGATGGAATGCTGCAAACAGTGGGAACCTGACTTCTTTTTTAACATGTGATTAAGATATACTATACGATTAATGTAAATTTTAATCAACATTTCAACAAACAGCCTCTGCCATCAGTCTGTAATATCAGCTTTCTTGAGAGATGTCAAAATACTTAAAGATAGTATTTAGAGTAAGGTAAGGACTTCCTACCCCTCTGAGTGCATTTTTAGTTTGGTTCAGCTGGTGGGTGAAGGTTTAGGTCAACACTTGTGTTTTGCGCCCATAGACAGCTGATGATGCTTGATGCTTGTTGTGCTACTCTGAAGAAAGCTGAAGCAAAGGGCTGAGTCTGAATACACTTGTATTTTCATGGCAGTAAGGTGCTACTGAATTTACAGCTTTTAGAACTCCAGATTTTGGATGAAAAATGTTGATGTGATCCCTGTTTAATGAGCTACCCCAATCAGCTAAGCTGTGTTAACCAAAACTGGATGCTTCTGTGTTGTCACATTCACAGCAGTTTGGATTTCCGTGTTAATTTTCTGAGGGGCAGGCTGAGTTATTATGCGTTGTGATGAAGAGGTAGCTGGGAGAGATACAGCAGCTCCGCTGTCTTTGCTTGTGAGCCTTGATGCTGAAAGGAAACATAGCCACATAGCCTGGGTTTGTTCTCTTGGAGTTTCCAATATGCTGAGCTGTAAACATGTGTATGGAAAAGGTGAAAAGCGTGTAGGAGCATCACTGCCTGCCAGTGTCGAGATTAGTTGTCCCTGTCGACTGCAGCATAAGTGAAACCTCCCAGCAGGAGCGTGCTGAAGGCATTAGAGAAGTGGGACTGAGACTGGATTACAGACACAGCAGTCAGGAGGAAGGCAGCAGAAAAGAAGCGTGGAAGAAGGATGCAAAGAAAGAGAGCAGACAAGCACATGGCAGTTTGGTGTGAAGAGCAGAAGGAGCTCAGATAGGAGCACAAATGGAACATGCTCATCCTTCCTTGGTTAAAAGCTTCTTTGGGTCTTGGCAG
Organism: Lagopus muta; assembly: GCF_023343835.1. Classification (NCBI taxonomy): domain Eukaryota; kingdom Metazoa; phylum Chordata; class Aves; order Galliformes; family Phasianidae; genus Lagopus; species Lagopus muta. The sequence goes on along the minus strand of NC_064436.1, from coordinate 65,288,219 downwards.
CATGGCAGAATGTCGAGGAGAAAAGAAAGAGCAACTGTTTTGGATAAAGGACACTGGAATCTCTGGTGACCTAGAGAGGAGACTGAATAGCATTATAGTGGCATGCTCAGTATGTAATAACAATTCCTCAGAGTCCTACATCTTGTTTATTGGGGTGGGTTTTTTTCCTTCTTTCTGCCTATCTCTGTAGTGTATATGAACTACAGCTGTTGACAAGGAAAGTATGTAGTTCTCTGCAGTGGCAAGAAGGATAAATAAATCATTCTTCCCCCACTCCTGTTACTATTGACTTACCAACGGCTATGCTAAGGTTAAAACTACGTAGAGCTGCATGTGTAAATGACAAGGAATTTGCTCTGAAATGGAGCACGTTTCCACACATGACAGATAAATTCTTTCAATTCTAACTGCATTCCCTTTGCAGGCTGTACAGCAGACTGGCGATAAGAGTTATTTCAGCAAAGTTGCTCCTATTCTGCACCAACATGATGCTTGGAGAAGATCAGCTCTATCCGGAGCTTTGTTATAACAGTAGTGAATTCTGGGCACTGGGTTGATTGTCTGAAACAGAGTTCTGGAGAGGATCTTCTGTGTAAGTGAGGGTGAAATTTTCTCCTCAAGATGCTTAATGGTGTAGTGCTTTTTATGCCAGAGCACTCCCTCTGCCCCTCCTGCTTCTCCCAGCAGACGTAGTCATACATACTCACCAAACAGACTCGAGCAGATAGTAAAATTTGCCCCAGAAGGCATGCATATTTGTGTGAATAGATCAGATGTGACCAAGGGCACAATCTTAGTTTGTCATGGACAGATCCTCCTCTGCTTTATACTCTAGACACTCAGTCTCATTAGCGGAGCTACATTCATTTACACCAACTGACAGTATAGCCCTACATTTTAGATGACTTTGGGAATATATATTCTTTTCTTTTCTGAGCCCTTCTGCCCTCGGGCTCCCATTCTGCCTGGCAAATGAATGTTTCAAATAGACATCAAAACCCCATCTCTTGTCCTGCGGTGAAAACAAGGCTGACTGTATTCATTCTTACTTGTCACTCTCTAAAATATGTCTTCCTGATTGAGTTAGTGGACAAGGGCTAGTCACACACTGTAATGCAATACAAAGAATATAAAGATGCATACTCTGCTCCCCATGACCTTTCTTCCTTCATGATCCATTTTTTTTAGGATTTTTTTGTTGTTGCTGTTAAATCCTTCTGACTTGAGAATGCTGCTTCCTTTGGCTGATCCTGCTGACTTCTGTGTGAGTAGATGAGCACGAGCAAGGTCAGAATTCCGGTCTGTCTTGCACAGACAGCACATATTTCTGTTTTGCTGTGACTGTTTGTATCAGAATAGGCACACAAAGGACACGTATAAAAATCTATATTCAGCAGACCACATAGCAGATTTGGTGTCATTGGTCTACATTGCTTTCTACTTGCCTGCTAAGACTTTAAAGTTCAATGGCTTTATGGATTTGAGACAATTCAGTATTCAGTCTCCAGATGAGAGATTGAAACTGGATTATAGGATTATCTCAAATGTCATCACATTGGCTACCTATGCTACACTCATTCCTTTTGTTTGGAAAAATTGTGACATATTTGGGTTTGGTTGTTTTGTTTTCATAAATAAAGTAGGGTGAAACCTACTAAGATTAAAGTTGATGAAAAATGGCAGGATTAGGAATCTTTGAAAGATTTGCTATGAAAAAAAAAAACAAACATCCACCGATCAGTTGACTTCTTCAGTCCCTTATTGCAGCTCTGTCTATGTTTAAGTCTTTTCATGTCCAAGAAGTGCATGTGCACACGCATCTGCATGTGCAGGGATTAGTAAATTCATTTACTTAGTGATTCATACAGCAGTTTTTCATCAGTCTTACAGGTAGTTATTAGAATCCAGGTATTGTGTATCAGCACATGGTGAAAATTATAGAAAGGCATTGTATTCATATAGATGATCAAAAGAGCTAGTGGACAATTTACTGGCTGCTTTGCATAGAGAATAGTGGACTACTTGGATCATTATAGGGTGCTCTAAACTTCTGAGACTAGGTGCACCCACCTGCTGATAGTAGGGAACAGATGTAGGCTGTATGAAGATGTTTTCTCAGTGACAGAAATAGAGATGTAATACATAAACTGCCATCCTGACTTGTAATATTCTGTAGCCAATGAGTGAATATTATAAGTAGAAAAGAGATTGAAACTACTGTTTTTAAATCTAAAAGCAACGACGAAGAATAGTGTGTCAAAGGAGCCCAAGAATTCACAGTCAGCTTTTGAAAATGGAAAGGAGAAAATTAAGCTACAGGTAAGGAAATGGTGGTGGCAGAAATAGGGATATTCCAAGGAAAGGGTTGGATGTTGTTTAGTCAGGTGCAAATTCTCCTTTGCCATTTGCTAACTTCCAGCCCCAGTCACAGGTTTTCATTTTGCCTAGATAATTAAGATTATAGAGGCTCTAATTTTATGTGTTGCTTATGTAGTAATATCTTTTAAGGAAATTCAACTCATTTAGCCTTCTGTTGGGATGTGTTGAGGACCTTAACACTAACTAGCGTTTTCTCCTGGTCTCTTTATTATTTTTGGCCTACTTTTGTACTCCCCTTTTTTTCCCATTATTTCTATTTCATTTTTGATCCATGATTTCTAGTCTGGACTCTGAATGCTGTCACGTAGAAAGGCAGACTACCTATCCTCTTCTACATAGTATTCCCCTTATATTAAAATAATACATTTGCTGTTGTCAGACCACAGGTTTTGCCTGAGAGTTCATTGTTGAGCAATGGAGGGTGTACTTTATGCGCAGTCACTCATCTGTATTCTCTGTGGGTCCAATATCCACAGTCATCTTTTTCTCCAGTCCTTTCTGTGCTACCATTGATGGTTTTTCCTTCTCCATCCAGCAACAGGCTTACCCTAAACTGGAAATGGGTTTTTAAATGTTGCTTTATTGGTTTTGGCTCTATGAGTCCCTGGTGTTTCACTCTTATAGCTTGAGTTTTATTGCAGGCTGTGTTTTTTAAAGACTAGTAACATTCTTTGTCATCAATCTTATCCCTGTTTTTCAGGGAATGTATATACACACATATATATGAATGTATATGCATTTTCATAATGTTTTAGTAGTACTTTCACACACTGTTTTAGCTGGAACAGTCTTTGATGAATGGAAAGTTTACTGGCTTCATGGGGAATGGAGTAAATACTCCATTTACCTGAAATAAATGCTCCAAATCATCCGTGGAAAGTTTCTTTTAAAAAGGAAGGGGGGAAAAAAAAAAAAAGAAAAAAAAAGAAAGAAAAAATGCTATGTCTAGGGGCTTAAGAAGCAGCCACTGTCGTTACTAATGGAAATGGATGGTCTGCCAAGGAAAGTAGATGCTCTGTGAAAAAGCTTCATGATTGTTCAGCCTTTGCTCAGTTGACTGGTCTTGTTGTAGGTAACAGTTATAAATCTCTCTTCTTCCTTCACGTGGTCTGGAAATCTTTAGATTATCATGCATTGCTTAGCACAGTACGACACAACCATTATGCTCCCTCCACCCCTGCAGACACACCTTCCTCTGTGGTGGAGGCTGGGTGCATAATTCAACAAATCCTTTCAAGGATGATGACTGCTGGTAACTTCCTCCTCACCCACAAGTTATTCAACACACATCTTCTGTACGTTTCAACAGACTAATCAGGTATAGAAATTGGGGTCTGATGCTAAATGTGAAAGCCAAGTTGGGTTCTTTCCTTGGGAAGAATAAGGCCTCTAGTTTGTCGGTCCTACTCTAGAACCTAAGGATACCTTATGAGGGAGCAGTCAAGCTTAGGAGGTTTTGCTTTGTTTTCTATAGCAATATAAATTTCCATGTTAATTCACCTCTTCAAGTTTGTAAAATGAGTCACTAGTGTGTCTTCTCCTTTCCTTCTCTAGTTATGCTGAAGTGCTAAGTGAATAGTTGTTATACAAGATAGTGAAGAACCAACAGGTCTCAAAACCATCGTGGTGCACGTTCTGTTCTGTACTTTGAAGTTCAATTTCATGGAAGATGTGCTTCAATCATACAAGTTTTTTGCAAATAATAAAGCTATAGAGTTGCAGGTAACTTCAACTGATATTTGTTTTCCCATCTAAAGCAAAGCCTACTTGCTATTTCAGCTTGACTGCACCTCTATATGGCGGCCCTGGTTTTAACACGGTGGAAAAAAAACAAGTGCCTAATCTTCTGTAATGAGGAAACCAACCAAGGCGTGCCTGTGGTGTTATCCAGTATGCCATACAACAAGGATGAAAGGGAGCAGAGAGGAGGAGAGTTTAGCTGGAATCATGATCTAGTGGTTAGGCCAGTGAGGCATGCTGTATTTTCCATTTCTCACCTCACCAGTAGGCACATGAGTAACTGTGTGGTACAGGAGAAGAGCACAGTAGGTGAATGTGTCGCAGTTTAATGAAGGCCGTGATCCAGCCCAGGTGCTCATTCCCAGCAAATTGCCTGTAAGTCAATTTAGACTTTAGACAACTCTAGTATTTAGAGTCACTAATACTTGTTCAAGGTGCCAGAAAATAAAAACAGATGCTGGCACGTAGCGGGCACAAAATGAGGTTCTAGCAGCGCAGATGTGAGGTTGGGTTTTGCTCCAGTGCTGGGAAACATGGTGCTGGGGGATTGCTTACAGAGGGGCCGACTGGGCCACACTCCAAATGAAGTGTTCCACATGGCTTCACATCAAACACACTTGTTGTGATAAAGCAGCAATACAATAGTGCATTCATAGAGGATTTATTGATTGGGCTGTTTTCCTAAGCTGCGATAGTACAAGTTTTGGATGGCATGTTCCCATGTTTCATTGGCTCCAACAGGTGGACTGCAGCCATTCATCTTGATCGGTTATTGTCACATTCTTTCCTCCAAGCCCTGAAAATAACTTTTCTTGCCCTGAGGAGTAGATGTGTGCAATGTGAATGGAACTTATTTGCCCATCTAAGAACTGATAGCAACAGGAGAAGACCTATTCAGTGGTGTGTTGATGAAGAGCAATAAATTAGTGTGAAAGTTCTCATCAGCATGTTTTTGAAAGTAAATTTGTCATCTGAGCCATGTTCAGTAGGGTTTTGCCAGGGGCTGAAGGCCTTGCCAGCTTCTTTCATGATCCAAGGACGAGTTCTTTATATGGCAATACAAGAAACTTTGTGAATGTCAAATTGACTTATGTCTTACAGAGGAAAAATATGCCAAGGGAAACCAAAAAAGCTATCATAAAACAAGGCATTGGGAGTGTATTTCTTCTAGGATTTAATGATATTGGTAACAAGGTAGGATTTAGGATTTAGGATTTAGATTTCCGTCACAAACTGGGAGCCTATTATGCTAGCCAATGTGCCAAAGAACAGAGATGATTGCTGTCCCAGAAAGTTTGTAAGAGCTGGTTGGGGGCTTTTTCCCAGAGCCATTTTCTAATGGAAAATTAAATTAAAAAGCCATTAATTCAGAAAACTTCTGATTATGCCAAAACCATCAGATCTTCTGTTGGGAAAATCTCAAAGAAATTTTGAGTATGTATGATTCAAATTAAAATATTTTATTTTATTGAATCTGACTCACTCAGTTTTGAGTCAATTCAGTAAGGTATTAAGTTGCTTCTGTTAATGCAGCAAGCACCCTCTAGCAGTTATGCTTCTGTCTTTCCCGTGGGGTATTTCAGTAATATAATACATATATATCTCTGGTCCAGATTTGTTTGATCTATGCCAAGAATTAGTCATTCTACACCTGATACATGATGAGGCATGGCCAAAAACTACAGCTCCCAGAAGGCAATGTGGAAGGGTAGGAGAAATTATGTCAAAATAAGAGAAAATGTAGGTTTTTTCAATGCATTGCAATAGGATATTTATTTTTTGAGAATATTAGCATTTTTTCTTTTCATTTGACAGCATGAAATTTAAGCAGCTTGACATTTTGGTCTACTAGACAAACATTAAGAGGTGTGAAAAATTTATACAGCCCGAGGATACATAACTAATGCTGAAATGTCAGAATTTTCCATAGAGCAGAAATTCTGTATTTCTTCTGTACTTTTCAGTTTGTTCCATGCTCAAAGTTGTCCCAAGATCTCTGTGTCACTTTATTTTATTTTGTTTCATTATTTATTTATCTATTTATTTTGTACAATGGTCTTACAGATTGCATAGTTGCATTAGAAGTAACACAGGCATGGTTCTGATGTTCTAAAAAGCTGTTTAGCTTGAAGGACAGATTCTGCTAGAATGAATATCTCATTCAGATGGAGAAGGATCCCTAATTCTTCTGCTGCAGTGTATCTGCGTGTTGTCTTGCAGGAGATTGGCCTTAACACTGTTGGATCCACATTTTTTCACAGCCTGATTTTGTTCATATCCTGGCTTACGGCTTGGGGTAATATTTAAGTAGAACCCTAGGGTGTAGAATGGGGAATGAACACGTATTTATAAATGCTACATATAAAAATGCCATTCTCGTTTTCTAAGTTTAATTTGACTTTAGTGAAGAAGGAATAATATGTCTTTAAGATGTGAAACAGCAATTAGCTATTTTTTACACGCATACCTGGAGATTTGAAAGAATCTGCAGCATCTATACGTGATAGCTCTGCTGTGATCAAACAGTTGTGGTTTGGTGTTTAAACAATCTCCTTTCTTTGTGATCCGGTGCAGTGGGTGTGGCATTGAAAAGAGGGATTTGATGGTAAAATCCATCTCTGAAGGAAGATTTGTCTTCTAAGGCACGGCTTGTAAGCAGAGCAAGTAGAGGCAGTGATTAAACCCTACCCACACACTGCTTTGATGGCAGAGAGGGGTTGTGTTACACGAGGGGAGCGCACACAGATTTACTTGTGCAGCAGATGAGGAAACCTCACCCTTTTTCCCCACAAAGACAAATATTTAATTTGTGATCCTGAGAAGTGATTCTTTTTCTAATTATCATTATTGTGAAAGCAACAAAGTTACTAAATTTTCTTTTGATGTAAAAAGACCATTGTAATTGGGATTTTAGTTTAACATATTTCTTCTGCCTTCATTACAAACAGCGCTGGCTTTAAAAAGAAACTTCGCCAGCTCTGCTGTTTTGTAGAACTGAAGGAGCAACCACAGCTTATGCCTTCTTCTGCTGGATCCAGCAGCACTGTGCACCATGGGATTGCCCAGGGTGAGAGAAAAGGGAGCCCTTGGCTACTGCCATGGTTGCATCCTGCCTGCAGGGCAGCCCTCCTCAGGCGTCGGCCTGTCTGCCGCCAGCAAGGACTCCCATCCAAATGGCAGAAGCAAAGCCAAGGTGAAAGTCCTGGCATCACCAATGAGGAGAGCCTGCCAGCCCTGGACACAGCTGTGTATGGGAAAAGCAGGGCCTCGTCTGCTTTGTGGGATGGCCCGGGTTCAGCAGCCAGCAGCCAGCGTTTGGCTGGGCCCCACTGTATGACTGACCTTGGCGGTGGGCTGGAGGGCAGGTCAGCATTTGCCTTGGCCAACCTGACTGGGGTTTATTCCTCCTGGAGGTGGCAATAACCCCTGCCTGCTCACTTTCCAGAGCTTGTAGTGCGTGTCTGTAACATTGCTGGTGCGATCTGACCCTCTAGCCATCCCATGCAGCAGTGAGAGGTGGCATGTCTTGCTTTTCATGCCCACAGCGTTCTCAGGAAAAGCCCTAGCAGGACAGTCTGTGTGCTTGACTTATTTTCCAGCAAAATCTTGTTTGTTCAGAAGATACTATGTGAAAATGCCAAGTTTCTGAATACTTGTGCTGAGAAGAAATATTCATGGAAAACATGGCTTTGAAGAATTTGTGCTGAACTAGTCTGATACTTTACCTCCTTATAGTCACTTTATGACAGGGACAACTACATTAGTGGGAACTGGTTTTCCTTCATTAGTTTGAGATTTCATTTGCAGGAGAACATTCCCTTTCTTATTCCTATTTAAAAATAGTTTATTGCAAATATACACTCCCATGTATTAACGGGGTCATGCTGAGACATGGATGCAATTATAATGCATATGCATATAGGTATTTTATAGTAAAACTCCAAGGCTACTTGGAGTTTTGCATTCTCAAGAGAGAATAGGAATCCTATGTTGCTTTGGTTGGAAGATGCCAGAATAGAAAGAGGTCAGCATTTGGTAGGACTGACAACTGGTGATCTGACCTGCTGCAGGATACTTTTCTACTTTGAACATTTGCCCCACTCATTAGGTCCTCTGTAGTCCAGGTCAAGATATATATCTGTAAACCTTATATATGTTCAAGTGGCAGATTTTTCCCCCCACTCTTGAAAGACAAAGGTCATAAGGGACATTTTCCTTGTGATCGTAAGCCAGGTCCCGATCTTGTTTCCACAGCTAAATATCTGGAATAACATCATGTGTTTAGTAGATTTGCTTCAGATCCTTGGCCATGTGAATGACACCATGAAGAACTCTCCCATCTCATATAAGTTATATTGCACTAACATACCGAGTCAAATTACAGGCTCATCGAGGAAAATGCGCTTTCAAAAAATGTATGTGCAAACACATACTGGTTCGGAGCGATGAATTTGGTATGCAACTTGCTGCAGTTTATTGTCAGGATGTTTCATTACTTAAAGCCAATGGCAGAAGCTGATGCTTGGACATCACCCAGTAAAGAAACTGTATCCCTTTGCAGAAGGCACTTTGAGTGGCTGGGAACACGCTAGTGATAAATATATGCATACATGCATATGCATTTGCCCATCCTGCTACAGTAGATCTCCTCCCAAGCTTTCATCTAACTTCTGGTCTGGAAAATATCTGTGGTCATATATGGGGAAGATTATATGTTGTGAAGTTTGAGGTTGGTTCCTTTACCCTCTTTGGTTCATGCCTAGGTGTGTTTGTTATTTTGTGAATAGAGATATGCTGGTATACCAGTAGCTGCTTCTAGTGATCATGAATTTAATTAAGAATTATTTAATATGAGGTTGACCATGTGAATCAAGGGAGCATTCTGCTTGCTTAATCCAAGATCTGTGACATTATTTAGTTGGCTCTTCCAAATTCCTCTGCTTGTGAAAAGCATTAGGTGATTTAAAGGTAGCAAACCCATGCACACTGTCCAACTGCAAATCTCATCTCAGCATACCTGATCATCTTTTCCTCAAGGTGATCCCAATCACATAAAAGCAAAAGCTGTTATCAGTTCCTGTGAGCATAGTGTGGATTGCACATATGGCTTCACTGGGAGTTGGTTCTGCTGCAGAAGGGGAGAGGGAATATGAATCTCTGGTACAAAACCTAACTCTGAATGAATTTGTTTGTTGGACACACTTGTTCCACAATAAAAAGAGCTGCATTCTACAATTACCCATGGAAGATTGTGGGGATAAATGAGTAAAGGAGAATTAATGGTTGATCTCCACAGAAGGGAGCACTGATGAGCACTTTGGTACACCCAAAACTGTCCCACCGTAGGTGCACATCTATACTATGTCTTAGCCATGGGGGCCAGGAACCAAGAGAGAGATATGGAGAGTTCAGTACACTGCACAGCAGGCTCTGCAAAAGGTCAGAGAAGGGCTCTGAGGCCTGCAGAGCTACTGCTGTCCTATTTGGTCAGAGTATGTTACTGGTCTTTTAAAAATAAGCCATTCTTATTTTAAAAATTGATTACTTTCATCAGTTTTCTCCTGGTCTCTGAAGTCTGAATCTCGTATAGCGCTTTTGGACTTGGATCTGCTGATGCCAGTGCAGCTGCACTGATTCACAACAGTAACATGATCCAGTTACTTTTTCTAGTAACACATTCACAAAATCTTGCTGTCTGCTTTCTCCAACTCTGGCAGGGTGAAGTCCACATGGGCAAATTTAAGCTCCACCAAGCCAGTGCCCTTCCTCTTTCAAGCACCCTTCCACTTTGATATATTTTGCTACAACCCCGTAACCCCAAGCAAAGCTCTCTGGACAGGCAGTCGGCAGCACTGATCTGCTGCACCATCTGCTGCTTTTCTCCCAGCTCTCTGCTGCCCGAGTCCTGAGCCCTGCTATTATGTGCTCTCGCTGGTACTTAACACAGGCTAAAAGGAATAGTTTCACATTCTTCACTCTGTTTCCTCCCCATCTTGGCTCCGGTCTTTTATCTTGTTTTTGCATTATTGGTCATGGTGTCTGGTTTCTAGTAGCATATTAGTAATGTAGAAAAAATGAATGTAATTGCAAAAATACCACACAAAGGGCTCGTATGTCAATTTCCTTGCTTAATCCGCTTGCTGGGAATAATTGAATGGGATTCCTTTTGTTTTGTGGCTGTTTGATTTGCTGGGTAGAAGTCCCCTCCTCCTAAGCCTGACCCTGCAAATACTGATGGGCAGGCAGGCTTGAGAGAAATGAGAACCAAATCTAGCCCTTTGAAACTGAGCCTTCTCTGCAGAGGCAAAAAGTTTTGGTTGGAAGTACTAATGATTGTCATTTCTCACATCCCAGGTGCTTTACAAACACTGGCTAAGGCACCTAGGCTGTGATGTGTCCTGTGCTGTGAGGTGGCCGTGATAAACTCTGTGACACTTTGGCAAAAGCCTGAAGTGACTCTGATACTGGGGGCTGTGTTGCTTTAATGTGGGGAGCTTCTCCCAAGAAAGCTGAAATTCAGTGGTGTAGTAATGGGGAATGGCCTTTAAAGGAGACCTCTTCTGTCAGAAATGTTTTTTCCTGATTCTGCGTAGCTGCTACTAGTTCTGTTTAAAGCCTCGTTGGTCCAAATGTGTGTCATCACCCTGGTATAAGATAAATGTGGTGGTTTAAGGTGGGCTCAGAGCCACAGAGCTCCTGTTCACACCAGCAGTTTTCAGCTTCTCCCTCCTCTGCAGCACACAGACATGTCAGATCACTTTGCACAACTCCCATCATGATTCTATGATCCCATTTCCTCGATGGCCTCAACACTTCTTAGATCCTCAGGGCATGGACAGAAATATTGTGATAGGAAAGCAAGACAGGAGCAAGAGCTGCTTGGAGTCCTATGAGGAAAAATGCATCCATGAACTCTTGTGTAGCCTTTGGGGTTGGCTGGTGATGTATCCAAACTGTGTGCACACGGAGGCCTATTTCTATGACAGTTTGTTATAGGAAAGAAAACATATGATGTATGATGCTCCAGGGACATGCCATGGGTCTTACTGGACATGACATACTGAGCGATGGTGACTTTTTTTCCTGTTGTGAGCATCTAATCGTAATCAATTTACAGCTGCTCATTCAATTAGCAGACAATTTTTCCCCCTTTTGTAACATAAAATTACTGGATATGAAGTCTGTTGACGCATAGTCAAAGTTGGGATTCAAACTCCAGCACTTCTCTTTAGTAAAAGTAAGTCAAAAGCCTGTGTGCGAAGACTCTGTTCTGGGATAGGTTTAAGAGTCCCAGTCAAATCCAGTCAAACTGAATATTTTCCTGCAAACAAATTAAAGTTTGCCTTCTCTTTCAGTCCAGATGCAGAAAGTTAGTGACGCTGTTGCAGAACTGGTGTGGTCCCGTTCATAAGGAGTAGGAAGTTCTGTCATGTGAAAACATTGGTGACATAGCGGGATGTTGCACACAACCCAAAGTGCCCATAAATTAAAAACCATGTTGACATATGAAAAGCTGCAAAAATATCAACAAAAGGAAGATAGGACTTTAATGGAAGAGATTTAAAGAAGGTGTGGATTTTCCACCTCTTGGTGTCTCCAGTTTCTTTCTGGAAGCTTTTCTGAAAAATGTTTCTACTAAATTCAGCAGCACTGACCAGATGGGAATTCAGATTCAGATTAGATGACCAAAAACGTCTGTACATCTTCTTGTCAAACACGAGCATGAGATGGGACATGGCTCTTGAGAGAGGCTCAGAAGACCTGATGCCTTCCCAAGTGTGATGCTGATGTATTTTACAAACCTGGGGAAATCAGTTTTGTGTGGTCATCTAAAAAGTCATTCAGGACAAAATATTCACGCTGTATTTAAAGATTAAGCACTGAAATAACCAGGCTGATTTCACCGCTGTTTAACAGAAGTGAGATCTGCAAACGCTTTACCTTTTTACTGTCCTGAAATAATGTCCCTAAATAAAATTTGGATGCTTGGGTTTTTTATACTCAATTAGATAGTGTACTTTTCCCCTGTATCAAACTGGCACTACCTGAGTACATCCCACACATTGTGAAGTGTTATATAGGCACTGTAAAAGTCATGCCTACTATTTCACTCTGGGAGCAAACCAATAAATATCTCTTGCAGAAAGTTGCTGTCTGTATGGAACTCAGGCCAGGCCATGGCAGCTTTATTGTGCAGCCGTGCAACATTCCTCCCCATAATATATGTGTGTGTGAGCAGGGGAGAGAGGGAGGGCAGGAGGTAATTATTTCACTGACAGAAAAGATATAGACAGATGCACAGAAGCATTCTGGTACAAAAATGGGGCTGCATCCACTGAAACAACAGATGCTGCCTTGTGAAAATATTTTTTCCATTATAGCTCCAATGTCATCTCCCACTTATCTCTCAGAAGCACAGAAGGAGCTCATTTCAAGGGTACCTATTCTTGCCTGTGGCATTCCTCCTGCCTCCAGCCTCAGAAAAGGGAATGGGTTTTTAACAGGCATCATGGTGGGGGGACCATTTGTCTCGATTAGGCCCGAGAAAGGAAAGAAACTTTTGTCCCAGTGAAAGGGAAGCTTGTAGTTCATTAAGCGGTGGGGGGATTAGCCGTGTTCAGGGCTCTGCTCTGAACAAGGGCTGGAGAGGGCTGGGAGGGGAGGTCTCTCCCTAAGAACTTTCTTCCTTTTCTCTTCTATTCTGCAGGACTTTAATGGCTTCCCCGCGGTGGGGCATGGTGTAAGTAGGGGATCCTGTCCTTATTAGCGTGCCTTTGCTCCCCCTCCAGCCCAGCCTCCCTTTATCATTCTGCCAGTTCATTGTGGCCTCGGCAAGGACTTCTCTGCCTTGGGATAAGCTGAAGGGAGTGAAAGAAAAGGGGTTGGGGGGAGGGAAGGGGATCTGAAGCAATTAATTTGGGAGCATTCAGGCCTGAGAATGTAGGCTACTCCAGAAGAAACATTCCCCCAAAGAAAAGAGAAACTGGGAACCTTTAACAATGTTTTCTTTCAGGGTTTTGGCTACTGTTGCATAAAACCCTCTGGAGCTTTGATTTTTATTTTTTTATTTTATTTTATTTTTCCGCCACTAATTCGCCCTCACTGAGGAGTTTCTCAATAGGAATGTTTCCCTTCGTTAAGAGCTTTTGAATTTCCCCCCAATCCCAAATGCTCAGGAGGCAGAGACGATTTTTTTGTTTTGTTTTCATGAATCAGTATTTTCTTGGGTCCAAAGTTTGTTCACAGGTAGAGCTCCCTCCATGCTGAACAGGAATCTCACTTGAGCATCAGCCAATGTAGCCAGCAAGCTCATGGCTCCAGGGCTTGCCTCCTGCTGTTCCAATGGAACATTCCTTTGGCAACCAAAATAGTTCTTCTTCTTCTTGGGGAATACGGCTGAACGCAGAGTTAATGCAAGTGAACTGGCACAGAGACTCGTACAGGGAGCCTGGTTTGCTTTGCTTGTGCAAACACTTGGAAATTCTGGAAAGGTTTTTGTGGCATATGGTGACACCGATTCTGAAGTGCAAACCTCCCTTTCCAGGGGCTTGAGCTCACTGCTTATTCCTCATCTGGAAGAGAGTTTGGAAGTAAGAGTATTGTCAGGGGGCTCACAGCAAAATAATAATCCTGGAGCCAGCTCCAAGCACAGATGCTCTTGGAGTTATTTCCCCTGGAGCAGTGGGAGTTTTGGTGGGCATAGAGGTCTGGTCTCACCTTCTCACCATGCCAGCCTGAATCCAAAGGCATCCAAACCATTTCACTTGATGAAAGGGTCATGATTGAGTAATATAAAAAATATCTCTAATAGGAACAAAAAAATATATACTGAAACTCATCAAGTTACAAGCTTTGCTTGTACCCTATATGTGCCCTCTTGTTATTTCCGGCTCACCAGGGACACACCATGACAGACCTCTAGGAGTAAGGGGATATATGGCTGAACACTGGAAAGATTATGCATTTTTTTAAAGAATATCAGAAAAGATGGAAGTTGGTTGGTGATGACAGAGCTGTTTGAGAAAAGTCTGTGTTGCCTGTAAAAGCAGTCATGTGTTTCTCAGGGCTTGCATTTCTGTGCTAAATGCATTCACCACATCATTGAAATACTCAGCATATGCTGCATTTCCATTAGAGATGAGCCACAGCTGAACAACTCATATGTCAGTTTGACTGAAGAAATCCGGGCTAATTTTTTACTGTTTTCTCCTACTTTTGGCTGCCCGTGCATTTGCTATGAGATGTTTGGCTTCTTCGTGCACATCTGCGTGTTTTTCTGCTAGTGATGTAGACGAATAATGTTCACAACTAATTGCAGGAGCTGTTGGTAGCAGAAATCACATTTCAAATATTTATTTTACAGAAGTCCCACAGTAGCGTGGTGACATTTGTAAAGGTGTGTCAAGTCAAGGAGGGATGCAAACATAGCGTGGGAAAGGGCATCCACTCTGTGTTGGCATAACATAAATCTATGAAGCTATGAAGGGGAAGAATCTGGGGTAATCATCTCCAGGGAGACTTAAGAGTGGCTTTTCACTACCTGAAGAGGGGCTATAAGAAAGAAGGGGACAAACCCTTCAACAGAGCCTGTTGTGATAGAACTAAGAAGAGATGATTTCAAACTACCAGAAGGAAGATTTAGGTTGGATGTAAGGAAGTTTTTTAAGTAAGAGTGGTGAGGCACTGGCACAGGTTGTCCAGAGAGGTGATGGATGCCCCATCCTTGGAGACACTAATGTCAGGCTGAAAGGGACTGTGAGCACCTGATGGAGCTGTAGTGGAGCTGTAGTATATAAAATATTGCAGAGGAGTTGTACCAGATGGCCTTTAAGGGTCCCTTCCAACTCATATGGTTCTGTGAATCTGTCATCTGGAGATCATGAGACCCATAACGAGACGTGAGGATGCCTGATAAAGCCAGAAGATCAGCCACACCACCAGCATTTCATTGTGTCAAGCACAAGCAGTTTTAGAAACATCAGGAAGGCTGCAGAACAACTCAATTGACCTAAGAGATTTAGATGATCTGATTGATACTGCTGCTTTGCACCACAGTTGGTCCTCAACCATGGTGCTCCTGGTGTCTCCTGGCCCACCAGAACACTTTAGAACTCTACCTCTTTGGAAAATGACCTTCCCCAGCCTGAGAAGGGCAGCAAGACCATTTGTATGCAGTGGCCTGTGGTTTGAAGTGTGGGTGCCAAATTCTTGGCTCAAGCACTTGTTTAGCAGCCGAGTCGCCTGTTTCTGTCTGCGGGCAGGAATTAGGCACATGAACTGAGCATATTATTAGGAATGCTATCTTCACTTGTTTTCTTTATTTCTCTTTTCACTTCCTTTTTAGCCAAGGTTAATTCAGACCTCTCATGGGCTCCCAGTGGAATGATTGGAGAATGTGTCTTGATATTTTCCTAACAGTTTTCCAAGCGAAAGCTGCTGGTACAAGCAGCCACGAGGCTCATACTGGCAATCAGCAGCTCTGACTTCCAGTATCTTACCACAAGGCAAGCCATAAAACAGGAGGTGGTGGGTAAACTGAGAATAAAATTGTGGTGGGGAGAGCTAGAGGCAACATCTGCTTTTCCCATCAGGGCAAAGGCAGAACCGCTACCCCTTTTATTTTTAGCAGCTTGATTTGAAACCATGTGATATTGCACTGACTTAGAGTGGTCACTGAAATGGATGTTTTGGCAAGACGCTTTCTTCCTGGAGCCTTGACTCAACAGAGAGGGGCTGAGCTGTGCCTGGACCTGAGCCCACATCGCATCCCTGCTGTCCATCCTGCACTGTTCTCAGCTGCAGATTTTGATTCACAGCCTGAAGAGAGAAAAGTTACTTTTTAATTATGAATGGAGTTAATCAGTTAGGTAAATTGGAAACCCACTCAGATTTTAGTGCAGAACTCACTCTGCATATTTTTTTTTCAGTTGTTACAAACCCAGATCCTAGTTCTCTCTTCCCCACCCCCGTCTGTGTATTCATTGGTATTTCTAGGTTTTAGTCTGGTCCAAGGGCAAAAATGCTGAGCAGTAATAAAAATCAAAGCTAATGCACCATAATATTGAGTCAAGTGACTTGTAAAAATTCTTCCTTTAGTTTCTGTTAGCTCACACACAGAAGGTTCAGAAGTTTTTACCGCAATATTTGCCATTGCAACATGCTGTTATTATGACAGCTTTTAATTTTAGCAATCTCGAGAATCTCCTTGGCAACTATTTTTGGGTTGTCTACTCAAGTATGCTAGTGCTTTTATTTTTGTTTAATTACTGCACACATAGTTCTGTTTTAATGCTGTTTTTATTTTATGACATGGAAATTTTTATTTGAGTGAACTCAAACATATGAGCAGTTCATTTACTGATGTATGCATTGAGAAATTTAGAACCAGGAATCTTGGAGCCAAAACCATGTGTTTGTCAAGTGAACTGAGAATCGACTACAACGTGATTTAAACAAGATAGTTATGGGTGACAAACCTTCATAGGCAGACCTTCAGGACCCTCAGATTAATTTGTCTGAGTGAATGCTTATTTTTCAGAGTTTTATGCAAACCATGGAGGTGTAGTTGAGGTGATCACCTGACTCTCTGCAGAGGGGAATGCTTTGCTCCATCCTGTTCCAGACCATCCATCCCCTTCTGTCCTTCTGGGTAAATCTCCTCCATGCATCTAAGCTGCTGAACTAGTTCCTATCACTTTGTCTATGTTTTTAATCACTTATTACTTTGATAGAATCATAGAATGGCCTGGGTTGAAACAATGAACATCTAGTTTCAACCCCCTTGCTATGTGCAGGGTCGCCAACCGCTAGACCAGGCTGCCCAGAGCCACATCCAGCCTGGAAAGTACTTTGAAAGTAACTTCCATCATTAGTCTAAATCATCCAATGCCTCTGTTTCTGCTTTCCCTTCAAAGAATCACAGAATGGCCAGGGTTGGAAGGGACCTCAATGATCATGAATCTCCAACCCCCCAGCCACATGCAGGGCCACCAACCTCCCCATTTGATACTAGACCAGGTGGCCCAGGGCCCCATGCAGGGATGGGGCATCCACAGCCTCTCTGGGCAGCTGTTCCAGCACCTCACCACTCTCTGTAAAGAACTTCCCGCAGTATCCAACCTGAACCTTCCCTCCCTCAACTTTAAAGCACCTCCCCTTGTCCTGCTGTTATCTACTCTTTCAAAGAGTTGAAAGAGTGAAGTTCCTTTCACTGCTATCTCAATCTCTGCAGGGCTCATTGCTGCACTTCAGTGGTCAGTTTAGGAAAATATCAGCATGCCTGTGATTTTATAAGGACTCTGCAATGCAGAAATTGGATATATTTGTGTCCAAGTAAGAATGACAAGGGCTAAAATGCATGGAAACATTTTAATCCAGTATGTTAATAGTTCTTTTCCTGTCTCGGAGATGTCTGTTTCCTACTTGGGCAAAAGAAATAGAATGCAAAAAAGTTATGATTTGGTCTATTTGAAAAGCCATCTCTGGTTTAATATTCAAGAGCAGAAATTGACCATGACAACTGTCCATGGAAGGTATTTGTCAATGCCATTATGCAGAACTCTGAAAAATGCCATTTTTCCTGGTAGACTGTTATCAGGAACAGTTATGTTTTTTTGCCTAAAGACTATTACTTCCATTGTTTTTGAACTTTACACCAGACATACTCTATCACAAAAATAATCACTTGTCTTGCGACAAAATAAACCATTCCGTTTCTTTCTTTTTTTTTCAAGGCACCTCATTATCAACTTTGGAAGGAAGTTGAATTTATAAAAAGATAAGTCATGTAAATAAGCTGGAAAAAATCTAATGAAGGTCCTTTGTCTTCTTTGGCAAGCACAGCTCCATTAAGCCATGATTCTCCTTTGAAGCTTCAGTTACCTGACTTACCAGAGCTGGAGCACAGGAGAAGTGCCTAATATTTCCGAACAATGCACATATGTGTGTGTAAGGGGAAGTTGTTACTTTTGAAAAAAAAGGGAAGTCTGAGCACGTTTACAGATTGCAGTTTTATTGTTTTGGCCATCTGTTTAAAATCACAGGATGAAATTTATCCCTGATGTATCTCTATTGTAAGACAGCAGAGGAGCAGTGCCAATAAATGTATAATTCCAGTGCAATAGCTCCAGGGTTGCACATCTCCATTCCCTTTCCCACATGCATGAGGGTGGGTGTACCTCAGCCTTGGATTCACACACGTGTACAAATTCAGATCCCCCATGCTGCTTTTCTTCTGTGCACATCAAAATTGCTGCACATTACTCCCACACCAGCACTTTCCAGACTGTACTGCTCAGGATGCCCGTCTCCTTTTCAGTGCTGTTCTTCACCACCATGTTTACATCACTTAGCATCATAGAATGGAATCATTAAGGTTGGAAAAGACTGCTAAGATCATCAAGTCCAACCGTCAGCTGCCAATTCCAGCTTCTGCCCATTCAGAGATAAATGTGAAGTTCCCTCTCTGTTTTCTAGGTATGCCACATCACCATTGTAATGGAATGATGGCAGATGCGATCAGAATGGATACCAGGAGGAGCGGCATCCCTTTGCCACGCTGCTCTGTGTGTCTTAGGATAATGTTAGGCTGAGTAAATCAGAATAACTCTGAAATCTGGAGTATTTGGGTAAAATCGTAGAATCATAGAATGGTCTGTGTTGAAAATGACCACAATGATCATTTAGTTTCAACCCCCTGCTATGTGCAGAGTTGCCAACCAGCAGACCAGGCTGCCCAGAGCCACATCCAGCCTGGCCTTGAATGCCTCCAGGGATGGGGCATCCACAGCCTCCTTGGGCAACATGTTCCAGTGCGTCATCTGGAGAGATGTTCTAATGATCTTCCTCTGAGCTCAGGCAGACTCCAGGATTTGCCACAGCAAGCTGTAGGACTTGCAGCAGGAAAACCTGTCCACCTCCTCCCAAATGGCACTTCTTCAGGCTGCAGTTGAGTATTCAGCTGATGTACTTTTCTTACAAATGGTTTTAATCCTTCCAAAAGCCCTCCCCATCATACTGGGTTGTGTAAATAACCTAAAAGATGAGGGCTAAAAACATGGATTTTCTGTTCTTTGTTGGAATGCTACTCTGGTGTAACTGAGAAGAGAATTCGACCTGCTGTATCCGCTTTTGCAAAGTTCAAACCGTAATTCCAGGGCAGATTCTAATCTGTGCCTCTCGCTCATATTTCACTGAAGCTCTCAAAAAATACATGTGCTGCAGACTGGAGTGCAGTTAGTGACTATTATCTGGCCAGAAGGGTCTTCTGGCAAAAAAAAAAAGATAGTGATCAAATTGCTGAAGTGAGCAACTGATGGGTGTTTTGAGTCTTTAATTTGTTTTTCTTTGCTTGGAAAAGCAGAACACTTTTGTCTTTAGAGCTAAAGGTGGTTATTGATAGTGCTACTTAAGTGAGCAGAATAAAATGCTTGCAATGACAGTTATCAAAAGTTAGGTCCCTGGAGATAAAAAGCATTTGTGTGCGTATATGCTCCAACTCAGTCTTGCTATGGGCCCACATAAAGTATACAACAATGTGCTTCCCTTCTGAACTTTTTTGGGACATGGTATGGAAAGATTGTAGCAGTCTTCATGAAGTCAAATCCCAGATGGGTATTGGTTTCAAAGGGAACGATGACTAGCCAGTATGTTAAATATTTTAATTCAGTAAAGCCTCCTGTTCTCCTTGATGTTTGCTAAAGTTACGTTCAGCAGCTGTAGAGGAGAATGTGCACAAGAAACCAAAGGAGAATCCTGTGTCCTCTCTCCTCTTGCCCAACCAATAAATTTTAGCACTGAGTAGGCATTCACAAGCCCTCCTCACCTTGGCCATGGGGTTGGGAGATGAGCAGCGAGGAGCTCAGATGGAGCTGTGAGCAGCTGGACCAGGTGCTCTGAAATGTCGCTAGAAGGGCTATTAACATAGTGAAGGCTTTTGAAGGCTCCAGAAGTGTTGGTAGCATAATCCTTCCGCTTTTCTCCTACAGCACTCCACGTGTTGTATCTATTGGACACTTGTGTGGACGAAGCCCATCACATACATAGCTCAGGAGAGAAAAACTGGAGTAGGTGCCTTCAAGGCAGGCAATTGGAGATAATTGCTGCTTGTGCTCAAAGCCTGATACAGGCTGTCTGACCTGCCCAGTTATTAGGTTCACTGAATTTTCCCAGACTCCTGTGTCACCTGGGTCTGGGCAGAACTCCTTGAAAGATGAGAAATTAGCAATAGTGAAGGAGAAGGGTTGTTTTGAAAGGGTTGCTTACCCTTTGTGCTGACAATACTTTCTACAATATTTGAGAACAATCTTTTCTACAATGTTAGGTTGGCAGCAATTTCTGGAGAAAAGGACAGTTTTTAAAGTCAGCCAATACAACAGTGTTTTCTCCAGCACAGCTGCCCTGGCTTTTGGTTTCTTTTGCCTCCTTCTGCTTCTTTACTATGAGAGTGGTGAGGTGCTGGAACAGCTGCCCAGAGAGGTTGTGAATGCCCCGTCCCTAGAGGTGTTCAAGGCCAGAGTGGACATGGCCCTGGGCAGCCTGGTCTGGTATTAAATGGTGAGATCAGTGACCCTGCCTGTGGCAGAGGGGTTGGAGCTTCATGATCCTTGAGGTCCCTTCCAACCTGGGCCATTCTGTGATTCTGCTTTTTATTGGCTTCTTTCAAACTTGTCCAAACTTCCCTTGCTCAAGATGTGAATCAGGATCTTTACGACCTGCTCAGATTATCCCTGTGGGTTTAAGGCAAATCTGTGGGACTTCTTGACATGTAGCTGACTTCTCATTGATGCCCCACTCTGAACACCTCCCTGGCTCTGGTGGCCTTTCTTGGCCAGACTGAAGTGAAGGAGGGACGAAGCTGCTTCTCATGCTGAATATGCAGTAGTTAAGACATAAGAAAAAAAATCTTTTTTCTCTAGTGCTATGAATAAGCCTTAAAATGCTCTCAGCTGTGGCTTTGCACTACAGGTGTCTGAGAGTTTGTTTTGTTGGTTATGAGGCATTTAGCTCATTCTCCAAGAGCATCTCCTTTACCTTTCACAGGGTAAAGCTCAGATGTGTCATTGTGCACTACCTTTGGCTGGTCAAATCATTTTCCCTTTGCAGCAATTTTTTTCAGTGCTGATTATTTAATCGTCTTGTTTCTTTTCTTTGTAATTTATTGCCAGTTATGTTTTCCTTGTTCAGAAACAGTAATGTATGACATAAAAGCCTGCTTTCCCCTTCCTTCTGGATTGTGCTTGTCAACTGTGTTCACTCATTGCTGGTGTTTTAATAACCGGTTCCTGCTCTCAGATCTTGAAGATATATGATTAAAAAAAAAAATCTAGCAGCCAAGACCCACAGTAAAATGCAGAGTTTTTGCTGGAAAAGCCAAACCTGCTGCTTGTGTTTTACCTCAAGGGGATGGTGAAGGTGTGGAAAAGGTTATATTTGTTATCTGATCCCTCTCTTTGCACAGAATAAGGTTATCTGGACAAGTAAATCCTCACGTTTCTGAGAAAGTGTATCTTCAAACCCAAGGATTTTCTATGTATCTCGATGCCCACTCATTTCAAATCAAGCAGTGTTTGATCTCTTTCCACTGGCAATTTGAATCTTTGTTTCTGCTGCACGCTCATCTCCCTTTTTATCAGTAGGCATGGCGGTAATGGGTTGAAAGTCAGGCTAGATGAACTTAGTGGTCTTTTCCAAATTTAAAGATTCTACAATTCTGTGACTCTATGAATTGCCCATGCTTGGGCAGCTTCACACTGTCCACCATTCTCTCCAGGTGTATTTTTTGCCAAATATGGATTTTGGCAATGGTGAAGATTATTTGTTATATGAAACAGCAAGAACAGAGAAAGCAACATAAGGCCAGGTGGAATTTCTCTTGCATGGGGTGCTCCCTTTTGTAGATGATGTTGGAAGCTTTGGTTAGATGACAGAAGCACAAACCAATGTTGGCTTACCTGCTGCGAGCAGACAAGCAATCATGTATTTTGAAGGAAAAAAAAGTTTCCTTTTAAAGCAAAATCTGTAAGAACTTGGGCTACTGACTGTGTGCAGATCAGGATTTATCATAGAGGTCACTGTTTGTTAAGCTCACAAAAAATAAATAAATAAATAAAAATAAATAAATAAAAGAAACAAACCCACCAAGAAGATACAGATCAAATCAGGAGTCAAAGAACTCACACAAATAACCTATGTAGCATATGTTGTCCTATGGCAACCTTTTACTAAACAGATGGTTTTGAATCTCTCACTGCCTTTCGTTGCACTGCTGCAGTTAACAAGGCATTTCATCTTTCCCTCTGGTAATACCTATGTGCAGTTTAGGTGTGAGTTAGATTTGGTTTCAGGCAGAAACTTTGAAGGGTGAAGTTGGTAATTTTATCCAGGCTTTTTTCCAATGTAATCTGTATTGTTCCTTGTACTGAGAACTTCTACAGCTTGTGTTTCCATTGTTGGTTTTTGTGTTGTTCGTTTTTTTTTCTCCCATGGCATTGCTTCAGTCTCGTCCATGTAATCCCTTCTTATATGATGGAAAACACTTCAGCCTTTCAGGGAGAAGCTATTAAAGAGAAGTTTCAGGTTCTTGGTTCTTTCAATATTCTTGTCTATCCCTAAGTATTAAAGTCCTCCATCCATTAGACTTTGAAGCCAGTGAACAACTTAATTGGCTTTAGTGTACTTTGATAGTAGTATAAGGTTCCTGTCATGCTGTATAGGTTGTTAAAAGGAGATTGTATTGACTTTTTCCTCTAAAAGCATCCTAGCATTGCTCTTAGTTCTTACTAATTCCTTGTAGTGGGAACCTACTGTGCAACTGGTTGTAGACAGTTGAAAAACCCCTTGCAATGAATAAAAGCAGACAGGACAGAATTAATATTAACGTAGGTAATTTGCTAATTTTTACTTTGAGGCATTGGTAAAAGTTGAGAAAAGGTCAGCTCCCCTGCACCTTATTGAACCAGTTGTTCCTGAGCACACCAGCAACTCCCTTTTCAGAACAGCAGAAACAGTGTATGTATCTGAAAGCCTTTCTTGTAAGAATCGTTTTGCCCATTGCTATGGAGCAACTACAGAGAAGCTGTTTAACAGTACAAAACCCACATTGTATGTGAGATTAGAACAGGAAATATGGGATTGCAAGTTGAAACTGCATGGTAAATTTAAGTGAGTTATACACACTGACTAAAACAACATGCCTGTCTATCTGCGTCTGTGCTTCTACCAGAGGGGCTCACAAATGGGCTGCAGTTATCCTCATGTTACTCCCAGTTGGTGGGAACCTGCTGCACCTGGTTTCACAGATGAGGTCTAGGCCCATCAGCAGGGAAAGTTGCCTCAGTGCTGGAGGAAAACCCAGAGCTCAGCTCAGGGCTCATCTGCTCTGCTCCTCCTTCTTTGAGAAAGGATGTGAAGAGAAAAGGGGCTCTGATATATTTGAGCTAACAGCTCCCTGAAAATCTCTTCTGGTAGATGTCTTCTGCACAGTGTTCATATGGCATGTTTATCTTGGAGGCAGGTATGTGTTCCCTGGCCTTATCATCATCTCCAAATCAAATTTTTAACTTCTTCTTTTTTTTTTTTTTTTTTTTAAATCAGTAGCTAAAAAGTTATTTTCACTTTGTTGTGCTTTTCATTTTTGTAAGAAAGCTAATGAGAACAAATTACCTGCTTTCCAAGGTTTTATTTTTTTCTGCTGCCAAATTTAACCCATTGTCTATAAAACAGAAAATTCCGTTTTTCCACTGAGTGGGAAAAAAACACAACGACTGCAATGAATAAAGTATAATTAACCCATGAGATAGCACTTAAAACCCACTGCAGTACTTTCGCTGTGGAATAAAGCAGCAGTAGTATTCATCCAGGCCAAACATTGAGTTTTTATGATCAGTTGTATTATTATTGCAGTTGTAGCATTTTTATAGCCAGAGCAGAAAGCTTCTGTAAGTAAGGTGATAGATAATCTTCTTAAGACTATTGGGCATCAGCTCACTGTGGATGCTATATGAAGGAGGTAGCATTCTGCCCTCTGCTCTGCTTTATACAAAATCAACAGCACATCTCCATTTGTGGGAAGTTTTCATTTGGAATATCCGTCACTTGAGTAGTGCATAGAAATGGGATAGAAGCAATTAAAAAGTTAATCCTAAATTCCACTAACTTCACCTTAGCAGATGAAGGAAAGTTTTTGGTGTGGGTCTCTGTGGTTATGAAGTTTGCATTTCAGTGCACTGGCAGTGTGGTTGCACCTGCTGTTGCTTCTGAAAGGACAACCTGGTGCATCCAGAGAGCTGCAGGTTGGGCAAGTGGACTTGGCAGAGCTGTCCTCACAGACAGGAGAACCTTTTGAACACTTGGTTAGGACAAAGATGGGCAGATTTCAATGGTGGTACTGGATATCTGCCAACTGAGCTGAGCACCATGGGTTATACTGGGCCAACTCTCTCTATGCATAAGTTAGTCTTGCAGGAGGAGATTCTTCTAGTTGGAAATGCTGGGAAATTATGGTTACACCAACCAGAAGTCAAATTAAGAAAGATTCATGTGTAGGCTGATATCATTTTCCAACGGTACAATTTTAAAATGCTCATAAAACAAAGCACAGTTAAATCCCGCTGAGCTTGTGTTCCTTGCTTCCCTGCTGTGTTATCTCAAAGGGAGCTTGCCAAATCACTCAACTTTCCTCTCCCTGCATGGAAGTCTGCTGGGGCTGTTGCTAATACTGGTTTTGGGGCATATGGATACGGGATCTCCAGACTTCGGAAATACATCAGACAGCAGGTCTGAGTCCAGGAGTTTGCTGTAAAAACAGTGACTAATCTCTACCCAGATGTGATTGGTTTGGAAGCATACAGGGATATGTAATCAGGTTTCCTTGCAGCAGGCTGGTGATTGTGCAGTGAGATATTTGGCCAGTGCATTACACATCATGTTGATACGGGAAAGTCCTGTTTGCCTGAGTGCTTGGAGATCCAGGCAGTTCAGCAGGGAGATGCAGGAACTTGAGCCATTTAATTCTTATAGAAATCTCAGGGATGTGATCCCAAAAACCAGTTGAGATGAGTTCCGCTTTCCTTCTGAACGGGAATGGATTCATAGTTAAAAGACTTCCTACATCTTGTTTGGCACAAGAGTTTTGCTTGCCTTTTATCAGCTTTTCCAGCAGAAATAAAGACAAATCTATATCAACAGCACTGGCAAAACCTGGCTGCTGCCATTTGGTTTGTACTCTTGGGTTATTTTCCCTGGGCCTCCAGCAGCAACCATGAGTTTGCAAAGCAGAGGTTGAACACTCACACTGCAGTGCTTCACATATCACGGGCTTCATCACAAGGGTTTGTTTCTTCTCTTGGAAAATGTGGCTTAACTCAAAACATTCTTCTCCATGGGTTCTTCTCTCCTCTTTTGGTGGGTATCCTTTGGAGAACCTCCTCGCCTGCATTCCTTCCATCCCAGAGCCATGCTACTGCCCTTATTCCTGTTCAGATTGCTGCAGCTTTTCCTCCTCCCCACAGCATTCATGTGTCCCAGAGCAGGGTTTACCCCAGGCTTCCCATTGCGTCGGCCTCTGTACTGCTGCCAGACGATACTCGTACTATATGCTGTGGGGTGATTCTCTCAGCCTCTGGAATGAATTATTTTATTGCTGCCAGCTTGTCAGAGAAATCAGCTTGAAAGCTGAGCCAGAGAGAGGTCCTCGGAGCAACCAATTCAAAGCAGAAGCAAGTCACCAGCAAGCAAAATAAATAGGGGAATGCATTGGCTGGATAATGTGAGCACCAGTTTATAGGGGAATTTCAAAAGAACCAATTAGACCTCAATAGGGAACCACGTTTTATATTTAAACCTCATAAAAACACACATCACGACATTCTAATTAAGCGCTCTTGTTTCCCAGGTTTTGTGTTTTAAGGGTATAGCTTTCTGTTTAACTGCTGTCCTTGTAAAGAGTTGGCATGGTTGGGGACATTTTTCTCATCTTGGTTACCTCGCCAGGAATTTGCATTCCTGCCCTGTGCCTGCGCTTTGGTGTGCATGCTGCCACTGAAAAGGCTGTTAGTCATAAATAAAAGAACAATATGACCACAAGCACCCCATGCTGAGGAAGAAGAAAGGCAGGAGTAAAATAATATGACAAAGAAAATCAGAGACCAGATAATTTATCCACCCCTAATTATTTCTGGGCCAGAATGGAGTATTTCAAATAGTAAGAAAGCAATTTTTTTTTTTTTCTTCCTCTTTATTTATTTACTTTTTTTGCCTGTGATTTCAAACAATTTGCCTACTACAATTTTGTTTAATTTTAGTTGGCTCCTTGTCAGGAAAAAGATTACTGAAGGTCACTTACCAGCACTATCGACTCAATTGCGTATACATTTCTGAAGCAGAGGGACTGTTTTTTCATGCATTTCTGACACTTTCAGCCATTCAGACTTCTATGTCTTGAATGAAAACACATCTCAGGTGTCACATTAATCTGGCTGGTATGAGATTATGGCTTGCCAGTTGCTGATTTTGGAAATGAATGCTTGGTTCTTTTAATTGACTTCAGCGTAAATAGTAATACTAGGCCACAGTGGAACTGTCTTTCAGAAAAATCTACCCTTGTTTAACAAAATGGCACCCTAGAAGTGTGAAATTTTGTAGTATTAATGAAAACTGGAGGAATTACTAGGAATGTTCTCACATGATGGAGCTCCTCATTCAGGATGTATGGCCATGGGGACTGCACAGAGGGATCTTGTGGGATCTCTTCTCTTGAAGTCATCTGCGGTGCTGTGACATTCCTCCAGTGCAATCTATGATGTATTTATAACATTTGCATGTAATCCACCAGGCAGGGCCTGCGCTATAGAGCGTGGGAGTTTCGGGCCCTTGGGATTTGTGAGGCTGCAAATGCAGGAGTTGGAGGCAGTTGGATTTGTGGCACGGCTGGGGGTTTCCCCAGCACTACGAGAAGTGAGCAGTAAGCCCTGAGCGTGCTGCAGTCTGCCTTCACACAGGATCTTCTCACAAGGTTTCGATTTCCAAGGCTTTGGTGATTTTTGGCCTTGAAGTGCTCCTTTTAAGCTGATCTTCCACAGCCTTTCAAGGTTCACCCACAAGTCGTAACTACCCCGGAGAATAACAGCACATGGATGCAATGAAACGCATTCATAGAAGGGCTTGGTTTTGTATTGATGGGACTTGAGATGCTTGTTATCTCTGAGCAGGATTTAGAGAGACATAAATGTAGCATCTCATCTTTACACATTCATAACTCCTTCCATCAAAAAATCCCCAAGCATTTTACGCACAGATGTAACTGGATAATACAGCCTGTTGTCTGTGTGGCATCTCTGACATCAGTTAACATCATTCTAAGCCATATGCCAGGGTCTAGAGTATTCCCTGAAGAATTTTACATAGGAGGAATACATGTAAATAGAATATCTGGCAATCTATGAATGGCTCACAGGATTTTAATCAACTGCGCAGATTTAAAATTGGCATTTAAATCCTCTCACATCTGTTGTTTAAAATAGCCAGCAGCGTGTGGGATACATTCAGTGTGTAATATTCATATGAGAATGTTAATAACAGTATACATTATGGCCATGAAAAATAAGGTATGTAAATGCACTACTCGTAAGAGTAAGTATTTAGAAGTTTTGGAGAAAGCTCTGTTTAGTTGTGAAAAATAAATATATTTTCCTCACAGATTAAGGTAGGATAGGTTCTTCGTAGTTTGAATGAGAGCTTAAATGTTCTTGTTTGCACCCTAAGAGTGAAGTGTGGCTCTCCAGGATCGGTCCTTATGGGGTAACTCACATAGAAAGCCAATAAACTGCACCTGCTTTAGCTTCTAAATATCAGAGGTGGTGAAAAAAGTTCTTTATGGATCATCTAGGCAAGGTCATAGGTGGCAGCCAACTCTGATTTGGTGCTACCCAGCTCTGGTTCATTCATAGCCACTGGATTTGAACAGCATACCTACTCCATTTTCTCATTGCGTTTGAATGGTCTTCACGACTGTTAACTATTCCCAAAATAGATTTACTACTGCAGATTCTTTGCTACTTTATCTCAGCAAAGTCTTTTAAAGAGGCGCAGGGTATGAAGCACACTGACACGGGTGACTTGTGCCTCTAGATTCAGTTCTGACTGTCGGGGAGAGCTGCGCCATCGCTCTCTAAAAAATGCAGTAACTGCGACTAAAGACCCAAATGCCTTTGAATGCACCTGAAATTTTTTTGCATGTATTGTTAGATGGCTCCTGACTGTGGTTCCTTTCTGGTTGCACTCTGGCCACTGTTCTCTTACACTGCGGGTCATGTGCTCAGAAAGGGATTTAAAAAATGAACAATAAATCACAAAAACACACAAGAGAAGTTAATTCCATCCCACAGGAATGACTGTGCTACACCAGTCATTGTTTTGAAGTATGTTTTAGAAATTTGTAATGACAGCATTGCGAATATAGAGTTAATTGTGGAACAACCATTTTTACAATTTGTGTTTTACCCCACATGGAAAGCTATAATTTACTCCATGTAATTAGGTTAAGTTTAATTCTGGCAAGACATAGGCCAGAATTATCCAGTGTAATATACTGTAATCCTCACGTTATTTGAGGTGCCAAGTATTCCATTTGTTTTGGGAGCCAGCAAAATTGCCACTTGTCCAGAGTTGTTCTTGGACAGAATTGTGAAAGTGGTAACATTTTGCTCCTTGCTATTATTAGTCAGACAATGACCAGATATATATGCAACCATTCATTGAACATCACGGAGAAGTAATAAAATTATGTATTTGACAGCCTATGGAGAGAATATCAAATGACTGTTTGACATCGGCAGGCACTGAGGGTACTTTGTATTTTCATGATCAGAACCCAAAGTTCCAGGTTTTTTTAGTTTCTTCTCATGCTGAAAACTATAGTGATCAGAAAGATAGTGTGAAAAGCCAAGGTTACATCACTGCTGTATTGCTGTTGCACTGCTGCATATCGCTTTGTTAACAAAGGTTAAATCAACCTTGAACACAAAAAACTAACAAAATTTGATTTTCTTCTCCACTTTTTCCAATGCCTTTTTTATACTATCTTAGTAGTTTACTTGTGTCCTCTAGAAAGTTCATTTATCGAAAGATATTTGATATTGCTCAGAGACCTGTAGCTTGTAGAGGTGATGACGGTTGCAGATGACATCATTTATGGAATCCTATTTATTACGCGTGGACTGTTTTGTGAAATAGGAGATCTCTTTATTCCTGAAACTTGAGGCAAAAGATTCCATACCAACGTTCCGTGTCTTACTGCATATAACTAAAAACTTAAACACTCCTTTTCATTATGTTCTTCTAAAGTCCAGTTGAAAACCATCATCTTCTACCCATTTCGTAGCACTTTTAACACATACAGGTGCTATTATTGAAATCAAAGTTAAACTTAATATGCTATTGATGGATCTTGATGAGGTGTGAGTTTCTGCCTCAAGCAAAGAGACAGGGGACTCAGTTTTCCCATCAAAGATGTTAAGCAGCAGTTCTCTCTGGGGCTTAGCTTCCTTTCGTAATAGCTCTACTGCATAGGATGTTTAATTTTC
Source organism: Lagopus muta (assembly GCF_023343835.1). Taxonomy (NCBI): domain Eukaryota; kingdom Metazoa; phylum Chordata; class Aves; order Galliformes; family Phasianidae; genus Lagopus; species Lagopus muta. The sequence goes on along the minus strand of NC_064436.1, from coordinate 65,258,520 downwards.
TTCCATAGCAGATATTTTCCCTTTACACCAATAGACTGTGAAATATGCAAGCCCCAAAATGATGTTTAAATAATTTTCATACTGGCATTGAAGAAACAGCTGGATCCACATTCCTATCTGTATCATTCAGAATTGCAATTCCCAGTTCATTGTGATGGATTAGGTAATTCCACACCAAGGAATTAGCTCAGTGTTTGGAAGGGTCAGGACTGTATGATTGATTATTTTTGTTTGATCATGAATGCCATCTAAAAATAATTATTGCACTCAATCACTGACATGTCTGACTTCTCTTTCCCAGCAGCCCCTCTGGAAATTTCTGGGAGCTGGCTGTTTTGACCACATGAAAGTTCAGGGAGATTCAGTACGTATCAGTGATGTTCATACACATCTCAGTAAAGGAAATAATGAACATCAATCAGCACTACTAGGAAGGGGAAGGATAGAGGTAACTTTATGTGAGGAACAGTAGCTGCGTAGTAGTTAAAATACAAAGCTGAGAGCCAGGTCTTAGCAGTTTATCCTTGGCTCTGCTGTAATCTTCTTATCATTAACCTTGCATTAGTCCTTTTAGTAGCATGTCTCCCTCCCCCAACCCTAAGCAGTTTAGGATTGTTGAAGATGGATTTTTGGCCAATGTTCTTGGGTGGAGCGTTCATACCACCTCATTTTTGGCATCCATTGTACATGGCTGAGGACCCCTCCATCATCCCTTTGCACTCAGGGAGAAGAGGTAGATGTCAACCTAACCTTCTCCTCCTCACTCCTAACTTGAATGCTGATTTCTAAAGGAGAGGCTATTTAAAAAATATGTACTTGTCAGGCAACAGTAAACCAAATGAAACATGCCATTTTTATAAACTTAAGGTAAGTAACAAATGATTCATTAATATAAGTAATTACAAAATTGTTGTAAATTCAGATATTGGACTGACTGATACTATAAATTAAACTTAGTTTCTCAACTCTATGAATCGATGAGAAATCCTCATCATTCCCCTAGCAGGCCAGAATGACTGCAGCCTAAAAAAAATATTATTGGCAAACTTTAATATACTCTGCATCCACTCCATGCTTGCAGTACTGAGACAAAAAACCTTGAACAGGGACTGTCTTTTGCTCTGTGTGTGAGCAGTATTTAATATAATGGGAACCTGTCTCTAAGAAATCCTTGATATTGTCATGGTACAAGTAATGATTTAAAAATACTGGAAGACATTCTCAAGTTATTCGAGGGCTGGAGGAGTTGATTGGTAACTGCTGTTTGCTTGGTGCTGCTATTTCATGCCCAGAAAATGCTGGTGACAAGGCAGAAGCCTAACCACTTGTCTTGTTCTCTGATTCCTTTGTCCTTTCATCCTCACCAGCAGTAGATCAAGAGCTTAACCGCAGACTGGTGCCTGCGGTGCAGAGCTCTGGGAGCTACTGTCTGTGTATGGTGTAGCATGCTGATAAAAAAAGTAACCTCAACAACAAGAACAAAAAGGAAGAGTTATTTTCTTGTCTCCTGTGGAATGGAGACCTGGATGCAGGCGGGAGGTCCTGGTGTCTGGAGAAGTCTGTGTGGCAGAAGGGCTCTGATTGCCTTTGTAATTGTCATAATGGTAGGTCAGAGAATTGCAGTGGTTCCATGAGTGACTCCAGCCATTGCCCCTTGTGGTTCTTTGTGTGGTTACAGCAGTAGATTGAGCATCCTCGTGTGCAGATGTTCCATGGCTGGGAATGTCTCAGATGATTTAATGAGTTCTGTGGGTAATAATGGGCCACAAAGACCAAGGCAAGAACCCAATCTTCAGGAAGGCTTCTCCCTCTACAGCAGTATGGAAAGTGGTTGAGGAAGAGGGGTGCAGAGTTAAAGTGGGTGAAAACCTGACCCAGGTACAGAGAAGCGAAGGGGACAGATGAGCATGGTATGCCCAGGGCAGGTCTCATCAGGAGCTCAGAACATCTCTGCAGTTCCTCTGTATGGATACAGCCACTAGTAAAGGGATTCTTTTTGGATCCTCAAGGTCTTCTTGTCATGAACATCATTTTCAGTTGAGCATTTTCGTTCTTGCTGATCATACAATTATAGTGATCATACAATTATATACAATGGAGAAGTTACTACAGCATGCTTTGGGAACTAGATGATGCAACATTTGCCAATGGATTCATAAAATCTCTAGTTCAGCCATAGGTAGACCATTACAATTTTAAATCTCAGATGTTCCAAAAATTGAAGGAAATAAACTTTTGATTTTTCTAGGTGGCATAGTCCAGTAGATACCCCTTTTGAGAAGCTCTCTTATATGCTGAAATTTAAATACTTTCATTCCACATCTCATTATTTGTGCATTAATACTTTTACGTGTGCCTAAAATAGCCCACTCTTTCTGAAATTCCATCTCTCCTCTTTACACATTTACTTCTCTAAGGAAATATGTGATCCCTTTCCAAACCAAAGTTTTTTAAATCAAGCTTAAACTATAAACCACAGCATTCTTTGGGGATATGCCTACATTGCACACTCAGCAGAGGATTGCTGTATAAAGAAGGAATTGGTGGTAAAAGAGTTAGCTCAGGTGCTGGTAGCAGCTCATGCATAGCAGTGCTAGAGTCCCTGTGGGCTGCTGTCCGGAGAAGCAGAATAGGTTTGCCTGTGCCTGAAGCTAGATTGGTATCAACACATGAAATAAGCTGGCTCTGTCATGTTTATTCTACACCATAGTCCCTCCTTCTTTTATTCTGTAGAATGGTTCTATTTTCTTTGGTCTTAAAGCTCCTAATGTATGTTCACCTCTTGAGATGTGGGTTGCAGCAATAGATAACAACTAAGAGCTTTGTCATCTACAATGAGGAATGGTATAGATTAAAGAATTGAAACTGTAGGAAGGGACAGAAGTTGGGTGTCCTCATTTCCTAGCCAGGGCTGTAGGCTATAGGCTGTAGCCTGTGGTGTCCCTGCTGAATTCATGAGGTGGGCTGCAAAGGATTCTTTTCAGCACATCTTGCTTATAGAGAAACTCCCAGTACTGAGGCTGAAGTGAAATCCATGAATTTTTTGAAATGGAAATTCCCATGAATTTAACCAGAGATGAAAATACCAAAAAAGCCACTAGCACAAACCATACTTTATACATATATAATCTAAATATTCAGGAAATTCTAGTACCAATAGCTCTGATTATTTTTGGCCCAACCGAAACCAAAGGCAATAAGCAGTAAAGTCTACAGTGCCCATTACAGAAGCAAATTCTCTGCCAGTAACATATATTTTTTTGTTTAATAAAAAAAAAAAATAAAATAAATAAAAATAGCTAGAGTGTTCCTTGGCTATGTGCTCCTCTGAGTGGGTTTCTTCCTTTTCATCTTCAGGGGTTTAGTTTGGCTGGGCCCAAGGAAAGGGGTTTCCTCCAGGAGTCTTTTTTTCATTGCTCCAAAAATTCCTGATCACTTTGCTTTCACTGCACCCTTCCAAATCAATTCTAAACACATTTCCTGCCTTTTCATAGTATCAGCACTGTTAATACAGTGGATCTGTTAACATAGTAGTAGGCAGGTTAAGGAGTGGCAAGCATGAAATGAAGGGTTGCTGGAGGAACTATGAAAAAATATTCAAAATACCACCTAAGATTTAAACTAGGTTTATGTTAGTGGGATGAATTTATTGGATTTTTTTCCTATCTGACTCTAGCATAAAGGAGTGTTCAGAGAGAAAGCTTGCTAAATTAAACCTTAGTGATGTGAGTAAATTCAGGATTAGCTGAGATACAAATTTTGCTTTTTAATCCTTGCTGTGATTTCAAATCAGGCTTTGAATTCACCTATGGATCACTGGACTCATGAGACCTAAACACATAATCCAGGCCTCAAAAACAAAAACAGAAAAACACGAGGCAATTAAAAAGGTCACAAGATCTCAAAAATTAATGTTTTCTTCCTTCCAAGTCTTTAGGTATATTTATGCAGAATTCTTTGCAGTCACAGACTGCAAATCAGTAACAAACAAGCCCTGAAATTCTCAAGCAATCTCATGCCAGGATCAAAGTTCTTTAGAATCCCCAAATATCACAAGGCAAGTGATGAAATCCTGGAAGCTGGCATAAGTAGCTTTCAGATTGAAATCATGCACTAGCCAGTAGTCTGGTACTCATTTCTCTGACCATTGGGAGTTAATACCAGCTGAAATTCTAAGTGAAACCTGGAGTGTTAATCCGCATTAAGGAGATCTGGGGAAAGCAAGTGCCTTAATCCCTGCAAACCCTGTGATAAAGTTGTTACTGCCTGTCTACATGCATACCTCATGGACCATTTACGTGGACATCAGTTGAACCTGTTAGGATAGCAGGAGGCTCAGTAAAACAGAATGATCTTACCCTTGTGTTTCCCTTTAAATTTCAGACAGTACTACAGGAAATCCTGAATTTATCTGAGATAAACTGTAGATACAGACTTTTTCAGATTGCACTTGCTTTCTTCTAAGTTCTTTATCCTGTCTGCTGCCAGGACTACTGGGAAAGGAGTCCAAATGCTTACTGGTCTATTCTCACCCCTTAATTTTACGGTTAAGTTCATGATAACAAATTCTGACCTAACTCCAAGGAAGGCCCAAGACCCACCATCCACAGCCAACTGTAAGTTTGTCATTTACTGGGCTTCTGCAGCAGCAAAGTTGGGGCACAAACACCATGTGCAAATATGGTGCCCCTAAGTAAGTGCGAGAGAGAGCACCTAAAGCTGGAGTTCAGAGAGATCCCTTTCATTCATCCATGAGAAAAGGCCTCATTCTAATTGTTCAAGCCTGACTGGATTGCATCACTTTCCCCCTCATTTCACTCCCTCCCTCATTTGCACCCCTTGTTGGGCAGCAGTTGAGTGTTGAGTAGGGGCTGCCTTAATGATGCATGCTGATCGCTTCATTCCCTGTTGCCCCCTTCCCCCCTCCCCCCTTTAGCCCCCCAGTGCCTCCCCTAGGGCTTTGAAGTGTGTTCCCGTCTCAGGCTCCAGTTCAGAGGTCACTTTGTTTATTTATGCAAAGCTGGCTCATCTGCGAAATGGGGCTTTCAAGGCCTCTGACATCAAAGGCTCCAAAGCTGGTCACATCAAGTCAGAGCAGAGACTGGCCTTGCATTATAACAAATTAAAGCAACTTTGTGAATCATAGAGAAACATTATGGCTAGAGTTTTGCTTCATAAAAAACTGAGATGTTTTGACTTGGGGATGGGTGCTCAGAACATGGTATTGGTCTGAAAACAAGTCATGCCCATTCAGCTAGAACATAAAGCCTCCCCAGAAAGTCTGTGGGTAAATAAAATTTGATCCTGACTCAGTAACAGCCTGTGAGTATTTCCCATCAGCTCCTCTTGGAGTCAGATCATTATGCAGAATTTTCCATTTGTTTTAAGAGTCAGTGGAACAATTCTGCTGTGGTAATAAATGGTAACCATACTCTGCTTATATGGTGCTCTTTGTCCCATAGGATCCCATTTGTCAGCTGATGGGGTTACATACAGAAATCCCTGTCTGAAGAAATCTAACCTGTTTTGTGAAAGGAAATCAACCAGGAGGACACATGACAGGCAATATGCACAGAGCATCATGCTTTCTGGAGTGTGAAAGAGCAATTTGGCCATGACGTCAGCACTGATAGCCGAGGCTTCATACTCTCAGATGCATCAAATCTCATACAGAAACAAGCTCACGATCCCCCTTTCACCCCACCCAACACCCAACACTTCCCCAGCCCATACCAACCCGTGGCATCTCAACCTGGGAGCTAACTTGGAACAACATCCTGGGGGGCAGCAGCTAGGGGGCAGCACTGGGACGGCATTCCTGAACAACTGGGTGCCTTTGGACCCATTCTGACCCAACCTTTAATGGCCAGGTGTGATACTTGGAGGGGAAGGGGGCTACATAGGTTTGTCCCTTGTCTCCAAGTTTATCACCTGACATAATACGATAGTTTGTCACCTGACCTGATATGGGAATCTTCCACCTAAGGTTTCTTGACAAATTATTCAAGCTTTCTAACACCACAAAAACAGCTTGTAGAGAGAGGACACCCAAATCATGTGCACAGCATGTATTTTCCTACCCCCAAGATACTCGTGACATAAAATTAGTCAGTGATTATTTTTCAAGGCAGGTTTTCCACTTAGTCTTCCAACTGGCTGCTCTCCTAACCCTGTGATAGTGTCCAAGATGTCCAGCACAGGATGACCTTCCAATATAGGTCACGGAAAAGGGAGCTCGTAGGAAACTTCATCAGCTCATCCTTCTTAGCACTGCCTCTTGCAGTAATCTGCTGGCAGCCAGGCTGGCCCTGCTGCATAGCTGGTTTCACTGCCCTTTGGCTGCTGCTGGATTTTTTGTGTGTGTTCTTATCACCCTGACCTGGCTGCCTCTGTGGGAAGTGACAAAAGTTTGAATAAGCAATCAGTTTATTAGGTCTTTTTTGAATATAGCTAAGATTCATGATTTTGGTTACCAATTCATTATTTACGTGCTGATCATATATATTTGAATGAGACTTGTTTTCTGAGGCCCAATCTCTGTCTAATAAGGAAATTCTTCAAAACAGGGAAGAACAGACACTTCTTATGTAAGCAGTGCTAACTTGGATGTGGTTGTGTCAGGTGGAAGTCAAATCTCATTGATATAGCTGAATTAAACAGGGCTCATCCATAAGAAGATTGCTCCTGAGATATCTATCTCCTGCTTTTCTGTTCCACTTTTTAAATAATGCGCTTCGTTTTGGCTCTCTGGTACCACAGTTCTGTGCTTAAGACACTCACCCAAGGTGCGGGAGAGGAGGTTCAAATGCGACTGTGAATGCAGCAGAAGGACTTGACCCTGGGGTACTCTCATCCCAGGTTAATGCTTTATTGTTATATTACTGGCTGTTCTCCTGGCTTGCTCACACTTCTAAACTTGCACTGAGATTCCCTTGTTTCAAGGAATCACTCCCAAATGAGCTTTGCTGAGTTCCATTCAGTATTTCATAAATCAGATTTTTTTTTGTTTTTTTTTTTCACAGTTCTCAGGTTTTCTTGCAGTTCTTGCAGCTGGAACAGAGATTTCAGTAGCATCCCCTCACCCATTGTGCACGTCTGGGTCTGGGAAGGAGGAGTAGTTCTATTCTACACAAGTTTCCATGTTTATGACATTTCCACTCCACCTAAGTCTTCTGCTATGTTTTGTTGTTAACATTGCCACATTCCTAACAAGCATGAAACTGGTTCCAGTGGATCTAAACCAACAAACCTAAATGCATGTGGCTACTTCTTGCTACCCTGCCAAAGTATTTGTTTCATATGCTCACTGTGGTGACATGAGCTATCCCAATCTCTTCCCCCAAAACGATTTTCTCTGGGTTTGGTAAGTTACTCTGCAAGTTTGGGATTTGGTGGGATAACAACCCAAGAGGCATCTTCAAAAGATCAAACAGATTCAGGGCAATTTTATTGACATCAAAAGCTTGGCAGCGTGTCAAGAGGTGTTGAGGATGCCAGTCGGTCCTGGTGTGCAGGCAGGAGGAGTGCACATGGGCTGACATATTGTAACATGAGGCAGGAGGCAAGGGAGGCTGCCCTGCTCTTTGCACACTGAGCTGGAGAGGATTAAGATATAACTGACAGGACATCACCACTTAAAGGCCTTAGCCACTTTTAAGATATTCGGCAGCTTAACAGTGTGCAGGATTCCTACATCTCTGACCATACTTTTCATTTCTTCTTCATTACCCAATACATTTTTATAATGGTACTAAAGGATTTACTAAATTCTCTGCCATGGAGCATCCAGAATTTCATTCACAGCCCAACTGGTATTTATGAGAAAAATTGTACAAGCACCAGAAAATAATCCGTTCAGTATTTTAACTGAAAGGACGCAATCCATCATAAGCAAGCCACCATATATAATGGGTAAATTTGTACTGCCTGCATTCAGTTTGCCAAGGCTGTTTGCTGAGCGTGGCTGCGTTTCACGCTGCTTCCCCACTGCTCAGCCAGGAAAGCCTCTGGGATTCCAGGGACGGCGAAGGGTGAGGGAGGTGGGACAGGGCGGGCGGCCAGAGCGAGCTGCCGGAGCAAGGGCACGGCGTGCTGCGGCCCTGAAAGTTTTCTTTACCCCTCGAAGTGACAGCTGCACATACCTCTGGGGGGAACCGTGCCGAAGTCACCACGAGGAGAAGAGAAAAATCTGCCAGGGGTGAGGGGAGACAAACCCTTATGGCACTGCAGCTTCGCTGCTTAAGAGACAGCAGGAAACGAGAGCCAACCATGTGGCAGCATAAAGTGCCCCATGTTGAGGAGACAGGGTGATTTTCCAAACTAATGGAAACTGGGCTGAGGATGGGGTTATAGCTATGGACTTCACTCACAAAGCCAACATGCAGGTTTATATGCCACTATTTAAGCCCATTTCATCTTCTGAAGTAACTATAAAGAACAGTTCTACTCTTTGCACATTTTGCATATACAACTCTCTATAAAAAAAATATTAAAAAAATACAGAGCTTTTTCTCTCCACTGCAGAGATTAGTAAAGAATTTTCTCTCTTTTGCCTGAATTATTTTTTCTTATGAGTTTGAGGAGCTGAGCATTCAGAGGGATTCATTCCTTAGCTTAGGCATTTCCACTTCTCTTGCTGGCATTTTACACTGCTGTAGAGGTAGTTCTGCTAGTTCTTACTAAGGTAGATCCTGCCTTCCTCTGACCTCTCTCTGCCTACCAAGTTGCCCTCACAGAGATGAAGACTTTAGTTCTGGCTTTATTACACACACTTAGAATCATAGAATCATTAAGGTTGGAAAAGACAATTAAGATCACCAAGCTCAGCCACTGACACATCCCCACCTTGCCCACTGACCATGTTCCTCAGTGCCACATTTCTAAGGTTCTTGAACACCTCCAGGGACGGTAATCCCACCACCTCCCTGAGCAGCCTGTGCCAATAATAGGAAGTGATTAGGGGCAAAGAGCTGTATCATTGCTATAGGTGGATGGGCAGCCTTAATTTCTTTTTTTTTGTTTTAAACATACATGTATATATAAAACTTTTCCATGCTTTGACCAGCCCTATCTTTGTGTTTGATATCCCTTGAGGGCTCATTTGACCCCTCAGCAAACCTGCTTGCTTTCCTGATTTTGTATGGAAACTGAAAGGCAAATTAGTGGCCCTAATTCCATTGCTTGTGCTCTGTGTGTTACTGATCACATAAGCCTTCACCACCTCCCAGGTTTAATTATCTGTAATTTTGACTTATACCATTATTTGCATAGAAGGTACAACAGATCGGCTCCTCCTAGAGAATGGCAACCTGTAAACATAAACAAAGAGTCTTTTGTTAGCTATTAATGGAAACATTGATTAATCTCCCATTGCTTTGGTTGCTTGCCGAAAAGCTCATAAAGCAGCAACTAAATTGTTTACTAAACTGGCTAAGCTGTACATGCCGGGATATGAATGCCAAATGTATGTCAGGTGCCTTTCAGCTTCATGGTGCCTGCAGGAGGAAATGCAAACTCCCTTCATCACACTGCTGCACTGCAGGAGATCTTCCTAACATCTTCACTTTCCTCTCTGTTGCAGATGACACCAGCTCAGGAAAGAACAGCCAGACACCTGAAGGCTCTAATGGAGAATATGAAGATCATTCTGGGAAGCAATGGGGTAAGGAACAGTGTGTATTTTCCTTCTGTTCCTGTTCAGTGTTGTTCACACAGCATGTTTCTCAGTTGCAGAAAGAAAGGAAAAGGCAGAGCAAATGGAGTGAGTTCTCCCTGCAGATGCTCAAATAATAAACAGTCAGTGTGTATCTGTGGGTTTCAGGAAGAGAATGAGCGAAGTTGCAGTTGGTGTTTGCAGAGTCTTGGGCACTGGAGAAGTGAGAGAGGAAACTTGGTGATTGCCCCAGCTTGCCATCCAGCTACCATTGTGGAAGGAAATCACTGGGGAAAGCGCCTGCCCAACAAGAGTAGGAAAAGATAGATACCCCTGTCCTCATTTTCCCACAAATGACTGAGCTCTTATCCTAAAGATCTGAAAGTATTTCAGTGCTTGGTAGCACATAGGATTATTTCTGTACATATTATTAGTACATAGGATGATTTCTAAGCATCAGGAAAGCTTGAAGCAGCACTATCACTATGTGGAGGTATACATGGCAGATCACAGCAGACTGCATGTTTTAGCTAACCACCTAGATTTGTTATCTAGGGAGATGAGATAGCTGTACTCCTTCCCAGCTCTTTGTGCTCATAACCTTCTGCTTCATTTCATTTTCATTAGCTTGAACCTTCATGGTAAACAGGTTTCAGCAAGAAACCCATGCACAACACTGTTTCTTTGTCCCTATCTGCTCATGTTTTCCCTTGATCTTGTGCTTGGCATAATTTATACTGTACAAATGTGCTGTTCATGTTTATGAAGCAAACACCAAGCGATGTGGAAGAGAACAAGCAATGAAGTATAAATAATACAGGGGCACTTTGTAATGACCTTCTCTGGCACTCCAACAAGCAAAACTTCTGTAAATGGTACAGATCTAGGGACGGACATTTACCAGCACAAACTCAAAGGAGACCTTTTCTGTCTCACAGTGCTGCTTCTCTCTCCATCTCCTTTGTGATTGTTGAGCCTCTTTTTCTCTCTTATATGTGTGTCTGTCTTTTTCTCCTTTTTTGTCCACTGTCCTTTCTAAACTCGTCCAATTCAGGCTTTTGTCAAGGAAGCATTCAGGGCTGTGTAAATGGGATCTGATTTCAGCCTACTGCATGCAGGCTGGAGTAGCTTTTGAGAGCGCATAATCACTTAACCTTCCCTAAACAGAACAAGAAAGAGAAAGAGCCAAACAAGTTTAGCTTTACTTGTAGCTTAGTGTGTATTTGAGCAACGTTGCATGAGAGATGAGTGCAAAACTTCAGACAGATTTATGGGAATCAGAGCAGGAGAAAAATACAGAAATGTTATAGGTCTGCTTCTGGGGAGAAAGTTTCTCTTTTGCACCACTCTTACTGAACACAGAGATCACGTCCCGAAATACTGCTGTGGAAGCAGGAAAGGGTGAGGGGAAAGGCCTGAGCTTGCAGTCATTCCTAATATTCAGCCCTGATGGGGTTAATTTCCCCTCTAGAGGCCAATTGTTTTGGTGGAAGGGAGCCTCCTCTTGCAGCAAATCCTCAAGGGAATACCCAGAAATTTACACAGAAGGAGCTGTGCAGGGGGTTATTTACGCACCAGGAGCTGTGCAGGTTAGTATGTCACACTTGCTGCTCAGCTGTCATGGCAAGGATTCTCAGAGCCAGAGTTGCTCCAGTTCATTAGATTACACATGAAAGTCTCTGTATGGAGAGCAAAGCATTTCTCAGCAAGAGTTTGAAATAACATGAAATGGCTGGGACCCAAAATGACAGTCAAGGAGGGCGAGAGGAGGCTGCAGAGGCAGATGGTTTCTCCTAAAGAAAGAGACTCCGAGAGAGGGGAATGCCAAAGGGTGTCTTCTTCTGAGAGGAAGATCTGTAGGTCAAGGCTGCAGGTGGGTGAGAGCACCAGGGGACAGGGTCACAGACCTCGGAGGGCAGAGGCTGCAATTTGCAGATGCATGGAGAGAGGAAGCTGCAAACTAACCTCCTCCATCCATCAATTCTCCACTATAATGCACATCCTGGAGCTTCTGCCCGTTGCTGGGCAGCAGGGCTGACTCTATAGTAGGTAGTCCCACCTGTAGCAAACTTCCCCAATATCTGAAGTACAACCTTCTCAGCTTGCTTTGATGTGCTGTGTTCTACTGATGTTGTGGATCTCTAATTGCAGTGGTTGATGGGCATGTCCAAGCCAATGGCCAATCATTCTCTGTTTTTCATTTTCTCCAAGCAAAGAAAGGAAATACAAGAAAAGCTGTAATTTCTTTTGGATTTTCAAGCTTTTGCCTTGCAACAAATCGTATAGCATTAAGTGTCTTAAAAGCGTGCAAAGCAAAGCATTTTTTCTTTCTACTGATTAATTAGACCAACTCATGATTTTATAGGAAGATCCTCACCAGTATTACTAAAGCTACCAAGGTATGAAGATGCCACTTCTTTTCCTTCTGGAATTCTTATCTAATCCAAATCTGAGGGCATAAATTCTAGATTTTGCCAGGTGAGGGACCTCACATTTCTCTGGTGTTCTTGTCACTGTTTCTAGGAATACTAGTTATTTCGATCCTAAATCAGGGTAACTTTATCTTATCCCATGATTCTCTCCACCAGCAGATATTGCTTCATAGTACTGGGGATGGATGGGCATTAGGTTGACTCAAGTTTTCTTTTATTGTATATTTCCATGTGTTTTGTTTGTTTCCATGTGTTGTGTTTGCTCTACTCAGCACTGGTGAGGCTGCACCTCGAGTACTGTGTTCAGTTTTGGGCCCCTCACTACAAGAAAGACATTGAGGCCCTGGAATGTGTCCAGAGAAGGGCAACAAAACTAGTGAGGGGTCTGGAGCACAAGTCTTATGAGGAGCAGCTGAGGGAGCTGGGATTGTTTAGTCTGGAGAAGAGGAGGCTCAGGGGAGACCTCATTGTGCTCTACAACTTCCTGAAGGGAGCTTGTGGTGCAAAAGGGTCTGGCCTCTTCTCCCAGGCAAATAGTAGGATCCAAGGAAACGGCCAGAAGTTGTACCAGAGGAGGTTTAGGTTGGACATTAGGAGAAACTTTTTCTCTCAAAGGGTGGTCAGGCACTGGAATGGCTGCCCAGGGAGGTGGTGGAGTCGCCATCCCTGGTAGTGTTCAAGAAGCGCCTGGATGAGGAGCTACGAGAGATGGTTTAGTGCTTGTGGTACTAATAGGAATGGGAGGGTGGTTGGACTAGATGATCTTGCAGGTCGTTTCCAACCTTGTGATTCTGTGATTCTGTGTGATTCCTTTGGGTCTTTCAACATGAATGCTACGTAAGTTAATACTCAGTGGATCTGATGCCTTTTAGTTCAGATGATTGTTCAAATGTCTTGCTCACTTCTAAGACTGCGTTACAGTTTGAAAAGTTGTTGACCCTTCCCAAGTTCCACAATAGCCAGTGAGAACTAAGAGGCAAAAACGTCTTCAAAAAATGAAGCTATAAGTGACAACCAAAGGACTGAGAAAATTGCCAGCTTAACACAAAGGACTGAGAAAATTGCCAGCTTAACAGGAATCTGTGGCTTTTTTGTTTGGTCTTAGCTAAGGTCTTGCATTTCTGGCATAGAATATGTTAACAATTATAATGTGATTGAGGGGTCACATTTTGCCTTTAGCATGATTCTAGTATTATTTCGTGAGATTCTTTGACTCAGTTGCCTTAGGGACACTGAGGAATTCTGGGGTTATTCCATGCATGAGGCTAATGTATTCATAGCAGTCCTCTAGACACTCGACTGCATCAGACTGGATAGTGCTTTCTATATGAGCTGGAATATGAGATGTCTTGTATGGTGCTGCTGAGTGCCTCTTGAGAAAATTTGGCCATAATGTTTGACAGTAGCATCCTGCTTTATATGCCTTTTGCTAATGTCAATTGCTCTTGCCTTTTGCAGCCCAGCCCAGGTTCACCCAGCCTGCAAAGATGAGACGCAGAGTCATCGCCCGTCCTGTTGGCAGCTCCATCCGTCTGAAGTGTGTGGCCAGCGGCAACCCACGGCCTGACATCACGTGGCTGAAGGACAATAAGCCCCTCATGCCCCATGAGACTGGAGAGAACAAGAAGAAGAAGTGGACACTGAACCTGAAGAATCTGAAGCCAGAGGATAGTGGGAAATACACCTGCCGAGTGTTTAACAAAGTTGGGGAGATCAATGCGACTTACAAAGTTGAAGTGATCCGTAAGTGCAGCCTCTATGGTGGAAAGGGGGGGAGGGAGCTATCAGAAAGGGGCTGGCTGAGTTAAGAGAGCATGGTTTTGAGGATGTAGTGCTGACAGCTGGATATAAACTTGGGTAAGTGTTAGAAATACCAACAGGAACCATCAGAGAAAATGTTGTTGAAACTAGAATAAACCTAACATCCGAAAAAGACAGAGTGTTAATAATACAGTTTAGAAGTTCCTTAATAAAGAGAAACTCTTAGGAAACTGTCATCTCTGACATCACTCACATGGCATAAGTTCACAACTGACCAATTCAACCCCATACTGCTGACAGTCAGTTTAAGAGCAAAATGAGAACTTACCAAGAAGACACTTCACAGAGGGCCATAGAGGAGGGGTGGAAATACTAGGATGGTCCAGATTACTTTATCAGAGTGAAGTGAAACCAAGCAACTGAAAAGTTACACTAGACATCTGTAATAAGAGACTCATTTCATTAGAGAAATCTCCCAAGGGAATGAGCAGAAATCTTATGACTAGATTGATTAGCCAGACACGGCTTTAGTGCCAGATTTTTAAAAGCATTTAGACATATGAAAGTTCAGGTGGATACAAATGAGATGCTAACAAAATTCTAAAATTCCACTGAAGTCCTGTGTGTATCTTCAGTCTCAGCCCTTAGAAGATGAGCTGTGGGGGATTACCTTACTTTGTGATGTAGTAGAGTAAATTGCTCCACTTACCGTCTAATATTCTGATTTTTGGCCTCTAATCTCCTGTTTCCCCTATTATTACTGAATAAAATTATACTCAAAGCTACCTAAGTCGACCAAAGTAGAACTCTTATTCTTAAATCATCATGCCTTGTCTATGACATCATCATAAACTGTCATGGAAATGATTATGGAACAGCCAGCTGAAGAAGAAGATGAGCAGAGTGGAGGAAGATAGAATATCCTTCATTAATGAGGAGCAGGGGCACGAAGGGCTATTTCCAGCCACATGGAAAGCATGTTGTTTGTCCGTCTGTGCATGTGTTTTAGCATGAGAAAGTTTATCCCAGTGTGAAAGATTGTTCTTAAAGGTAAAGATCTGGTCTCTGATAAGTCCTTTCTCTAGAATAACAGGAATTAAAAGCACATGTGGGGAGCTCTGTTGGGCTCTGAAGGCACAAACCTGCTAGACATCTGGATTTGATAAAGATGCAGCTGTGTGGAGACAGTAAAAACATGTGTTTACACTAAAACCAGGAGCAGAGACAGGGAAATGAATCAAGCCCCATCCTAATGGCAGCTGTGGCATTTTCACTTCATCAAAACCAGACAGCACCAGGAACAAACCCCTTTCTGTGTCCCTGTTTATCTTGGTTTTTATCAACTTAAAGATGTATGTAACCTTTGTTTTCATTAGCTTTTGCTGGCTAGGAGTGAAAACAGTAACGAAAGCTGGAACCAGAGTCAGGCAGATAAGGGCATTAAGCAGTCTTCAGACGTCTTTCTATTTTTAACATCTTTCTGTGGAGTATTTCAGGTTTTATTCAATTTCCTCCTTTTTTTTTTTTTTTCTTGAGCCACCACTCCTAAACCCATCCTACTTATCTGAGTCTCAGTCTCCCCAGCTGTGATTTCTGCTTGTAGTCCTATGGAGACCCTGGTGGTATTTTTGTTTCCCAGGCACATCTTTAGAGCTCTAGTTGTTGACAGTACCCTGACTTTTTGAAAGAGGGTCCATTGTTCCTTGCTGTCACCTCAAAGCCTGTGCTGGTGGGAGCTGTTGTGTTACACGATCAATCCAGCAGTGTTTTGCCTTCAAAAGTGGTTGGTGATTGCCAGCAGTTACCACCCACTGTGATACCATCATTTCTCTCTGTGCTTAGGAAAGAAGTTTTCAGTAAATCCTTGTCCTTGTTTCTGTGATGCTGCCACCAAAATAAGATCCTAATATTCCTAGGAATCAGGAATTTAGTTTTCTTTTGATTTTACGTTATACTGACACAACTTATGGCTTATGATCATGCTGGAAAGCATGGTCTTGTGAACTTTTGTGTTTGATTTCCTTTCCTACCATCTTGTTTCCTTCATTAGCTGAGACGTGAAACAAAATTTGAGTGAGAAATGGAAGATTTTGCCATTGTCTAGAAAAGATCTCTGGCTTATTACTTGACAAATGTTACTTCACAGTGAGTGTGTGGACAATTAGACTGAAAAAAGGAATAATAAAAGCAGATGATAGGTGAGGCTGATGCAAGATTTTCTGCACTGGTGGTGCCTGTGGCTTCAGCTGCTCTAGCCCAGCAGTGGTGACATGGTGTGGGATGACATCCAGTAGAGTTTTGATCCCATGGACATATGCCAGACCCAGCAGGAAAGGTGACAGACTGCTCCCAAGGGATTCCCAAAGCAAAGATGTGAGAAATCCACAGTCTACCCTCACTGCTGATGGACAATCTGTGAAGGAAGGGGCTTCTTCCCATCTGTTTTTTTTTTTGTTTGTTTTTTGTTGTTTTTTTTTGTCTTTAAGAGATATTTGGAAAGACCAAAAGGAGAAGGAACATGTCTTACCCCAAGTTCCTGTATCCAAACTGTTGGTAGCCTCATACTGCAAATAATCTGATCTAAAAAAAATAAAAGCCCTTGTAAATTACACCCTACCAGAGGCAGTGATAAAAGACACAGAATCACAGCATGGATGAGAGGGGAACCTCTGGGTCCTTCTGGCTCCATCAGGGTCCCCCATTGAGCAGGTGCCCAGCCCCATGTCCAGGTAGCTTTTGGAAATCCTCAAGGAGGAGAGCCCACATCCTCTCTGGTCCCTGTACCAGTGCTTTGGCAGCTCCCACAGCAATGCTTCCTGATGGAAAGAGGGAGCTCTTGGGCTCCAGTTTGTGCTCAGTGCCTCTTAGCATTGAGAAGAGCCTGGCTCTGTCTTCTTTACATCTTCCCTTCAGATAGTTCTACTGATAATTGATAAGACATTGATAAGACATCATTGGAATCGCACATTTACAGTTAGATAAACCACTTAATTCACGTTCAGACCTGCTGTATTGTTAAAATTCAATCCCAAAAGTGTTTTATTGTTTTGGCTAATTTCAAGCCATTTATATTCCTCTGCAACCTTTCAAACATTCTATAGGTGCAGGTACATCATTAAGATCGCATCTTGCTGGGATGCATTTCCTGAGATATGTTTTAGTGGGAGTACAAGGAAGGATGACCTCTTTTAGCTCTTTCTCATAGTTGCAGCCTGGGAAATGGGACTGGGGAAATTCAGCTGAGATTTCAGCCTACTGTATGGCAGAGAATTGGATTAGACAATTTTTTGCATGCATTCTACATCTTTTTGCAATGGTTCTGGAATCACGAGTTAATCAGGTTGGCAAACCCCATTTTCCATGGAGCTCCTTGTGTTTTTGTGCAGAGAGAACGAGATCCAAGCCCATCCTGACAGGGACACACCCCGTCAACACAACGGTAGACTACGGTGGGACCACATCCTTCCAGTGTAAAGTCCGCAGTGATGTCAAACCTGTCATCCAGTGGCTGAAGCGGGTGGAGTATGGCACAGAGAGCAAGTACAACTCTACCATTGATGTCGGGGGACAGAAGTTTGTTGTGCTACCCACAGGGGAGGTCTGGTCCCGTCCTGATGGCTCCTACCTGAACAAACTGATGATTACTCGAGCCAAGGAAGAGGATGCAGGGATGTACATTTGCTTAGGGGCAAACACCATGGGCTACAGTTTTCGCAGTGCTTTTCTCACAGTCCTGCCAGGTGAGTTGTGCTTTTATTTCCCCAGTCTGAATCAGTATCCTATGTTTTGGTATTTAGTAATGCATTACCTGTTGTTCTCTATGAGCCTCAGTGATGCTGTGCTGATTTAAGCTAGTCCAATTCTACTAAGAATATGTGAGCCGTGATTTAAATCAGCCCCTGCTGAATTTCTCTTGCTGATGGTTCCTTTTCTCCCATCCATGGGGATCAACAATTCCAGCAGGGTGAAATACAATGCAGGATCTGGAAATCATACTGCAGTTACAGGGTTCAGCAAGAGGGTGCAGGAGGTGAGAGGGGTACTGAATAGCAGCACAATTTGCAGCCCTATTCCCTGACATTTCTCCTTTCTCTTGTTCTTACTTGTATTGCTTTACTGGTAAAAGAAAACAATGATGCAAGCCCATAAAAGGAGAGAAGAATAAAAACTGTCCTGGTCACAAGAAAAGGAAATGAATGAATGTGAAAGAGGGAATGATTGATTAGTTAAATTCTTACCCAAAGGTCCCCTGAGGAACGTTGTACCAAACTCACTGCTGCTTCCTGCTCTCCGCAGGCCTCAGAGCTGGTGTCTGTGTCCAGCTGAGGCTATATCCTGTGTATTTCAGGCACACCATCTTCACTTTATCATTTACTTCATTTAGTTTTGCCCAAAAAATATTTTTATTGAAAGGAGAATCTCCTTCTGCCTCATTTGGACATGTGAATCTAGCTTTAGAACCACCACCTTTATAACAAAAATCCATCTTTCTGCTTTTTCGTCCCTTTACCTGCACAAGGCCAACACAGATAAGAAAATGCAGGGGCTGGAGCCAGTATCAGAACATTTTAGCTGTCAGATCTAATGCGATGTCACTGGTCAAGATATCAGTAAGAGACAGAGACCATAAACTCTCCCAGAGTATTAGGACTGTTGTTTTTTTGTGTATGTGGTGGGAAAAATGACTCCTATAACTAAGCTACCGTGGCTACTTTTGCTCTATACTTGCCACACTCTGCATCTTAGAAGTCATCAAAAGTCAGCAACATGAATTTAGACACCAACAGCATGTTGCCAAGTAAGAGAAAAAAATTCAATTCGTCCTTAGCACCTTCTTCTGCATCACTTAGATTTAGGACTAAACTCCAACTAGAAAGCCAGTGTGAAGCAGAAAGCTGTGTGGGTGGGATATAACTCAAAGCCTCTGGAAGTTTCCAAACTACAACAGCCTGATCCAGCTCCCACTGAAATCAGTGGGAGACTTTCCATTGATTTGAATGGCACTATAATGAGGCCTCATACCAGAACCAGCGCCCGCAGTCCTGCTGTTATTGGCAATAACAGAGAAGGAGAACCCAGCTTGCCCTCAGAAGCAAAAATATGGTTGCAAGGCCATGAGTTAGAAAAACAGAACTTTGCTCATAAATCTAGCAGAATTGACATAGACAGCTTAGAAGAATAGTATGGTTGAATATCAAAACACTTCTGAGTTAGCCCAGCAGATTTCTGCCAAACAATGTAAAGACTATTGTTCTCGTGGTCAGCTGATGGTCATTTCCCTGATCCTGTCTTGCTTTGAGCAAGGGGTTGACCAGATGACCTCCAGAGTCCCATCCAGACTAAATTAGTCTGTAATTTCCAGTGTTGGATGAAAGTTTTGTCTATTGAGGTCAGCAGTACACGTCCTCCTGACTTCAAAGAAGCCACATGGTATATATTTAATATTTCAAACTAGCCATTGAATTGATTGTCAAGGAGAGAAAAAGACATGAGTATTTTAAAGAAGTTTGGCTTGAAAGTTAAGTGATATATGTTTGAAAATAACATTCTGGGCTGTTTGGATAGCCTGCGGTTTTCTAAGTTTCTGAATGTCACCCTGCAGGCTGAACTCTGCACCTAGGTATTTTTCAGGGCTTTTGAAAGCAACAGCTGGTAGCTATCTAGGAAGGGACTTTGATAGCTGGGGTCCTAGCCCAGTACTCCTTTGGGGTCTATAAATTGAGAGATCAGGCTGTGAAACCAGAGTGACTGCTCAGGAAGGTGCAGGCTGCCAACAGCACAGAGATTAGGGGGAGGGCAGCTGTGAAAGATGCTGTCTGGAGCCTTTCTTATTGCCTTATTGCATTTCTTAAATGAGTTTGCTGCCCATGGAAAGCCAATAGTAGCTCCAAATAAATTAGTGGAGAAGGAGGCCATTTGGCATCAATAGTTGGGCAAGTGAAATGTTAGTTCCCTATTGCTTGGGCACCAAGGAGAAGACATCAGCTCACTTGTGATTGACCTTTCTCTCAGCTACACAAGAAACTCAAGACAACCCCTCCAGAACACCAAATTCTTGCTTCCTGCCCTGGCAGAGCGTAGTTTAGTAGCTCCAGTATCATTAAAGTATGTCTAAAGCTGTTCAGACACAGATATGCTCAGTAAAAGCAAGCATGCAGCATGTTGTGGCTCTGTGTGATCCAATTGTGCTGCTGACATGGAGATAGTAGTGGCATGCCATGTGTTGTGTGCTTCCATCTGGACGGAGAAGCCCATGCCATCACAGAGTAAAGGTGTTAGGAGACTCTTGGGCTGGCTCTAGTATATGTACATCCATTACAGCTTGGATAAGTTAAAAAATCCCCAAAGACCTTCCCCAAACCAAAGAAAATTAGTTGCTTGTCCTTCCAGGAGCACTGAAAAGCACAGCAGTTACCAAGTACAATGTGCTGGCTTGATTTTTCCCTCGTTACTTAGTCTGGCAGAGTTGCCATACAGCCTGTACAAAACCAGCTCAAGTGTGACATCTGTTTCAAATTTACCTTGCCTGCTTTTAATTAACTCTTTCTGTCTCTTCCCTGCCACGATGTCCATCCAGATCCCAAGCCTCCGAGTGCACCTGTGCCCCCCTCCTCAGCCAGCAGCCTTCCCTGGCCTGTGATCATCGGCATCCCTGCTGGGGCGGTCTTCATCTTTGGGACAATCCTCCTGTGGCTTTGCCAGACCAAGAAGAAACCTTGCTCCCCACCAGCTGCTGCCCCTGTGCACCGGCCGCAGCCCCGGGACAGGATCTGTGTTTCCCAGGTCCCAGACAAAGACTGCATCTCCTCCATAAACTATGAGGAATACGTCGCCCAGCAGCAGCATTTACTGTCCCAAGGGCCTGCGCTCGCTCCAGCCATGGCATCCAAAATGTACCCAAAGATTTACACGGACATCCATACCCACACCCACTCGCATGTGGAAGGCAAAGTCCACCAGCACCAGCACATTCAGTACCAGTGCTAAGAGGGCGGCCGTGTACAGAAGCTCATGGGGGCTTTTCCTCCTGGTACCTCAGAAGAGACTGCTCAAAGTCAGCTCACACTGCCAGCAGTAGGCAAAGCAGACAGAAAAGATTATATATATGATTTTAAATATATATATACATATATATATAATTGTATATGCGTGTGTATGTGTGTATATATATATGTGTATATATCTATATCTATCTATATAAATATATATATAATAGAGAAAGACAGAGAAAAGAGATTCTTTTTTTTTTTTTTTTAATTATTGCAATCAGGATGTAGCCAAGGAATAATGAAGGAACTCCAAATCCCAGCAGCTAGGCAGCTGTCTCCACCAGTGGAACCTTCCTGGATTTTTTAAGTAAGGTGGTGGCAAGTGAGACAGGATGTAGGGATATAAACCACCGCCTCCTTCTGTTGCTAAAAGGAGCAAAAAAAGGTGACATGGTGCTTTTCTAGGGCAGGCACCCCTGTTCTTGTGCTTGCTGCATATCGTGTTTTGGTGGGAAGACCCCAGACCTGTCCCATTTATGTGGGAGAACCTTTTCCCTTAGAATGACTCAAGCTGTAAAGATTTAGTTCCAAAGCACAAGGAGAAATGACCAACTCACCTCTTCCTAATAACACAAGGGGAAAAAAAAAAAAGAATTTATGTTCCCAAAGTGAAATGTGGAATGTTTCTCAAGCACAGTTGTCTTGTCTATAATGCTAACCAAGATGCTTGCTTCAATTTCTTCAAGTTAAAGGCATTGAGTTCCCCCATAGAGGGTTTTACAGAGCAAATGTCACTGCCCTAGTCCCAGGACTCAGTGCCACTGCCATGAAAAAGGAAGGAAGGAAAGAGGAACGTTGTACAGAACACCTTTATATTTATATTTAAGAAATAATAATAATTAATAATAATAATAATTGAACTGCTGATGGTGAAGAAAGCAAAACACGCTGCCCTTCTCTGATGGCTTATGGTGACAAGCTACTGGATTCTCTACATCAATGCAAGATACGTGAGAACATAAGGAGAAACAGAAAAAGAAAATGAAATAATAATATTGTAGGAAAAATTGCATTTGAGAAATATTCACCTAGGTTGTGTGTGGTTGTCCCCTCCCCACAGGTAGCATTTTGGAAATGATACAGTTTCATTCCGGTTTGAACAACGGTGAAAACAGAAATAAAAGAGATTAATTAAGGGCCATATTAAATACCTGTATGGACTGGAAATTAATCCAAATGCAAATACAAAACCTTTGTAATTCTATATAGAGTTTAAACAGAAGTCATGTATATTTAATTTATTTTGTTAAACAAGAAAAAAAATGTATGATATTTTCCTCAAGACTGGCATTTCTATGCATATTTTTGATCAAAGAAAATAAAGATTTTTTTTTTGCAGGTTCTATAGATACCATGCTCAGAATATGCTCAATGTAAAAACAGTAACCAGCTGCACTTCTCTGTATGTCTTCTCAGACATAATCTCCTCGTATTATCTCAGGTTCTGAGTGCCACCATTTACATTAGAAAATTACCTTCTCCACCATTTATATTCTGATTTTTCAGGTTGGATATTAGAAAAAATTTCCTCACAAAAAGGAGTTGTGATGCATTGGAACGGTCTGTCTGGGGAGGCGGTGGAGTCAGCATCCCCGGAGCTGTTCGAGAAAGATGGAAATGTGGCACTGAGGGACATGGGTTGGTGGGCACGGTGGGGATGGGTTGGTGGTTGGACTTGATGTTCTTAGAGATCTTTTCCAACCTTAATGATTCCATGACTCTATGATTGTGAGGATCTGCAGTGACTGGGTCATTTCCCATGGGCCACTTGTCACCTCCAGGAGCAAAGAGCTCTGCTCACAGGGAAATCTGTTTCCTTAATGCTTTTTTTTTAATGTATTTTTAGGGGGGAGAGTGAAGGGAAGTGGGATAAAAGGTTGCAAACCACAAGCCTGCAGGTGTTTTTCTTTTAAAAAGAATGTTTCATAAATCAAAACATAAAAATTTGTGAGTCTGTAAAATGAGCTTCAGCCTCAGGGTGCTCAGGAGGAGAAAACACATGATGAGGTGAGACCTTTCCATGATGCTCCAGTGATGGAGCAATTGTTTGCTGCTTGCTCGAGTGCCACTCAAAGCTTGTTGCAGGGAAAAAAAAAAGGTATGTGCCAATTTTTAGGTTTGAAACTACTGCTTTCTCAGTTCTGCTCTGCAAAAGAGATCTTCAGCTTCAGCTGCTCTGACTTAGAGTGAAACACTTCATTTAAGCTGAAACAAAAGAGTGCTTCAGGCTTTTGTTTTCCTCTGAGTGTTTCCAAAACTATTTGCTCTGCATCGATTTGCAGTTATTTTTCTGCTGACTTGTTGCATCCTCAGATGCAAACCAAACAACTCTCCGTTTGCTCAGCTGGATCACTTGAGATGGGGTCCTCATTCAGCAAAGCACAAACACTCCCACTTTCCCTCATCAACACATGCCTCCCCAAAATGTCCCCTTTTTTGCCTTGGCCACCCAGGTCAATAACTCTCTTAACACAATGGTTTTTCTGTAGAGGTTATAACAAGGCAAGCTACTGCTATTTTATTATTATTACCAATATTTTACACTTTTTTTTAAGCGGGTTAGTTCATTAGAACTTCGTTAGTGCCATTTTATGAAATTCATAAAAGCTAAATTCGCTTCATGAATGTCTCTGCATACATTCTCTCCGCTTCAGGAAGACTTAAATACGAGCACTGAGGAGGGCTCTGTATATGGCAGTGCTCTCAGTGGCTACAGTTTATTGAGTCACTTCATGGAGAAAGCCAAAATACTTTTATACACTACATGCATCGCCAGTTTTTTAAGAAGACAGCGTGTGGCTGATACCAAGAGCTATGTCTTACAACTCATGCCTATGTGAACCTACTTTTTGCACTGTGGTAGGCACTGAGAACATCTCAGCAGCTTTCAGGGCACAGTAGCTGTACCTGTAAGCTTGCCAACCTTCCCAGCTATCTGTGTTGGTGCTACAGCAAGATGGCACCTAGCTCATGCTGATACCAGCTTTAGAGGAGGTGCTCAACCAGTTTCATTTGGTTCGGCCCTGTGCAAATCCTAAGTGATGGCCTTACAACACTTTCTAATAGCAGCTATGTCATTGACCCTCAGAGCCTGCATTTCCCATAGGGTATAGTCTTCCTGCTGAGCACTTTGCTCTCAACTGCGGCCTTCTATCTGCTATGATCCAGGGTGAGACCCTTCCATGATGCTTCCAAGATGATGCTATGATAGCCAGTTGGCTCAAGTGGAAGGAGCTTCCTCCTTCCTGTTGAAGTTCCAGCTCTGGTGGAAGACAGTGCAAACACTTAGATTTGCACATATATTTTATGTCCTGTCTGGATCTTGCACTGACTTGCTAGGCCTGAGTGGATTTGGTGTTTTGAGGAGTTATTTTTCCTCCACAGGACACCTATAAGCACTCTTCAGAGTCACTGTGTCCCATGACTACCACCTACCACATGCCATTTCTTTTTTAGGGCTCAATTGTGCCTTGCTTGCATTGCAAAATCTTTAGCCTAAATAAATACTGCCAGATCCTGTGCATCTCAGAATATTTTGTTTTCACCAATGAGACAAGATTTGGATTCATCTCTGCTCATGCATACAGGGCATTTAAAGAAAATCGTAGTCTTGCTATTAACTACTGACCCTATTTGGAACACAGAAGTTTTTTTTGTTTTATACATAAGAATACGTATATATATGGTCATATGCATGTAAGTACTGGGCTGTGATACAGAAAATAGCTGTACTTTAAAAGCCATCAGGCTTCAAAGATCAAAAGAACATCAGGCTTAAAGCTCTCCATCTTTGTTTAATTTATTTGCATTACAGATCAAACATGGCCTTACATGTCGGTTTGTGTGTGGCATTTTTAAGCTTTGTATGGACAATGCTTGTACTGTCAGCCCTTTTAAACTGAAAACCTTTATCAGACATTTACAAATAAAAAGTGTTGTGTGATTTTCAAACAGTAGCAAACACAATAACTGAGGACATCAAAAAGAGATGGGATGGCACTGTGTGCATCTGGCTGTGCAATAAAAGCTAGAAAGGAGGAAAGAATGATTCTCTTAGGTTGTTTTGAGGGAAAGGGTGGTGGGATGTGTGTGAATACACATGAGAAATACATGCCAGAATGATGAAGCACACAGCACTGAAAAATTCTCTCTGCACCATGACCCAGCCTGATTAATTAATTGTGTATGTTGTGAATCCAGGGCAGACTTCTTGGGGTGGTTTGGAAAAGTTTTCTAGTTACTTAGTGAATAAATAGGCTTAGGAGAGACATGGATCTGTTGGAGCATATCCAGGGGAGGGCCACAAAAATGATCCCAGGGATGGAACACCTTCCCTGCAAGGATAGGATGAGAGAGCCGGGATTGTTCAGCCTGGAGAAGAGAAGGCTCCGGGAAGACCTGACAGTGGACTGCCAGTATCTAAAGGGTCTATCAGAAAGAGGGAGACAAAAACTTTACCAAGATATGTTGTGGCAGGACAAGGGGAAATGCTTTTGAACTAAGAGGAGAGATTTAGATTGGATATGAGGAATCAGTTTTTTACAATAGTGACAGTGAGACACTGGCACAGGTTGCCCAGAGAGGTGGTGGATGCCCTGTCCTTGGAGACACTCAAGCTCAGACTGAATGGGATCTAAGCACCTGATGGAGATGTAGGTGTCCCAGTTCACTGCACGGGGGTTGAACTAGATGGCTTTTAATCCAAATCAAACAGTTTTATGATTCTATGACGTCTATTTTTGATTGCTTCACCTCCATAGACAAATGGCATAGATGCACCACAAGCCAAACTAAATGTAGCAAGATGAAATCTTGGGTATGCAGGTGTCAATGGCAGCATTATAGTGTCCAGAGAAGAGCAGGGGGTTTAGGCTGAGACCCAGCTGCTCCAGCCCTTTGGGGTGAATGTGTGGGTGAATGGCTGGCTGCCTCACAGCAGCAAACATCCAATTGTGGCTACAAAAGCAGTGATGAGACTGAAGAGGGAGATGTAAGAGGGGCAGCTGAGGTCCCGGGCCAGGAGCAGAGCAGGCTGAAGTGAGGCCTCACGACAGCTACAGCTTCTCATAGGGAGCAGAGGGACAGCACTGAGCTCTGCTCTCTGTGACAGTGACAGAGACAGACAGAACAGCATGGAGTTGTCAGATGAGGGGCAACTGGGGATTAGGGAAAGGGTCTGCGCCAAGGGTGGTGAGCATGGAACAGGCTGACCAGGGCAGTGGGCACAGCCCTGAGCTGCTGAAGTTCAAGGAGTTTTGGAACACTGCTCTCAGATGTAGGTTTGGATTTTGGATGGAGCTGTGTGGAGCCAGGAGTTGGACTCAATGATCCTTGTAGGTCCCTTCCAACTTGGGATATTCTATGGTTCTATGATTTCAAATTCAGTTCACCCAACCTTTACTGGAGCTTGGGCACAAGCAGCTCTGTGAAGAAGTGGCACAAGTAGGGCGAGGAAAAAGAAATATTTCTATGTCAACTCCATTTCTATGGCTGTCTGAAATTCTTCAGACTTTTGAAGTAAAGGAATAAAGCCCCACAGGAGATGTAGCATTGGACAAAAACTGGGAGATGGTCAAAAGTTACTGGGGAATTTTTCATGGCTTTGCTATGTAGGTATCACCTCTGCCTATGTGGGCTACCAAAGGAAGGGATAGAGCCTGCATCTCTCACAAGTGTCACATGAAGGATGGGTGCTATATGGGTACTGTGTTCAGACATATGGTATTGTGAATGTTGTTGTAATGAAAGGCCATAGGGCCTCATCCAGAGATCCCTTCTGGCCTCAAAGACATGCAGCTGAGGATACAAGCACAGCTCCATGCCCCAGGATTGCAGATAACCACAGATGTGCAGCACAGGTATCAACATTTGGCACATGGGCTGCACACTCAGCTCTGCTGCTTGCAGCCCTACTTCCTTCCAGGCTGTAAGTATGTCAGCTCAGCATTTTATGGCTTATTACTAAAGTAATGGTGTTATTTATATAAAATGGAGTTGTGCATTGACATTTTCAGCATCTGCAAATAACCCCTTGTGTAAACAGCAGCATAATCCTGTGAATACACACATCCCACTCTTTTACATTCAGTATTTTGGCAAATCTTGCTGGGTTTGCTGCAGTTGGTGTCAGGGAGGATTTACACGTGAATTGAGAATAAACACATGTGGTTAAATGGCCTCTGAGTTGTTCAGACTTGTTATTGGTGAAATTCTCTACAATCCTTTTTTTCTTCATGCAGGGAAGAGGGCAGAATCCTTCTCAGAATTCATGTTGGTGTGGACACAAGTCTGTCCTGGCTCTCATTCGAACACATGGACTCACTAATTGGGTTGTAGAGCTTGGCCAAAGTGAACCATGCAGGTCTCCTGCACACACCTGGTCCCATTGGTGGTGGGCACTTGTCTGTATTCATCTGCTCATGCATCCATATAGTGAGGATTCAAGGGACATGGCTACAAACACACCCAACTTTATGGGGTAGGCTTCACCAATGGAGCTCAGCAAAAATTTCAGAGGGAAAAAATAAGGCAGGAAGATGTCAGCCTGACGAGGGCCAGGGTCTGCGATCCAAATGGGATCCAGGCCAGGTTGGCTCCACAATGGGGGCATGGGAGAAAATGCTACTGGTTAGGATTCTGCAGGTATTTCAGACTTGATCTTGACCTTACCTTACCAGCAAAGCGTTTCTTGAATTAAGATTTCTATCTTTTAAAACTTTGCTACAAATGCTAAACGAATGAAATAAAATGCATTATTGAAGTTGAAAAAGAAAACGGAATTAAAGTATTAGTATTGCATTGACTATTAACTAGCACATACATATTGTCTGCTTACAGAGCAGAGTCTGGAAGAAAGAGAGTGCCCATTTTACCTTTCGTGTTTAGCACAGGCATCTTTGTGTCTGTTCACCATTTTCTGATCCCTCGGAATAATTCATGGTGCAGTGACCTCTATTTGTTAGTATTTCAGCTTTTACACTTCTTCCTTTTCTGTTTCCCCTTTTGCCAGTCTGTTGTAATTAGGATTTAATATATCCTGCAGTACATATGGGCATCAGCAAAGCAATGAATATTCTTTTATTTTCCCATTTTCACTAACCAAATCCAGTCTGCAGTGCGCTTTCCATCTGAGTTGATCTATGCTTTGGTGAGAGGAGTAATAAATAACACTTTAGAGCAGACTTCAAAATGCCTTTTTTCTTTGATCTGAGTAATTAAGGAGTCAAGTTGCTGTTCCTAAGCATTTTCTGATGGAATTACACGAGTTACACAGCTCTTCATTTGTATGTCATTAAACATTATGTTTTATTGCTGCTGTTCAAACAATTAGTACCTAAATATGCCCCATATTCTCATAAAGAGGCGGTAGCAGTGCTAATATTAATGCCCTGATTAACAGTTTGTTCCCATCCAGAGTCCACCATCATGCCTGATTGCCATTTAATGTCAATCAGATCTTTACTGATGCCCTTCTGAAGTCATTCTCTTCTGCGGTCATTTAACTGCCCAGCAAAATGAGGATAAGTCAAACAAGAAAGTTAACTAAAAATGGCATTTCTTTTAACACACGGAATTTTTAAAAGTTCATTACAAGTTTTGGTTATAAAAAGGCCACTGCTTCATGGTGATCAGTCATTTTGACATTTTTATGGTGTTTTTATTACCCCTGGCTCATTTCCATACTAAAGGGAACATTTGTAACAATACTTGCTCTCCCTGTTATGATTAGGATTGTGCTTTTGCCGTACTTTGTTGGGCTGTTGCTGCTCTCAATAATGCTCTTGGCACACGTCCTCCCAGACCCTGCGGTGTGTTTATTCAAAGGGAAGGAAAAAGAAGTGTCTACTAAAACAATAAACTACTACTGCTTGCGTTAACATGGCCATAACTTCCTTGTTCTGCAGACAATCAGTTAGCAAAGCTGTTAGGTAAACTTGCTCCTTCACTGTTGAAATAATAAATATTCATGAATCTTGCAGCCACATTTTCCCTTGCTTTATAATGGAGTTGAAGACCATGAAGGATTTTAAAGCTAATAATTTAACCACAGAGATAAAGATGGGGGACCGGATCCTGAAAGCAGTGGGAGCTGAGATCCTAAATTGTACTGGGTAAGTATTTAAGGCTGTGTTATTTCAATTTTAATGTTTTTACTAGTGCTGCTTAAGACAGGATGTGAATGTGAAAAGAGAAGTCGTGAAAAAATTTCTTCTCAGCATTGGCACAGGCTGCCCAAGGAGATGGTGGAGTCTCTGTCCCTGGAGGTTCAAGAACTGTGGAGATATGGCACAGAGGGACATGGGTTAGTGAGCATGGCAGGAATGGGTCAGTGTTTGGACTTGGTGATCTTGGTGATCTTTTCCAGCCTTAGTGATCCTATGGTTCTATGAAAGGTAAGGAGGGACAAATAAAACGGACAGAGAGAACATGTCACAGAGGTTTCTGTTTGGCTGGTCCAAACAGATTGGAGTCCAGAAATAACCAGGATTTGGTGTTGGGTGCTAGCACCTTCCCCTGTCTCCATACCCATAACAAACCTGTGCACTCACCTCCCATATAACAGGCAATTTCTATGGAACATGTCACTGAGGAGCATCTTTAATTTGAAGCATGTTCTTGCATTGACCAAATCTGAAAGAGAAGTAACAATGTGTTTTTAATCTTGAATCCATCTTAATGAAACAGATAGCGAAGTTACTGCCAGAGTAATCATGAATTGGCCCTTCCTGCAGATGGTTTAGTTTTTGGGTGGAGCAAAGGACCAACAGAGGCCCATTAAAGCCAATGAGCTAAGCTAGATTTGTCATCCAGGTACCACAAAACAAAAGGATGAATCTGGGTTTGGGCACAAAACAGAGAGTTGGAAAACTACAGAAATGCGTAGCACTTTGGTAAAATGCCCACATATATTACATTTACCCAAATCTGGTGGAGACTTAAGTAAATAATTCTGCCTTTCCTTATGCTTCTCAGCCTATGAGCCTGGAACAGTGTTTTCCTGAATACCTTTGACCATTAATGGGGAGGAAGGGAAAGAAACCACAGGGAGGCCGTGAGAGGCTGCCTGCTGGTACAAGTCCCAGTTTTCACTGCTCCATCCGCTGCCACCTGCCCTGGGCCCACGCTGTCAGGGAATGTCAGGTGCCCTCTGTCATGGTTCAGAAAGAGCAAAGCTTTCCTGCTTGACACCAGAGGAGATGCATTTTGATGTTTATCTGAAAACCTTTTTCAAATGTACGTACACAATAGAGGCTGCATGTGGGGACAGGTCTGACCCGATAGTGATAAAACACTTCTCTCTCGTTTCGGTGTGTGAAGACCTAATACTCCCATATGCCAGAAAAGATTTGTAAGGGGCCATAAAGTCAGCACAGCTCTGTTTGCACTTGCTTTTGGTTCCTTGACAGTGCTGCAGGGGCCTCTGTGCAAACACTGCTCTGTGGTGAGTATTTAAAGAAACATTCCCTGCAGCGTTTAGGCTGGTTGGCCACTTTTGCCAGATCAGGCAAATACCAAATGGAAGTCAGAAAATTAAATGGGTAAAATGAGGTCATAATGGCACCTACCACCAAGGAAACCCTGCTTGTTTAATAGTTTTAGAGGATATGATGATTTACCTCACGTAGGTGAATTATCATGTGCCATTTCAGATTGCCCAGAGAAGTGGTGGAAGTCCCAACCCTGGAGACACTCAAGGTCAGGCTGGACGAGGCTCTGAGCACCTGATGGAGCTGTAGCATCCCTGTTCTTTGCAGGGAAGTTGGACTAGATGGCCTTTATGGGTCCCTTCCAACTCAAACAATTCTATGATTCTATAATAGAGTGACTCTAACCTGGTGCTGAGCTGGCTTTCTCACTCAGCTGAAGTCACAGTTAATCTGTTATTCTGTTCAGGGTTGTGGTTTATCCTTATTCCTCCCAAAACATGGTCTAAAAGCCATGGACAGAAGCAGAACTAGTTCCCCAGCTACTGTGTGAGGACACCAGAGTGGTTTGGATTAAACTCAGCCTCCTAAAAGTCATTGAGAATCTTACACTGAATTTTTTCAGGAAAAGAATTCATTTATCTTACAAAGCTTTTGACAACTGTTGTCATTCAGCACTGAAAAATGATTTTTTTTTTTCTTTCTATTTTTGCAGTAAACGTGCAAAAGAAATATAAAAAGAAATTTTGCACCATTAAGAAGGACCTGTACAAGATGCACCAACATTGGTCCTTTGTCCTACAGCTGCTATGGAAAGCTGTGTGTGATGCCAGCTCATGCACCTCCAGCAGTCAAAAGCTTCTATGAAAGACCATGTGTCATTTTTCATAAAACTGGAGAAAAAAAAAAATCATGACAAATAATTCACATTTCAAATAACATTAAATGGAAAATTTACAAAGCAGATTCAAGTTGTTCAATAAACGCTGATAAGTCCCTCCAGGAGTATCAGGCAACAAATGATAGATAATACTTTGGCAGTGAAGAGAAGTGACTGCTTCCAACAATTATGGATGACCAGACTGTCTAGAAAACATGTTTGGACTGTTAATCTTGATGGTTTGTCATTGTTGAGATTGTAATGGGAGGCACCAGCACAGGGAAAACTGTATCAGATGTGGAATTTTTGTAAGTGTGTGGTGTTAAATTTTGGATGTTTCATCATTCAGAATTTAAAAAATAGTCTATCAAAATATTCAGTTTCCAAAATCCTCAGTGTTTGCACTGTTTCTAAATTTTTATTATATTTATTCTTGATAATTTTTAGTATTCCAGAGACCAACACAGAACATATACAGAGAGAAAACACATTATTGCTGTTTTCATCTACAAAGTCTGAGTGAGTTATTATGATCATTGCTTTCATATTTGTGTGCTAGATTATATGGAAATCTGTTTTAATTGTTTCCAAGACTATTGACTATTTAGCTGTCCCATGACTGTATTTATAATATTGTAAATATTTGGAATATAAACAGTATTTGGAGTTCAGAGACCAGATTTTTTTAAATGCAGCAGCTTTGCTCTTGGTTGCTGCTTAGCTGACACCCCAGCAACCTCAACCTTAATTCATCGGAAACCTCAGCAGATACATGCAGAATTGGATGGCTCTGAAGAGGAGGGGGCCACAAGTATCCTGGGACTGTTGGTTGCATCTCTCAGTTCTACATCCCAGCACAGGAACAATGGTGGTGCTGCAAATGACTTCATTTTAATGTAAGCAAATGAAGACAAGAGTTAGTGACCACAACCCTTATTTGGAAATCTTTCACGGCCCATCATCTGCCACCATCTCAAGCCAAGAATCATAAGCATTATAACAAGGAGATATACTTGAGCACAGAGGATTACAGTTTTGTCCGGGATTCTTCTCATAAACCCCACAGTGGGTAAAGCTCAACATAGTTTATGATAATAACTGAGTATCGCATTGCCTGTAACATCAAAAAATGACAGCAAAATTCAGGAGCAGGTGGGCAGCTTTAATTATATAGGCTCCAAAAGGAATAAACACTGGGATGATTTTTACTTTCTGTCTGCTATGAGTCAGTGCACAATGACCCCACTGGTGTTGATTTGGTGAGAATAAAGCATTTAGCCCATATTTAACCACAGAAAGTATCTTTACCCCACCCCTCCCTGTGAGAACAGAGAAAACGGGATTTGTAGGAGGAACTGGGGGTTGTAATGCTGCCAGTGATTTGCACATATCAGGGCTGAAACATCAGATGGAGGAAGTACCCGAACAGCTGTGACTGCAACAGATGTTCTCCAGACAGCTCCGCCTCATGAAGATGTAGTGTAGCAATAGGTCATGTTACAGAAACAGAAAATTAAAAAGAGTGATTTTACATGCATGAGCACTGGCTCGCCAGGCCCAGCAGTATGAGTGACACTGAACAGGGAAAGCAGCTGGGACTCTTCTGAAGAGATCATTGTGCCCCTTATCACCAGAACTCACTTTTCTAACATACAGATGCAGGAATAACAGGGACTGTGGTACCAAAACACAGAAGGAGTGAGTGCAAAATCTGCTTGTCATTCCTGCAATTTAAGCATGGTTTCTCAATTTCTCAGAGCCTCTGCTTCAAGGCTTCCAGTCTCTTCTACTGCCTTCCTTCCCTGGGTCATCAAGCAGGGAGTTTCTGGTATGCAGACCTATGAATGGCAAATAATGGTAAAACTTGCATCATCATAGCCTGAAATTTCCCTAGATGTTTATCTTTAGTCATACCATATGTTCAGAAGACCATTTTCTGGTAAACCCAAGTGGTAATTACCCACCTGGTGCTCCATGGCTTAAATCACACAACCCATCGCTGCCACATAAGGCCTCTCAGAGACAGCTCCAAAGCATAGAATCATAGAAACATAGAATTATTAAGGTTGGAAAAGACCACTAAGATTATCTAGTCCAACCATCAACCCATGCCTGTGACCTCTTTAAACCATGTCGCCAAGTGCACATCCATCCTTTTCTTGAAAATCTCTAGGGATGGTGACTCCACCATCTCCCTAGGCAGCCTCTTCCAATGTATTAGCATTATTTCTGAGAATAAATTTTTCCTAGTATCCAATCTGAAGCTCCCCTGGTGCAACTTAAAGCCATTACCTCTTTTTCTATCACGATCAGGACAGCTGCTGCCTTCTTTTACTTTTGGTAGTGGCTGCTGCTGACATGTATGCATCCAGGAAGAGGAAGGCTCTACGTGAGGCCAAGGAGCACCAAACCTTCCTTTCCTTCACACCACAAGACTGTCCTAACCACTAGGTCATACAGTTTCTTGAGTTCTTTTCCTTGAAACTGGGATGTTTTACAACCAGGAATGCAAGATCAATGTAGTCAAATGACAATCAGGGAGCAAAGAGGAATATATTCTGGTATTATTACTTTTCTATCGTAAACATATCTAATACATCCTAGTAGGATGCCTTGGAAAGAGTTTGCATTTGAAGCCTCTGTGCAATGTCCTCCCTTCAGCTCCACATCAACATCCCTTCCTATCCCTTCCCATTGCTCTACCAATAACACCTCCATCTGTGCAGGGGAACACTGATCAATTTCTCACCACCCAGGAGGGAATAAAGTTTATTCAAAAGCAAACCCCTTGAGATGTTCACAGCTACCCTCACTACTGACTGGTGACAGCACTACATAAGAGAATTTCTCCCATGGTTAAAAGCATTCTTGGGTCTAGGATCTACATGATGTTACATAGA
The DNA here is from genome assembly GCF_023343835.1 of Lagopus muta. NCBI lineage: Eukaryota > Metazoa > Chordata > Aves > Galliformes > Phasianidae > Lagopus > Lagopus muta. The sequence continues at coordinate 65,224,421 of NC_064436.1, read as the reverse complement.
TGATCCTCAAAAACACAGCCCATTTTGCAGAGGCTTTTCTGAACTGCTCCCAAATCCCCTGTGATTCATTCTTCCCTAGGTCTTTGGCTCTGCTGTACAAGAGGTTCTACCAATTGTTCCCACATTGCAGGAGAAGACCAGTGAGAGAGATGAGGCTCCACATCTTGATTTATTCATTTGTTTATTTTTTTTTTTTTATGAGGGAGAAAGACAGTAAAGCACAGCAAAGAAATTGACTGGAACCCACATAAAAAAAAATTTAAAAAAATGAAAAAAAAAAAGAAAGGGTGTAAAGAGAAGATGAAAGAGAACAGAGAGTGAACAATTAAAGCTTCCTTCTGGAAGGCTTGTCTAAAAAAGCCAGTTTTATGTGGTCTGAAATGCTTCAACAGGAAAATCTGCTGGCAAGGAAGACACAAGAGGCTGTTTCAGGATTTGAGAGGCCTTTTTGAGAGTGAAATTCAGGGAATAAACGGCAGGGATAGAGAAATCAGAAGTAACTGTGAGAGCGTAGAAAGCAGGGAAAGTTTAGGATCAACTGATGTAATTTAATATAACTACACTTGCATTTCCCACCACCATAGAATCTCAACTTTCTTTCTTAATACTAAGCAGGAGATGTACAACGGACCATGTTAATGTGGAGGAAGAGGAGGAAGCTGAGTTAGGAATGAAAGTATTTATCACTTTGACCTAATCTACCTCAGTTTTTTTGGTTCTTGTTCAATATTTTCATCAATGACCTTGATGAAGGGATAGAATTCACTCTCAGCGAGTTTGGTGATTATACAAAGCTGGGAGGAGTGGTTGATGCACCAGAAGGCTGTGCTGCCATTCAGTGAGACCAGGACAGAATGGAGAGGAACCTGATAAGCTTCTAACATGGGCAAGTGTAGAGTCCTACACCTGGGGAGGAATAACTTCATGCAGGTTACAGTACAGGGTAAAGGATGACCTGAGAAGAGGGGCTCTGCAGAGAAGGACCTGGATGTCCTGGTGGACAGCAGGTTGGCTGTAAGCCAGCAGTGTGCCCATGTGGCCAAGAAGGCCAATGGTAGCCTGGGGTGCATTGGGAAGAGCGTAGCCAGCAGTTTGAGGGTGGTGATCCTCCCCTTCTACTTTGCCTTGGTGAGGACTCTTCCAACCCCTACAAATCTGTGATTCTGTCACCCATGTATCCTTGAGAATGGGGCATTTTCTCTCCATCCATTGATGGTAAGAAGCCTTCACAAGAACTGATTTCCTGGAACAGCAGATCTGCCTGAAGGACTTGGTCTCCACAAGCGAGCAGAAAACTCATTCTCTGTCCTGTGAGATTTATCAGGAATTTCTTTTTCCCTGCCTGTAATAAATAGAAACAAGTAAAATTGCATGCCAAACTCTCTACCTCTGGTTTCAGATCAGCTTCCACTGAAATCTTTAATTTGAAGCATATGGGAATAGTTTGTTTCAATTCTGATATCTAACGATAATTAAAAACTTTTGAAACATTTAACACTGCAATTTCAAACCAAAGGTGCTTCAGAATCAAAATAAATTCCTCATCTAAAGAAAATACAAGAGACAGAGACCACATTATGTCAAGTTGAAAATAATTTTCTTTTTTAATGTTTAGTCTGGAGATTCTTCCTTCTTCAGAGCTCCTGCAAACAGGTTGCTTTCTGACAAATTGAGTTTCCAGGAAATCTGGCTTTTCTCTTGCCAGTTCCCTGCTCCGCTTGGTAGATCCTCATCTCAGTAGTCCTGTGTCTCATCAACCCCTTGAACTTGTGCTGAAATGACCCACACTGAGCTTTCTGGTCGTGAAATTGGTCCATTTACATGGGCGGGGCAAGCTGAACTGAATAGCAAGATGCTTTTGCTAGTTACCAAGAGAGTAGAAGTGAGTTAATGAGCAGCAGAGAATGCAGAAGGAGGCTGTTTGCGCTTTTTTCCCTTTTTTCCCTTTTTTTTTTTTCTTTTTTTTCCTTTTCCTTTTTTTTTCTTTTTTTTAAAGGGGGAACTGTGTCAATCAGACACCTTCTGTCAGCCTTGAGCAGCAAGCCGTCTGGTGTATACAAAATATAAAGTATCAGGAATTTTGGAGACTGGGACATAGCCCAAAACCATGTTAACAGGGCATTCAGATGAGAATAAAAGAAACCTTATTTGAGGAGTTATGAAATCACTGCAATATGTTCCACGTATAGAAGGAACAAGAGGTCACTGAAGTGGCCAGTTGGGCTTACACAAGGCACTGAGGGCAGAGAGCTGGCAGTACACAGGCTAGATTGCTGCCAAAGAAATCAAATGTAGTTTGCTTCAGCTTAGAGAGGCCAAGGGACCAATAACACAAAGAGATTCAATTATAACTTGTTCAGTACCCTGACGCTAGCATGTTTCCAGAGCTGGAACTGAAGCTTTTCCATCCAAAATAGAGCTTTTGTATCAGTCCAGTGGCTCACCACGTCAAGCTGCCTCTTCCAAACTGCCTCTTCCTCACTCTGAGCTGAGCTTTAGGTTTTCTTCAGGCCACAGGTGGTTTTCTTCATGACAACAGAAAACCATGCTAGATTGAAAGTACGTATCCCACAGGGTACTGCAGAAAGCCTGACCCCTGTCCTTGCACTCCCATTACACCAAATCCCCATCTCTTCTGCTTCACACCTGAAGACCCAATTGCCCGACTTCCAATACAGACCTCAATGCAGGAAGTGGTGAGCCTCTCATATTAAAGACACATAGGATAATGTGTGAAGCAAGAGAGGTCTACATAGAATATCCCATCTGTAGGATTTTTGAAGGGGAGAGAGAGGAATGGATGACTAATTTAGTGCTTGGATTTAAGAAAAAATCTCCAGCTGTTAATCCCACATGAAATTTCTCCCATTCAGCATTTTGCTGTTTTTGTTTTGTTGTTTTTTTTTTTAATAGAGAGGCTGGTACTAGGCAGATCCTTGCTCAGGGTGCAAGGTTTTGTGAACAGGCACTGCTAAGAATTGCCTAAATAAGATTTAGGAGCAGAGTCTAATGCTGATCCTTAAATCTTTCCTGTGAATTTAGTACCATACATGCAGGCATTTAGTCTTTGGGAACAATCAGTCCAGCTTGACACGTTTTGGTTTTCCTGTCTCTAAAACTTTCAAGCTGAATAACAATAAGGGAAATCCCGTAAGAGTTTGGCTCTGCATTTGCGTAAACCATCTGCATGGCTATTTCTAAATATTTACATTACCTGAGATTTTGTTACAAAATTAATGATAAGTGCTGCTGTACTCCAGCAAGCAACAAAAAACAGCCTTTGGCTTGCACAATGCTTGGAGAGTGGAGCGTTCTGAAGTGTCTGGAAGGCACTTTGCCCATGGAAGTGCATAAACACACTTGTGTGGTGTTTTGTGCTTGTAGCAGTAAATTACTTCTGCTTTCCCTTCTGAAAAGTTAATCTGAAACATGGTTTCCTGTGCAAAATTAAAGGGAAACTTATCATTCCACAAAGCCATAATTCTGTAGGTTATCTAACTATATTTCATGGTTAAGTTGGGGCATATTTTCAGAGAAACATCTAATTTGATACTGTTTTTCTTCTGTTTACTGTTCTTTCCATTGTTCAGATAACAGTCACTATTAATAGACACACCATCAAAGTCAACAGTTGGCAATTCCAGTTTGTGTTTTTAATTGAGAGAAGCATATCTGAGTAATGTGGGCCGTACCGCCCAGATCCAGGCACTGCAGCTGAAGCAGTGCGTACTCAAGACTCACTAGATTCAAATCTTAGGAGAGAAGACAGATGGAAAAATCATGGACAAATGGAAGAATCGTGTTTGCTGAACACCAGTAAAGATTTCTAACTCAATGGATAGATAAAAAACTATTATAAACTAAATAGGAACAATTCTAATAGGAAGGTTTTGAGAAACCTGGAATGGGTGTATCAGGCCTTGGGCTGACCTGCTGAAGACATTCATTGCCAGACATAGCTTCATTGTCTTTAAGAACAATTGTTTTCCTAACTTAAACCTGTTTTAGATTAGACTTAAAAGATGGTACCATAAATTGGTATTTAAAGATTGGGGCAGATGAATAGCAAAACCATTCCGGATGTCCTCCAGGTCTTTTCTTTGCTTGACAGCTGTGGAGGCAGTGTTCAGCACTAGCACCTTGGGCTGTAACCTAATCCGATCTGGTTTTGTTCCGTGAGTTGAAAAGGTGGCTAATAACAAAAACTTCCTCTGAAACACACCAGATACTGCTCTCCTCAATGTATGCAGTGTGTTAGTGTATGTCCTTAGTACACCATATGCAAACCCAGCAAAAAAGATCTCTGTTTTTTCACAAGACTTTCCCACAGTAATTCCTGTAAGTACTTTATTTTATTTGGTTACTAGAAGCAAGGTAAAACTAAGTCTCGCATCTCCTCCCTTAAGTTCCCAGACCTTCCATAGCCAAAATGATCTTTTCCAATCTTTCCCTAGAAGCACCTTGCTATCTGAAGCCACCTATTGTTGAAGTTTGTCCTAAATAGAACCCTGGACAGTGTTTTCTGTGCTGGCAATTACCTTTTCTCCCTATGGCTCTATCCCGAGCCTTTGACAAGAAGGCATTAGTACCATTAGAGCCTGCCTCCTTATTCAGTTCCTCCTTATGCTGATGAGATCCACCAGCTGTGAAAATCTCCAGGCCTACTGCCATGTGCTTCTCATCAGCAGCAAAGGAAGATGAAGCTGATGGGGTCAGACTGTGGATGAGCTAATATTTTAAATTAACAAATCAAGAAACCACATGAAAAAACAATGCAGTTTCTCAGAGAATGGCAATTAGCTTACTGAAGTGCTAATAAAGAGGTAAGCTTGCTGAAGAAATACATGGAGAAGGGCTGGGGGTGCAAGGAGACTTGTAGAGGAGATAAGGGGAGGTAGACTATGTCTAGATAGTGTGGGAGTCTGCAAATGCAGGTCAGCATTTGACAGGTAGAGGAGCAGCAGAGTTGGGATCACACTCCTACGTTTGGGTGCAGGCACCAATTCCAGCCTACCTGATGATTCCTTAAGGACTGTTAATGCAGCTCACGTATATGAGAATTTTATCTTTTTAAAGAGCTCCAAGAGGGTGTTTCTAGTTACTAATTAATCTCTCCTAACTTTTCTTGTCTCACTTTACTCTCTTCTTTGCAATTCCCTGTGAGGTCCCCAGGCCTGGAAATCTCGTTACCACAAGCACTGTCTTTTGCTCCCTTCAAAACTCACATCATTACAGATCCCAACTGTTCTTGTAAGAAGAGAAAAAGGTCGACTTGGAACTTCTCCTGGGTCTTCCTAAGCATTTTAAGCTGTGCAATTATTTGCCCATCAATTATGTGATTTAGGTGTTGCACTGAAAGGAGGGCTCTGCTGTCTGAGGTGCAAATGAGACAAATAAACCTCAGCCTTCTCACCAGGGTATTTACAATCCACCTGCATGCGCAACAATGCCTCTCTAGGGCTCCTTGTTGGAAAAATAGCTGTACAACTGTGTGAAAACTAACCACTAATTGAAGGAAGAGTGAGCCTGGGCTGCACAGAAAATACGTGAAAGGGTGTTAGCTGGGAACTCCACAAAGAGAATTTCTGGCACTTCAGTTTGTTTGTGGGTGTCTTATTTCTTTTCAGCAAGATGTAAGTTCTGAGAAGATGATGTTTATGTGAGAAATAAAACACTGCTGAGCATTTGGGTGTTGGTCAGAGCTGCGTTACTCACTCTCTTCTGAGAGATGTGTTGCAGAGCTTTAAGACCAAGACAAAGTTGATGAACCTCTTTGTACATGTAGACATCATGTAACGCATTGGAGACTGAGTCTAACTTATCGAAATTGGAGACCTGAGGCAAATTATGTTGTTCTCCCTCAATTATTGGGAAGCCCCTCAGTGCTGATGATACGAACCTTTTTCCTTGCACTAAAGCAGTGATAACTCTCTTCTTGGCATTCTTACATGTGCAGTGTATCTGTCCCTGTCTAGATGCCAAAATTGCATTAATCAAGGCCTCATATATATAATTTTAACTATTACACTCATTGACTATGTACTAGTCACCTGATAATCTTGTTCCCATTCTCTTCTACCACTTACTTTGAGGTGTGGATTCAAAATCAGAAAGATCCAAGCTGACAAGCCTTGTCTGTAGTGTATAGCCCCAAGTTCATCCTTGATGAGACTGCTTCAATTCAGTGGGACCCCAGCAGTGATGAATTCTGACCTTTTACACAAAATCCAAGGCAGAGCAAGCAAGAGTGTCTCTGTTTTCTAATTTAAATTTTACACTTGAAGGATATACATACATTTTAAACCCACCTCTTTAATCCTCGCAGCTGAACCATTCAGCTCTTGTGTTGCCACTGAGAATTCAGGCAAAATGTTTGACAGAGGATGAGAGAACTGCTTCGCATCATTAAAGAAAGCTCTAGTAGGGGGCGAGAGTGTGTGACCTCTGGAAGAAATAACCTGCGCTGAATGCACCAAACAGTAAAAAGTTGCTAGAAAGGAAGGGGATTAAAAATCTTAAACCACACTTGAAATCTCATATGCTTAAAAGTAGAGAAATTCTTTCCTAATTTGTTTTCTCTCTGTATAATTAGTCTTCAAATATGCTTACTGGAGTGAGCACATTTGTCCCAATAGAAGGAAACAAATGGAATGATGTAACTGGTTTCTTTCAGTTCCCACTTCAGTGCAACTTCACAATACCCTTGGACTTCAGGGGATTAAGTTCCTGTCTTGGCCGTGGTCCAGTTACTGGTCATTGCTATTTGTCGATTATCCCAGCATTCCAGAAAACATTTTATCCCCTTCATTAATTCACAATTGACCAATCACATAAATCAGGCTAAGGACTAGTGGACATGTCTACTGAAAAAGGAGAGGCTCAGAGAAAGGCCAGATTAAAGAACAGGTTGAATTTGATTTTATTTTTTTTATTTTTAAAGATCTCTATGCTTGAAATTGCAAATAATGACCTCTTGGGGGTGGGGGGGGAGGAGGGGAGGGAAGGAAAGGAAGAACATTAATTAAACCTACTACTTTTTTGTTTATGCTTTCAAAAGATAAAAAATATCAGTTTATCCAAAGGAAGCCTCCATTTTCTTAAAGATACATATCTTATTTCCATCGTTGTGTTTAAAAACAGGTTACACGTGTAACATCTGTGAATATGTGAATATACAGACACACAAATGCATTTCTATTTTTGGTTTAACGTGCACAATTACTTGTGTGCTGTTATGTAGGCAACTGAACAATGTCAGCATACTGATGTAAGATCGTATTCAGGATCACAAGAATCTTTAACTTCACTAGAGTGAGAAGTCTCAACACTGATTTCACTGAGAGCAAGACTGTATGGCATCAGCCAGGTAATATGTTTGTAGCTGAGGGCCATTCTGGTTGCAGGGCTGTAACTTCTACTTGAACCCAAGGACCTCCAAGCCACCACCAAGGTAATGATTAGGGCTACAGTTGTGGATTCCCATGTTTTCTCTTGTGTTTTGCCACAATGCAACCGTGGAGCTGTTGGATGGCAATGCAATTCTTCTTGCCTATAGTTGGTATTTTGAGTATATTCTCTCTGTCTGACTTGGGGACAAGTGTTTACAAGAATGTGGCTGGATGAGTTTTAAATTGTACACTTCTGTCATGGGTTTCTCCAAGCTCTTTGCATATGTGTAGCCAACATGTCTCTGTGGTAAGGATCAGTAAATGCTGCCTGATGATGGGTGACTTGTGTGCCCACATCTTCTCCATTCAAGCCCTGGGATGCGGTGGGCTCCTAGGGAAAAACAAATTATGTGGTTCCCTTCTTTTGTGTGTTTAATTCTTTGTAATGAAAGGTATGTCTTATTTTTGTGTACAAAGATTGCTCTAACTTAGGGACATGGATACTACAAGACCATATATTCTTGTTGCAGTATTAGTTACAACAGGGAAGAGAAGTTGAAGCTGTTAATCAGTGTGAGACACAGTCTTGTTTCTTCCCGAGGAGATAGGGATCATCATGCAGAGAGAATACAGAGAGCTCTTCCTTCTCTGCATCCTTTAGGTATTGGCCTTCATGATGAACTTCTTGAAAGACCTGTTAACACTACCTTTAGCAGTGTCATTTTGGTAGGACAAGTGGAAATGCTTCCAAACTAAAAGAGGGGAGATTTAGACTGGATATAAGGTAGTATTTTACAATAGGGGAGGTGGGCCACTGGAACAATTTGCTAAGAGAGGTGGTGGATATCCCATCCCTGCAGGCACTGAAGGTCAGGCTGGATGGGATCTGAGCATCTGATGGATCTGTAGGTGTCCCTGGTCATTACAGGGGAGTTTGACTGGATGGCCTCTAAGAATCTCTTCCAACTCAAACAATTCTGTGATTCTAACTCTGTGGATGTTTTGCATCTCTCAAAGCATGGAGCTCCTTGACTTGAGTCTTGAATCTCAGAGTTAGTAGACGAGAGCTGTGGACTATCTCTAAGGAAATGCATCTTTTAACACGTATAAGTCTGGTGTTGTGACATCCAGAATTGATATACACTTGGTGTTTCTATGGCACCTTATGACACCACAGTTAACTGATGCGAGTCACACACATTCTTGTGGCTCTGAGATGTCCTCTTCTAAGCTGTTATAACAAAAATGGAAACCAGACATGGGTGGCTGAAGGGCTGAGGACTCAAGACAATTTCTTATTGCTCAAAATGGTGGTAGTTGGCTGCAAATTCTGTGTGTGTATGACTGAATTATGTATGCTTGTGATCTGTGTCTGGCATTAAGACTTGCCTGCACCAATCTGATTTATTAAAAACTAAGTCTTACAAATGGTGACCATAAGAAAACTGGAAAAAATAGGAATGCTTTCTCCTGACCTATACCCAGCCTAGGGTAATTTTAGCCAGCCTTGGACAAAACCATGCCAGCCAGCAGCTGTTCTAGCAATGCAAGGTAAAGAAACTGAGTTGATTACCCAAGGAATGAAGGACCTCTTCAAGGGAAGGGCAGAAAACTATCCAATACCAGCAGCTCCAAAGCCCCTAGACATCCTGTGTTGCCTTCAGCTGTACTACAAGGCCTCTTTGGGCCTACTGCCATAAGTAGAACCTAAGTCAATCCCTCAATATCAGTGGATAAATACCCAGAATTATGTTTTGTAATTCCTCACAATATTGGAACAGGAAAAGATGTAAGTCAGCATGAATTTAAGTTTAGAGGGTTTAAAGAATGGAAGTGGTCCCTTGCTTGAAATTCATTGAACTTAGTGCATTAAATATAGACTGTGATTTAAAATCCCAGATGCAATTTGGCATCCATGCCTAGGTGATGCCTAAATAAGAGCAGATTTTCACCCATCATTATTAAGCATTCCTCTTGGCAAAAGGACAATGACATAGTGTGTTGCTATTACATTTGCACCAACTTTTCACTAAGTACTGATTTATGTTTATTTAATCACCATTACTGGTTTATATGTTATGCCTCATTTCTTTAAACAGTATGACTTTTTCCCCAAAAATATCTGAGTAAAGGATTTATGATGGAAAATCCATAAAAGATTCCTTTTGTTCCACCTAATTGAATTTCACCTCCCGTTAACATTACCTTATTCCTGTTAGCAGCACATAGAATGAAAAGCATTGGCAAGTTTTTGGGTGAGTACATCCAAGAAGTCAGAAATCTTGGCCTTTCTTCTGGAAGGTATTGTGTAAGGCAGACATCCTGGACATATTCCTCTGCTTTTCCCCCTTTCCTTCTGTGTCATTCCTAGATCCAGAATGAAGTTTTAGGGCACTTGCACTCAAGTGTTCTATAGGATAGAGTTTCCCAAACCTATGTTAGCACACCAAGCACAGCTTCGTCTGTCTAGTCTTTTTTTAAAAAAAAAAAAAGGAGTTGTACAACACTAGCAGACCTGAGAGCTTATTTCTGTAAGTCTTTGGTTCAGGAGTGACTGCAGCCCCAGCACTTACCTGACAACATCACATTGCAGCTTTGTGTCATGCCTTTCTTGTTTTATGCAGTCCTAAGCAGCTTGGTGACTTCACTCAGTGAAGCCCACTTCTGTGCCCTTCCTGCCTGCAAAGGGCAAGTTTCCTTTGTGCTTTCATTTTTAATCATGCTCAGACAACATCTATTCTTAACAAAGAAGTGATGCTTTGTGTGGTAATGAAGTACCCAGACTATGTATAAACTTACTGCTGGAAAGAACATGCTGCTTGCAGGGGTCAAAGGCCCTCAGTTGCCAACAGACATATAATGTAATGAGTAGAAGGCATTTATTTCTGAAAAAAAAAAAAAAAAAAAAAGAAATATCTGTGATCTAAAGCTTGCTCCACAGAATGAATAGGATGCCTGACTTACTCCCTGTGGACATAAGTGCAAAAAGTGGTCTTCCAGTGCTTCACTGTATGATATTCACAGTGGCCCAGACATATGAATAGATGCTAACAATGGAAAGGTCCCCCAGCATGAATGTCCTTGTGCTTAAGGACATTGGAAGACTGAAGAGCTGGGACAGGTCTGTTGAGAACAGTGTTCTGATACCTGAAAAAAATGTTTACCTAGATGTTAGGGATGATTTTATCTAGATACTGAAGTATCCATTCTAATCCCGGGTACACCCAGCTAAATTTTGATCAACCAACACATCTCATCTACAACTAAATCCTGACAGGCTGTGTACAGGAGACATTTCTCCAGCTGTTTCCAGTGCACATCCAGTGGTATTTGTGGGGCATCTGCTTCTGTCACGGAATCATTAAAGCTGGAAAAGACCACAAAATGCAGCCAGTAGACACATAACTGAAGGAGGATGTTCTAGGAAGATGACTTTATGCTGCTTAACAACTTAAGTTATTAAGTTATTTAGGTGGCTTCCATTCCACATCACTCATACAAATTATACAGTGTTAAAATCCTTTTTCTGGATTAAAAGCATGACTTTGTAAGGTATAAATGAGGTTAACTCCTCTCTGCAGATATTACTCTTGGCAAAAGTCTGTCTCATCTCAGGAGTAAGGGCATTCTTATGGATCCAATTAGAGAAAAAACACTGTCTGGCAAGGAAGAATAAAACCTATAACACATGTTATTATACAATGGCAGCTGGAATAGAATTTTCTCTTATGGGAGCGTGTGAGCTTAATGTGAAAGTAGAAACTGGGCTTGTCAGACTTAATTAGAGTGAGAGAAATGGTTTACGGTCAGAAACAGCATACATTATCCACTCCTGTCTGCTGGGGCTGTGCCAGGCTCACAGGACGATGGGACAGCACCCAGCACTGAGGCACATCCAGACAGACAAATGTTCACACCACGAGCTTCTCACTGGTGATGGTGAGAGCACTGTGGACTCGCATTGTAGTTAAAACATTATCTCATCCCAGTGACCAGATGATAGTTCACCAGAAAGTCTCGAAGCATATTCTAATTATCAGCCAGTGAAAGGCCCTCTGTTAGACATGGGATATAAGCCAGCATGTCACAGCTTAACATACACATATTGAAGGCTAGTTTGGAAAGTAAGAAGGGTCATCATGGGTAATACATCAGATCTGTCCACCTGAAATACATAAATGGCTGTTAGATATGTTACTATTTAAGTACTTCGTAGCACTCTTCTAAGCTAGAAATTTCCTCTTATTCCCAATTTACGTGGAAGGCTATAGGATTTCAGTGGGATCTAGATGTTCAGATACCCTTCTAAAACCAACCCGTGGGACATACCCATCATTGTTTGAGAATGGTCTCTGAAGGGCTGCCAGGTGTGCGCCCATGAGATGGTGGACTGGGAGTGCACTCTTATTGGCACGCTGTCCTGCTGTGTTTATTTGGGCACCAGAGCTCACACGGCTTTGCAGACAGTAAAGAAAGAGATGCAGATTTACTGGCCGTGTAGCTATGAGTAAAAGAACTGTAGAATTCTCACTGGTACCATGCACTGAATCAGGAGTGCACCTTTTCTGAGTTAGGATCCTGGATCATGGGGGGAGGGAGGGGTCTTTCTCCACATAACAGCTTTCAGGATGACAATTGTGTTTCTCTTTTGTTTCTGTAGATCTTAATAAATCAATCTGAAGCAGAATCACAAGGTGGTGAAAAATCTTTAGAGAGAAAGTCAGCGAAAGGGGCACTTACCAACCTGCCTGATCACAAATGTATTTGAGACAATTCTATCATAGGAGAACTTATGAAGTGTGAGCAAGAGACTCAGAGGGGCTTTCCACGTGCTTTAGTTCGTGAGCATGAATAAGTCATTTTATCCATTTCTCAGTAGCTAGATACAGGATAATATTCTCATCTTTTGCCTTCTGCCACTTTGTATTTTATGTTTCCAAGAAAAGAAGCTGAAGAGTGATTAGGGCTTAAATCCCATATGAATTCTCTTAATGTTCCTGAAAATACAGAAGTAGTTCACTGCATGTCCTCTTCTGCACTGAATCTAATATTGCTACTAATACAGGCTAAAGATCTTGGCTTTTGACAGTAAAAGTCATTGGAGCAAGGGGAAAGAGATGCTTGTAAAATTTTTAATTTTCATTTTAAGGGGGTTTTCCCACTTGATGCAAAACAAAATGCACATTTCTCAATAGAACACAAGAAAATCCCTGCTTTTCCACCTGACATGGTTATTCATGTCATCATGCTCTTAAGTGAAAGGACATCATGTACTCTGCTAAAGACCAGGAAGGATTATGTCCCTCTCTTCTTGAGGCAAATGTACAAGTGGTATCTTGGACTCAGATGTATGCAGTCCTTTGAAATTTGATTTGTTCCCTGGTCCGGTTGCCTGTTATGCAGGGTGGAAGTGGGTGGAACTGTCATGTTGATGTCCCCATTGGTGACCACATGTATTTCAGGAATGTTCTGTAATACAACCTAGCTCATTGTTGACAGCCAGAACTTTCCATGAAGTCCACAGGCTCCTTTTCTTCTCTTCGGCTTGCTTACTTAATGTTGGTCCATTAGTGAAACAGGTGTGCCTGGAGTAGAAGGAGGCATCACTGCACCAAACTGCATCCTTCAGGCAGAGCAGAAGAAGGCACTTCCTAGGGAAGAGACCTCTTGCCACTGTCTGCAGGCTGTCCTTATATATTCATCATTGCTTGGTATATTACCCAAGGACAAAGATCTGACCAACTTCTAAGCAGGCACTGTGCCATCACAACAGATGAGCGTAAATGGGGCAGCCAAGAAGCCATGTATTTGCATCTAGTGTGTTTAAGGGTTAGATTCCCATCCAGGAACGTCGCAGCAGCTGTCCACCCTCAGTTTACGTGCCTATAGTTTAGGGGGATCTGCCATCACTAATCCAGCTTCAGAGCTGGTTTAACTTTCAAAAATTAAAAATAGCACTTGCTGCTCCATATGGAAAGTAAGTCTTGACCCATTCACATCAAGGGGTTGTGTGGGTGAATGGAGGGGGGCTAGCATCAAAGAATGGCAGGGCAGGGAAGTGCATTGACCTCCATTTGTCTTTTTGTTGGGATCCACTGTAGGATTGTATTAGGAATGCCTCCACACACCCTGGCTCTGGTCAAGGTGCCCAAGGCAGGGTTTGGGCTCTGCTAGAAGATCTCTGTTTCCCTGCATCATAGAGATACAAATTCTGCCATCCCTTTCCACTCCACCCTATGGGTCCATGCTGTTCCATGTCATATCTAGTTTGCATTTTAAAACTTAAATGGCCTATACTTAAAAGTGTCTAAGGTCTGGATTTCAGATTTTACTGCTGACACACACCTCATCAAAGAACTTAATTTCTCAAAAAAAGATTCTCTGATATTGCAGGTATGTGGATGCAGCTCTTTCCAAGAAAGATTTTTTCTCCAAGTTTAAGTATTGCATTGTAAGAGTATTTAGAGCCTCAGAGCTAGAACTAATAAAGGATTAATTGATAGAAAAAGGTCAGCCAGTGGAGAATGTGCCTTAGAAGTTTAGCTGTTTGAGAGCAGTCTGGATCTCTGAACTGAGGACTCTGGATTTTGTTTCACAGATTACTTAAGAAAGGATGTGAGCCAGTCAACACAAGGGAAACTGTGCTAATTAAACCCAAGGTAAGATTAAATACAGGTCAGTGTTTGCCAACTCATGAAACCTCTAGTGGTGATAGCCCAAAGGCTAAAGCATCTTTATTCATTTCCAATCCAAAACATGGAACCTTACACCTCAATGTCTATAATGCAAACATGTACCAAACGTTACCAAAGCTCAGGTTTTATCCTACTCTCATAAAAGCTTATTCTCTATCTAACAAGATATCCAGGGAAGATGGCTGCACCTTTTCATACCACGTGATCTGAGTGGGATCTCACCTTGGAAGCTCTTATCTCAGTGATAAAATGGGATCCTGGGCTCCATCAGGAGAGGGGTGGCCAGCAGGGACAGGGAGGTGATTGTCCCTCTCTACTCGGCTCTTGTGAGGCCCCATCTGGAGTACTGTGTCCAGGTGTGGAGCCCTCAGTACAAGAAAGACATTGAGATTTTGGAAAGGGTCCAGAGGAGGGCGACTAAGATGATCAGGGGGCTGGAGCACCTCCCCTATGAGGACAGGCTGAGGGAGTTGGGCTTGTTCAGCCTGGAGAAGAGAAGGCTGCGGGGTGACCTCATTTCAGCCTATCAATACCTGAAGGGAACCTACACCCAGGAGGGGAGTAAACTCTTCAAAAGGGCTGACAACAGCAGGACTAGGGGAAATGGTTTTAAGTTGAAGGAGGGAAGATTTAGGTTGGATGTTAGGGGGAAGTTCTTTACTAGGAGAGTGGTTAGGCCCTGGAACGGGCTGCCCAGGGAGGTTGTGGATGCCCCGTCCTTGGACGCGTTTAAGGCCAGGTTGGACGGGGTCCTGGGCAACCTGATCTGAATATGTATGTTTGGTGGCCCTGCTAGGCAGGGGGGTTGGAACTACATGATCCTTGGGGTCCCTTCCAACCCGGGTGATTCTGTGATTCTGTGATTCTGTGATTGACCCTGCAGGGTTTCAACATGAATTAGGTGTCTTGAAGAAAGGAAATGTACTCATCAATACAATTCAACATATTTAGGGAGAAGCTTTGGGTCTATAGCTTAGGACTCAGAAGAGCTAAATTTTACACACAGGCACATCCTGGATACCTGGATTCTTTCGGGATTTAGATGCTCAAAGATTCTGTGACCCTAAAATATTTCATCTTTGAAATCTTACTGGGCAAATGTTGCAATGATAATAATAATAATAATAATAATAATAATAATAATAGAATTAAAAAATAAAAATTAACAATAAATTAACCAAACTCTTATTTTTCAAAGAGACTTAAGCTTAGTGACTTGAGATTTAGAGTTTGGTTGTACAAAAATGTCATCACAGAGTGAACCAGAAGGTGACTTTATTTCACCTTGCTGAAGGTGAACATGAAATTCAGCATGTTCTTACCTGTGGTAGTGTGTGAAGTAGATCAAAGCACTAGGATTAGCTGTCACACTGGAGTGCTCCCACATATAGTTGTCATGACGTGTCCCCTGATCTGTATACCCAGTCTTCTCATGCTTTGCCCATGGGAACGTGTTTTGTGTCTTTACCCCTCAAACACAGCTGGAAATGTTTTCTATCATCTGAAACATCTCCTCTTTTCCACTTTTCTCTGCTATTGCTTATTTTCATTTTTTTCAGCATTGCAAATTAAGTCCCGTATGGTGTGTGAATTTGGAGCTCACATGAGAGAAATGCAGCAAAACTTGGAATTGTGTCACAGACTTTTCCAGGGGCCCCTATGCACACCACATTATTATGCCATATTTGCAGCTTACAAGTGACCTGTTGGGATATGCCCACCACAGCGTAGTTATCACAGCCATGAAAACTAACACACCTCCCTGTGGTATGTGAATTCTTCCAAATTACTGAGTTTCAGACTACAGGGTATAAATAGTGGATGTCTGTGTGAGAGTTTTCCATATTTTCCTGGAGGAGAGATCATCTCAGTGTTTATTGTATCTCTACAAAACAGATCTATCTACGCAACAGTTAAGTTGCCACTTTAGGGTGCTCTTTGGTTGTAGCTCATCCTTTCTGTCACAGCTGCTGAATTTCCCCTAGCTCTACTCCCATAATCTCTGTAAATTCTATAGTTCTGAGACTACTCACCATGTGCAAGCACTGTGTACTTGCAATGTAAACCAAAGAGAGTAATTTCTGCAATCACACCTGTAAATGGCTTTATTAGCATACACAAAAACAATTAACAGAACAGGAAGAAAGGGCCATAAGATAAATAAATGTTAATTTTTCAGAGTTACTGGAATATGCCAATGGCAATTTTTAATACCTTTTATTACCTGTGTTATTGTATGTATTCTGATGGTGCCAAGGCATTCAGAAGGTGCGTAAGGGCAACACTTTCACAGACAATTTTTAACCCAGGAATTCAGGAGCTCTCACAGTGTAGGATTTACCCAGTCTCCAGCCACTGCCCAAATAAAAGCATGCAAAATAATTTTGTGATACTCATCACTGATCTCATATCACGTGCAATATTTCTTAAACTTGCAGATCATGCAGTTAAAAATGTAGCCAGATTTGTAAAAATGGGTGAAATCCATCAAATAAATTGTTTGTTGAGGTCAACATATGAACATTACTTGAAACAGGGAGGGATGCCCTTTTGTTCATATTCAACTTTTACCATCAGTTCATATTTTCCTTCTTGGTAGCTTAGTGGTTTTCTGTCTGTTAGCAACAGCAGAGTGCCTTCCCCAGAAATGGCTGTAATCTCTCACCCTCAAGGAATGGTTAAGACATTCTATGGAGGAATTATGACTTATTGACTCGAGAGCAGCATGGGGAAAGTCACAGTTATTCTTCATCCAGACCAGAGTAGGGATGTCCACAGCACCATCCTGCTTTGCACTGCCTGACTCCTGCTGGCAATGTGGCCAGTGCAGCTGCTGGCATGCAGCCCTGGCATCTGGAGTGCTTGGGTTTGATGCTTGAAGAAAAGGCCTCTGTTGCAACAAAACAGAATAAGACTTTGCTTTCTGGAACTTTCTGGACTCTCTCTATTCCCCAGTCACCGTAACACTCCAGCAAATACTTTCTGAGCCAGTTTTCACACTGCTTCTAGGAACACACAGAATATTCAACCAAAATATCATGTGTCATCTATTTGACCTCTTGGCATCCATTGACATAAGTTTACCTCATAGCTACTATTTTCCTAATAAATTATGTTTAGGGTTTGTTTTTCAAGCTTCAATGGAAAATCGCAAATTGTGTCATTACAAGAGTAAACACTCCTACATGCTAAACACGTTCTGCTTTCCATTGCTCTGCTGCCAATGTCTGGGGGTGAAAAAAGGCCTGAGAATGCTGAGTGTCAAGAGTAAAGTACAAGAGAGCTGCAGCCAATGTGGAGTCTGGAGCTTTGTGTTACTGCAGAGCTGAGTAGCTATTGCTCTGGTCCATCTACAAGAACTCGATCATCAAAGCTTTCCTCTTAATTGACAAATGTAGCTGTCCCTGTGCTGATGAGCTGCTGGATGCCCAAGAGAGCAGTGGAGTCACCATCCCTGGAGATGTTCAAGAAATGTAGAGATGTTGCACTGAGGAACATGGTTTAGTGGACTTGGGGGGGACGGGTTGAAAATTGGACCAAATGATCTTAGAGGTCATTTCCAACATTAATGTTTCTATTATTCTAAGGGCTGCTCTTCCACAGAAGAGATAAATTTAATCTGCAGAATGCCAAGTAGATCACTGAGTCTGGCATGTGCGTCTTGAACATCTGCACAGTGGACAGTTCTGGACCAGCCTGGAGGAGCAGCAGTGCACCATAATTCCCTGTTTTTTCACCATCTGAACCCAAGCTCTGTCTCTTTGAAAGTCTGAACTCAGAGCAGCATTTCAGAGAAATGAAGGGGTTGAATTCCAAAAAGGCCTTGGGAATGCAGCTGGGTGATAAGTTGCCTGAGCTCAGCACATAGGCTTGACTGAGGTGCTCTGCACTCTGGTCAGGTCACCTGACACAGAAGGTGTCTAAATTTCTGCCAGAAAGCATAAGCAAATCTTCCAAGTCCTGGAAATGCTTTGATACCTGGATATATGCATTCCCATACCAGCTGTTCCTCTTTCTTCTGCCTGAGGACCAAAGTATGGGAACATTTAGATTCGTGCTCATCAGAAAGTGTATAGGGGTATGACATGTATGAAAAGGAGGGGTAGGGAGGGATGAGACAGAGGAAGAATGTGGTTTCCAAATCTTAGATTCAGTCTCCTACATTTTAGCCACGTTTTCACTCTGTGGCTGTGCAGGAGAGTTGGAGGAAAGGCAGACCAGCCTTGCAGACCTTACAGTAGTGTAGGACTCAGAGCTAAGTTATGTACTTAACTGCACAGCAATGTTTATTTTGCTGTGTCTGTTTGTCCCCTCTACTTCTAGGATCTTCTTTCACATTTAAATACAAGTTTAAGCTGCAGAGTCGTTTATCTGAGACATATGCCAGGTACAAGCTATTGTACGAGAAATCAAAACGTATCCTTAAAAGGCTGATTCTTTGAGATAGGCTTTTCCACCAGTTACACTGTTTTTACCCCACTGATTTCATCAGCTTTTTCCTTGTGGAACCAACTTTGAGATCTGACCAACGAGTCTGAGTTCAAGTAGACTGTGTTCTCAGCTGCCTGTGATTTCCTGGGTCTTTCTGAAGCAGCAGGTGGACATCTAAGATCTCACCGTGAGATCTTGGTGTAATCAAAATAAGTGACACTTTTGGAAAAGAGAAAGGTCTCAGGAGACCTCATTGCGGCCTTCCAATACTCTAAGGAAGCGTATAAACAGGAGGGGGAACAGCTGTTTATGAGGGTGGATGGTGATAGGACAAGGGGGAATGGTTTTAAACTGAGACAGGGGAGGTTTAGGTCAGATATTAGGAGGAAGTTTTTCACACAGAGGGTGGTGATGCACTGGAACAGGTTGCCCAAGGAGGCTGTGGATGCCCCATCCCTGCAGGCATTCAAGGCCAGGCTGGATGTGGCTCTGGGCAGCCTGGTCTGCTGGTTGGTGACCCTGCACATAGCAGGGGGTTGGAACTGGATGATTGTTGTGGTGATCATTCTATGATTCTATGACACAACTGACAAACCTTTTATTGATTTTCCTCAGTGAATGCTTTTACTAAAAACAATTAGATCTCAATAACAGAAACATAAAAAGTGTCTCAAATACTGATGTGGTCAAAGTGTTCATGTTGAAATGATAATCCTATACCAGAGATGTCTCACTGGAAAGAAAGTGAGGCAGCTTTGAGAAGGATTCACTCAATGCTTTCGTATTTATATTATGCTTTCAATTGCCCAGAGAAGTTGTGGATGCCCCATGCCTGGAGACATTCAAGGCCAGGTTGGATGGGATCCTGGGCAGGCTGATCTAGTGGTTGGCAACCCTGCCCATGGCACAGGAGTTGGAACTAGGTGATATTTAAGATCCTCTTCAACCAAAGACATTCTATGATTTTATATGCAGAGAATTACTGGACGTGGCATTTGAATTACCTCCTCCCAGCCCTGAAAAGGGCTTCTCACAAGGTGAGCATTCAGATACCTCTTTCTCAAGCTGGGCACATCACAGCAGAGTTTCCCAAAACTGCTAGTCACTTCAGAAATGCTTGGCTCTGGGTTCTGTCTTGAAAGCTTTTCTTGACGCGTCCAAAGATAATCTCTAGTCTGCCAGAAGGACTTTGGAACCAAAATATTAACCTTTCATTTTTCGTTTCTGTCTCCACTGAGTTCAGCTGTGCTCTTAGGTAAGAAGCAGCTTGCCTGTGCTGGGAGCTGCTTTGCTCAAGCCTTGCACTGCACATTCCCAACTGTTTTTGCAAGGAGAGAAAAACCAGCTCCCCACCAGGATGACTGCTTCAGGGGAGCAGGAAAGGGGATGATAGCTTGCTAAGGAGAATTTTTACACTCTTTGAGTTTTGTCTGTCCTTTCTCTCCATGCTGATTGCCATCCAAGACATATTCAATCTTGCTCTGTAAAAGGAATACTGTAATAACTCAATGGCTCATTCACCTAGCAGAACTCAGATTTTCCAAGGAGAAATGCCAAGGTGGGTCTGAGAATCTACATGCAAATAGGTCATGGGATATGCGTGACAACTTTGTGGCTGTCTATAACACTGCTGTTGTGAGAATAGCAACATACTTTTGTGTGTTAATGCAATGACTGATCCATTTTCCAGAAATTCTTACCTTATGGTAGATAAGACAAGCGTAGATGTAAAATACAGTGCTTATTCATCCCCACATAAACCCAGCTGTTTCCAGATGGAAAGCTGCTGTAGTTTCACAGTTCATAACAATAGTATGTAAAATTTTAGAGCTGAAATCGTACTTCTCCCATATACTGAGGCTGATTGCTGTAGATGCTGTCACAAGCTGTGTGAAGATTACAGCTGTGTGGCTAGGTAAGTAATGGAATGCCACCTTCACCTGTTAATGGGAGGTGACTAGTTAAATATAGCATCAGTGGACTGATTCACCTTCACTTTTCAAGCTGTTTCCAAATAAAAAGATCATAGAATCATTAAGGTTGGAAAGACCAGTAATACCGTCTAGTCCAACCATCAGCCCATGCCTGCGACCACTCTAGACCATGTCACTCAGTACAAAAACTACCCTTTTCTGAACACCTCCAGCTATGGTAGTTCCGCCACCTCCCTGGACAGCCTGTTCCAATGCACTGTCACTCTTACTGTGAAGAAATTTCTCCTAATATCCAACCTGAATGCTCCCTGATGCAATTTCAGACCACTACTTTTCCTACTGACAACATCTTCAACAACTGAACTTCCTCCAGCCTGTACATTTCTTCAGTGTATTATTAGAGCATCTATCAGTATTGCTCCTTAGAAAGACAAAGGAATTGTTCATTGAAATGAGTAGGTGAGTAAAGTGACTGAACTGGAAGAAAATGTTATCAGTATGGACACATGCCAGACCAGTTAATAATAGTAATATGAATAAAAAAGCACCATCAGTATCAAAAAAGAGCTGAAGTGAAGGACTAGTAAAGAAGAATGCAACACTTAAACAGAGCTCTGTAAATAAATACTCTGTTTAATGGGACAGAAGGATCCAGACTGAAGAAAAGTGGAAAGGGCGTAACAACAAACATTGGGATTTAGGAGGTGTGAGCAGGGAGAAGGAGGCAGATCAAAAAGGGCAGCTCTAAGAAAAATGGGAGCAGAGTCATAGGAAAAGAAAATGGAAAACTGAGAGCAGGACAAATAATGAGATCTGGGGCAAAATCACAACTTGCAGAGAGGTTATACCGCACCTCATGGCACAACAGTTGGATAGAAAATATAGTTTTGCAAATAATGCATTGTAAGGGGATAAAATAGCAACAGTTTCAGATGGCAGTAGGCCATGTGGTCCATCTACCCGCTATATCTGTCCACCATGGGATGTATTTTCTCTCCAAACACCAGACTGACTCATGCTTTAATGTGTTTGCAGTTGCACAACTGCCTTTGGATGTCTCTGAAGCATGCAGACATTTCTTTTAACCTCCAGCCTCAGCCGCTGTTTATGAGCTTTTGATGGTGTTGTTTTGCATATTTGAGTAAGTGAGAGTCAGACCTCCTGACCCTGTGGGCTGGAGGGGACCCTTCTCCTAACTTGTCCAGGAACTGTTAGCTCCATTTGATAATATAACTGTCCCAGGGCAAAATCCAGTGCCACTGGAGTCACTGGGATGGTTGCCATTAGTTCCAATGGATCCAGAACTGAGGGCCAAAAGTGTCTTTGATCCAAGATGGAGAGACATTTGCAGTCTGTCCAGCTCATAGAAGCTGTGTTCTGTGATTCATTTCCCTTTTTCTATACATTTTGAAAGGAGGCTGGCCTTTGAATATAAACATCCACTGGATGTGTGTGGTTTGCATGAGATTTGTGCTTGCTAAAAACTGTACGCATGTTAGAACCAAAGTCATTCAAAGCCAGACAAGCTCATCTTAAAATGACAACTCTAAGAAAAAGGGCTCTTTAAGTTCAGGTCTGAACTTGCTCTTTACAGAAGAGAAAAAGCCAGAAGCAGTAGGATCCAGAAGTTTTTCCACTTCCAAGAGAAAAGCAAGACAGAAAATCGAATGTCTTCTCTGCAGAGTGAATCGGGGCTGACCAGAGATCTCTGCCCCCACCTCTGCTGAGATTTAGCGTGAACACTGCTCCACCTGGGAACATCCTTAACAGACCAGAGGGCATGGCAATGGGCTGGGGAAGGGCTCCCAAGGTTGTTCTGGTGAGGAAATGTCAGAAATGGTAGCTGCTTGTGGTGGGGGGAGGACATCAGGTAGTAGAGAAGTCTGTGCCTGCAATAGGTTTGTGTCCTTGGAACAAACAGAAGAACGAGAGAGCAAGAAAAGAAATCCAGAGATAAAATGAGAAAACAAGCCAAAAAGTCATTTGCAAGAAATAATTTTATTTGACTTCCTCTTTCTCACTTTTTTTTTTTTTATTGGCTACTTTTTCTTTTGAGCACCTTGAGCGTCATTAAAAATCCATTTATTTCACTAGCTTGTGCCACAGACTAATTATATCCTGCACAGAGCACGCTTGGACTTGACTACCCAAAAGGGACAGCTTGAACTGGATTCCTTAAAAAGAGTTTTTTGTTTTATAGCACTATAAAAAATAATTATGTTATTCAGTCCCAAACTCACAATAACCAAAATTGTAAGGCACAAAATCCTTTCCACCAAATTTGAACTTACTATTTTTCTCTCCTTTTTTTTTCCTCTTTACACTGAATGTTTGTCATTTCTTCATCTGGAGGTGTCCTGAATTAATTACTAATTATTATTATTATTATTGTTATTATTAATATTGTTATTATTTTATCAGTAGTGCTGAGGTTGGCCAAAATTGCATAATTGATTCAGGAAAACACTGATTTTAAAATAGTATTTAATCTGATATTCAATGTCTCTGAGGCCCCTTTCAGTGAGGTACTCTGAAAACATAAATGCAGGCAGTGTTGGCCTTGAAAGAATTTATGTGCTGGAGGCTCTTATCCTACTGATATAAATCAGTGCCCAGATGGAACACACTTTATCTTGCAGAAAGTTGAGTACTGCTAAAGATTACTGAGCCAAAAATGACTCCAGCTATATCTTGGCTCCCTGACTTGAGTTGTGCTGTTGATAACAGTCTGATTCGTAAACAGAATGAAGAGAGCTGCTAATGAAAGGGCGCCAAACCAATGGCACATTTATGGCCATTTTTCTGATTGCAGCTGTGCCATAAATAACCTGAGACAGCCCTCTTTAGTAATTGTTTAAAATCTGGAAGCATAGCTAACAATTTCCAAGTAACAGGACTTTCACTTCTGACAGGATAGAAGAACACAGGAATTCGGGGTGTGACTGAAAAATGACATTCCACAACTATACTCCGGTAGCTCTCCAAAGGCTTTGCTCTGTTTCTACGCTTGTATCACTTGGCAGATTTGGCCTAATACAAAGCTGGATTTTGTAAATCCTGTCTGAAAGTGTATTCTCCATATGATTTAAACTGTTAGGATATTAGAAAAAAATCCTTCTCCTAATGGCTGCTTGGGCACTATAACAGACTGCCCAGGGAGGCAGTGGAGTCACTGCCTCTGGAGGTGTTCAAGAAATGCGTAGATGTGGTACTTAGGGATGTAGTTTAGTGGGCAATATTGGTGATAGGTGGATGGTTGGACTGGATGATCTTGTAGGTCTTTCTGAGCCTCGATGATTCTATGATTCTATGATTATGTGAAAGCATGAGCAACGTCCTGTATTCTGGATTGCCTCTGAGCACAAGATGCTCTGTCAGGCTCTTGATATGTGAAGGATATAACTGAAAAGATACGAAAACAGCTGAGGGATCTGGCTTGTTCAGCCTGGAGAAGAGAAGGCTGAGGGGTGTCTTAGTTATAGCCTTCCAGTACCTAAAGGCAGCCTACAAACAGGAGGGGAGTCAACTCTTTACAAGGGTAGATCACAGCAGGACAAGGGGAAGCGGTTTTAAGTCGAGGGAGGGAAGATTTAGGTTGGATGTCAGGGGGAAGTTCTTTATAGAGAGCAGTGAGGTGCTGGAACAGCTGCCCAGAGAGGCTGTGGATGCCCCGTCCCTGGAGGTGTTCAAGGCCAGATTGGATGGGGCCCTGGGCAGCCTGGTCTGGTATGAAATGGGGAGGTTGGTGGCCCTGCCTGCAGCAGAGTGTTGAAGTTTGATGATCCTTGATGTCCCTTCCAACCCTGGCCATTCTGTGATCCTATTATTCTATGAAAACAAACCACCAGGCTTTTTTACATTTGCCTAGAAATAATTCTCCTGGAATACCCACAGGAGAAGACTCCCTCTGTCCTTGGCCATGCCAAATGGTGAGACCATAACATAAGAGGAACCATCCAAGAGGAACATAGTCCAGCACAGCACTCAGCACACACAACACTGAGTCACAGGTTGAGTTCAGACTAGGCAGAAGCCTGCTGGAAACAAAAGCTTTCATTAGCTGGTTATGTAGCTGATTTTTAGGACTGCAATTTCAATTGGAGGCTGGAAGTGGATTTATACCAGGTATGTGTTAGCATGGTGCCGAGAAATCTCATTTTAAATTCCAGACATTGGGGTTTAAGTCAGAAATTACTCACGGCACCCTCTCTTCTTCCTTTCCATCAGCTCTGTGACAGAGAGTCTTACCCCATCTGGGGAGGTAGAGCAGAACTATTTCTTTCTGTCCCACATATTTGGTGGGTATCTTCCTATTTCAGAAAACATCAAGTCATTGAAGATTTCTAACTAATTAACATAAGAAAACATGTTATTTAATCAATATATTTTTCAGTGTACGTGTTTGGCAGGAATTGAAAATCGTCACTTTTGAGTGTGTGTGTGCGTATGTGTGTCTGCACAGGTCTGTGTGTATGCACAGGGATTCCTTTTTCAGAAAACACAATTGTTGGACATCAATAGGAATGTATCTGGCACCTCTGGTAGAAAGACTCAGAAGAAAATCAGTATTTGAGGGAGTTTTGCAAGATATCCAACTCTGACTGCTTTGCGGTTAACTTTCCATTCCAAAATTGCTAATGGTGAGCTGTCCAGACCATGTCTCTGACCAAAGAATTTTGGAATCGTGAGAAAACAATGAGTTAGCCGTTAGGAAAGATTAACCTCCTAATCTTAATCCTTCCAACTATCGCTTTACATAAAAAGGCATTCATGTTTAAACCACTGCTAAAGACTCTTGGATAAATTTCTCTCTATCCTAATTCCAGTGAAACTGTCACTGCTACTTCAAATATATAGTGATTTTATGTGACTTGGCTACAGTTATTATTGTAATAGTATTAGAATTGCCACCTTATATTGGTGTCCTGTTAATACTGCCACACATCATATTTACACAGAGAAAACTTACAGACAGGGCAGACTGCGGAGAAATAAAGTATTTTTGTACTGTTTACATAGGCAATAGAGATTCAAAGTAATAAGTTAATTTAAATACAGAAGCATAAAGAGTTTGAGATCGAATGTGAAGCAAACCCAGTTCTACTAAAGCCCCCTTCAGCCCTCCCTGTTGCTTTCCAAAGCACTTTAGTGTTTAATTCATTGTGGAAAGGGCAGTCTGCCCCTTCTGATTTTGCCAGTGTACCCACAGCCAGAACAAAATGTAACAATTCAGAATAACTGAATAATTAATTTCCCAGAATAAGTCTGCTGGCAATCCCTTGTATCAATAACTTTTTAGGCATAGAAGCACAACGGTGCTTAGTGCCTGTCACTTACTCAGGCATTTTAATCCCTGCTGATGTCCTAAACAGGACCTCGACTTCTCAATATGTTTGTAGTTCTCAGGCTTCAGGTTTTCAAAATAATTTCTCAAATGTTAGAAGGATAGCCCTGTTTTGTTCAGTAGCCTACCTGGCAAACACTCATCCAATCTCGCATCAGCACAGAATTATCTAGTCAGTAACATAAAGTTGCCAGTTACAATCTCCCTTCTTTAACATCTTCTATCCATACAGCTGCATTAAAAATATATACTTTTTAACTCTTTTAAGCATTCAAGGACAGGCTAGATGGGTCTAGATAGAAGTGTCGTGCCTATAGCAGGGGGGCTTTTAACTGGTTCATCTTAAAGGTCCCTTCCAACCAAAACCATTTGATGATGCTATGAACCAATGATTATGCAAACTGTGGAGACAGCAGCTAAATCCTCATGCAGTTAAGAATGATGACAGCAGCATTGTGGTTTGGTGGCTCCAGATTTGGTGGCAAGACAGGAGACAGCTGTGTTAGCATAGCAGCTGCCTATATCCATCCTACCAATTGTTTTGGATAGGTCCTGTTGATCCACATGCCCACTGACCATCTGACTGCAGCTTTCAGTTAAGTACATTTTGAAGAGGAATAAAATGGGAAAAAAAATGTCCATCTCACCCAGCTTTGTCTTCTGGGCTGTTGTCAGTAGCATGGGGGTTTGGATGGAGATCTCAGTGCTCAACCCATCAAAAAGGAATGTTAACACTGACTGCATTGAAACCACCACAGAGATGCAGACCTGACTGATGAGACAGAGGGTACAGGGAATTTATGCCATAACTCACCAGCTTAGCAAAGGTAACTTTTTAGCATGAAGGCTGAATAGCTGTAATTGGTATGGTCACAAGCTTGCCCCTGGCACTCTTTGCTGTGAGTTTTCAGACAGCAGAATGGTCACCACTGTCCTTGACAAGAAAAACAAGCTATGACAGATGGAATAACTGCTTGCAAGCATTACAGACAGAGGTGAAGGCAGATGTTTTTTTGCCATTTTAGAGCCTCCCTATCATTGTACTGCACCAAACTAAGTCCCGTGTAAAGAAAGAAAAAGAAGGATCATCTTGCTCTTAAAGGCTGCTGTACTACCAGGAGAGCAATGTGGTTAAAATCACTTTGATCCACTCTTTTCGCAATCTCCTCAAAGAACCAGATGGCTTTTTTTCACACTCGGTGGTGGTGACAGATGCCATGTCATGTCACTGAGAGTGACATGGGGTCCTTCTGTCTGTCCTGAGTCCTTTTAATCACATGATGTGTCTGGTGCCTCCTCTGCACTGCACAGAGGAACAAAGCACAGAACTACCTTTCAGGTATTTCGAAGGAGGCCATAACATCTGCATGCTTTCATTGTCAAATACAAGATCTGCAGTTTTGATGGTGATCTTAATTCTTGAGTTCCAAGACAAAGTACTAATGAAGGCAAATATTAGACAGGTACACATACAGCAAGAGGGAACTGGGGAAACAAAGTTTAGGACATTCTTTTTAGAATGTGCACTCATAGGATCATAGATTATTCCAAGTCGGAAGGGACCCACAAGGATCATCTGGCTCTGTTTCCTGATCCAACTCCTCTGATTCCTCACTCCCACTCACTGTAGGTGTACCTGCATTGGGCTGTTGTGCTCATTGCATAGGATCTCTAGCTGCAGAAATATTCGTTGTGACAGCAGGATGGAGGATGTGTCAGGAGGAACAGGAGATAAATGGCATGGAAGCCACACTAATTTTTGTTGATGATATCACTGGAGAGCTAATGCTCAGACATTGCTGAATGAAACAAATCAAAGGTGGCAGCTTCTCTAGGCTATATATGCTACCATGTCAATAAAAATTATCCAATGGGAGTTTATTTTGGCACATCACTTGATGCATTTAAAGGAATTGGAAAAATTCTTTAATATCTTGACTGCTTTGTTGCCTTTCTTATTATATTTGGGTGCAGGAAGCAGCAGTGCCTAACCAAATTGTTTCTAAGATCATCTATCACAAAAAGATGAAGAAAAATGGGAAAAAAGTTATTTAAATTTTCTGGAACTATTCCCACCATCTGTGTTCCAAATACACCTGCAAGTCCCTTGTAGTGCAACATTTAGGTTTCCTGGAGAATTTCTGCACCCGCCAAAATAGCAAAGTTGTGCTAAGCAGCATGAGGAGAACATGACTGTAGCAAAAATGCTGTCACAGCCTGCAACAGTGACTGAACACCTGGTGGGAAGGCAGGGCCAGCCCAGGGGATCTCAGGTGCATGCAATGAACCTGAGTGACTGTAAGGGGTGGAGCCAGGATCCAGCCCTTCCCAGACCTATTTTAAGAGTTAGTAGTGGAGATGAGATTATCTTGTTGGAGACTCCTGCCTACCAGAGATCTTCCATTGGTAAGTAGTTTTTCTTCCTTTGTTTCTATAGCTACTGCATTTGGGCTTGTTCTCATTTGCTGCAGCCTGGGATTGTGCCACCCTACTCCTACTGCTGTACTTTCCATTGCATTATAATCCTATAGCGATTATGCCAAAAACAGGAATGCTGTCTGCCACAAAAATGAACTAGATCTAGTCTTAGTTCAGAGTTATAAAACCAGACTTACACTCATAGCTGGTAAACATTCTGGATTTCATACATATAGATATGAAGATGCATGATGTGCAGAGTTTAAATATACATATGCTACCTATGTTCATGAACTGGAATGTGCTGGCAGTAGTGAGGTGGAAGTATTGTCATGTACTGCAAGACAGATGACCTCATGTCTGTAAGTGCTACACAGACATGCTTCAAAGTCCAGTGCTGGTGAGGCTGATGCTAATATCTGGTGTTGGGCATAAATGGTTTTCTTGAAAGCATTGAGGCTCCTTATCTACCCAAAGCCAACTCTAAAAGCCTGGAGCGTTAGTTAACAGAGATAACAGTACTTAAAATTTGTTTGTAGTCCAATAGTGGGTTTAATTTTATGACTGTAAATGAATTACACAGCCAGAAGAGATTAATCAGTTGTCTGGTCAGTCCTCTGGACATAACCTGGACTACCAATTCCTTCCAGCCATTCCTGCTGGAATACAGCAAATACAACAACAATAGACAAGGAAGTGTCAGCTATCAAACAGGCTGAAAGCACTTTCCATTTTTAAGTAAAGGATTTCCTTATGATTTCCCATGCCAAATAATAAATTGTCAGTTAAGCAGTGTATGCTATAATATGGGCTACTGCGATGATATTAAAGCTAGATGACATCTTTACCACCTCTTGTCATAGCCAGTTCCGAACTACCTCCACTAGTTGCAAGGCCAGGATTAACCTTTCCCTGGGCTTCTACTCCAAGTGGAAAATATGGAAGAGGAAAAAGGAATTCTGCATTTCATGTTCCCACCCAGCTACTGCCAGGATAGGCAGCCCTTCAGAGGGCAGAGCTATGGCACAGCCATGACCTTTTCCATTTCACTGATAGCAAAGAATATGAACTTGTTCACTGCTTCATAAATACAATAAGTGTCACTTTTTATGGGGTCTTTCTTCCTTTCTGTGTGTTTTTTTTTTTTTTTTTTTTTTTTTCCCCCCCCCTTCCAACAGCTAGAAAAGACTAGTGATGAGGGGGAAAAGGAGGGCTGCAGGGGAACCCTGTTCCCTTGGGAAAGCTGTCGTACATATGTACAGGAAATTGAATGCAGAAATTATTGCATGTGAGGCTGCTAAAGAAGTGACAGGGTTATAAAACAGATCTTTCAACCGCCACCCATTATGGATATTCCAGTTGTGAAGGGTCACATTTTAATACAAATCTGCTGTCCCAAATTACATTTGTCTTTTTCCATAAACTAGAAGTCAGCAAAGATTTACAAGAAGGTAATTTTCCTCCTTGTTATTTTAACTCATTTATCTCCTCTATGAATTTCAAATAGAGAAGAAGAAAAACCCACTGGTTTTGTAGAATTTATTAGGTTGCACGTTATAATGGCTTCTGTTCTTGAGCTGCTGAAATGTCCGTGAAAACTGTGAGGGTCTCTTTAAACATACTCTAGACTTCATAAAATGGATAATGTGGTGCTGCAGAAATAGAACACAAAATCTTATTATGCTTGATGTGACTAATTTATTACCTAAATTCCACACTCCTGGTCTGATATTGCACCATTTGCCACCTGAGATTATGGTGCGTGCTGAAAGTGAGGCGGCTTATTTCTAAATAATCATGATAATGAAACAGTTTGGTATGCAGGTCTTTAATTACTGCTTGGTATTTTGGTTATGCTTTCTCTTTCTCTGCTCTTCTTCCTGTTTTCAAGGCAACAGATGAAAAGATGTCTCAAGGCCATTCACAGAATTAGATTTGAGATTACAGTGTAAGTAGGTAGACGAAGTACCAGTTAATTCGATTAGTTTTGAAAATAGGTGAAGGGAAAACAAACTCTCAGCCCTATCAATGAAATCATATTTCAGAAGCATGCTGTTCTGTGCTATTATTTTTCCCCACATTCATCTGACTTTTGCTATCGGCAAATCAAAATCTGATCTTCCAATCTTAACACCAATTCTGATCTAAATCCCTTTTTTCACTTGAAGCCAGACACAAAACATATTTTTAAACACTGCTGCTCAGTTTATACCCTGGCAATCACTGTTTCATCTGGCTGTTCCAGTTCTATTCATTATTCCTTCAGAGTCTGTAAATATCCAAAGCAAATCCCCCGAGTTTTGCTTTTAAGTCAGCAAATTCAATTTCGGTGGCTTTATGCAAACTTTGAAGCTCTGCTGGAACCAGTTGCTAGGAACTGCAGCTCATACTTTACAGAAGCTTAGTCTTGATTTTTGCAAAGTGCTTTTGTGTAATCAGTCAATTAGAGCTGTGACCAGTGATCCATATCAGCAATTGATAGCGAAGTGCAGGATTGGTACGCTTGGAATCCAGGTTTCAGTCTTTCTGGTTAGGTAGCACCACTCACACAAAAGTTATGGTGATTTCTTGAATTTCTTGACTAAAAGCATTTGTATACAACTCTGCATTAACTAGAAAGAGTTGGGAAAGGATTTGTTTTAACACTTTTACCTCCATTTGCTCTATTAGAAATCGCTCCCTGCTGATTTTTTTTTTTTTTTTTTTTTTTTTTTTTTGGTAACATCATATGGAAATGGAAATAAATGCAGTGATACAATTACAGTCAGTTAACAAGCAAATCATGCTTGAAATGCATTTGTTTGTAATCTACAATGGGGTAGACAAATTGTTTTTATCTCTTTTTGCACAAGCGTAACTTTAAAATGAGTATTAAGCCTCAGTAAATTTTGAGTTAGCACTTATTTAAAAGCTGCAAATCTAGCAAGACACAATAATAGCTGAAATTCTATGAGAAAGGATAATGGGGGAAAAAACCCTCAGATTAGCATTATTTTATATTTTCCCCTTTCCGTGACCTCTCCGGATTGTATTTGCTGAGATCTTTATTGATATAAAATGCTTGCACAATTACTGGCAATACATGTTAGATGCAAATACATTCTTCAGTGCTTACAATGCCAATAGAAGGTTTATTTGATAGTGAGAGCTATTCACTTTAAATAATTATGTGAGCTGAAAGTTACTAATGCATCTCTAAGTACAGCTTTGAGTATCTGTGAGTTTAATAGTGCTGTTTACTACAGCCCGGATGGCAGAGAGCATGCTATGGGGAGCCATGCACATGGGTGAAGTGGCTTCCACCTTGGAGGAGCCTCTGAATGTTTGTGGGTGAGCATAGAGGAGAAAGTAGTGCAATGACCAAAACTGCTTTGTGAGCTTAAGTCGTGTTGGAGAAGGAGAATTCCTGGGTTGCTGCTGTGAGGACTGCTTCTGCCCTTTTGTTTGGCTCTGCCCCTCTGATAACAAGTGTCACACCTCCACTGCCTAACCACCAGAGCTGGTTTGTGTGTAGGTGCCCTGGGGCACTTTGGGTACCTTGATGCCAAAGTATTTAGGCATCTGAACCCAAAGTGAAACTGGAAATTCAAATTAATTCCCTGGGCTCCCTGCGTGGGAAGAATGGCCTTTAAAACATAGACAAACCAATGTGATATACTTTATCTGGATAGGAAGCTCATCCCCTTTGTAGACTGTGGTCACCAGATACAGGAGTCAATGGAATGGGGCTTGCACTGTTTCTTCAAGGATTGATGAGTGAGAGACTCAGTCACTATGGGGGAAGAGTGCAGGAGTTCTATTGCTATCTCTCTTCCAGCAGTGTAACAGAAACAAACCTGCCAGTGAGAACTAGAAGTCATTTAGTTGTAGGCTCATAGAATCCTGAAATCATAGAGTAGTTTGCATTAGAGGGGACCTTAGACATCATCTAGATCCAATGTCTGTGCTGTGGTTGCCAACCAGAAGATCAGGCTGCCCAAGTCCTCTCCAGAAGTACTTCACTCATAGTCTTATTTTGATGTTGTTTGCTCACCTGTCCTCAAGGAACTGGCTTGTCTTTGCAAGGAAGGACACAGGCATGCTAAACCCCTTCTCCTAAGCACACATCCATCATCTCCTGCTTTTCTAGTGCTTCTGAAGAGAGATTTGAACCTGTGACAGTTTTGAGCAAGGGACTTGACCAACTGGGGGCTTAAACAGAAAAATGGCACCCTCCTGTGGCAACGTTTTAAAACAAACAAACATGATTTTAATAAATGCAGTGTCTAATTCAGTCAGTACGTGTGACCCACGTGCACGTCACTAAGTGTTTGATAAGGGATCATGGTGCCCTTCTGCTTAAGCCAAAAATTGCCTCTCAAGCTGAATTGGTGGAGTGTGGCCTAGCTGTGGGCAAAGACCCTCCAAGGTCAGGCAGAGAAGCCTGCAGCGAGTTGTGAGGCGGCAGCTTGGCTGCATGGAGCCACCCTGCATCCCAAAGCCCATGTCCAGCCAGCTTCAAGAGCCTACATACTTTTTTTGGACTTGGCTCTTTGTCAAAACCATAGGGTACAGCGCCTGCATGGACTTCAAAGGAAGGGCACCAAATGTGATTTGGCCCGGGCCATTTATTGCTAGCATCTTTGTTAGATACTGCTGCCAAGGGTTAAAATGTTTACATGCCCCCTGATTTTAAATGGACTGGGTTGCATGTCAGATGCCAACGGGAGAGACAGCTGGAGTATCTAAACCAAGAGCTTTGATCTTAGTATCTGTAAAAAAGAGGTCATTTGGTCTCCCAGGAAGCAGAGACATTTAGAAGGTCCCTGTACAACTCATGCAAGTATTTTATTAACGACAATTTTTATTCAAATGTAGGTAGGTTCTATTGCTACTTACTAAATGCATATATGCATGTATATGTATGATTATGTGTCTGTAAATATACATGTATATATACACTTGTAGATGCACTAAGTTGTGTGCTTTTGTATGTGTGCATTCTAACATCCCATGTTTCTATATGTACTAATCTGTTTATTTCATTTGCAAAGACATGACCATGCTTCAAGCGTGATGTTTATCTCTCTGTGCTTTTCACAATAACCTGAAGCACTCTCTGCTGAGCGAATGCAAATCTTTGTGTAACAGTGTAATTGCAGTAAGCCTGTACAGCATTCTCAGGAAGATGCAAGGATGAAAACACAGACTTCATTGTCCTGTAATCATGTCTGACATTGATTCAGAAGAGAGGAATCCTAAAATATGATATTGCACAGGGGATATATTTCTATTCTTTTAGTAGAAGACTTTGTGGTTAGTTCACAATGCAATTAAAATAGCCACCAGATGTTTATGACTTCAGGCAGCAGTTAGCATTAGTGTCCCTGATCGCTGTCCTTTGCTCCTTTGTCAATACAAACAAGTTTTTTTTTTGTGCTGGAGAAAAAAAATCTTAATTTTTAAGCATACAGGGGGGATGGTCTGTATTTCTATTTGCCAGTGCTCATGTTGCTCTATGACAGCCTTGTAAGCAACGATAATCTTAAAGTTAAAATAACATCAGTCTCCAGGATGAAATAAGCATTTTACTTAAATGTGAGACAAAGCCTACAGTATCATCATTAAACTGATCTGTGAGAAATAGTATTAAAAAATAATGCTGGTTTTCCAGAGTGCTATAAATTTGGAAATATGCTTTTTTTTTTTTTTGCCCCCTGTTGAATAATAGAATTATTAATATGCAATTTATTTTTAAAGACATGTTTAAAGAAAGCCTGCTGTGCTCTGACTTCAGTAATTTTCCTTAGTGCCCATTATTCTTATTTGTTTCAGGGCTATTAATTTTGAAGCCACATTATATTCAAATTATCGTTGATTACTAGGCTCGATAAGTGATCATAGTTTGCATTTCATTACCCAAAAGGCAGCTAATGAAGTTAGCTGTGCACTAACATTTGGAGAAGGAAATTATTTGAGCTCTGCAAAGCAGATGAAAAAGGAAAGAAAAAAAAACAAAATAAAACGAGCTGCAAGAAGTTATGAGAGCAGCAGGAGAGATCGAGGGGGGGGAGAATATCACCAATGGACGTCCTAATTGTATAATTTCAGCCTCCTGGAGATGTCTGAGATGCTGGATTGATAAAATAATGGAGAACTTAAGTGAAAGGTTCTGAACCATCTCAGACAATGTGGGAATACGTGAGAGAATATTACATGCCTGAGCTCAGTGTTAAATAGTGAAGTGACAGCGCAACCTTCAGAAACGCAGTAGTGGTGTTTAAAACAAGTCACACTGAACAAAGACATGAAGAGGTAACACGAGGCTTGGTGTGACTTGTGTGTGCTGATGAGGGCTGTGGGGAGCTGTGTTAATGTGCAGAAAGCGGCAGTTTCTTACCTAAGCTGGCTACTGGCACGGATTGCAGCTAAGAGGGAGTAGTGCAGATATTCAGGGAGAAATAAGCAGAAGGATGTGAATTTTCCGTGCTGTGCTGAACCCTGAGGACTCGGTGAGAAGATGTTCAGCGTCTCCTGCACCAGAGCTCCTTAAGGCACACAGAATACAAAGGTAACCCTGAAACAGCATTTTGTGTCCTGTTTTGCAGCCTTTCATAGAAGTGCCATCATCCAGCACTGTGGGGCTGTCCCACATATATCCCAAACTTCCTTCTCCAGGTGTTGGTCAAATTCAGGAAGCTGTACATTTCAGTTCAGATGAACAGGCACTTTTCCCTGCTGCACAGCTGCTGCTTTCTGTGCTCTCCCCTTGTGCTGCTCCTGTTGCATCTGCTCAAGCCGAGAGCTGCAGATCTGGGCGCTCATCAGCTCCAGCTGACAGGCGCTCAGATACTGCTCAAATCAAAACCTCACACTCCACTCAAAGCCCCATGTTTCATTAGCTCCTCAGTGCTGCTATTATGAAAGTTGTTCAGGTTGAGGGAGGGTGAAGGAAGGAGTTGGGATTTTTGAATTTTAACTCAAGAGTGCAGTGTTTTGGGATGCATGAGCCATGCTGGTTTACTGGTAGTTGTTCCTTCAGAACATTTGCATTTCATCCCCTGTAATGAGGGCAAGTGGATTGCAATGGGTCAGCTAGTTAATGCAAGTCACCCCACATCCAGGAAACTGTATTTTTGTAGAATACCAGTCAGTCACATTTACTCAGATCAGGGCACAATGCCAAAACCAAGACCAAGTCGTGCCTGCGTCCTCATGCTGGTCTGAATTAATGGAAGGGCTCATTTTGCTGTGTATCAAATCCAAGCAATTGCATTTGAACTCTGAATGAGAAGTGATACTCTGAAGTATGTGCATCTCCAACAGTACTATTTCCCCCCAAGAAACAGTATTTTTTTTTTTTTAGCCATCCTTTTCTGGATTATATATATGTATTTGTACTGGTGTGCAGGATTGCTATGCAGATATATAACCACATAGTTCTCTGCTTCAAAATAATTTCCATCCCAAAGAGTAAACCTCTTTTTCTCAGCTGCCTCTTTTCTCACCCCTTACTGAAGAGGAGAGCACGTCATCTTCGCACTGTTTTGTTTTTAAGCTGTGGTAGATATTACCTGAAGTCTAAAATCAGTGTCAGTCGTTTTTTTGCAGCATGTTCCTCAGTCTGTGCTGAGGAATTCTCCCATGATTGTTGCTGTACCTTTTTCCTTGCATAATCAGCCAGTGAAGCTCTCGTTCTTGCACAGTTAGGAAGAGGTACAATAGTTCCCTTGTTGTATTTCTTGATTCCTTTCCAGCAGGAATTACTTTTCAACATAAGCAAGAGCTGCACAGGAGAATTATGAGCCTTGATTAAATATCAGTATTTCCTTCTGTCATTTTTCAGTGTGTTATCTTACTTGTGCCTCAAGAAGTTCCTTATTGTTTTATTATGAGAAGTTAAATAGTAACACCTGATCTCACGGCCCAGTGTTGTTCACTACTCGGTGTTTTTATCATGTCCTTCCTCCTCTCTGACCCCTTTTGGCTTCTACTCCTCAGCTCACTTTGTATGCTGGATCTGCGTCTTGCAGACGCTTACCCACTCTGATATTCCCTCTGGGTCAATGGGGGTATTCAGATGTGCAAAGTTACTCAACTATTTGAGGGGAGCAGGGCATGAAGCAGAGCGTGCGCCAACCAGGCAGGCTCCAGAAAAGCTTTTCTGAACCACAGTGAGTTGTTTAATGTGTTAAAATCCACAAAATGCAAAACGGATGGGAAGCTGTGTTGGCTACAAAAGATAAGAACGCTTCGATAACTTCTGACTCTCCCTTTGATGTTCTCTATGCAAAGCTGCACTGGTAACAGGGTCACCTAATGCAAAATAATAAATAAGCAGGGAGGCAGCGTGCAATTAGTCACCATTCAGAAAGTGTTTGAATAAACCACGGTTTTGCCCTGCTGGAGCTGTTGAAAATTGTTTGTATAACAGCCTCCCTGTTGCTCAGAAACAGCACATGAGACCACTGAGCATCTGCAGAAACTCAGATCTGGTTTGTTTGACTTGGACATGCAGTAAAACAGACTTTAAATGTTACTTCAGCTTTGAGTCAGTGATTACCCTCGTAGTTTTACAGTCCGTGCCTGGAAATGGGATGTTAATTGTTGTTAATGATTCTGTCCACCTAGGTAAGGTCTGAAGGGCAAAACTCGCAATGTAATTGCTCTGTCTTGCCTTCAGCAACCCCTTCCAACCCTGTTGTTTCTTGCATTTGTGAGCAACACCACTAAATCTGCCAATTCAGATCTCGGAGTTTTCTTCTCCATCTAGGACAGCAGTCAATTTCTATCCCTCTCTCAGCTGTGCTTTAATGTGATTTTTTTGTTTGGTGTTTTTTTTTTTTTTTGAGCATTACTGAGATTCAGTTCTTGCAGATATCTTTGGCATAGGGAAAGGTTACTGATGATTACAGGCTTTGGGGAAAGTTTACACACTGAGCTGGAGATCTCCATTCCTAAAGCAAGTTAAACTATAGTCTAGGTGAGAGTGTTGGTGCACCAAGCTGCTTTATCCTGGTGGCATTTTTTGTGCACAATTTTTTTGTTCCATTTTTTTTTTTCTCAGATTAAATTTTCATCACAGCTTAGGACCAGTTGTTACCATTTTTGTTTGCAATCCATTCACTATGCTCTCCTGCAGACTGAGATTTCATGGGAGCTCCCTCTGGAAATCATGAGTACATACATAAAAAGAGTTATATTCCTAGTTGAGGTAGAGGCAAGAAAAAGTCTTATCTATTTGAAACATGGCAGAGTTGGATTTTACTTTTTTGAGTGTTTTCTGCCTGAAGTCCATGGAGGTATTCAAGGCTGGGTTGGATTTGGTACTTGGTATTTTGATTTAGTGGTCGGCAACCCTGCCTGTGGCGGAGAGTTGGAACTAGATGATCATTGAGGCCCCTTCCCGTGCAACCATTCTATTATTCTGTGGTCATCTGATGTTATTCATATGGAAGAAAACAATATTGGATTGAGAATTGAGATTTTGGTGCCATAGTTTATAATCCCATTAATCTGCATCTAGCTCTCCGAGCTTCTCCAAAGCACGTCACTCCCCAGACCACTCAAAGTGTCTGTTAAGAGTTATATTACACCACAAGGTCCTTGAACTCATTCTTTACAAGTAGGGCAAAATAATGGATGAGAATTTCAGCAAGAATTAATTGTTACTTGGTCTTGGCCACTTTGGGTCCAGAGACAAGAACTCCTGGAAAGTTCCCCATGAGCAACTGCTCAGCTTGTGGGGTTTGGCTTTTGAAACCAAAGATGTCATAATGCCACAAAAGCAGGTAGCAGTGGTATTTCCAAACTCACATCTTCAAGAAACTGAAGTTTGTCTGATGGAAAACCAGGTGTGAACATGCTGGGGCTCATGGAAATTCATGCTCTCAGGTCCAACATCTTCATCTTACTGGTGGAACAATTATTTCAGCTTAATCTTCCTCCAAGGTCAGAGACTGACTTGGAGGTCAGAGACTGCGGTGACTTTCTTGTGACCCTCTATGTCACTTTCATTGTGTTGCTGTCCCTTGCATCTTCTCACATTTTTGAATGAGATCCATCTCCTTTATCTGCAGCCTTTTCTACCAAGTCTGAGCTAGTTTGCAGCTGTATTAGATGCTAGGATCTTTTCCTAAGCAAAGGGAAACTTGCAGCTTGCATTGCATTTTAGATGGGATGGGGACCTGCCATTCATATTTATTACATTCAAAGAGCTAGAATTTAAGGGGAAAAAAAAACTCAACATACTCCCATAAAAAAATAAATACATGAATAAGCTAAAAAAATTAAAATAAAATCCAAACCCTCATAGTTAAGAGAAACAAGATCACATTGCATGTCGTTAATACTTCTAGTGAAACCACCTCTGCTTTATCTTTATGCAGGTAACCTTGCTGCCCTGAACTTGGCCCCTCAGTACCCAGAAATAGTGACCTCAGACAAATATAGGCTGACTGTGAATTGGCCTTTTTATGTTCATACAACAACTTGGCAAAAAAAAAAAAGGTTGAAAGTCACCTTTATCTGATGTCATTCTTGCTATAAAAGGACAGGTTCTGTACAGTGCCCACCCCGTGCCTTAAAGCTTGTAAAATGCTTTCTCAGTGCTGCGCTACCATAGGGTTCAAAGCATAATTCAACTGAAGTGGGACGTAAGTGGGATGTGTGCTTGGATTATATGACACACTAAAATTAAAATTATCACCGGAGATCATTTGCTTTTTAAATTGCAATTCAAATATCTGAACACATTTTTGCAAATTCTGATGGTGACAATTTTTTTGTTATAGACTTGAGAAAGAAAGAAAAGCTTTGAGTTTGGGTGACAACAATTGTTCTCCTGCAGGGGGAAAAAAGCCACAAGAACTGTTCCAAAACTAAATTATGGGGAGATTTTATTCCAAGAATCATTAGGAATCTGTTCTTCCTCTATTAATCTGGACCCAAAATGTAAAAGTGACCATAAAAATTCAGTATTTGATTTTAAAGCTCTTCTGTTGTTCCAGAAAAGTTTTATGGAACAGACTGAAACTCTTTTCATCTTGGTTTCACTTCTTCATTATGCAGTTAAAGTGTCTCACTTTTGAAATGGGCATTTTAAAGGCATGCTGAGGATCCAATTATTTATGTTGATTTTCATATTTCCTTAGATATGAAATAACAGAATATAAAAAGGCAATATTTGGAATGGGTAGTGATTTTTTTAAAAAAAAAAAAAAAACCTACCTTGGCTGGAACTTTTTTTTATGTGCTGAATTACTGAATGTAGTAATTGATTTGTGCCTCACTCATGTGTTAACATTTTCCTTTGAAAGAAAAAATAATAATAATTTCAGGACCCACATGGAATATGAGTTTAGAGACATCAGTTACAGAATTACAGGTACAATCAGTCTTTTATATTTGATATTTTTATGTTTATATCACTTGTAATGAAGAAGAAAAATCAAGACATACAAAAAAATTAGTGTTAATTGCCAGAGAAGTTGCATTGTAAACTGAACAATACAGTCCTACCTGTAATATATTGAATATTATTTGTAGTGCATGCTATAATAAGAAATATAGTTATCTAATACTTATGAATTGTGTGAAAATTATTATTTTATATATCAATAGTTATTTTCAATAATGCTTTATTGAAATGCAATTCTATCTACGATAATAGAATATAACAAGATAATTATATTACATGTTGGTTTAAAAAAAAATACATACTGTTCATATGATTAATGTTCTTTTCCATACTGAAGAGTAGGCTAGATTTATTTAATGGTTTATGCTTATGGTTTATGCTTAATATATGGTTTTTATGTCTAGATCATATTGTATTCATTTACTTAGGATTTTGGAATTTAAGGCAGGAAGTTTTCTCTGTTTTGAAACATCATTTTTATCTTTACAGAATATGCAGTGCTCTACCTGGGCTGGCATAGTCTGATTGTACACTGTATAAACGCTTCTGGGGATTTCTCTATAAAGAAAATATATTCTACACAGCTACAGCCTTTTTCGGAAGATATTTTTCTGTTTATTTTGAATTTTTTTTCATATTCACTGTTAAAATCAATGGAAATACACATTTTTCTATTCTATGCTGACATAAACAAAGGAAGTGTTAAAAGAAGACATAACAAATTAGGAAAGGTTAATTTAAAAATCAATGGCATAGTCTGATGTCTGTTCTCTTTCACACTGTCTATGTGACTTCTGTAAACAGCAAAAAGATGTTGTTAGGATTGTTACTGAAGCTGACATTTGGACAAATGAAAACAATTACATACAGAGATTTTTACTTTCATTTTTTTCTCTATGTTGTATCTTTACAGATTTTGATGCAGAATTTAACCAGCAAACTCAGTAATACGACTTTTCCCTTTTTGAAAAAGAAAATCCATTCTTCATACTGAATTGTCTAAGATTCAGAAGATGCCTTCTGTTCTTCTTTTTTAAGGGGTTTCATAAATATAATCTGTTAACAAAATTTTTTTTTATCCATTAACAAGAATTGCCAGATCATTTGGCTCCTCTTCGGTGAGCTCAAATATCAGTGATCACCTTAAAGGGGGGGGAAAAAAAAAAACCCTAGACTTTGAGATTTTCACTAGAAAAAAGCACCAAAGCTTTTGATTAAATAATGGCTTTGGGTTTATTGAGGAAAAGAAATAATGGCTTTGCCCTTCCTCTTTGACATGAGTTGCAGTCATGGCAGCATTCAAATTTTCTGTTTTATTTCCTTTCCCAGTGCTCTGGACCACTCTGTCTGGATTTTGTCTGATGTCATTTTAAGCTTGACCAGTAGAAGGTAAAGATCAATGTAAATAAATTCAAGGGCAAAAGTATGGGGTAGTGACATGTCTGCAAAACAAAAAATAAGGCTCTACAACAGCTGTGTGGTATCAGTTTTGCTTGATGCTGCAAAGACCTGGGGCATTACGCAAGCTGACAAGAAAAGATTTGATGCATTTGATAGCAGGTGTTTAGGAGGGATCAGTAATGTCAAATGGCTTCACTATGTTGGGAACATCAAGTTTCAGGAGAGAACAAGAAAGGAGAAGATTATGGACTTCCTAACAAGGAAGTGGCTTCGAAGGTCTGACCACCCAGCGAGCATGGAGTAGGGCTGGGTGGTAGGAGATGGTCTTGGGGGCTGGTTTTGCTCTCCAAGCTTCCCTGCCCATCCTGACTCAACAAAATATTAGTGAAGACAAGCAAATCTCATCTAGATTTTGACTTTTAAACCTATTTGCTAAGCATGGCGAAGTTTTGGGCAAGGGATGTTGTTTTAGTTCTCCAGCATGGAGGATGTAGTGATTACTCACAAACCTGGTGGGGAAAGAATTGAATGAGAACGTGAAAATGAAAGACAACTTCTTCTAAGACACTGCTCATCAGCAGGAGTATTCGTGGGAATCAAGGATTTCCAAACCAGACCTCTAGGGTTTTGTAGCACAGACCATGCAGGCAAAACAGGGTTTTACAGACTGTCAAGCCAAAATCTACATCAATAGGCTACACTGACCTCAATGAACCTTG
The DNA here is from genome assembly GCF_023343835.1 of Lagopus muta. Lineage (NCBI taxonomy): Eukaryota > Metazoa > Chordata > Aves > Galliformes > Phasianidae > Lagopus > Lagopus muta. The sequence continues at coordinate 65,182,693 of NC_064436.1, read as the reverse complement.
CACAGATGTGAATCAGTGTAGAAGTCACCTGTTCTTCACATTTTCTTTCAGAAACAGCCTTTGTGCATGTAGCTGGGGAGCATCTCTTGAAAACTGTAGCTCAAGAATGATAACTTAAAACAGATGGGAGCAAGAAATAATAAAGCCAGACCATATGGGTAAAATGGGCCTGTTTGAAGCAAGTGCAGCCAAATATATTATGCTGTAGTAATGTGTGAAAGAAGTTGTACTAATATATGGGCTATCTGTAAGTTGGATTTTTTTCACAGCTGAATCAAGAAAAGTGTCCTCTATATGAATGGTAATAAGAGCCATATTTCAAAAAGATCCATGTTAAGTTATTACATCAAGCAATGTCAGAAGTAGCTCATCATCCAAAGTAGCATTTTACCTTTGTTATTTACAAAACTCTTTTATCTTCCAAATGTTCTTGAATAAGAACTAGTCTACAATTTATTAATATTCTTTTTTGTATAAAGACTCTTTGGGCTGCAGCAAAGTAGACAGTAACTATAACCAGACACTTAAGACATATACTCAAATTTGTCAGCAATAGACCTGTATCACTATTTCTTGGATTGTTGTATTTTCCCTTTTCCATGAAAAATTTAGGATAGCCTTCCAAAAACAGGTGAGTCTAAAGTGTAGTAGTTCAAGTGGTTAAAATGTTATTTCTCTGTGATATTGCATGGTGTACTTTTAAAAGCATAGGAGCACTAATCCAGGAGTCCACAAAGAGAATTTGCTCTAAAATTCATTTAAAACAAGCGATACTTAGCCCAAGCTATTTTCAGTTGAAACATTGGCTTTAGCATTCAATGAGAGCAAGTAAAAATATTTACTCAGGCAGCTAATTGGCCTATCAAACATCCAGCATTCAGACGATCTCATGACAGAGCAAACACTCATGAGTGCAAGGGGAAGGACAGACTGCCTTTAGCAGGCAGGGCTAGGGCTCTGCAGAATGAAACCTGGGTAAGGGCAGTGACATTTAGCAAATTACTATAGAAAACTGATAAGGGCATGATCCTTTTTTATGCTGAAGATCATGTATAATGCCTGTGTGCTGTGCCTAAGTACCTATTCATAAATTTAGAATGGAAGCTCGTGGTAAGATGCTGGCAGGTGCCACAGAACAAGTAATAAACCTCTGCCCCAGGCAGCAATGTTCGGGCACCGGTTTGTACCTTGTAGCCTGGTACTGCAGTGGCCAACAATTCATCCCGCATAGCTCAGAAGGTGATGTAGCATTGATGTAGGCCAGCAGGTTGAATGAAGATGCAGTTTTTGAATCATGAGATTAACTCTTAACTATGTTATATGTGCACTCAAAAACAGCATCCTGCTGGGCTCATTTCAGATGAGTGTGCAGAAGTGTAGCATGCCACTAAAAAGATAAGTGATGACTGTTTGCATGTCCTTTAGCATGTTTGTCATGTCAATTAATATGATTCTGTTTTAGTGTTAGTACGAGTAGACTCTAAGGGTGGGTAGTGCTGTGAAATTAGCCCATGCCATAGTTTTTTGGGTTTTTTTCTGACCACTTTTCTCTCCCAGATATTCTTATAAGGGCTAGAGAACTTCTGGGAGGACTTTTGCACAGACTGATAGCAGCCCTTTCTGGAGAGTGTCTCTGATTATATATAGCATTTCTCACAGAATAAGCAATACACCATTTTGTTTGGGGTTTTGTGGCATTCTAGATCATAGGATGGACACGGCACAGCAGACTAATCATAGTGTTAAGTGTTAGAGTTTCAAGTGAAGGCACAATTCTGTAGGTGAAAATATACAATCATCTTGGCCATAGTCAACTGTTTCCGAGCCCATAAACCCTTCTGTCAGGAAAGACTCACTAAAGAGTCCTTTGTTACCAGGTCAGGAGGTGCTGAGGTCTCAAATCAGTGCTTGGCCTTATGTTATTACTGCAAGATATTTTTGTGGCAAAATGGTTGCTATGTCAAAAAGACTTTTAGAGTGGAAAATGAGTCTCCATGTCTCTGAGTTCACACATGTGGCAAAAATCAGGCAGGAAAACGCTACAGTTACAATCTAACTTTCGACTAAATGCTTGTAGATTGTTGGGTGGTTGTGGTGGTGTTTTGTGTTGGTGTTTTTTTGTTGTTGTTGTTTTTGTATGTGTGTGTGTGTGTGTGTGTGTGTGTTTTGTCAAAATAACAGTTTTGCCCAAGAAAGAAATATTCCATGAGAATAGGACAACTTTAAAAGATATATGTGCTCCATTTCGATAGGAAGAGGGGGAAAAAAAACAGTTTGACAAAACCCATTCAGTTATATTCAAAAGGAGATGGCTCGGGTGATGGGCATTAACTTTTTTTTACTGGAATTTCTGTTCATTTCCTTTCAGTTCTGCCTGAGAATAGAAAAGACCAAAATGTCAGAATTTTGCATACGATAGAAATTCAAAGGTTTGACCTTGTCATAAAAACAAAGGTAGCAAATTCTAAGACCACAATGTGTAAACACTTAGAATGAATAAATTTTGGGAATTCATATCTTAACTGATTCCTAGCTGCAGGTGGAAAGCAGGAGGTGCTCAAGTCTCATTTAGATGCACATAGATTCATAGAATCATAGAATAGTGTGGGTTGGAAGGAACCATCAAGCTCCAACTCCTCTGCTGCAGGCAGGGCCACCAGCCTCCAGATCTGATAAATATCCCAGCAGATGCCACCCTTCATTCTTGCACGGTTGTCCCTGCTGCTAGCTCAGAGGCACTGTGGTGACTTACTGTTACCACCATATTTGCAGGGAGCATCTATGAGCATAAATTCCACAGAATTCATGGAAGGGGAAATGACTGAAATTGTCAGTCTTGACACAAACAGTGTGGTTGGGTTAAAAAAAAAAAAAAAAAAGCTGTCCCGTTATAGCTGGTGGCATTTCAATGGTAAAGAGAAAAGAAATGGGCATATAAGTCATCCAAACAATACCTGGCTTACCATCAAAGGCAGGTAAGGAAGGGAGAGGTTGGCAACGTTAGACACAAACTTTTGAAGGTCTGAACGGGGGAATTTACTTTGTTCCAAAGGAAAACCTGGCTGCTCATGACAGCTCCTACGAATTTCAGGAGACAGATTCACAGTTTCCCTACAATGGGGCAAATTTTGTACAAGATCAAGAGGAAAAGCATAGTTATTCCTTTACAGTGGATTTCACATTGCCAGCCTGAAGGTGCTGTGGCAATGGTCATTTGTACAGTTTGGTTATTAGCCTAGCATATTGCAGGTTGCTAAGAAAGCAGGCAGTGTGTGTGGATACCCTCCACTACTGTGTTCCTTGTGAACTGAAGCTAAATACTCCTTTTTCATTTGTCCCAGCCATTAGAGTCTGTTCTGAAGGAGTTTATGGGTTTAAGGTTCACCTTAGGTATATACCTAGTGATTTTTGGCATGAGGCTGTGTCTGCTCCCTCTGTAACGAAGGGAGTTTCACCACGTGCTTCAGGCCACATGCTAAGCTCTACTGAAAATCCCACTCTGCTAATACAACATCCTGTAGCAGATGGTATTGTTTTATATGATTTTTTTCCCTTCAGGAAGATTGGACAAGGAGATACTGAGAAGGAGGGCAAAATCATCAGTTCCCTACAGGAGCTTCAGGTTGGTGGGAGCAGACAGTGCTTGGAACCTCGGGTATGGAACCCACGGAGTGGTGGAGAGATGTGGGATGTACTAAGAGCTTGTATAACGTAGCAGGCAGACGAGGCTCAGAGGGGACAAAAGCAGCTTCCCAGGAAGCAGAGGAACCAGCTGGGATGCCCGGAAAATTCTCTGGCTATCTGCAACTAAACTTTCAACCTATTTCCAAGCCATTGACAATCTGGGATCCTTCTTGCATTTATTTTGGACTTTCTCGCATGGTATAATGCTATTTCTCCCTGAGACATTTATGTTACAAGTCTGATCGTCTTCACCTTCAAAGCAAAACTCAAGGGAACCAATATTTCCAGATCGGTCTGCACAAATAGGTACAAATTGGTATTTGTACCATTTCACCATTACGGCAGTAATGATATAGAGCAGGAACAACTAGCATAGCGAACAGCTTTGTTCCCCAAGCACATATCTCTGATCAGAAAAATCTCTAGAGACAAAACTGCAGTGTTAGTTAGAAAATTAGCTAGTCTTTTTGTTACAGCCTCAGAGCGTCCAGTATGACATCCTTTTCCACTTCCACCAGAGTGCTGCTGGTGTTCCTATTCCACAGATAGGTAATTGGATGTAGGGCTGCACTGTCTTTCTTTCACAGACAGAAACCCAAACGTTTATTCAAAAATTCGTAGAATCATTAAGGCTGGAAAAGACTTCTAGGATCATCTACCCCTAACATCAACCCATCCTCTCCGTGCCCACATCCCTCAGTGCCACATCTCTGCAGTTCTTGTACAGCTGACTCCACCACCTCCCTGGGCAACCTGTGTCAATGTCCCACCAAGAAATGGAAATTCAAATACGTAGATTTGTGTTGTGACAACACATTATCTGTGCTCTGGAGGAAGTAAGGATGCTGAGCCTGCAGAACTCGTGAATCTGCAGAAAGCTCTTCCTTAGCCTGGTGGGGTGTTTCACCACATGTGGTGGCTTGTGAAGTACAGACTCAAAATAAAGGTCATTTGTCTTGAGGATTCACAGGCCTCATAATTCAGCAAGGGGGGAGGTGTTGCTTTTAGTGAAATCCAAGGTGGCAGCATCTTTGGAACGCAGCTCCTGTTTGTACAACAGAGCTTTTACACCAACATTTGTACAGCTCAGCTTCTCCTCTTAAGCTTTTAAGACCTCAGCCTGCTTTACGGTGACTTAAAGGGCATCCGTGATTTTACTCACCAAGTGTCTTCTGCTGTGTGAAGCGAATGCTGCATGGAGTTTACAAGTGCTTGACTATGACATCTGGGTAAGGCATAGATGGCAGTGGGGGGAAGAGGTTTTATCAGACAGACCTTGGGCTTGGCACATAGCAAGTGGTATGAATAATGCAGGCAGCTAAAGGAGTGCCGTGAAAACTGTGCCTCCTCGTCATGCATTCAGATTATGCCCCTTCCCTTACACAGATAGCTATTTTAGGAAAGTTTAGGAGAGCTCAAAAATATTTAATTAATTAGGACTACTTTTTTTATATTCCTTGTAATAAAGTAAAGGGTTTTATTAGCTTTGGTCCATCACAGGCCTTCATCCTGACCAAAAATAGCCTTCTCTGTTCATAAGAACATTACAAATTAAAATTCTGACAACTTGAGAGCTAGGAATGAGCATCTTGTATCTAAAAATGTCCCTTTTCTACAGCACTAAGAGGCAAGTGCTAAATCTGGGTATGAAGCTATGGCATTTTTTACTATAAACAAGTGCTGCCAATAACTGAGCACTTTGATCTGCTGGACCACAAGCTAGAGTAGATTTGTAGGGAAATATTCCGGTGCCAAAGCACTGGGGAGTGGGAAGAGACAGGGCTTAGCTGGGAGCATGCAGACTGACAGATCAAGAAATTAATGGATGGAATGCAAATGAAGCTGGGAAGGAAAATGTGCTTTGGTCACTTGTCCTTCTGCTTGTATTGCCAAGCCTGCTGTGCAAACGAAGCTTCTTGGAGATTTATAAATAAATCAATCTGATTGTGTTTTATCTGCTAGATCTTCGAGCTCACGGGGAAAACTACCCTCACCCACCCTGCAGGAGGAGCACAATGGCACCCTCTGTTGCCCTGCATGCTGCTCCCATGTGGATGTATGAACTCCCAAAGGTATCCATTCCCCACCTCCAAATCTCATCTCTTTCCACTGAGCTTCCTTGTTTCTTTGGAGTTATCCTGTTATTTCCGTTTGTAATAAGATCCATCTTGTTCTTTCTGTACTGAGTGCAGAAACACTGAGAGGATTGCCACGCTCATTTCATGAACAGTGGCCTCCTGTCCCCATTCTGTCCTCCCTAAATGGCAGCTCCTTGCAACAGCTGTATTAACCACTGAGCTCAGCCCTGCAAAGCGGTGGTCATTTCCAGCATTAACTGGAAAGCAATTAGTCTTGATGAGATTGGATTGTCCAACTTTCATGCAATCAATTAAATTACAGCTTTTCTTTCATTTGGTTAAACAAAAACTCGATTCATTAATTAAAATACATAGTGAATCTGATTTTTCTCTGATCCTCTGTGTGTTCATAAGCAAGCAACCAGTTCCTTTTAGGAACCAAAACAAAATTCCTTCTGGAGCATGACAAGTTTTCACTCCTAATCACCTTTACTTTTATCCATGTGAACACACTTTAATTGCTCATTAATACAGAGTTAACGGGCTGACACACAACCGGCTGCTTCTTTTTGGACTTCTCTAACAATGACTTTTTTGTGTGTGTTTGGTAATGAAACCAGACATTTCTGAGAGTCAATCAACTTTTTCTGTGTTTTGCTCCCATGCCATGCTGTATAGGATTGTACAATTACCTCTCTGTGATGTTATTATTCAGGACTGATTTTACTGTGATGGTGTAAGAGGAATTAGATACGTCCTTTTTATTGCTGTTGATATGACTGTGCCTATTTTCCCTAAATGCAGTCTGAAAGAATGCAGTCTGAAAGAATGATCAGAAGCAGTACATAGAACTCATCGCTTAGAAATGATTACTCAGAAGTCACTAAATGTTGTTAATGTAAACAGATTTTTGTAAAAGCTGTGTTTTGTCCAGCACTTTTAGATGAAAATATTTAAACTGAAGAAAAGTTTTCAATTTTTCAAATTATGATGTAAAAGAATTCAGTGAGAATTAAAAATCTGACATAAGATCCAGTATAAAAAAGTATTTCAGTGCATCTCTTTGACAAACACAAATGATCTGTTGAAGTATAACAAAAAATGAGTTGGAAATATCCAATGTACTGTGTCTGTTCAGCTTTAAGCAGCCTCACCTACCGTGCCAATGACTTACAGTCAGCTTTGGATTTTGTGTGCTCATCATCAGCTTTCAGGATCCACACTACATTTGCTTCCTTTGATTCCAAAAAGATTTTGTCAACAAATTGAACTGAATTTTATCCCAGGCCTCACAAATACAACTATGTTTGACAGCTGTGGGAAAGAAGGGGGTTCAAGCAGCATCTATTGTTTGTTCAGAAATATCTAATTTCATAAATCAAATTACTCGTAATGATTCCATACTAATTTGTTATTTGAGTCCTTTGCAGGTCCACTTTCTCCCAGATGATGGGAGACGAGAGGAATTGCCTAAGCTTTTGATGCTGTGTAGATCTCTGCTGAAACACATTCTGATTGCTACTGATCCAGATATCTTTTTTTTTTTTTTTTTAATAAGCTTAAACCCACAAGCTTCAGCATTCAACTTAAAAGACCAGCTGTCATCTGATTTTGTTGTTCTTTTTTTTTTTAGAGAAATAACTCAAATTTAGAAGAAACAATTCAATGTTAAAATGACCAAGAAAAGTTTCTCTGAAATGAAAACAAATCCAAAATACCCACACTTTAAAACAGCACATTTCAGCATAGCTTAAAGTGTTCCTCCCTTCTGTTTTCTCAAACCGAAGTGCTGACAAAATCAGTATGTTTTCTGAAGTGTTTGAATTTGATCAGATTTTCATGTTTTGGTGAAATACGGATCCACTGATGGGATCCTGGCTGGCTGAATGTGTTGTTTCCTTGGGTTGTGGCATCCACAAGCCTACCAAAACTGTCTTGGTCTTCCATGAATGGAGAAATTATTCCAGTTAAGTCAAAAAAAAAAAAAAAAGGAGAAGAAGAAGGTAAACCTACCCTCAAGTGTTGTCACTCTCATCTAGAAAACCAGGCCCAACTGAACATTTAGAATAAGGACAGAAATGGATGAAAAAGATGTCATATGACAGTTTGTTCAAAGGCAGAAATTAACCTGTACTCCCTACTATTGTGATGGAAGATGTGACCCTACCTGGGTCACCTGGATCTGCTGGAAGTGTTTGGTGCTTGAAGATGAAATAAAAAGAGATGGGGGGTGAAATATGTCCAGTAACAGGAAAGTGTTTATTCCTGGTGAAGAATTGGGGGAAGATTATGTTAGATGTTAGGAAGAAATTCTTTTCTCAGAGGTTGGTGAGGCACAGGCTGCCTGGTGAGCTGTGCATGCCGCATCCCTGGAAGTGCTGGAGGCCAGGTTGGATGGGGCCATGTGAACCTAATTTAGTATGGAGCAACACAGCCCACAGCAAAGGGCTGGGAGAGAATGAACTTCAAGGTCCCTTCCAACCTAATCCATTATGTCATTCTATGATTCTGTGCAGTCACCTGTCTTTGTATTATGGAGAATATCAATTCTCAGTCAAAGGCATCCTCATCCCTTTTATTTTTCTTTCACATTTCCCTGTACGCATCTGCTACTGACTTGACGGGGCAGAAATGCCCATTTGCACAAGCTAAGAGTCTTCTAGGGACTCCATTGCCTAGCTCATCACTGTAACATCTCCACTCTACTTTAAAATGCAGAGCTGGAACAAAGGATGCCAAACCAAACTGCATGTGTCCATCTCCAGCTGAGAAGGGGATAAGAATAAAGGAAATGTTATCACCTCTGGAGATGTGGTCCATTTCCAAACAAAATCTGGGTACAATGAAGCAGAAACTCACAACATACCACAGAGTTCTTTCAGCCCTTAAAAAAAAACCCACAGATTTGTTGAGGGTGACTCCTGTTTCTCCACTAGTACACAAACTTTGTGTTTAGCTACACCAGTTCCCTGGGAGTGATGTGCGTGCTGGCAGGTCAGGGTACCTGCTGTTGGGTTATGTCACTGTTATGAGAGTCACGCTGCTAAGGAGCTTTGAGTTGTACCCCATGCTGAGAATAATCCAAATAATCTGCAACTCAAAGCATCCCTCATCAAAGATCGCTGTGAACACAGGCAATTTCAGCTGACCCGATGAGCTAAACATAAACATGTCAAGATCTCAATGGTACCAGAACATTTGTTTTAAATATCCTGAGTGTGAAATCGGTGCCAATGGACAACATCAATTGTTTGCCAGATGTTCTTTTCTCTAATTTTACTGCAGAGAACATACAAGTATGTGCTGGAATTAACATGATGACTGGGGAGAACACAGTAGCCAACCCTTGGTTTATTGCAGCAGTGTAAAAGACAGTAATTTCCAGGAAGAGAGATTACTCCTGGTTCGCGTGGCTGTGAGATACGCACGCAGCCTCTCAAGGGACATATGCATTTCACGCAAACAACATGATCTATGAGCCCTTTAAGGTTAAGTTTTGACAGTGGTAGAACAGGAGAGAACTCGGACTGTACAGCTCTCTTCTCATGAGCTGGATGTTGTTGTCCAGAGGAAAAAGCATAGTGCACATCAGTAGTATTGAGGCTAACCACAATACTTACCAAGGTGGGACAAGCTCAGAGCAATCTACAGTCTGCAAGAGAAACCCAGAGTGGTAAAAGTGCAACTGAAATGAGAGATGAGTCAAGTACAAAGGTTGCTCCAAAAGTAATGCCTCCTATTTTATTCAATTGGCCCATTATGTCAGTGGCAGATAATGGCAGTAGGGATTGAACCTTTCCACTGGTATTCTGTTACATTTTGTTGCTGTGTGACAGATGGCAGCAGAGGGGCAGTCTGACAAAATGCTGTCTGACACGGAAGTGTGTATGAAACTAAGGTGAAAGATAAGGAAAGCTGGGACCACACAGATTTGTCTGGTAATTGCTGAGATCCGTGTCCACCACAAATGTATTCTTCACAGAAAGAGAGCGGATGCACTGTTCCACATCTACCAAAGTATCAAATGATGTTCTTCAGGGCACTGCTGCTGTAACATGTTCTGTAAAGAAACTAGACCAAAATCCTGAAACACAGATAGAAAAGATAACATGTCTTTCCATTCATATTGTCAATAGATTCAGAGCAGGAACAGTGCCAGATTAAAGGAAAGCAAATATTTGCAGTATAATATTTTATTCATCAGAAATTCCTCAAGTTTTTAATAGATCTTTTTGGCTGATACAGAAATTCTTTAACTGCAATTAACTGCAAATTCTTTAACTTCCTTCCTTCCTTCCTTCCTTCCTTCCTTCCTTCCTTCCTTCCTTCCTTCCTTCCTTCCTTCCTTCCTTCCTTCCTTCCTTCCTTCCTTCCTTCCTTCCTTCCTTCCCTCCCTCCCTCCCTCCCTCCCTCCCTCCCTCCCTCCCTCCTTCCCTCCTTCCCTCCTTCCCTTCCTTCCTCCCTCTCTCCCTCCCTTCCTTTCCCTTTCCCTTTCCCTTTCCCTTTCCCTTTCCCTTTCCCTTTCCCTTTCCCTTTCCCTTTCCCTTTCCCTTTCCCTTTCCCTTTCCCTTTCCCTTTCCCTTTCCCTTTCCCTTTCCCTTTCTTTTTTCCTAGGGTTTGCCCTCTTTATTGCTCAAAGAGTAAGTGTTAAGCTGATAAACAGAAGAACTCTTCTGGATACAGTACATCCCGGAAACCCTTATACTATTTAAAACTGTAATTACAATTTGGAAGGGAATCCAAACTTTTCTAGGAATGCTTAAGCCTTTCAGGACTGCTAAATTCTTCAAGCTGAACAGGGTCTATGCAGTTTGCCTACCTGGGGATATGCATGTTCACTTCACCAAAGGAAACACAAACTAGAATTCGGTAGGGCTCATTAGAAAATCCCACACACTGAGCTATCTTTATAAATGCCTAAACCAATAATTTGTAGGTTCCTCAGAAGATGGAAAGAGGAATGCACTGATTTTTCCATAGATGGTTAAATGAAAAATGCTTCTCCACAGTTTTGATAACTTTGACATGATGTAAATTAATCCTAACTTCTACAGAACTGGTTTCACTGGCAGAGACTGTCAATAAAGTAACTAAGATTAAGGGTCTTGCTCTGGATTTTAGAAGCACAACAAGCATAAATGCTTCACTAATATTTAAGATGGAATTCACTGATGTGGCCATCCTATTTAATACCCATAACATGTAACTATCTATTTAAAAATAGACCCATAATAAGCTTGCTAGATGCAGAGGATCCTATACAATCCCTTAAAGAGCCCTAACATGAAAGCATAATGAAAACAAACTAGCTTCTGTTCATTCATGATGTTATTTCACAGTGAAGCTGGTCAGCTATCTAAATAATCCATGTTCAGCCTTTCTTTTGGCCTTAATGGAATACAACACAAAAGCTGACACTTGGTTCTGTATCTTTCTATGGCTCCTTTAAGGCCATTGAACCATAGAATGGCTTAAGTTGGATGGGACCTCAAAGATTATCCAGTTGCTGCTGTGGCTGACTGCCCCTCACCAGCTCAGGCTGCCCAGGGCCCCATCCAACCCAGCCTTGAGCACCTCCAGATACGGGGCACACACAGCTCTCTGGGCAGCCTGTGCCACTTGTGTCTGTTTGCTCTCCTAAACTACAGCTTTTACTCTTGGTTGCCAGTCACAGAGGTCAAAACAGTGCAGTTTTCTGAAAAGTCTTATGGAAAGTAGACCTATGGCAGAGCAGCTACAGCTTGCTGCACAAATGAAGTATTTATTATTATCTTTTTAAACATTCCATTTAAAATAATTCAAATTATTGAAAACATTAATATATATTAAAATGTCAGACAGCTGACCAGATCTACACCCTGAAAACAATCTGTTCATGTAAGCTGTCCTGGATTACCAACTTCAGACTGCTCTGTGTCAGTCTTGGTAATACTTCACTGTTATACTGAAAACAGCTGAAAACCCTTCAGTTAGGTACCAATAGCCAACATTAGCTCTTTGGTATAAACTACTGGATTAAAACTGTTTACACTACTTAGTGAATACTTAGAACTGTGCATTTTGGTGGAGTTGTTCCACAAAGAATTTTTACGTAACCAGTGCTTTTATTGATTGCACCCTTCACTAAAGTCACATGCAGTTATCACAGTGTGCACAGGAAATAAGAGGAGAAAACAGCCCTCCAACCCACATCACACCTCCAAAGAGTGACAGACAGCTGAAGGCTGTCAGCCATTGCATGGAGATGATGTATCATAGTTTCCTCAGGAAATTGAGGCACACCAGCTGTAACTACTCACAGCCATTCTGAATCAGAGTACAAAGAGAGTGTGGATGCATCAGTGCAGTGCTGGGGTTTTACAGCTGCATGCAACAAAATGCATGTAAAACTTATGAGTTTCAGAGTAGTTTTGTTTGTCCTCTTCTACCACATAAGTTGTATTGAGGGCTTTTTTCTACACAAGCATACAGTCACACTACTATTGCAATTCTATCATTCCATCATAGAGGTGATGCACAGCACAGGAAAGTTCATATAGCTGTAAGAGTCTGAACTCTGGTATTTATTGACTTCCATGCCTTTTCCAGACAATGCTGAAATTATATTCATGTCGTTTCTGTCATTTCAAACTGTTGCTAACTTTCATAATTGTTGAGGGATTGCACAGTGCAATTTCGCAGTTAGGGCAATTAGAAAGTTAAGAACCATGAGCCAACAGTCAGTAGCAGCATTTTTTGCCAAATATAAGGAAACCTAAAGGCTCCAACTAATGCAGTATACTTCTCAAGATTTTGCTTGCAGGTCCTTGGGCCAGCTTCCTGCTTTCTCAGGCTATAACAGATCTTCTGCCTTTTTCCCAGGTGAATGTTGTTGAAGCAAGAGCAGGACCTGAGCCTGTTTCCATTGCCCGATTGATAACCGGTTGGGAACTTGACCTCCAAGATTGTAACTGAAGGTGGACTTGAGATCTCCCCAGTGGAAGATACTTAACACATTTCCCTTTCTTTTTACATCCATCTGACATGTTTTTGGCTAACTTCTGAGCTACCTTGCATGTAAAACCTTGAACCACAATTGTAAACTCTCTACTTTCCTTTATTCGTACAGTATTTGATTTGGATGACATGTTTTTTATAATATTTATTTTCTGGACCATTTTGCGACTCATGTGTTAATGCCACAAGAACTTCACTCCTTGTATAATATTTCAGACATGGAGGGGAAAAAAATGAAGTAAAAAAAAAGAAAAAAAAGAAGAAAAAAAAAGCAAAACCAACCGTCTGCATTTACTTAAACTACATTATAATAAAGCTCAGTAAAGATCTGATCAGTAGTTTTTTTAGCCTTCTCTGATTCAATATGAAAGAAATTAGTGGAAAACCTAAAGGCTGAAAGGAAACTTTTGCCACTGTTCAAAACAGGACGTGAAATCTTTAACATAATATTTACACATATTACACTAAATACTTTCTGTGGAGCGAAAATTTAGCACTGCTAGCTTCAGACAGACTGGGAAAGGCATTTGCTTATATCTGATAAACCAGATTTTGAGAAGAAAATGTTTTATTCTTTTTGTTCTTCCTATGTCTGCGCTCATGCTGGCAGAACAATTGTGATTTAGAAATATGTAAACATGCTCATTAAAGACTTATAAACACTTTCAAAGCAAGAAGCAATTTGTCTTATACTGTTTTCTTCTTGCCTTCACAGCTGTTATGATTTTACATTTGGTGGTCCAAAAAGCTGTTGAGATTCTGAAAGCATCACAGCGTGACCCGAGTGTAGCTCTTTTTGTGATCATTGCTTGTTTTGCATTGACTTGTTCACAAAGTTCTGGTAAAAATAAATTATTTTGGGGCAGGACACAATGTTTTTGTCAAGAAATACCAAATTAACAGAATCATAGAATCGTAGAATTGCTCAGGTTGGAAAAGACCTTAAAGATGATTGGGTCCAACCACAACCTAACCATACTACCCTAACTCTTACAACCCTCTGCTAAATCATGTTCCTGAGCACCACATCCAAATGGTTTTTATACGCATCCAGGGATGGTGACTCAACCACCTCCCTGGGAAGCCTATTCCACTGCTTAACAACCCTTTCCATAAAGAAGTGTTTCCTGATATCCAACCTAAACTTATCTTGGTACAACTTCAGGCCATTTCCCCTCTTCCTGTCACTTGTCATCAGTGACAAGAGACCAGCCCCGCTCTCGCTGCAATCACCTTTCAGGTATTTGAAGAGGGCATAAGGTCTCCCCTCAGCCTCCTCTTCCCCAGACTAAACAGCCCCAGCTCCTTCAGTCTCTCCTCGTAGGGCACATTCTCCAAGCCCCTCACAGGCCTTGTTGCCCTTCTTTTGACCTTCTCCAGCATGTCCATGTCCTTTCTGTACTGAGATGCCCAAAACTGAGCACCTTGAGGTGAGACCTCACCAATGCCGAGTACAGAGCAGGATGACTTCCCTCGTCCTGCTCACCACTCCATTCCTGATCCAAGCCAGGATGCCATTGGCCTTCTTGGCCACCTGGGCACACTGCTGGCTCGTATTCAGCTGACTGTCCATCAGTACACCAAGGTCCTTTCCATCGGGCAGCTTTCCAGCCACTCTTCCCCAAGACTGTAGGGTTGCCTGGGGTTATTGCAACCAAAATGCAGGACCTGACACTTGGCCTACTAAAACTCATACAATTAACCTCGGCCCATCGATCCAGCCTATGCAGGTTCCTCTGTAGTGCCTTTCTCCCCTCAGGCAGATCAACACTCCCTCACAACTTGGTATTGTCTGCAAACTTACTAAGGGTGCACTCAATCCCCTCATCAAGATCATTAATAAAGATGTGACATCTTTAATCAAGATCATTAATAAAGAAGTGACATTTCCTCCAGAAAGCATTGAGCATTTCCCCCAGGAAAGATTCAGTGTGCAGAGTTTCTTTTCAGAACGAGATGAACTTTTGATGGAGAGGAGCAGTCTTGTAGCTCCCATCCCAACTCATTCAGAAGACAAAAGACCAATCTTTTGCTCAGTTGAGCCCAGAATAAAGACTAAAGGTACTAAAATCTCAGAGCTCTACCAGATGGCTTTTAAATTAGGTGGGCATGAAAAGGATTATGATTTCAGCTTCAAGAAGCATGAGGACATTTTGAAAAATCAAGAGAGCTTTTATACAATTGGAAAACATCTTCCTACTGAGCTGTAATTAAAATCAAGGAATTCACTAAAATGTGCCATAGCTCCCAGGCAGAAGTGAGAAAAAAGTTGTAACATCTACGTGTTTCACCTGGGATTTACCATCTAGCCAGCTGACTCTGACCAACAGCACAACAAAGATCTCAAATCCTCCCTGATAAAAAAGCAAAACTTTTTAAAGACCCCAGTATTTCAAACGTCAACTGTATATTTGTAGCTTTTGAGATCATATGGAAATTTTGCAGTCACCTACTCTGACATCTGCAGAGCACAGACCAGAGGAGGCTGCCCAACAATTCCTAAATCAATTCCAGTAAGTTGTGGTTGATACATGGCATCTTTCTTGGAAAGACATTCATTTTGATTTAAAGACTATAAGCAACAGAGAATCTACCACATTCCTTGGCAAGCTGTTAGTTGTAAAAAAAAGCAAATTCTCACCACCAGAAATGGGAGTTTTGGCAGGACTTACATTTGCCTTGCGTTTTAAACATTCACAAAAGATCAAATCATTATATATTCACAAAATAAGTTGGTTATAACTTACACCTGCCATAAATCATAGACACCTAATGGTAAGTCACAGAAGAAATTAAGTATTCCCAATTTTAAAATAATTTTTTAAGTTGGTGTATAGTGCACAAATACCCCCACAAGGAGCATTAAATGATTAATGCAAGATGCATTTATTTATTTGGTTTGGAGCCTAATATCTCAAAGTTCAGAGGTAATATCTATTTCAAATACAAGAGCAAAGCAAACCATAAAAAGTCTTCTCCTTTGTCCTTACTCCCTGTATAGATCTTCTCCTAATTCCGGAGCCCTAGGAAAGACATAAGTTACAGTGACTCCATCCATCAGTAATTGCTTGTATGACAGAACTTCCAACTGAAAATATCTTACTGTGGCCCCAGTTTTGGCCAATTCCTTTGCCATACTTCAAAAGCAGAGTTAGTCCTTTGGAAAGCAGACAGTTA
This sequence comes from Lagopus muta, assembly GCF_023343835.1. Taxonomy (NCBI): domain Eukaryota; kingdom Metazoa; phylum Chordata; class Aves; order Galliformes; family Phasianidae; genus Lagopus; species Lagopus muta. The sequence goes on along the minus strand of NC_064436.1, from coordinate 65,166,758 downwards.
AAATGTAAACGAAGTTGCTGTTTATTCTGAAGTCAAAACAGTCATTCCAAGAGAACAATAAATGTGAGACCACATATATAATTTACTTATCTTTAAGAACACTGTTATTCCCAAACCAGGCAAGCTACTTCTCACTTCTGGTCAATTCCTTTTGCAAATGCATATCATCAGCTTCAGCTAATATATCACTGAAGTTTGACAATAATAACTGACTTTCTTTCTAAAGATAATCCATGTTTAAAAGCTTGGTTATATAATATGAAATAAGCCAAGAATATCTTGCAACACTTGGAAAGGTAAAACAGTAATGTTCTGCCAGATTCCTCTCAGCATTTAAACACCATTTTTTACATGCCAAAACTTCCTTCAATTACTAATGACTTGTGAGCTTTAAGATGCATAATTTATATCTGAGATCAATTAGAGAAGACAGATTAAAAAAAACTTGTCTGTATTTTGGGTCCACAAGAAACATCACAGAAAGAAAACGAAAGAAAATGATTGAAACTTGAACATGTGTGCTGGCCCTGGAGAAAAGGTCAGTGTCAAACCAGAGCCAGTTTTCTTCTGAAGAAAATTCTGGAGGAGAAAGAAAGATGTTTCAGAGCTATCTCCCAAATAGACGGGTGAGAGTGCTTGTGGTCTTGAAGAAGAAAAGATGACAGTAAAAGCAAAGAAAGGGTTTATGGTTTGATGGAACATAACGTCCCAGACAAAGGGAAACGATATAAAGCCCAAATTATGAAAGAAAAAAGAAATGGAAGGAGATCCGATATGTTCACAGGAGAGAGTCAGAAGCTTAGAACCTCAAGCAAAATATTAAGTGTGGAACTAGAAGTATTGCTGAGCTGGAGTCAACACATAATTTCCCTGGCTGAGCAAAAAATAGTCTATTTAGACCAAAAGAGTAGAGAAGAAGAGTCAAAAGAACAGATTAATTAAGAAAAGGTTCTGCCAGGTCAGAGCAAAAAAATATCTGCCAGAGTGACAAAGGATCTATTTGGGGCCAACAGGCAGGGATAGATGGGAGTCGCCATTACAGCCACAGCCCAGGTCAGGCTGACCTCAGAGGTGCGTGGATACATGGAGTGTGCATGCTGGTGCCAACAGACAGACAGGTCAGGATCAAGGACTTGGCTGGGTGACAAGAGCAAGCACTGACCCAGGTGGAAGTTACATTACATCTTTTCTGCAAAATCTTTGATTTCAGAGGATTGGCATTACGCTGTCGAGATCCACAGATCAGCCCAGGGGTGGTAACTTAAGTACAATCTCTGTCGCTACTAGGAAAGCAGCCATAAATGTGTTTCTTTTTATTCTCGTCTTCACCTCACAAACACGCACGTTTTCACTAAGGGATAACTTCCAATTTCTAAACTCTTCCAGTCATGCACTGATTGAGTGATACTGCTCTTAGCTCATTGTCTAGCTACACCATTTTTACATCTTCCTCCCATACATAGTTACCTTACATATTCAGAACAGAGTGAAACTTTTAACTACAGAGGAAGAAAGACATAGAAAGTTCAGTCCTTCAGATGTGACTCTTTGGTACAGTTCTTACAGATTAAACAACATCATAGAGTTGGTTTCCCACAGACCAAATGAAGGAGTACTTCTGGGCTCAGGAAGTGGAGGTCATCTCCAATGACTAAAGTGTGTCTTTTGCAGTTCAAAGAAAATGTGAGTGTTTATCAACTGGAAACCTGCAAAATCTGTTTGTCACCATTCAGATTAATAAATTTTGATTTGCTTTTCTAGTTTGATTACAATGAAGATTTCAAATATGCTTCGTAAATAAAAATATCCATAGATTATGACTAGCTAATATTTTATTATCGCTATCTCAGTACCTCAGAGTGGGAAAATAGAATATAATAAGCATTAGACATTATCAGCCACCCAATAGGCAGGGATGAAGGCTTGTGACAGAGCCCAAATCTCTCATCATTAAGCTGGAAGATCTGTAGCTACAAAATAAAGTGTCTTTGTTTCATAGGAATTTCCAAACCTATTTGAAGTCAATGGAACTGGTAGCAGCCTTTAATCAGGATAAATGGGAGAGCAGAAAAATGGTCTTTAGTTTAACAACATGAGACACTGTTCATAACACTTATTTATGTGTCTGATCCATCAATTAAGTTGTCTTTGCTAGTTTTGCTGGGAACTGAATTCATTGCTCATGGCTTGCTTACTGTTTATATGTCTGTACAAGTGACAGAAGCAAAGAATGGCAGGTAGGAAACAGCAGTCAGAGCATCTCCTATGAGATAAAAACCACTGAGAAGGAGTAGAATTACTGAGGAAACATGGCATTGTGAGCAAGAATGCTGACTCCTTGTTCATTGGTGCAGGTCTCTGTGAACATTCTCCATAAACAAGCAGGATTGCATTCAAGAAATATCTGTCGCCAATTTCTCCTTCCAGTGAAAACAATCCTGTGCACCAAGAACACTGCTGTGTGGAAGGCAAATGCTAGTATCAGCATAAGAATCAAGTTTCCCAGAAGAGAAACGTTGAGTTGATATCTGCAATCAAGCAGGAACACTTAATGGAGGTGCTCAGATAACTCAACAATGGCCAAAAAATAATTAAAACAAGACCTAAACAATTGCTGGAGCCCTCTAAAAAGTCAAATTTCTGTAGTTTTCCAGAAAAGATAGAAATATGAACAGATTTTCTGAGGCGGCCTGAAGCGTGTCTGAGCAGACTGAAAAACTCTGCTAAAGCAAATACAATTCAGATTAGCGTATAAAAAAGAACTTATGAAAACTGCAGTAAGACAAACTAAAGATTAATCTAGCATAATATTTTAACAATATCCAATATTACAGGTTTAGGGGAAAAGTGAAAAAAGTTCACTGTTCAGGTTTTTTTTTTCTGTCATTGATTCTGGTTCTCAGCTTCTTTGGGATTTCCAGGTTGCACTCAATAATGGATCAATAAAATAGTGAATAACCAAATATGATGGATCACAGATCTTCCCATAAAACAGGGATTTTTTTTCAACTGGAACTTACTAATACAATTCATTTGGAGCAAGAACTCAAGGAGCTGGAAAAATAAAAGAAAAAGAAATAAACAATGAAAGTAGACAGGCATTGAGGTGCCGGCACAGGTTGCCCAGAGAGGTGGTGGATGCGCTGTCCCTGGAGACACTCAAGGTCAGGCTGGGTGGGATCTGAGCACCTGTTGGAGCTGTAGGTGTCCCAGTTCATTGAAGGGGAGTTGGATTAGATGGTCTTTAATGGTTCCTTCCAAATCAAACAACTCTATGATTCTATACATCAAAGAATTTCACACAGCACTGGTGATTCGTTTTACTCCAGCTTCTACATGGCAATACCAAATTTGTGACGTTTGTGAACGTCAAATAGAAGTCACATGTCAGCTCAGAGTAAAAATTTTATGAAAGCATACACATCTCAATCAGTCTCATACCCATAAAGACTGGCTGGAGGTTTTATGTGCCAGTTCAAACAGAATCACCCTGAGTATTCTGCTTTGAAAGCCATACACAATACACTGACTTTAAAGACAGTATGTTTAGACAGTTAAGATCCGTTTGAAATCTGTCACCAGTCTGAGCTTGCCAGATCATGGTTTTGAGCTGTATGAATGGGAAGAGAGCAGCTGACCTTAAGTAACAGGAAGAAAGCCCAAGCACATTTGCGCCATCTCAGCTTATGTGGATTTGAACTCAGAAGAAGACTTATGAGGCGTGAAAGACTAACACACACATCTGAACTCAGTTGTACCTCTTAAATCACAGAAAGGCCCAGGATGCTTCAGGGAAGGGAATTAGTTCCTGTGATCAACATTACCCCACAGGCAGGAGAAGGCCTACCGTAGCAGGAGTGCTGTAAGGTGATGTGTGTGAGCCCTGACGGGCTGCTCTGCCCCTGTTATGGCTGAAGCAAGAGGACTCTAACTTGTCTCATGGCATTTCTGAGCTAACAGGGAAACAATGAAACTCAGTTTGTTTTAGAGAGGAGAGAGGAGAAAAGTTGGCAAAACCACAAATTTGGGAAACAGACCAGATAGAAGTTATTGTTATGAAATTTCTTTGTTTCATGGCCAACACCATTATATATTTCCAGCTGGCAAGACGTAACATCATGTGTCTTCAATGTCTTCTCTTTTATCCAGGAAGCTGGACAGAGGGAAATGAAACTTCAGAAGAAGCCAAGTTGAACAAGCAGAAGTGACCGGCTCAGTGCGAAGCACGGAAACCTTATCCTGGGGCACTTTACAGCATTCCTGTTCATGTTTAGGAATGATGAACTGTCGTATCACGTTGGTCTTAAGAGTGGAAAATGCCCCATGCAAGGGGAGAACACACCAGAAAAAGAGCTGCAGCAATTTAGAGTGACAACTTCCTTACTCTGGGAAAGAGCCTGTTCCACCTGGGAGGCACTGGCCACTTTAGCCTTGCAACTTTAAGCCCAAATAATATCATGGAGCCTTTAGAAATCTTTGCACAAAACTTGCTGTTTTCACTACTGAGATGAGAAAGCAAGTGGGCTGTCAAACAGGAGAGTGAGCACAAAGAAGCATGAGTCAGTTGAAAAGATATTTGTTACGAAACCCAGTGGAAGAGAGAAATCTCTTACAAAAAGAAAACGGTGGCTCTGTGGAAGAGTCAGCTCTGCAAACATTCTTGACATACAATTTTCTGCAGAATTTTTGGCTTACTCCACTTTACATACAAATTGGAGAAAATGTTATACAGATTTTGGCAGTGCCAGGAGCTCCCTTCAGGTAAAGTGATAAGCAGTCCTCAGGAAATTCATTTACCTTGCAGTAAATCAAAATCTACTCTATGCCCTTTCTGTTTGTACATTAACACTGCCCTCGTGCTACAAGCAGTAGCATGTGTGCCCCCTGAAAGACGTACAGAAATACAGGTGCCCTCAGGTGATGGAGATGCCCCTGAGCCTTTTAAACATTGAATTTAGAGTGTTCTGCTGGTTTATTAGATTTTTTGGTTCTGAAAATCCCACACCTGCCTCTGCACCATCATGTAGTAGTAAGGTTCAAAGCAGCTCATATGGTTACATGCATCAACCATCCAAAAACGACTGGGAACAGCATATTCCATTCTTCTGGGCAGAAGAACACTCAAAAAGATGGAAAAATATATCAGAACACTTTTAACATTACTGCATCAACCCAGGCCCATCATAAATTCTCATATGTGGCTCATGGAAAGAACACAGAAGTATGGATCTTATAAAACATTCTACATGGGAAATCTGAAAAAAAAGTGCTCATTTCTGATGAAGAAGGTATTTTTATTTTGTAAGAAGTTTCCCACATGTCCAAAAAGAGAACTTTTTGAAGAGGTATTTTGCCTGCTGTCAGTAGAATTATGAGGAAGACCAGGCTGAAGAAGGTTTGGAAGATGGCTCTGAACACAGCAGGATCACACAAAAAGGTGTCATAGGACTGTTTCAGGTTTCTTTGACAGAACTCAAGAGTATAATTTCAGAGACCAAAATTATTGCATTAGAAAGAAATTATCACTGGGAATGAACAAGAGTCTAGACCAGACAACAAGTTTTTTTTGGAAAAACAGAAATCTCTCTCTGTTCATTGAAGGGGAGTTGGACTACATGACCTTTAAGGGCCTCTTCCAAACCAAAAGGTTTTATGATTCTATGAAACACACAGATGGACCCTTCCTGCACATTGATTAGGGAAGAAAAAAAAAACACTAGAATGAGTTTTGGCCAGAGCAGCGGGAGCTAGAATGGCCTATTAGAAGGACAAAAAGTAAAAATAGAAGATAAAACGCATTAAAAATAATTAAATTTCTAAATTAGAGTGGAAGTGTTCTGTGGTGCAGAGATGAACAGCCAGGTCTGGTAGCACTGTGGTCTGCAAGAGCTGGGAATACCCAGCCATGTAAAGCACCAAAGAGGCAAGACATAAGGAGGGCTCTTGCAGCAGACCTGGAGAGAAGTGAAGGAGATACTCTGAGGCAGGGCTGGCCTTGAAAGGGGCTAAACTGCAAGCAAGAGTTCAGACTCAATTTTGTTACTGTTGCATCCAGAATAATGCTTTCTGACAAAGAAATATGTGATTGCAATCTGTCTTTCCTAAGGAAGATCACTTTCCTGGACTCCATTTGGCCTAGCTGTATGGACCAGAATGTAGCGACATTTATTGGAATTACAGTCTTACCTGAAGGCTACAATTGCTACACAGACACTACACAGCACTACACAGACAGTTAGGAAAACTTAATTTTGGTGCCCAATTGACAGGTATGGGAGATTAGTAGAAAAATGTTCAGAAGACTGAGTTAAGAGCACAAAATGCAATTCTGCTCTCAGTTTGGAGCTTGGTTTGATTCTGTGTCTCCCAAACTCTCACAAGAGCATCCTTCCAAATGCATCCTGCAGAAAATGTGTGGTGTAAACACGCTATTTACAGAGGCTTTTGCATTTCACACATTAGACGAAGTGTAAGAGATCATCACTGAGAAGCTCATAAACACAAGCACATTTGGGATGACTAGCTCTGTATTCACTCACATTTCACTCTTTATATTGCTTCATTAGAGACTCATGCTGTTCCATTTCAAACTGATGAAATCAAGCCTTCATGATGGGAAGAATTTGCACTGAAATGCAGTCTGGGCACATGAGCCATGTCTCCAAGCTGAAGACAATTTGATAGATGGTGCACTGACCACACAGGCAAGTTTAAAAGAAATCAATTCAGAGTTCTGGAGAATTTTGAAAGAATTTTTGATCAATGGTGTTTGGAAGTCTCAAGAACATTAATTCCATATCCAGTTTGCCAAAATATCTACCTGAGATGCAATTTATGAGCATACGTGTCAAGATATATTTAAAATCCTTTGAGACTTCCAAGTACATGAATAACACATGTATCATTACTACCTTTTTTTTAACATACCATCACATAAATCAAGTGAGGGAGCCAGGCTTTCTCAACTAAGGAAAACCACTGCTCTTAAAATAACAAAGGTAGTACTAATTTATTAATGTACAAGGTCCAAAATTCCTATTAAGTGCTGTCAAGAGAGGTTTAATGCAGCTCACTCTCAGGAATTGAAATTAACATATGCTTACTTGGAGGTTAAATCCACCACTTTGCTATATCTGTATTTTTCACTTGTAAGACAAAGGTTTGGAAGTCCCTAGCAACTCTTAGAACTCTGAGAAGGTGTGAATAAATGTAAACAACATCTGAATTTACCTACTATCTTTTTACTCAGTCATTTTACAACCCTCTTGTGTCAAGCAACAGTAAAGTATTTACCATGAAATGTTTATCTATAAGGCATTTAAGGATGGTAATTTATCAGAATAATTTCCTCATGCTTTCTAAGATTGTGAATCAGAAAGTTTTGGACAAAAAGGAAGGTTCAGGTTGTATACTGGAAAAATTCACTTAAAGGGTGGTGAGGCATTGGAACTGGATACCCAGAGAGATGGTGGAGCCACCATCCCTGGAGTGGTTCGAGAGCAATGAAAATGTGGCACTGAGGTATGTGGTCAGTGAGCATGGTGGGGATGGGTTGGTGGTTAGACTAGATGATCTTAGTGATCTTTTCCAAGATGATTCTATGATTCTCAATGATTTCTCAATGATTCTATGATTCTATCTCATCATCCACTTCCTGCTATCTGATGAAGAATGTTGTCATTATCTGAAATGTTGCTCCTTCTAGGTGGTAGAAAATGGTGGTTGAAATGAAAATGAATGCTAATAAAAAATTAGCATTGCCATTTTCTCCATTGTCTCTCACTGAAAAGATTGGCAGGAGAGTTATATGGTCAAAGGTCTGGAATGAGCAGTGATTTTGTAATGCAACAATTTTGAATGTATATCTCACCTTGATGAGACTTTGTCTAGAACTGACACATTCAAAAACAGTGCTAGATCTGCCAGTTTTTTAATTTTATCACAACTACCTTGTAGAGTTACTAGGAGAATTTTTGTACTGAAGGAGCCTTAGAGACGGTGAGACCAACACATCTGTAACCTTAGGGTTTTTATAAGAACAATCTACAGCACTTGTCATTTTCTTGTCTGATGTTAATATTCTGAATGATAAGGACAAGTGTGTTTCACTATAAACACCTAACTTCATTCAAATTGACTTCCTTGAGATTGACTCGCTATCATTTCTCTAAACTACTGCAGCTGCACCAGTGCAATTCTTCATAACAATAACTGCATTCACTTTTGCTGTCAAAGAGACTCAGCTGAAAATCCCGTTATTAACTTTGGCAACACGTACAAGCCAATTTTCTTGAAGAAAACTTTTCTTAAGTATTCTCTTTCTAGTCTTTCTCTCCTAAAGAGAAGGGTTTTTTCAGTTTTTTTTTCAGGGCAATGAACAAAACCGAGTGTTTTTGCACATTCTGGGTGCTAATGACAAATTTAGAGGGTGTTTTACAGAAAAACACTCAAATGGACACATGGCCAGCAAACTGAGGGAGCTGATCCTCCTCCTCTACTCTGCCCTGATGAGGCCACGTTTTGACTACTCTGGGCTCCCCAGTACAAAAAAGGCAGGGATCTCCTAGAAGGAGGTCAGTGCAGGGCCACAAAAATGATTAAGGGCCTGGAGCATCTCCTGCATGAGGAAAGGCTGAGTAACTTGGATTTGTTCAGCCTGGGGAAAAGAAGACTGAGACAGGATCTGATAAATGTTTATAAACATCTGAAGGGAGGTTGGAGGCAAATGGATGAGGCCAGGCTCTTCTCAGTGGCGTGTAGCAATAGGACAAGAGTAATGGCCTAAAACTTGTACATAGGAAGTTCTGTACTAACATGCAGAAAAACTTCTTTGCAGTGAGGGTGACAGAGCACTGCAACAGGTTGCCCAGACAGGTCTTCTATGGAGATATTCAAGATCCTCCCAGACGCCTATCTGTGTGACTTACTGTAGGATATCTGCTTTGTAGATACAGGCAGGTTGGACTCGGTGATCTCTTGAGATCAGATTCAACCCCCATGTTTCTGTGATTCTGTGGAAAAAAAAAACAAATAAATACACACACTTAATCTACAAACTAAATCAGTATATCAGAAAGGAAGGCTACTAGGATACTGTTGGCCTTCCAGGCTGCAAGCACTCACTTCTGGCTTGTGTTAAGTTCTTCATCTACCAGAACCCCCAAGTCCTTCTCAGCAGGGCACTCTCAAGAATTTCTTCCGTGGTCTTTCCCAGGTACTTTTTTTGCATGCTCACCTCTATTTACCTGTATTCCACCATCTGACTTTTGTTCCTTACATATTCCTTGACATTCAGATATCTTACTCTCCTCATTTTCTACACCGCTCTGTATTTAAAAACCTTAATTAAGCACAAAAATTTAATTACAGGCAGCACAAATTCGTGATAGATCAATTCAAGCAGACCAAGGGCACTTTAGGGTGTTTGTCAGCAGAACAGAATTACAGAATCACAGAATCATTAAGTTCAGAAAAGACCCCAAGATCATCTAATCCAAGCACCATCCCATCCACCCCACCATGCCCACCCACTAGCTATGTCTCTCAGTGCCACATCTACACAGTTATTGAACACCTCCAGGCACAGTGAATCCACCACATTTCTTGGCAGCCTGTTCTAGAATAGAGATTTGAGCAAACTAGGCAACTCGGTAAACCTTTGCACATGCAAAAATCTAACTTGTACATGCAGCCAAGATGGATTGCAGATGACCAAGTAAGACAAAAATATTGGTAATAATTATATTGTACCTTCTGTGAAGGCTGTAAAGGGTCCTTGTACAAACCACAATCTGAAGCTTTATTGAGAACGATAACAAGAAAAAGGAGAATGACTTTTGAGTTGAAGGTTAGTTTCAGGCAATGAAATACTTCAGTTTTGAAAGAAAAAAATATTAATACACTGTAAGACAGTAAAGACATCTCACAACTTAGAAATGTCAACAAAGTCATTGCCCTCTAAAATGTTCCCTGGAAGAATTTAAAATAATTAAAAATGCCATGCCCCTGGAACCTTATTTCATCTATAAGGAAAAGGAGATTACATCCACACATACATACTTCTTCCCGTCTTGGTGTGACCAGAAACCATTCTTTCAGAAGTACTACATAGAATATGATAACAGCATATGCAAAGTTTTAGCTACTATTGAAATGATCATTACAAATTTTACAGCTTCCCCCAAAGATTTAAGGGCTGTCAGGAAAATTCAGATGGAAAGAAAGGTGCTAATAAGAATTTTCCACTTAGGTTTCCTGCCAAGTTTCTTCCAGTGGGCACTTAGGTCTCTGCAAGGGAGGGCTTTGCTCGAAGCCAATCATTATGAAATAATGTAGAGGTGCATGGTAGTTCCTGTCTCCTCTTACTGGTTTTATGGTCGTGTTGTCAGTGGTGCTAGAGACATTCCAGGCCTTTTAGAAGGATACACCTTGGCTCTCAAGCATGTATATTCCAGTTACCTTCTGGCTGTCCATTTCCCTGACAGCCATATTCACACTTCCAGCATAAGCAAGAACACTGGGGCTGGGCCAGGATAACCTATGAGAAAAACAGAATAATGGATTATGCTCTTCTCTGAAGATGGAGGGTAGAGCAAGCAAAGTGATGATCAGCTACCATCTACATTCTTGGTCCTGTGTCCTTCAAACACGTAGAAGGAGCTGGAATCTAGAATGAGGATCTCATGATGACGTGATTGTTTGAATCTATTGCAAGTTGCATTTTTATCCATAAGAGTCTGGCTTTTTTTCTCCATATTTAAAGAACATTGCTCCAACATGGTTGTGTTGACAAAGGAGCAGCCACAGATGTTGCTGTCTCACATTGCTGCTGAATGAATGAATCCTCTGGAAATATTTTCAATAGAAATTAATACTTAAAAAAGCTTATATAAGAGTTCAGCATGAAACTCAGTACAGAAGGTAGAAAGAACTGACAGCCAATTAAATATACTGGAAACTAAAGGGAAATGTGGGGGTGGAAAAAAATGGAGAAATTTTGCTGTTCCTTACTGTTGCCCTTGAGAAAATCATTCCATCCGGAATTTCACCAATGCCATATCCTTTGGAAGGTCTCAAAACCAACACTGTAGATGTATTTTTAAGGATAACCATGTCTGAAAGTTAAAGCCCTTTGGGAGAGAACAAAAGAAGGACTTCAAAGTTACAAAATGCTGAATCTGGCAATTTGTTTTTAATGGAAGTAAAAACCTGCACGGTTTTATACTTTAAAGTGAAATAAGAGAGAAATGTCACAAATAGAGTTCAATTTCTACCCACGGAATTGTGCCCCTGATTTAAAAAATTCCAGCCTAAACGCTTCCATCACATCTGAAAAATGTTTTACTGACCTCAAGCTCATTGTACAGCAGAGGTGCAACAGTATTGCTAGGACTGGGATCAAAGAACCACAGTTCTCAGAGCAGTAAGCTAGTTTGATGTGAACAATATCCAGCTGGCTGGTGTTTTGTAATCCAGCAAGTGCTAAAACCCCAATTTTGTGAGCTTTTGTTCGTGGTGGATTTCTCCATGTTGCATCAAAATCTATTTTGGCTACAGAGAAATGTCTGGCATCTCCCTCGCTACTGAGCATATATCTGATCTGCCTTAAATCAGACTTCAGTCTCATAGAATGACCAACCTGAACAGCAGCATTCAGCTACATTTAGAGTGACTTCTGTTGTTATGGCTTTCCTTTAGTCATGGAAATGTCACTGCATATCGCACTGCATAAAATCAAGTATCTAGTTTTACACTGGACACGAGATAGAATTCTGAGTGCTGCCACCAAACTGATGCATGTCTTAAGACATTTGTTAGGATCCACCATAAAAGATACCATTGATGCAATAAATATCATCGTCTACATGCTGGGTTATTTTCAGATCTGAACAGTGGGAGACTGCAGTCTTGGATAATACTATGTCTGCAAGTTATTAGATTTTGACCATTGAACTTACTGGTACTTATCAAGGATGTTAAGATTAATGTTTATGATGTATTTTGGAGATGAAAGCTACACCAAAAACATGATTTATGATTTGGCTGCTCAGTCAGCAGGGATAACTGATGGAAATAGCCTGAAATTACTGTCAGGGCAAAGACTGATCAGCTTCACTCGCCCCTGGCAGTGGTTCTCCCTACAATGCTATAGTAGAGGATCATTGGTGTCAACATCCATGGGGCTGGTTCAGTACCTAAATCACGAGGCAGGGTGCTGAACTGCTTGCTTTCAAATGTAGTTGATATAAATGTCAATTAAATATAATGCTCAGGCAAAGGTAGTACATGATATAGGGACAAAAGCATAGCTCAGAGTACCCCCAGGGAGACCAGGTATTGTCACATGGTCTTACAAAGTCAGAATTAAAAGGTACTGAAACTCAAATGTGGATAATGGAAACCCTACTAATGTGAATCTGGAGCTTCACAAATCAATTAAGAATACAGTCACTGGTCCCTTTGGATTTTTTGGAAAACTGACATACAGAGCAGGGAAATGTTAGTTAATAGGAGTTGATAAATATCACAGAATCATAGAATCCTTGATATAAGCATGTGTTTGAACTACTATCTCTCCCTATGAGTTGAAAGTCTGGGTGATTTCTTCTGACTTAGGAGTCAAAGCCTTACAGACAATTCTAAGTAAACACTAGACTGAGCATCTCTTAGAAAAAAAAACTCAGTGCTTTTTGAAATCTAGTTTTCTTACCAAACTTGTCAACTCCAGTCTAGAGCTATCAAGACATAAAATAGCCTGGCTGACAGTGAAAAAGAGGCCATGCTTTATCTGTCCTATCTAACTCATCCTGCAATAAATCCTGTCATGCAAGAGTGATATAGTCAAGAAGAAAGTAAGATTTGCACCACATATCCAATCTCTGTCCCATCTTAGTGCCCTTATGTGTGCTACAGACCATCTTCCTTAGTCTTTCTCCCAGACACTCCTCAATCCAGTAAGAGTTTTGGTCAAGGCATTCAATTGAAGCATGGCTTACTGCAGAAATATTCAGACAGACTAAAGTTCAGAGAGGGCAAAACTGATTGCAAGACAGCACTGTTGGGTTAACACAGTTTTAACATTTCAACAGTCTTGGAAAACAAACAGCAAAGTAAGTTTTTCTCCCATCTAGCTTCCTTTGTCCAAATTTCACAGAATTATGAGGCATAAGACCCATGCATGCACAATCTTTTTGCTCAAGAAACAGTTCCTGAAGTTTTTACATGAGGATGGAATTCTCTTATTTGAGGAGAGAAGCAGAAGAAGGATCAGGCAAATTTCCATCTGTTATTTACAGTTACCTCAATACTTTATGCTCTTTACAATTATCTGTGCCAATGGCAATTTACTAGTCTCTGTCTGTGCTGATTTTGGCTTTCTCTCAGCTGTAAGAAAGTGAACTCCATGGCACTTCGTCATGCTAGGTTGCTTAGTTATCCACATTAACCTCATCTGAAATCTAAGGTAGTCAGTCAGACAAGAGTGCACCCAAGTCTCTTTCAAATGCAGTGAGGATATAAAAGGTGTAGCCCAAGACTCAGCAGCTGGCAAAGGTTCCCACCTTTTGGGTGTATCCATTCCATTTCTGGAGGATTTTGGTGAGAAGTTTGGCATTATCTGCCTAAGCACAACATAGTAACGCTACAGAAATGATTGATGTAGATTATGATGCCTCTCAAGATGTTTCCCGCCCTTCTGCAAGTGTCACAGATATCTTCGCCAAGCAGATGTTCACCATTATTTCTAGGCATGGAAAAATGTAGGATTCACACTAAAAGAAAAAACACAGAATGTGGAAGACATCTGAACTATTCTCTGTTTGCTTTGTCTTGCAAATATCTGAGAATTTCTTGGTGTTCTTTTTTTTTTTTTTTTTTTTTTTGTAGTCAGTTGGTGTGTGTTGGAGAGTAGAAGAATTCTGAGTCAGAGCTGGAACTGGAATACAGACATGTTCTGGAAGGACCTCACAGTTCAGCATTTCCAACCATTCAAAACACTATCTCGATTTTATGTAACAAAAACCAACGTATTTCTGTGAAGCATTTAGAGGAAGAAAGAAGAGATCTTCTTGATAATATTCCACTGCGTTTCTTGTTCCGACTATGTTCAACGTCTGTAGAAGACGAGACCTTACACCCTTCAATATACCGTTGCCAAATCCATTGACCTTCTAGTGATAATATTTTTTTCTGTACCCGTAACCCAAGTTCACTTTCAGCAATGAATCTTTCAATTTCTATGAAATTTCAGGTCTTGTTTTTATCTACCATGAAATACGCTGCTATGGGAAAAGCTAAGTCATGGCCTGAAGCAATGATTGAGCACCTGGTGAAGGGACAGGTGCTGGGAGCCCTGGGAGCACAGGTGAAAGCAATTCACCTGTGCAACTGGAAGCTTCATTTAAGGGCTGACTGCCACAGAAGAAGGACCTCTACCTAGGGGTTCTTCCTTTTGGAGTGTTTAAGAGGGCTCTGGTCTTTGGGATAGGTAAGCAATTTTTTTTTTTTTTTTTTTTTTTTTTTTTTTCTTTAACTGGATTGTGACCATTGCTATTTTGAGAGTAATTTAGAACTGGTTATCTGCCATCACCCTTTACTACAGAACCTGTTGAAATTTTCTATGGAAACTGTTAGTGATAATAATCTGCTCCTGTCTATTGTTGATACAGACACAGAAGAAAGAACGCTTCAGAACGCAGCATGTAGACATTCACTCCCAACTTTTCTTCCCAAGGTTTTCATTATCATAAGAGTAATCACTGACCCAAGTAACTGTATCTTTGAGGCACTGTGAATAATTCAATTCTGAACTGATAAGGCCCCTCCCTGACTTTTCCTCTCTTGGAGCTGTTACCAGAAAGATGGTCCCCATCTGACTTGGCAGTTCTTACTGGAATAACCTCAGATGTTCTATATACTCCAAGCAATTTAACCCATTTTCTTGTCTTCAACAGCACATTAACTCAAGAAGCATCAAAGAGCAAAAATCTTACTGGAGAAGGATAATCCCAACAAGTCTTCAAGGGTTCATTCATTCTTCCACCTCATCAGTAGATGCAGTGCTGAGATAAGGTAAGCTTTATTCAGCAACCAACTACAAAATGTTTCTGTCATGGAGCTGATTCAGATTCTCAAGTAAAGGGTGGTGGTTATTGTGTAGGGTTTCTCTTTCCCTCTCAAGACAAGTGATACCACTCAGTCTGCATGGATCTTCTTCCTTAAGAAAGGACCAGGTACTTGTCAACTTGGCCATCAACTTTTTTCTGGGACCTTGAGATGCTGTGATGGCTGAGGAGGAGCCAGCTCTGTGGCAGTGCCAATATCTGGCTCTTTCCCACCTTGTCAGCCCATGAACACTGTTGCTCAGAACACTTTGTGCTGTTTCAGGAAATGGCAGTTCTGCTGAAGGTCAGGCTTTGTGAAACAGAAACTCTTTTTCTCCCCCCCTCTTTTTTTTTTTTTTTTTTTTTCCACTCCCTCCTCACCCCATGTTTTCCCTGGGACTCTTCCAAGAACAACCCTCGTGTCATTCTCTCCCACCAAAGGCACAAAGAGCTTCTTTTACTGACCCACTGGCTGTTCAGAACGTAAGAATTTAAACTAATAGTGAGGCAGCACAACAGCCCATTGCAGGCAGGTCTGGATGAGCCACAGGAATAGAGTAGGAAGGGATTTAAGAGGCCGCCTTCCCCTCTCCCCCAAGGCAAAGTAACTATTTTCTCCTACACCACTTTACAGTGTTCCTGCTATTTATGCTTCTTTAGAGTACAGCAAGGCTTGGGTTTCTCCCCAGGAATGATATTTAATGCCAAGATTTATCACTCCTTGGAACAAGTATGCCTGGTCCTTGTGCTTATTATGAAAATATACTACCTTTAGCTGTGAAGTTTAAACTGAGAAGAAAACACTATCTGAGTTAGTTTCAGCTACGCATTTAGCCATTCCTATTTGGAAAGGATAACCTGTTATGAAAGTGTTTTTGTTTATAAAACCTTCGTTGCCTACTGACGAGCTCAGGGCAGATGCAGGCTGAGTGAATGCTAGGTGTACTGCATAGAGAATGGCATCATTTTCAGGTACCTGCTGTAGGTTTAGAAAGGAAGCTAGAAAATCTGGAACTGCTGCATTCAAGTCCTCACAAAAATGTGAGTGCTCTTGCATTTGCACTCTTCCACGGTCATCTTCCACATCATCTCTGCATGACAAAACCCATCAGATATCTTCACCTCTGTGGCTGGTTGTAATACAGATCAATCTGGTAATATTAATGCTGCACAGAAGTGCAGGAGAAATTGTCCTTTACAAGTCATGCATATTATCCTCTGTTGTTTGTGCTCTTCTTATGCTCTTTTCAACTTTCATGAGTTTTTATCCAACTAGAACACTGTTCTCGCTGTTCTAATGATTAGGAAGGGTCTTCTACTGTCTTTGGGACAAACTGTGATCATAGTACCTGTTAACAGCCTTTCACAGAGGTGTGGGTAGGGCAGTCTGTGGTGCTATGGGGATACCAAAACCATGGTGCCAGAGCTTCCATGCTTTGGAGGGAACCTTTGCTGGGTGCTGAAGATGTTCCCAAAAGTGATGCTCTTTCTCCTACAACATGTACAAAATGCCCAAAGAGCTCTGTTCTTTATGAGTAATGAACCTCTTCAAGGGGTAATGAAGTGACCAGAAAGAATACTCTTCACACAAAATAAGCTTGTCTTTTGTATCTTAAAATACCACCACCGCCGGGGATCCAGCTGAGGTTTTTCTGTTGTGTGGATCCATGCAGTGCCTCAGGGAAGTTAGCTGAGTGAAGGGTTTCCTTGCTGATAGAGAAATAACAGGGAAGATTTGATCTCTGGAAGTTCCTTGCAATTCTGTGAACAGTGTGCTAAATTACTGACAGAGTGGTGAGGTGCTGGAATAGGTTGCCCAGAGAGGTTGTGGGTGTTCCATTTCTGGAGGTGTTCAAGACTAGGTTGGATGGGACCCTGGGCAACCTGGTCTGGTGCCAGATCTGTAGGTTGGTGGCCCTGTCTGTGGCAGGGGGGATGAAACTTAATGCTCCTTGGGATTCCTTCCAACCCAGCCCATTCTATTATCTGGGCAGATTCAGGGTCTTCAGATGTGCATCAACCCACAACCATCAACCGCAGCCAATGGGTTCTTGAGTGATTCATGCAGCATTCAGTGTTTTCCAGGACCATCACTCACTATGTGTAACCCTGTTATTCACCCTGAGACATGGCTAAATAAAAGGGTACCTTTGTTTTCTCTCTTTGCCAATACCATTTAAAAAAAAAAATCTCACTGACATTATACTCAGTGAGATCAAAACAGTTTTCACATCAAGGTCTCAGAAACAAAGGAAGCCTGTCATCTACAGGGTAAATATTAACAACCCTTTAGTTATTAGTAACCTAATTAAATGCTTATACAGAATATTTCCTGAGCACATGAAATCAGAACACTACTTCTGTTGAGCAAAATACATGGGTATATTAGCTACCGTGAGAGAAAACAAAATGAAAAGAAGGAAAAACAGTCTCTAGTATTTTCCTCTTCAGGATGCAATCTCAATATTTCATTAGTGGTAGATAGATTAAAAAAGCTGAATGGTCTTGGAATCATAGAAGTATGGAGTCATTAAGGCTGGAAGGGACCACTAAGATCATCTAGTTCACCCATCAAGCATCATAATAAGGCTTAGTTGAGCTTAAACAACAGTTTTATAACACTAGGTGCAGATAACTGTTGGCTGATAGCACTAGAATCATTATGGTGTTCTTAATGTGTGGGGCTTTTTTTTTTTTTTTAAGGGGACTTGAAACAAAAATTGGTTTGAATCTTTTTATTTTTTGACTTGAGTTATAATTCTTATTCTGAAGTTTGGTTGGATTTGAGCTGGAACAGCTTCAGTTATGGCTCCATTCGAATGGAAACAGAACAGAAAAATGTGTTGGTTCCTCTCTCTGGACCTTACGAAGTTGATTTGGGATTAAGCTGCATGGAAATGGAAGCTCTGAGCTTCCACTTTGTGATGGAGCTTCAAAATCCTAGGCATGCTTCTGCCCAAGTCAGAGCAAAGCCCCAAATATTTCAAGGTTTTACATGAAAGACAAATTATCACAAATATAGATATCTTAGTTCACTGACTTATTTCGATTAAAACTAGTTCATTTGCAACTTTAAATGCTATTAGTATGCAAAGCGGGGGTAGGGGGGACAGGGGAGGAACTAAAACAAACAGCTTTACAAAAGAAGTTTATGGGTTCTGTTTCTAGATGTCCACATGAAATGTTATAGAACTAAAACATTCTAATGACTTCCTTCTGATATGCGCCATTGACCATTCTTTAGAAATGTATTAATTTTGAGAACTGTTTCATCCAAGATTTATTCCATGCATAATTAACATAAAAAAATGATCAGAAGAATTTGCATATGTAAAATGTCTGCCATGAAAAATCTTTTTATTAATCCTAAAGATGTGTGTGAGCATCAAGGACTGAAAGTGATTAACAGTGTAGATGAAGACCCATTTTGATTATACGTGGCATTAGATATGGCACATGGCTAACTTCAGGTGTGGAGCTAGCTCCATTAATTTATTGGGACTAACAGAACTCTTTTTGCATCATAGAGTTAGGCAGCAGACGATGACTGTGGAACACAAGATTACAGGCTTAGAAGGCCTGAGCTCTGCTCTGACCTCTATACTATAAGCATGATTGGTGAATTTGGGGTAAATACATGTTACAAAGGTACACTGCTTTTTGGAACAAACCAAGCTTAAATATATGAACAATTTAAAAAAAATAAAAATAAAATAATTGTAAAAGTTCTTTAGAGAAGAGTTTGGAGCACATCTGCGTAATACAAGCAGCTTGCTGCACAGGGTGTAACCTCCAGCTCAGCATCAAGTATAAAGAATTATAACACCATGAATGAGCTTTATGTTATAGCTACTTGCTGACCTGGTAATCAAAAGAGAATGTTATCTACAAGTTATAGACCCAAATAATGCTGCTGTTCTCAACCTCAGTCAGCAAAGAATACTTTTCTTCTTTACAATAAGCTCCTGATTTTAACTTGTAATAAAAATATCTGCAAATTTCCAGTGGGTTTAGTCAGCTCACATTGGTACAACAAAAGCAGGGGAAGTGAAATCCTGGCATGATATACATAAGGCTCTTTTTAATATATGTTTTCCATATGCAGGCTTATATTACAGAGCAGCTAATCAATGGAAACATTGTGCTGGCCTCTGTGGGTAAAATCTAGACCTTAATGTTGACACCTTTCAAATGTTTATAGTGGTAATTGTATCAACACCTTAGTGATTTTTTTTCAGCCAAGTTACACACACATGCCCACGTTTTCACAGAGCACACAGCGTGTTTTTTGCTGTGGACTGAAGCACGTATCAGACTGGTAGTAATATATTTCTGAAAGCGTTCACCTCAACTTCTAAACTGATAGACATGAGAAAATGGATGTGCACAGTATCTGCTGGTCAGCCTTGAGAGCGTGGTGCTGCTTCTGTGTCAGCATGACAATGACAAGACATCTGAGTATGGCTGAAGCTTTAGACACCATGAACTGGGTGTTTTCCTTTACCTGCCATGTATCAAAGCACATATAGGCTACTTCTAGACCACAGGATAAGATGCCAAGGGAACACTTCAGCTCCAAAGCAATGTGCCCTGCTGGCCCCACTGCTGGCACCTTGCTCTGCCTTTTGTTTGCACACCAGAGTGCTCACAACCTTTTGCTATTATTACCTTCCTATCAGCCTCAGCTCCCACCCTTAAAGCACAAAGGCAGTGATCCTCCACGGCTTCTCTTGTATGTTTAATGTGAGAATCCTATTTAGCATCTGCATATGGCAATCTCTTGGTGGTGTGCCTTGAATCTTCCCTTGATCACAGACTGGGACATGGAAAAAGAGATATTACAAGTCTGCTTCAGTTTTTTTTTCTTCTTTTATTTTCCCCAATAGAGAGGGAAATGAATAAGGATCTAATTTACAGTTTACAGCATTCTACATTTGTGTCAAATTGTGAAGTCTAGAAACGTCACAGGGAGACATGTGATAAACTGCTTGTGTGACACTGGTCCAACACTTCTCAAAGTGCAATGAATTTAATTAGAATAGGCAGTTGTGAAGTGCAGGCACTTACATCAGTATTTTCCTTTTGTGCTATAGTTTTCCCCTCTTCATATGCAGAATTCAGATCAATATCTCAATCATTGCCAAGGCAATTTTTCTAGTTAGATCTCATAGCCAAAATAACAGAGGTCTTTCAGGAGCTGCATTGGTATTCTAAGAGACTTATAAAAGGCAGCCCTGTGATCTGTCTGTAAACACTGGCACTCAAGCTGCTCTTGTTGGAACCAGTTGCCTTGTATACATGCATACTACAAAGATTTTCTGTTGCTGGCAGAAAGAAATTACTGTTCTTCTGCAGAATAAGTAGAACTTTGTGGATTTCCTTCTTCTATCACTCCAGCCACTGCATACATTCCTACCTCTATAACAAAGATATGTTGCTTGGTGTAGGCATTGTTTTTGTTCAGTAGAGAATTGACAGATGCTTAGTAGAGGCTTTGCTCTGTACTGAAGTTGATTGGTACATGCATCGAGGAGTGGTGTGTTTGCTTCAGGCTTGTGCTTCAGAAGAATGCTTGTGTTATTTATTTGGTAGCTATATTAAAATATGATGGTCCTTTGTGATAAATCTGACATCTGTAGTTCCTCCCAAAAGAGCATAAATCCATATTTGATTCTTTTTCATCACGTTGGAGTCATCCTCAAGAATCAGAACTATTGAATATACACAGAGAAAGTCATCTTGCTGTTGGCTTCTCGTTTGTGAATTCTAAGTGCAGGACATCGGATGTATTGGTGTGTCCATACAGTGCATGACTGAGTCCACTTATTTGTGTTTGCACGCTGCAGAATTCAAGCCAGCACTGCCATAAGACACTTACCAAGAATGACAGGATGTGGAGAATCCATCTTCTAATAGGAAATTCTCCCAAAGTTTAATTGTTTTCATAAAAGTGTGTCTGGCTTCCACTTCGTCATAGGAATGTCCATGTCCACAGGAACAGAGAGTCTTTTGATCTGAGTGCTTTCTTTGAGTGAAAATCGACTGAAGTTAAGTCATCTCTTGACTTTTTGATTCAGTCTTCTTCTGATAACCTAAGAACTTGCTTCATAAATCCCTTGTTATAAATTATTTCATTTGGTCATGTAGTAAATTTTGATGCAATAAATTCCTCTTTTTCCCTTGACCTCTCTCCCATCTGATAATATCTGAACAAAAGTTTGGATACTAGAAACAGGCACAGTATTCCAATATCTGCCTTATTAATGATTTAAGTGGAGCTAAAGTTGCATATTCCACTCATCTCCTCAAAGTAAGGAGCAGCAAAAATCTTTGAGTTTACACCACTCTTTAAGTGGAGCAAAGAAGTCATTATGAGCACATAGGAAGGAGAAAATTTTACACGGGTCAGTCTGTCCCCATGTGCAAGATTCTAGAACAACCATGCCATAAGAAATTATGAGAAGCAGCATTCTTAATAGCTGGTAGTTGTAGTTTAATCATCAGCGTTGCCTCAGTGACACTGTGAGTAAAAGCTTGTCAGTGTCTCCATTATATTTGTCTGTGTTTTGAAAGTCTCAAATTACATTAAGAAGAAAAATGCAGCTTGTTGGGTTTGTTTGTTTGTTTGTTTGCCAGACAGGATGTAAATGTCTTTGCAATTTTCAGTAATGTTCTAACCAGTATTGAATGTAAGAAGAAGCATAATGTTCCCACACATGGGGTTAGCTTACTGTGATGAGGACAGTTTTACAGCCTTCTTTATTTCTTTGAAATGTGATGAGAAAAAAATGAAGATTTTAATTCTGTTATTTAAATGATGCCTGTTCAGCAATCTGACTGCTGTTTGCCTGCACATCTCCTGGTAATCACAGAAGTCTCCAGCAGGCAGGTGTCCAGCTCTTCAGGAAAATATCAGCCTACAAAATATTTAACAGTGGCACATTTTCTCCCGACTGTTCCTCAGCCATTCGAATAAAACATTTGATTATACCACAAGCTGCCAAAGTATCATTTAAATAAACTGCCTGGGGAGAAGAAGAATGGAAAGATTGAAGTTGTAAAAGTACTTAAACTGCTGGAGGAAAAAAAAATGTGACAATCTTCATTTATTAATTTCTTTAGCAAAGAACAGTGCTCAATGCCTTTTTTTTTTTTTTTCCAGCTCTATTAGATTTAGACAGAAGAAAAAAAGCATCTTCTGTGATAGAGTTAACTTGCAAGCTTTTACAGGTACAATGATGTCTTCACGATATATTGTGACTTAGCCGATTGTCTTTCAATTCGTGCTTGTATACGTCTGTGTGCGTGGAAATATATAATTGTAAGGGATATACTGCCCCATTTTGGGCACATTTTCAGTATCATGTTCACAAAATTCAGAGCACAGCGATACACAGCTCTCAGTGGAGAGGTAGGAAAATGCACCTTATAGAGACATGTCAGGCACTCACTCTTCTGCAGTCCTCAAAAAGATCAAGGGGAGATATGATTTCAGTGTCAAAAGATCTGCACTACTTTAAAGACAGTATGTATCAGATATCAAAAGATTTTTTTAAGTAGCACAAAAGGGTTGAAAATTAAAGGCCAAGACAAGAAACACAGCACAATTATCTAAGAATGGGGGAGTCTGAGGAAACAAATTGCCATGAGAAGTGCGTTCCATCACCTGAATTGTCCCTCAGACACTGTCAGCTGGGCTGTGTGTAAAGTCAGGTACGAAAGAGCAGAGAAAGAGCAGTAACTACTTCCAGTCAGGGAAGTGCTATAGTCACAGTCCCTGTTGACAGTCGAGGATTGTGGAGATGTGGCATTGAGGGACATAGGTTGGTGGGGATGAGTTCGTGGTTGAACCAGATGGTCGTAGTGGTCTTTTCCAACAATAATGGCTCTATGATTCTAATCTTGGAGCACACGACAGCAAAGCTGGTCAATCAGTCTCTCTATCAAGTTTTCATCTTTTCCCAAATGTCCCAGGAAATGGAAAATGCTTTTTACCACCCTCTACGCTGATATTTGCTACTAACTCATTTTTAATATGTTGATGGCCTCAAATTGTTTCCAGCAGCAAAAACCCCTTCAGCCATATTATTTCTCACTGGACCTAATGGAAGTTCACAGAGTTTCAGGATTTCTTACAAGAAAATTCCAGGCATATATGAGAGTTTAGGAAAGCAAGCAAATGCAAAAAGGAACATAATAATTATGTACATTTACACTCTTTTATAAACATGGTTAATGGAGGAATTTGCCTACTCTCTTCTTACTCCATGTTGTATTTAATGTGAACCTACACCCCTGCCTCACCTGGTATAGGGATCTGCAAACCTTTATTGATTCCAAAACAGGGGGGTTAGATCTCAATGAGCTTTAAGGTCCCTTCCAACCTAAGCCATTCTATGAAAATATTAGCTGTGACCAAGCAAATGCAGGCACAGAGCCCTTTGGGTGGGATTTTCAGAAACTTCAGTTCAGAACTCTGTAGCTACTGAGGTCAGCAGAAATTCTACAGGAACAGAGCTAAAGGATTGCTAAATATCCCATTCCATACCTACCATAAAACAGACCCTAATCGAAGCATAACTTCCAATAACTCATCTAAGCTACTGAGCTTAGGATCAGAAGTGGCAGCCTGTTACAGCAAACGGGTTAACATTTGCCAGACCTTGGCTTTGTGGATAGTCATATATTGTTACTGTAGGCTCTCATTTCTGGTTTTCATTTACAACATTTTCCCTCTTTCAAATCTGTTACATTTTATTGACTCTATTTTGAGATTTTAGTATTCTGGATATTCTGAGGCATATTTTTAGGATATAATTCAACTTTGTTAAGTAGATACACATTTCCAACCATGTTTAATAGGAGTGAAGCTCTGCAATTTTTTATTCTGTTCTGACACTACAATCTATAAAGATTTGAATTTCTAAGCAGTAAGATGTATTTAAAAGTCTTTTAACATCAAATGGAATAGATGTAAAAGTACGTATGGATTATTAAAAGAAAAAAGAAAGAAAAAAAGAGAGAAATAAGTTCTTTATGAGAAAACAATGTATATATTGCATCTTGTTTCCAATGATGTTTTTTAAAGGAAATTCCCCTGACTGCTGCTAAAAACGAAGTTGCAGTAATATGTTATCTCCTTCTCTATCATCTCTGTGGTTGTGTTTTTGTGTGTGTGTGTGTGTGTGTTACCTACACATTATGGCAAATGGTTGGATATTAAGAAAAAATTTCATTTCAAAGTGAGTGGTAATGCATTGGAACAGGCTCACCAGGGAGGTGGTCACCATCCCAGTTCAAGAACTGTTGAAATGTGGCACTGAGGTACAGAGTTAGTGGGCATGGTGAGGATGGATTGGGGCTGAACTAGATGACATTAGTGGCCTTAAAGATTCTGTGATTCTAGGAGATGCATTCCCAGAAAGCACGTGCCTTTGAAAAATTGTTTCCTGGAGGTCTTTCAAGATACTAAAGCTACTAAAGATGATACCCGAGAAATGAAAACAAGATGTGAAGACACCTTGTGAAACTCCATTAACAGCTTCTTTACAAGCTCCTGCTCTGCTGTTCTGGACCCACAGAAAATAGATTTTCTTATGAATCACAACAACACAAAAACAACTCCAAAAAATCCCCTTTCATTTATGCGGCTCGATTTTCATTATTTCCCATTGCAAAGGAAGCACAAGACTAAAACATCTGGTCCTGTCAATGGGCTTCCAGCCAAAGCTTCAACGTCTGCTGCTGAGCTGAAACAACAGCAGCCTAATCTCTGTATTGTCTTTAGCTTTTTCAAATTCTCATCTTTCTCAATGAGACAGTGGAAAGAAATCATCCCTCAGTGTTTTATTTCCAGGCGTAGCACATTAAGCTGCAACCACACACCAACAAAAGATACTTTCCTTCCAAAATCCTGCCACTTCCTAAATGCAATAAAGTTTCAGACTGTGGCATTCATTGGAGCTGAGCAACTCATTTTTTCTCAGAAGATATTTTTTACCAAGGTCAGTTCAGCAGGAAGTGGTACCTTGTTTCTGAACAGCTGGGAAACACTCCTGGGGAATGTGGGAGAGCAGCAAGCAACAGAGGTCCTAGCAAAAATGAAGGAGTTTTGCGTCCAATGTATGGATGAGATCCAGGCAGAAATACAGCTCAGAGCTGGTCTGAAATGGATTCTGACAATTGAGTGTCTACACAGTACCCGAACCAGGGAAGCCTTATAAATACATATACGCTTACACTTCTGCAATGTCCCACTTGTCACTAGTGTGGAAAGTAATTGGTTTTGGCACCTCTAAGATCACACAGTCCGTAATGGAATAGAAAAAAAAACAACGCACTTGTGCTCCTTGGGTACGTGGGTTGAGAGTTCTGTGCTTAATCTTGTAGAGAGCATGACGTGATTGAGAGCAACCTGTAACAGTGAGAAATGACTTTTTCTTGTTAAAAATCCCAGCTCCCCAGCAGTTACACTAATACTGTGGTAATTGCCTTTAAGCTCTGGTGGCAGTTACTTTCCATGCCCTCTGAGTGTTGTAGCACCAAAAAGAACTTGTCTTGTTGCTTTAATGAGTGACATCCCTGTTTCAGCACTCTCTTTCAAAAAGCTATTACAGATGGTGGGAAGTAGTTCTTAAGACAAATGTGCCACAGCACATGTGGTTATCTCCCCCTCAGATTTAGACAAGGCCTTCTGGGGTGAGTTTTCGGCAGACACATGAGAACATGCTTCCTTTCGTTTTCCCTCTTCTCCTCAGTTGGAAAACTAAGCTGAACACCTCCATACACCTCATGTAGCTCATCACAAAGCAGGCAAATAGCAGACAACCCATTCCATTTTTATTTCCTACATATATTTTTTTTTTCCCTTACAGAATAGGAAATACTATGAACAGGCCAAAAATGCATTAGTAGCTTCTTTGTTTGTCTTTGGACAACAATACCTAATAAGTTAAGCTTAGCCTATAGCAAAGCAGCCCCAGATGGCCAGGTCTGTTCTAAATAAGCCACTTTTATGAGGCCAGGATGTCTAAAAGAAACACACTTCAAAAAAGGAGAAAATGTCCAAGCCAGAAAAAGTTCAGAAAAAGAAAATATCTCTTACAAAACTACTAGTGTTCAGGCTCTGTGTAAACACATCTATCAAAAACATACTTGGGTTTTGTTGGGATTTTTTTTTTCCTCCGAGCCTAGAAAGGCAATATTTTATTCAGATATTTATACATATGTTTCCATTCTTCCAAAAACGAAAAACCTCAAAGGTTGCCTTTACTGGATGTGGAAACATACTTGATAAAGAGATATTTGAGATATCCTTAGTGGTGGGATATGCATTTATTATTAATAAATTAGTTACTAAATTTATCTTTTTTCCAGAAAGAAAGGTCTCAAGGGTGTACTTACAAGCTTCCTGCTTCCAAGGGGG
Organism: Lagopus muta; assembly: GCF_023343835.1. NCBI lineage: Eukaryota > Metazoa > Chordata > Aves > Galliformes > Phasianidae > Lagopus > Lagopus muta. The sequence continues at coordinate 65,140,232 of NC_064436.1, read as the reverse complement.
GGAAATACATCCCCTTTTAATCCATGAAGACCTCCAACCTAGATACTATGGCTTTGTAATATGGTGATTTAATCCTTTTTTCTTGGCCTTTGGCTTTCAGAGAAATCCCAGTTTGTTCTGAAACTGTCCTTTAAAAGTCAAGAAAACAAGCAAACAAATAAAGTTTAAAGGTTTGTTGGCACCAGTGAGTAGCACACCCAGTGATAGACAAAGATACCTTTCTCAGTTGTTGCCAGACCTCAGGAAATAGACTGAAAATATTCATCTGTTCCAATTCTTACTTAACTTGTTTCATGAGCAACAGAATAAGCAGTACCTGCTTCCCCACAGGTTTGGGTCTTGGAGTTGTTATCTCAAGAATCTAATAAGACGCAGAGTCTCGCTGCCACTTTTTCATGAGATTTTCCCCATAATCATCATAGAATTGTAGAATGGTTTCAGTTGGAAGGGACTTTTAAGATCAGCTAGTTCCAACCCCCTTGCTATAGGCAGGGACACCTCCCACTAGACCAGGTTGTTCACAGCCCCATCCAACTTGGTCTTGAGTGCTTCCAGGAAGGAAGCATCCACAACCTCTCTGAGCAACCTGTTCCAGGATCTCACCACCCTCACAGCAAATAATTTCTTTCTGGTATCTAAGTCTACCCCCTCCAGTTTAAAACCATTTTCACTCATCCTGTCGCTACATGCCCTTCTAAAAACATCGTTCCCCAGCTTTCCTGTAGGTACTGGAAGGTCACTTTAAGGTCTTCTTGGAGCCTTCTCTTTTCCACGATGAAGAGCCCCAGCTCTCTCAGACTGTCCCTGTAGGGGAAGTTCTCCAGCCCTCTGATCATCTTCGTGGATCTTCTCTGGACCACTCCAACAACTCAGTGTCCTTACATTGAGAACCCCAGAACTGGACACAATACTCCAGGTGGGGTCTCATGAGAGCAGAGTAGAGGAATAGAATCACCTTGTTTGACCTGCTGGTCTCTCTTGATGTAACCCAGGATACAGCTGGCCTTCTAAGCTGCCAGTGCACATTTCCAGCACTTTCATCATGGCTGCTCTCAAGCCATTCTCTGCCCCAACTGCATTTCTGTTTGAGATTGCCCCAGCCCAGATGCAGGACCTTACACTTAGCCTTGTTGAGCTTCATGAGGTTGGCATGGGCCGACATCTAAAGCTTGTCCACGTCCCTCTGAATGGCATCCTTTTCAATCTGTTGAAGGAGAAAGGGCATCCTCATGTTGCAGCCCATTTCTATGTTACATCTTGTACCTAGACTCTGATTTTCACCTCACAGAGGATTTTGTTCCTTTAGTTAGAGTCAAGTGAGCTGGAAAAGACTGAAACAACCACATCCTCACAGAGTCCTGCATGACCATTAAATCTTTGTGTCTTCAATAAATTAAGCAAAAAACTCACATGGAGAATATGCTATTATTCACCAGAATGACCAGAGATAGAACAAACTTCTTTTTCTTCTATAGGAAGCAAAAAAAAAAAAAAAAAATTCACGTTTCTCAAAATTTGTGATTCAGTGTGTGTTGTTGACAGGTAATAGCCTTAAGTTTTTCATAGGGAGATGTTTAGGTTGGATACTTGGAAACATTTCTGCTCAGAAAGGGTGGTGAGTTATTGGAACAGGATGCCCAGGGAGGTGGTGGAGTCACCATCCCTGAAGGTGTTCAAGAACCATAAAGATGTGGCACTGAGGGACATGGTTAGCGGTTGCTTTGATTGTCGGACTAAATGGACTTAGTGGTCTTTTCCAAACAATGATTCCATGATTCAACTATTATCTTCATCTATAAAACAATGTCCTCAACTTTACTTGTTTTCCTGATCAGCAAAAGTGGACCTCATGTTTATCCATTACAGAATGTCCAAAGTTGAAGTGTGCTGTTTTAACAAGCATTTGCTTAATCAGTGTTTGTCAACAGACTCAGGTGTTATCAATCTGCATCTGGCTTTAATTTTAGGTACCCTCTGCCTAAGTGCCATGAACTTCCCATATGACATAAAGGAAAAGTTAATTACTTAGTAACAGACATCACAGAAGCCAACAGTCTAAGCAGGGGAACATCAGAATTAGCCACCAAAGCCTCTGAAATTGGTGCAAGACAGCCTCTTTCAAAGAGTAGATTCCTCTCCCTGTATTTGCACTATAAACCCCCTCCCGCAGTGAAGTAGTAAAACTCAGGTCAGCTCTCTGACATGTGGCAAGAAAGAGTCCAGGAGAAAACATCACGAAAACTAGATTTTTTCTTAAAACAGTTTCAGTGTTTCTTTCTGCTGTGAAGCTGTGTTTAGGTTTGCAGCTACCATACACCTTAAAAGTTAACAGAAGCAAGAAGCAAAACAAAACATTCCATTCTGAAAATAATTCCTCTGCTTAACCTGGAGCTAACATTGTTTAAGCAGGGGTACAGCAGGAATGTTGCTGGGTTCTTCTTCCATGAGAAATTTAATGCACCTTCATGTCAGGTCAAACTGGGACAATTTTTCTTTTTAATTTCCAATTCAAGCAGCAAATTGAAAAATCAATTCTCATCATAGACCTAATTACCTGTCCTTGTTCTTTTACCCAGCGCTCCAGAATATAGCACAAAAAACTGGGGTACAGAAAAAGAAAGCAGACTGTGGAAAATCTGCTACCTAGTAGCTTATGTTGAGAGTACGAGTGGTAGGATGCTTCACTGAGCCTTACACATCCTGCAGCGTGCAGGGACACAACGTTCCAGTGAAGCTCTCAGAAAAGACCGTTAGAAAAATCAGACAAGTTGGTGAAGCCCTGGCACAGGATGCTCAGAGAAGCTGTGGGTGTCCCATCATTCAAGGTCATGTTAGATAGGGCCCTGGGCAGTCTGAACTGGTGGGTGGTATCCAGCCCACAGCAGGGGTTGGTGCTCAACTATCTTTAAGTACTCTTCCAACCTAACCCATTTTATGATCACAGACCCTTGATTTACAGACACTACTCCTCACACAGCAATGCACAGATTTTTTTTATGAAGGATATAAAGCTATAGAACACCTCTCCTGCAGCAGATCCATTACTCTGTGCCTTGTTCCCAATATACTCAGTGGTACAGTCTCACTTTTTTTTTCCCCCAGTGTTTCAGGGTGCTGAATAAAACCATCTTGGCCACTTGGGCAAACTGATAGCTCATGTTTAGCTGAGCATTGACCAACAATGCTAGGTCCATTTTTTCCACACAGCTTTCCAGCCACTTTTCTGCAAGCCTGTAGCATTGCCTGTGATATTTGTGGCTGAACTACAGGACCCAGCACTCGGCCTCATTGATTTTCATCCCTTTGGCCTCAGCCCAGCAATCCTGCCTGTCCAGATCTCTCTGTAATGCCATCATACCCCCAGGCAGATCAACACTTCCTCCCAGCTTAGTGTCGTCTGCGAACTCACTGAGGGTGGGTGCACTCAATGTCCTCATCCAGGTCATCAGTAAAGATAGACTTAAAACACTATGAGATAACAAACGTTAGTGCACAGATTACCAAGTCCAATTATTTCACCATGTTATGGTGAGTGTAATCATTGATTAAGTGCTGGATCATTAATTCCCAAGCAATGTTAAGGTTTGCATCATTCCAAGGTATCTCTTTTCATGGACATTCTTAGCTGACAGTAGAAACAAGACAGTTGCGTTAAGCTAAATCCTCAGATTAAATCTGGTCTCCAGGGCAGAGGCAGAGTGATTAGTACTCCTGTATATAAGCAGAGTTGCTCTAATCTTTTCCTTATAAATTTTCTCCTCCATCTGTTATCCATCAGGGAAGTGAAGTTTTAAGAAATTGTGCAGATAGTTTAAGTCACTCTGCTTCTTTCAGTAAGCAACATCTTGGCTTGCAAGATGTGTATCTTGGAGATGGAACTTAATTTGCAGAAATTACACCTTCCTTAGCCTCTCCTGTTCTCCACCCAAGAACCTGTGCTGGAGACCTGTGTAAGGCATTTTCTTACTACCTCTCCTCAGCAGAAAATGAGCTCAATTGTGTCGAAAGATGCAATGCACAGTACCTGTGCCAAAGGATTAAACTTTCATCATCTGGGTTTGATACTTAGATTCACAAGAGGAAATGAGTGCTAAGCATCTGCTGCATGCCAGGGTATACTGAAAGATCCGAAGCAGTCTCTGCCAGTACTTTAAAATAGGGCACATTAGGGTTTTTTGCTCTAAAGAACATCATAACTTCTTAGAGCAAAGCTTCCTCTGCACATTTGCCTTTTAAGATAAATGAGGCAATTCTCTGCAATTTTTAGAATGATAGCAGTGAAAAGGAAAAAACAGAAAAGCAATGAAGGAAAGAGAGACAAAGAGGACAACAAAAATGTGTTTGCAATGTAATTTGTCACTAAGAAAGGACAGGGGATCTTTGGGCTTCCCACGCATGCATAACGAAACACAGATATCAAATCATAGACAGAACCATAAATAGTACTGACAAATTATTCCCTTGAGCATCCTGGGGAAAGGACTGACAAAAGTGAATGGTCTTCTGCCATTGACTTTTGTTAACTTCAAGTTTCACAACAGAGTTTGCACAATCTTAGGCTTGAGGTTTGTTATAGTCAATTTCAGGCTACCAAAAATTTCCAGGTAGTGTTCCCATCATTACTCTTTTCTTCCTAAGGTATGTTTCTCAACTCACATTCCAGTTTATAGGCAAAGTACAAAAAAAATCTATTAAATGTCATAGGAATTCTGTGTCTTTTGATAAAGAGCTTTATAACCTCACAGGTTTTCAGTGTTCTTCCTCAGACTCTAGCAGAGAAGAGGATTAAGCTGATGGATGTTGTTATGTCTGGGAGTATCACAGGCAATTCAAATACATTCAAACAAAAAGCCCCCAAAATTGCACCTTACAGAAGAGCTTCTTATGATCTGCTGCAAAAAAACAGACACTAATTCAATAGTTTCTCAAGGTAACCCTTGCAAAGTGCAAAGTACATGATTTATCAAAAAGCTGTGGTTACTCTGCACTCTGCATCCTGCCAGAATAAAGCCATGCACTTATTTCCATCAAAAAACTCTTAGGGCATGTCTTTTGAGGTTAGTTACTGCTTCCTTCTGCCTGCTATAAATTATCTTAGCACTGTACATGCATTATACATGTACTGTGTGTGTGTGTGTGTGTATGTGTGTGGTCAAACTCTTCTTCACTAAACCTAAATGCATCCAATTCATGTAACAAAATGCACAATTTTTTTTTCCATGTTACATATAATGCTAATAATAAGGAAAAGGTTCTCTTATTGGACATCTATTTTCAGAACTAACTTGTGTAATTGAATCTGGTTTGCAGAGAACAGACACTAAAACAAAATTTTGTTTTAAGAATTCTGCTACCTGAAGAAAAGAAAAGCATTTTTGACATTAAGATATGGAATTAAGGACAGGAAAGCCAGGCAAACTCCTTGCTCCTCCTGCCCTGATTTTTCTATGCCACTGTAGGCATATCATCTCACTCCTCTCTGCTTCAGTTCTGAATCTATAGGATCAATACTACAGTGGTTCCTCACTTCTCTTGAGTATGTGAGGAATATCTAAAAAAAAAAAAAAATATATATATATATATAATATATATGGCAGACTTTGTTTAGATAAAGAAAACACTTTTATTTGTGAAAGCCTCAGAAAAAATGGAGCTATCTCGGCTGGGTTGCTAAGTCTCTACAATGCAAACATAGATTACACATTTGAGCCATTAACACTTCAATTTTTCATAAAGTAAGATTCTTTTCACCAGCTAAAAGCTGACAGTCTAATCTATGCTGGCCATCAAGACTCCAGCAATATACAGAGACAGTCAACTCCAGAGGGTAATTTTTCCCACTGACGGTTGACACCTGGCACTCCACACCATCGCCAGCACATTGGCATTTGCATCAATTGAGATGCTCTTGTGCTGTCCAGCTGGTCTCCAGCTGCCACCCCAGAAGGCCCAGGTCTCCAGGATGTCCCTTTCCTACTCCACCAATCCTACGTGGTTGTCTCAGCACCCTACTGCTCTGCTAAAGCTCTTTGACTGAAGTAGCCAAATAATCCCACCAGGGCGGAATTCAGCTCTTGGATCGAGACACCTCAGTTAGGTGTGTAACGTATGCATCTGTGTGTGAATCAAGAGCTCAGGCTTACTTCACAGCCCAGACAGAGCTGCCATCTGCACAGTCAAAGGAGCAGAGGGAGTGATTCAGCCCCCAGGAACAGATGCCAACATCTGTCAGCTGAATAGCTCCACAGGCTCTTCTGTCCACGAGGACCTGGGATCATCATAACCAACCAAACCTGGGTTTAGTTCCAAAAGACTTTTTCTGCCCCTTTTCCAACTGAGCAGAATTTACTTAAGAAATTAATTTTGTTTATTTATTCAAGAACTTATGGGCAGTTTCTGGCATGCAATCTTTTTTGCTCTATTAATGCGCCAAAACAGAAAAATGACATAATCCCTAATGCGTAAAACTTTTAGCACAAAGAATATACAGACAGAGCAGATACTTAATTACAGAAGAGTGCTAGAAACACCACTATTTTTTGAGTAAGAGAAAAGAAGCCTTTAGTGCTAATCCCTTGTAACAGAAACATCTGTCTCACGGGTATTCAGAATTAAATTCATGTTCCTCTTTCTAACTTGTACTTATTTGGTAACATGGCAACCTTAATGGAAAATAGCATTTATACATCTGGCAATTTAGCTATGATGTTAATGATAGCGAACGGGGTGGGGAGAGGGTTGAAACAGAAGAAGCAGCATCTGATGAGTTTTAAGAAGCATGGTATAAAAGACAGCCTCCTAAACCATCTGTCAAAGTGTCAAGGTGATGGATTTTTAAATGTAAATAGTTTGGGGTTTTTTTTTTAAACTCATCACCGTTTAGATCATAGTGCATGTGAGAGCAATACAGCAGGCAGGAAAAATAGAGACAACAGAACCACATGGCACCCTCTGTCATCAACCTCACTATGTTTGTTCATTTATTTATGTGTGAATAAGTTGAAGGCACCACCAGATGGTAGTCTGAGAGCACCCACCTGGCAGAGACCATCCTAGATGCAGCCCATTTTTACTGGATAATCTGAAAATACATGCATGGAAAGTGACCCCCTGGAATAGCATCAACAAAAGCTCACGTAGAAGCTGTAGCAGGGTTTCCCATATCTGTTTGAAACAAATCTGTGCCTGTATGCTTTTGCTACATTAATTTAAGGTCTTATACAGCATTCAAAGCAGTTTTTTCCTCTGAGCTCTTTGTTAAAGGGGGAGGCAAGGCCAAAACCTGCAGAGCAGGATATAGCTGTTCCCACCCCTGTGTGATGACCTTGGCCTCATTCACTCTCTCAGTTTTAGTGGAACACATTTTTGTGTTCCTGTTCAGAAGGACTGTGCTTCATTATATAGAAGTGAGTAGGTGAGTGAACAAGAGTCTCAAATTACACGTAAAGGTAATTTTACATGTAAATTACAGCAAAAGGTAATTGTGAAGTGTTTCACAGAGCAAAGAGAGAGCTTTCCATTTTGAAGTAATTCACTAACTTGACTTCAGCCTTTGACTGTATTATGAGGAAGAGCAGAACAAATTCTCATTCTTAATTCAGTCTGTGAGGAGAACCACAACTTCTTTGATATATATTTAGTGGAAGAATTCATTAGCGATACAGGAATTAGAGAAAGGAAAAACCTAAAAATTCTACCAGTAGTTCTGTAGATGCAATTTGACCTTGCATTGCAAATGTGCAAGTGGGGTTTCTGAAGTAATGTTCATCGTAATTTAGGCATCTGGCAAAAAGGCAGAAAAACATCATCAAAATACTACAGCTCCCTGATAACCCAGGCTGTTTGCCCTTCTCTCTTCTACCTGTGTGAAACTAGGATGAATCACATGAGTCTTCTCTGACACTGTTGTACTGCTGTGCCCACTGCAGTGTTGCTGACTTGTGGTCTTTAGTCACGCAGCTCAGGAAAGGCAATAAAACCTACCGAGAAAGCAGAGCAGCAAGGCTCCAAAGTCCTAAGGATCTCCAGTCGTTTGTGGTGACAGACATCTGAGCTAATCCAAAGCCACCCATGTTCATAACTGTACCTTAATGAAAGTACAGCCCTTGGTACTGACTTGTACCAATCCAAATTTACTTTTCCTTCAGCTTCCCCATGATTGATAAGGCAATGATGTAGCACTGTGTCCCAGGCTGGAGACAAGGAGAATTCAGAATAGTACCGTAAACATGGACTGCTGTTCTTGCAGTGAATCCCCAGAGATTTAATGCATGATTTTCACAGAATGTAGAAATAGAAATTATCAATGGCCACTCCATAGCCACTACAGGCTCTAGCAATTCAAAGACAAGCCTTAAATAAGATGAGACATGCCCTGCCCATCCCTTTCCTGTGGATCTTGAAAACTCTGTCATTTTACTTAACTGGGGCTACTTCTACTAGCCAAAACAAATGCTGCATTCAGAAAGTCTCATCCTGACTATCAGAGTATTACCTTTTCCCCCTCTGCTAGATAAGTTGAAGTGGGAAAACAGATTGTGGCTTCTGCATCCCCTGCTCTCCCCACACAATGGGAATGCGATCACGGCCCCGCTGTGCCCCTGAGGGCAGCATAAAAAGCCTCTTTCTACTTTGTCTTGCAGGGTAGGACATCATTACTCTGTGAAACATAATAGCTCAACACTTACACCTGAAACACAATCTACTCCCTTCTCTTCATTCTCGCCTGAGCTACTACAGCTCCCCTATTCCATTATGTAGAGTATTACTTTCTCTGTCTGAAAGCAGGAGGGAAGACATCAGCTGTTATCTTTCAGACGATAAAGATCTTCATTCACGCCTGACAGATTGCAATTTAAGGAAAAAAAAAAAAACATCCTCCCTTGGGCTCTATGAATGGCAGTGCATTAACATAATGTTAATAGCTCCCAGTCTAGATAACACCATTACTTCTGACAGTAGGAAACTGGGTTTGATAGTTGCTGAGATGTTTTGATCACCTGTCAGAGAAACATTATGTCTAGGTTTTTCTTCAGTAAAAATATGTAATTAGCATTTGCAGCACATCCCGTGCCCAGCTTAAGAGCTGGCACCATATCCAAACACAGGCTTTGGGTATAAGTCCATATTTAGGGCTACAGACCCTGAAACTCCATTGTATATAACAGAGATTCCCAAGAGATGTATTTCCTCTTCCTCCTCTCCAAGTTTCTATGTCTCCTAATTTCCCCTAAAGGTGTTGAATTAAGAACGCTTGCTCAGGAGGCCCTTGGCACCTTGTTAGGCCTAACTCCCACATTGACTGCCTCATCTTTTGAAGAAGAAGAAGAATCCCAGAGGACCTACAGTAAGAATCTCTACGAATCTCTATTTTAGGACTATTAATGTTAGCAGCTTTGACATTTTGGACTCTTTGATTCAATGATTCTGAGCTGTAAGACCTTGAGTTTTCTCTTGTATTTCACAGTAAGGATGTAAGGCATTTTTCCAACCTCCTCATCCCTGAACTCATTGCTTAGCTCTACACATCCCAACAAAAAAGTGCTCTGAAGTTGTGGAATCACAGAATTGTAGGGGTTGGAAGGGGCCTCTGGATATCGTCAATTCCAACCCCCTGCTAAATCAGGATCCCTACAGCAGGTTGCTCAGGAAAGTGCCCAGACAGGTCGTATCTCTAGAGGAGACTCCAAGGCATCTCTTAGCAACTTCTTCCAGTGCCTTACCACCCCTATTGTTAAAAACTTTTCTCTTGATATCCAGTCTATATCTCCCCTCTGTTAGTTTGAAACCATTTCCCCTTGTCCTATCTCAGCAAAGCCTGCTAAAGAGTCACCAGAATGATGCTTAATGTACGCAGACCCTTTGCTCAGGGTACATTGGGTGCCACCTTCAGAGCTGTATGGGTAACATCAGCAGCTGAACATCCCCAGGTTCTCCTGTTCTGATGATGGATGGAGGCACAGTACATGTCCACCTACCCTGCTGAGCAGCTGGCTAAAAGCCCCCCAAAGGCTGTGATTTCTTATCACCACAAAACCTTCAAAGCTGGCTCCCACGAAGGCTGCAGCAGTCAGAGCAATGCTACACTAAGCCTATGCTTGAGAGTAGTTTTAGAAGCTCAGACATTATGCTCACATGTATCTTCTCAAGCTTAGCGGACACCATCACGCTAAAGATGCTCCATCACACAACAAATCAGATCTGGTCTCAGAAACAGCAGCCTGCACCGCTTAAGGGCCCTTATACCCACGAGAGGGAGCTGAGAGTCCTCCAGCTGACTTTGGCAGCTGCACGGCTGTGAACAAGAGCTTGGGTCTGCGCTTTTCTTTTCCCTACTTCAGAAATATCTGACACGTGTTTTTCGTAAAGCTGGGGGAGAGCAGAACACATGAGGCAGAAGAAAGGAAAGTAGAATGGAAAGAAGTTATGTCTGAATTTTTACACATGATCTGGAGTTCAAAAATAATCTTTTTCCTTTTTTGCTTAATCATAAAATACCATATTTTTTGCCCAGTCCTTTGAGTTCCTTGAGTGCTATGACCTATCCAACCTGGCTTTGAGAACCTCCAGAGACAGGGCATCCACAATTGTTCCAGGCAATCCATTTCAGGGCCACACCACCTTCTGAGTAAAGAATTTCTTCCTTACACATAATCTAAATTTCCCCTCTTTAAGTTTAAAGCCATTCCCTCTTGTCCTATCATTATCTGCTTGTGTAAAAAGCTGCTGTCTCCACTGCTTCCCCTTAACGATGCTCTTCCCTCCAGCTTTCAGTCCAGAGAACATTACAGCACAATTTGAGTTAGGAAGGTGGTGAAAGAATTAAGCAAACCCTACCAGACGAGCAACACACTGTAATCCATGTCACCGTGAAAATGCACCTGCAAGAGCAGAGACAGGAAACCACATCCTGCCATAACCATGGGACTAGGAGGCAGGCATGAAAAATGCTTTGAAAGACACCAAAGAAGTATGAAAAGGCTTAAGAGTCATTGGCATAGCAAGAGTAGTGTGGAAACATCCCATAGATGGAAGATTTCTGTTCTTTGTACCTAAACATGTCTGTTTTCGTAGATAAACACAGACTTCTGCAATGCTCATTGCTGCCCTCTCATTCAATAGAGGCTTGGCCACTGGGATCTAGAAAAAACTCCTACACTTCCTCCTTGAGCAAAATTCCCAAAGCTTTTGAGGCTGAGAAAAGTGAACAGGGTTAGCCTTTAAATGCAGCGTATACTCAATTTTGAGATGAAAACTACATCTTGTGATATTTGCTGTAGAAGGATGCATTCTCAACAGTTGAGACATCAATACAGACATCAATCAGAATGAAGTAAGAACAAGCCCATATAAAAATTTCATCTTTATAAGACTTGATGAATGGTAGAATACAGTAAAGAATTGTTCTATTGCATGTACTCCCTTGATCTGTCATGAAGCTTTGTAACATAAGAAGTATTGTACTTATGGCAGCCATGTAACAAATTACCATTTAAATTCTCAATAGACAAATAACTGTGATTTAGTGCTCCTCTAGCAGCAGATCACTGCAAATATCACTTAAAATTCTCAGGAAATCCCATGATATCTCTCTTAGGCCTTGCTGAATTCCTCATCTATTTGACCATCCTTTGGTTGAGGTCTTTAAAACTGATTTTCATCCCAGTGAATCTGCTGGTATCAGTGGAAGTGTTTGGGGGGGGGGGGGGGGGGGGGTCAATCTAGTATTGAAATAAATAAATAAAATTAAAGAAAGAAAAAAAAAACCATAGTATTTGGGTCCTTATATACTCAATGCAAATACTGCAGCTGAATTACTGTAAGAAATGCTCTATTTCAAAGCTGTAACAGAACTTAATTTAAATGGTGTTTTCTGATGCATTTTTTATAATTACTGAGACTGCATTACATCCTGGGTGAGGCCAGAAATCCAGCAAGAGCAGCAGGTAGAAATTAGTTCCCCTGCTCCCAATCCATCAGTTGAAGTTCCAACACAGGGGCAGTAATCCCATCTCTTCCTTCTTCACTTATTCTGGAGACTGAATAAAAAGCTGCAGCCCAGAGAAGAGAGCCCAGAGGCTTTGGAGGTAAAAATGCCCCCATGAGGTCCTTCACAATCAAAACCAAGTCTACTGTGGACTGAAATATGAAACGTAATCTGGAAACTGTCTTTCTCTCTGAGGCAATGAGACCATTTCATGAAAAGAAGTGCCATTTTCTGAAGTTATACATAGATGGTAGCACATTCACACAAATGTGTATGTGCAGTGAAATCCTCAGTCACTGTAAGTGTAAGTGTAAGTGTAAGCAAAATACTCTGCTTTTGACCAAACATAGAAATGGCAGAGCAGAGCCAAGGAACTCTGAATTATCTTTCAGACCATTATGTCTCCATTAAGGGGGTTATATTAATTCTGATAAAGATGAGGAATTTTCTGCTTAACAAAGCTGTTTGACTTGTCCAGAAATCCTTAAAAAAAAAAAAACAAAACAAAAAAAACACTGCTGTTCATTCTTTAAAAATGTCTGTATCTGGTAATTAGCTCTGCTAAATACTTCTCAAGGTTCTGCTGAGTGTTTATCTTGTGCTTGCTCTTCAGCACGTCTGCTGGGATCTGTGAGAGCTCTCACACTGATTTCAAATGTATTCCCATTGAGTTTACTCCAAGTGCTTACTCAACAAAATAATAACTATCTTGACAAAAATGCCTCTGAGCAACATTTACACTCAACCCACCATGGAAAACAGAGCCAGTGCTTGTTAGAAAGCTTCCCCAGATTCTTCCCTCTCACCTGTCCCTTTTCCCCTCTGAATATGCTTTTTCCTGTCTTGGGAACACGGGAAATACCAAACTGTGCACACATACCCCTAAAAGCACATTGCTCTACAGCACCTGCCTCTGAAGCTGAATTACAGCACTTCTGCAGCAGAATTTACAAGGAACTCAGCTTGGAGCTGTTTCCTTGGAGACTGAATAAAAAGAGTGGAATAGTTGAACTTAAGCAGAGCACTCTGAAAGGAGTGACCTGTATTAGCCTACAGCTTGAGCTGAAATTGCAATTGTGAGCTTCTCAGTCTGATGAGCTCCCAGATGGTTTTCCCAAAAAATAAACAGGACAGTGTCTATAGGGAGCTCAATGAATGCTTCAGCCATTCCATTTCCACAGTCCAAGTGCACTGCACTCTTTATCATACAGAAAGTTCAAAATTAAACTTCTCAATCAGAAAATGGTTCCTTGGCTCTATCTGCCTACAAGCAGTTTGTCAGTGCTTCCATGACAAGGTTGTAGGATGAATCATGGATGAGCTATACAGGGTCTGTTACATCTCACTTTTCCTCCAGTGAACAAAACAAAATTTAATTGCTGCTTTTGCAAGTACAGCAACAAGCAGTTTATAACCTCAAAATACTCAAAATAACACAAAGACATTGAAAAGTAAGATTTCACCAATTTTAATAAAATTCAACCTAACCAGTAGCTGCAATTTAAAATGAACATTAAATAAATATATGCATAGATATTTTATCTTGGCTACTTCAACAAACCAGGCTGGATTCAATAGAAAAGTCTGCACACTCAGGAATAAAATGATGTGAATAATTAAAAGTCACAAAGCTCCACCCTGGTACCAGCTGTCCAAGAAGGAACAACGGTGCAGAAGGGGATATTAAAAGTAATGGCTTGAACTGACCTCCACAACCTTCAGCTATGGATCAAAACCAGAAGATAACATCACTTATCCTTCTGCTGAAGTAGAGTGGTATCAAGATGATTCAGCTCAAGAAGGTGAACAACTTGAACTTGTAGACCTTGGCAAGAGCCCTCACAACTATATTTTTAGGCAATGCTGTATTTTGAAGATGAGTAGATGGGGCCCTTGCTTTAAACTTTGATGACATTACATTAGGATTCTTGTTTGAAGTGGTGTGCAGTTCTGAAGCAATTCTCCAGTTATTCCCTTCACTGCAGAGTTTACTCAGTTTGTGGAGTGGCTTATTGAGCAAGATTCCTTTAGTGAAAGACAAAGCCAAAACCTCTGTTCTAGAACAACCCACAGTGACATAGGGGTCTCAAACCATATCCTTTGGATATTGTTTCAATATACATGCCTGGTGGGGACATCCTGTCCAAGAGACCAGGCTACCTCTTAATTTAAATATACAGCCCAGAACTGCATAAAGTTTGGACATGAGGACCTGCGTAGGAAACTACTGCAGATACTCATCAAATTATTTTGTGCAAAGCTGTTTGTAGTTGGATAGATAGCAATTCTCAATTAAGAATGTTATCTCTTTGCAGTTAGTTACAGACGCAAGCCTTGAGATCTGACTCCCTCTGTAGCTCTTTCTACCATTACAGCATTTCCTTTTGTTCTATCTCCGACTCCTGTCAGTCTTATTCCTAGGTGGCTACAGGTGCAAAGTGTTGGTTAAGAGAATATACTTCGGACAGGCCAGGAGTCTAACCTCCCTGAAGCAGCAAAAGCATCTGCTTTAAATATTAACATACACTAATGCAATTTATTGCATCATGTATTTATAGCATACATATTATTTAATAAGCTGTTTACAATTAATACCTTGATTAGATTCTATAACGCAATATGATTTCTTTATTTTGATCTGGCACAACATCCGTGCTGTCTTGGTCTTTGTAGTTGAATGTAGCAGTGACTCAGGGTGGCCAGAGCCACAATTGTATACATGTATCCATAACACAATTACTGGTGATTATCTGGTTACTTTCCTGAGCACTAATTCTTTAAATCCCAGCATCAGCATTAGAAAAGTTTAGCTGAATGGAAAAGTCTGGGCCTGGGACAGCGGGATGACAAAGGAAAAGTAAAAGCAAGTTTTCCTGGGGAGGATTAGCTTAGGGCTTAGGTAGCATTATTTGAATTAGCTTCTTCCTTTAACAAATAAGCCTCAAAGAGAATGCTATTTGGCTCTATAATGAACACTCAGTTGGCTTCAAACTACAAGGGGTACAACCAATCCCTATTTGCGCTGTTTCCTGGTGGCACACACATTTTTTTGTATGCTGGCCATATAACCCATGCATTCCCATTGAGAAATCATAACCAGCATAACTTCTTTTTCTTTTTAACCTGGCCTGGCTTACTTTTAAATCCAGCTGTGTCTTTTCACCGGAGGTGAGGCTTTTTAGTTAAGCAACATTATGTAAACATGGATTGTAACATTCCCAAACCCACAGTTAGTCAATAAAAGATCAAACGAATCAACAAGCTTTCACTGGAGCCATCAAAGTCGGTCAGACTTCCTCAGCAAGAACTGCCAGTTTATATCTATTTTTCCCCCAGTAGTAAAGATAAGACTATTTGTCTTTCTTTTACAGTTACAAATAAATAAAGAAAAAAGAGACAGCAGTTTAAAATGATATCTTAATCAAATCTGTTCACTAAGGAGTTTGTATTTCAAGCCTTTACCTGCATTCCAGACTGAAGTCAAAATGTCAAACTTTCCTCCTTTATCTTCTGTCCTTGACTCAAGGGAAGATCTGTATCACACAAAATGAAACAAATGCTTTCCTTAAAATGTTTCAGTAGGCCTTGATTTTTGTAAAACAAACCACTTCTCCAGCAGGTGCTTTGATTTTAGGCAATTAAACTAACTGTCACAAATGCTACAGCTGCTGAAATAAGAGGAGAAAGGATGACTGGGCTGGGTGGATGTGTGTAGTTATCCTGAGGGAGAGTAAAGGTAGATGGGGAGAGTTTTTAATCAGTAAGCAAACACTTATTTAATGCATCTTTTTTTCTTACTATTTAATCTGTTTTGATCCTAAGTGTATTGATATTTTGTCTGTGTTCTCCTGTTTCCTAAATCATCTCTACTAACTGGACCAGTTAGGACAACCAGTCTGGTTATCCAGAGAACAGAAAGCATGGTCTGAGCTGCGAAAAGCACAGCTACTAAGGAAAGAATGCAGAAATATGGTTTGTTTGGTCTTTTACACAAGAAGACTAAGAGGAAGCAATGTAGACTTAGAAAGTAGTTGCGGAGGAGAAAAGGAGAAACGGCTTTTCATATCCACTGATGACAGGAATAAAAATTGTTGTCTTCAATAGCACTGAGAGAACTTCAGTCTGGCTGTCAGGGGAGACCCTTCTGAGGTGACTGACTTTGTGCTACAACAACCTTCTCCAAGCATTTGTGAAATGTGCTCCACAGGATTGGTTTCTTAAACAGCTGAGGCAGTGTGTCCTCAGGCTGTGTCCCTCAAGTGTCCAAAGAACAACTGACTCTGACTTAGAGGAATGGGCTGTTTGATGAAGAACTTTGAGACCTCACCCAACGTTATCTCTCAAGATCTCCTTTTATGTTTCCAAAAAAAGCCTTGGATTAAGGTGGAATGTATGGATTCAGAATTGATTCAAAGTTTGGGATAGTTCATTCCTTAACCAAAATTTTCATCTGCACTGCTTTCTTCCTTTTCATTTATCCTTTAAGCTCATGCAGTGTAGACTGGAAACAGAAATGCAAGCAAAGCACTTGGAACACACTTGGCCAGTACAATCCTCACTGATAGATATTTTTTTCTTATTAATCTCATATTCTTGAAGAGATTTTTCACCTGCTATGGTCTAATCCACCTATGCTTAGCCTGTTTCCTTCTTCCTTTCACCTTTTGTCTTTTCACGCTATACCTCCTCACGGAAAAAAATGTTTTATCTCAGTGTTTGTGTACAACAGCTTACCTGTTTGGGATGTTATGGTTGGAAATAGTACAAACAACAGAGACTGTCAAACAGACAGCCTCTGTGGAGACTGTCAATGGAGAACCATTTACTGTATTGAAAAGTTACGGGGTCAGCAGGCATCTGCATTTTCCAACATACTTCTGGTTATTCCACCCAGGAGTTTTGTCTGCACAGAGCCTGAGGACTCTCTTGTTTTCTGTGTTTCTCCAGCATTTCTAACCATCTCATGGCTTGAGTGAGGATGGAGGCCCACTCAGAGCTGTTGCTCTGGAGAACAAAATCAAAGCCTGGGAGAAGGGGAGGTGGTCTGCCTACAAAGACAGTTTCTTTCCCTGTAATTGTGAGTGCAACTAGCAAAAGAGAATGCCAGGCACAAAGAATACATTTCCACTGTTAAAGTGCAGCCAGGAAGAGGTCAGAAAAATATTTTGATGCCTATGAAATCATCTTTAAAAATAGTTCACTACTGTAAATGATTTTTCTTTCTCCCTCCGTTTAACACTTCTGAGGATATTTCTGACTGGATATTTTTTGGAGCTCTCATTTATATTACTTGCTTCTGTACAAATTACTTCAGTGGTGCTAAACTTGGGCCAGTGCTGTGTCTCTAGAGGTGGAGATGCTCAGACTTCGTGCAACAAGGCCTAGTGCTTGCCCCATGGAGAGCAATCATGGCATATGGGTGTAAAGCTACTGACATCTCTGAAATTTGTTCTGCAATTATTTTGTGTTCCTACCTTTCATTTCCAGAACTACACTATAGGCTTCCATTCTGTACTCCCCAATGCTTCTCATAGCAGGAATCTGCAGATCACTCCTTTGGAGTTGCACTTTTCTCGACTATCCTGAAGGAAATATTTTTGCAATTCTGTATTTTATGTGAAATTAATGATAATTTGGTAGTTAGACTACATGACCTTAGTGGTCTTTTCCAACCCTATTTTATGATTCTTTTATTCTTTAAGTCTATGATTCTATGATTATGGTATGGTATGCAATGCTTGCTACCAGCATATTCCAATTCCATCTGCTAGGCTAAAAGGAATTAATATTAGGTCACTAAAGACATTTGGATATCCCTGCTAATTTCTTTATGTAATCATACATTGCAACACTTCCTAAACAGTCTTGTCCTGACCACTTGACTGATATCAAGCAAAGAGAAATATTTCAACAGGGAAGTTAAATCCTCTTTTCTGTGTAATTCCAAGCAAATGATTGCCTACTTCATAACTGCACCAAAAATATCAGCTTTTTTTTTTTTTAAACAATAACATGTCCTGATGAATTTCATGCACTTGGTTTTGTACTGTAGATTTTCTATCTCTTCATCCTTCACAGAGTCTTATAACCGAGGAGCCCCCACCATTTATGCTCACTGCCATCTCTCCTTTGTTTTTTAGATGCTCTTTCTACAACCCCTACTTCAGAACCATCTCCCACCACTGCCCCTCTGCCATCCCAGCTCTTACTGAGCTGCACACCTTGTGTGAGCCATGCATGCTGCCCCAGAGCTGGCCCGGCCCTTTGTCCTTATCTCAATAACAAGGCTCAGTAAATTGTTCTTCATGTCATCCTGTACAGGCTGCCAACTCCTCCCATCATCACTGGCCTCCTGTTTCAACAGAGCTGAAATAAAGGAGTTTTGGTTATTCCACTGATAAAAATCTTTATTTCTTGGGTAACAGTAAAAAACCTCCAGGAACAGTCAAACACTTCCAGGAGAGTGAAAAGAAACTTTGTCTGAATGACTTGAGTGACAGATCCTCTTTCTTCGTCAGACAGATAAAGCAAAATGCTCTGCTGGTGCCATCTGGAAGCAGCTAACTGCCTGCTGCCAGGCCACCCGCTGCCTTCTTCTCACATCCCCATCCCTTCTCTGGGTGCACCCACACACAAAATGTACTTGGAGCCACGAAGAGACGCTTTTATTCTGATAAATGTAACTACTGCACTCTAGGAGTGCTCTGTGGCTTTCCTGGCATCATCTGGAAGCAAAAACTATAAGCCCCTCTTAGTGCAATCTGTATTCTGTCCTTTACATTTTCAGCCACCTACAACCTGATCTAGCTGTGTGTGTCCCTGCACAATTCAGGGGAGTTGAACTAGATGGCCTTTAAGGGTCTCTTCCAGCTCAAACAATTCTATGATTTCTTGATTTTCTTAGTTACACCCTCTTTCTGTTTTCCTTGTTTTCCAGCCATAGGCACCATGAAAAAGAACATCCTTATGACCTCCCCAAACACAGCCATTCTGCTCTAGGTCCAAAAATCAATGAACAAAGGTTTCCCTTGTGTGCAGCAGCAGACAGCCGCATCCTACTGATGTGAGATTGCAGACCCTTTCCATCACTGTAATGAATCCTTAAGCTCAGCTTGGTGAGGAGAGCACCTGAACATGATAGCAGCAGATGGTGCTGAGATGGTCTGAGAGCTTTGTGACATGCAGAGCATGTCCAGGGTGTTTCCAGTCATCAGATGCTGAATTTATGCCACTTTCTTACTTTGTAAATGCTAATGAAGAAAAAGGAGCCTTTCACGCTACGAGGCTCCCTTTCACTACCTCCCTACATTTGCATGCAGACGCTGTCTGGTTTTAGACTGTAATAGATACCAAATTGTCTAAATGGATCTTCACTGAAAATTCACCCTCCCAATTTCGTTTCTCAGGCACCCCTCACTCACTCACCCCTGTCAGAAATGCTCTTTGTCCAAAGGGAAAGCAACGAACAGACACTAATCTTACTGGAGTCCATGACATGCGTTGCCCTTGCAGCATAATCTTGTCCACTAACCCAGTAAGTGCAACCTGGTTACATTTGAGATAATGGTTAAATCCTTCTAGTTTAGCAAAGAATTATGCCACTGACACAGAATTTTTAAGCTTTCTCTACAAAGGCTTAGACAAATGTCTAAGGAATGTTTTCTCCTTTCTAATCAAGTTGTAGATGAGGAAAAATTTCTTCTCAGAAAGAATGGTGATGCACTAGAACAGATTGCCCAGATGGCCTTTATTTTTATTAGTCCTGCTTGTTGTCATCACAAAAGAGAGAGCTCTAAACAGTCATCTTTTCACTCAAGTGTTAGACATGTACTTCAAAGAAAGAAGTGAGAAAGAAGACTCTTCGTTTTCCATGATTCCACGATGCAGTGCTAATTTTTTCTTGATCAAGATGGCTCAAAGGGCTCTTTGGAAGATGAAATTCTATTTCCCAAGTCTAATTAAAGTCCTGTCCAGCCTGATAAAAAATGAAAATGTTATTTGGGCTGATAGCCCATTCAAAATGAGATTATTAGCCTCCACTCTATCCTCAGATACCAGGTGTTCACATTACATCGTTGCACTGCAGTGGTCTCAGCAGAGTTATTAAAAACAGGCAATTCCCTCTTTCCTTATCAATGATGTACATGTCAACATGGTGACATGGGGCTGGAGGAACATGGGGACCAATAAAACTTTCTTTGCAGTTGATCTGTTGTACCTCTGCTTCTTTAGATCTCCAGCTGCTGACCAGGGTGGATTCCTTGGCTTCAAACTAACTATGGTTTTGGCTGAGCAACATCAAGTTTTCAGAATTACAAGCCACTGCTATATTTCCCTGGAGTATCAAACTCACTCACTCAAGCTGAAATAATTAATCCTCCTCATCTTACCTGCCCTTCCTGAGGAGCACTGGAAGGAAGAAACTCACATGAAAGTACTAACTCCTCTGTCTCCTTCACACGATCTGCATCCTTCTCCATTTTCCTTTCTTCACAATGACTTCTCCAGCCTCACACTGCTGGCACAGGCATTTTCAGTAACTCTGTGACTAATAAGCTGAAGGAGTTCTCTAAATTTTCTTTCTTGGAGACTTAGTTCTCTAGGATTGAATCCATTCTCCTAGTTATGCCCATCTCTCAAACTTGGGGATGGTCTAAGAAGGTCTACTCATCTGAGCACTGCAGGCCAGGTAGCCCCATGGCTGGTAGGACTCTCGCAATCTCTTTATGTTCTTGGGATTTTTATAGTAGCTAAATGAGCATGGACCTTTTTTATTATTATACTTTTTTTATTACTTTGGCACATTAAATGGCATTTCAACTCCAAAGATATATGTATATTTTTAATATATTTTAGGAAAGAAACTCCTTTTCTAAGGATGAAGAAGCTATTTGTTTCAGTCACAATCTCATTTTATTTCGGTTTTGGAACAGTTTTCTGTTTTATATTTAGTGCGTCTGACATGTGTGCTATTTGCAATTCATTTATTATCCTATGAAAGCTATTGCTCCAGTTTATAATTATTGTTTCCCTCCCAGTTGCTCACAGACACCCCTTTGTAGTGTGCATGTAATAGCTTTTGGCAGAACCTTGAATTTTTTTCAAAAGTTCATTCTGTTATTCAGTCTTATTCAAAGACACTCCAATATTCTAATGCCAGTTCAGCTGTATGAGGTGATGCTGATTAGCAGTGATAGGTGCAATGCTTGTGCTAGTCAGTTATTCAGCTCTTCCATTTCTGCATTTTTGGAGAGTGACCTTTCCATCCAGTTGCCTTGCAAAAGGTCTATTCTTCTCAAAACCCCTTCCTTTGCATGGAAAAACAGAATATTTCTATTTGTGAGCTCCTCATCAGATGCCATTTCTTGGGAATTCCATGTTTTCATTTAAAATAGAAGTTTATTTCTCACAAACCAATTTCTTGGTGTTATATCTGCATCTGGGTACTGATGCCATTCTCAAGATGTTCTGGAGTTCAGTGCTTTGTGCTTATGTGTGACCAACACAGGATCTGTGTGAGAAGTGAGTCTGCAGTGCTAACTGTCCTCTATATCCATGTCCACATTCTCTGTGCACAGTTATAAAAATTCCTCACAAAGTAAAAGTTCAAAAATTCATTTTCAAACAAAATTCTACTGAAGCACAGGAAAGTCACCTCTTTTTAATGTATGGAGTATGTCCAAAAAGAACTGCATGAAAAAAATAAATAGTTTATTTACTGGAAAATGCTATCTACTCAAAATTATTTGGATATTTCAATTGAAGAAATGCAATTGACTAACAGGCAAACATTGTGATGAGGCAATTTTTTTCATCCCAAAGGTAAAGTTTACATTTGCTCAGGTGAATCTCAGCCTAAAAATTCTCTCTGACTACCCAGGAAACATAAGTGACCATTTCAGCTGTGGATACTGGCAGTGTAGATATCTGTGGTTACGGGGCTACGTCCCAGCTGAACCATCCGATGGGGAAATAACATCCTTTGGCCAGAAGCCCTTAATAGCACATAACAAGATCCCAGGAGCTGACATGTTTTGTTAAAAAAAGTCACAAGATGAGACAGATTGGTACAGATGAGGTTAAAAATGTTATTCAAGGTCATTTAGCAACTTAATGGCAAGGCTGAAAGCAAAGCAAGGTCAGTGCCTCATTTCTCCAAACCAAATCACTTCCCCTAATTATGTGGGGCAGCCCACACTGTGAAGGGGTGAACACAAAGGGCACAGGGTGCATGAAAGCTGCAGCGAAGTGAATGACTTCATGGTGTGCTTTTGGACCATTATTAGTTTTTCTCTGGGGACGCTTTGAAAGGAATCACTAATACAGACTTGAGTGAGGTAGAGATCAAATAGAGATGCTGGTGGGAAATTTAGGTACAGGAACAGAGAAGAGAAACGGGTGAATCTGAAAGAAATTACAAACTGGATTATGAAGAAAGAATCACAGAGTCATTAAAGTTGGAAAAGATAACTAAGATCATCTAGCCCAACCATCAGTTCATCCTCACCATGCCCACTTAAACCACATCCCTCAGTGCCTCATTGAACACAGTGAGCAACAGTGATTCCACAACCTCTCTGGGCAGCCTGTTCCAATGCATCACCACTCTTCCTGAGAAGAAATTTTTCCTAACATCCAACCAGAACCTCCGCTGGTGCAAATGAAGGCCATTACCATTTGTCCTATCAATGCTACCTGGGAGAAGAGGCCAACCACCACATCACTACAACCTCCTTTCAGGGCGCTGCAGAGAGCAATAACGTCTGCCCTGAGCCTCCTCTTCTCCGCACTGATCAATCCCAGTTCCTACAGGCTCTCCTCATAAGACTTGTGTTCCGGACCCAGTATATCCTTCTTACAATATTTACGCACAAGAAACATTGCTATAATGCAGCAGCCCCTGCTTGGCCTGCTCGCACACAAGCACATGAGATGTTATACTTCTCACAAGTCTTTCAACATGCCAGGCAAATTGTTTTTCCAGAGAAAAGACAAAAAGGGAAATTGGATGAAGGCTGGGACTAGAGATACAAGAGGAAGAAGTGGGAAGAGGGAGTGATAAAATGGTGAGCACAGACAAGCATTGACTGTGCAGAGATTTGCAGGTCTTGTTTTAGCAGTGAACAGTAGCCTTTGGTCACTTGGAACACAGGGCTGTCCTGTGTTTTTCACCCCATAGACACTATCACTGCTGTGTTTGGCCACAAATTCACTCCTTGGAGATGTCCAAAAACTGCCTGGACATGATTCTGAGCACTGTGCTGTGGGTGTCTCCACTGGAGCAGGAGTTGGGTCAGAGGGACCCAAACGTTCCTTAGCATCTGTGGTTCTATAATAACAGCAGCAGAGGAACCAGATGAGGAACTCTGATTACAGGATGGGTTCGAACTAAATGGGCAAAGAAGATTTTTATTTTATGTATTTTTCTTTTTAAATCTCAAAATATTCCTTGAAAGCAGTTCCTTAACAGGAGCTGAAGGGAAATATCCTGGTTATGGTTTAACAAACTAGCCCCAGACAGCTTTTCATAAAACAGTTATTATGAGAAATTCTGTAAGAATAGCTAAAATTGGAACTTACGCAAAATATGGTGCCTTTTATTTGCATATGGCCTCAATGATTATGTGCAAGATTTGGCCCTCCCCATAATAAGTGCCACATTATGGTTAAAGAAACATGATGCCTTTGTTTTGGCAGAAAATAAATCTCTTAAGGTAATCAAAAATTCATGTAACTTAGTCTAAAAATATCCTTTCCAAAACTCTGTGCCAGACAGGACAGGAGAAAATATTTGCCTTTGACCAGGATATTGATCCATAAAATATTTCTTTTCTTCTGACTCCTTTGCCCCCTTGGTTTTCTTCCAAATTCTCCTCTATTGGTGCTTTCAGTGGAGCAAAGGGTTCTGGGAGGAACATCTTGAAACACAACTTTGCCAGCTATGTCCTGATTTTCATTTACACTGAGGCCCTGTACACAGTCCTGGCAATTCAGAGACAGATAACTTCGATTTTTAGCTCTCCAGACTGCCCCCAAATTTGTACAAGGACCTTTGTGTGAATAAGGACTTAATATTCATGTTATTGCAAAGTTGCTTTGGATGCCCTTTCCCTTGCATAGAAATTAATGGAAGTGAACCTGGAAAAAATGTTTCACTTCCTGTGAAAGTCAATCCACCTCAGAAGGAATCCTCATAAAACCAGTACTGCTGGAGGCAGGGATTTCTCTGAATAAAGTAAGTGTCTGGGTGCTCAAGAGGTGGATTTCCTATTCATTGGTGTACACTACTGGCTTTAGAATGCTATGGTGATGCAAAGCACCTATATTAGCTTAAAAATACATGGATGGGATCACTTGAACAGCAGTGCAAAGCAGCTGAGCTAGACCAGTGTGTCTGGCAGTTGCTATACTGGTTGAGGAAGCTCATTTAGAGCTCCTTGCATTGGCCACCACTCACCTGCCACATCTTTTCAAGATGAGGTGAGGAAAAATTTTATCACTATACACCTCCAAGACAAAGATTTTGTTTAACATCTACTTTTCTTCAAAGGCCAACAGTGTAAAAATAATGATGGAAGTCTCTGGATGAACACACAGTTACAAGACAAAAGGTCTGGAGTGGAGATAGGGAGACAGATAGTTTCCTGTTTAGCAGAAATAGCAAGTCTCATGGGGATGGCATTTCTGAACAACAAATATCCCACCTGTCTCTTTTACCTGGCACCTATCACACCAGAATAGTGATGGATACAAGCTTTTATACAGCTGACTGTTGATCCCATGTCTCTTTTTCCCACTAAAGGATCTGTTTCCCCATTAGCAACTCTTCTTATTTCAGACAGAATACGGTGCTTTGTTTGTGTGTTTGGCTTGGTTATGTCTGGTCAAAGGGAGGTGGAGACACATCTCATCCTTTATGTGACTGTTTTAACAGCTCTCAAAGCCTGCTGATGGGCAGGTGTCCCTTCTGCTCCCACCCTGTGCTTCAGGCAGACCATCACAGAGATAAATAAATAGAACTTCCTATTAAGCATAAACAGACATCTTTTGAGGGACACGATCAGATAGGAAAGAGTTTGAATATTCATTTTACTTGCACAGACGTATGTTCTCTGTCAGTAAGGAGGAACAACACAGAGGCTTAATCTCAACTCAAGCATTTCAAAGTGCAGTCAATAAAACCAGTGTATAATAGCTGCTGGTAACCACAACCATGTATCAAATGAACCATCGTGGTTTTGAGAAAAGAGTGTAAGGAAGCCTTACAGTCATTGGACCAATCTTTTTCCTGGAATACTATACTTCTAAAATAGCTTAACAAAACACTACCAAGATCAAGGAATATTTGCTGTCAAAGACCAAAGAAAGAACTGGGTAAATGGAGAAGCCTTCACAGGCCAGAAGGAGCACTGAAAATGGCTTTTTAGCTTCTCTTTCTCTTCTTTCTGGTCTATATCTAAGTTGCAGTTGTGTGTACCTATTTGAAGATGTAAATCCTTCTTTTGAATGAATTCTCCTAACTCAATTCAAGTTCCATATAGATTAAGCTTGACATTTGTTTCATAATCTGGCATTGAGAAATCTCAACACGCATGCATATCTTTGTACATACATGTACGTACATGGAGAGTAGCCAGCTACTAGATTAGCAGTCAGCATACCTGGAGGTGTTCAAGAAACATGGAGATGTGACATTGAAGCACATGGTATAGGGATGAGCTGATAGTTGGACCAGAGGATCTTAGTGCTCTTTTTCAGCATTAATGATGCTGTGATCCTATGATCTCCTGCTTTAAATCTGGAAGCAGCCTAAGCTGGTAATCACACATCAGCCTAATTCCTATCATGAGGATTTAGTAAGCCATTGGGTGCTGGGACAGCTCTATCTGCCAAACAGCTTTGAAATGTAGAACCAAAACCCTGTTGGTCACACCTAGACCTGAAATCACTGGATCATCTAAGGGGAAATACTGGAAATACTTCATGTGATAAAAATGAGACACCATCATGCCTGTTGATGAAATTTGGTTATAAATAAAAGAGCTGGGAGTTCATGAATAACAAACTGTTATGGTGTTATATATTGTTATATAAAATGTGGTTCCTTCTTGGGAAGAGGCCCTGAGTGCCATAACCTTATGCAGCACAGAACTGGTAAGCCTGTTAAATTGTTCTGAGAGAGTGAAAGTAATACCCCTCCTGAAAAGAGCCTGAGATCTTTCCTAAAGACACCAAAACTATTCCTTAAATTCCAAGTCCAAATCTAGTAACATGCAATTTCCATTGCCAACGCAGGAGGGAATTGGATGAAAGAATCACTCAGTGCACAGAAACAAGAACTTTTACACAGCTTGGTTGAATTCCTTCATTCTTTAACTTCTTCTACCAGATCCTCTTAAAGAGAGCAAAATTAATGATCTCATATGATCACCTCTAATGATAGTTTATTACACTAAAGGGGAATCTTGCTTTCAGTTTAAAACTGAAGGTGTTTCTGCCACCTGTTATCTTGTATCTGTTATAAAAGCAAAGTGCTGTGGGAATGAGTCATTTCAGTAACAACCTACCTTTCAATTATACTGTTGGTACCTTTCTTAGACTGATTAGAAACCCTGTATCTTAAAATATAGGAATGTTTCTCAAATTGTGCAGAAGCTCCCTCATTCTGAGCCGCTCTCAACTTCATGCTAAATGTTAGTCAGAAGAAAAATGGTTCAAACAGCACAGTGGGACAGAACTTACTGGAAACTATTCTTCACATTTCCATGACCAGCACCCATAAATTAGTGAAATAGATTCTCAGTAGATGTAGCGTCAGTTTCTACTTTTATTGCTGAGGCAATATTTTTCTGTAGATTAGAAGAAACAACAGTGTTCAAAACTCTTCTTTGAGAAGATTTGCAAATTTACAGTAATTTATAATTGTAAATTCATACTTTTTTCCCCAAAAATACTGATATCTTGTACATATATGCTCAGAAGGGCATACTGTTTCATCATCTGTCTTTGGAAATTTCCCATAAATGTAAAGTAAACTAATCTACCAAAGTGAATGCAGTACAAGCACAACTACATCAACGTGTTTCTTACATATTTTGGCAAATTAGTAGGATCTGGTTATCAAATTTATGATGTTCTGCTCCTGTAATAAATAATCTGTGAACCCATTAAAGCTGTGTTTCTCATGTGTCATTAACTACAATACACCAAGCACATGTGCAAGCATAATCTCCTTCCTAAAGCCAGATACTGTATATCAAACTTTGGATTTTCTACATGGCCTGTTGTAGTATTCTTGGAACCCATGAAATGAAAATGTTTGCTACATATTTGAGACCCATAAAAGGTTGGGTTCTTCAAAAGTCAAATAAGTTTTCCACTCAACTTTCCAATCAAAAGATTCATCTTTTTCATTCAGTGTCTCCTCCCATCAAACCCAAATTAATCTGCCAATTACCAGCAAAAAGTAACCCCTGTTATTTTTTAACATATTTTACATATTTTTGCTAATATGACATCTGGCAGTTTCAGTCTACACTCACAAATATCAGACAGTTTTATTCTCCTCTACCCCTAGTAGAATCATGGAATCATAAAATATCTGGAATTGGAAGTAACCAACAAGGTTCATGGAGTCTAACTCCACACAGACCACCCAAAATCCAAACCCTATGTCTGAGAGCATTGTTCAAACAGTCCTTGAACCATGGCAACTCAGTGCTGTAGCCACCACCCTTTGGTGCAGAACCTCTCCCCAGCTCCCACCTGATCCTCCCCTGACGCAGCTCCATGCCATCCCTTCTGGTCCAATTGCTGGTCACCCTACCTATTTTACAGCTACTAGCAGGTAGCTTTGTTTTCTTAGCATCCCACAGCAATAATCTCCATCCAATTTTATACCCTCTACCACTGTAATTTCTCTATCTCCTCCATAATAAATAAAACCAATTTGATGAAAAAAAACAACAACAACAAAAAAAAACAAGACAGAAAGATTCAATGATTTGCTCATGGTTGCACTGGAGCTCCGTGATCAAAGCCTCTTGCACAAGTGCCCATGCAGCAATGAACATCACCCTTCCTTCAGGCACTAAATACATGTGCTTTTGCAGATGCTTGTGGTTTCAACCAGAAGACTGTGTTCTTCCTGCCAGCAGCACCACCTCCCACTTCAAACACAGCAAGCTGCAGTTTGAAAAAAAGCTGGTAATTGTTATCACTGTGTCACCACTCAGCAGCAAAAGTTGCATTCAGTCTTTCAAATATTCATTTCATCCTCTTGTCCACATTCAGTTGTGAATTTTCATTTTTGAGAACATTTTTACCCTGTTCTGTTTCTGACAAAGCTCAGAGAGGAAACATCCATGATATTACAGCCATCTTCATACTGTTTACTAAATAGTTCTTTTTTACATCCCTCCAAGTGTTTACTTCATGGGGAACCGAGTATTCTTACAAATAAAATAAATGACATCTGAAATGAAAAAAATGACCACTAAGTAAATGAAAGATCTCCTTTATTTTCAAAAACACACAGCTTTACAAGTTTAATGTGGAGTGCTGTGCTGTGCCAGATACATTTGGAAACCATCCCAACTATCACTTTGAAATCCTGCCTATTTAAGAGTTTTGGCAACTTCAGTTGCAGGCACAAAGCTTCAGCAAAACTGCTGTTTTAATGAGGCCAGCTCTGCCAGGAAGTGACAAAGCAACCAATGCCATCTGTTTGCATCTACCCACATTTAATCTATTAATATGAGCCAAACTTGCAGTCGTTAAGTATTATTTTACTGGTATTATTATCTGGCCTAAAAATAAGCTATGGATCTTAACCACTGCTGGAGTAACTCTACTGAAATGAGCACTGTTACATCAGGTATAAGTTTGACCCAATGTTTTTTTGGCCAAAAAATAAAATTGGAAAAATTCAGCTACATATGCAATGAATGCAAATGAACTTTGAATAAAAAGGTGAATGCTTTTGTTCAAATATACATTACAAACTGAGAGCTAAGTACCCTTGTGGGTCACAGTGTCTCTATCCTAAATCTCTGTGGACTTACAATGCTTGGAATAAACGCAAGCAAAAAAGATGTTTCTATGTTACTGTGCTACAGTTTAGTTTCTATACAGTTATCCAACATGCAGTAGCCAAATAAATCCAACTGGCTTATTTTCTGTGCAAGACTTACATCCCTCAAGATATTTTTCCACACTTATAAAACTTTGGGACATGCACTGATAAAATATGAGTATGAGCACTTGTGGTTTCCTTGTACTTCAATGCAAGATTTAAAACCAGAAGTTGATTTCACACTCCAAAGAAGTATACTGCTGAGAAGTGTCTGCTTACATTCCATGATATCTGTCTACACATAAAGAATTGAGCATAAACTGCAGGAAGCTGGAGCACTTCTTGGTCTCTTCTCAGCAGAAGCTCCAGCTATATCTCAGCTCTGATATAGGGCATACTATAGGCATAAATGTGTATGTTTGGTGGCCCTGCTAGGCAGGGGGGTTGGAACTACATGATCCTTGAGGTCCCTTCCAACCCGGGTGATTCTGTGATTCTGTGTAATGTCTACATGTTGTTAAATAAATGCTGATTTCCCCTCAACACAAAGAATTGCAGTTCACAGGGTTACCTCAAGCACTGCTGGGGGATGACCATGAGGCAGTGCCCCACAACCCTCCTACATGATGAGTCTGCTCCATCAGCAGTGGCTTAGTAGGTAACTTTGAAGGCGTAATTCTTTTTAAACCAACAAGAATGACAGAATTATAGAACTGTTTGAGTTGGAAGGGACCATTAAAGTTCATCTGGTCCAACTTCCCTGCAATGAAAAGGGATACCCTATAGCTCCATCAAGTGCTCAGAACCACATCCAGCATATCTTGAGTGTCTCCAGGGACAGGGCATCCACCGCCTCTCTGGGCAACCTACCCAGATCCAGCAAGGTAACAACTTCTAAACAACGTCTTCTTTCTGTTCTCCAAACCCATCCCCATTCAGGAGCTCCTCCCCAGCACAGAGCTGGAATGCAGTGAATCAGCACCGTGCTGCAGACCACGCTTCAGCTTTCTTCCAATAAACTGTACTCCAGCAGCCGCAGCAGTTCACAGTAGCAGCACTAATTTTTAGCAGCTGAGGACTTTGAGGCTTTATCTCTTGTTTATACTTTGGAACAGTTTTCTGTTCTCTGCCACCGGAGCATCCTCTACACAAAGGGCAGTGCTGTGGGTTTTCCTATGGAGCATGGAGCACAGATTCCCAACAAGCCCAGGGTGTTTGCAAGGAGCACAGCATGCCTTGTACCATAGTGTGTGGCTCTGGTAAAAAAGTGACATTTAATGCCTGCAGTGGAGCACCTACCACATGGGCGCTACCGAAATGGATCTGGCCCCATGTGCCAGCTTTGCAAAAAAGAGCACTTTGTTTCTGCTCTTCTGTTTCTGTATTGGCAAGCTCTTAGTCCTGGCTAATTTAACATTAAAGCTGCACTAGCTGCCTCAGATCCGTATTGTCAAAGCCAGCTGGATATGCCAAAAAGTACAAAGAGAGCAGCTTTTGCCTAAACAAATAATGCTGACTGTCACTTTGTATCAGGACTTAATCCTGTTAATGAGCCACAGGTGGGGCAATTTCCCTGATTGAATGCATTTTTCAGAGACCATTACCATTCACTTTACCACTTGCTGATAGCCATACCCTACGTACAGTAATCCTGACCTGACTCTTACTCAGCAGTTCATTATTTAGAGTGCCTTCTGCTTCCCATCCATTCAACCCCACTGTCTCTATCACAGGCATAAGGAAGCACTGCTCTGGTTTATTGGAGGGGCTGCAAGCTGCATTGGGATTTGCACCAGCCTGCAGACCTGTACTCCTTGCTATTACAATGTTTTGGGGAGACTTCAGCCAGTGTTACACAGGGTGCACTCTGCTGTGCTGAACAGCAGAAATTTCAGAGCATTAAATTAGCAGCAGTGAAAATGAGGCAAATTCCTTCTTTGCTTCAAGACCCGAGATCTGACATTATGCTGCACAGAAACAAATGATCTGGGAGAAGTTTAACATCTGATTAGATATGAAAAATAGTGTTGAAATGCGATTTGCATTATTAATAATACATTTCTGTTCATTCTTTTATTTTTCAAGTATACTGATGTGTTCAAGGCCAGGTTGGATGGGGCCCTAGGCAGCCTGGTCTAGTATTAGAGATGGAGGTTGGTGGCCCTGCATGTGGCAGGCGGGTTGGAGCTTGATGATCCTTGGAGTCCCTTCAAACCCAAACCATTTTATGATTCTATGATTGCTCTGTTGTTGTTATGTGACCTCAGTGTGTTTTCATGGATGTAGAAGCAACAAAAAAACCCCTCTTCCTTGCTCCTGTAAACAAATATTTGAATTCAAATGCCTCTTTATATGAATGTTCATGTATATTTGTATGGATGTGCAACCATGCAACCAAAAAAAGTGACATTCTGTCTCAGGAAAGCCCTGCCCCACTAACCCCTGGAAAGTAGTCAGGTAGCTGTTATATAGAATCATAGAATCTTGAATTGTTTGAATTGGAGGAGTTCCTTAGAGGCCATCTAGTCCAACTCCCCTCTATGAACAGGAATTCCTATAGCTCCATCAGGTTCTAGATTATAGAAAAATATGGGATTGTGAACTTCCTTTTTCATTGACAATTGGGAAATATGAAAAGCCCAGCTATTTTTCAAAAAACATCTCATGTTTATTTTGAAATCAGCTATCTTGGAAACTTAATTCTTTTCACTAAAAGTCGCTTCTGCAGAAAGACAGTGCTAAGTACCAGAATGGCACCTACAGACCAAACTTCCAAACTGTGATTCTATGATTCCCCACGCTATTTTGCAAGTAACCACCATAAAAGTTTTGCTGCTCTTTTTTAAACTAAATGCAAGGGGGAAAAAAAAGGAGCTATTTCAGCTTAAAACAAGTGTGTCTTTGAGCACAGGAATTAGTAATAGGCTGGCCTCCATCAGATGGCCATCTCAGGCTTTGTTTGTTTTTGTCGGAGTTAAATTAGTCCTGCAGTGCTATTTCACTCTCATTAGACACCAGGAAGGCTACATAACTTAGCACTGAGCTGAAGGAAAAGTTCAGACAGAGTTCACATTTAATTATATGTCCTAGGTTCTCCATGGCAAGGAAACCTTGAGGTGTACTGGATTCATGTGTGCCTGATACAGCTGAGTCACACACTCTGGTGCTCAAACATTGTTGCATCTGCTGGGCTTCCCTCAGTGGTGAAATAACACCAATTTGCATTAAATGTTTGCTGAAAAATTGCTGAGAACTCTGTTATAAATGTCAGAGTTACATGTAACATAAATATTTATGACAGAAAAGCATAACTAGGCATAGCTGGGACCCCAAGGAAGGACGTACAGAGGTACTAACATTTGGTATATATATGTATATATATTGCTTTTCTAAATAATCTATAAGCTTAAAATATATTGTGATGTTTTGATGTTTTGTTTTGTTTTGTTTTTTGTTAATGTTCAGGCTAAATAAACAGCCCCAGACTATAAAGATATTTTCTGTATTGCCAACATAATGACATCAGACTTACAGAAAAGAATTCAGATGTAATCCTTACTAATCCTGAAATATAGAATCACAGAATCATAGAATTATGACAGTTGGAATAGACCCCAAAGATCCTCAAGTCCAACTGTCCACCCACCTGTCACCGTGCCCATAACAACGTCCCTCAGCTCCACAGGTACACTGCTCTTGAACACCTCCAGCAACAGCGACTCCACCACCTCCCTGGGCAGCCTGTTCCAGGGCATCACCACTCTTCTGAGAAGAAATGGTTCTTAATATCCAACCTGAATCTCCCTTTGTTCAAACTAAGGCCATTCCTTCTCATCCTATCAGTGCTACCTGGAAGAAGAGGCCGACCCACTCCTTGCTACAGCTTCCTTTTAAGGACTCGCAGAGAGCAATAAGGTCTCCCCTGAGCCTCCTCTTCTCCAAACTGACCAGTCCCAGTTCCATCTGCCCCTCCCCACAAGACCTGTGCTCCAGACCCTTCACAGCTCTGCTGCCCTTCTTTGTTGATTTCCAAGTTATAATCTGGTAGCCGGAAGCTTTTGAGTTTATGAAATTATCTTCCAAAACTCAAGCATTTATCTCCTTTCTCAATCCACCAAAACCCCAATATGCACAGGAACAGCGAGCAGTGTTTCACCCATATTTGACTTCACAGCAGTTGCTCCTTTCGTGCAGTATGAAATAGATTGGTTGCTCTATTTTAAAAACAATTACTGGCAGCAAGTAGTTATATTCCAGGCACCCCTGCCCAAAAAGCTTCACAAAGGATAAAACTGTGCAGATGGCCAGCCTCACATCTCACTCCTGTCCCATTCGGTTGCATTTGTTTGCTGGAGCAAAGTCACTGCTGGGTGCTGGGCCCCTCAATGGCAAAGTCTGGCCTGTGGCCATTGATGTGGCATTGCTGGGAAATGTTAATGCACTATTGCAGGATCTGCTTCTTTCTGCTTAAAAGGAAAATGTAAGAGTTTCTATCCCCTGAGAAGTCACAACTTTCACTGCCTTGGGCTATAAAGAATGTGGATTAAACACTATGTAAAGTTGGGGAATACATATTGCTTTTACACTGGTATCTCATTAAAAGTGATCTATGCAGTAATATGGCATCGTAAAGGGAGTAATCAAACTGTTTAATACTGATGAATGGTAATTCAGGTAAAGTAAGACATCGATTAGCATACTGTGAGAAAGCTCTAAAGCACTCCACATAAACTTCAGGTTTTTTATGCAGAAGCAAATTAATTTTTGGAAACAGGCTGCATTTACAAATTTTGGAAACTATACGAAGCACAGCAGGGATTCCAGTTTATTGCCTAACAAAAGCTATTACTCTTTTAACAGTTCTGACAGGCACAGCTGAGTCTTACAAGATCTATTCTCTCCTCTCCAGTTCTGTTTTTCCCTCTCAAATAGCCTGTTGCCATATTAACAATCAATTGAGAAAATTTGCAGTTACCTCAGCAGCACATTTTGGAGATCTGATTGTTTTATTTATATCTTTCTCAATTGATTCTTGAGGAAACTATGCAAGGTTTAACCACTGCAAATGACAGCAAGCTTTTCAATGTGTATGTGCTTCATACACAGGGCATCCGTATTCGTGATGTTTATTTTATAGCTTTCATCTTTAGCACTAATATATGTAGTAACTAAATGAGGTGAGTTTTAAAGGAATGATAGTTTGGAACAAAGATTGTCCTAAGGGTGCTCAAGTTCTAGCAAGCTGAAATGTTGACATGTATGAAAAATACCTATGAAGTCACCCTTTGGTCTGAATGACAGAGCTAGAATGCTTAGAGAAGATTAGAAGATTTTACCACTGATAAGCTACAGTAATTAGTAATAGGCTGTAGTAAACTCAATCTGTGTGGTTTAGGAGGAGGAGGAGTGCAAGGTACTGATGCTCAAGGTCTCCAAATACATTTCCATGCCCCAACATGGATTTGGCTTTTTGTCCCATCTACCCATTCCTACAGAGATGCCAAGAACTGCATTGTCAGCCCATCCATAAGACTCTAAGCTCCCTGTTCCTGAACTCTGTAAGTCTGCTGTTTCATCTGCTGTGCAAAAAGGCTCCAGGAGTCTTCACATTATTATTAGCTGGCAGTGAATTACAGTGTGAAGCAAGAGTGGCTGCAGCTGGGTTACAGCTTGCACAGTTCCCAGATTGAAGCTGAACTGGAAATGTGCAGCAGCTTTCCTCTAAATCCATAACCACAGCATCATATTGGCAAGAGCAAGCAAAGGTACGGTTCCCCCATGTCCACTTGCATCCATGGCTGGGTACCAGTTACTGAGCCTCGGACATGTCCTGCAAAATGGTAATTTGACAAAGAGTTTACTTGGGTGTTTTTTTTTGCCAGGGAGACAAGGCTGTACTACCCAGCACATCGTATGTGCCATAGGTTGTGAGAATATCTACTATGTTTAAAAAAAAACCCTTACTGTATGTAAAAGCTGCTTTACATTTCATTCACACATTTTCCACAAGAACTATTGAAAACCCTGACAAAGTGATATATGAGCAAATAAAATGGGAGTTTACTGCATACAGGCTCACACTGTTTCTCATACATTTTTTCTCAAAACCCACTGTGCCAACCAAATGTCATTGAGATGTGACTTTCCACACAGATATATAACATTGCAAGTTTTCAAAATAGTGGGCTGAGGCTATTAAAGCACATTGCTTTAAACTTGCACCAAAATCAGAGGATATGAAGGAAGCAGACAATTGGCAGAATGGGCCTTTCCACTGCATCTGTCAGTAAGACCTATAACTTGAAATGAAAATGATGCTTTCTGGAAAATAGCACTAATGTATTTGCCGTGTGCTGTGCTAGAAGCTTTTTAGTCTAACACTAACAGTCTGCAAACTTGGTAGTTCACACACAAACTGGAGTTCCTTGTTTTAGGTTTCTGTAAATATTTAATGTATGGTGCTGTAGCATTACAAGGCTTTGTTGCTTTTATTCCAGCACACAGTGTAGACTATTGGTATGCTGTGAAATGCTGTTAGGAATAAGTGCTCTATGGCTGTGAAAATGTGCAATTCCCCTGCTTCACAATTGTTACTTATTCCTTAAACTATTTATTCCTTAAGTAGAGAAGCTGTAGAATTTGTAAAAGATATGCTAGTCATTTTTATGTACTAAAGACATAGTAATAGAAGGGGAAATACAAATACAGAAAGCTAGAAATGCTCATTTCAGAGTTCACAGTGAACAGCACAGGAAAGAAAATCCAGATATGTGCATCTATTCCTAAAAACAAGATACCAAAGAATAGAAAGAGCAGAATCTTGACAAGAGGCATTCAACCAGCTCTTTGGCTGCCTCTGTTTCTCCTTTCTTTAAACAAGCCTGGACCAGTCCATCACTAATGTCACATGGGCAACAACAGAAAGGACAATGTGCATGAGCAGGGAGAAAAGCTGAGTGAGACTGGAAGGTGGCTCTTTGCCCTGAAAAAGTTCCCCAGTGTTCCAAACAGCTTTTTTTCTCCTCCCCTTACCCTGCCTTCCACCTCCCAGCTAGTTTTTCCTGCTTTTATCACCAATTCATAAAGCTCCCATGTTACAGACAGCTGTGAACATAACAGCAAACACGTACAGAACTGATCCCCTCTCAGGCCAGGTCTTGTTTGCAGATTGAGGTCAAAATCTAACTGAGACTGGACTGGGTAATCCCAAACAGCCCACCTGCTCCTTACTGTCATTCCACAGAGCCTTGTTTATCATCACCTGCTGTCATTACCAGTTCTCTGCCCTCCTGCCAATTTGAAATCAGTTGAGTTCAGAGGAGCTGGAGGTGGTTGAAATGTCTTTTTCACTGCACTCTGCACAGCCAAATTCATAAAGACACAGATGTAGTCAGACCATCTCCAAAGTCAGCTTCTGTTTGGCTCAACACTGTGCTGAGCAAGGATGTCAAACATGGCTGTAACATGTGCTTGGTTAAGGTAAAAGCCAAAAAAAAGCCTTTAGGAATGTCTACCAGGACTGATCTTCATTTTCCTCTTTTTATTTTGTTTCCTCCAGATTCTTAGCATGCTGATAGATAGCCTTTGATCTTATTATGGAGGCTGACCTGATAGGAAATGTGTTGTATGCCTTTCTTCCAAAGGCTCTGTGCTGGCTAGCAAAACAACAAACAAACAAAACAAAAAAACACTTGCATGGGGTAGAGTGCCAAAATTAAAGTGGATTCTTTCAGCAATGTTGACTTTTTGCTGACTTTTTTTTTTTTTTTTTTTTTTTTTTTTATTTTATTTTTTATTTTTTGCATACAGGCCTTGGCAGCACTTCTGGATACGTTTTAGAAGATTTCAAGGTGGACTGGGTATAGAGCAGCCCTCTTCCTGACTTCGTTAGGTTCTAAATATGTCTAGGATAAGTCAGATCAGTGGGCTGTTGCTTTTTTTTTATGGGCAGAGCTCTGAAGGACCTTTCCCATGTTGTTTTCA
Source organism: Lagopus muta (assembly GCF_023343835.1). Classification (NCBI taxonomy): domain Eukaryota; kingdom Metazoa; phylum Chordata; class Aves; order Galliformes; family Phasianidae; genus Lagopus; species Lagopus muta. The sequence goes on along the minus strand of NC_064436.1, from coordinate 65,103,189 downwards.
GTTATGGAACAGAAATAGTTTTCCTATTCTGATGGTGGTTAAGAGTAAACAACTTCATAACACTGCTTGTTTGCTGACTCCTAACTCTGAAAAGCATTTAATACTCCTACCCATGTTCCTCCTCACCATCCCATGAAAGCTCCTTCTCTATCTCCTCCAGACAACAGACATCCTAGTCCCTAGTACTACTATCTTCTTGTGAGTCCGGGAACAAACTTTCAGCATCTCTCCATGGGACAAAGCATCAGTGCTGTAAACATAAATGATGGAAATCTGACCAGAGGCCATGGGATTCACCTGCCAAAGGAGCTTTGAGCAGGAAATCACTAACCTTCTCCGTGAAGATTTTCAACCGGCAAAATCTTCTGCAAATTATGCAGTTTCCCTTGTAAAGTTTTGTAGCAGTTGATGGTGCTGGTGCTGCGCTCAATTTAGAATTGACATGAGAAGTGTCGTTCTTAAGAAGGATGTTTCTGTCCTCATAGGAGAGATTGGTAGGAAGATCTTGACACAACTGCACGTCTGACCATCAGCAGCAGAACGTGCACCCTAGGGGCAGATTAAGCTGATCTGCAGAGTGGCAGAACACGAGATTTCAAAACCAAGTAGCAGCAATTTCACATTTTAATTGGCACAATTGTAGAAAATGCTACTTGGCAAGTATCAGATATTATGTCTAACAGACTAAGCTTTTGTCTACTACAGACTTCTTTTGTATTATTAAGCAATAAATACACATGATGTTACCTTATATGGTATAACTATCACCTTGTGAAAAAGATAAGTGATGACTGTGAAATGAAGTTGAAGCTGGCAACGATAACGCAAACAAGAGGCCAGCTTAAGCATCCATGGTGACCTTACTGCATGAATAATATGATTCTGACTAGTAATAAAATCTTTTCTTCATACACTCATAAAACACCCTTGTGGTGAAATATATACACTCCTGTGTTCTCTCCCACAAAACTGCAAAAGAAAAATCAGTGCTATCCTATAAGTTGAAGCCAGAAAGCTTCAGACAGAAAGACTGAAAAGAATTCATGGATCACTCAGTCTCTGTGTTTTTCAAAGCTATACACCATGCTGTCTTCTCTCAGAAGTGTTGAGTAACCACTGTGAGGGTGCATTGACCCTATCCTCAGAAACTAGCACAGTGCCAAAGTACTCTGCTCCATTTCCCAGTATTAGGTCTAACTAATTTCTTCCTTCAGACCACCGTTGTAACTCCACAAGCATGACTAATCTCTGCTTCTATTATTTTTTCTGAAGTTTTTTAAATATTCTATCTGAATTACTGTTTTAACATTCAATCCTCCTCTTTTGTTTCATATTCAGATGCTTTTCTGAAATTTTATCTTCAAACTCAAACATCACTTTATTGCACTTCTTTGTATCATCTTTTGCTTTTCTATAAAAATCCCAAATTGTAAAAGCTAATATAAGAACTCCACTTACCCGAATGAGTGGTAGAACTAAAACTGTTTAGAGGTAAGTTAGCACCCTCTGGTGTATCATTAGTGTACTGCAAATTTTCTTTAGGATAAACGAGCGTAATTCATCTCCAAAGCAAGAAAATATCAGTGAAGATGGATACCTGGGAGCTGAATATAGTAACTTTTGTGCTTACTGTCAGATGGAGGAAACTGTTGTGTTTTTGGTTTTCTTTTTAGTATATTCTTATATTTATATATTTTTAATTTGTTTTGGACTTCTTGTTTCATATGAACTGGGATGCCTTGAATGTCACTCAAAGGCATTTCTGCTTGACGTGTAGAGACGCTTTTGACTGTGACCCTGCGAGATGACTCCACAGTGAGATAGGATACAATAGAAAATTGAAGAAATTAAAGAAATTATAAGTAATACCTTCTTGTGAGACAAACAAATAGAAAGCCATTGAGGGACGCTTATAATGGAAGTTGGCGACTGTGTTCTACAGGCCTCATTTTTTTCAAGCTATTCTAGCTCATCTTCAAGTAGAGAAGAGTTAGAACTTAGATAATTTGATTACTCTTTCACTCATTATATGTCTATGCTACTGTAAAATTAAGTCTTTCAAACAGAAAATTGCTTGAAAGGTAATTTGATTCGAAATCCCACTGAAAATTTTAAGTATAAGATCATTGAGGAGGAGAAAATACACAAACTATCCCATGGTAAAAAATTAAAGCAATTACGATTTAAGAACTTCACACTGAAATAAGTGAAATGTAAATCTGAATATTGGTGAAGAAGCTCCTGGTCCATAGATATTCACAAACCAATTATTTCTCAATCCATTTTATTCTCTTTCAAGTCGCATGCTTGAAGTGTGTGTAGTAAACAGTTAATCAGGCAGCAAAAATGAAGAACACCTTTGTACTCTCTTTACTATTTTAGACTTTCTTTTAGGTCAAACAAAACATTTTAACCCAAAAGAAGTTGTATCATTCTCTAACTGGACTTTGTCTCAAACATATCTTATAGTTTTCCTATTTTTTAAATAGGGCTAAAGTTAGGCAAAAATAAAACAAAAGTTATTCAGTCCAGCAAAATTTATCCAGACATACACAGTAATGGTGGGAATTTCAATGGGAGAGTTGGCAGTCTGGGACCTTCCAGACAGAGCACTCATCCACTATTCTATGAGAGGAAAGGTAGCCTCTGGCATGATGTATCTCTTCAAACCAGTTCCTCCATGTTATTGCATTTTTGAGAAGACAGCATTGCTACCTAAATCAAATGATAAGCTTCTTGGAATGTTGTATAGATACTGTCTTACAAGTTCTGAAGAGCCTACTAGGCTATGATTACCCTCAAACCATATTCCTTACCGTGCAAACAAAAGGTAATCTCTTGAATAAGAACCCAAATTTGGATTTTGGAATCAAATGTCTATTTGATTTAATGTCTAACAGTAAAACAGTTTTTGGACAGGGGTTCATCTGTACAGGCACAGCTATTTAAAATCAGTTCTGCTGCAGTTCACTGCATTTACTGGAAGAAGATCTCATTGAATATAAAAGCATTCTTTTGTCTTAACACTTCATTAACAAAAGCAATTTATTTTTACAATTCTTACAATATATTTTAAACCAAAATTCCTTTAAAAAGCCAGAATCTTTTGTAATCCTGCTTAAAGTTACTATAGATTTTACTGGCAAGTTTTAGATACATTATTCATGCTGAATAATAGTTGTTTTATGCTACTTTGACATTTTATAGAAATTACAAACACTTTGATATCCAACAACAGTGCACAGCTTTTCAAAATGCTTACTGAACAAAATAAATCACGGATTTTTGCTTATCTTTCTGCTGTTTGTCCTCCAAAACCAGCTGATCCTAGAATAGGAATACAAACAGTAATATTTTAGTAAGTTCTAAAGAAGAATTTATTCGTGTAAATCATTTGGGGAAAAAGGAAAGTAAAAATGAATAGAAGTTTAAAATATAAGATACATTTTGATTATGATTTTTACAGTATTTTATGAATCTAAATATGCTCCTTTTTATTTACATAAAATATTTATCTTTTTGTTGAAGAATGTGTCCTATTTCAATTTCAGCTGCAGAAATGAAAGTTCAAAGTAAATATTGTTGTTCTGTCTATGAACTAAATTAGCTTGAAAATTTATAAAACATATAGCTCAAAGAAAATCAGTACTTCAGTTCCACATAGCTGCTTATTTTAATAATGTAGATATCTACTCTGTTTTTTAAATAGAACCTGCAAGGCTTATGCATTATTTCACATGCAGATATTCCAGATTTAAAGCAGTTATGACATATTCAAGTTCATTAAGCACTCATAATTTGAGTATGAGAGAATTTTTTAGAACATGTAAATTAGTTTTCACTTATGTCACCTTCTGACTGTGATTGGGTAGCAAGTAATAATTAGATAAATGAATATTGTATAGTTTAGAATATGGGAAAAACAGCTTGTAGATATGACTACAAGTATCATCTAAGCCTTTCCTCCCAAACTAAATGCATCTTCCTTTTTTTCCTAATGGTCAGATCACTAATACTTCTCACCTTACAAATGCTGTGATTTCCTTTTGTGCTCCCTTTTTTTCTTCACTGAATATAGAGAGACATCCACTGTCACTCACTTTCTACAGCACTTCAGGGTTTTTTTGTACAGAATCTGTTTCCTATTCATTCCTTTCATTATAGACAGGTTTTTTTTCCCCATCATTCTCATATGTCAGCTCAAATATTCTGCTCTATTAAGGAACTCCTGCTGATGATTTCAGTCTTGCTATGACTGCTACTGATTCACTGCACTTGTGTCACTAAAGGTTTTCTATTGTCTGCTCTTTACTCAAGACTACATGATTAGATTTGCCAAATTGTTTAGAATTGGTATTTTACTAGAAAGCAATGTGGAAATGATCAAATTTAAACCTCTTAAAATATTATTCTGGGTGAAGCAAGATACTTTGTTGCACTGAAGATTAAGGCTAAATGTGGATCATAATTTATTATTTACTCTTTTGCAGTAAATAAGTCATTCACAAGCATATATTGTGCCAACTTTCTTTCAGGAAAAAGTGCTAAATGTTATTTTCTTAGATACTTGCCTAAATGTTGTCTTTGTAGAATTCCAGAGATGGTGATTGGAGGTCTTGCTACAGATGACTGTGGTGAAGGTAATGTAAATTGATACAATGGAGGAGTTCTGAAATCAGAAGCAGACCATGATCCCCTCCTACTGTTTTGTGATCCGGATGGTGACATAAGTGAACATCCATTATGTGGTAGTCCTATAGGTGTGGATCTATTAATGAAAATTAATGGATAAAATTTGAGACTGCTGTCACAGAACAAGAGATTTCAAAACCTTTTTAATTGATATTGTTAATATCTCAATAGGAAATACAAAGTATTCTTGTGTTCTACAGATTCCTCATCAGATTTTTAGATAGACATGATTTTTATGTATAGTAAAAAGCAGAAGAAAACAAATGGTCTAATCCAAGAGTCTGAGATAGAAAAGAAATATTCTGTTGCATATATTTAAAATTTATGCTAAGGAGGCACACTGAGCTTGATTGCAGACTACAAGACTATCTTCTGTAACCATTTTATATCTCTTCTGTTGATGCTGATAGTTCTAAAAAATTAAGATATTTTCACTACTTAGATGAAAAACATTAAAAGACCCATGGCGCACCCAATGAAGATGTTTGGTTTAATCAGAGAATAACTCTTGCATAGACACTACATTTACATTCTTGACTTTCAGAAGAGTTATTAAGCAGAGTGCTTATTCCACATTCTTAGTTGAAATTAACTACCCTTTGTATAAAAGCACCATGATTTCAGATGTCCACGGGTACAGGAACTCAGATTATCTCTGCACATTTTTGAAGAAAGTACTTTCAAAATATAATCTTCAAATGATATTAACTTTTGTATAGGTGACAGCTAGTAGCCTATGCAAATGTTACACAGTAACATTCCTTAAGATGTAAAATATAGCCTTTCAATGTACAGATTTATAAAGGCTAGGCAAGAGATAAATTTCAGTGTCTCACAAGAGACTGTTAACATCATTGAAAGGTTTTTAATTACCTGGTAGATACTGCTGTAGTTTGACTTGATGTTATTCCAGATGACTGAGAACTTCTGTAGGATACACTACCTGTAAGAATTACATTTTTTACAACAGAGCCAAAATGAATTATCCTCTTTAATTAGGAGATCATTTTGGAAAATATTATTAATACCTTAATTGCATTATTTGGGACAAATTCATGATCAGTTTATTCAAGAATGAGAATCACTGCAAAATTACAATAGAAAATTAAATATATGGGAATGGCTGATAAAATGAAGTTATTGTGTCAGAAAGAATTAAAATAACCCTAAAAATTAAAAAAAAAAAAAAAAAAAAAAAAAAAAAAAAAAGCATTTGCAGGGATTTAGCTCAAAAAAGACATTTACTGAAGTACACTCTGCATGTAGCTGGAGATGGATTATCCTAACTGCTGAAGCCAGTTGTAAGATAAATCATATCATAGAATCACAAAATGGCCTGGGTTGGAAAGGACCACAATGATCATTGAGTTCCAGCCCCCCTGCCGTGTGCAGGGTCACCAACTACCAGACCAGGCTCCTGTTTATATGCTCCCTTCAGTACTGGAAGGCCACAATGAGGTCTCCTCAGAGCCTTCTCTTCTCCAAGCTAAACAAAAATTGCAGAGGATGAACTATTGCAGAACTGTGTTGAATGCAATACTGAGAAGAGGAGGGACACTGAAATGGTGGAGACCTGCAGAGCATTAGAAATTCTAGGAAACTCCTCACAAACAAACAATGCCTAAAGAAATCACACTATTTTCAATTGGCTGTCATTTATGTCTTATTTACCTAGGAGAGCCACCCAAGATCTTAACAGACAAGGAAAGAAATCATAGTCATGTAAAACGTCTTCAACTTAAATATAGTAATAGCATGCCTAACAAACAAGAAGAAATCCTCCATCTAAATTCTTCAGATTTAATTCTGTTTACAAAATAAGCTTTAATTTTGTTACAAAATATTTCTCTAACTTCAATTTAGTTTCCTTCCTTCCCTCAAGTGATTTTTAGCATAATATTTTGGACAATGTCAGTTTCTGGTAACTATATACAAACTAGCATAATCAGGAAGGCCACTGGAAGGCCAACAACATATAATTTAAGTATGTATGTTTTGTTCAACCACATCATTACTGTATTTTCTTTAGACATGTTGACTCGGTTGTGAATAAATCAGTAAATGTCACAAAATATATATATATATATATTAACAGAACAGAGAAGGTAAGTAGTGGGAAAACTATTCTGTTCACCATTTTTAACCATTTCCCATCTGCTGAATTCGATATGATGAATTGTTTACACCTCAACACAATTCACATTTTGACAGTGAAGTGCTAATGCAACAATTTTAATTTATTAATTCCCTTAAAGTGATACATTTTGTTCCGTTAACAACTTTCTTCTCACTTACCCATGCGTCCATCCTGTGGTGGAGTTATAACTGATAATCTTGCTGGACCAGTCATTGTCTCAGGCTAAAAGAAAAATATAGTATTAATTACAGTGTATAAGTGCATTCATTATTAATGTATTTTAAGCAAGAGTGTTACTGTTTGGAGCACTATAAACCTGAAGATTTCTGGCACTCTCCACTTCCAAGTTTGTTCATGGCACTAAAATGCAAAATCTCAGAGCTAAGTTACAGTTTTTAGAGAGACAAAGTTTATAATAATTTAAAAGCTGTCTGGACATTGTTTGGGACAGCTGGCGGCCCTGCTTGAACAGGAATTTGGAGAAGAGGACCTCTAGAGTCCCATTCCAACCTCAGCTATTCTGTGATACGTGAAGAAAAGAATTCTAGAAAAACAGTGTTGAGGCTCATTTCTTTTTTATTCTGTTTTGGGGAACTTCTACTTAGCTGAAGTGAGTATGAATTGGTCTGAACTGGAGGCAGGCTGGGGTGCTGAGGACAGAAGTCAGGGAAGTAGTGATCTTTTTTCTACAGTGGTAATGGGGTTGGAGAAACCGAAGATGTATATTTATAAATACACACACACATATACAGAAACTTACTTTCCTCATTGGTGAAGGTACAGGATCAACCTCCATTGACTCCATTCTTACAACAAATGTGAAAAGAAGTATGACATTGAAATTAAAAACAGCACACTCTTTACAATGACTAAAATTATGTAAAATTTACTAATAACTAAAAATGTAACATGTTATATATAATAAGTATGCTGCACCTGTTCCAAAGCTCACCATCAGCTGATACTGAGGTTGGTTTAGATATCTGCCAAGAAATTTATTTTATATCATACTCACTTAGTTGTCACTTGTCAACACTACAAGGGCATTTTGAATTTTTTTTTAATGAATAAATACAGATATCTTTTAGCTTGAGTGAGCTGTATGTTCAATTTATTTAAAATTAAATAGGCATTGAATGCCTTGCTGAAGTTCATCCTATCTAAATAACTACAGTGCAAACATAGCTGTCTGTACAAGTCATTTATATATTCCCCTACAGTTAAATGGAGAAGTTCTCGTTGCTCACCAATTAATCAATCGTCTGTACAGACATCTCCAGAATAAGGTGCATCATGCCATCTAGTGAGTACAAAGGCAATCTATAAAACCAGCTATTATGTACTCTAGGATAGATATCCCCAGTGCCTTTATACCACCACAGTTTGCAGAAACAAACAACAAATAAATGAGAAAAAGATACTCATTTTAAACTCTAAAAGACATTGTTTGGGGTATAAGATATTACAACATTGTCATTCTTTAGATTTCCATTTAAAATTAAGGATTTGCACCTACGTTTCAAAAGTAGGATGACTAGGTTGACGAGAATATGAGGAATACCCATTCAGTCTTCTTGAAGGCACTAAAGTTATTAAAGAATTTTAAAAAATTAATATGAGAATATTGTTATGTCCACTCATATGCATTCCACTGTTAATATCTTAAACCAGTGCTTCTTACTGGAAAGTGGATTTCTGCTTGTACTGGCAAATGGCAGTTGAGTAGCTTGCTGAGGAGGTTTCATACTAAAAGAGAAAAAGAAACATGGATATAAACTGAAGGATGGTTTGGTTACCTCATGTTTCTAGCTGGTCAATATCAATGTACTTTTTATACATTAATAGCTGGTTTTAACATGACACTGCTTACCAGGAAGCAAAATATGCAGTATATCTGAGCAGCTATTAAGTTCGTCTTTTCTACATAATGTCTACATTAGTCACTGCATGCTCAGTAGGGTAAATTTAAGAAAACATTATGATGTTTAATGAAATGAGATTGTATGGAACAACACGGCCATTTCATGGAACAACGTGTTAAAATATAATAACTTATGATCTGCAATTGTGTCAAAAATCTTCATTTGCATGTATACATTTACCCAACTTTAAAACAATCTGAATTTCAAAGGAAATGTCAGCAGCTACGTAAAACTGATACTTCTGCCAATAACTGCACAAAGGAGGATCTGCTGAGCATATGGGGAGATCCCCTAGGTCATGCTGTCTTGATAGTATTCTGTGAGAATTCAGAAGAACTCTATAGTTGTTATAAGCAAGGTGCTAGTTACATGAGATGCAGAGAAGTAAAAGAAGGCAGTGGATAAAAATATACAAACTATGATAATCCACCTAGCTTCCTTTATGGTGTTTTTCTTCAGTTATATTACACCAAGTACCACAAGAAAGCATAAGTCGGTATTATTTGCATATCAGACTCAAAAGAAAGTCTATATTAAAAATGAAAAAACAATATAAAGGTTAAGTAATAAAGATTAAAGATCAATGGTGTTTTGCTATTAAAGTGCCATCTTCATGAACCGTGCTATCGAGGCTATTTCAGGATCTTCATTCACTGATAATCATAAACGTGACAAGATGGAGAAGGATTCCTTTGATGAAGAGGAATCCATAGGGAGGAGAATATTTTTAATATACACAAAGGACTCTAAAGAAGACCAAGCCTGGCAAAGTATTTTTCCAGAAGTTTTTGAAGACTTCTAGTGTAAGCACTGATCTGAATTTAAAAATAAAACAATTTCTTCCTTATAGGCTTGAATAATGTGGTCGGGGAGGGGAAAAAAAGAAAAGAAAAAAAAAAAGATGATCTGATGACAGAAATCACTTTTCATTTATTTTTGAAAAAAATACTTTCATTCCATTTCTGCAATATGAGAAAAAGGCAACAAAAGCATTTTAAATTGTTTTATCAATTAAATCTACTGTAATCTGATTTCAAAAATCATTTACTTCTGCTGCATTAAACCTCTTACCATTGTATCTGATGCAGTTGCTGTCTTGCTTTCCTCAGAGATTCTTCCAGCTTTACTCTCTGTGACATAAAAATTTAAACAAGCTGTCTTTGTATGATGTACAATTTCACTTTTACACTGCCAGCATTCCAAAGCGTTGAAAGGTTGTGCTTTTTGGTTTTAATCTTAGATTATCACTGCCATTCCTGCTATTAGATACCAGGGGGCAAGTCTGTAGCTGATACATTACCCAGACAGTCCTAAAAACATGAACTGCTGTTTAGCACCTACAGACTTCATCTTTTCTTAAGAAGCATAATACTGGATAAATGAACACTAAAAAAGTCATCTAAAATAGTTTTCTTCTATTTTTCTTTCGCTTTCCTATATCTGATATACTCACTAAGGTGCTTTCAATAATTTAACAGCAGTTCCAGCTAACCAGGGAGGACTCTGTTGAGTGGAGGTTAACAAATGTGATTCCAACCTACAAGAGGGGCAGGGAGGGGGATCCAGAGAATTACAGACCTGTTAGACCTCAATCCCATGGCAGTTGGTGGAGCGGATCACAGGGCAAATGGAAGTGATCAGAAGCCAGAATGAGTTTGAAAAAAAAGGCAGGTCTGTCTGACTAACCTGATCTCCTTCAATGACAAGACAACCTGCTTACTAGATGAAGGAAAGGATATATGAATTTTGTTTACCTCATTTCAGTAAAACATTTGACACTGTCTTAGGGTATTTTCCTGGAGAACCTGGCTGCTCATGGCTTGGGGGAATTGATATGAGGGGATTGACTGAGTGTACCTTTTAATTTTGGACAGGAGTTTTGATCTGCTTGAGGGTAGGAAGTCTTTGCAGAAGGAACTGGATAGGCTGCATTGATGGGCTGTGTTCAATTGCAGCCCCATACAGCAGTATAGGCTAGGGGAAGAATGCCTGGAAAAGCTGCCTAGAGGAAAAAGACCTGGGAATGTAGGTTGACAGCTGAACATGAGTCAGCAGTGTGCTAAGGTGGCCAAGCAGAGGTTGCTTCAGAAACATTGAGGCCAGCCTCTTTGTATGTTCACTGTTGAGAACGCGCCTCAAATATGGCGTTCAGTTTTTGGCCTCTCATTACAAGAAGGATATGTGGTTGCTCAAGCATGGGTTGTCTCCAACCTAGATTATTCTATGATCCCATGATACGAAACTTACAGAGCAGTTAATATAGGATTACCAGAAGAAGACACCAATAACAGTATTTTCAAAACACCAAGTACCATATGTCCATATTTTTATTCCTGATTCAAAATGTATTCAGTTCATGGAAGTATGTTTGTAATAAGTTTATGTGAAGAGTGTTTCTAATTGTGCTAGAGATATGACTAAAAGATCTCCATTAAAGAACATTACCAGCTAGTAGAGTTCAAAGAACATTAAATAAGTTCCCTATTATGTGCATTTTTAGGATTATTCATTACATGATCATACATTACTTTTTATGGAGCATGTTAAAATTTATTCAATAGCTTCAATCTTGCATATGTATTTTATCCTCAATTTCCTGTGTGGCTTTAATTCTCCACTACTTCACACTATTTATATTTTCATTTGAAGACAAATTATAACTTTTCTTGTTAACTTATCATGCTTCTCAGAATATTTTTAAAATACCTTTAAAACATTTCCTCCTTTATCTTTACAAGACCATACTGTTTGGGGAGTTGTTGCATGTTTTTACAGATGTGAAATTTTGCAAAACATGTTAAAGACAAAACGTGGATGTAGGAACATGTTTTTTAACACTCCTCCTTAATTTGTTTTTCCTAATTTAAGCCAGGTTTGATTAAGAGAGTGACCAGCACAAATATGAAGAATAGTGTACCTGCCACTCTCTAGAACTTATCATTTTAATACCAAAATGCTTTAAAGAAGTTAGACAACTATTCAGTTTTCAGTATTTCTGGGTTCCAGAAGAATACAGGTGTTAGATTTTCAGGAATATAAACACCAAGTGTCCATACCACACATAACACACCTGCACTCTGGGGTCTGAAACTGGCAGAAAAAGCAACAAAGAAACTTTTATCTAGATCATGAGAGCAGTTGGTTGCATGTGACAAGGATGATGTACTGAAAGAAAGGAGACCACAAACAAGATAGGCAAGCGTGAGAATCCTTTTTGTGAGTACTCAGTTTTTCCTAGAAACCGGAGTCCACGCAGAGGAGAACGGCAGGAAAAAGCACTTGTATGATGTATCTGAGTTTTCCTCTGTCATTTCACACTTAGGACACATATGGAGTGTTGGTCCTCCAGTAAGGACAGAAAGGAGACAATGCTCCTTTAGGAGAAAGGATCCTAAGTATTCTAATAAACAGTGAATACGTCTTGTAAAACATGAACAAAGTAATAAGGCAAACATAATAAACAAAAATAAGAAAATCATAGTTAGATTTACCTTTTCTCTGTGGTATGCTAGCAAATGTTTACGATTTTTTTCTTGAAATTCTGAAATCTAAAAATAAAATTTGACACAATCATATCTAGCTTCTACTAATTACATTTATGTAGCCTCACCAAAGAATGTATATTTTTCTCTATTTTGATAAATACTTAACATGTCCTTCATATAACTATTTAAACATTCTTCCAAAAAAACCATGCCGTGTCCAAAATCAGATATGGAAAGTCTTAGAAAGATTAATTTAGTACAGATTGGCAGAGTTGGCAGATTTATTTCACTGAATTTGTATTTTAACACTGTTCAATAATAATGTAAAGAAATTGGAAAGACAATTTACTTGTAGTGTTTCTTATTCATTAGTGCTAAGCAAATACATAAAATTAATGGTAACATAAAAAGTAATGTGTCTTACTGGCAACTATAACTTGCCTTGTAAAACTATCTTGTTAATTAAAAAATAATTGTTAGCCATGCTATCAGGTGATGTGTAAGCACTTCATGTTGTGTCCAGATGAGGATCATAAAGCACGACACGTTAATAATAAAGAGATGCAATCAAAGCAGGACAAGAGCTTGCTGAACAAATTACAATAGGCAGAAGCTTACTAATAAATCTTTCTTCTGACATATTAAGAGAAAGAAAATCTGACATATTAAGAGAAAGAATATTAAGAGATAGAAAATATGCAGGGCTAGAGACAGCCAAGAATACTCAGAGAAGATAAACCCATAGTGGAGTAGGTAACTGAAATCGTTACTTTTGATTCACAGTGCAAGATTCTAGGAGGTTCCCACTGGATACTTAACAAGAGATGAGAAGTATCTCCTGAAGAATTGATAAAAGAAATATTCAGAAGGGAACAATCAGAATTCCTCACATACTACATTTCTAATTAAAATTCTAATTAAGAATTTTTAATTCTTTAAAGCTAATAAGTAGGCAAGTAAAAAAAGTCAGTCAGATTATAGAACCATAGAACCTTTAGAGCTGGAAGGGAACTTTAAAGGCCACCTAGTCCAATTTCTCTGCAACGAACAGGGAGGGATATTCACAGCTAGATCAGATTGCCCAGGGCCTGGTAAGGGCCCTGGTCCTTAAAAGTCTCCAGGGACAGGGCATCCACCACATCCCTGGGCAACCTGTTCCAGTGCCTCACCACCTGTATTGTAAAAGACTTTTTCCTTACATCTAACCTAAACATACCTGCTTTAAGATTGAAATCATTTCCCCTTGTTCTATCACAACAGACCTTGTTAAAACATCTGTCCCCTTCTTTCCTGTAGCTCCTCTTTAGATATTGAAAGGCCGCTATCAGGTCACCTCAAAGCACTCTCCTAATTTTTGGTTAAAAACAATAGGCAGCATCATCATTTCAGGGTCAATGTGTATGATTATACTGTACCCTGAATCTTCTTACCATCTCAGAAAGGATATAGCAGCTCTGGAAACAACTCAGATAAATTAGAGATTTTAAATAGCAGCAATACAAAGAATGACTGAATAGATTACAAGTCTTCATTGCTGGCAAAGAGATAGCTGAAGATGGGATATGCTAGCAGGCTAAAACTAATGAATAGCACAGAGTACCTGGGAGTTGTTGCTTCTCCTCTTGCACAGGATGCAAGAAATCAAATGATAGCAAGAAACCAGATAGCAAGATAAAACATGCAAAAAAGGAAATACTCATCATATTGCGTACAACTTGCAGACATCCTATTATATGATAGATGCTAAATATTCAGAAAACTACTTGACAATTTCAAGAAGAAAAGCTTTTGAAATCCATGGTACCATCTCTACCTTGAGAAATCTTTGTGCCATAAACTGCTTGAGAGTAGGAGCCTGTTCTGAAGACAAATCACTACGTAGGAGCCTTGTTCCCATATGCTATCCTAAGCACAAGCTGCTGTGATTAATTACTAGATTATAAAATGCTTTGCTCTAACACAGAACAAGCTTATTTTACGGCCTTTGATGCCAGTGGAAATTATGACCGATTCTTGATTTTTTTCCAGATTTTACATGGCCATTTATTTCCTGTAGGTTATCTCAAACTACCAAAATAACAACCTTAAACTTTCAAGATCATGTCCCTCATTTCTTTTCTTTGGCACGTTACAGAAGTTTGCATTCAGATGTGATTGATAATGCAGACCCCTGGATTTGTTCAGTTTACAGAATAACTACTTGTCTTTCTACATTGTATGTCTGACACGACAGAGGAAGGCTTCTTGTTTACCTTGTGTCACGAAGAGGATTGCTGTGAGAAAGGACCTACTCAACTTCGGAAAGGTTTGTGAAGTACAACAAATCTATAATCACCATTGTCAATTAGGAGATTTCTAAGATGAAGAGAAAAGTTGATTTTCCCTTATTTTTCCCTTTATTATTTTTCTGCTGGATCTGTAAGCTCACTACAAGATCAAACAGGTACTGGCACAAAACAATGAAAGTTGCTGGTCAGTGCAGGGAGGATGCATTACTTACAGCACGACTAGAGTGGCTGAAGCTGCCAATGAAATGTTCCGTGAGAGACAAGGAGAAATCTCAAAGCCAGGCTGAAGATATGGAGAAGGTGAAAAGGCAGTGGGAGCTGATATGTATTTGGTTAACCCAGAAAGTTACTTATGTTCATGGAGCAGAAATTAAGCCTGAAGGATGGGGTCCAGTCTGGATTTTATGGAAGGTGGAGAGGAAGTATTTCTTGAAATCTTTTCTTGTTTCTGATTTTAAAACAGGTCAGATCAGAGTATGGGGATCTTTTCTCATTTTTTTAGTAATCATATTGTTCTTAATTTTATTGTTCTTATTTTTAATAAATCTAGGTTTTGAGACCAGGGAATTTTTAAAGTTGCTTACTTTGTTAAAAAAAAAAGTAAAAAAAAACAAGGCAGCATCCATTTCAGAGCTTTTGCCAGCATAGGTTTCGACCATGTAACTGTGGATTCCTAAAATGAACGTACGTTATCTGGGCCTGGTGAAGATTTCATTTTTCATTTCATGGCACTGAAAGTGATTTTACATTATTGAAATAACCAGAACAAGTGGTCTGCAGAGAGATTTTGAAAACATAAGCAAAGGGCATGATAAGCAATTTATGCCTTCTTAAGAACTTTAAAACTGTGAAATTAAAGAAACAAGGAGAGTAACAGTCTAACAATGTGAGGCATTCATTCACGTATTTTTCCTACTTTCAAAAAAAGCAGTAGAAGTTTCTAATTATTTTACACAATTAAAAAGAAGGGTGATTCACCTGTGTTATTTCTTTTGAATATTTCTTGCACAGTGTGTCTATTCCCATGAACAGTGACTGAATTTCAGGACTTGTCTAGCAGGAAAATAAAGTATAGCAAGGTTAGTACTTTCTTCTTGCAAGATCTATTATACAAAACATTTGGTGAAGTGCTCCTTAAAGTGAATAATGTAGAATGTAGATAAATCAAAAATGGACAGATCAGGAGTAGGATAATACAGAAACTGAAAACAAGCTCAGTTTTGTTTACGATCTATATTAAATATCTGGAAGGCTTTGTGCTTTTGTCTAACTGCAGTGCTCACACACTTATTGCAACAAAGACAGTAAAAAATTTCCAGAGGACATAAGAAACTACAAACAAAACATATCCCCAAAACAATTACACTGGTTAGAGTGCTAGGCTAAAATATTACAGAGTGGCAGTAATCAGTGATCACAGCTCCTTCACCTGAGAACCTTGCATGATTTCTAACGTAACTGCAAATAGCTTTTCAAAATGAAAAATCTAGTCTAAATAAATAAAGAAAACATCTATTTTTAAATTGGAAACAAAATCCCGACACATTTACTGGTAAGACAAGATATAAGCAGAAAATAGACATTTGTTATGTAAGGAGTCACCTTTCAAAAACCAGTAAAAGAGCACTAAAACCATTGCCAGCAAAATACAAATTAATACTTCAAGTTCTGCAGACTCTCCGAAAGTTTGAAAATTTGAAAAATGAAAGAAAGATGGATTACTTAAATAAATAAGAAATAGGCCATCTATGAATGGATCAACACTTCTTCTGAGCTATCAAGAAATTAGATAAGTGCTATCACTTAAATTGGAAATATTACATTGAAATAACAAAAGAAGGAAGCTTTCCTCCGTGTGGGAATGCACAAACATACAGAGAGACAACATTTTTATCTACTCCAGAAATAGTGTAACACTGGTCAGATAACCATGAGTAGGTAACAGGTTCGTTTCCCAAATCTGCCTTCAGTGTGTATTCTATTTTTTTTTACAATCTGTAGAAATGAGTCTCATGTGTATGAAAAATCATTACGTGAGAAGTTAAATTAATAACCTCAATTTGCTGCAGATTTTTATCTTTTGTTCCCCACGTTCTGATATCTGCTACAGCCATGTCCTGTACTGCAATCCAGCTGAGCAGGGACAGCATGCACAGACTCCAACACTGTGCATGTGGCTGCCAAATGCACTTCTACCTACTGATTAAGGTGAACTTGCATTTCTCTCATCAGGGGAACTAAACTGCTTCTCCTTGTTTTCCCCAGCTACCAATTTTCAAAGACAGGAGGAAATAAATAGCATTTGAATATCCTCTGCCCTTTGAATTTGGTTGACATTAGCCAAAGCATTCAAAAAGTTCCACCTGGTGAACAGACAGAATGAGAAAGAAAAAAGCTGACAGAGCAATGGTACAATCTAAGCTATCTAAGGCATTAGAGTAAATAAAAAACAAGCAAGACAAAGTATCAGTGAAAATATATTTGAAGTCTTTAAGATGTGTTCATAGGGGATGGCACTAGAAATTTATTTAGAGTTCTGGCAGAGCAACAACTTTGGTTTGAGTCTCTGATCCCGAAAGAAATAAAAATAAACTTTGTTGCTGATTTATAAACTCTTTAAAATGAAGGACTGTAGAAAACATTTTAAATATTATTTGTTGATGGAAGAATAGCAGATGTTAACAAGATATTCTGAAATCATGAACAGTGAGATTTTGTTTTATCAGAAAGCTTAATGATCCTCTTGGAAAGAGCAAGTGAGGACCATAGGAGGGAAGCAGAAAGGTGACTGGCATGCACTGATGCAAAGATAAGAATATTTAATGTGTGGATGTTGATTATAGCAATATACAATTTAGTGAGGACTTCTAACACATTTACAAGACTTCCTACTCATTGAGAATGCCATAGCACAAGCATAGAAAGGTTTCCAGGTGTATTTCCACCCAGATTCCTAAATTATACAGCCTTAAGACTTCTTTCTATGCATCTTTAATTAACATCCCAATCATTTTATCTGTTCTTAATCAAGGCTAAGTAATCATCATTCATGCCTTTTTTTAAAGAATATGGTAATTTGCCTTTCTGTCCTCCAGAGCAATGGCAGGTTCTAATGAAACACCCTTTGCATTTTTTAAATTCCTTCAGTATATTTAAATTAAATTATCAATTTGAAATGCTGCAATTTAACGCAGATCTAACCCAGAATTTAGCTTTGTTTTGAGGAAGAGGATGGACAAGATGACCTCCAGAGTCCTCTAACAACCTAAATTATTCTATGAGTGAAATTGATAATAAAACTTACATCTAAGCAAGCCGATAATGAAGGCTTATTAAAATGCCTCCTTTTGGAGGTTCTCTGCATTTCTTTTCTGGTTTATTTGATTGTGGTGTTTGTTATTCTTTCTAATTATATTGGCATTTGACTCTTTTGCTGCAATGATTTACTTTTTGGTGGCATTGTCCTCTTCAGGTTTCAGTATTTATGTATGTATTAGCACAATTTTAAACACAGATAGAGAAATCATGCTTTTCACCAAGGTCACCTCTTCATGGTTAGTCCCAAAATGTCCTCTAGTTCACATGCATTATTGCCTTATAGCTTTATATGACTGCTGTTTTAACTGTATTGAATGCCTTGAGTGCTTTTCTTCTACACTTCTAAGGCATTCTTGTCCCTTAGCCAGATGTCACTCTAGGAAAATATGAATGTTTTCAAAGCCCCGTTATGAAATCAGCTAAGTGGAAGATGGTTCTTGGAGAAACATCTTCTGGTTCCATGGGAGAAATGAGAAAATTAAATATTTCTAATGATTTCTTAAGAGAACTAAAAGCTATTAATTGCCTTGTGAATAACTCTTTTCAATAGTCCATATCATTTAATATTCACAGGGTCATGAGGAAAACAAGCTTAAGAGAAAATAAGGAGAAAAAGACCAATACACTTGAAAACATCAATGGGCCAGCATGCAAATTTTCTTGAGTCCATGACACAAATGAATTCATTACAGTTCACTTTCTCTGATGTACAAATATTTTTCACATTTTGACAGATTACTGATGTTACAAAGTAGCCAGTCACATTTCTTGAAAATGCCTGAGTGATTTACAGTCTAACAGAATTAGAGGACATAGTCAGTCTATGTAGACTTTTCTTTGAAAATCTGTAAAACTAAAAGCAGAATAGTGCAAAAAAATTCAAGGCTACCAAGCTATCATCAATAAATATTCATGTCACAGTTGGCAAACAGAAGGAAGTATTTTGTAATGCAAATAATTTAGCTGTTAAACAAACCACAGATTAATGCAATATAATAGTACTAAAGTTCCATTTACCTCTTTTGAAAGGAATACTGTACGACAAGGAGTTCTGCAGATCAAACATTCATCTTTTTTGCCTGTAAGTAAAGACACACTTAAAATACACATCAAATGGAATAGATATTGTATATAGTTTTGATAGAATTTGTTGCCTAAACCTGTGTTTCAAGCTTAGAGAAGTAATGTGAATGTTATATAAGAAATTCAAAAAAACAAGAATAAAGACTTCGAGTCTGCAACCCAGTACACACAATTGTATGTGAATATCATCACGTCTTAATCCTGCAAATAAGTATTCATGTAAATGATTTTATGAATATCATTAGTGTCAGTGAATGCAGGTGACTTTTAGTTCCTTTGATTTAAATAGGACTACTTGCCTGGTTTAATTAAGTGCATGCTTAAGTGCACTAATGAATTAGAGCCAACCAGATATATGACTTTTTAGTTTGAGGCTCAGTCTTACTCTATAGATAAAATATATGAAACCTTAACTTCAAAGAATTAATAATTTCTCCTTGTTCTTCTTTTCTGTGAAAAAATTAATCACCTTTTAAATCCCTTTCTAAAACTTTATTACTTTTTAAATGTCTCTTTGATTATTTGTAAATGTATTAGCAACTACCTCTAGTAAATGCATATGACTACAATAAATTTGATGATTTTATTAGATGCTCCCTGTCTAAGAGTCCTAAAGATCAATGTTCTTAAGCATCTTTAAAGAGGATAACATTTCATTATCATTGAGTTCAGAAAAAAATGGTGTCTCAGAGACTTTTTTTGCCAAATTAGAATAACAGAAAGAGAACCTGTGATGCATGTTCTATCAGCCAGCATGTTATATTTATATCCTCTCTCTTCTGTAGCAATAATGCAAAGTCTTTTAGGCGAAAGACTTATTTTTAATTATGAAACAAAGATGTACCGCTTTTTTCTGCTACACTTAATAAAAGTAAGGCATCTCATATGACCAAGAGGGGAAAAAATATTAATTTTTTTCTTTTGAAAAGGAGCTTTTCTATTCCCCTACATCCTTCCCAGATATCCTCATGGGACAACGCCACAGGATTCCCAGAATATGTCTCAGAAACTGAGTGTAGCAAATAAGAGCTTCAAAACACCACCTACAATCTCCCTAACCCTCCTGAAATTTTTGTAGCATTTCACTGACAATACTGAGGTTTAAAACGTCCTCAGACTAGTAGCAAAATCTATCTTGGAATTACAAATCCTTTATTTTACAAACTGCTCTCTCACTAATGAAGAAGCATGCCCTTTCCAAAATGAGATTGAGAAGATTCTTATCTTATTTTGTTTTTATAGTGCAGGCATGGCTCATAAGCATCTGGGCTCAATTTTTATTTAGGTGCTTAAGGCTTGTTCTCAAAGTCAAATACCTCCAGCCAGATTCACCTGGAGGCCTTCACAGGTTGATTTTGCAAATTAATCAGTGGCAGCAATTGAAAAGGTTTATCAATAACAGGAGGCCAACAAAAGGAAAGGCCTTTCTTTTTTTCTACAGGGAGTAGAAATGCCTTTGGGGAAGGTAAAGATGTGCCTGCCAGCAGTGCCTGGCTGGAGCAGAAAGCCTGGCCTGAGCAGAAAGCCTGGCCTGTGGCAGCCATTACCTTTTTGGAGGCAGAGCTCACAGATGACATGGCCACAGCTGGTGAAGATAAACCGTGGCGAGGCCTTGCGGGGCTCACAGAAGCAGGAATTGCAAAATACTCGGATGGCCATGGGGTGGAAAGGCAGGAGAGGCTGCAGGGAGCCTGAGGGTGAGGTGGACACCCACCCTGCGAGGCCTACAGGCCTGCCTCTGTCGCGTCCATCTGTCCCGAGCTGAGAGCTGGCTGCACCCCTTCTCCACCCTCTGTGGAGAGTGGGGAGAAGAAGGATTTAACCCTCACTCCACAATAACAGGGGCTTCGCAGCCGCTTGCCACCAAACCTGAGAGGGTGCCCACACCGAGGGTGCTCTCTGTGTTTCCTCCCTCCTTCCACAGGAGACAGACCCTCAGCAGGGCTCTGTGTGGGCGCTTCGCCATGAGACCTCCTGACACACACAGAGGCTGCATAGGAGCCTTAAGAAGTCTGCTGCCCCCAGAGAACTGCCACTGAACTTCTGCTTTCTACACCTAGTTAGGAATCTTGAAGGACACCAAAAGCATTTCACTGAAGCAAAGATATTAAATTAAAAAAAAAAAGAATAATCTAAGAAAGAATGAAGAACTCTCTAACTGAGACGTGAAGTCTCAGTGCTGGTTTGTGGTTAAACATAATACTGAAGAGTTTAATCATCTCTTCTGTGAGTTCTGACATGGTGCTTGCCCTTGGTTTAAAAGCATAATTGCATTTTGAGTGAGGTTATTTATATTTATTATTGGGGTGTATTAGGAGCTTTACACTAAATATCAGCCAAAGCCTGACCCTGTTGTTAAGATTTCTTCCTAAAATTCACATACCATATAGGTGTAACTCATGTTTCTTCTTTCCCAAAACCAAATGTTTTATTACAAGGCATACTGTAAATGGGTACTCTGTAGAAGTGAATTTAATAGCGCTCACATATTGGTCATTTCAAGTGACAGTTCCCGAGGTATTGGAAATTTTAAATATAAGACACATCTCAGAGAGTAGATTTATAAGATTTTATAAAGGCATTTTTTTTTATAAAGACATATTTTATTATAAGATTTTATTTTAATTGATTTTGTCTGTAGAGCACTGTTTTTTATCTCTACTTTGTAACTACAGAGATTCTCACATACATTTTCATACTGCGAAAGGAAACCTACTTACAGGACAAGGTCATTCCTTGGTAATGAAAACAAAAGGTGAGAAGGAATATAGGTAAAAGAAAGAAGGCTCTGCCTTTAGAATTTCTCAAGAGGTATTTCAGCTTGCAACTTTTAGACTAGAAAAGCAATTGAAAAAAAAGAGCAGGAGGACAAAATGCAGCACTCTTCTCTCAGAGTGCTCTCCAGAAAGCCTTCTTAAAGACTGTCTCTTTATGTGTTAACCAGGTGGGGAGGTGGATCATGCCATCTCCTCCTGTTCTTACGCTAATGTTGCTTTGTCAAGCTAATTATTTGAATTTTAAACCACAGCTTTTGACTCATGACTGCATGATATTGTAGTTACTCAGGTGGTTGTACAGAAAGTAATCTAAATCGAGGCATTCAGATATATTCAGTCCAGCTGCAATAAGTGAAACAGTAATACTGCTAAGTTCATTAGACAGTAATGTTACAGTTACTGAATAATCAAAATTAAACAATCATCAATACAGCATCAGAACGCAGAATTTAGTGTAAGTATACCTTAAAAGAAAATATATAGGCAAAATTTCAGTGTTTGCCAAGAAACCTGTAACTTAGTCTATGTTGTCATTCTTCATAAAGGCTAAACATAAACTGTGGGAAAGGTCAGATCTCAACTCTATATTCTAATTTATAGGGCTTATCTAGGAGCAAAAATGGAGAGCAATTCCAAGCAGTTTGTACGGATCTCCCTCTTCCATGGTAATTGATCACAATAGGTTCCACTGTCATGTAAATCTTTCAATACTTTAAAGAAAAATAATCACAATTATACCTGAGGAAAAGTTGGTATTGTGTTCAGTTCAAGATGCTCTCACCACAAGAGAGATAATTGTTTGTCTTCCTACTAAGTCAATCAGAGCTGAAACACTGATCTGTTCAAGACAGTAAAGAACAATATTACTAAACAAGTAGAGAATTTTGAAGTATTTGGAAATATCTTAGATTTCTCTTTTAAATTTAACAATCCTGAATTGAGCTTGAATGCTGCCTTAGACATTTAGTCTTTCTTCTAGATTTATCTTCATATCTGTAGAGGAAAAGGAATTGATAGAAGGTGAGATTCAAGGATTAAAACTTAAGAGAAGGCCAGATACATATACATGGAGAAAAGAGAGTTAGAGTAAAAACTCTAGTAGAAGATGAGTCAAGCTTGAGAGTTTTATACAGTGTATTTTCTCAAAGATAACAGCGTTTCTTTGGATTTTAGGCATTAGGTAGCAAGGAAATTTTGCATCTTTGTAAAACTTAAACAAGCTTCTTAGCTATAAAGAAATCTCTGAGAGATTTGATCTGCCAGATTCCAATGGAGACAAGGATTAATGTTTGTACAACAGCCCACCACAATATATTTCTGTTGGTTTGTTCACTTGTCTTCCGAAATTTTTCTTCACGTTCCTGAAGAAAAAAAGAAAAAAACATAATTATTACATACCAACTCTGCATGTTACATACTACTATCCTATTAACTAGACATACACCCCTCTTCTGCATAGCAGTAAGCACATTTGGTTGGTTTTTTTTTTTTTTTTTTTTTTTTTTTTTTTGTATAGAGAAAAATGAACATTTCTTCTTATTCATATGTTGTCCTATGTACAAATAAAAGCTAAGAAGCAAACACACTCCTGTTCTGAAGCAGAAAGGCAATGTTTCCCTTGTTGCTAAAATACGTATTGTTGTTTTGATACAATGATATATACTTATGTCCCATAAATACATGCTTAAGGCTTCAGGTTTGCAGTCACTCCACATTGCAGTCAAGAAACTATTTGCAGCCGAATTTGTTTTGTTAGGGAACTAGTTGATAAATTGTAAACACAGTCTGATTGCCCGCATGTAGAAAAATGAAGATAATGGGTGCAGTCTTGTTTGAAAGAGAGCCTTATTTGTAATGAAATGAGAATATATAAATCACATTCAGTTGTTTCCTTAGCCATTGCAGTAAAGTTTACACACAAAGACCAGCATGGAAACAACATCTGGCAACATCATCCGCAATGGTACCTGCCACCTGCTCCACCGCTGTCATTGGCTCTGGCCATGAAAACTATGTTTGGAAATTCCTTCTTTAAAACAACACCTGCTGTTATAACCATGAATTCATAGTGATTAATTAGTTTTTATATTGTTCTTTACAGTTTACAAATATTTTGTAAGGCAATGTGGGATGTTTTGGTTTTTTTTTTTTTTTATGGCTTAGAAAAACATAATACTGCAATTAAATAATAAAGCTCACATTACTTAATAATTAATAAACCATTACAAAGTATTCTTTAATATTTATATTAAGGAACACACATACTCTTTCATAGTTTTGTTCTTTGGATATGTGATGAATTTGCTCAAGAAGATGTTCTATTTCAGCATTAACTTTATTCACTTTGTCTTTGGCTTGAACAACAGCTTCATCCAGGAAATGTTCTCCAATTCTAATGTCCAAATGGATACGCTGAGAACAAAAAAAAATATTCCCATTACTGTGTCTTCTTGATTTCATAATTCCTTAAAAACAGCAGACAATTTCCCCTTAAGCTCATTACAGAAAAATAGTTCTAAATGCTTATGGAAATTCTTCCTAAAGTAAGAATCAGATGGATTATGTAAAGTGTTTCTTTTAAAATTTCATTTTAAAATTAACTATGCAAATTTTAAATGTTCCCTAATTATTTAGGGCACTGTTTTATACTAGTACTGCTTTAACCATTATGAAAATATTTTCTATTCTCTGCTCAAATTAGTTTTAAAATGTTTTCTGAAATAATTCAAGCTAAAATAGTGAAGCCATGCAATAGCGTTAAATAAGTAGTTTTGTGACAGTGCTTGTGTTAGTTGGTCTGACATATTGATCTTTCTGAATCCAAACTGTTGTTGTTATTGATCAAAATCCTTCCACATTCAAAGCACTGTGTAAACATTAAATCAATTTATAGTTATTAGTCTCACTTCTTTAATCTTAAATTAGATATCAGAATTGTCTTTTCATCTTTTCATATTCATAATTATAAATATTTCATCTCCAATAACAAGGAAATGTTGAATTATAAATATTTCATCTCCAGTAATGAGGAAATGTTGAATTTTCTACTAGAAATTAAACTTCTCATCCATTTTATAAGCCCTGCAGTTTGTATACAACCAATACTATTACAACGAAGAATATTTAAGAAGTACACCTACCAGTTTACTTCCTGCAAATGCCACAAGTCTTGTGGAGTTTGATTGCAAACAGATAACATGCTCCCCAGATAGATAGGATGTAAATGAAAATGTTGCTGTTGGCCCATAAAGTTTTGACAAAATTACCTGTAATTTAGATACAATATGTTTTGGATATGTACAGTATAGATATTAATAAAATAACAAACAGCAGCATTCTGAAATGAATGTAAAAATTATTCAATTAAACCTCCTGAAAACACTGAATTTATCTGAGAGAATAATAAAGAATTTAATTTCACAGTAAACATTGAAATGCTATGAATATCTGTAAGGTACAAAACGTAATGGTCTCTCAAGCATTTCAAGTTTGAAAACTAAGACTTTGTTTAGGCATAGAGTTAGTTGCCCTTTGTTGAAAAAGCTCAGGAGCTCATGGCAACAGAAGCAGTTGCTATGCATGATGGATTCATGCAGCCTAGTAATCTGGTCTTTTATAGTTTGTTTTATTATTAGCCTTCCTGTCTGCTGCTCAAATACCACTTTGCTTCATTAGTAAATTTCCATTATTTTATAATCTAGCCTGTTTTCTCGGTTGTAGCTTACTAGTCTTTATGACATAGTTTTGCAATTCTATGCCATTTCTATTTATTCTGAAAACAATCACGAGGTGCTTATGCATTTCAACATCAAAATACTGAGCTGGCTGATGGATTATGGATTCACTTTATTCCCAAAACATCCGTATTTTTTGATAGTTTTGTCTGCCAGTATCAGAAGTCAATACACGAATCACACAGAAACATTCATTAAGAATATTTACCTCAGAGGTAGGAGTTAGAACAGTCACAAACATTCCTAAACCAGGAGCAGAGTCAAGAAAGTCATGTTTATGCATATCCCACTTCTGTACTTTGTAATTCCCTGAATAAAAACACAGATAAAAATCTGTTAAATAAAACATAGCTTAATATTAAACATCCTTATTGCTTTTTCCAGCAACAATATAAAGACAAATGATTAGCAATAAAATAATACATGTATTTCATGTACTTACAAATGAAACTGCTCAGGAGGAATTTCATAGCAGCGTGAAGTGCAATGAATTTTTACTACACTAGGAAATCTTAGAATACTAGACAAAAGACTGATTAACAAGTGATACTTTTTTATTACTTCTAATGCTCTGGCAAGATCAGCATCCAGAGGACAAACTGAGACCACCAGAAGAGAAAGTATACTGTCTTCAAATCACATTTTTTAAAATTGTCTTTCATATTTATCACATTATTTGCAAAAACTAATATATTCATTTTAACTACCACCTTTCAATCTTACACACCACGTGCTGTACGTGCATTTACTACATTTGTGATATCTCAGATTGAATAGAACTTCAGTACATCTTGAACTGTTTTTTTCCAAAACACTGCTAATTAAAAAATTCTGGTATGAATGGGTCATAACATAACGTGAAGACTTTTTTCTATGTTGGGTCACTTAAGCTCTCTGGAAAACATTTTCTATGTAATCTACATGCCAAATATGTGAGGACATGGTGGCTAGTCACTCTTGTAGGGACTTGTAGCGTGCCCTCTTTCTTATCACTGTAGTTTTACCATATTCATTAGTCACATCTTTTTCTGTTAAATTACAAACTAATTCTATTACTGCATAGATCACCATATAGCAAAGACAGGTACCTACCAGTTACCAGTGTGTCACTGGGAACATCTTCAATTACACATTTCTCTTCTCTTTCTCCACTATGAAAATACAAAGCAAGTGAAAAAGAAATCCAAAAGCTCATAAGAAATCCGATTAATTGGCTTTTCATTATTTTTATGTATCCCAGTTGTTTATGTATCACTGCTTTTGAAGATAACTGCAGAAGTATGTAGCCCTGTGGTTTTTCCTCATTTACTGCTTATCAGTGTGTGTGTTTGAAAGAGAGAAAAAACTATGAGAAAATGCAGCTGGTGGTTACACATTTATAAATAACCGCAGTGTGTTCTGTAGAATGAGATAACAAGAAAACTTGTAAAATCTTTATTATTTCCCAGGAACTAGATTAAACTTTTATTTTATACACATACAGTAGTATGAAACTTGGAAGCATCTCTCAAGTACTTGAGACTGGTTCTCTATTAGCAACCGCATTGGCTATCTCTTTCCATAAAATGCTCAATGTAAACTTACATTTCTGATTCCTCTCCAGTGATAATGTGCTTTAAAATTTCACTACTCTGTTATTTCAGAATCTTGTAATTTGCAACCTAAATCATCATCACTGCAATATCCGTACATAAATCATAGCGACTACATAAAAAGGCTGAAAGAAATAGAAAGTGAAGGACCTGAACAAAAAATGAATTTGAAACAATAATGATTATGGTATAAAAGGAAAAAATATTGAATTAACACTTTACCTAAATAAGATTATTTACTTAACTGTTTTTTCTTGGATACTGCATAATAAATTCTCTGAATAAAGTTGTATTGTAAATCAAGTAGTTATTGAAAATTTTGTTAATATCCTTTGTACCATTACAAACTAAACAATCTATATGGCTGATGACAAACTCAGTTACTACTCAAAGTGAGAGAATATGTGGGTGTTTCACAGCACAAAGTACCCACCTTTGGGGTAATTTTCAGTTGGGAGGACCCCATTTTGAATTCAGTTTTCCATTCAGAAGATCCTTGTACTCCTTGTTCTACTGATATATAAATCACATCTCATGGCCATCAGATCCTGAACAGCCTCAAGAGTGAAGTTAGGACTTCATTACTACTTTAGCATTTATCCATCAGAATAAATTTCTGATGGAAATTCTGTTCTGATGGATTCAGAACAAATAAGAACAGATTGTTTAGAATCTGATTGCATAACCGGATTCTCCAGAACAGGGAGTTCTTGACTGACATGCACCTGCATAAATTCTCATGCCTTTCTGCACCTGCTAAAAGAACATGTTTGGCTTCAGATTGTGAACTACTTAAGCAAGCACCCTTTTAGCTTTTTATTGACTTGAGATCCCCCCCAAAAAATAAAATGTTCCAGTGCCAGAACAAAAGCAAGACGTACAAGGGGACACCATTTGATCCTTTACTCTATCTAAACACATTGAAGACAGACACTTCCATACTTCAGGCTAGCATATGCTATCATAGTAGGGCTGATGGACTTCAATCAAACAAGGATAAATCAGTCTCCAGGCAACCAGGTGCTGTGCATTATATGAAGAGCTTTTTATTTCAGTCATTTAGAGTACCTGTAAATTATCATGGACAAAATTTCTTTCACAGATCATATCCTATTAAACAGGATTCAGCTGATTTCAAGAGTGAAATTTTCTGAGTGCATTAGATATTGTCATGGAATAGTCTGAGTTATTTTATAGGTTGGATCAGGTTTAATGTTCCCATAGTACTCCAATTAATTACCTGGTATTGGAAGTATCCAGCACTGATATCTTTCAGTATTAGCAAGTGTCATATCTTTTGTTCATACCTTTTTGCTATGCTGGGGACAGTCCTCATAGTGATGAGAAAGGCTGGCCTACACCTTCCCTCCTGTTCTAGAAGTTAGGAACTCACTAGTATCTGTGATTGTGCTTCACTTCTGCAGCATGGCTAGAACACTGGAGCTGTTTTGCAGTGAAGCCAAGACCACCCATCCCCATACTGATATTTAACAGAGGACACACACACTCCCCAAGGAGCCATCCCAGTCCTTTTGGACTATCTGGCAGAACTAAATGTATAGTCCATTAAGGCTTACACAGCCAGCATTTACACTACAGTATGTGGAAGATCTTTTCAGTTCACCAATCACAGTAGTCCCTCATCTATCCTCACTTATCTAGAAATGTACTTTTTCCTAAGTCAGTAAGCACCAAGGCTCTGGATGTCTGCAGAAAAGCAAAGCAACATCCCACAAAAAAAAAAAAAAAAAAAAAAACCAACCAAACATGCAGAAATGTAGACAGCTTCAGAAATGTAGACAGCTTCAGATGGCATTGCTACTCATCAGAAAACAGAAAAAGTTTCCATATTTTCACAACCAAATGTCCTAGGGTAGTGGACAAGCTGTACTCAGTAGTGAGGTACCCTATTGCACTATGGGTACTGAATTTGGTGTCCATGTGTTTTGTAGAACCACACTTGAAGTCAGCAGTGACTTTTTTGCTGCTACACTTACCTTTAACCATATCTTCCGTTGCTGCAAGAATGCCTGCCCAGACAGCAAACATGATTTTTCCTATGTAACATTATTGCTTAAAAAAAACCTGTACTTTGAAATCCATTTTAAGTTTATTCCCTAAGCATTTTCTGAGATTAGTTTAACCCAGAAATTAATTTACCTATTTCCTTCCCTTAATCTTATGTGTTTAGGACCATATTATCTTGGCTGCCAGCCATCAGTAACACTGCACATAAGGGAAAAGTAAGAAAGAGATTCTCTCCGTTTCTTCATTGTCTCAGAACTGTGAAGATAAATCTAAAGCTGTGCTCAAAGTAAAAGTAACGAAGCAATCCCACACAGGGATCACATATCCCACTAATCAGTTTAATAAAAATACATTATGAGAAATGTGTTCTATCATGAGAATATTCTTCAGTAGAACTCACTGTATCCAATCTTGTGAAGAAACGTCCTCGTCCCCGGTATTTCTAACACTGAAATATGTTGTCTTATTATATATTTACTTCCTTTTCTATTCTATCTTCTCCCAGAAAAACTTTTGGCATCAGGAATTTGAGTAAATGCTGGGACTACTCCAGTATTGCATCATATCCTACAAGGCTGAAATCCTCTATTCACATAGACAACTACAGATGCAGATATTTTCTGCCAGCCTTATGTATTTTTTTCTGGACATGCAAAGAACCCAAACTCCAGTGTTTAGAGAACTTCTAGAGAAATGCTACTAAGATTACCTTGCACTTCAGCAAAACCTTGTGGGAGTTTAGTCTACAAGCAGTTGATGTGTCAGTTTGAATTCAGTTTCTGTCCTCAGAGCATATTTCAGTATATGCTTCTGTATTCTTAGATGGAGATAATTGTTTAACTATGCAGTAAATAAGTTTAACAGAAAATATTAAATAAGGAAAAATTAATATACGAAGAAGATAGAAACTGGAAAAGGAGAAAGTAACTAGAGGCAAAATATACAAATTATATTTTGTTAACACTCTTTCTATTAGAGAATGGACATAGGGGACCATGAAGAAAATAGGTAGGTATAATAAAAAAATAGTGACAATTTTGACAACATGCCCATGGGAACCTGAAGAATGTAAGATGTAGAAACTCCTATTTTTAGCTCTAACAACTGTGCATTCATCAGCATTTCAGGACCAACTTAGATTAGCCTGATAATGTTTCAAATTCCCTTGGGTCTTTGTAAGATTTATCTCCTGTAAAAAAATACAGAGAATTTTTGACATGTTTCTGCTCCACAAAGAATACAGGGTGCTCTTGTAGTTGAAATATTCCAAAATGAACCTATGCAACCCACTGTCTCCTATTCAGTACTTTAGCTTTAGTGTGTTTGTAGAACTGCAATGTGCTGTAAAAGTTTTGTGAGTTGACTGTAAATATCTCCTATGAACAGTCTTATTTCAAAATTCGTTTCTTACTTGGTTGTCACAATTCTTTATGGGATACAGATCATCTTAATTTTATAATAAACATTTAGATGAGCATTAAAGCTTGCCATCTGGAGTGGTTTCTGACATACTGTGTTTTGTTAGATATGTGTATACCTCTGCCTTAGACAATATTAGAACCTCATTAAGTTTTCTCCTTGCAAAGTTTAGGATGACACAAACAGCAACAAACACATTTAAAGAAACATGGACACATTTACTGCATACACAGAGAGAATTATATAATTTCTATTACAGCCAACAGTGTTAGTGTCTTAACAACTATTTTTCAGACAGTTGCCTCATTAGGGGCACACACTAAGCATCGATCAGGTCTGAAATCTCAGTTAAGCTTTTAAAGTTCAGAGTTTTTCTACTGCTATCCAAACTTCTGTTTCTTTCTAGTAATTTTGTTGGCTGAGTGTCCTCGTGGTAGATATTCTTCTCACTTTTGAAGGGGGGAAAAAAAAAGACATTTTCATGTATTCATAAGTCTCAAGATGAGTTTACTCAATCATGTTATTGTCTTAGCCACACTGCAAAAATCTGGTCACTCTGATTTATAGAAGTAGTTTCTGAAGAAAGGCAAGTAAAACATGTTTAGAAAGACAACAAAATAGCCAATAAATTACAATATACATAATTTAGAGAAAAAATTAATTTCTAGGTATAAATAGTTGTAAATCAACAAATTACAGTATTTAAGAATGTTATTAGTTAAGATTTTTTGATTGAACGGTTTTCACATCCGAAGCAAAATCTTTCCAAATGTCTTCTTTTCTGCCACTAGAGGGTACTCCAAGAACTTAGAGTGTATAAGAGATTTATTTGGGTTTTCTGATCTGTAAATGATGAAGTACTGTTGTCATACTAAACCTTAAGAATGTAACACCCCAAAGTCTTGATACTAAACAGCAATGTTCAAAACCAGTCTAATATATCTTGTCAGCAAAATAGTGTGGCATACCTGAATTATAAGGAAGACTGAATGACATGTGGTTTAGGTTTAGTTACACTTATCTTACTTTTAAATTATCTAAATTATTATCTTTTCTTTATTTCAGACACAATTATCTGGTTCACATCCTGCTTCTTCTTCCAGACTTGGACAAGGCGTTCCGTCATTAGCAGGGTGAAGAACTACAAAACGAGTTCTGATCTTGGTCCCTGTTTTTCTGCAAGGACCTCTGCAGAGACCCCAGGAAGACCACTGTGAAACTTCACAGTCCAGTGGTGTTTCTGGAAAATACACAATAAAAAGGTAACTGCAAAATTTTCTGCTGAAGGCAAATACATAGTTGGCAAAGCATTAAGGAATGATTATCAAGTAGCATCCTTTCTTATACAAAAATACATGTGATATTAATGAAATCCATATGTTGTCTTATAAACAAAAACGTCTGTTTTCAGCTCCTAAATTCAAGGACACTGCTATTATTTTTACTGCAGTCAAGAGACTGTCAGAGGTACCACAGCAGTAGTGCAGCAGATTTTTTATTGCATTGAAAATGTAGCATTTTTATCCCAAAAGACTATGTTTTAAGTGATTACATTAAAAAAAAAATATGGCATTCAAAAACACAGTGTCAATTTTATAATTTATTTGTCATTCAATTGCCTAGTAAAAACACTGGAATTAAAGCTTTTATCTGGTTTATTTATGTACATTTCTGTTTCTTTGGAGGGATATGTTGTTCCTGTAGTTAGATCAGATTCCAATTAACTCCTCTTCATTTAACTCTTGCTTCAGAAGCAAAGAAAGTTTCATTTTTTAATCAGGAAATCTTTTTTGGTATGTATCCTAGAGTTCCCTTTGCCAATAAAAGTTATTCTGTAACTGGAAGTTTTTTAATACTAAAAGTGTTTTCAATGTAGTTTTACTGCAATTAAAGAAATCAGAAACTCAAATACACTTTGCATAATGTAAACTTCCATTGAAAACATCCACCATAAAATGAAAAGGTGTTTATTCCTTAAGAGGCTAAATAAAAAACACTGCTGGTCACAGGAAATTGCATCAAATCTTTGTATTACAGCATTTGAGCATAAAATAGCTGTGCACAAGACCAGCTTTAAATGCTGTACTGAATATGTGACTTCTGGTATAAATTTCTGGTTTTACAATGGAACTCACTGCTTCTGTTACAATAATCGATTCTCATGCTTCTAACAGGAATGAGCAACGTGGTTTGATCTCTGATAATTAAATCTGTTCTCTTGCTTCTGGAATATATTTTTGAATAGACTGATTTACTGGTTAATATGCTGTAAAGTGGAGATACATGATTTAAAATGATTCCTGAAATAGTGTGCTTTGCATGAGTTGTATTACGTTTGTATGCTAAAGAGGGACGAATGTTCCTTTCATATGTTGCAGGAAAGACATAAGATTCATAGACTCACTTCAAAATTGCCTTGTTTACTAATAGAAAAACATTTACTCAAACTTCATAAAGAAATGCACTTACGCAAGTATAAATCGTGCATTGTTAACTGCGTGGGAAATGAACTTCATTTTAGCAGTCATGAGGGGTCTTCAGGACACAGCTAGAGGCGTTAATCTTCAGACTTATTCTGGAGAAGCTCTTCTTGGAACATGATTTATATAAGAAATGCATTGGAGATTTAGCCCTAGCTGTCTCTCAAATAGCATTTGGGATGTCAGCCTTATTCATAACCATTTCTGTTACACTTTATAAAAAGTTATCAGAACAGTATAAAGGGAATAACTACATAGACACCAAATGCTATCTTTCACACTGAACAAATTTTCTTTTTATTATCCTCCAAACTACCTCGAGTCAGATGTTCCAACGCCACTCTACCTAAACAAGGTTATTTGCTAGTATTTTAAGGAAAGAAAAAAAGAGAGAGTGATATTTTTATTTTCAAGATGTCTGGTACTATCACAAATATGTCCAGGGCAGCATATAGTATGTACTATTTCTTCTGTTGCATCATCATGCAAGAACTTGCATGGAGTATTTACTCATAAGTTGTAAAGAACCTGTGGAGTTTTAATTCTGATCAATATTGTGTATTTGTCATAAAATTCACTGATCTATGGTGATACTAAGACTTGAGCAAACTTCACTGTGGTACAACTCAAGCCTTTGAACCGTAGCTCAAGCATGAAATCCATGCCTTATTTTTTCAGAGATTCTCTGTTATGTCAATTGGCTTGTTTTATTTCCCGTGTGTGAGCGTGGAAACTATTGCAATGCAAATAGGAGAATACACTACCTAATCACCTATTTCATCCACATCACTTACCAGAGTGCCACGCATTTTTTGAATGAACAGAAATTACTGAATTGAGAATATCTCAGTGCCAATCACTTACCTGAGAACGTGTCAAGTATTTCATTGCTTTTAGCTGGCTGGTTAAGATGAGGTATGGGAAAACCCAACTGGTTTTTCTTTAATTTCACCATTGTTACTTGAGCAATAGGTGGCAAAATTTTGAGTTTGGGATAATAAAATGAGTTTGCTGGGTGACTTGGAGAGGAACAAGTGATCTGTGAAACAAAAAGGGAACCTTGAAGAAACACATCATTCTAGCAACAAATAACTGGAAAATCATGTTTATGCATCATGTTGATTGCTTTTGGCAACTAAGAAAAAAAGGATTCTGTAAGCTCCAGCTCACAAAACTACTTCTGGTAATCCCAAATGGTTTGAACAAAATACTTCTGAATTGGGCACAGTGAATTGTGCCAACCTTTGGATGGAGGATTGGGATGGGAGGTACTGAAAACAGGGTAATGTTTGGAATGGTTTGTTGAGATACCATGGATGTTAATACAAGACAGAATACAAGAGTATTAAATAATAGCATTAGGTATGCTGTAGCAGATGTCATATGTGTATAGGAGGCCAGATGGATTGTTTTCCAGCTTCTCTGTTATTCGTCTCACTGCTCATTAGCACAGCATTTGGCTCTAGAGGAACTGACCTTAACAAAAATATCGACAGAGTGCTTGAACTATTCAAAACTTTTGAATTAAGATGCTCTGTTTCCCACCACCCAAAAATGACAAAAGCAAAGAGCGAGCAAAAAAAGACTGAAAGTAGAGAAGCTGCAGTAGGAACAGAGATGTGTTCTGCTTTCCACCAGCTCCTTTCCCTCAAAGGTAACAGACTCAGGTGTCAGCAATGTGTTCTAGGGAAAACTCATCCCCACATCAGTATGTATAATTTCCTACTTAGACTTTTCCTGTTTGGATACAAATTTAGTCATAAAAAATTCTGGAGAATATTTTCATTTCCCTATTTTTTTTAAGAATTGTTAAAAACCGTCTTGGAATTATTATATTAGTGGAATAGGTCCCCTTCAACATAAGCCATTCAATGATTCTATGATAGTCTACATAAATAAATGTAAGCCAGTTTTCATGATGCTTCTGCATTTACCCAATACATTAGAATAATACAGGAAATGAACAAAAGCTATTAATAAATCCAGGTAGAGTGAGCATCAGTACTCTCAAATACTGAAATCAATTTCATGAGAGAATGCCTTGTGTAGTTACAGGACAGTTAGCTTTGAAGTGGGGGACTCAAAATACAGAGATATGGAGTTCTAATTTATTTATGCACACCTACCTCTGTAACTGTGTCCTGTGGAATAGTGGCAAAGTTTGGGGAGGAAAATGTGAAGCCACTGTCGGTTCCAGCATCGTACGGATATAGATCTACTGATATCTCTTCCATCCAGTGGTCCCCTTCACAGAGGTTTAGGCTGTCAATACCCACAAACCAGTCGGGACTTGGCACAATTCGTACAACAAATGAAACCTAATGAAATGAAACAACCCAGCATTACTTATGGCATTACTTATTTTGAAATTCTCCAGTACTACTTATTGGAACTGTAACTTTCAAAATAAATGGGCTTTTATATACTTCTGCTTTACAGAACCTCTTAAGAGCTCACCGAAATTTGACATGCTTTTTTTTTTTTTAAATAACATTTTTCACTGTCATATTCCTACTCAAATATTTATCTTTGTGTGCTGGTGACATTAAAAAAAAAAACACAAAAAACCTTTAAAGATTAGTATGTACATTTACTTACTAATGGATGTCTTGAATGCACTTGTAATTCAGTGGAGGTTTGTCCTGTGCCACTGGAAATGGCAGGAGCAGAGAAGATTCCATGGACACTCTGAATTTTCTCTCCAGCTTCTTCTATTTCTTTCATTAATACCCACGCCTCACCCTTTTCAGCAAAATCACGTACACCGTTGCTGGCGTATTCATTTTTTTTCCACATGCTGTAGTCAGAACTATGAGTAACACCTATTTGAGTGAATACATTGCATGACAGAAAAGTCTGGTTTAGATTGACCATATTTCTTCAGATGCTCTCTTTTATTTCTAAGGTTTAAAAAATTTGTGTTTAAGCATGAGTGAACACTAAAACATTTGACTTATCACTGTTTATTTCAGCTGTAGCCAATTGAAAACAGAAGTCAATTGAAAACAGTTGTAGATTTTTGAAAGCATTGTGAATATTTCAATTTCTGCAATTTATTCTTAATAACTTCAGCTATTTTCCTTCTTTTCACGTTAGTTATATTAAAATCTACTATCAGAGAAAAAAAAAAAGAAAAAAGAAAGAAAAAAAAAAAAGATCACAGTGATCAAGAGATTTATCTGATCTTAAAAGTGTGCACTTTTCACTTACCTAGCATTGATGACCACTGTGCTGGGGGCCTATAAAGCGGGTACTGTTTGGGGAAGGCAGTCTGACTCCATTTCCCTGTGAAGATTATACTGTACTTTGCAAGTTCCTCTGCTGTGCAAATAGAGTCATCACCCAGAGGCAAGCTGCTGGCATAGCCTAGAATTGTTACAAGCAGCGTCCAGATAACTTTGCAGGAGCAGTAGACAAACATCAGGTTTTCCATTCCCTTCCACAGGCAGAGAAAAAAAAATGCAGACACATTAGTCACTCTGAGCTCTGAAAGGAATAAGAGTTACCTAATAAAATGTAACAAAGCAGAAGTTTTAACAAAAAGAAAATTCATATGCCAAGCACCAAAATTGTTATGCTTCTAGAAACATACCAATATTTTCAGATTTGTTATTTCCAGGCTATATGCTACAAATCTATAACTGTACCTAGGACAAGTGTTCCTAATGAAAATAAAAATATCCTAACCTTGTTCATAGCTCTACCTCTGAGAAAAAATCTGTTTCTGATTTTCTTTTGAAATCTTATTAGAGACACATCTTGAATTAATTAGAGTAGCAACTGTTTCTGTGGAAAACATTAGTGGTATATTTATTCTTCTAAAGATTAAATTGCAGGTTACTTTGCCAAAAGACATGATTTATTTTAAATTTGTGTCCAACAAAGAATATTTTATGGCGTAACATTTAAAATCAAATACATTTAAAATATATATAAAGTATACTTCTTTGGAACTGGTACATAAAAAATACACTGAGATTGCCTCCGACTGTTAAAGCTACAGAGTTGTTAAAAAACAATATTTTTTTTAAAAGTCGCTGTCAAAAGCTGTGCAAATTTTGTTTTTAAATTAATATGATAATTGCATCAGACTGTTGAACTCCAGCAATTGTTTAAACTAACAGCCTTAAAACCTTACATTTAAATGCTTTTTTCTTTTGAGAAAACTATGCAAATAGAACTAAAGCACTAGCAGTACATTAATTGATAAAAAGAGCTGCGAATACTCACTAAATATTTCCTCTGGAGCACTGGTAAGGGGAGAGCACCTGCTTTTGCTGGCAGCTGAGTTGGTCTGCAAGAGAAGACAGTAGGAGTCTTGCTATTTATGCCTGAAGAGGGTCCCTTTGGTCCAACAATTATTGTAATCTTTAGACTTTCCAGGTTTGCAGAAAACATGTCATCTTCTTGCTTGCAATCTTTTTGGACGGACTGCCAGAGGTTTCCTCTATGTCAATTGGTTCAGGTTCCTACCAGAAGACTGTGATGCCGAATAGACGAAATGCTTTTAAAAAATACCTTGGATTCCTACTAACAGTTTGGATTTTTCTGGTGACTTTACAGTTCTCTGTTCTTATTAATGCCTCTAAGCTATACAAATGAACTGATTCCAACACTGGAATAGCTCTAGCAAATACACTTTAAATGAGAAGCATGTTTTCTTGCAAGTTTTATTGTCTGACAGATGCTCCTTCCAAACATTTACAGAGAGCTTGCTCACTCTCACACACCATATGTATGTGTTCAAATAAAAAGGGTGAGGCAGCTAAAAAAGTCAAGAGGAAAAAAAAGTTGCATTTCATAATTGCACATACTCACACAGACTGTCTCCTGCAAATATGAATTAATTTAAAGTAGTACAGTGTATATTTTTGTGTCGTACAGTACCGTATGCTGGATGATGAAAGGGCTCTGTAACATTGTGGTTTCTTTGGAAAGAGTGGTTTTGGGAAGCACTGAGATTTTTCTTAGCTGTCTTCAGAGTAAAAAATCCCCAAATAAAAATCTCATTATTACAGTTAAATCATACGTCCTCTGCAACACTACTTACATATGTAATACTTACACATACTCACTACAATTATTTGAATTGCCTATGAAAAATTATGCTTCCAGCAGGGACCTAATTAAGAAATAATGATAAATATTTATTTAAAATCCTTTTCCTTAGCACCTTTTTAAAATACCCATAGGAAAAATAAGAGCTTTGTGCCATGCCTACACGGTTAGAAATGCTACTGTTGCTGATCAGCAAAGGAAATTAAGTTCAAAAGTTTACAATGAACCATGAGGAAAGTCTTGCATAGAGTCTTCCTTTGAAATTGTGAGGAATGTTGCTTAAGTACTTTCACAGACATCTAATAAGATGGTACAGCACAGGGAAAAAAAAAAACAAAAAAACAAAAAAACAAAAAACAAAAAACAAAAAACCAAAACAATATAATAAAAAGCCCTGCTGTTTTTCAGATGGAAATCCCAGGCCATCGTGGGAGTACAGTTCAAGTCAGATACTCTATCGTCCACCAGGAGGGGATTACCAACAAAGTTGTTTGAGTTCTCTGGCACATTAAATGGCTGCTTCTCCTTCCTTTCTGCCCCCCACCCCTTATGGTAAATTGGTAAGAAACACCACAAGATGGATAAACTGGAATGTCTGAACTGTATGCACATTGATCATTATTCTCCTGGCA
This sequence comes from Lagopus muta, assembly GCF_023343835.1. NCBI lineage: Eukaryota > Metazoa > Chordata > Aves > Galliformes > Phasianidae > Lagopus > Lagopus muta. The sequence continues at coordinate 65,064,544 of NC_064436.1, read as the reverse complement.
AAACACAGTCCCCTGGAAGTTTCAGTATAGCTAGATTCAGCGTCCACTATCCACAATTCATGTCTGTCTGAATAGATTATGGGAATTCTGGAGCAGGTTAGGCCATTCAGATATGGGTGTGCCCTTTATTTCCAAGACTCCTTCCTCTATTCTACATTCATGTCAGTGAAAATACCTATGCTTTCCATAGCTTAGTTCTGTTCCAGGAGCCGTAGTCATCTAAGCAATATTGCTAAGAAACATTATGGATATTTCTACATCACTTACTTGAGTGTTTGTTAGAGAATGTAAATAGTAAATTACATCAAGCTTTAACCCTCCTGGGCACAGAATTCCAGATCCACAGATTCTTTAGGGAATTGAGTCTACTTATACAGATCAAGAATGGGTGATGTCCCCAGCCCCTGCAACCTTCTAGAGGAACAACAAAAAAATCCCATAAATATTAATCTTGCTCAGAGAACTGCTAAAATGGCTTAAGGGTATTACTATCCTTAAACTTCACTATGGTTTTGTTATTAATATCTTCAATCATCACAATTACTGAACCAGCTAAACACACATATTGAAACATACTGCAGTACTTCCAGGAGAACACTTAAAATGAGAACAAAGCAACTAACTCTGCATCCACAACAGAACTGTTTAATATATCTGACTAATCTCTTCCTCTCGAGGAAAACTTGCTGTCAAAAGTCACATCACCAAACTAGATCATTCTAGTTTTATGATTACAAGTTATGAATGTCTCCAGGAACAGAACAATACATGCAGGCTGCATAATTTGGCTCAGATATTACAGGGAATGCTTTCTAAATGATGAAAGAAACGGAATCACTGGAAGTCATTAACTTGGAAAAATCATGAAGTTTTTAAGTACCGATTAGGCAGACGTATCAAAAACAAAAAGTTAGTTGGTTCTCCCTTACAATAGTAATGCATAATGCCTTGAACTGAGCATCTGAGATACCTTCCAGATCTGTGCTCCTTCTTCTAGAGCTCTGTTACTCCCATTTATTGAATTTATCAGATTCTTCAAATCAGATATGTAATTAATGGAACTCTGCTGATGCAAGATCTTGTACTTTCCTACCTTTCTTTTGTTGGAATTATAGAGATTGAAGAGTACTTTGAAGGCACTCAGAAAACAAAATGGATTATAGTCCTCATGTTCACTGTCAGATTCCGATCCAGAATGAAGATTTTGTTCCTTACCACTCCTACAGTGAACTATTCCCTATTCATAATAAGGGCTCAGCTATGATAAAGTACTTAGGGAGGATTAAAACATTCAAAACCTATAAACTTTTTTTTTTTTTTAATTCCATAGTGAAATTGTTGGATAAAGTATAGAAAATCAAAATGTTATTTAATAATCTCACACACACACATAAGCACTGTTGTCTTCCACCTCCATGTCAGCCACCTCCATAGCTGAATGGAAAAGCAGAGAAAAAACACACCTAATTATGTCAGAAAATATCAACCTGAAGACTTCCAATCTTTTTTCTTTAAATAGAATCTGCTAAACGTAATCAGTTTCTGACACTGTAAAGGACATCAGAACCCCAAAATCAGTATCTCATAGTTGGAGAAAATGAAAAAAAAAAAAAAAAAGAAAAAAAAGAAAAAAAAGAAAAAAAAAGAAAAAAAAGAAACCAACTCTCCCCTCCCCCAGTTAAAAACAGAAAAAAAAAAAAAGAAAAAGAAAAAAAAAAGATTTCTACTCAATGAATGACATTCATGGCTGGGAAGCCACTGATGCCAAATTTCTGTGGGCCAGCAGTTGGAGAAAAAAATTGCTATGGGATCAGAATCTATGCTTGCAGCTGAAAACACAGAGATGACTGGGGAAAAAACTTCCACTTGTAGAAACTATTTTTGCCCGTGTACAGAATTGGCGGTTTCTCTTTCTCTTTTACAGCAAAATAGCCTTTGTTCTTAAAGTCCATGTTTTTCAGTTACATCCATTTCCCACTCATACACATACCTCTATAGACCCTGAATGCTTGAGGGAGTAGGTTTATCTTATTCAAACATCAGTGCTGAAATTTGCCTTGCGTTTAATTTTGCTTGTGTCTATGTGCAACTTTTGCTCTTTCTTGACAATAAGAAAACGGTCTTACAGTTTCTTCAGGCTTTCCCAAGATTCAATGGGTGAAAGACAGATAGTATAAAACAAAAGTTGTGTCCAATTAGTTTTGTTTTTTTAAATGACGTTCAAAATCTTCTAAAATAGGCTGAATTTTGCTACCTAAAATGGTTCATAAAATGAGAAAAAAAAAATCCCTACTTAATTACAACATTACTTTTAATATCAGTCAATTTGCCTAACCTTATTCAGAAAAGAAGCTCCAAAAATTTTGTTTCTCTATTCCTGAATTATTATCACACGTTAAAATCATGCTAAAACAATTTCTATTTTCCTGGTAATTAGCATGTGTTCAATTTTGATATGTGCTGGTTATTTGACATGCTTATGAATAGCTATCATCTCTTTGTCTACCAAGAGAAACATAATATTGTACTACTTAATAAGGATTATACGCCCATACTTTCTCTCCTGCAGTTACCATGGATACAGAAATGATTATGGACACTCAACAATGCCAAAAGGTTTACATACAGTCTACACCCTCTAAGTTGTAAGATCTCAGTACCAGAGTGGTAAGCAGCAGAATATTTTGCTGTGTAGAAACTACAGTGTTGATTGGAAGATTTTATAAAACACATTTATATAGGAGAATAAACATTGTCAATACTGTCAATAGCAGTTAAGGCAGCCTTTAATCTCAACTTACCTTTTGCAATAATGATTTTGTTTGCAGGATAAGGCACCTAAACTAGGTAAGCCGATATGAAATAGATATGTAAAATGCCACTATATGTATTCAAGGTCTATTCATTACAGTCAGTTGAATCTAGAGAACTATCCAGCTCACCCTTTAATACACACCTCATTTGACCAAATGAATGATTGATGAGTAGCTCTCTGGTCTCCATCAAGTGTATTGGTAGGCTCTCCATCAACCAGACTCCTTGCTCACACATAATCTACATGTAATTAACGGATTCAGACGTCTCTGAATCTAAACTGAATCTAAACTCAACTGGCCTTTTTTACATGTTCTCACTGATAACTATAACCAAGGTTCAACTTGCTAGTAGTGAACTGCAAATTTTCTCTCTATTTTGAGTCTAGATATTCCTATTGCAAGGACATTGTGTTTTGCATTGGTTGGGTTTTGGCTTTGTTCACTGTTGCGTTTTTTGTTTGTTTGCAAGTTTAATTCAGAGCTCACTGAGAATTCAGACCAAGATAAGGAAAAATCCCAGATATATTGACTGCAATTACATATCAATAAGAAACACTTCCAGCATTCTTGTCTTACCCACTTCTAATTACTTCTACTACTGAAAAATCTAGTATGCAAGCCAGTAGTAAATGACTAAATCAAGGTCATCTATCAAAGTGACAAAAGACCATGCTTCCTTGGGGCTTCTTCCCCTGCACATGTTGTAGTTTCACCCAAACTGTGTGGCAATAGTAAATGCTTCATCCATTCCATTTTCTGCATTGCAGATTTTTAGTTTCACCTTCTTTACATGAGTACAACGATTCAGTGGCTACACACTGAACAACACAGAAGAATTGACTGAGTTAATAACAAATACTTCTAAGTCAGCATTCAGACAAATAACTTCCTTCATATGACTCACTGTTCTGATGGAAGGAACACAGCAGGAGAAGCAGCTCTCAGCACAGAAAGGGATGGGAGACCCCAAGGCAGTAGCTATCGAGGTTTGATTTACATGGTTAGTGAAGCAGTTTGCTGAGCTGCCTAGTTCCCAAGGTGTTCAACTTTTGTGCAAAGCCACCTTTACCAGCATTTTTGGTCCACTTATCTATCATTTATCATGCTACCATAGAAGCTGTCTTCCACTGCATAAGCATCCTTCAGAAATCTTTTTCTCCTGTTTCACCATAATCCTTCAGACATAATAGACCATAGCTGGCAGTTCTTGACTCGCATAAGGGTTTAACAGTTGGAGCACTCTGATGGTTTAATCATCAGGGTTGTCCAAACAATACTTCAATAGCTTCTTATCTTCGTAGGAATAGAGTTATCTTGGCACCAATTAACATATACAGAAATAAACAATTTAAATCCCCTCCCCTAACTCATCAGCTAAATCACAAATCGATGACCTCATTCCTATGTTTAATGCTCAGGATATGTATGGAGCAGTCTCACCAATCCTACACTCATGTGTCATCCAAGTCCTCACCCATTCAGATCACTGCATACCTGAAACAGCTGGCCTGTCCTGCCACTGCCCATTTGGTTTCCAAAGGGTCTTGCAACAGGATGTTGGAGCAGGAATTTGTGCCATTCTTATATCCACCAAAACTCCACAGATAGGGGGAAAAAAAAAACAGCTTCTTTGATCTGCTCATCAGACTAGGATTTTTTTGCTGTGGGATGAGGGCCAGCTTTCAGAGAACTGTGCTAATCTGTGGAGTGCCTGCACCAGCAGTGTTAGCTCACTAGACTGTACAGCATACGTGACATAGCAGAACTCTGCAACAGGCTGAATATTTAGGAGATTCTAACCTTGTAGTTCTGACTCAGACACCTGTGGGAAAACTTGCTTTTAAATTTACTTTTGATATTTGCAAGAAAACCTCTTCTTCAAACAAAAGATGCTTTGAAGACAAAACCGAAGACATTTATCATAATACAGCTTAATTACAGCACCAGACAGAATATTTTTGAGGCACTACATACAAGCAAAATAAAAAATAAAGGCCTTAACTAATATACGACTTCATTTCTTTATTCATTTTTGGGGTTGGGTATACATCCCGTGTAGAAAACCTCATGGTCAGTACAATACAGTAGTTTTCAATTTGACTACTCATTTAGCATATCGGTTTGGGGGCTTTGTTCCACTCTTTGCAATACTTCCTTGAAGGCTTTGAAATGAGACTGGATAAACATGAGCAGTACGATCTGATCTAGAAATTGGCCCTAACGTGAGTTAGAGGTGGGATCAGAGACATCTTGAGGTCCCATATAATCTCAAGTATTCTATGATGCTATAATGCTTTTCTTTCTTTTTTTCTTTTCTTTTTTTTTTTTTTTTTTTTCTCCTCAATCTTAATCCAGTCCTTCAAGTAACAACAAAAATCTGTCACTGTCTAATATTCTTACTTGTTCTCTGTCCATCTGGGTTTTTCTCTCACAATACTGGGAATGCAGAAGCAAAATGGAGTCTTGTAAAGGAAGATGATGTAAGAAGACCTGCATATGCCAATTGATGGATGGAGTACATTGCAGAAGCCTTTAATTTAGCACCAACCAATCTCTGAAACTGGTGATACAAAAGCTAAATGCAGATGGTGAACACGAAGCTAATTAACTGACTGAAAGAGGAGATCTGTTAGTTCAGAAACATCATAGTGCTAACAAAGCCATATTGCTTTGGAGTAAAAAACTCCACACAGCTCTCTGCACATTCATCAGTGATGGCAAATTTCACAAAGTTGCTTGTGGAGGATCTCTGCATGGAATGCAAATAATACTCCAGAGGGCTAAATGCATATCCACTGAGTTTGTTACAGGAAAAATCAAGCCTTTTGTAATCCTCCACACAACAACCAACATCACAAAGATTTTTGTAGTGTTTTATAAGCATGTGATGAAATCAACCCCTACCAAATGGATACTTTTAATTCACAGCACTGCTACCATTTGTTGAGGTAATCAAACGCATCCTCATTTAAAATACATGAAATTGGGAGGATATCATACAGTTTTGTTGCATATACAAATATCTGTTTCATAACTTGTTTATAAATATGACCCAATGCTTGGAAACAAACTTTCAACTAAAATGCCAGCTATGACCGCTGAAAAAAACATAGATTTGATGACATGCACACTCAAGAGCACAAATTGTCATAAAAGTAGTAGAAATCAGGACAAACAAGTCTGTAATACATAAGAGATTATTGTTTTTGTACGCAGAAACAAACGTGCCCTTGTCCATAAATAAACTAAATAAACTGCTCTGTTCACTTGGGTTTTCAACAAAGGTAAGGAAAACATGGACAGTAAGAATTTTCTTTTCTGAATCAGTACTTATGCTATTATTGAAGAAAGTGAAATCAGTTTTCAGAAAGATTTTATTTTGAAATGGAAGAAAACTGCTCTTTAAATAAATTGTTATCTAACTTCTTGTCATTTCTAGTGCTGTTCCAGACTCCTATGTTATTAATAATTATATATGTCTCAACAAAGAGCTTAAGATAAATTTAAGTTTTTTCTATTATATTCTGCACTAGCTACAAATTAAGTATGAACTGATATCAATGTATATATTTCAGGAATCTATACGATTCATTTACTTCTTTAACATTTAAAACTCAATCACTGTCAAGTATCATGCTAGAAAGCACTGCATTGCTAGAAATGCTTGAACAGTTTTTTCATTCTAAAGCACTGGTATAAATCTGAATAAGCAACAACAGAAATATGCAACAGAAATATGAACATAACCAGGACCTGACCTATTGTTTTAAAATATGTAAAACGTATATCATAATTTATTTTGTAAATAGAAAACCCAAATCATATCTAAATTAACCACCCTGTATTGTGTTTGCAGGTTCAATTAAGTGTATTATTCCTCACTTCTTGTCCTAACCTGCTCTTCAAAGTTACCATAAAGTTTACTGAATATATTGAAATTTTCAAGTACTGAGGAACTGTTCTAAACACATCTTTGTAATTATGAACTCCATGCAGTTTTTAAAGCAAATACAGTTTAATGAAACTAAAGGACAAACAAGCACAGAACTGGGGGAAGACTTTAGTAATAATTTACATTCTTCCCTTTCTCAGTCCACACCTTCTGTTTATTATTTGGAAACTAATAACCCTATATGACAGTTACCTGACACAATTCTAGCTGTCTCCAGAAATAACATTATAGAAAAAGCCAGACCAGTTAAAGTCTAAACTGTAAGTGTTGACTAATCAGCTAAATAATGAGTCTCATATTCTGTAATGGATACTCAGAAAAGCAACACGAACACTAATCTTGGGTGTATATAAGGCAGAACCATGTTCTTTAGTGATTATTTTAACTCAGCAAACCTATGTGGTAGTCACAGAAATGTAGTCCTAAATATTTTTTGGACAATACTGAATATTTAATCATTTAACCAAAAAGAGTTCATCAACTTGTTTCATGGAATCATAGAAACACCAGTTGGAAGGGTGTTTATTTTTCAATCTTATTCAAGGCTGGGTTGTACCCCAACTAGGTAAGGCCAGCTTTGGCTGAGTCTTGGAAAGCACAAAGGATGGAGATTTCTACCACCTCCCTGGGTAACTAACACTAATGTTGCATCAAAATCCTTATGAAAAAGTTTTTCATTCCAAGCAATCTGAATTTTCCAAGGTGCTGCCTGAAACTGTCATCCCTACAACCTAATCTGCTGTGAACAATTGGAATTTTAGTTTTGCTGTCTTTGATGGGAAACATCCTTCAAGACAGCGTAGGCTGCTATTAAGATTGCCCTCAAAATCCTCTGCACTAAACCAGCTAAGCTCACTCAGGTCTCCTCATATGCTATGCACTTCAGTCTGGTTGCCTTGATAGACCTCCATGAGACTCTTCAGCCTCTAAGCATCTTTCTTGATTTGGAAATCTCTCAACTGAGGGCACTAAGCTGTGTGACCTCACCAGTGTTTAGTAGAGGCTGTAACAACTTCCCTCAGTCTGCTGGCCTTGCAAATCCTGTTGTAGCCCAGTATGCATTTTGCTTTATTCATGATGTGAACACGCTTTTTGCTCCCATTCATCTCGATGTCCACAGTAATCCCTGGGTTCCTTTCACTGTGCTGCTATTCAGCCAGTTTGTTCCCATCCTGACCTGATGCATGGGATCATTTTGCCCAGGGGCAAAAATGTGGACTCCTTCTTGAACTTTTTAGGTTGGGATTTCTCATCAAGATTATGAAGGTCTATCTGGAAAAATCTGTTACTAGCCCACCCCACTGATTTAGTACTGCCCTCAAATTTACCAAGATACTGTTTCATCAGGTGCTGTTTGTTTATAGCACATTGTATTATGATGTAAGAAAAGACTTACCTTTTTCCAGGTGTGGATCTGGAAGTCCTGAATCTTTCTCTTGGACTTCTCCTTTAAAAAAGTCTTAAGTAGTTTCTACCAATACTGTGCATAACACATTTCTTTTGCATTTGTATCTCCTACTTCTCATGTTCACTGTTTCCAAAACTACATCAGCATTTGCCTTCTGTGCTGTTCTAATTCACAGACAGATGTCTTCATCTCAATAGTGATTTTGACAGTTCTCTTGGCTAAGTAACTTTTGGCAAATTTGATTGTGTAAGCAGCCCCTACTTACTCTTACATAAGACTCTCTTACAGCTTGTGTATAAAACAGAGACACTGAGATGCCAACATTGAGATTCACAGATGCATCAGTTTGCCAAATTTTGGATCATCCCCAGCAACAATATCAGTATTTTTTCCTCTAATAGTTAAAAACTGGTATGAATGCATGCAGTTGCATCTTTTCACCTGCAGGTGAGCAGATCTTGTGACAGCATTACCTGACCTGCCTTTTTTCCCACCACAGTTAAATAGAATAACTTTAGTACTTTTGAAGACAACAGTTTGTAAAATCTATTTTGAGCTGCATAGTAATTTACAAAGATAAGCCTGCACATATTATATGTAACAAACCCAAAAATATCATGAAAGAAATCCTGTAATTTCACAATATCACATAATTTACACACTTTCTTTGTTGAATTCTTCAAAAATGTGCTATCAAATATGATAAACCAGGCAATAAGAATTACAATTTTTACCAACTATTATTTTCCCTACACCAATCCCTTGGCATCTCAGCCAGCTAGTGTAATATAACACAGACAAAGTAAAGCATGATGCAACTTTGTTCAATAGATATCATACAGGATGGTTATAGATTACAACTTTTGTAACATCTGGAGTTCAGTTCATGTTCCATAACACTGTCAGTTATCTCAAAACACAAAGGGAAAGAAGATAAAAGGGAAAGGTTAGTTGTTACGCTTTATGTTCAGTTTACACAGGGATCAGTGTTTTTTATTGATAATTTGGTCCTGTAGCTTATGCATTTGTTTTGCTGGATTGTACCAGGATTGCCTCAGAATATAGGACAAGCAGAGAACTTGGCCCACTGTATGTGGTCTCATGAGTCTATGAATATGTAATGTTGAACCACAGATTTTATAAATTAATGATGTGATAAACAGAATGGAAAATACACTTTGTTTGCAGTGTGGACTGTATGATAGATGCTTTCCTGGAGAGCTCAAATGTTCAATTTCAACATCTCGAGATGGAAAAGCATGCAGAGATTGAGAGAAAGAGAAAACACTATTGGAGTGTGCTCTTAGATCCCTTGTACTAACCAGAGCAGAGCTGTCAACATGAATTAGATCAAATTCAAGAGTTTGATCAGCAAGCTTGTTTTTCCATGTTTTCTAGTCCATTATAGTAGCTATTTCTCTCTTGCTACCAGTAGGACTGGCCAAATAAATTACTCTGGGGATATTTTACTAAAATTTCTACAGTCATTTCCAAATAAGGAAGAGAGGATCTTCATCCCAGAAAGCTTATATGTAAACATTTGCGTTCATGAGGTTATGGTGTGATTCTGAGGAGGTCTGAGCCTCGAGGTAGTTCTCACCAATTATATCTGCAGAGAGAACGTATCCCAAAACACTGAAGTGATCCTGATCTCTGTGTTTCCTTCGAGCACAGCAACCCCTTAAAATCAAGCAGATGTAGATCTTTTGGATGATGCAGTCTAAATAAAGTTTTTGAAAACAAATATTTCCCCCTGTTTTCTATTTCCTTTCAGAATGAGTCCCTCCTTCCAGATGCTCTGGAGTCATCAATTTGCACTGCCTCCATGGGCCGCAGCAGCCTTCACACAGTCTCCCTCTGGGTCTCTAGGAATGTATCCTCTCTTTGACCTCTGAGGCTTGGCTGTAGATCTGCTCCCCTGCTACAAGCAGGCCATGTGCTCTTTCAGGAGACTTTCAGTCTGCGTGCAGGCACTGCAGTCTCCCCTCTCTCCCTCTGTCCACCTGACACAAACTGTCACAGCCAAGAAAAAGCAGAGGCAGCCTTTCTCAATACTGTTCTGTCACACCCTTCTAAAACCAAACAGCATAAAATAGAGGCTAAACAAGGAACAAAACACTCTGCTTTGTCATAGAATCATAGAATCATTTGAGTTGGAAGGGATCCTTAAAGGCCGTCTAATCCAATTCCCCTGCAATGAACAGGGACACTTACAGCTCCATCAGGTGCTCAGAGCCCCTCCAGCCTGACTTGGAGCATCTCCAGGGATTGGGCATCCACCATCTCTCTGGGCAACCTGGGCCAGTACCTCATCAACCTTATTGTAAAAAACTTCTTATATCCTGTCTCAATCTCCCCGCTTTTACTTTGAAATCACTTCCCCCCATCCTAACATAACAGATCCTGCTAAAGAGTTTGCATGTACCTTTACAGCCCCCCTTGTGATCCGTCATGAAGATGAGAAGCAGAAATAGGAAGAACTCCATGCTCTCTGCAAAGGTTTTCTCTGCTTCCAAGTTTAGCAATGCACCATTTTCCTACCTTGGGTGTGACCTGGGTGAGAACTAGGCACACCTGCTCTCTTCAGGCCCTGGTTTCTGATGGGAGCTGATCTAGAAAGGTTCAGGTTTATGCTCATGTTCCAGAGATTAGATTATGATACCATAGTCTAGAATGATGGTGATACAAAAATACACCTATTAACATATTATCATAGAATCAGATAATGGCTCGGGTGGGAAGGGACCTCATCTAGTTCCAGCCCTTGTGCAATTGTCAGGGTTACCAACTATTAAAAGAGGCACCACATCAAGTCCAGGACCCCATCTAACCTGGTCCTAAGCACCTCCAGGGGTGAGGCATCTACAATTCTCTGAGCAGCCTACACCAAGGCTTCACCACCATCTCAGTGAAAATTTTCCCCAACATCCAATCTTAATGTCCCATTTTTTAGTATAAAACCATTCCCCCTTGTCCCATCACTATCAGACTATGTAAAAAGCTCATTTCCCTCCTGCAAATTATGCAATACAGAAAAGAACAAATGGATAGATGTTACAAACATAATTAAAATGTGTCCACCTCTTTGTCTCACCCCTCTAGTTACTGTCAAATAATTATCTACCCAGCCTATAATCCTGATAACTGTTGTCATAGCATCTGAGTGTCTCCTAAGATTAAAAAAAAAAAAAAGAAAGAAAAAAACCCCCACAAAATTAATTCCAATCTGTGCAGATAAAAACAAAGCAGATAAAACAGATAAAAATAACATTAGAAAGATTCTACTGCAGGAAAGCCCAGGGAAAGATGAGCTGTTGACGAATGTTGGTTTTTGGTAGGGTGGTGACATACTGACAGGTGCCCCATCCCTGGAGGTGCTCAAGGCCAGGTTGGATGGGGCCATAGGCAGCCTAAGCTGGTGGAGGCAACCAGCCCATGGCAAGGGGTTGGGGCTGGATGAGCTTTAAGTTCTCTTCCAACCCTAGACATTCTATGATTCTGTTATTCTATAATATTATTTCATACAAGTCATCAGGACTCTAAGTTTTCCCTGAAAGTCAAAGGGAGAGAAAGGAAGCGCATTAAGACATCATTTTACTAAGAAAGAAACCAGAAAAAAAAAACCCTAGACACCTAATAAATACCTCATAACTGAGAACTTAGAATAAAATTAAATAAAATATAATTTTTTGGTCTAAAACCTATACAGATTTTTCCTCTTGATGTACCAGTTTGTGACTCTGTTCTATTCATTTAGTTGTTTTCAGTACCTGTTGTTCACTTCCTTTATTTTTCACTCTGATGAAGTATTTCAGGGCATGAAAAGGCTATTAAGGCAATAGTTGGTGTACCCTCCCTCATTTTCAGCATTCTTGAATAACGTTCATGTGTATTTATCACTTCAGTATGTCAGCGTGACCGAAGTACTACAAAAAAAAAGGGAGGAAAGATAAATAGCTTAGAAAATCCTGGACATCTGCAGATTTCACATCACATGGGCTGGTGTCTATTTACATGTACAGTGATGAAAGAAGTTCATTTCATATTTTGTAAAAAAATGAAACATTCAGGTAAGAAATACCAGTTCACAGAGCACCTGTCATATGTTTGTAACTTATCCTTGTAACATTTGAGTGAAAAAAGTTAATTCATTTAAAATAATGAACCAGCAGTTAGTGGATTAAGTAAATCAAGGAGATCTTTGAAGTATTTACCTGGCTGAGACTCTCATTCTTTAAAATTTTAATCTTTCTTTTATTACAAGAAAGTGAATTTAATTTCAAAAAATCCTTTTACCATATGCTTTGAATCCTTAAAATAAGACGTTTCTTCTTTCATTTTCTCATCATGTGGAAAATTCATGAAAATGAGTGTGCAGTGGATGGAAAATTATTGCTTTCTCTCATAAAATTGGCAAAGAGAGGTTCTAAATATTTACTAAAATAATCCCAGAATATAGCAAAGTTTGGCAGATGCTATGTGTTTTGTCTTGTTAAATTGTCTAATCTTCCATAAACTAAGTAACTCTCTTATCAAATTAGTTTTAATTACTTCTATCCAGCTTTTCAGTTAGCTACAAACTAGAAAGCAATCTTTAGATGGCCAAACTCGTTTGCTAATAGCGAGCTTTTCAGGTCAGGACATCTAAATTCTCCACCTTTGCAGAGAGGAATCCAATTACTTAATAGTTCTCAGGTGGCTTTGATTCTAGTAATCACTGAGTGAGTCTGCAACAACATTTTACCCCAACTCTGATCTTCTGAAGCAAATTTCCTGAAGCAAATTTCATTCCCGTTTACTGTACTTTCATTTGTATGGACCGGTGTTGGAGCATCATACGAACTGGATTTGGGAATAAAATTATTCAGAAGGTGAGCTTTAGCAAGGGTTCACTCTACAGGATAAGACTAAAACTAGCCACTGAAGCCCCCTAATATGCCATATATTTAGTACGAACACAGTTTCCAAATGGAATTAGACCTAACAAGATGCAGAACCCAATTCTGAAGTGTTTTAGGCACTTAAAAATCATGAAAAATACTCATAGGAGTTAAGGATGTGATCCTCTTTGGGACTTAAGAAAATTTCATTAATTGCTTATCTGTATCTTTGACTGTCTAATCTTTTGAAATCCGAGCATCATATTTCTGTGCTGCCATTCCAATTTCTCAAAATGAGGATAAATAATAATACCCAGTTTGACAGAGTCTGAGGAGGATAAATATATTAAAAACTGTGAGCTGCTCAAATGATAGAATAAGAGGTTTGTATAAGTCTGTGACACAGATTGCTTTCATATCACAGATCAAGGTTAAACAAAGGCTAAAGCTCTGCATGCATGATTTGCAAATGCAGTTATGCTAATAGTATGATGATCTTAATTAGATGATCAGCTGCATATCTGACTTTTGATAATAAGTCCTAATGTGACTTGCTAATCAATGTCAGATATGGGAATAGAATGTAGAATTTCTGACTTGTGAATCCATGCACTAATTGCTAAATCAAACTGCCTCTCTAATGTCACCCTTCATTTCAAAATGCTCCGTCTAATGCTTGTACCCATACTGTGTGTTATTTGAACATTTGTAGATTAACAGACTGTTGAGACTGTTAGAAGAATCCACTGCAGATATATTATCCAGCTTCTTAGTTACACAGACCAAATAATTTCTTGCCATCTCATATTGGGACATTATCATTTTTTCTTTTCACCAGAAGTTAATGTTGTCAGTCTTCATTTAGACTGGGCTACAGAAGATTTTTTTCAAAGGTATCTAATTTTGATTTCAAGACTCCAAATGATGATCAATTTGTCACTTTCTATGAGAAGAAGTGTCAATTATTAATTGCCCTCAACATAGGGACATGCTAAAAAATAAGGTCAAGTTCATCCTGCTTTTGAAAGTCACATTTAATTGCTAGTTTAAATATTTCTGACTTCTGCTTTCATCCACAGTTATGTCTTGTTATAACTTTAACTACTAAATCAAAGATTTCTATGTGTTAGAATACTGAAGATACTATGAAAGAAAATTAGTCATTGCAATCACATTGCTTAATCCACTGTGAGAAGTAGCTCAGATAGCTTAAAACAATAGTATAATTATTTTAGCTTGAAATATATTTTAAAATATAAATATGATTCATTTATCCATATTGCAGACAATTCTTAAAAAATTAGTAAAAATAATAAATGAATAAATACGTGAATAAATAAATAAAACTACTACTGTATTTGGATATAAGACGTGTTTTACAATAAGGGTATTGAGGCACTGGCACAGGTTGCCCAGAGAGATGGTGGGTGCCCCATCCTTGGAGACACTCAAGGTCAGGCTGGACAAGGCTCTGTGCACCTGATGGAGCTGTAGGTGTCTGTTTGTTGTAGTGGAATTGGTCTAGATAGCCTGTAAGGGTCCCTTCCAACTCAAACGATTCAATGATAAAAAGTAAGAATTTTAAAGTGAAACTGAAGGATTTGCCTGTATTCAGTGTTCTCTCAAATGGACAATCCTTCTATTCTGTACCTGAAGATCAAGGGAGGAAAAAAAGAAATGAAGCACTTTCTTCCTCCTGAAATCACAGTGCGTAGTTGTCAGCTGCTTCTTTGGAACAGTGCATCAGAAAACCATCTTAGCAACTGGGATTCCCATTAATTAGCTCACTGAAATAAATACAGCTGTCAAAGCAAAATAGGGCATTGTGGGTTTTCCACACACAAGAAATCACTGCCCCTCCAACAGATGAGTGTTCAAATTAATCAAACTGAAGAAGCACATGAAGCTGTTGTGACAAAAAATAGCAAATTTCGTGGCAGTACACTATTTCAATCTGTGTTTATATGAAACATACTCCATGAAAAACTACCAAAATTTTACAAGCTTGACACATGTATAAAATTGCTACATATAAAATATTCATCTAAAACTGAAGAATAAACATTTAACCTACAGAAGAAAAAAAAAAGAAAAAAAGAAAACAGAAGAAAGCACTTTCCCTTTGCAATGCAGAATATCACACCCAACAGTATACGTGCTATAGTTGCTGAAAAAAAGAATTAACTGTTATACTTGTATTTAACTTTTGCTAACTGAGATGTTAATAGATTGTGGCCTAATTGTTACACGATATGTTGTTCTTTATCTTATGCACCGATTTACTGTAGGGAGGGGGAAATCAGCAACATGTTTCTCATTTAAAAAGTGCATATTTTCTGCTGCAGCTGCAGCTTTGGCTTTATTTCATTGTCTGAGCTCTCAAAGGGCATGGAAAGGAACAGTAACAGCCACCATGGCCCAAACTTATCACCTCCTAAATAGAAAGTGGAAAATATAGACGGGGTGAAAACGTAATGTGATTTCTCCTCTAGTAAGGAACTTTCGCTAGAGAGAAGTACCCATAGTTAGAAAAGTACACAGAAGTTACATAGTTAAGCCGTTTCTAACGTACCAGATTCCACACAGTAAAATAAAATACGCTGCACTACTTTTGGAAATGTCCAATTTCCTTTTTTTCCCTATGGATGCATTTCTGACCAGCTTCCTTTACAGCCTGGGTGATGCCATCCCACAGAAGTATGACCTGAAGTTCACCTCACCGTGAGTTAGAAATCAGCCCTTTTCTTCTTTTGAAAATGCACCCACCTATAACCACGCCGCTCCCTCCAGATACCAGCAATATTCATACTGTGGAATACTATCAGAATATTCATGTACCACAAACTTTTAAATCCTCACCTTAGATCTGCTCACAGATCCATTCAGCCTGGGTCTGGTGAAACAGAACCAGGCAGTCCGAAATCTGCCAGTTCTGCAAGACTGAACAAAATGATGATGGGCAGAATGAAAATAACTGGCAAAAGAAGATGTCTGTATGGGAACTCTGAAAAGTAAGGAGAAGGAAAGTTTCTGTCTTTCTTTTCTCAGCATTTTTTCCGAATTAAATCAGATGAAAGAAAATAAATGCTAAAAACCTCACAAAACAAGATGCTACAAATACAGGGTTGGAAATGGAAAAGAATGAACCACAAATAAACAGTCTTAATCACTGTGTATTGGGATGTGCTCAGTGTTACAAGGTTAGTTTATAAATTGGAACAGAATAGAGTGAAATCATACATTAAATAATACATGAGCAACTAGAAAAGTAAATTCGGAAGATTTGGGAAATTAAAATTTTAGCAGTTTCAATAATGAAAGGTCAAAAATTTTTATTCAGAATAAAACCACTTTGTGTCCCATGTTAAAATATCTTGTAATTCCACTGATTAGTATTCTAGAGGAAACCTCTCTGTTGAATTTTCATTATGCTACAGTGAAAACATCCACATGCCTCCTATTAAGCTTGCAGTGCACCCTCAGCCAAACCAGAGAAGATCTGAATTACGTTCCTAATATTTACAAGGTTAGAAATAAAGCATACTTCAAAATGTGTATGTCTGAACACATGAAAAAGACGGTTAATCTCAAAATGCTACCTGCTAGAAAATCCTTAGGAGGCAGAAAAATTTCTGCAAGAATTAAATAGGAATCATTTCTTATATAATTAAAATTCTGAAATCATTGCTTATTTACCCAATTTGACCTTGGTACTTAGTGCTAACAAAAGATGTAATATCTCCTTTGTCCACCCATTATAAACACACATCAAATTTGCAGAGGGAGCATCTGGCTTTAAGAGGCACTTACTTTGGAATGACAGTCTCAGACATGTAATGAACTGAAGTGATACATTTTCATTTCTATTACTGGTCTTCACAATTATCATCAGTATCTCTATAGTGTGTTTTTCCTATTCTGCCAAACAAACCATATTTCTGTTAATTATACGGCTAAATTAGTCATTCCAAACTTAATACCTCCTAAAGCCATCAGCAGATGTTCCCTTTATAATCGTTGATGTCATTCTGCAAATGATTGAAAAGGAGACATGAAATGGAGTGCTCTATAAATGCTAACTTTGGCCTTCCTCTTATCTAACTTTAGCTCTCTCACAGCATAGCATCTGGCCTGCCTCAAACTGGCTGTCTCCGTAGACAGCGATACTTCCAAAAGGAAACTCATCCTACCCAAAAATACACAGAAGGAACAACCTCTTCACACTCTACATTGCCTGTAGCTTATTCAGGTGAAACTTTGAAATACTAAACTGATAAGACTGATGTTGTATTTCATCTAAATATTTGGTCAGACTTGGATCTGGTCTTATATTTTATTGCGATCAGAAGCTTATCCAATCTTGCCAGAGGAAAAAGTGTAATTAACTAAAGCTGCCCTCTTCCACTTGCAAAAGTAACTTCCCAATAAAGCACCACAGGTATATGAAGTCAGAGAGGAATACTGTCAGGCTGCTGATGCTTATTCTGAAGTTAAAATCAGCCATAACAACGTCATCTCACGAGATTTGATATGAGATAAATATTTAATACAATTCTTTTAAAACATGGGGGGCACAAATGAAGCCGAAAGGCAGTAGAGGGAGAACAGTTTTTGTTGGCTGTTTAGTTGTGTCTTTAAGAACATCATATCTTTTTCTATTGACTTCCTTGCTGCTTTGTCAATCTGTACAACAATTTGCTATGCAACGAGTCTGCAGGAGAGAAAAAAAAAATACTGTTTTCCCTCTAAATAGCTATCAGCATGTCCTTTCCCTATAAATCCTAGTGAGATCCCTGGTGGTGGCATAAATGTTAACAAACACAGAAAGTGATATGGAATAGCTCCATTTCCCCAGCATATTAAAACTACAGTTGTCAGCATTTAATGTCTCTGATATCCTTAACCCCCTACAAGTTGTAGAATTAGCTAAAGCTTTGCCTCCAGGTATCCCATCAGGATGCTCCAGTACAGAGATTTACATTCATTGTAACTCTCTAGGAGTAAAATATCTTTTTTGACATACTTAATGCGTCATAATAACTGCAAATTTATTGTATCAGGCATTAACCATTTTCTCCTTCATACATGCCTGGAGCAAGGAGGCAACATCACTATTACCATAAGTATGCTACACTGAATGAACAAATACGTAGAAGCCTTACTGCATGCCTCAATAATTTACATTATTTTTAAATGATATAATTTTAAAATATGTTCTTTTTAGAGTCATAAATGAGAATGGAACAGATGGTTAGAGCTTAAGTTAGACTAATTTGTCTATTAAAATACACTGCATTTCCAGCGAGTCTTCATTATAACAGTAACTCATTGCAAGGGAGTTGTAATTTATTGGGTAGACTGAAAGGTATTGGACCTTTAGGAAAAGTTTACCATCTTAGAGGACTCAGTAGGAGAAGTGAACTCAGATGAGTTTTTTAATGTAACATTTTTGAGGGGAAAAAAAAGAAAAGCAAGAAAAATTTGCACTAAGATTTATGGTCTTTCAGACTTCCCAGCATTCCTAAATAGAAGGGATATTCACATGCACAAAAGACAAAAACTCTCTTAATATGACTTAATCACGAATTTCTTAGTTTTCTTAACTGTTTACAAACATACAAAATTACCCTTTCACATAATAACAATGGGGAGATTTTTGAAAGTAATTACTCAGGAGCATACGGAATGAGCAAACGATGCATGGTGGAGTTCATTGTTGTATCATTCCGTGTTAAAAACTTATTTTAAAAGTTATGTGCTGGTTTGTTGTTTGTTTTTTTTTTTTTTTTTTTTTTTAATACAAAAGCCCAATAAAGCTGCTAATGTTTTCAGACAACATTACATCAATTTTATGTTCATTATGTATCTTTAGGGAAAAGGAATGAGTCGCAGGGGGGGCAAAAAGCACACATGGGTTATAAAAATTTAGACTAATCCAAGCTAAATATAATATGAGAGAATTTAAGGGATTCTCTAAAATGAGAACTATTATCACACACTCCTGGCCAATTTCATGTTCTCCATCTTGTTAAAGTGTACTACTTAGTGAAACGATGTAAGATCAACTGGGACTAGAACAAGCACGATTCTACATAGACAGGCTAGCAAATAATATTAATGCATCTTAATAGGACAAGAGGCAATAGGCCTAAGTTGTGCCAGAGGAGGTTCAGATGTGATAAGAAGAAAACCTTATTCTCAAAACGAGTGGCACTGGCACAGCCTGCCCAGCATCACTTAAACATTTTTTCATAGCTGTATAATGCCTGCAAATATCCACATCAAAAACAATCAAAAACAATTTCTGATTGAGATAATATAGATCTGTGTCACTGATGAAGACCTGTTCTGGGAAGTCTAATCTTCTACTCTTAAATAAATCTATTTTATTTGATATAAACGAAATATTCTGGTGTCCAAAATAACTGAGCTTTGCTTAGTTTAGCTCACACACGAATATTACTAGAATGAAATAGTTAAAAAAAAAAAAAGAAAAAAGAAAAAAGAAACAAAGAAAGAAACAAAAATTTATTCTACAAGGCTATATCTGCTTTTAAACAAAACACTAAGTTTCACATAGTAGTAGTTTCAGTTGGTACCGAGAGCCTCAGCTTCTGGATTGTATAAAATTAGACAAAGCATTAGAGAGTGAAATGAGCAAGATAACATTGTACAATTTGCCCTTCACAGATTACAATGAATCTTGCAAAATACACATCTTCTCAAGCCTGCACCAACACTTGAATCCGTGCCTGGTATTCCTCAGACTTCCTATCTCATCTACAGACTGTGTTTTATAAATACTACTAGATTCATTTTATCTTTTCGTTAACTATACAACCAATTACTGAAGTGTAAAGTATGAGTGATGACATTTGCTACTATAAGCAAAGAAATAATTTGTGAAAGAAATCAAAGAAAATGTAAAAAATAAAATAAAATGTAAAAGAAATAATTTGCAAAATTTTGTATGTGCTACGGACTTTTAATTTTTAAGCAGAAATGGTCAAATAAATGCAAACACCTGAACCTGATTAATGAAGAAAAAGAGTCAATTTCAGACTGCTAGTAATAAAATTTCAAGTTAGTTCTTATTATGCACAAACTATTTTACTAAGATAATGGTAAATTATTATGCTATATATCTTCTTTGTACTACATCTGAGTACTAGCTTTAAATAATCCATTTTGTTGTAATATGAAGTCTCCTGAAAGCCAATTCACTCAACCAGGATACATCTTGCTCTTCCAATCCAATCACTTGCACCCAGACTTTCTGCATGGTGATGCATATATGGGTGACTTTAAATTAAATACACACATATATATATATGCTTCTGCAGATGCTTCAGCACTAAACTCAGGTAACATTTTCAAGAAGTAATCTCACAATAACTGAAGAGTTCAAGTTGCATGACAGACAATAAACCCTAGTTGTGGCTTTCTAACATTCTCCAAAATTTCAACACCTATAAACAGTCTTTGTATGTTATCAGTTTCAAGATGGGTCCTTTAATAGTCTCACTAAGCATTATAATGGCAATTTATATGTTTCTCAACTCTCATAAGAAATTCTTAGTAGATTGAGGATAGTTTTGGAGGATTGTCAAACACTGCTTGCTAAGACTCAATTTAGTATCTTCAATGATACATTTGGATCCTGTGCTTTCTTATATTAGACTTCAATTTCTGTAAAGAGGATCTCTATCTGAGGAGATATAATCAGAATATCAGACTACTTCTAAAAACAATGAAAATATTATCAATACTGGTTAATAAGATTCATGAAAAATATATTTTGTAAAACAAATCTCATATCATTTTATAAAAAGAAAAAATCTGTCAAATATTTAATTGTGCTAACTTAGAATGAATTTAGACTTATTTCAGATATACACCTGCCTTCAATTAATGTCTTCGAGGCACACTGAGATCCTCAGATAAGAAGGACTTATTTCACACTGACACTATCTCAGAAAATGCAGAATTCCCAAAGGAAAACTATAATTCTCTGGCAGCCCTAAAGATGTTATTGGATTTATGTCTTGGCAGTGTGGCTTCAGGGAGGGGTGCAAAGATGGGCTTTTGTTTCCTGGTATTAAAAACATGATGTTGTGAAAGAATGTGAAATCCCAGCTGTTTGTTTATTAAGTATTCCTCTCCTATAACATAGCCTCCTATGTATTCCTGTCTTCCAAAGATATCTAGAAATGAATCCAAATACAGACAGTTTCTGAAGGAAAGAAATGGAAATCCCCTCTTCTTGTTTGGCCTCCATGGAAGTAGAAGTGTGCCAGGGCTATTAACTTTGGATATTGGAAAGTAGGGCTTCATTTATTTCGGGGCTCACAAGTAAATGTAAATGCTCTATTCTTTTCTCTAAAGAACACAGAGACACAGTATTACAGAACAGTACATGGATTGTTTATGTATTTAATGATATGCGTGCACGTATATTTAGAAAGGTCTTAGAGAGTGATAAATTTTGATCTAGCCAAAGCAGAGATTTTTTGTTTGAATAGCAAATATGATTTACTTTCAAAAAAAAAAAAAAAAAAAGAAAATAGTCCAACTACTTTCCCATAGAAATCATTTGAATGCATGACCAGTAAGGCATTCCATTAGTCAAATATTACTTTCCCAGTGCTAAACAATTTCAAAGCTACATTTGGATTATTAATCTACTTCACATTTTATATATCAAAACACTCAGCTTAAAAAAGCTTTCCTTTACTGAGAGAGACATTAACAACCTTAATTGTTAATTAGGGATTAATTTCTTCTGCTGCAGGATTTCTGAGTAATATCTCAGTTACCTGAAATGAGAATCAGCACCCACTGTCTCACCCAATGTCCTGAAAATATATTTTCCGTCCAGTTCTTGGTAAAGTCTTCAGGCATAAATGTTACACACTTCTTGTGTAATGACAGATGTTTCTCTGTAACATCTATCAGTCAAAAATATTTTACAGTGCCATTTATAGAAGAATGAAGTTAACAGAAAAAGAGAATATGAACTGCATACAAATCCTCAAACATACATCTTCAGTGATTGTGCCAAAGACATAAACAATACAAATTACTATCAGGAATGATATTCAACATCAAATATACCAGAGTATTCTGGCTTTTATACTGCATATCAGGAAAATAATTTCAGGAGATCAAGATTTTTGCTTAAATTTTAAGGAAATTCTTTTGAATGAAGACATAATTTGGAAGGCTTCACTCATTCCCCAGGAGAAGAGCTGCAGTCATACTGAATACAAAGTTCATGCATAAATAATTAACTCTTAAATACATCTAGAGAAAAACAAAATTACAATGGATTTTTCTCTTCTGCACAGGCAAAAATAACATCACTGTGATCCCAGCAACACAACAGTTTAAAAAGTTGGGTTTCAGTCAAGTGCCAGAAAATGAACTGAAGCACTTCTTAGCATCTTGTCTGTATGCAGTTTAGTATTTTCATAACCATGCCAGCTGGATAAGATAACTGGAAGGAAAAAACTGGTAAAGGGGATGAATTTTGATTAAGAAACGTGAAAATCCCGTCAGTATGAGACAGGTGCTTCCTCGTGTACCTTTTTCAAGTTACAGAAGTACACACACAACATCAATAGGCACATCTAGGGGGTTTTTTTTAGTGCTACATTTCCTTTTTTCCACACCCACCCCGCCACTGATATTTCCTAGACATTTCTGTGCTTTAATGAATTTCAGGTGCTGGGATTCTGATGAATTGCTCTGAATTTGAGTGATCTGAATTTGAGTCTCTACACTTGACTTGCATCTCTAGCGGTGGGACAGACGACCTGATGTTTTGATTCATCAGCCAGTCTGAAAATGTGCACAGCATGGACAAAAGAGGCAAGCCTCTGGAGAGTGAAGGATTGCTTTGAGACATGCTTAACAGAATCAGATAGAACATCTACTGTCTTGTTACCAGTGATTAGTCAAATCCTTCTATGTAGATTGGTTGAGAAATGGGCCACCAACTTCTGAGTGGCCACAATGGTAGTGTCGTGAACTTTATCAGCCTCTGAGTGAGCAATGCCTCTCACTGGTGTTTGACCACAGTTAGCTGTATGTACAGTATATTATGCAGTCTAAGGAGGATGTGCTTGATCAGGAGAGACTATCTGATTGTCATAACCTGTTCATACACACTGAAAAAAAGCTCTCAGGAAGGAGAAGCAGTTATCTGATTTCCTGGAGAAAAATGACCACAATGGAGAATATTTTTAAGTGAAGGTAGAGAGATGCAGAAAGTCAGAGACTGTGGCCTTGAAGGCTTTGGGGAAGAGGAGAATCTTACCACATCTGCGAGCAGACCCAGGCTGCTCCAAGTTGATGGAAAGATTCTCTGAGAAACACAAAACTCCTGGAACAAATAGTATTCAACCAAAGTTGTTTTAACTTTTCAACACCCTGAATCTCCCAGAAATGATATTTATCAAGTCCCCTAAGCAGGGTGTGCAGGCTAAGTAGTGCCCATGACTACAAATCTCATGAGTCATTTGGTACGTAACTGGTATATTTTTGCCATAGTACAAAGAATGAAAACATTCTACGTCTTACTCTGCTTCGTATTATTTTTAAGAAGCATTAATGAATAGCCTTCTTAAATTCTAATCAAAGGAAAAATGATCCAAACAAGATCCAAAGTTTTCACTTTCAAGGTGCATTATTCTTTCAGAGTATGAGAGACAGAGCACCCAACACTTCTCAAGAGACTATTTTTCTGACAGGAAAAAAGCTTTCTTTATACATAAATAAACTTGGAAAAGACAAACTTCAGCACTGGGATTAGATAAAATCTTTGCTTGCAATAAGTAGTAGGGTATGAATAAAGTACTCTTTTGCCAGAAAGATGATCATCTGTGCAAATAAAAGTGAGAGAACAACTAGAAGTTGTTCTGAAGAACTAATAGCTCTTCCGAAATAAAGCTTAGGAGTTATTACAGAATATAAACCATAAGGGACTCAATATTACATAATTCCAAAAATAAACTAAACACAATCTTAGAACACATAAATGTACAATAAAAAATTCATTTGTTCCATATCACTCTCTGAAAAGGCATCAGCAGGTGTACTATGTAGCATTTTAGACACATAAGTTCAAGAACAATAGAGATTGGCAAGACTGTGCCGTTATGTACATCCTGATGTCCCTCTATGTCTAATTCCTGAAATAACCATTTGGCCTTAGTTTGACAGAGTTCACAGAGCTACACTGATATTTTCCAAGGACTTAGTGCCTAAAATTGAAGAAAGCATAGCTGATATATTACACATGCTAGTTTCTTCTGAGCAGTTATGTATAGCGGACAGAAGAACTACAAGGGAACAGAAACTCAATGCATTTTCCATAATACCATTCTGCAGGTCTTGACTTGCAAACTATCCATCTATGCAGCTCATCAAAATATCTGTTCTGCAGATAAGAACATACCTTTGACAGTACATTGCCATTTGGTCTTCTCACAGAATCAATGATTTTTCCTCAGTACCTTGCAATACTAACAGCTCATGAACAGCATCCAGATTTACACTAAGCTTGCCAAAAAATTATTCATGAAAAGATCATCATAACAACAGATCCAATTCAACTTTTTCTAAAGCTCCTTTCTTAGCTAGGTCTCAAGGTCAAGAAACAAACATTCAAGATCATGAAAAGTCTGGGCAGAAGAGCACTGAGGGACTGAAGGTCACTAAGTGCTTATCTCCTGTAAGACATAAGCCAAAGAGCCACAAGTCTCTCTATTCAGATTCAATTCCATGTATCTTGAATTCTTATAATCAGGCTCAAGCCTATCTTTTTCACATCCCCAGATACAGTACTGTTGCCCACTGGCAAATTTCAGACATTATCTCAGCTTTTCAGATGACATTTCCACAGATTATTATGCTGCAAAGCCTTCAAGTTGTAGTGTTCATGGTCTCTCATGTGGATATCATCCAACAGTTAATCCCTTCTTACAGCCTCTGAGGAATTCAAAATATCAATAGAATAGCCTGGAGTAGGTTCTGGAAAATTTCTCAAGTCCCTGCAAAAAAAAGAAATTTCCACCAAACCATCAGCAGTTTTTCCTGTTGAATGATGGCATTTATTTCAGCAAATGGAAATGAAAAAAAAATTAGAAAGATAAACCTGAGTTTGTATCATCTTATGTTGATGAATACCCTAAAAAGTCTCATGATTTAAAATCTAGATATGTTTCATTTACAACAGTGTTAGAACCATAACTCTATCCAGTCACATAAAGATTGACCTCCAGCTGAGTCCTGCTAAGACTAAAACTGAGACTAAGACTTGATATATCTAGGCTCCATATTAATTAATTTCCTTTTAAATACTGTATTCTCTGTATTGTTTTTTTCAAGTGTTTGATACATTGTTGGGACTAGAGTTTACTGGAATGTAGAAGATGCAATGCCTATTGACACTGCATATATTTAATCATCACAGTTCTCCCAATCTGACTGCCTTTAACGGGTTTCATGTCTGTGCTACTGTCAGTAGGAGTGACATAGTTTACACCATCAAGGTATTTAGTGTTGCCCAAGCAGTATATATATATATTATTTATATTATACTTTTATATTATTATTTATATATTATACTTTTTATATTTCTCCTGCATGAAGCCTAGTGATATTCAAAATTCTTCCTGGTCCTTTCTCAGACCCCCTGGCTGTGGTTTTCAGTCTTTCAGATTCATTATCAAGTATTGATAACGTGATTTCATGATGCACTGCACTGTCCATGTCCCACCTCACACTTTTTCCAACATAAGTGGCAATCTTGAGTAACTTCTTTTCTAACCGTGCAGTATGAAAGTTTGAAAAGCATGTATGACAACTACTCATATACAATATTGGCATTTTTAAAAGTATTTTTCTAATTACATAAGAGTTTTGCACAAATTGTAAAATTATTCCATATGAATTTTCTGATCATACTAAAGTATCTACTAGCAACAGCTTTGGTCTGCTAGTTTTAGGTGAATATTTCTCCTAATTTGCCTTTGAATATTACACTTGCACTTCCATCATTCTGCAGCACGGTAATTTTATAAGGGATCACATCATGGTAATGATTTCTTTTTCTTCAAATTATCTGGGATTTGAGCCCATGATACTATACAGAGAGCATTATCTTCTTCATTCATAGGTCTGAACTAAATTCACAAAAGTTTCTGGCCATCCCCATAAACTACCAGATTCTATTCACAACCATTTTTCCACTGATTTCCTCAATAACCTATAGAAGCTTTTCTAAATCCCTTAGAACTTGATGTATGTTAGTTACAAGGGGTTTCATCCACCTCTTTGTAAGCTTTCAGATATTACACTTTTGCTGACTTAGTGCTGGTGAGCTATTACACCACAGTCCGAGTTACTTCTCAGCTGCAGCTATATCTTTCAGTAATCTGCCAAAAGACATAATATTGAAAAATGAACATTTTCATGCTAGCTTCATGGAAGAATATGTCTTCAGTCATAGGCAGAGACCAGTGAATCTCTATTAAAACTTTATGGCATTGAAAACTCTCAAACTACATGTAAGATTTCTTGTGAGTTCAAGACTGCATTGAAAATTTCAAGGATCAACATTAAGCCCTCTTTTGTAGGCATATGATTCCATCTTTTTTAATTATGGAAACATTCTGTGTTCTTGTTGTTTTACAGACTATATTAGAATCTATGTCTACCTTCAGCTTCACTCCAGGTGTTTCATTTCCTTGGTTTCCCTGTCTGTTGGTTCATGGGCTTCTTACTAAGAGTCAGTATTTGTCCACTGGCTCCTAAATGAGTTTATTATAGATGAACAACACTTGGCCTCATTTCTCCACTCTCATGTTGCTTTTTATGGGTGTTCTTGGCATTTCATTGCATCTGGCTCCATAAACCAATGGCAACTGAATACAATCATTGCTCTAACAGCATGGTTGCAAACACAGAAATGAAATAAATAGAATTCTGGAAAAGTTTATTCTGAAAGACTCTTAGTCTTCTAAAGATACACTGTGATTACTCTTCCTTTGCTAGAGATTTTCATAGAGATTGTTACTTAGCTTTTTCTTCTTGAGATAACATGGTTGTAAAGGATAAAAATGTTATTTTCCCATGTATTGTGCTTTACTAAAGATTGGCCATTTTTCTTTATTCCTTTCTCCACATTGTTTCCCATAAAAAGTGCAACATTAAAATTATGCCTTGTTTCCCTTTTTGATTTTCTTGGTTTAAACACTTGTACACTGAATTTATTATCCATGTCATTATGCTTCTATTAATCATAAGTTTGATATTAATTCACAATTTGGTCTTTTACCCGGCCTTCAGTATTCACTATTGCGCAATTCTGAAAGTAATCTCTTACGTACAATCCTATCCTAGAGAAGTATTTTTGATATATTCAGAGTTGACACATTCATTTTTGGCATCTTGTATACGGGTGCAAAGACAGCATCCTCCATAATCTCACTAGGAGTGTGTTATTAAACAGTCATGATCACAGGTCCAATTCCAATAGACCACAAAATTCCAATTCCAAGCTCTTTAGATACTTTTCCAAAAATTGTGCCCTTCTCACGTTTTCCATCATTTTCATGTCTTACTTCTTCACTGTCTCTGTGCAGGTTGCACTCCAGCTTGCCCCTTGCTTTCACACTTGTAGAAGCACAATTTTACCTAGAAGGTTATCATTCACTGAGATCTGAGACTTTCTAGGATTTCTCTTAGATTTATTTTCAGTCTAATTTGTTTCTGTTTACCACTTTTTCCTACTTTGCTGATGTTTTTCCTAAATTGAGCACTTTTGCAGTGCTTCGATTACTGTTTCCTAGCCAATAACATTAACTTGTTAACTTTGTACAGCTTAAAGTAAGCCTGATACAGGTTCCCAGCTAAAAAAATCTAAATTCATTGAAATGAATTGCAACCAACCTGCCAATTATATGGTAAGCTGCATCAAGTACCATCAGGTCCACTTTTGCTCAGTCTCTTGAATATTTTCTACATGTTTCTAATATATTTGTCCAAGAGAATTTTTTTCTCTTCCTACTGTAAGTAGATACACTGAAATCCTTTAAAATCACTGTTTACCATAACCTTCTACATCAAAACCTTCTTCTCCATTACTTTCTGAAGAGGTTAACAACCAATCTGATACTCTGAATGCTTACCATCCCCTTTTATCCCTCCATTCAATCCAAATGTAGAATGTTAGTGGATGAACATATTGAATGCATTTTCAGTAGGCAGGAACGTTGTCAAAGGAGACATTTCCCCTGAGAGATGTCCAATTGATGTTTACCTGGTTCCAGTTAGAGGCTCGAACCAGGAGCCAGGATGTGATCTTCAGCACTCCGGCACAAGAATTTTAAAATGAGCAATTGCTTCAATTGTTCCAATTTTCAATCATTCCACTTTGGTCTGCAGAATTGCCTACAGCAGTCACCATCAGTGATTCCAGTAAGGAAAATGTAGCTCTAGCAGTCTCCAACACATGTTAAATACAACATAAATTGCAGAAGGCAGCCAATTTCACAAACTAGCTGAGATGCCATTGTCCTTTGTGCAATAAGGTTACTTAGAACGTGTTTGCAATTTCATTTTTAACTCTGTTCTATTTTTTATAATAAACATATTTAAAATATTTAATTTTTTTTGCTTGTTGGTAAAACTGACTCATTCCTGATCTTACACGTATTAGGCTTTTCATTTCTTTAAGTGTGGAACTCCCTAAAGCCAGGTTACTACATCACTCATGTACTGTTCTGCTTTCAACACAAAGGAAGTTCACCCATTTTCTTGCACAAAAACTTGTAGGCTTCATGATGGTCATTTCCATTTGGGAATAGATATCTTCCTCTGAGCAAAGTTAATCACAGGCTTCTTAGCAGGCAGGAACATAGCAGATCCTATAATAGTCTAGCATTTATACAGTGTCCAAAGAAAAAACACATTTATGTAGAAAAAGAGAAAAGTTGCCATAAAATAGATCTCCCATTTCTCCAATAGAAAAAGACTCTACTGAGCTCTGGGTTTTGTCTTTTCTATCCTTTCATCTGCTCAAAAAATAGAGAGAGACCATTAGGCTTAAGAAAGTTTATTCAACATTACTGACTGGATAATAACGGAAAAATGTTTCAAACTCCACTAAGAATAGAATGAATCACAGAATCCTAGTATTACAAGATGGAAAGGGCTGCTTAATTCGTGTGCTCTCTTCTTTTGATCAAGAGACAAGTCTTTGCAAAGCAAAATCAGATTCTTGGATATTAATACTGAGCTGTTTAAAATGCAGTACCTTTGAAAGCTTTTTTCATGACTGATATTAAAGAATCAAATATCTTTTCTTTAACACTATCTCGTAGGGGCTTTTTAAAGCCAAACATAAATTGAAGCCTTACCATCAAGGATTATATTTATGCTACATCAGTAAGTAAAAATCAGAATATTTTTGCTATTAAAAGAAATGATACATTTGTTTATCTACACACTCCTTTTGCTATGCAAGTGAAAAAATACAAAACTATGAAAAGTTTATGAGTAAAACATTAAAGCAAAGCTTGTCTTTCTTTTTAGTTTTGTTTGGTACAGCGGAAGAGAAAGGTCTGAAACCCTTGTGCTGTTAATTCTGTTAAGCAGATGTGTTCAGTCATGATCTCCCACTTCAAAGGCTGTTCCTACAATATTTATTTATATAAATTGCTGAAAGTTTTCTAACCGCCTTGTACTTAGAGCTACTGCAAAATACATTTTTAAACATCATAGGAAAGACTAGATGAATCATTTTCAGTTTTGCTAGTTCCAAAATATGTCATAATGGCTTTAACAGTGAAAGAATCTCTGGATTACCTCTGGCAGGGGAAGGGGACAGAGGAGGGAAGATGCTAGTTTTTTTCTTTGTATTAACATCAGTGGAATCATCTGGAGCTCATCAAGGATAGATTTGTTTCTAGTATAAGCATTTTGAAACATGCCTTATAGACAGTATAGGAATACTTATTTGGAGCATTTTTCTCCCACCTCTACATCATCAACAATAAATTAGACCCCTAACATGGTTGCAGTTTCTTCCTTACAGCTGCCATGTCCCTGTGACTTGTCCATCCAGATTCTTTCTTACAATATTTGTCAATATCAGTAAGCACCATAATTTCATATTTCATGATAAAATACTCTGCAAAGAAGAAGAGCAGTATAGGCAGCAGGAAACTGACAAAACATGTTTGCCTCATAAAGCTGCCCTGTTCTTCAGATACATCAGTTGATCCAAGACAAATGTTGGTATAAAGTATTTGAACTAAACTGTAGCCTATTGTGTACAAAATAAAAATAAACTTGTGGTAGGACATAGCTGGTGCCATAGTGCTGGGAACCAGAATAATTAAATATTCCTCTAATCACATTGTCCTGTTAAAATTTCTTTCTCGGAAAAATATCCCACCCAAACTGAGGATTTTGAAATCTTTGAAATCCTACAGAATTCATAGTACTGGAAGAAAGCAGATACTTTGCAATGGTAGCCAGGGCTTCTCCATGACACAGTAACATGGGTCATTCTGAAGCTGCTCTTCTGTCCTCATCCCACATATCTGGCCCAAATTCTGATTCAGAGAGAACATTAAAAACAAAACAGAATCATTACTCCTCATTAATCCATGAGGCTCAGAAGCATTCCTCCTTCTATTTCCCATCTGTCAATACCCGATTTTCCTGACAGTTTCTTTCAACACAGTGGCCAGCAGACACTGAGGAATTGCTTTTATCACATTCTTCAAGAGAAAATATCAAGAATCTCCCCTAGAAAATTCTTATCTGCATATGTAGATAATAAAGAACTTCCACGACCTGTGTGCTATACCAAATTATCCAACCTCAAACATAAAGAAAAAGTAACAAAATCCTGCTATCACTGATGTCATTTTCAAGATCTGGAACTCGTAGAATAGCTGAGGTTGGAAGGGGCTTCTGGAGGTTATCTACTCTAACTGTCCATCCCAAAGCACAGTCAGCTACAGTAAGTTGCTTTGGGCTATGACCAGTCTGGTCCCAATAATGGAGACTTTACAGCCTTTCTGAGCAATATTTTCCCTTGTTTAACCACTCTCACTAGAAAAAAAAGGAATTTCTTTCTTATGTATTTCCATTTGTCCCATTGTCTTTTTTTTTTCTAGTCGGCAGCACAGAGGAGTGTGGTTCTGTCTTCTTTACATCCTCCCATCAGATATGTATACACATTGATAAGACCCTCTCAAGCTTGCTCTTCCTGAGGGCAAACAAAACCAGCTTTCTCAACCTCTCCTCATGTGTCAGATACTTCAGTCCCTACTAATCTTTCTTAACATTTGCTGGA
Source organism: Lagopus muta (assembly GCF_023343835.1). NCBI lineage: Eukaryota > Metazoa > Chordata > Aves > Galliformes > Phasianidae > Lagopus > Lagopus muta. Next base: position 65,033,115 of record NC_064436.1, on the reverse strand, counting down.
CTCTAAGATGTCTCTGGGGTACTGGAAAACCTGGCCCTGCACTTCAGAAGTGTCTCACCAGTGCTGAGAAGAATCAGGCTTAGCAAATTCAGGTGTTTTCTTGGACAGAGATCCCAATCCATCACCTAAAACAAGGGCAGTAACATATTCTGTAGCTACAGTTCTGCAAGTGGAGCAGGAACTCTTCTGAAGTCTCATCATCCAGCCTTCACTATCATGGGAGTCTCCATTTCTCACCCTGATAAACACAGGGAGTTCCTCCTTGACTGCATTTGAGGGTTCAGGCTTTTGTCTTCACATGATGTCTGAGAAGATCTGATTGATCTTTTTCTTATTTTCATTGCTCATTTATTTGGTTATATCTCCTACAGCAGTGTATATCTCCTGTAGAAGGAGGCTTGTGATTTTTGCCTCTTACATCTTACTTGAAGGTACTTGAGACAAAGATCTCTGCAGAATACAAATCTGCTGATTATGCTGCATATCACTTAATGGCAACAGGATGTCCATGATGTTGCAATTTCAAATGCATGTGTTCACTCACAAGACCAAAATAGTACTAAATTCAGATTATCTAACCAGCAACACTGTCTAAAAAGATCACTCTCAGTCACAAGCAGGCACCCCATGACATAGCAAAAATTGCCAATCATACTTTCTGATTCCATTTTTTTTTAAAAAAACAGCTGTCTTAATTGCCTGCAGACTTCCTCACAGTTGTTGCTGTTGCCTTCTCTGACCTTGGTTTATAGAGTCTAGACACCATAGAGTCATAGAATCATCAAGTCTGGAAAAGACCTCCAAAATCACCTACTCCAACCATCAACTCACCCTCACCATGCCCACTAACCATGTCTCTCATTCCCACATTTGCACATTTCTTGAACAACCCCAGGGATGTTGTCCCCACTGCCTCCCTGGCCAGCCTGTTCCAATGCATGGGCACTCTTTTTGATAAGACTTTCTTCCTAATATCCAACCTGAGCCTCCTCTGGTGCAACTTAAAGCCATTACCTCTTCTCCTATCAGTATGAATATGAACATCTTCTTAGATGTTGCTTCATATAATCTTATTGCGTCCATATTCTCTTTATTTTGATGTCTCATTGATCCCCGATCATATTTCTAACCCTGGCTGTGTTGCTAACCTCAAGCACTCAAAGATTATGAGTGAGTAAAACCATCCTGCAGTTCAGCTTAAAATGATGAAGTCTAAAAATATATGCATACAGACATTTCATTTCCTGGATTAAAGCCTCTAGGCCATACTGAGGTCAAATCTTCAAACTGTTTATGCAAACAGGAAGACTATAAATATATCTGTTTTAATAAACGTTTATCTATTGCCTTCCTTTTAAGTGAGTGGACAATGAGAGTCATAATAGTGACTGTGTATGATATTTAAAGCCATCAACATTGCCATTTTCTTGATGGGGTGAACAGTTTGCTGTTTTTTCCACAAGGTTTTCTTGTTTTGGTTTGGTTTGGCTTGGCTTGTTTTTTTTTTGGGCCAAGCTATGATCGGCAGATAATGTCAAACCAATTTTCATTTAATTCAAATGTGATGAACACTAGGTCATGTTACAGAGATGGTGAAATAAACCTACAGATAGGATTTGCTTCAGACAGAGGAGAAATGAAATACACTTTATGGTAGTACCAATGTTTATCTATGCAGGTGAGGCACAACAGCACAACCATTCAATAGCACAAAAGCTGAGAAAGAACTGGGACACAAATTAAAATGAAATATAGGAGTGTAGTTCATTTTAGAAAGTATTACTAGTTAAACAGTGGAACTACGTTTCATTTTTCCACCATCTCAAACTCTAACCATCATCATTTGTTAGTATAACTGGATAGTCAGGTTACATGCTTGGATGTTTCTGGCAGTTTTGCCATCTCAAATGCAGCTTTCACATGCGACATGGTCTTCCTGCACTTGAATGATGATTAACCAAATGGATGCCATCCAATCAACAAATGGAAATGATTATGAATCCTTCAAGGATGTACACATACACATAATGATAGCTATGTTGCCAATCTATACTGAGTAAGAGCAAGATCATTATTTTTGTAAAGTGGGAATAGAGTTAATATGGTAAAAAAAAAAATCCTGTTTTATTTCAGGATATATGGATTCTCACCTGCAAATTCTCCTGGATGCTGTGCAGAGCACTAGATATTGACTGGAAAAATAGCCAGGCACTGTAGGAGAAGAGGTGGAATACATTATCAGAAAAAAATAATTGTAAAAATAATCACATATTCTTCAAGGACATCAGCTCAAGTAACTACAGTTAAATATATTAATGTACCTTTTAGTCCTATTAAATGTTTTTGGGTATTTAGGAGCCTAATGGGATGAAAAGATAAAAAAAGGAAAAAAAAATGAGTTTTTCATTTAATATAAATAGTGCAGAAATAATGGAACTTTCCATTCACAGTTTTCCAGGCAAACGCTGAAAAGGATTATAACAATCACTGCAAATCAGTGTGCTTTCAGCTACTGGTATTCTGATTATGCAGTCATTGTTATACTCTATCTTTACCTAATCTAAATGGAGATAATTGCTAACAAAAAATATAGGGCCATCAGTACAAAGGCTCAAACTTATGATGATAATTCAGATCTGCGGAGAGCAGGAATTTAGTTATTCCAGATATCTTGGATCTAATCTGAGCAAACGCGTGTCTTAATTATGGGAGATGAAATACTATGAGGCATCTTCATTCCTCTCAAATGCCACTTCGATTGCAATTGTTTCTTAGAGGGCATCCTGTGCTGATCCTCTTAAATAACATCCAGCTCAGAGAATCACCAGGTATAAAGGAAAAAAACAGTCTTTTTGAGCTACAGCCACAAAATGATTTATGAGCTGCAATAATGAAGCATCATAAATCTAATTTTTTGTCCAAGCCACATTCACAACCCTGTATTAGGTGACCAGACTCTCAGAATTATGCCAGGGAAGTATTAGCCATTTCAGAATGAGATTCAAAACAGCCTGCTCTCTGGAGAGGGAACCATCTAGAATGAAGCAAGAAGGACTATGTAAGAGCACATCCAAAGTCCTGCCTACAGAAAGGTTCATCGTGATCTTAGGGATCATTTACTGAGCATAGCTATTGCTGTCATTTCTCCTTAAAATAAATAAATAAACAAATTTAAAGCAGAGGTATTATTTTCTCTTCTTGTCTAACAGGAGCAAACAAGCCCACTGCTACTCCACTGTTTGTCTCTCTTTATAGCCCCTATGTGGTTAATCTCTTCAACCAGGATATAAAGGGTACATACTCAGTTTTTCTCCTCCATCCGAAGACATTTCAAATCATATCCTATGAATTCTCACAAGAGCATCTTCAGTACAAGACAGTTATGAATCAGTTACATTCTCCACAGGTTGAGAAACTCTATTGCAAAAGAATTTTAAACAGAACAAGATGCATTGGAAGAGCAAAATGAAGAAAATGAGAGTAATTCTTCAACCTGCTCTACAAGACTATCACAGGAATGGGACATTGTCAGCTTCCAGTTTCAGTCCCATTTTCCTTATTAAATAAAGAGGCACAATTATAGAAACATCACTCCTTTGAAGAAACAAAGTGCAAAATCCATGTCATTCATCTACATCACCCTGGCTATCATTGAGATAATATTTGAAATTAGGCAATAGAAATATCCATTATCAGACAACTTACAGAATATAACACAGTTCCTACAATGGGAGATGACCATGGCCACACATTGTTGAAGAACCTGCACCCATCTCTTCAACCTTCACTTTGTAATAGAAACCGAGCTGCCATGCAACATAAAATTAGGCTAAAAACCAGTGGTTAAGAATAAAGAACTTTCAAAACACTGAAATTCAAGCACATGTATTACTCAAGTAAGTGGTTTCATCTTTTCTTTTATTCCCCCTTATTTAATGATATTTTCACAAATATAATAAGAATCTAGAGATATATTTTATTGTATTTCTAAGTCATATTAGCTTAAAAAATAAATCTAAGAACAAAAAAGCTTCAATTTTTTTTTCAGACCCAATAAAATCTTGATTTAACCAATTAAAACTGGAAACAGACATTCTGACCTCAGCTTAATTAAAACTCTCTGCAAGTTATATAGTGAAAGACTGCTGGCTCTAGGTAGTGATTGTTAAACATATTCTGTTTTTTCCATAAAAATGTAACTTAATTTTCTGTATATGGTTTCAATTTGTTCAACAGTCTGTATAAATTACCAGTATTGCATTTCGTTTTTCCTGAGGAAAATATAGTTGAATTTCATGTCAAGAAAAGTTGAGTATTTTTATTCTTTTCAGTTCTTTACCCCACCCTGTTCAGCAGAGCTGCAGTTTTTCCTTTTGTATTTCCAAGTCAATGCCATCCAAATACAGGCTTCTCTTTGTTGCCTTTTTTATGTCTCCTAGGAGCAGTAATAATCCTCGTTAGCCCTTGCACAACCCCTAATCAAAAGGAGTGGATTATTTAGGCTTACACTTCTTTGCTGTCACTCTCTTCCTCACAAAACATCAGGATATCTCAGAGATCAGGAGAGGAGCAGGTCCTCACACTGCACAGGCACTGCTCTAACTCCTCACATCCAAATCTCCTCATTCGCAGGACGCTGAGAGTTCTGACCCTTGAAATTCTTGAGGAAACCCATTGATAGGAATGAGATTCCTGAGGTGCTGAAAGGTAAATATGTGCTTAAGTGCTTTGCTGGATAATGGCTGAAATATTCAGCACTGTATGGGGCTAAGATCCGGGTAATTCCCTATATTTTTTACACCAAACTCCTTCACGTAACAACACAGAGATCAGGAATTCTAGGTGGAATAAGAAAACGTGATCGGCATTTTACAGAAGTTAATAATTCAAATAAAATGAGTGAATAAATGTAAGATGCTGTCTTATGCCTGACAGTTAGGGATGGCTGTAAATCAGAAACTTCTCATAATTTCAGACATGCAGAGTTAGGACTACAGTTCAAATTGCATTAGAAATTAATGTTAACTCCAAAGTTTTAGTGAGAAACATTCATGAAGTGAGAGGTTTAGTTTGGAAGTATTTCCACATTACGCTCTTTCATTACATAAATAAACACCTTTGATTTAAACTTTTTCCCTCAGCCAACCCTCCAACTGTTCATTTTTACAGAACTGGACTGACGTGTCAGCTGTGGACACAGAGGACACATTAAGACAAAGGTGCTGAAGGTACAGATGCCATTGGACTGCTAATGGTAGGTTAGCAAACAGTGCTTGGGTCTGTGTCAGAGGATTGTCTCTGGCATGACAACAGCAACTTTGAATTCAATTAACTCTCATCTCCACTATCTGAGTGGCACATCATTTCTTTGACTCAGTTTGCTGTTTTGTAAGTGAGGTATAGCAGTGCTGATTCCTCTCCACCTCAGAATTTCAGGGCAAAATCATTATGAAAAGGGGACAGGCAGGAAAACGAACACAGTTTCCCATAAACTGACTTAATTACCTGAGAAATATGGCAAGAAAGACTTGGCTCATGAGGGACCAGAATTGAAACCTGCTCCTGCCAGCACAAAGGACCAGCTTTTCTGCTTCCTTATGTTTTATAATGTCATGTTTATGTGAAGAAATTAGAAATTGGTTTATTCATGCTGGTAGCATTTTTCACTCACTTTTCACAGATGTAAATGATGGCTCACAATTGAATGGAAAATGAGGTTGGCCATGTGCTTCTGCTCTGAAATACAGAAGGTGTTTGAAAATTTCCACATTTCGTGGAGGCCAATTCAATAACTAAATGCCTATGTTCTCAATCCCTTTCATGCAGGTAGGTAGGTACATGCATATTTGCCTATGTATATTTATGGGGAGAGAAAAGATGGATTATTTCTAATCAAGAACATCAACATCTGTCAAGTAGGTAAATACACACTGACCTCAGCAGAAGAATCAGTATAAAATTTTCTAGCAATCATTTGCTAGTGTTTTATTTCACTTTTTTAAGTGGAAAATGATTTTACACATACATCTTTCCTTTTATAATACCAAAGCTGTTACTGGTTGTTGTTTGACTGTTCTGTTACCAGCTCCTTTGATTTCATAGAATAATAGAATAGAATTATAAAATCAGCAAGGTTGAAAAAGACCATTAATATCTAGTCCATCCACTGACCGATCACAAGGAACGTCGAGCTCATTGCTACTTTCTACAATACTGTCTGTGATCACTTTATGGCTGAATTGATCCTTTAATTCAGCAGGAATTTAAAGCCAGGTAGCATCATTATCACCACTTCAGTTTTAAAATCTCCATGCATTACATGTCTGAAACACATGTACCCAAACTTCACCTCCGTCAGCTATCCATTCTGCTGTATATTTCACAAATAGTCCTCCTCAGGGGATCTAGGACAGGGGAAAGGGCTGGGACAGTCACATCTGTGGTTATTGCAACGTAGCAAAATGAAATGTAAGGGAATGAAGAGCCATTTGAGTCATGCTGAAAATTATGAGTTGACCACCTGAGCCTATCTGACCCTTTGAAAAATCTCCCCTCCTGCCGATTTGGTTTTCAGTAAAGAACAATTAAAAAATACATATTTGCAATACTGTGATTACAATAAGTAAATAAATAAATAACCTGTCAGGCCTACTAGTGAAATAATTCTTATCAGAATGGATTTACTCCTACCAACCCAGCCCTCAGGTGCCTTGACAAAATGTTGGTTCTGCACTAACCAGACTGCTCCTGGACAGTAGCTGGGAAAGCAGAGCGTTATTACAGCACAGGGAAAAATTACAAACTAATGGAGATTCTTTACCCATAAATTAAATATAATGAACTAATTTCATCCCTAATATAAACTCTTGAATACTAGGATTAGCTTGATCATGTGTTTATGTCTTGAGGAATCTAGTTAATAAGAACAAAAAGAGGATAATGCCACACTTGATGTCAATTATGTACTGGTTATGCAGAATGCTTTCTAGAGATTTTCTGCTGCAGTTTACTTTTGAGAAATTATTACTCCAACAGCTCTGCCAGGGCTGAGCACAGCTTAGATTATGTGCTATGGACACATAAACTAGACCTGCCTAAAGACAGGTTTATGTACCTGGAGTACTCCTCTTGCTTGTACTGAGGTTATTGACTTCAGCCACAGCACAAGAAATGCTCATGATTTGGGGTGAACTTTGTGTCTAGTGGCAAACTGGCCTTGCTGTTGTTCCTAATGGTCCTGCCCTTTTACCACATCGAGTCCTTTTTCTGCTGGTTGCTGGAGCCCTCAGCTGTGTGTTGATCGCTGCATTTTTTTTTTACAGAAATTGCAGAGAGGAGATGTCAGACATTTTCCACCCAGTTTATAACTTGTCAACATACAGATCATGTACAGAACTTTGTAAACACAGAAAGCAACTGTTGTTCAAATCTGATTGCTAATGACTTTCCCATCTGTTGGCTGGGAGTCAAGGGCAGTTTGAACAGCACTTCGCACAATTGCAGAGAGCACAAGCACCACCCATAAGCTGTCTTTGGTAACTTATCAAGCAGCTTATCCAGATACACAGCTGTTTCAGAAAACCACATTCACCAAATGATTGATTGTATTGCTTGTGGCTTTCTCTGCACACAGAAGTCTACTGGTGGAAATCTTAAGGAAATTTAAAGGAATTTAAACTCAAGGGCTGTACACAGTCCTTTTTCATGTCTCCCACTTACTGCTGTTTATTTGTGAAAATCCCATAGCAAATTCTTGTAACTGACAGCTGATGAAAACAGCAGATTATCAAATATTGAGCAAAAGATTGCACAAGTTGAGCAAAATGTCACAGAGTTCAAGCCTTCAAAACACTCTTCTCCTCTCCCTAGAAAAGCGTGTGCTTAGCCATAAAAGCCATGTCAAGTACCACCGATGACTTCCTGCGCTCGGTAAAATTTGTTGCAGGAAGGACAGAACTGACAGAGTTCAAGGACACTGCAGAAAACCAGAAGTGTGTGCTGGTGTGGAGCACGCTGAAGACCCATAACCGTGATCTAGATGAAGTTTTCTTTGCTTCTGCATCCACAAATAAAGCGCTTTGTGAACTGTTTGCTGTACAAAGCAGATACACATTTTCTCCTCCATTTTTTTCTTCCCAAAACACCAGGCTTCTTACAAGACATTCCAATTCTCTAGCTCTGCATGAAATACCCCTCTCACATACAACAAACAACAGGACTGGAAACATTTGTTTTATTTTTAAGAGAGCCTGTCCTATTTTTTTCTAATTAACTTTTGCAATAAAGGAAACAGGAAGCATGTGAGCAAGTGGGTCAGAAAGGTAAAAGTTATGCATGTTTGGTTCTAGTCCATGTTGTGAAACCATTCCCATCCCCTCCAAACAGCCAAAAATCAACTCTCAACAAATTGCACAACACCACTTGTTTTGAACCGGAAAGGACTCTTTTAGATGAGCAGAGAAAGGTACCGGAAGATGCAAAATTAACTGAGACAAAGAGAAAACAGAGTGACATATGCCTGAGCAACCACAACCATAGTTCTCAGCCAACATTCATGAAGCACATGCTCTAGTGGTAGAGGCAAAGGAATGCAAAGACAGCTTCCAATTCACACAGCATTTTGAAGCATACACTAAGAATATTAGAGAATGTTCTAAGAAAGAGAGGTCTTCTCAATCAGTCTTACAAAGCACTATATTCAGAAGAGAGATATGCAGAACTAATTCTAAGTCTAACTAATTCTAACTAATTCTAACTAATGGAGGAGAACAATGAATCGTGGGTGGAAGGGAGACAAATAGACACACCAAAAAAAAACCCAAACAAAAACACCAACCAACCAACTGGGGAATCACAGCACTAGAAAAATCAGAGGAAGTATATAAATATTCCAAAAGAAGGGCAAGCTTGGAATAAAACTAGGTTGTTTGCATATTTTATTCCAAAAGTTTTAGCTGTATCCACCCATATAATAATGTGCTTTCCAGGTAGAAAGTATCTACGCAATTGTACCTCCTTTCTGGAGCCAGCTCCCTTTCCTGCATTTCCTTTCTTGTCACAGGCACCACTAAAATCAGAAAAGTGGATTTGTAACATACAGCCTGAATGTCAATTATTCTCCCTTTTTGTGTCCAGGAATACTAGGACAAATAAAAAAGAATATTAGTTTTTGTTTTGTATATTTTATTTTCAATTTAAGCTAAATTATCTTTGTTTGTTTGCTTGTTAATAAGATCTTGGGATCTTTTCAGGGTCTACTGTCAAACAGGGTAAGGCAATATTTGCAGAGCATTAAATACATGATCTCCCAGAATGACAGCACAAATGTGTTTGCTGGTCCCATCACACTGACTTGTATCCAGACGCTTCAACAGTAGCTTGACATCTCATCACATCCCACAGAACCTTTCTTCATTACAGTGAAACTTATTCAAAATAAACTATTCTCCACCTCCAGTTAAAAAACAGGCAATTTTCATTGCCCTCCCAGTCTTCCAATCATGGGCTGATTATCAAAGTACCTCAAGAGAAAACCAAAATCAGAGAGGGTTCCTTCCTTTCCAGTGTATTTAAGCAAATAAAGATATTTGGCTGCACCTGCCTTTTTGGCAGTAGGACAGTAAGTGTAAGGGCAGCATCAAAGACGATGACCAAAGCCTTCCAACATCCATACCACCTACCTATTTTTGTGTTCCTTCATACATTTCATGCATGTTTATGTATTGCTACAGCTACATCAGAGCCTGCTTTGAAAGAGCCTATATTGTGCACCCAGAAAATAAAATTCAGATAAGTGGCGATTGAAGATATTGTTACTCTTACCTGCTCACTCCTTGCCACATCTCCACAGTTCTTCAGCAGCTCCAGGGATGGTGACTCCACCACGTCCCTGGGCAGCCTAATCCAATGCATTACCACTCTTTTGGAGAATAATTTTTTCCTAATATCCAACCTGAAGAAGATAAGAAAAGAGATTTAAAACTATACAGTCAGTGTAAGAATGGCAGTAGTCTTTTGAAATCTCACATGTAGTACAAGTTCACGGCGAGATGCTAAGGCTCACATAACCCATTAATCATTGAATGATTTTATTTTTCTGGGCCTTTGAAGAGTTTCATTTCACAGCTCTCTCCGTAGCCGTGTTTGGCTGTTATTGCTGTTTTTTTTTTTCAGTAAGAGCATGCCATCGTGAGCTCTTCGCACATTTTATTGAAGAATATTTTTGCACATCATCTCATGGAAAAACTCTGTTTAATATTTTTAAACCATCCTTGGGAAGAATCTCTTTTGCCCCGAGGACACAATGCTGGAGTCAGGAAAATGGGCTCCAGAGTTCAAGCTACATCTAAGGACCCACACACTGCATTTTTCTATGGAGTCCACGTTACAGAAACCACAGAGCAGCCATTCACTGATATGTTATTAATTATATGTATTTTTTTATTGTATTTTGTGGTTTTCTTGTAGCTTTTACTTCTGTGACATAACTTTTTCTTTTTTACATTAGAAGCCTGGAGCAGAAGAGAAGCAAACCACATCTGCCAGAACTGTTGGGAAATTTTTTTCACTTTAAGGCATGAGTTTGTAATCACTTTTCTATACAGTCCCAGTGATGAAGTGAATTACTCTGCCTCCCTCCCAGATTGTATGTTATGTCTCTTTGGACTGTGCATCTGCATACCTCCCAGCACAACCAGTACTGTTTGCACTGCACATTAAATTATGTGTTGAAACCGATTATGTAATGCCTGAAGCAGAGGTTTTCAGATTGTTGTGTTAAATTTAACATATAGAATAACCTGGAACAAAAATCCTACTTGTGACCTTCTGTAACTATATTTTTCCTATTCAGAGAGGAGAAAATTGAGCATAGGAAGTTCTTCACACCATCTCTCAGCAAGCTGCTCCTGCACTTATTTGCCTTTTACCTGCTGTCTTGCTGACAAAGGAGTTTGTGAGACACATTCAATTCACATGTAATGAAAACCTGAATAGCTGTGGTTGCAAGGAAATTTTTAAAAGTCTGTAAATACCAAGTGTGGTTCCCATCACACATAAAAGAAAATAAGCTGAACTCTATCTGGAAAATATCTCTCTCGCTGTGCTTGAAAAAGGAACATCATGTCACAGTGATTCACTGCTACATGCTGATTTTGAGCGAATGCACTGAGGGTACATGTGTAAAACCATAGTATCTATTTACCATAGCATTGACAAAGCGAGGGGCAGACTGTGCTATACAGTGCCCCAGGAACAACTGAGGGTGTTGCTGTTCACATAGTGACTGCATGCCTTCCATTGCACTTAGTGTGGGGCCCAGTGTGTCCCCCAGCTATTTCATCACTCTGCCATTACTAAGTTCTCCCAGCCAGCAAACTCGTTTTTTTCCTACTCCTTGTGATACAATATGAACTTTTCTTGTTTGGTTTATGTTCCAAAAGACAAATGATAGGGAAAACATTTCTGAAACTCTTTCATTTGTCAATGACAAATGCAGAGATTTATATGAAACACTCACAAAATGGAAATACTGACTCTGATCCTCCAGTTCAGACGAAAAGTGCTACCTAGGTGCAACGTGCCATTATTGTTATGAATCAACAGTGCACATCACAGGCATAACAAAGTAATTTTTATTGCTGGTAACATTTGAATTAATCATATTTTCCAGCGAGGACTCTTCAGTTAGCAATTAAATTCTATGGGTGAGATTTCAAGAACTGCCTAAGTAAATTTGGTGCCAGCTGGCATGGAAAATGTCTGAGAAATGGGTGCCCAATTCCTAAAATGTCCGTTGAAGAAAGATTCATCTTGCATTAATTGTAAGTGGGGAGGAAACAATTCAATATAGTATCACAAGAGCATGAGAAATAAAATGGCACGTTGAGCAACTTTAAAGGAGTTCTGTGTCACTGAAGGACAAATTACTGCAGAATCTTGCTATTTACTGGCATTATACTTTACTTCACCAGGAGACAGCAAAAATTAAAAAGACGTCTTGCAGTGTCTCACATCCTTCCTCTTAGTTTTCCAGAGCCCTCAGTGACAAACTACATTTAACCACAGCCCTATCTTCAGCATTATTTAACATCTGTAGCTTGTAAATGGAAGAGAATCATAGAATCGTTTGAGTAGAAAGCAACTCTTAAGGCCACCTAGTCCAACTCCCCTGCATTAAACAGGGACACTTGCAGCTCCATCAGGTGCTCAGAGGCCCCATCCAGCCTGACCTAGAATATCTCCAGGGATGGGTCATCCACCTCCACTCCAGGCAGCCTGTGCCAGTGCCTTACCACTCTGACTGTAAGAAACTTTTCCATTTATCCAATTTAAATCTCCCTAAATCAGACAAATACCACAGGGGTGGGACCAGAACAACAGCAGTTCACACTTGTGCCCTGTGCTTCAGATCACAGTATCTCTGCATTTTGCAGTAAATATCTGGAGGGAAAGCAGCTATAACTGTTGACTGTAGAGGTCAAAATGATAAGAGTTTATATAAGACTTTTCAAGAAAAAAAAATATTTTCCACAGAATTATGTAATATTTAACCACCCAACCTCATGTTGCTAAGAACCTCTTCAGTCCTAGAGATCGTTTGTACTCCTCATGCTTCAGAAAGTTCACTTAATGACAGCAGAAAAAACATTGATTTGCATCCAAAATGGGACTGAGTATTGCACAAGAGTCCATAAATTTACCCATGCTTAGTGAAGAATATTTTTTATACATGTATAAGATTTTCTACCACAGATTAGAAAATTAAAGAAACATAGAGACCTGTTTTTGTTGGTTCTCTTTGTTTTTGTTTTATAAATAGTCATGAAGACAGTTAGCAACAGAAGACACCACAGGTGACACTTGAGGGTTTCATCCTCCACACAGCACCCTGCATTGCATCAAACAGACGGAGTACTGTTTTGGCAAAGTCCTCCCTAAGTTTTGCACTACTTAGGGCTCCTTTCCTCCCCATTAATGGCTGCCCAATTACATCTGTTTTTCTGTGGAAACACTAGTAAGTGGGGCACAACTTCCTAAGGAGAACTGGAAACTGTTCAAGGCTGTGCACAGCTGGACACCCACCCCAACACAAATCCAAGCTGCAACACATCTGCTAAGTAAGCAACCACATTTTCTCAAGTAGATGAAGTCCAGAGTTGCTCCATTTGGTTTTGAATACTTAGTGAGTTAGATACTTCAGTGAAAGATGATGTCCAAGTAAGCATGTACTGGAGCAAATAAGGCTTCTGTTCTTTCTTTCAATCCACTGAACTACAAGACATCAATGCCCTGGAGCATGTCTGGAGAAAAGCCATGAAGCTGGGAGGGGTCTGGAGCACAAATCTTACAGAGAGCAGCTGAGGGGGCGGGAATTGTTCAGTCTTCAAGAACTGGAGCCGTGAGAAAACCTTACTGCTTCCTACAACTCCCTGAAAGGACTTTGTGGTGAGGTGGGACTCGGTCTCTGCTCACAGGTAACAGCAATAGGATGAGAGGAATGGCCTCAATAGTGCCAGGACAGGTTCAGGTTGGACTCCAAAAGAGTGATCAGGTGCTGTGACAGACTGCTCAGGGACAGCCTGACTGGACAGACTGCCCTGGAGGTGTTCAATAAATATTCAGATTGTGTAATAGGGAACATGGTTGTGAGGGGAAATGGTGATAGATGGACAGTCAGATTAGATGATCTTGGAGGTCTTTTCCAACCTTGGTGATTCTATGATTGAATATATAGTGAAAATAATCCCTGAAGTAGCATTTAAGAGAGATGTAGCATTTTACTAGTTTTCACAAAGAAGTCTGTAAGAAAGTCATAGAATCGTAGAATCATTAAGGTTGTAAAGATATCTAAGATCATCAGGTCCAACCGTCAACCAATCCCCACCATGCCCACTAATCATGTCTGTCAATGTCACATTCCCATGTTTCTTGAACAGCTCCAGGAATAGTGATTCCACTTCCCTGTGTTCATCCTAAGTTCTTGTTCTGCATAGATATATTACTAAACCTTACATTTATTATTAAAAAAAACCCACTTTTTTATGATTCCACTGTTACATCTTACTGAGGTTTTTACTGAGCCTTAATTAAATTTGTGGTTGGATAGTAGTCTAACAAGGATTGTGGTCAGTTGTGTCAGGAAACATTTGGCTGCAAGGCAAAGTGTTTCATAGGAACTGCTGTAACTTGGATAGCGCAGACTCTCACAATCATTCCTTACCTGAGCACACAGTTTCACAGCACAGTCTACCAAATACTAGAGCTTTGCACTAGATGAGCTGAAAACCTAATGATGACCAACAGGTTTTTCCAAGCCTTGCTTTTTTTGCTGTGCTCCATTTTGTGAAAACATGTTTTCTCTCATCCTTAAGTTGTTCTTCTGAAGTTCTAGTTTTCCCCTTAGTAGAAGCCTGTGGTGGAAGCGGTCTGGTGCCACAGCTGATGCACAGCACCTTCTTGAGATTGACAAACTGAAATTACAGAAAAAAGAGAAAGAGAAAATCGGTTCCTATACAGCATCACTCCTAGCATTTTAATGAATATAGAAACATCTTTCTACTGCTGAAATTCAAGGAACAGATAAATATAAATGGTTTTGCAACAGGGCTCCACTTTTTCTAAAGGACAACCCTTCAGTGATATTAAAGACAAGTGCAAGTCAAGAAGTTAACTGCCAAAACCAAAGTCTTCGGTTTTGACCTACGTTATGAGAAGATGGTTGAGGCGCAGTATGATGACGAAAGGGTGGCAGCAGTGCAAAACTGGAGAGCTGGCTTTGCTATAGTAAAAGCATGATTTCCATTTTTCATCTGTGCTGCAGTGATGTAATGACACTGGGGTGGAAAATGCTAAGCTTGACCTTGCTCAGAGCATATGAAATCCCAGTGCTCATAGGCTGCTGCAGCTTGTGAAAAGGGGAATGATCAGCTTACAAGGAGTCTGTAACCATGCCGGAAATCCCAAATGACCTTGTCTAGATAAGAACAAGCTTTCAGCAGGAAAATAAAATCTTGAGCATTTGTGAATTATCTTGCACATAGACAGTTTGGTACCCCAGAGGGACCCCCATACTTGCAGTATAATAGAGGTCTCAGGAAAGATCTCTGGTGTAAGAAAATTGGTCTGCAAAATAGCAGTGGAAAAAATAAAGCTAAGATTTTTTTCATCAGGAATATTGGGAGTCTCAAGAAACCTCAAACCACTGCCTGTGCTTTATTTCAGCAGTATCTAATGCACATTGACTGCAGGGAAAAATTTATAAGTGCTTTCCAAAAGTTTAACTGACTATATAGATTTACACAAAATATACTTACTGTAGTAAGTAGAGATTGGCTGTTACTGAAGTTTGAAAGACCAGATCAAAGATATGAGATCCAACATTTGCAACAGTATGACTGGGACGTTACAAAAAAAAAAAAATAAAAGTTTGTTTTGCAAACAGTTCTTATTTCTAGTGCCAAAAATATGATTGTAAAAGGATTAGATTAGTAACCAGGAGTCCAAACAAGCTTATTCAGCTTATTTTACTGCTTGTGTTGATGACAATTTCTTTTGTCTTCATCCAGTAGTGGGAAGCGCTTTATCATCTTCTGGTTTGGAAAAAGACCCAGGCAGCTAATGTAAAAAAAATATATTCTCCAGTAGCTGCAGCATGATTAATTTTCCACCCCACGAGATCACTGTGAGCTTGAAAGCACCCTAGAGCTTTATTTGCTACTTTATAGTCATCAAGGATCATAAAGCATCTTCTTCCTTCCGCACCGCTAGCACTTCAGAGAGCCAATATGGTTGAATGGAATGAGCAAAGGGTTGAAAACCAGGAAATTTTGATCATAAACTTAAAGCAGCTTGTGAGGTGCCTTTGGCCTTTGTTAAATAATGCTGGACTCAGTTATCTGAAGCAATACAGTCCCGTGCTCCAGCTAAAGAAATTACGAACTCCAGCCCATATAAGACCCAGATCCTGATACCTACAGTATGTAGTACATACATCATACAGTACAAGATGGGGATAATACTACCAATGTTTTTTCATTGGGCACTTTGGGGTATATTGGTGAAGAGCAATAGGTAAGAGCAAACCATTCTAATTAAGGCCTGTAAATCATTTTCAGAAGATAAATTACTCATTATAGCTGTTTCACATCATTCTCCACAGATAAGCACATTCAGGAAATCCTGTGCATTACAATTCCCTGTTGCTATACCAAAAGTTAGCCTGGGGCCTTTTCCCTTTTCTACATCATTAGGACAGTCTAGTTCCAGCAGTTGCAAATGAAAACACGGGGCTTGATGGTATGATGGTACTTAGAGTTATCCAAGCTGCCCAAAACAATAGCAGCTCTGATCATTTTAAAATTTATAAGCTTACCCAAAAGCAGGTCAGCCCTTCCATCCATCTGCAGTTCCTCATCTCCTATGGGGCAATGGCAAATACAAATATGTCAAGAGGAATGAAGGAATGCCCTGTCCCCTGGAACAGAGAGGGACAGACTAAGGCAGGGTTTGCAGGACCATGCACATTACCTTTATTACTGTCATCATGGAAATAAGCCAGAGAAAATAGTAGTTCAGTGTCTGTGGTGATAAATTTAACATGCAGTACCACTTCCTTCATGTATCCAAAACGCATTACCATGATGGTACTACTCTTAAGCAGCCTCCATGGACAATCCTCAGAATTACAGCTCCTATCATTTTCCACTCTAGAAAGTGCAATGAAGAACTTCAGGGACTACACATAGAGCTCCTGTTTGACAGATCCTGCAAATTTCATATGGTTTTAGAAGGCTGCAAGGGTTGGTGCAGGATAACAGATTTTCTGCCTTCAACCATTGCAGACAGCCACTCAGAAGCCAGCAGAACTACTCACAGAACAAAAATTACGCAAGAATTTTCATTATCATTTCTGATATTGCCCTATGTCAGTTTTGCCCCATGTCGTGACAGAAAGAAGTATGCAAAAATATTCAAGAAATGACGTTCAACATTACTTTTAAGAAAGTGCATTGCTCCTTAGCATCTTTTAGTTCTGTATCCATAAACTAATTATACTTCAGACATTCTGTCAGGTGACAAATAAAAAATAGTACAGATTATTATCATCTTATTTTTCAGGGTAGTTTTGCTTAAAAAAAATAAAGTATGTCATCTGAAGCCAAGTTTCATCTGCATCTTTTTAAAATGCCATTACACAGAATTTTTCTCCATTTATTTTTACTAGATAATTTTTCCCATCTTATCCTTCGTGCTCCTTGCTTCTCTCCACAAGTCTTCAATATGCCAGCAAAGATCTGTTTGGCTGCGTGACTTTCAGAAAAAATGCAAAATAAAAAACAGCAGAGTATGGACTACAGAACACAATTTTAGCAAGGAAAATTTCTGCCAAAGTATTTTCACATAAAAAAATACTTAATTAGGTTAAAGATAACATTAGTCTTCATTACACTTATTGGATGCATCTTCCTAACAGCCTATAGGTGCATAGTTCCCTGCTATACGAAACCATTCCTCCAATTTACTTTTTGCTCAATTTGTTCATTTTTTGCAGAGATGAGTATAACACACAGTAACATTTTCTTCATGTCTCCTGTGGTTCTCTTAGGATGTCAATGCAAGTCACAACCCATGAGTGTTTATGTTCAGTGTCACCCAGACATTGCCAGCTGAAGACAGCATTGCAGCACTTAACTAGATTAATTTTCTTGCAATGGGCTTTGCTACTCGTCTCTTTTCCAGCTGGACTGGATAATCAGGTTGTCTCACCCCAGCCAACAGAGAGTTTAATCCTCAAGCCCTCGATCTTTTATAAATCCATCTACAGAGAACCACTGCTAGAAATTCTTTGTCGTTTATGTCATATCTTGTAAAATCTGTTGAGCCTACTTGAGCATGTGTCTGTTTTGACTTTTCCTGAAGAACAATCTCTCTCTGGAGGGAAAGTCTGAACCATAGCATTTATCTTTCCACACACTCAGATAAGCAGTTGGGAAAGACTCTTTCTAATGGGGATATTTTCCAGTGAGTCATACCTGCTCTCTTTGGATTGACAAATTTTGATGGCATAGTATTAATATTATCTTGCAATACCCATCATCAAGTGGACTCCAACAGAGTTGAACAAAAAGACAGGCTATCATTTCGAAGTCCACTCCCAGGTAATGCTCCTATTAAAGAAAGACAGGACTTTTCATGAGTAAGAAACAGGGACTAAAAAGAGTGGGCAGAAGATCAGATGTGTGTGAGAGCATAGGAACAAGTAGTGAGACCATACAGCTTCTCCATGAAAAAAACCCTCAGTACCCAATTGTTGTATATGTACAACAAGAAATAGCACAAATGCATACTTTTTGATAGTCCTGAGCAATCAAAAATCAATAATTCATTCCACTTCATAATCAGTCTATTTTTTTCACAACAAGTAAAAGAGTTGGCAAAAAAAGAAAAAAGCAAAACATCCTTTTCCTTATTTTTGTCACTGCAGCACAATCCAGATAAATAGAACAGCTGAGCTAAAAGCTATAAAAGCAGCATTTCCTTCAGAATGAAAATTGAAGAGGAAAAAACAAGAAATTATCTTAATTGCCAGTCTCCATTCATGCTGGATCTTTACCCCCTCCATACTAATGTCTTCCTGTTTAAAATAATTCCTTTTTTTTCCCACCAAACTTTTCCCTTCTGAGAACTTTTAGCATCTAGTTGTCTTATGCACCTCTTTTTCAGATTCAGTTCTGGAATTTCAGTTGGAAAATACAGTGTTGGGTTATTAAAAAAAATAATCTCTATTAAATATTACAGCCCTTTTTTCTCAGTAGGAGAAACAGAGCTTCATCAAAGAGAATCAATAAATGAATTATTCAAACCCATTTTGAAGGCTGCATTAATTCTGACTTCAGAGAGGCATGGAGCAAACCCCAGATCAGCCATGTAGATAAGCAGGCAGTGGTTATGTTCTTTCTTTGAAGTTGATCAGAGGGTTACAATGGTTCAAAAAAAAGCTCTGGACTTCAGAGATTCCCATGTGGAAGTGTGACATGGAAATCCTTTATTTGCACAGCTAGCAGCCAATATATGTCTATCTCACGTAAAACCATGATCTCCTTTACATCTACACATGGACTATTCCCAGTCTTTTAATGTGTTTACCCTTACAGTATTCTCCATTTCTCCATAGATTTTCCACATTTTGCAAACTGAGGCAGAGAGATTAAATGTTGGAGACAAGGATCAAAAATAAAATGATGTTCTTCTTTTTCTTTTTTTTTTTCTTTTCTTTTTGTTTTTTTTTTAATAGCAAAGGTGCTTAATCACAGGTACACCATGAAGATGCCTGCAAGATTTTCCAGGACTAAGAACTTATAAATCAGCATTGGATGGCTTTCAAAAAGAGATGCTGAAGTTCAAGTGAAAATTAATCCAGGGAAGACCTGTGACCTGAGCTACACAGAATCAGACAGTCTTTTCAGCTTTACAATCTATTAATTACATCTTTCTGCTCCCTTCTTTGTGACTACTCTTTCAATCCCACTTCAAATTGATTCATAGAGTCAGCATCAGAAGTGACTAATATTCAAGTTCCCATAAATTTTTCTTCTCAGACAACCAGGCAGGAGGCAGGTCTGTTAAAAATACCACATAACCTCTGCAAAGCTCATTTAGCTGTACCCTATTTCTCGTGCACAGGACACACGTTCTACAGATGTCTGCACAACCTCCAGAGGAAAAGCCCAAATCCTAGAGAGACAAAATAAGTCCTCGTGAGCAATGCAGCATCACCCACGGAGCATATTCACAGTGACAGTGAGAGACAAATGTGGCTGAAGCCCATTTTCATGCCCAAAATCTTCCATTTATGAATCTCAGAAGTACACACCGTTTTAACTCACTTGAGCACACTTGTTCATTTAGTCATAGAGCCTACACAGACAAATCCACCAGTAGATATATAAAGCTTAACTCTTCCCACAAATAGCACAATTATTTTCAAGATGTGCTGTAAGCAACCTGACCGTAATATGCATAGGAAACACTTCAGCCAGTGTACCTGAATGTGACAATCCATTATTCAATTAAAATTCTCACAAGCAATCAGTAATCACAAATCTATTCACTCCAGGATTTTGCAAGAGACTGGGACATGGTTGTCCTTAGCAAAAAGGTTTTATTTCCAAACAAATTTGAAATGGCTCAAGACCATCAATCTTGCTTATTTTTCCAATGTGCAGTATTTTTATTTGCCAGTACCATCATGGAAAAAACAAATTTGAGAAAAGTTTTCCATTTGTGTATACTCAGGTATGCCATTGTTCCCAGACTGACTCTATACCTCATTACAGAAGTAACAGAATGACAGCACAGAAACACCTATACCTTCTCTAAACTTTCTCAGACTCTATTTGAAGTCAGCATAAACACTTTTTTTCCTGCACCATGACTATAATCGTGGCATCATAGAATGATTATGGTTGGAAAAGACCTCCAAGATCATCTGGTCCAACCATCCACCAATAACATCACCCCTATTGCCCACTGAACCATGCCCCTACATACTACATCTCCACGTTTCTTGAACACCTCCAGGGACAGTGACACCACCACCTCCCAGGGCAGCCTGTGCCAATGCATTACCAGTCTTTTTGAGAAGTTGTTCCTAATATCCAACCTGAACACCCCTCAGCTCAACTTGAGACCATTACCTCTCATCCTATTATGCTTACCTGGGAAAAGAGGCCAACCCCCACCTCACCACAACCTCCTTTCAGGCAGTTGTAGATAGATAGCTGTAAGTTCTCCCCTGAGCCTCCTCTTCTCCAGACTAAAAGTCCCAGTTCCTTCAGCCGCTTCCTATAAGATTTGCTCTCCAGACCCTTCACAGCTTCATTACTCTTCTCTGGATGCACAAACATGAGAACACATTAGTCATCATTCAGCATACACCAAGATAAGGCTAAAAAAATAATTTTACATGTATTACTCCTTCATCGGAACAGGTAAGTGATTTAAATGAATTGAGGTTTTGACAAATAAGTAATTAAAGAGACAAGAGGGATTGTGAGTATTATCCTTATTTACAGGGAAAATTTTTTACAAGTGATGAATTAATAATGCACTTTCTCTTACAACCTTGAAAATTCACCTCATTACCATAAGGGAGACTTTACTAGCAGCTCAGACATACAACAGGTCATTAGGACAGAAAGTAAATTAGAATCTTTCCCTGCACAAAAAATATTAGACATGATTTTACATAATATTCTTGCAGTGCTTAGTATCAGAGGTCAAGTCCCTTTAGAAGAGCAAGATTAATCTCATTTAGTTGTGTACATCTACAGATGTTGAAGCACTGCAAAAATGCCTTGGCTATCTGAAGGATAGAAAAGAATGGTTCTTTGGAAGGGACTCACAAGAGTCCATAGAGCTCAACTGCTCGACCTCTTCAGGGATAGCCAGAAGTTAAAGCACAGAATTGAGGGCATTGTCCAAAATGCCTCTTGACCGCTGACAGACGTGGGGCATCAGACATCTCTTCAAGAAGCCTGTTCCAGTGTCTGAACTCCTTAGTTGTACAGAAGTTTTTTCTTGCACCAAACCTGACTCCAGCACAGTTCTGTTGAACTTCATGCCGTTGCTGGTTGCCCAGTGTTTCATCATAGCTAGGTCCCTCTGCAAGGCCACTTCTCCCTTCATAGTAAGAAACATCTCCCAGTTTTGTATCATCGCTAAGCTTGCCCCGGAATTGATCCCTGGTGACCATCATCCACCCACATAGGTCCATGTACTACAACACTTTGAGCTCTACTGTTGAGACAGTTCATCTGTGCAGTGTAGCATGAACCAGTTTGTCTCGCAGTTGAACAACTTGTCCAGAAGGATACTGTGAGGGATGGTATCAAATGCCTTGCTGAAATCCAGACACTTTGCATCCACCACCTTCCCTTCATCCAGCAAACGGGTGAACTTATCACAGAAAGAGATAAAATCATTAAGGCAAGACTTTCCCTTGATGAACACATACTGACTATGCTTGACAATTTCTTTTATCGTTCAATGCCTTTCTATATCTCACAGGCCAAATTTCTCCAAAGATTACCTTAACAGATTTGTAGCTTCCTGAGTATTCTCTCGTGCTTTTTTGGTAGATTGGTCTAACATATGCAGTTAGAATGTAATTGTAGGTGGTCTAGAAGAAAACGAAGCCATTTTTCATGCAGATACCTATTTCCACACATCAGCATATGACAAATACTGGCTTAACCACTGAGCTTGGAAGAATGGCCAATCCTACAGAAGGCCTGCAAAGAGCTCCCAGATGCAATTGCTATCTTCATAGACACTTGCATTGCACACTGGGTACAGTCATTAAAATCAGTCGTTTTTAAAATGTGGATTAAATGAAGATTGTAAAAGAAGTATATCCCTTCCTCTGATGTGAATAATTGATGTCTATTGGTTACTATGAAATTGATTACTTTGAGGATGAGGAATATTTTTTAAAATTGCCATGTATGCAGCTTTGAAATGTTTCCTGAGTGTCTGTTTAGTCACTAAAACTGATACTCTTATCAGGCCATTTCAGTGGTCTTTTTACTGAAAATTATCTTTCTGCAACATTTCCTGGACTCGCATCTACTTCTATATAACAATCTACCATGACAAACTCATTTCCCAGTTTATAAAACTACCATTCTTCGAAGCTGATGGCAGCTGTTTTGTAGCTGCCATACCATATAATATGGCTAAGATCACTGTCTGTAGCAAGCTAAATTATAGGATTTGGTCTAGTGCCAAATTCTAAAAGCAGAGATGGCACATATTGTGAACTGCGGTGTCCAGAGTTTAATGTACTTCTTAATAAAATCAATGGGAATTTTGTTTCAGTGAGGATTGGATTGGGTCCTAATTACATGTCGACAAATGCTTCTCACATGCCAATTCTGGGATTAGAACTGCTGTTGATTAGATGTCTTTATAAAGTACTATTCAGTCCTGTGGCCAGTAAAACAATTAAATTCTATTGTCAAATTTAAATTTAATTAAAACTAATTTTACTGCAGAACGTCAAATAATTCACCCTGATACTTAATTAGAGAGCAGTCCTCCTTCCAGTTCTACCAGCACAATTTGTTACATGCCATGAGAGTACAAAATCATATGCAGTTTTTCATGTTGACAACTGCACAGTGCCCAGTATCTATCAAATTGCTTTGCAAAAGCAGAAAGAATACAGCAATCCCATGTCTTGATTCGAGCACAAGATACTTTGCCCACTTCTATATGACTTTTCTTCCCTTGTCAGTAACATTAAAAATTTTTAACAATCTTGGACAAGACTGGACAGGTATGCGGTTATGTTTTCTGACAACTTAAAACAAGTATCAGTCAGGATTCATTCCCCATCAAAACAAGGCTTCCTGCTGTTCTTCATCAAGGAAATATGGAATTACACATTACAAATCTGTGTTTGATCCTACTGTGGAAAATGGCTCCCTAAAAACTGGACTTTAAATTGGGCTGAAACTTCCCATGAAATTCCCTTTCTTTTTTTTCTTATTTCACACACACTTCCTACTTTGAAGTTACACAGACATATATACATACACGTGTGTGTATATTTTTCACCCATTTTTCTTTAAGCCGACTTTTGATGGTCAATCTTTTTTTTTTTTTTTCAACAAAACTTTTTTTTTTCAAGTTTGTCTCTGTATTCAATTTGTCTTCTGGGTTGGGGGGCCACTGCTGAGGATCTATCCTTCTTGTAACTGAGACACAGCTATTTCTGTTTCTTAGCTCCTGCTGTGTCAGATGATTTATTTGTGTGTGGCTATTTGTTTCTGGGCATTGGATTTGACTACTGAAAGAACAGTTTGGGAGGTAAGGAATGCTGGGAGCAGCTCTGTGGCAGCTCTGCTGAGCTCTTGTGCCTGGTTTCCAGTCTTCATTCTACCTAACGCTCAGATTTTCCGAAGCTAGCTGTTGATGACATGGGACGCTGCTGTTTTATGAGATGTCCTGGCTCTGTTATGTTTATGGCAAACTTTCAGGGACTTCCTCTTGTGCACCTGCCTCAATACTACACTGAGTGAAGGGTGAAGGTATCTTCAACAATCTATGCCTAGTGTGAGGGAGTGATACAGTCTTGTAATGGACAGCTCTGTGTGTGTTAGCAAATTGTTTACAGATGCTCACAAGGGTCTTCAGCTGCTCTAAACTCAAATGGTGCCAAAAAAATTAGTGGAATTATGAGTATTTGCAGCAGGCAAGGATCTGTCCCATGTTGCTTCCAAGTACATAACAGAGAATTATGTTTGTTGACAGTTCAATACATTCCTATAGAGCTGGATAGGATTTCACTGAAAGAAACAAAATATCAGACCATAAATTAAGGCTATTTGATGTGAAAAGCAGTCAGAAAAACTTCATAAGCAGCTACATAGGGCTAACAATTACTTCAACATCCATACTATCTGGAGGAAATAGTCAAGTGTGAGTTAAACAACAATCCACAAGGTGAGCCCAGCAAGAATAAAGCTCCCGAGTCTTGCAGTGAACAATAATACACATAAATGAATCACTAAGTCCCTTCCTGGCACAGTAAACAAACGTCAGACAATCACAGCACCTTCAGAAGACAAAACAGATGAATAACACCTTCACTGAATTAAGATCGGTGGCACCATGATACAGACTACACTCAGCAGAGAATTTCAGTTCTCTGGCACTCTTGGTTAAGGAAACCTGAGTGTTGTCCAAGTGCTTAATAAATTCAGCTAGTATGATCTAGTGTAAAATCTCATACCTACTTTATACAGTTTAAATCTTTTCTAGTTGGAAAATGAACAGTATGATCTAGCAACATTTTTTCCTTCCTAAGGACAACGATCCTATGTCAACAATGTAACATGAATCCCACTTTTTACTGTGTACTTTCATTTTTTTCCCAAAGGAGATAGCTAGATTTTTTAATGGTATTATCAATAGTGTTGCAAATATATCAAGAGAACTAAGTAAAGAATGACTATGAGATAAGACAAGCATAGCGTAGAAACTAAATTAAACAAAGCAGAAAAGATTACACATGGTTCTAAGTAATGTTATTCTTCTTCTTAATCCTCAAATAGAGTCACTAAATTACACTTCCAGATTTAGTTATGATATTTATAAATGACTTAACTGTACATTTAAAGAGGGGAAACTAGCTACAAATGGGGGCAAGCTCATAATTTAAGGTCACAGTGGTGCCAGTACGAAGCAAATGCTTATTACTGGGATATTTTTGGTCATGGGGAATTCTCTTTCCCTAAGAACAAATCCCAGAAAAGCATATTTTTATTACTCTTCCAAATCTGGCATTCAGGCTTTATGTAAATATACAAGACAGAAGATCTTTCTTTTTAAAATGCTAGGAACCAGACACACAGCTGAGATTTGCTTGGGAATATTTCCTTTCAATCATTTGTATGAGCAACCTAAAATCTAAAGTATATTAAAAATACATAAAGAATGAATGGGAAAGTACTGTATGAACTACATGGCATCTTACTGGAGGCAATACAAAGTCACTTTTCCTCTCCTAAACATAGCACCTCTAAGTATAAAAACAAAACAAGAAGTTCAAAATAAGGTTACTGGTTTTGTTTCTTTATAACTGAAAACAGAAGGTGCATTTTTTAAAGATTGTATCATTCCTGAGCTCAGTTGCCCAATTACTCTCAGAAATGCTCTCTCATCTTTTGATATTCACTGTCCTTACATTTTTCTCTTGAGAACTTTTCATCTAACATCTGTGTCTTTATTTCTTGTTAGAGAACCACAGTGCAGACCCAGACCTTGGAAGAAATGTAAAGAAATAGAGTCCCAGAAAACTCATATAGTGCTATGACTTAGAGAAAATTAAACAAAGTTAATTTTGGCAGGAGCTAAATAAAGGCTATGTCATACAGTGAGC
Organism: Lagopus muta; assembly: GCF_023343835.1. Lineage (NCBI taxonomy): Eukaryota > Metazoa > Chordata > Aves > Galliformes > Phasianidae > Lagopus > Lagopus muta. The sequence goes on along the minus strand of NC_064436.1, from coordinate 65,007,170 downwards.
TGAGTTGGGCAACGTTCACGATGACTTCAAAGAGCAATGAGAGTCTAGAGAGCTTACGTTAGTTTAATGCACGTTTTATTTTAGCCAGAAATTTATGAATAAAGAAGAAAACAGCAGAAGGAACAGTTGATGCTGCTGTATGAATGACAGCAATGCTGAGTTATCCAGTTATCAGCAGTGAAATACTCGATGAAGTTGGAAACAAGTCCCATAGAGAACACAGAAACCAGTCTCCTCCCCTCCCTGTCATTTAGGATTTCTCCCAGCACCCAGCTGTGCAGGCTGAGGACAAACTTCAGCAAAAGGTCACTTCCTTTTCAGCAGCATCCTCCAAAATTAACTCAGTAAGCTCAGCCTGCCTTGCCTGTCTGAGAAATCTTTCTCCGAGCATTCTCCCTCCTCCTGTTGCAAAATGAAAACACTCTTTTTTCCCTCTATGTTATGTTTGCACTCAGGACAATCCTTCTCTCCCCCCTTTTTAAAAAAAATTTCTAAATTTTTTTTTTTTAATATTTCTAAAAATTATAGTATCATAGAATCTTTTGAATTGGAAGAGACCCTTAAAGATCACCTAGTCCAACTCTCCTGCAACAAACAGGGGCACCTACAGCTCCATCAGGTGCTCAGAGCCCTGTGACCTTGAGTGTGCCCAGGGATGCAGCATACACTACCTCTCTGGGCAACCTATGCCAAGTGCTGGTGGTAATCCCCTGGTCTCTGTCATCCAAACACAAAACCCAGCCATGACAAGAATAACCAACCACTATGTATATTCTATAGGGTTATCATCTTACTTACAGTCCTTAATGCATTCCTTTCAGAATACACAGAAACTTTTCTAATGGCATTTCTGAAAAACAACCTCAAAAAATCCCTTTACAGAAGTACTTGTCACAGTGTACTTACTTCTGGGTCTCTAGTGAAGATAGCACAACAGGTCAGTTGCAGAGAACTGGCATTTGGTGAACTTTGTCTGAAGCATTTTCACTGGTCTGCCTCCAGGCTGGCCCCTCACGCCTTGCCCAGATCTAAAAGCTGGCACAAGGAGTTGAAGCATTTCTTGCTTCCCACCACTACTTTTGCTACCAAAGCAAGATACATGGTGCCCACCTGCTACACCACAGAGTTTGCGGCTCTCTGAGAGCTGCAGACTCTCCTTGCACGGCCAGCAGATAACATTTTGCAGCTGGAATGCAAGAACTCTGCTTTAATGTTGCAGTTTACCCTGAGCTTTAGAATCACAGAATCATTAAGGTTAGAAAGACCACTATGATCATCTAGTCCAAATATCAAGCGCAACCACTGAGTCCAGATCTTCCAGTTACATATAAAGTAACCCTACCATCTCCAGCCACAACAGCAGCTCAGCAGAGTATCTCAGCGCAAAGAACCATCCACACCCTTGGGTCTTGAGCATCTCCTGCCCCACAGAAATCACAAGATCCCCTGTTCTCACTTTGAAGGCTTCACTTCTCCTCCTGCCTTGCTACAAAAAGAGAGATCCTGGGCATATAGTACTCACAGAGATTTGCAAAGGACATTACACGGGAGTAGAACTAAGATGACCTTCAAGAGTGCCTTCCAACTCAAACAGTTCTATGATTCTTTGATTCTATGATGTTTCACAGCTTCACAGTTTTATAATAAGAAACCTATTGCCTTGGTTGCACAGCACAGCAGAGGGAGAAATAGGTAATGTGTTTCAGACTGGTTGAGGATATGGAACTACTGCTTAAATTCATACTGAAAATGAGTGAGATAAAAAGTTATAATAGTGGGTCCCCGAAACTAATGTTATAGAAAGAAGATGAAGAGGTCTGGGCTTCTCCTTAACTAACACCATTTTCATATTTGTTGAAAAAGTGACTCACTAAACAAACAATGTCAAGCAAACGCTGAGGTGTTTCTGGAATTACATCATTTCTGTGAAGAAGCTCACAGCCCCAAAGCCAGCCAGTGGAAACCAAAAAGGTCAGTCTCCAGGTCTATGTGCTCATTTCATTTTCTGGTGGCTTTGCTCAGGAGAAAATTTCTCTGTGCATGATCTTCCAGCTCCAAAACAGATACAATTTGCTGAGACCATTGCATTACAGGGCTGCAGTTTAGAGTGAAGAACTAAAGTCAAAAGGCTTGAGGTCTTTCCCAAAGGATTTGCATGACCTTGGGCTAAAACCCTTCAAGACTATTTGAAGATCTGATATTAAACAGCAACACCCACATTCTGTAAGCTAAATAAGATACTTCTATGCTAGCAGCCGGTGGGCATCCTCACCTTCCAGTGAAATTCAGCACACTTTTTTAATGAAGTGTGGTGGAGCCACAAACCTAATTCCACTTCCAAAAAAAAGAAGAAAGCACACCTAGTAAGATGCCAATATAACCTTTCAGGTGCCCAAATTCAGAATCCTGTGGTTTATTTTTTTGGTACATCTATTTAATCCCATAAAGTGGTAAGATTACATTTACCCATCAGACACAATATTTTAAGGTTGACTTCACTATTTATTTGGAAGTTTCTGAAACTTTCAACTGAAGAGCCCCACCAGGTCTTGAAGCACTGTATTAATTACAGTTATTAAAACTCTGATTTTGCTTGTGAATTTCAGTGTGCACCATTTTTACAAAGAGGATTCACAAGCCATAAGCAGTCACTGTCAGTCAAATAGGAAGAAGAAATGGTGATTGTGGAAATGGTGAGTGGGAAAGCTTGGAAAGGAACATTCAGGACCAATGATAGTAGGCAATAATTCAACTGCATAGTTCTTTAGCTATTAGATCCTGAATTGCTTCATTTCTTAAATAAAGTTGTAATGTCTATAAATTCTATGAGTCCCATTTCTAAGCCAACATTCCCACAGCTATCATTTTAAGGTTTGGAGGTTCTTTGTCTCAATTTATTACTGATACCAGAAAATTGTGTCAATGACTTGCTGCACTGTTCCTACTCATGGAATAGCTCCATGTTTTTTCTTCTTGTCTCAACTAACCTCCTACAAATACCAACAACTCATGGTTAGAAAGGAACATGAAATGACTCCAATATGAAGGCATAGATATGCTTACAGTAGTTCTAACAGTTGTAGTACATTATATGCGAAACCAGATTTCCTTAGTTACCCTTTTTATGTATTTAATCCTAGTATTTTGAACGGCACCATAAAAAAAAAAAAGCAACCTTTCCGAATGACAAAATTCTTAATTTTACTGTGACCAAAACTAATGAACACATACAGTTTTTAGAACTTGTTTCCTTCTCCTTGATGTAACCTTGAGTCTGAATTTCCATGGTTTATGTTATTCAGCAGGGATATAACATCCCTATAATTTCTTTCCTATTTAGTACTTCTCATATGTTCTCCAAATTAATCACATCTTAGAAAAGCTTTTTGTCTTACGATGTGCGTAAATAAATCACTATATTCTTAGATAATGGAAATTGTTGGTGATTAAATTCAATTTGATAGGGTATGAGTGAAATTTCTCTGACTAGTTATCAACAGTATCTTGATTTTAGGTTTGGCTTTACCATTATATCTCCTATATTTACAGCTGCCTGTACTTTCCTTCAGCAGTTCTCCATATTTCATTTTGCAGATTGTTTTCCGCAGGCTCATGAATATATGGGTATTTGGCAGAGATTTTATAACCTATAATCAGAACTGAAAATTACAGTGATCCCATTTGTGTTATTATAGCTTAAGAATGTGTCAGACTTTCCATTTTAAACTTTCTACTCTAAAGAATCTACAACTGCTCTTTCTTTACTGCCAAATATTTCTGCAAAATTTTCAGTAAGAATAAACGATATTTATGAATTTGAAACTTTTTTCAGGGCTTCTAGTAGCGAGTGTGAGGAGATAGCTTCTCCTGAAACACAAAGGAACAAAAATTTCTAATTTCCTGCCTATTTTTTCAGTGACCACATTTTAGCCAAAGAAAGTTCAATGGGTCTCTTTTTAAGGACCTGTAGTATTAACACAGTAGTGGACATAGGGATTAGTTGAGAAGGACTGGAATTGTTTCCTTCCACTGGAAACATAACATACGCTCCTTCAAGATAGTGCCAAGATTCTTCTGCCAGAGCAAAAAGAGAATGGATAAGAGAAGCTCTCTACTGCAATCTCAGATCATGAACTGCACATCTCTATTTCTTTTTAAACATACATTCAGCGTATTTCAAGGCTCCTACCAGACTTTCTCATATCCAACAGCATCCTCTACATGAGGGGACTGCAGACATAAAGATCAGGGTGGTTAAGGATGCCCCATCCCTGCAGGCATTCAAGGCCAGGCTGGATGTGGCTCTGGGAAGCCTGGTCTGGTGATAGGTGACCCTGCACATAGGAGGGGGGTTGAAACTGGATGATCATTGTGGTCCTTTTCAATCCAGGCCATTCAATGATTCCATGATATGATGCTATGATTGTATGATCAGAAATTCTCCTGCTAGTGCTAGGGAAGTGATAGGAGAGACCTGAAAAGATATCAAGGTGAAACTGGCCAGGAGACACACTATTTGATTACTTTTTTTTTCATGTTTTCATAGAATAATAGACTGATAAAGGCTGAAAAAGGCCTCAAAGATGATCAAGTCCAACCATCTACCCATCCACACCATACCCACTAACCCATGTCCCTCAGTGCCACATCTATACCCTTTTCTTGAACTCCTTCAGGGATAGTGACTCCAACACTTCCCTGGACAGCCTGTTCCAATGCATCACCACTCTTTCAGATAAGTTTTTCCTAATAACAACTAACCTTTCTCTGTGTCCCATTAAAACATCCTCAAATGCTGCAGACAACATTCAAACTTCTGAACTCTTTCTGCCTTTAGCTGGTGGGGAAAAAAAATGTACAAACATCATAAAATTTCTCCTTCCAGCTGCTTAAGCATGAAATGAGAGATGGTGCACACAAAGCCATCCCAGGAAACAGCACACTGGGTAACTGTTTGCATGTCTCACCTCATCACTTCCACTTTAGCCATTCTCAACTTTCCAGATGTTTGTTCTAGCTGAGGCAGCAAATTCTAATTTCCTTTGTGTTTCAGATAACTATCATACCTCCAGCTCCTCCAGGACCTTAGACAAACAGCATAATCCAGATTTCCAAGGATGCTGGGAAAGTATGGAGTCTTCAGAAAGCTGTGAGAATGGTCGACATGGTCTGGTTTGTTGAGCTTACTCCAGAACACTTTGCAGGACCAAAGCTAGGCTCCTGCTGTGCAGTGACTTGGAATCTATCAATGAATCTCAAACACAAACAGAGAACTAGCTGCCGAAAAGCTTTGCTGCATCTTCATTATCTCCATTTACAGATGGGAGATCAAGAGATTTTGATTGTAAGACCTCCAAAGTTATGGGAATTGGTTTAAGCAGGAAGTGAAATTTCTAGTTTCATTCTGGTGATGCAAACCTCTTGGATTTGTAAACAAATCAGAACTATTCTATTATAGCAGAGCAATATATCTAGCAAGAATAGTCCAGGTTCTGAGGCTTTCTGTACTTTTATTTCCATTAATGTATGGAAATCCTACAAAACACTATTCCTTCTGGTCCTGCACAGAGTGGAGTGAGACTTTCTTGCTGAGCTGGTATTTTTCGCCTGTTAGTTTGCATAAAATGCTAAGAACTCAGGTCTCTTACTTAGTTCATGTACTTGCTAAGTTTTTAAAAGGAAATTATAATTATGGGTGCTGTGAGATATCACATGACATTTTTTCACTACAAGCCACGTCCTGTTGTCAGTATTTCCATTCACTCCCATTGACTGTAATCAGAGGCAAAGGGTATAAACACTGGAAGCAAAGTCTCGTCTTAAGTGGATCCTCTCCAAACCTCAACATGGCATTTCTGATGTGTGCACGTATGGAACATCTATTGCCTCTTAGAAATGCAGACAGCAAAGTTGCCAGCAATATGAATGAGAGTGGTAAGTAGAGAGAAAACTTTATAGCCACTCTGCTCGGCGTTGCTGAGTCGTTCATAGAATCATAGAATCACCAAGGTTGGAAAAGATTCTATGATTCTATGATTCTATGAACTGGCTCGCATACTAGATCTGCACCAAAGACAGATAGCAGAGATTAGAAGCAACCTTAAGCATTTGTGCACAAGCTGGACAAATCAAAAACCTTCATCCTAAAGGACACTGCCTTGCAAATCTAATTTTACAGTCCCTCAGATGTCATCATGTGAGCTCAGTGATTGATTGGCCTCACCTTTTTGAAACATGGCTGGAATAAGAGCCATGGTGGAACTTGCCCAGGGTTGGTGAAGAAGTCTCTAACTCACAGAGACAGCCCCAACTCACTGGTTTCCCAGTGAACTGTATTCCTGCAGAGAACAAAGCATCTTGAACCCAGCATACAGACTCACAGACATGAGCGCTGCACATGGAGAGCACTGCTCTCCCTCCTAGAGCAATGAACACACTCCTGAATAAAGCCTTGTAGTCACAGGAGTCACTTTTGCCTGCAAACTTCACACTGGAAACCCTTGTGAATGTGAACCAATCTAAACAGAGAGAGTTCATAAGCTTTTGGGGATAGCATATTCCATATTTTCCCTGCAGTTTATTGGCAAATTAAATCTAATGCATTCAAATTACATCATGAAGTGTAATGTTGAAATATTTCATGAAGGTTACCCTAATAGAGTGTGAAAGCCTGATGAACAGTAATTCAGAGGGAACTGCTTGGCCCATCTCCTATTTACTTGGAAACATTTCTGCCTTAAAAAACCTTTAAATATATTACTTGTTTTTATGGCTCAAACATCTTTAATTTGAAGATTTTTATGATTCCCTTACAATACACATCGATTTAAAAAGTGTTTTAAGCTAAAACGGATCATTTACTGCCAACTGTGCTTTAGGCATATCATTGATTAGTCCAAGTGCGATAAAACAACCTTGTTTTTATTCATACTTTAAGAGAATAATAAAACCTGCATACTTGGAAATACTGAAGCAATATCTTGGCCCAGAGCTATTTAAGTATGAATTATTCACATCTAGTTTATTTTTTTCTTTTAAATTCATGAATCCCCAGAATGGTTTTGTAAAGTGTATCACTGAAACCATGTTTCTAATTATTAAAGTGGGGTGCAGGGGGGGGTGGAGAGAAGCAGAATGCATCATATATGTAAACGGGTGGTTTTTTATTGGTCTTCTTTTGCAAACCACTGTGAATCTCCTTGGAAATTAGTTATTCAATATTTGCACTATATTTTAACTTGCAGCCCATTGGGAGAATATAGAGATGCAGTTCCTTTGTTCAAATATCTTTTGCAAACAAACTTATTCCTACATCCTGTAACATTAGAACTGCCTTAATAAACCCATTTAGGGACTGCACAGACAATTAACTGGGAGCCCATTTCCCAGAACTGTTTTTGCATCTCCAGCAAAAAAGATTGGTGTAACAGTGATAGGGTGTCTATCTGGATATTACACTCCTCTGACTTTTTCCTTCACTACTGCAAAATACCATAGACAAAAATATCTTTTTCAAGTGAACAAACCAAAACATTAATCCTATTTTTGCAGTCCTTCCATCCTAACCTAAAAATGCACTCTGAATACACCAGGGTCTGAACAGAGACAGCAAAAGGAATGACACCAAGATAATTACATTTCTTGTTCCATCACTGAATTTCTGTAGGACCTCAGCAAGAATGAATTCTTTAAAACAGACAACAATTTTCTACATATTTGTGTAGTATGTACTGTAGCCCTGTATTTCATAAATATGAAATTAATAAAAAAATTTTCCCTATACAATCACACAATTTTGCAGGCTCAAAGAAATCTAGACATCTTTTAGCCCAGCCACCAGTTCTGAGCAGATCCAGAGAAATCAGCCTACAGAGACAGACCTGCTGAGTTTTGCACATCTCCACAGATGGTGTTCCCAAAACCCCATTGGATCCCAAGTACAGAGCAGTTAACATCAAGGCAAGAAGTCTTCTCCTTGTATCTAATCTGAATTTCCCATTTCAACTTGTATCCATTGTCTCAGACCTTCGAGAAAAGTCTGATATAATCAGTAGTGCCTTAGTTTAAACTCCACAGTTGTGCACCAAGAGTGATTCTATGTATATGTATTTGTCTATCATCTTCATAGGTAAAATCCTAGAATACAACAGCTCCTCAAAAGAAAGACAGAGGAAACATAATTAAGAAAAAAAAAGGAAAAAATAGCATGTAATGAATAATGATCTTATCTGTTTCTGCCAACTTGAAAGGGATGCTTTCAGACAGCCATAGCAGATATGAAGGATGATAACCCCAAACTAAAGGGAGTTGACAAGTATACAAAAAGATAAATATATTTTTTTGTTAAACTCAGAGGGTCATCATATGTCATCCAGACTTACAAGTAATAACAACTCTACCAAAAATATAATATGGAATGGCACTAGCAGACTGTGTGGAGCCACAAAGGGATCTCTGCCGTGATATGCAACTCAACTTAGGACTTCTAAACTTGCTGAAATGTTTCCTACTGAGCACACCTAAGATTTAAGTCCTGAGAAGATTTAAGAAAGCATACCAAGCAACTCAGCACTGAGCTTGCAACTGAAACATCTGAAGAGTCAGCAACCCCTTAACTTGACGAGTGACAACAAAATGTGTCTTTTTAAATATCCTCAGTTCCTGCTTCAACATACTAAAATCTATTAGCATTAAATTCTTCATAGGTACAGTTCCATCCTTCACAATAGGACCACTCTGTACATTTGGAGGTAAAACAAGCCATGTGTTTGAATATTGGCACTAAGGGAGCCAAACAACTGAGGTATTCTCACCTCACAGACATTTTCCTAGTTTTATTTGGCTAATGACACAGTAAAACGTTGGAATTAGAAAATAATATTATTTTAAGCTGCTAGATACTATGGAAAGTAACACCTTTGAGTATTAGCCTGGCGTATCTTTGAGGGAGTGATTAGACATTTGTGTACTTAATAAAGTTTGCACAGCCAATTTGCACTTCATAAAGTGTGGCACTGTTCTGGAGTGTGGCCCTGATATGGACTTCATGAAGCATGCAGGAGGCAATGCAGACTGTATGGAGTCCACACTGAAGACAAGTACCAAATCAAAAACAAAACAAACACCCAGTCCTGATTTGTGACTTGGAAACTCACACCCATCTGCTCCCTGAAGGATGCCATTACATTGATACCATGAAGTTGCATGCAGCACATAGGCCAACTAGAGTTAATTGCTCTCAAAGAAGGTAGGAGGTAGGTCTTTGAAAGCCAGAAGATAAAGAAAGAATTGGACTTCAATGTTCCACTTAATAGGCAAATTCTCTTGACCTCAAGTATTTGTATAATAATAGGAAAACTAAACTACAAATTCTGAATGAAAGTGTTTTGAAGCCAAGAGTTAAGCTCTGATCTTTGAATGCCAGTTTAACTTCTGAAGAGCCAAGACTATTCATGAGATGGGCATCTTGTAAAATCATAGGGCAGGTATCAACCACAAAAGGACTGAAATATCCCAAAATGTCTGACAACCTATTGTCAGGTCCTGGAGTGGACGAAGTCGACATCACTGAAGCCCTAAGCAAGGCATCTGGAAAGGCAAGACTCAAGATGTTACCTTTCTCTCAGTGTTTGTTTGGAGCTCTCAGCTTTACTTGTCAGCTTTTGCTGGGGTCATCCTGGGGCACCAAATCCTACTGTAAAGGAAACTGAAATATCTGAACATGACTTCTGCTGCCCAGAGGCAGAGTCTGGGTACCTAGGACTACACTCTCATGCTTAAATGTCAGACACGCATGTGCTTTCCTGATGCTATGACCACTTTTTGTCAGCAGGACCTGACTCTCGTGTCTTCACCTTCACACATTTTAGTATTTGCAATCTAATTTTCAAACTGGGGAAGATTCCCCGTATAAAAAGGAAATTCTGCTTAACGAAAGGCTACCAAGGATGGCTTTTATCGAAGTCAAATGAATAAGACTAGCTATTGACTGTCTTTATATGTCATTGTAAATATAATCTACATTGGTTTTGGCTTACACTGTACATAGAGAATAAAACTTCCCTAGTTTTAATTTCTCTATGCATGAGTTGTCTGCATAATATAGAAAGTAGCTGTTTTATTAAAAAATTAACAGCTCTAAACATTGTATAGATTTTTCCCTTCTCATCAAGCAATTGATTACTCGCTTCTGAGAAGAGGACACCTGAAAATTCAGATCCATATTTTGAATAATTACTCTGTAAAATTCCTTATTTTATAAATTGGAGCTTCAGAATTATAATTTCAATAGGATTTTGATTTTTGGTTTTGATTTTGGGTTTTGATTTACTAAGTTGCAGACATTTGAAAGGATCTTTCCATTTTTAATTCAAAAATGGCTGAAGTACAGCATTAGAGTGTGAATAATGAAGTCTTTCCAGCTACCAAATCTGTGAGATAATATGATTGATTTTATCAAATTTAAATCAGTATGAAATTGATTAAATGACCTGGCAAATTCTGTCATTCAGCTGCAGAAAAAAAACCCAGTGCAATGTTTCAACAGCTGCTTCATTGCTTGTCCATTACTTAACAAATAAAATACAGCAGTTTGTGTATGACTAGGCAATGTACAGATATTGTTTTACAGCATCATTATGAGTCTGGTAAATAGGTTTAGACTAGGAATATGAAAACAAACTCTGTTATTTTCTGTAGCAGTATTTAAAGGGCTTACGATTGGCAGCATAACTGATTGTATTGACCAAAAGAGCTATGGACATCTGGCTTTTTAGCCCTACAGATGAAAGACCATATGTTATAAAAAAAATAGAGTGTGAGATAGAAATGTTAGCAGGCCGAATACATGAACAGGGGTCAAAGCTAACAGCAATCCAGTCTTGTCACCAGCACTGCTCCAACATGGGATGAATTATGTAGGGCTGTTGGGCAATGGAGAAATATTGTCGACTTGTTGACAAGCATATGGTTGAGCTAACAGCTGAATATTTTTGAAACTCTAAGAGATCTCTCTACTTCACCTTCCCTGATGATGAGATGAGAAAAACAATAGTCTACCTTAGAAATGCCTGTGATTTATCAAAAACATATTGTGTCTGCACCTTCAGCTGTTTCACCACGCTTCAGTTGAATATGGTTAACTGTTTAGGATACACTACAGTTTTCAGAAACCCAGTTTTTCCAGGCTTACAGTTTTAGAATCAATGCATCCATTCACTTTCATTGTATGTGATTTATGAGAGGACTGAAGCACTTCTTTTATTCATGATCCTTTCTGATGCCCTTTTTTCCAATGATAATGTCAAAATTAGGGCCATAAGCTGAAAACCAGTTGCTTGTGCAGTTCCCTATTTGAGCTCACAAAATGACAAAATGAATCCTAAAAGCTCTGCTTCAGGCATGGACTGAAAGGCAATACCTTTACTGGTTTAGGTGAAAAAAAAAAGTTATTTCCAAATGTCAAAATAGAAAATAAAGATGCTACTATACACAACACTAAATGCTACCTAATGGCATATCTGTCACTTTTGTCAGTGACAAATCAATGAAAAGAATGCATATGGAAAATCGCATAGGAAAGTTCTGCTGAAGAAACGAGGGGGAACAGATCAGAGATATTTACTCTTTCAGAAGTCAGCATAATTCGTTTCAGAAACTAAATAAACAAAATTCACACCAAGTTGGTTGGCATTTTGAAAGGTGCTAACTCAGCATTCTGCTGCTAGTTTCTGCTGAATTGAGCATTTTTTTCCTCTTTGAAACAAACATCTGTGATTCAGTGTGATAGATTTTAATATAGTTAGACAATAAAACAAGATGTGCTTTAGAGGAAAACATCAGTATGAATGAATGCTTCTTGCAAGCTCCACAGTACCAACTTTTAAATTATATTGAATAATGAATTTCACTCCACATTGCTCCTATCAAGTAAAAATAATCTTTTGTATTATTAACTGAAGTCAACAGAGCAGATAAAAGGGTATTTTTCTCTAAAACATGATTGCAACCATTTTAAATCAGAACTTTATGTAATACATTAAATTACAGCATTTGTGCATGTCAGTGCTTTCAGGTGACTTAATGCACTGATTTTAAAAGTGCCAAAGCACACTAAAAACTTCAGAATTCATTTTTATTACTGTTTGTTTTCACATTCTCAACAGGTTAAGTTACTAAAATCAATTCTAAACAAGAGCAGGAAGAAAAAAAGGAAAAAAAAATCATTCTAGAAATAGGAGAAATTTTCATCTCCCACATATGACTACAAGACTGAACCAACTTCAGGGATTTCTTTGGATTTTTTAAGTTAGAGGCCAGCTATCAATATTTTCTTCATCTAAACTCCTACCATCAGCTAGTGTGGACCTCTACATGTCTTCCCATAGGTTTCAAAAAGGATTTTACACAATAGGAGTTCCAAATCAGCCAGCTGTATTGATTTTAAGGACAGACTGTGAGCAGAACATACAGAATCACAGAAAGGTTGGAAGGGACCTCAAGGATCATGAATCTCCAACCCCCCAGCTGCAGGCAGGGCCGCCAACCTCCACATTTAATACTGGACCAGGCAGCCCAGGGTCCCATCCAACCTGGCCGTGAACACCTCCAGGGATGGAGCATCCACAGCCTCTCTGGGCAGCTGTTCCAGCACCTCACCACTCTCATAGTAAAGAACTTCCCCCTGACATCCAACCTAAATCTTCCCTCCTTCAACTTAAAACCATTTCCCCCTGTCCTGCTGTTATTTACCCTTTAAAAGGTTGGCTCCCTTTTTATAGGCTCCCTTTAGGTACTGAAAGGCTGCAATTAGGTCACAATTTCTCCTTGCCACCCCACCTCAAGAAGCCTCGAGGAAGCCTGATGACAGTTCTCTAGAAATTTGCAAAAGACAATTGCACAACATTTCATTTCACGGGCAGTAATCATACTGTTACTGGGTTCAGATGATAAAGTGGATACAGATGTTCGTTAGCAGCAAAAGCATGTGTAAACAAGGAACCAATCCAAGAAGCTGCTAGCAACTGAAAAGTCCAAGGCTGACCATCACATGTTGCCGAATCACAAACATCTATCTTTAGACCACAAATGAAATTCTCAATCCTTCTCTACCATCTATAGGAGTCCCACTGGATTGATTTCATCCTACACACCCTTAAAGTGCAAAGGCCATTTTGTACATGATATATTTAAGCTTCAGTGACTTTAACATGCAGAACAGGCCTGCAGATTTCCAATCAACAAGGATTTGCTCCTAGAAATCTTTCCATACCAACAGTCTCCCTGCCACATCTTCTCTCAAAATCCACCACTGGCTGCAAGGCAGAGTCTCAAAGTCTGGTTTTGCAGATCTTATTTCTGGGGGCAAGAAAAAGTAGTCAGAAAGGCTCTTCCTAGGGCCTTTTCCAGGGGTATTTTCTCTCCCAGTTTCCCAATGGAAGCAGAAAATACAAAGAAGACCGACTATGGGGAGCCTCAGCTTCTCCAGCTTGTCACGTCAAACATCCCACGCTCTATCCTTATCCTCTGGAGGGAATCATTCGCATGCAGATTAGCCAAAAGGATTAGCATGCAACCAGATTATCCCCACAGACAGCTCAATCAACTAATAAAACATCACCTTTATGCATTTCCTCCTTTTAACCTCTAGGTTTCCGGATTCCTGGTACTCACACCTTTAAGCACCGCCATATTTTAGGAACACTCAACAGATGAGAGGATATGTTGGTGGTTGGTCTGGCACTTGATCCATTTCTCCTCGGCCACAAGATGTCAGTGTTGCTGAATGTTATTATTCTCACCTGCAAAGTGTCTCTATGGGTCACTGAAAGTGGCTGTCAACGCTGGGCTTTATTCGGGATAATGAAACCACCAAGTAAGAAACAAAGACAACAAAAATCTTCAGATTTGTTATTAACAAGGAAAACTTGAACTATACAGTTACTGTGGTTACTTCTCCTAACTTAATGTGAGAATCCTTACATCTATTCACAGGTTCCAAAGCAACTCATGACAAAGTAGAGCTTGGCAGATGGCCCTTGCTTAACAACATCACTTTGGATGGAGCATCCAGAGATGACACTGGAGCTGTTTGAGCAGGAAGCAATTAGTCCATCCAGCCAGAGACGAGGCTGTCTGGGAATTCAGACTCTACCAGCTACCGTGTGGAATGATAAATGAAATCAAGGAACATGCTAATGGACTACCTATCTCCCCTTTTTCACTTTCTGTTCATAAGGCTTTGGCAGCAAACTCAGCCAATGTAGCTCCACTGTGGAGATCTCTCTGTGCCCAACCTCATTTCCCCTTTCCATCAATTCTTCAATAGCATCAGTTTATGTTTCTGTGGAGGTAAAACTACAAATCAGATTATTAAACATTCTGCTTTTAAAACACGCTTTCCTCTTCCCAAGCCTTCTCAAAAAGGCCAAGGTCAGGCAGAGGGGGAACTTTTGAACTGACATTGTTGTGGACTCAACATATTGTGAAACTGCACCTCGAATTTCCTCTGCAGACTCAGTGACCCGCCTGGTGATTATTTTTCTGCTTCCCTCTCAGTTGCAGGAGATTTGCTTTGCCAGGCGCTGCCTTGACTTCCACTTCTAAGTATAGCAAACACCAGTACTATTAGCATGAGAATTCCTGTTTACATTATTTGCTTCCATTCATGTACTCTGAGCTTGTTTACTTTCATAACCACAGGAAGCAGGAATTTGGTGGGAGTAGAGACAGGACTGTTCAGCTTGAAGAAAAAAGAGATGAATAGAGATAGATGGATTAATATACGCTTGCAGTTATAAAAATATACAATGGAAACATGGTTATTTGTGTTGGGAAGTTAAGTGGACAGTTTAACTTATTTGATCCATCTATAACTTCTTTTAAAAAAAAAGAGTATGTCACCTAGTATCAAATACTATTGTTTCCATGGAAGGGAATGTATTTTGGAGCCCTCATTGCAGCCTCCCAGTAGTTGAAGGAAGCTTATAAAAAGGAAGGGGAGCAACTTTTTGCACAGTGTGATAGTGATAGGACAAGGGGAAATGGTTTTCAGTCAGAAGAGGGGAAATTTAGGTTAGATGTTAGGAAAGAAGTCTATACTATGAAGGTGTTCAGGCACTGGCACAGGCTGCCCAGATTGCTGTGGGTGCCCCATTCCTGAAGGTGCTCAAAGTGGTGTTGGATGGGCTCTGGGAAGTCTGAGCTGGTGGGTGAACCCAGCCCACAGCAGGGGGTTGGAGCTGGGTGGCCTTCAAGGATCCTTCCAACCTAAATTATTCTGTGATCCTATGATTCTACATTGAGGAAGGCAAAAAGGCAAAAATTTTACTTAATTCTTACAGCCTATCCCCAGCTGCCTTCCATGCCCCTTCATTTCTCCCAAAAACACAATCCATTATTTGAAAAATACTGCAAAGTAGCAAAAATAAACCTCAGGGAAAGTCCTTCCCCAGTTCCAAACCTTCACTTGTGCTGAACTCCCAAGATAGGAAAATCCATTCCTGGTTTAATAAAAATTGTTCTACATGAAGTCAACTTCTGACGTCTCCTCCCTGTTCCATTAATCAGTCTGGTTGCAGGGACCATAAATTCCTATTTTTATCTCCACCCCGTCTTTGCATTGTGTTAAAGGCGCCGTCTTCTCCACCCAGCCTGAGTTTCTGTTTGCTGGCCTCATCCTGCCTCCCTCACAGCACCAGCAGGCACCAGCGTGCCAACATTCACAGGTCTGCAGCAGCTGGCACGCCTGGCTGCAGTGCACACGCACAGGCTGACTCCACTCTGCGTGCACAGTGACCAATTGTCTGCACTTTCCAGCTGCCTGGAAATCTGGTAGATTAATGCCCAAAGTGGTAGAGTTGGCAGGAGTGCAGTGGAGAGATTCTCAGAAAAGCCTGACAATTCTGTTGAAGTAGCTTGCCATATTAAAAAGTTGCCTTTTCCAGGGTCATCTCAGGAT
Source organism: Lagopus muta (assembly GCF_023343835.1). NCBI lineage: Eukaryota > Metazoa > Chordata > Aves > Galliformes > Phasianidae > Lagopus > Lagopus muta. Next base: position 64,991,212 of record NC_064436.1, on the reverse strand, counting down.
GAGGATGACGGTGATTTTTTTTTCCTGGGGTCCCACTCACTTAAGGATGTTTTCACGCAAATTCTGAAGTTTCCAAGCTATTTACTGAAGCTATGTAGGCTCTCTGAGACAAACTGCAAACCCTTGGGGAAAAGGATGTTAGTTTTTAATCCATTCCTGGAAAAGTTAAAGAGATGACTGAAGCAGGGTTACTTGATCCAGCTCATACGTACATCGCAAACTTAACTAAACAAGTTATTATGCTTCAAATAACTAGAGCAGCTGAAGAGGTAAAGGTTGGGATGGAATGAGAAAAGATGTCATCAGCCCAAAATTAATAGAGACAGGGATGGAAACACTAGACTTAGAAACCAGAGACGAAGAGGAATATCTAATTTCAGGTACTGCAGAGTAAGGGTGAAACAGCCTCATTAATGTGCGCTCCAGCAGAAGTCATCTCTGGCACCAGAGCCCTGCCCTGAGGGTATGGCTTTTTCACCTGTATTTTTGCTTTTCTTCCCCTCTGACAAGCTGGAGATTCCAGTAGCAGGAGCAAAGAATAATCCTATGGTTTTTTTATTATTTTTTAAAATTATTATTAATTTTAATTATTTTTTGAGTGGGGACTTAAGGAAAGAAAAAATGTAGTTCTTATTTTAAATGATAAAAGGGCAAACTTCAGCTGTATTACTTAATTGAGTTTCACATGCAATAACCTTTCAAATGGTGCTTGAAAGTCAAGTCAAATTTCAATATAAATGATATTGCCAGGTTAACATTAATGTATGAGACACTGCCCTTTATGTTTCACTATCGCCCCTTTGGATGTGTTGAACAGTAATTTTAATAGAATCATAAAAATCTTCAATTTCCTCTGTAGATTTAACCAATGCCAAGAGCAGTAAAAGAGTTATGCCTCTGTCTCGTATGTAAGGTCTGTGATTATTTCAGCATCTCAGTTTTGCAGGCCTTTTATCCATAAATCCTAAACCTTTGCCTAGAAATGCCTTCACAATAAGGACAGTTCAAGCTGTTTGTCCTTACTTGTTTCTTTGAAGATGCTAGAGCTGGAAGCTACAAGTTGCAAACAACAGGGAGGGATGGAAATATCCTGATGCCAATGTGCTTTATCTTTTGACTTCTGTGAATATTCAGTTCAGTGAATTAAACAAGGGCACTGGAAAGTTATTTAAATATGTATCAGATAATGATACATGGTTGGATTTTAAATGTGAGAAATTGAAAACCCTCAAAGTGATTTCATGAAAAACAGTCAAATGATAGAAAACAGTTGGGAGAGCAAAGATGAAATCTCAGCTTAAAACACAGTCTATCAACAACTGCCACCTGCCCAGAACTTCCCAGCTTCCCCATATCCCAGACTGTCCACTCAGGAGTTACCTGCACTCTTCTGCAGTAAACTTCTTCATGCTTTCTTTGGTTTGAAAGAGGAATCGTTTGTTCTGACCAAGTGCCTTCAGAAATTATAAGTGTTGTACAAAGGAATATAGATCATAGAATCATAGAATGGCTTGGGTTGGAAGGGATCTCAAGGATCATCAAGTTCCAATCCCCCTGCCACAGACAGGGCCACCAACCTCCAGATCTGGCACCAAGCTGCCCAGGGCCCAATCCAACCTGGTCTTGAACACCTCCATGGATGGAGCATCCACAGCCTGCTTGGGCAGCTGTGCCAGCACCTCACCACTCTCTCTGTGCAGAACTTCCCCCTGATATCCAATCTAAACATTCTCTCCTTGAGCTTAAAATCCTTGTCCTAACACTGTCTACCCGAGTAAAAAGCTGATTCCCCTCCTTTTTATAATCCCCTTTTAAATACTGGAAGGCCACAGTGAGGTCTCCTCGGAGCCTTCAATTTCCATTTTTAAATTATTTACACTTTTAAATTATTCTGCATTCAGGTTGTGGTCAAGATGTGACTGTTTGGACAGGGATGATTTGATGAGCACTTCATAACCACCTATATATTTTTAACAATGATATCTGGGAAGGAAAGCTTCCAGCAAAAGCAGCTCTGCTGTTTCTTAGGAGAAGACAGACAGAATATAGCTCTGGCCATATTAAAAAAAGAGTAATAATAAAATAAATAATAAAATAAAATATTCCAGCCGGCTCCAGAGCTTCTGGGTTTTGAAACAGAGGCATTAGTTTGGGTATAGGACAGTCAGTTTGCTGTTTTTAAGAATATGTACTCAAACATGTCTAAAACAGGTACTTCATCTTACACAGATTCAGTCTACTCATTAAGGTTTAAAAATGCAACTTCATAGAATCATAGAATCACAGAATGGTTTGGATTGAAAGGAAATTTGAAGTCCATCCAGACCAACTCCCTGCCACAGGCTAGGTGCCCCCCAGCAGCTCAGGCTGCCCATGGCCCCATCCAACCCAGCCTTGAGCACCTCCAGAGATGGGACACACACAGCTCTCTGGGCAGCAGTGCCATGGCCCGGCCACTCTCCAAGTCAAGAATTTTCTGAAAACTTTTGAAACTATGGAAACCTAACTCCTGTCCTAGTTTGAAGGAGCAGAAATGGAGTCTCAGACTCCCAGGGAGGTGGTGGAGTCTCCTTCTCTGGAGATGTTCAAGACCTGCCTGGATGCCTACCTGTGCGACCTGGTGTAGGTAACCTGCTTTGACAGGGGGTTGGACTCAATGATCTCTGGAGGTCCCTTCCAACCCCTACAATTCTGTGATTTTTCTGGCAGATACTGAGATACTGCCCTGCAAAGAAAAAAAAAAAGAAGAAAAAAAAAAGGGTTTATTGGGCATTTAGCCATCTGTTTCACATGTATCTGGGGGCAAGCCTTTCACAGATGACCACTGGTAGGTCATCCTATTTTTTCACATGCCTTATTTCAGACAGCAGCTGTACGATTCCCATGGATCTTTGCTATGAACACATAAAACACCATAAAATACTAAAGGCTTTGAAATAGAGGATCATCATCATCTTATCTTGGTGCCTTTTTGACACAGAACTGTCTGACTCCATTCAGTATCTTTACGATAGATCTAATAACGACTTTTTACAAGCCCACTGTGAACAGAAATTGAGTAGACTGGAGGAATTGTTAAGATACTATAACAGTGAAAAGGACAGTTACTAAACAAAGCCAGAGGCTGCGATTAATCATGGAACTGAAATACCTGTGATCACATCATCTGAGAGAGTTCAGCATGAAGCAAAAAAAAAAAAATCAGCATCAAACTGAGATTTCAAGAAAACCTTTAATTATGGGACTTCCTAACTTTAAGTACTTGATTTACCCTTAATCTTCACACACTGCAGGACTTTTCAGTGTGCTCATATATTAGCCACGCAACACATACTCTCCAAATTTACAGCATTCTGATCTATAACGGCCTCAAAATCTGGAAATTATTGCTCTATTACATGCCTAACTGTTGACTTCTTTTCTAATTATGGACTAATATTTTAATTTCTTAAGAATTCCCTTTAATGTTTTGCAAGGAAAGCATAGATTTTGTAGGAGATTTTGAAAGGACAAGATGTAATGAATTTAAGGTGCACCAGGGGAGGTTCAGGTTGGATGTTAGGAAAATCTTTTTCTTCAAAAGAATGGTCGGGTGCTGGAACAGGCTGCCAGGGAGGTGGTAGAGTCACCATCCCTGGAGATTTTCAGGAAAAGGGTGGATGTCACATTCAGTGAAAGGTCTACAGTAGTCACAGGCATGGGCTGATGGTTGGACTAGGAGATCTTAGAGGTCTTTCCAAGCCTAATGATTCTACGATTCTATGATACAATTGCACATGCTTACATAAACATTAGCTGCATCCACCCATACCCGACCTCGTTTATTTAGTGGAAAATGTTCCAAGACTTTTCCACTTAAATATCAACAATCCTATGAGGATAACCCACAAAAACTATCTGGATCATTCTTTTTTTTCAGATGCCACATGTATAATATCAGTAGGACATACTGCTTTGAGCTCAGAAAATGTTGAACTGTGTTTCTGAAGCAGGGCCTGGTTAACACATCAGTTATAGTTATTTGCAAGTCACATTTCAGTATCCAGCCTTTCAGGCTGCATGTTTTTGTAGTTGTAACTTTCCGCCTCCCCCGCACTGATTTAAGTGTTGTTATTCTTGGCTAATAGTAATTGTGAGAAAATTGAATTCCATCTGTTTCCACCAAAAGCAGAAAATAGAATGTGAGAATCAATAGAAGACTGCACTTGTTATACATATTTGTCACAATCGGCAGCTTTGCTAAGGAAACATGTCCACAGGTATGATCTGCAAAATAAATAGCAAGTCCCAGCATCTGATCACCAGCTGGCTTATTTAAAAGCCAAAGCCACTTCTGACAGCTACAGATCATGTGCATTGCATGGCCCTTCCAGGCCTGTTCCATGTGGAAGACATCTTTCACTGGGCATGCGAGAATTTTAATACACATATAGATCTGTCTGTGCAATTATCAAAGTTTTGGCATTGTATTTGGTTGTTTCTCAATCTTACATGACCATTTGATCTTACTCATACTGATTACTCAATATCCCTTGTAATTTCAAATGTAGTTGCTGTACATCGTCACAGATGCCGATATGACTAATATCAGCATCATTTCAGGTTTTCTCCCTGGCTAATGTTGTCAGAACTGAAATCTCTGTAATAGCTCTTGGTAAATTCACTGTCACAGCTGTCTCATTTATTGTCATAAGCAAAGCATAAGGAGGCAAACAAACAGCACTTTAATAAGTCCTAGCAAGCCCGTGCTTCATGCATGGGCAGAGAACCACTCATTCTTCAAGTTCATATTCCACCCACCTAGTAGGGCATACCAGTGTCATAGGGCATACCAGTGTGTTATCTGCATGCTTTTGTTGAAATCATAAACTGGGTGGATCACTTCAGGAGTCCTTCAGCAAGAGCTGCTGGATTCCTTGTATATTGTGATTAATGTGTGCTTTACCCCAGTTTGCAATACCTTTGCCTAATTCTGTTAAAACGTCTGTGATACAGCATATTTTTGCAGATTGCACTGTGGCACAGACAGTTTCTTCTCAGCATCAAAAAAAACCAGTTCAGTGATGGTAGCAGAGCATCTCCTCTAAGCACCATCTTCCTATCTTAGTGGACAGTGCAATCTCTGCAGCCTGTCCCATCCCCAGTCCCCAGATAAAGCCCAGTCCTGGAGCATAGCAAGATAGGACCTATCCTTCCATCAAACTGGTTGCTCTGCTGCTTGTGATCTCTTTATCAAGATATAAACTTCACCTTCAGTTTGGTGGCACACAGCAAAGCTGGGCTCACCTGCACCCACTACCACCAGAAGGGCCAAGGCCACCCTCACTTCAAAAAGTTCACTTCAAAGAGTCTTAAATAACCCTATCATGAAATCCTTCTTGGGAGATTCCAACTGATCATAGAATGATGGAATCATAGAATCATCTGTGTTGGAAAAGACCTTCAAGATCTCAATGTCCAACCTTTAACCTGAGCTGCTGAGTTACAGCACTAAACCATATATCTTGTGCCACATCCATACGTCTCTTAAATGCCTCTAAGGATGGGGACCCCACCAGCTTCCTGGTCAGATTGTTCCAAAAACTGAACACTCTCCCTGTGGGGAACTTATCCTAATATCTAACAAAATCCTACTAATAAACTAAGCATAATATTTGAGGTGCAGTCTCACCAGTGGCTCACACAAGGGGCTGGCCACACAATTTCTGATGCAGGCCAGGATGCTGTTGGCCTGAAGCCTAACAATTGCTTTGGCAGGTGTACAGCTCCTGAATAATGTGGTGAGAAGTAAAGACTTTGCCTGCCCAGACCTGAGAAAGGAGCCTGATCTTTCATTTCCAGCTAGTTTCTTTAACGTCTGAGCACTCTGAAAATTCTACAATAAGGTAAAAGTGATAAGACTATCCAGAAAAGTGTGCCTTTCCTACTAGAAGCTCCATATGATACACTTTTATCATATCAGCTGGCAGCAAGATGAAGTTCTTACATTGGTCTGTGCTGTCTAATGGGAAAATAATAAGCCATAGTTCCACAGTACAGTGAGAAATATAAGTAAATAATTTTTTCAAGAGAACTTGCAAATGTTTACACTTTCTAGTGCATTTCTAGCAGGAAATAGCTTAAAAATGAGGACAATGTGTGGCTCTAGTCAAGTTAAAAGTATTGGGAAATGGAATACACTGGATAAGGAAAAGCCCATGAGTTAGATGCCAGTGATTGGATACTTCTAAGCTTACTTGGGTTTCTTTTTTTAAAGAAAAAAACAAAACAAAAACAAAACAAAACAACAACAACAAACAACAGTGAAATAAATCATATCTGAAAGGAAAATTATGCTCTCTTGTGCTAAAAGCATGAGTCAACTGAAGGGCTAAGATCTGAAGGTAAAAGCCATGGCAGAGTCATATCCTGTATTAATCAAGCAGATAGATGGGGAGAGATGTACTGTACTGACCAGATAATCATCTGCTTCCTGTGTACAGAGGCAAGATGTCCTAACCACACGTACTCTAGCACAGTCTGAAGCCTAAACCAAACCCCACAAAAAATATAGCCAATATCTAACTTGAGAACAAGTCTCATTTCAAGCTGAACATGTGAGCCCCTACAGCCCAACAGAAAGATAAATTTCATAGCAGGGTAAAAACAAAGCCACATCCTCTGCATTTTAGGCACAGAAAAACTTAATACACATACATATATGTAGTTGAGTGCATGAACACAGACGCTGAACAGGGAATTATACCCACAGTAGAGGCATAGAGAGGAGATTTAGATTAGATATCAGGTGGAAATTTTTCACTCAGAGGGCAGTGAGGTCCTGGTGCAGGCTGCCCAGAGAAGCTGTGGATGTCCCATTCCTGGAGGTGTTCAAGGCGAGGATGGATGGGGCCCTGGGCAGCCTGATCTGTGCCTGACTTAGTGGTTGGCAACCGTGCTTACTGTGGTGGGGTTAGAATCATGGTGGGGTCTTGGGTTGGAAGAGAATTCAAAGATTCAACTGATTTTTACAGATTCTCAAGGAGGAAACCCATCAAAGGAGGGAGATTCAATAAAAGGAAAAATAGGTTCTGCTTTTTTGTGCAGTTAAAGCTTAATTTCTATTTATTTATTTATTTGTTTATTTTTGCTTCAGCATCTTCTACTTCCACTTGCTTACATCCCCAGTCCAGTTTGAGGAGATATTTAACCTTTCTTACTGCAGTCAGAAGTCCCTGGCGTCCACTGCATCAACAGCTCAAGTGGGCTGATAGTCAGGTGTGTGTGACTGTGTCAGTGGGATGCTAGGATCATCCCCCTAGTAAGAAGAGATTTATGTCAAGCTAAAAAAAATCCATATTAGTCACTATATAAACAAATGAATATTTGTCTATCTATCTACCAAAAGATTAAATTATCTATATATAACTGATGGCATAGATGTAAATGACCCTGTTCATTTTAAGGGTGTTGGACAAGATGAACTTTAAAAGTCCATTCCAACTCAAATGATTCTGTGGTGGGGTGTGGTTAACACACTGGAGGAATGAGATGCCATTCAGAGGGACCTAGACAGGCTTGAGCAGTGGGCCAAGGAGAACCTCATGAGGTTCAACAAATTCAAGTGTAAGGTCTTGCACTTGGGTGAAGGCAACATCCACTATCAGTACAAGCTGGGGATGAAAGGAATGAGTACAGCTCTGCTGAAAAGGACGTGGGGTTACTGGTGGGTGGGAAGCTGGACGTGAGCTAACAATGTGTCCTCACAGTCCAGAAAGCCAAGAGTATCCCAGACTGCAACAGAAGATGCACGACCACATCAAAGGAGGTGATCCTGCCCCTCTACTCTGGGCTGGTGGGGCCTCACCTGGAGTACTGCATGTAGATGCAGAGTCCTCAGTACAGGAGAGATATAGACCTGTTGGAGTGCATCCAGAGGAGGGCCACAAAAATGATCCAAAGGATGGAAAACCTCTCCTGTGAGGACAGACTGAGAGAGCTGGGGCTGTTCATCCTGGAGAAGAGAAGACTCCAAAGTGATCTGGTAGCAGCCTTTCACTATCTAAAGGAGAGCTACAGGAAAAAAGGGGATGGACTCTTCAGCATGGTCTGTTCTGACAGGACAAGGGAAAATGTTTTCAAGCTCAAAGAAGTTAGATTTAGGTTGGATATAAGGAAAATGTCTTTTACAGTGAGAGTGGTGAGGCACTGGAACAGGTTGCCCAGAGATGTGGTGGATGCCCCATCCCTGGAGACTTTCAAGGTGAGGCTGGATCAGACCTGGGCAACCTGATTTAGATGTGATGTCCCTGTTCATTGCAGGGGAGTTGGACTAGATGACCTTAAAATGTTCCTTCCAACTCTAAGGATTCAATGGTTCTATATATAATGATATTAAAAATGCTCCAAAATGGAGGTGTGCTGGTTCATAAGGTACTTCAAAACAATTTCTTTCTGGCACTTTGTAGCCTTGTGAAAATGAGTCCTGACTTGATACCCATGATAGTGTTGCTCAAGTCTCTCAATCTGAATTAATTAAAAAGTCATGCTCCAGAAATTTTAACAATAAAAGTATTAACACTGCACCAAGCATCACAGTGAAACGACTGATGGACCGTACTGCTAAATTAAACAAAAGTGGAATAGATACAGAAAAATGACCAAAAAGGTGGAATATTCCTAATTGCTATGGGAAAGGCTTTTGGTTTAGAAAAGCAAGGGGTTGGCATTCAGCACCTTTTGAAATCTTCGTTTGACAGCTTGCACCCACAGACCGTTTTCAGAAGTGCTGCCCACAGCATCAACAGCTGAACAGATGAACCGTGATGAGAATCTCCCTGCACAAGAAGCTCTGCTTGCTCTGGGAAAGCACCTTTCAAAGTGCATTCTGGCTGCTTCTGTTTTCGTCAGCACATGTAAGGGAAACCAATCACAAAGCTAACACCAATAACGAACTTCATATAAACATGATATCGACAATGTTCAACTTATCTGTGAAAGTCCGTGCTGCTCTGTGTGGGTGAGTGCCCTGAGCAAAGTATGTGTATCTTTGAGTAATTTCAGAAGAACAAAACTGCTTCCAGCTCGTTCTTGCAAGAGTATCTTAGCAAACAGCTTAGCCACAAAATATTTCCCTTATTGTGATATCTATCAACTGTGCAATTCACAGAAATCCCTGGATTTCAAGGGGGAAATGTAGCAGACAGTTTGTTAAATGCAAGTTACTGAAGTGGGAAATTATATATATATGTATTTTACTACCCCTCACCAATACAGTGTACAACTGAACACACATACCATCAAGCTCACTGGAGGTATGGAAAAACTCACAGTTCTGGAGTTAATCATTAATATTGTGGGGTTACATGGAGGTACTTTTAAGATTGCTACAGCATGTGGGAAATTCCCATGTGCATTCCCTGCAGGTTTTCAAGAAATAGCCTTTTCTATTTGGCTCAGATTCTTTTGTAATTGTTTACATAAATTGAATATGAAGTATCAAGGTCAGATATTTTCCAGAAAGCCAAGGAAAACTATTTGCTGCTCTGCTGCTTGAGAAAACACCAGAACAATGCCAGTATTAGCCAGTCTCCTTTTCTTCCTCTTGCTTCATGTGGTACTACACTACATGGCACAAAACAAAAAAACTCCACTCTCTTAAAAGACTGCAATCTGTCAGATACAGAAATCCCAAACCAAGAGAGGTAGCAATAACTCTAACCTCACATATTCAAAACAAAGCTATTTGCCTTCATTTTATTTTGCAGATACCCAGCACAAGCTGCAGTGACAACCCAGTTCCCAGCTCTGGGAAAAAAATGTATGAATGTTGCTGAAGTCAATTATAATTGTTTGTTTTGAAGGGAGCCCTATCTCCCAGATAACATTGCTGTTGGAGAGGATAGCCAACAACAACCCTGACACAAAGGGAGTCACATCATACTGGAGCCATCCCTTCCTCTCCCTCCCAGTTTCTCAAGGAAACTCTGGGTTTTCCCCTTGGTTATCTCAGTGGGAGTTCTGAATCTGACTAGTTGGGAAATCTATCTTTTTTGACACACAAAACACTTACTGATTTCCTAGATGAATTATAATATTAATTTCTCCTTGGCAAGATCATTATTTTTTTTTCTCCAATTAATAAAGGACCAAATTCCTAAAGTCAAACCTAAATTCCTAAAATCAATATCTCAGCTTATATATGATATATTATATCATATATATATATATTATTATATTATAATATGATATATTTTCCCTCCATGACAGATCATGATCATACCTAATCCAAAGGGCTTTGGAAGTGTTAATGAGACATATGTAACTGGTAAAGTCATATAGCCCTTCATCTGTTTTGGGAAGGGAAACCCATTTCCAACACCATAACCTTGATCCCTAAGATGCACTTTTACACTGACATCAATGAAGGTTTCAAGACTAAGGTAGCATAATATAAGTTAAAAATGTCAGATTTCTTTCAGGCAGGGAAGATCCCTATGACCAACTCCCAAGAGAACATGCCACAAATTCTGCATCACAGTTAACTGAAGCTTAATCATAGCCAGCTCTCCTGACCTGCTCTCATGCACAAACATTTGCATTGCCTGAGATATTTCAGCCGACATGGGCAGTTGGAGGCCAGCACAGAGGAGTAGAAAGCATTTATAGCCAATATGTATTTTTAACATTTGCCTTTCACCTCCTCTTTCCCATATTTAAAATTTAGCACTCCTCAGGCTACCAGAGATTGGCAAAGATATTGATACTCCTCTAGTCCAAACAGATTCATTCAGACATTAGATCCAAGATGGGACATTAAACAAAGGCTTTCATTGTAGGCTTCTGAAACTCTTTGCTGCCATGGATAATGCACCTCTTGCACAACAAATATTAGGATAAGAGAACACAGCCACAGAAATTGAGTCAGCCTAATTTAGGCCAATGCTTTCAGGAAAGACACAGACCAGTTAGTTTGAGTCCAGAGGAAAACAACAAAAATGATGGAAAGGCTTAAACCCCATATATTATAAGGAAAGATTAAAAGGATGGGATTTGTTTAGTCTAGGAAGGAGAAAGCTGTGAGGAATCCTGATAGCAGTCTCCAAACAGATGGAATTGTAGCTGCAGAATAAAGGAAATAACCAACCCTCTGGGACCCTGACAAGAGGCAGTGGTGTCACACCAGCAGCAAGAGGGACACAAGCAAGGCAGTAGGAAAGACATTTCTAATGTTAGGCAGAGATAAGACCTGAAAGCATTTCCTAGGGAGGTTGTGGGACCTTTGTCTGTGGGGGTTTTTGAAAACATGTGAGGCAAACATATGTCAGGAGTGGTTAGTGTGAAGCCGATCCTGTCTGAGTGAAGAGATGGACTGGGTGACCTCCTGAGAGCTCTCCCAGCCCTGTTTTCAATTATTCTGTTCTTCCTTTCTTAAGATGTGTGGAGCAGTGTCTAATTGCTTGTCACAACCCATTTACAAAAAGCAATTGTCTTACAAAACTCCAGCAGGATGCCCTGAGATGGCACAATAGAAGAAAACACTGAATCTTACCTCCTCGCTGTATATGGCTGCCTTGACATCTCCAAGTCCATTGTCCACTCCACTTTTTCCTCTGGCTGTCACATGTTGGTTCCAATAGCTCTAAGAGCACACTTGGAAACTCTGGTAAAAAATAAGCCTCTGTCTCAATGAATAATTAAAAACAAAACTCCAGATGTATTTAGAAATAGAAAACATGGGTAACTAATGCTGTAATTGATGGTAAGACAAGGAGAGGCACGCAGACTACATATATCCTCCAGTCATGTACTGCTCACTAAAATAAGCAAATACACAAATTAATTCAGAAATTTGGTTTTGATGAGCCAAAAAACATCTCTGGAAAAAATATACATTTATTGCTCATGTATATACCCCTTCCAGCTCAGTAATTCAGGGATGTTTTTAAGCTTTTAGCTTCATTCTATTGGGAACCAAGTAGGTAAGAATCACTGCAGAGCTGAGCACAGATTTACATATTGAGTGTTTGCCTGAAGATCTTCCCCACACAATGGCTGGCCATGGCAGGGCCCAGCTAAGAACTCTTAAGTCTTGCTTGCCCACAGTTGCCATCACAAGGACTCATGAGCTTGCTTTATCAAACATTTTATACAGGCCTGGAGCACTTAGTAAAAAGTAAAAAAAAAACACACAAAAAAACACGAAAAAACCACACACACAAAAAAACAAAGCACAACAAAAGCATTTTAGAATGTTTTTCACTACTTCCTCCTACAAAAAACTGTAGGCTGTGACGCTTTCAGAAACTCGCACAGTCTGAAGCCCTTCTTATTGCAGGTTCATTTTTTTGTTGTTGCTTTTTTTTTTTCCTGAACATCACTTTTCATAAATTCAGCTAGAAATTCAAAAAGTTTTTTTTTACATCAGTAACATTATAGCACAAAACTATAGTACAAAGCCTACTAAAACTATCAGAGACATCCATGCTGTCACTTGGGCTGGCCATCTGAATAATGTCCCTTTTTGTTTCTCTTCTTCAGGGTTTTGATACTTCAAAACTCCATTTGTTTGGACACGTGATGAGTCCAACAGACAGTATTCTCTCATTTATAAACTTTTGAAGATCAAAGACTGTTTCTTACCTTTGAAACTGTCCATTTCAAAATATACCTTCCAAATTTTTTTCAGCATCCTGGGTTCCTATGCGACCTTTATAAGCTTCTATCCTTGACCCACTTGAGCTCCGCTCCTACCTTTATCTTGTCATCAGTTAAATGCAGCTGATGTCTGTCAGCAGTATGATGCCTCTCTTTGCTCAGTCACAAAAGTTGTCCCACTGGAAACCTGCAAAGCAAAAGCAGGAAAGAGGGAAAGGTTACAATAGGGTGCAGCAAGCAATGTTCTCCAGCATCTTTTCTCTATGTTGTTTTGCCTCTTCTCCTCTGTCAGAAAAGAGCTTTGAACTGTACCACAAAGTTTTCCAGAGAATCATATAATTATAGAATTACTTGGGTTGGAAGGGACCTCACAGATCATTCAGTTCCAACCCCCTGCTGTGGCAGGGTTGCCAACCACTAGATGAAGCACTGGATCAGGTTGCCCAGGGTCCCACCCAAGCTGGCCTTGAAAATCATCTTGATTTCAGGAGGGTGGAAGCAAACAAATTGGAAACAGTTTTCCGCACTGATTTTGACTCCAACTGAAAATCTTTTCTGAAGTTCTGTCAGACCTGTTGCAGGATAACAGTTACTTCAGTGTATCTCTGTCCCAGCCCATCACAGTGGGGCTCTTTTTCAGCCTGAGAGGGATCTTGCACAATGACAAAGCTTACATTTAGTCATTCATAACTTGAGGAGGCAGCCTGTGAAGCTCAGTGTGTTTCTGTTGTTTTAAGCAGACTGCTATTTAAACAATTTCTTTTTTTTTTAATCACTATACATAAAGGATGATGGGAATATTTTAAAACAATGAAAAGATATGTTGTGATGATAAGTCATCAGCTCAAGAGTCAAAAGTGCTGCTATCCAATAACCCTAATTACAATTAATAACTTCTTTCTCCTTGGAATGGCGAGTTTCAACTCACTGCAGATTCATAGCAATTTAACAATATGCCTGACAGCAGGAACAAGAGAAGAGCGACGTCTATTTAGACAGCATAAAGCAGCACTTGCTTAACAACAGTGCTTTGTGGCTGATGGAACCACTGGGAGAACTCGGCAGGGCTGTTTTTTTAGGGGAAAGACAGATATAAGTAAATTCATTTGGGCATGACAAGCCGATTATGAATGCAACAGCAACACAATTATCTGCCTTCAAAAGACAATACGGAAGATGTGCTTCTTCCATCATGTGAATCCATTAAAAATAAATAAACAAACCAAGTGAAACAGGCCTGAGGGCTGCAGTGTTATCCCACCGAGAGAGATCGCTTCCAGAGACCTTCTACAAGGGCAGGAGTCCCTCAGCTCGGCTGCAGAGGACACAGCCCCACTGCCAGGAGGAGCTCTTCTCTGAATAATTAGGCAACAAAACCAACTGTGAAAAGCTTTGGGAGCCCCAGTCCCCCGTCCCCATCCTTCACAGTAAATAGAGGGTAAGTGATCATCTTTGAAAGAAAACAACCTTCCCCTTCACTTCAGAGAACGGCAAAGGGAATAAGAGAGCATCTGAATTCTTATGGCTCTCATGGCACAGTGCTGCAGCAATGCGTGCCTGGAGGATTACAGGGCAGTAATTAATCTCTGCAATAGTTTCTCTTTGTGTTGCTTTGCTCCAAGGATGCTGTACGGATTGCTCTTCTCCCAGCTCCCAGAGCAAATTACCTCCCGCAGCCTGCGAGTCATTTCATCAGGCAGTTCTGGGATGTCCTGGTACAGAGATCCAGCACTGAAGTCCTTGAGGAGCATGAGGACATGCTACCTGCAAGCCTTTGTGCACGTGTCAAGATGTTTTTGCAATTCATGATTACAGAACTGCATTAAAATAATAATAACTGGGGAAAAGAATAAAGAAAAAAAAAACCTTTACTGTTTCTTCTCAGTCAGGGAAGAGGAAGGGAGGAAATATCCTCACCAACACATCAAGGATCTCCACTTTTCTCTGTTCTTACTTCAGCTCCATCACCTCCCTATCTTGCTCTCAACTAAGGAGCATCAGCTGTCGTTTCAACCAGGATGAGAACTGTGACACCAGGCATAGCAAGCAAAATAGCAGACCATTATGGAACCAGATTTGGCAATGTTTTTTGCTCCAGTTCCTCCCTTGAAATTAAAGTCTCATGTGTCAGTGGTCACACTATTGGAGCCAGAAGCCCTCTCCTCCAGCCTGGATTCTTCTGCTCCAAGCTGACAGTACGGCTCATTGCCATCCTGCACGTGGTTCCCAACAGCAGTAGAGCTGAATGCTGGAAGACTCTTGTTTTTTTCCTACCCTCAGTGTTAGACATCAAAGTGAATTCAATCCATAACTCAGAAGGTTCTTCCCACAGCTTTTTCTGGAAATATGACAGTTATAGAATTCTATTATTTCCTGTCGTGATTATTTCCTGCGATGACTTTGAAAGCACATTTAGAAACACAGTTGGCTACATAATTTCTTTCATAAAACATAGAATAATCTTGTCGTTGGTGATGGGAGCACAGGGGTTTTTGAGGCAGGTCTAAGCAATAACAATATTTCAAAAATAATCAAATTCTGCTTCCCACAGTATTTCATAAACTCACAGAATCATAGAATCATTAAGATTGGAAGAAACCACTAAGATCATCTAGTCCAACCATCAATTCATTTCAACTTAGCCATACTTTCTTGGACTTTTTGCCATGAGGAAAGAGCACACAGGTGCCCCACCATTGCATTTCCTTCCATGTAACACCAGTGATGTCTTACAAGAACCCCCTCCTGAAGCCAAAACAGACAAACATCTTAAAAGGGCAGCACAGGCACCACTCTTACATCTCCCTAGGAATGTCGTGAATGCTTGCACAACTTTTTCAGATGCTTGACAAGACATCTTACTCTTGGAAGGCTGATGTCAGAAAAGATGTTAGTAAGGGGATGTTTCTATGGCAGGCTTAGCCTGAGCTCTGCCCAAATGCTGTTCCTACTCCCATCCTCTCAAGTTTGACATAAGATATCTTGTACAAAGTCCTGCTGTGCCTCCAGCCCCTTCTGTCTGGTCTATTGAGGTGAGATGGGTCCCAGGTTCCACTGGAGCATGAGCTGGAAACCAGAGTTGGACTGCTGTCCTCAACTCTCAATTTTATTTTATTTTTAAAAACCACATTATTATTGCCAATAGTGTTGAAACTTGGATAGGGCTAGCAAACTGAAAATATACAAAAATCATTCTGGTCAGTCACAGTGCTTAAAAAAAAAGAAATTAGTAAAATATCAACATTTTATTTCTTTTTTCTTTCCATAAGGCATTTGGCAGTTTCAAAATATCACTTTTGAAATGTCAGTGTCTTTCAATCAGACCAATCTGCAAAGCTTAGCCATTCCTGCCAGTACTTTACTTTCCACTTCAAATAATCAACATTCTCTGATGAAATAATATTTAAGTTTAAAAAAAAAACAACCACACAGTGTACAAAACATATCTTTGGTCAGTTCTGATAACCTTGCAGATCACACTGATCACACTGCAGTGGGGATGTCAGCTACAAATGCTTCCTCAGTTCCTTCCTACAGTTCTCCAGTTGATGGACATCAATTGTACTTTCAACCAGCTGAGAATGCTGGAAGATGACTTTGAGGCCCTTGCAGCCCTGATGATCAAGTTCAAATAAAGTGCTCGATAAAATAACCAAGCTAGTTATGTCTCAGTTTTCTCTTCCACAAATTACAGAGTATAAAAAAAACAGATGGTTCTTAAGATGGCAGTTTGAGAGATCAAGTGAAAACTTCTTTTAGTTGTAGAAAGTTATAAAGTTATAGAATTGTTTGAGTTGGAAGGGACATTTAAAGGCCACCTAGTCCAACTCTCCTGCAGTGAACAGGGACACCTACAGCTCCATGAGGTACTCAGAGCCCCGTCCAGCCTGACCTTGAGTGTCTCCAAGGATGGGGCTTCTACATCTGTAGGCAACCTCTTCAGTGCCTCACCATCCTTACTGTAAGAAACTTCTTCCTTATATCCAATCTAAATCTCCCCTCTCTGTTTGAAATCATCTCCCCTTGTCCTATTACAACAGACCAATCATTTTTGAAACGCATAGGCACTGACAGGTATTAATCTTGGGTACTTTAACTGTCTTTCTGTTGAAAGACAAGGTTTTCTTAAAAAGAGTTTCTTCTGAAAAACAAGCTTTCATGTTCACCCTCCTGTACTCTCCACCTCACCCTGACCTGGACCTCAGGCAGCTGTGGCTCCCAGCCCATAGCATGTGGCTGAGCATGTTTCTACTTTGGAGGGAGAGACATCCTCCTTGGCTGCTGCCAAAACTAAAAGCAATTTCTGATACTAATTCAGGTTCTTGGAAGAGTGCATTATTCCCATTTGTAGCTGATTTTCAGGTTGGAGATTCACGACGGAAAATGATTCCAAAAGCACACAAGAGGCACAGATGCACAAATGTAGCAAGCCTATCTCTCTGGAAAAAAATGCTGTTCTGACTCCAGACTATCCACACACAGGAGATGACACCCTGACAGCATCTTTACAAACGTTAACAGTGCAGGATAACCACTCAAGACGGGTGGCAAACAGATCAGAGATCTGGAGAGACCTGCAGAGCATCACCCGAAAGAGAATGTTCTGCAACACATGTACAGAGTGCACACAGTGCCTGGGCTCCCTGCACCTCCACCTTAAGCCTGACTATAAGTGTGTGTTTATCTTCAGGCATAAAGATTTTTAAAGCGCTTTCATTGGCTTGCACTGGGAGGTAGACGGCAGGATTAATAGCTGTTCTTCAAAGCTATAAACTGCATGGTGTGTTTTCTCAGACTTTGAGCCATGAGTTACTACTGTAATTAAATCCAGAAGGAGAGGCCATAATAACATTCTGACTTGATTTCCAGTGGCAGAGCATTGATTAAGAGAGCTACATAATAAATGAGAGGCATTTCGGAATCACTCTGTTGATGTTATCTGTAATTTTTTTATAATTAGAAAAGCCTAAAGAAAATTGTATATTATAATTACATGCATTATTAATCCTACTCTGGTATAATATGAATTCATCTATGATTATAGGTTGCAGCAAGTTTTCAGTAATTTTTTTAAGAGGTCCAGTGATTTGGCTTACAAAGCCCCTGTAAACAACAGATAAATTGGATCATGTTATTTAAAACTAATGCAAAACCAGAGAAAATTCAAGTTGATAACTTGGAAATCCAAAAACAAACAAAGAGTTTAGGGGTAGTCATTTTCCTGTTTAAAATTGGTGGCTCAATGAAGACAGCATTCAAATAGCTGTTTTTATGCAGTCCTTTACACGGAAGTCTTAAAAAATTGAATCTGGCAGAAGTTTAGCAGGATATTTAATGATTAAAATAACAATTTGTTCTTCATTCAGCTGCTTCGGAGTAACCCTGAGCACAAGGGTACCTGAATAAAGTTGCATTTTCCTATCCTATGTGACAGTGTACTGTGAAATATATAATTTCAACTCTCTCCACTTAAATAGGGAGAGAATTAAGAGAAGGTACATGGAGATTCTTCATTTAGTGAGAAAAGTGACTGCAACATACATGAACACCTGTATTTCCAAAGAAAGCAGAAGCTTTCCAAAGTCAGGCTAGTTAGGACACCCTTTCCATCATATTAATAACCTGTTACTCTTACAGGTAGTCCCATTGGATTCAGATGGACTGAGTTTTCCTATGAGTCTGTAGATGGTTCACCATTTGGACCAAAAGTTATTTTCTTCAGGTCTGATTTACTACTAATTTATTTTGTTTGACGTTATAGATAAGGCCCAAGCACCCCTATTCTTTTTGCAATTGTATATGCCAAAAATTTTAGAGAGATGGCTGAAAGTCCAGTTTTGGAAACATTAAAAGTATTGTAATGTGAAAATAAAATGTTAAGGATAACTACATTGCACCTTTCTTCAGCTCTTTGCTATTCACAGTTCAATTACAGGTCCAAAACCAACAGGACAAGTGTTAAGGTGCACTGAAAGCCTATTAAGCACCTGAGGCTTAGAACAACATCTCCAGGGCTTCATGTGCTCACAATAGACAGCAGGTAGATCTCACACAGTACTTCAGATTAATATTTTTGATGGATATTTGGGTGAACTTAGCCATATCTGCTAATGCCTGTTTCACACATTAATTACTTAAGTGGAAAACTCAGCATTCAAATGAAACAAGACATTTTTTCCGAATAGTAAAGCCACAGGAAAGTCCTTTGTCACCCTCATGAATATAGACATAACAGAAACCATTTGTAGTTAGCTACAGACCTTTTCTGAAACATCAGTGATGATAATATGAAGCTGCCAAAGCACAGAAATGGGAAGTAGAAGTACAAAAGAGGCAATTCTCTCATTTCTGACCCACAATGTCAGTAATCACCCAACCTTAACGAGAACAGCCATTGTACAGAAAGGATCCCAGGATCACTGCTTTTGAGAACTGAAATCCACATGCCAAGACCACCTACACCACAGGACCACCCATTACCACCCCTTGCCAGCCAGAACCATACAACTTTCATTTGGCTCATGGAAATAAGGTTACATTAATGCCTGGTAAAGACCATTTGGAGCATTGTTAAAAGGAGGGTCTGAACACGTTCCAGTCAGTGAATGTTGATTCTGGCAGACACAAACTGAGTCATGCCTCGTCCCACACTGAGCTGCTGCACTGTGGTCTGAGGCTCACTCCAGATGGTTACAGATGCTTCCGAATGGGGACCAGCTGGTTAATGTTTTCTTGCCTTGGTTACATGCAAGATAAAACCATTTGCGTCATGGTTACTTTTGACAGAAAGTGGTCTAGGCTTAATAAAGAGTGTTTTTTAGCTGGAAACAAAAGGGTTATTCTGGCAGGTTATGGAAATGTTTTGCAAATTTGCCTATGATTTAAAAGGTTGATACAATTTTGACTTAACTCTCTTCAGAGAGCTGAAAATGCCTCAAGTGGTGCTGTCACATTAAATGCATTCATTGTCTTGTTCATTTCTTAGCTGCATTTTGCCATAACACATGCTGACTGGCAACCAGCTTTGATTTCAATACTTCTGGAGAGACTCCAACCTAAAAAAGAATTAGTCACCATCTGAATTTTGTACTCACCACTTTTTCATGGCATTTGGTGATGTTTATCTCAAAGAACAGATTCTTCTAGCCCAAACTGTTGTAGGCAAGAGATTTTTGTCTTTAGTTTTTCTAATTTGTGATAACTAAAAGGATTGTCGAAGGAACATGTTGAAAAAAATCTTCTTGGCCCTATTGCCCAGAATTAGAACAGAGCAGAGGTTCACCTGGATGAAACAACACTCATTAGACAGGGAGGTGGTAATGTGTCTGATCTTACCTTAGAAGATTCCATAGCAGATCTCATATCCAGAATATATTTGACTTTTGTCGTTATTATAAAGAATAGAATAGGAAGCCTTCAGTTTTTCCCTCTGTTGTGGGAAGAATTTACTTTTGTCTGATCTGTCAGATCCCATTTTATTAAACCTCCCTTATATAGGATTCCCATCCAATAATTTTGAAGCATGGAGTACTTCATGGATTGACCGGATTAACCAGTCAGATTTTCTTTCTTAATTCATGCTACTATTTAAAAATATTAATTACTTAATAATAATTTTAAAGGTTAAATATTAATATTTTCCTTACTTATCCACAAACAGAACAGGTTTTTCATGCGCTGTAATACTTCTTACACCCCTTTGACAAGGAAGTCAAGACACACTGCATATGCGAGATTCTATTTTTTTTCTATATTCATCTTTGGTGAATCTAGATTTGCATATTTGAACACTGAGACTTACAAAAACAGGTTTGTTATGAGCATGGAGAACAGAAACCACAATAACAGATAGATCATTTCAATAAGAAGAAAAGATTTCTTCTGAAATGTTATCATTGACTACAGCATAAAAATAACCAGACTATTTTACTCAAGAAACATTTTTTACTGGTACTCTAAAGTATGGGAGTGCAGTATAAACTGTGTACATATTCTTTTCCTACTAACTGTTTATTATTTTTAAAAAATCTTTAAGTATGAGAATAATTTGATTCCTTGTGCCAACATCTCTACAAAGTGATTGACTCTACTAGTAGATGCATTGCCCCTTTATGGAAATCTGTATCACTTACTGCTCTAGGAATAAGACTGATAGGGAGATTCAGGACCATCTTGTACAGCACAAAGCAATTATTGCTGGAACAAGAACTCATTTTATACAAAGCTGTATTTATCCTTCGTTTGAGACACTGCTCCAAATTATCCGTGTGACTCTATAGAGACTATGTTCATGCAGCTAACTCATTAACACTGCAGTCTCCAGATGGGCAAAGACAAGTCACATGTTTTAATACATTTAATGAAGAGTTAAATACTACGGCCTCTTTACATTTTATCTAAATATCTTCTAACAGAGTTAAGAGGTCACTGTGATCACTGTTAGTGTACTTACAAATTCTGTACTGCCTTTGACAGCAACCCATAGGTTGGTTTGTTTTTAAAGGCGCTGTCAGAGAATCATAGAATCATAGAATCACAAGGTTGGAAATGACCTACATCTAGTCCAACCGTCTCCTCATCACCATTGCCACCACAAGCACTAAACCATATCATGCAGCACGTCATCCAGATGCCTCTTGAGCACTGCCAGGGATGGCGACTCCACCACCTCCCTGTGCAGCCATTCCAGCGCCTGATCACTCTCTGAGAGAAATAGTTCTTCCTTATGTCCAACCTAAACCTCCGCTGATACAACTTGCGGCCATTGCCCCTTGTCCTGCTCATTGCCTGGGAGAAGAGGCCAAATCCCTTTTCGCCACAACCTCCCTTCGGGAGGTTGTAGAGTGCAATAATACTTGCTGAATATAGTTGGCCATATTATTATCCTCTGATTTTGAATAAACTGCTTAATGTTTAAACTTCAGATATGGCTAATACTTATGGTTCATCTATTTGTGGTTGTATTTTAGTTGGGTACCTAGTGTTTGAAGCAAGATCAGGCCTGACAGATTGAGCTGTGACACAAAATTCCTTTTAAAATTCTGTAAAAGTGGAAGGGGAGAAAAGGGGAAGGGCAAAGGCAAGGGCAAGGGCAAGGAGGGGAAGGAGTGGAGGGGAAGGAGCGGAGGGGAGGAGGAAGGAAGGATGGAGAAAGAGAGAAGGAGAGAAGGGGAGAGAGAGAGAAGAGACAAGAAAGAAACATTTACTAAAGATAGAACAGAATAACGATATTAAAAGAGGGACCATCTACAGATGTTGGGTTTTTTATTCCTGGAAGAACAGGAATATGGTACAAATCTGCTATCTAGAGAGCTTCCCAATTCCCACAGCAAATTACTACACCAACGAAGCACTGCCATGCAGGAAGGAACTGTGTCTGTAAGCAGACTGTTGTATCATTCAAGGCCAACATCAGTTAAGCTGTGTTCTCAGATGGTGCTCCATTGCCTTAATTAAGCCTTATTCCAAAAGCAAACACACAGAATTTAAGCTCATCATTTGCTATAGCAACCTATGTTGCTCCAGCATTGGTACAGTCTGTAAACATGCAACATTGGTACAGTCTGGGAAAATGCAACATAGCAAGATTCAATGCTCAGAATCTGAGGACAAGTCAAATCAAACTAAACGTCATAATTATAAACACATATCCTCAAACAGCTGGAACAAGCTTCCCAGTCATGTGCTGAATTCTGCCTCCTTCTGCACCCTAGTGAAGACAAACACTGCTCTGAAATCAAGCAGAAGCAGGGGAGAAAAGATGCACTGGGTGAGGGTCGATGGCCAGGGCTGTGATTTTTCATGATCTAATGATATGCTTTGGACCAAAACGCCATGAATCTAAATATTTTCAAGTGCCGTGATTTTGATTAATTCGTCCCCCTCCTGCTTTATGACAGCTTTCAGCAATTCATGGGACTCTTGCCTTTTATGTCTCCTAAGAGAAGGCTGCCGTTTCACAGAGAAAAATGCATGAGGCAATTTGCTTGTGTGTTATTAAAGCCTCTCTGCTTGTAGATGGATGCATACTCATATGTTGCCATGTTAACTGGAGTTATATGAAACATGGCCTCATTACTCATTAGAAGCTCCTGGAATAAAGAGATTACTTCAGCAGCTCAATACAAATTTTTTGGTACATCCCATCTGCATTGCTTTCTAACTCAAAGAGTCCTATTGTGAATGTGAAGATCAGAGAGAAAGAACGGGGATTCTGGTGTCTTGTTTAACTTTCAGCCTGATGCCAATACTCTTCTTACTGGAAGACAGAATAATCAAGGACCCAAAGTAAATTAATTCCCTATTCAAACATTTCTATCAGAAATTATGTATGGCAGAGTTCCCTGAAAATCATCAGCATATGGAGAATTTCTTCGGAGATTTACAGCTCCCCAGGCTGTCTACAAGAAAGACAACATATTTAGAGAAGAGGGTAGCAAGCGGGAGAGGTAGAGTGATTAACAGCATCATGTTGCCTTAACTGAAAATGTGCATCCAAATCATGGCATTCTTGATCAGCTGGAGCCAAGCCCTTCTGGAGCTGGGTCTGACAAGTGCCCTCCTCCCACTCACCTCCAGTATTTAATTGAATGTAAGTGAGAAGCAATAAACCAGCTGAATTATGCTAAACACTCCCCTTTCAGGAAGCAGATAATGGCTCGGCCAGGAGAATTTCTCCCAGTAAATCACTTACATCTCTAGATTTGCACAGAGCCATTGAACAGTAACCCTGTCAGGAATGAAAGACACCTGTACTCGAAGGCAGTATGGGTTTATGTCATTTCTGAGGGATACTTGTCCAGTGTATTCCTAAAGATCCTTCAGTCATGGGAACTTCACAACCTCTCCAATGAATCTATTCCAGTGCTTTATTGTCCTTACCCTTCAAGAGGTTTCCTAACACCTGGTTTAAATTTCCCTTACATTAATTCAAGTACATCATTGTTTCTTCTAACCACCACAAATACTCTTTTGAAATGGCTTTTTATGTACCGGAAAGCCTCGCTTCACTGTTTCTTTTCCACCACTATATAATCAAATATCCTTCCACTTTTGCTCATAGGCTTAAAAAAAAAAAGCCCACAACTATTACTAGAAAAGAACAATGAATTCTGTCCTGCCCATCCACAACTCTCTTCAAAACTCATTGATCAAACCTGGACACCATATTCCCATGCTGAGCAGAGCACATTCCTGATGGAACCTGACAGTGGGATGTTTGACTTTCTCACAACAGCACACCACTGCCTAATCACAGTTAATTTTTCAACCTTTTAAAGCAAAAATATGCCTCTGGAGAACTACTTTCTAGTCATTTTTTTTCCCAGCCTATTTACATATTGAAGTGGTTCTGCCTAGCAGTACTTTGAGCTTTTTCCTTGATGAATTTAGCCTCATTTTTTAAACATTTCTTCAATTCATCAACCAAATTTACCTCCTCTTTCCAACATGCTTGCAGTGCTTCTCAGCTCTAGATCTGTGCAAAGTTACCATACGACTTCCAGCTGAATGTCTTATGTCATTAATGAAACACCAAACAGAACAGATTTCAGGATTGACAACACAGGAATCCTGTACGGTACTTCATAGAATCAGAGTCCTTAGAGTTGGAAGGAACCTTTAAAGGCCATCTAATCCGACTCACCTACGTCTGGATCAGGTTGCTCAGAGCCCCATCCAGCCTGACCTTGGATGTTCCAAGAGATGAGGCATCCACCACCCCTTTGGGAAACCTAAGCCAGTGCCTCACAAACCTTATAGTAAAAAACTTCTTCCTTATATCCAATCTAAATCTCCCTTCTTTTAAGTTGAAACTGCTTCCCCCTGTACTATCACAACAGACCCTGATAAAGAGCTTGTCCCCTTCTTTCTCATAGCCCCCCTTCAGATTCTGAAAGGTCGCTCTCACCTCTGCCCAGAGCCTTTGTTCTGATTGTTTTTTCCCCCAAAACTGTTGTTAACCAGCCTGGACTATAATTCCCAAGATGCACTGGGAAAAATATATATGTATTTCTCCTTCCCCAATACTTTTTGTGCTTACTGTAATCATCTGCAGACTGATTTCATTCTCCACTGAGTAGCAGGCCAAACTCTTTGATCTTCCTCATTCTACTAGCAGTTCTTACAGAATTATTTCTGCTTATCTCTGAGGTCTCATTTTGTGCCTCAGTCTTTCTGATTTTATCCCTGAATACTTGGCCTGCTCTTCCAAATTTATTCTTTAAAATTTGATCCCTTCTTTTTTTCTTGTGTGTTTCCCTGATGCTCAAGCTACAAAAAAATATATCATAGTTTACCCAGCTTGGCACCTACTGAATTTTTATTCTTGCAGTTGGAGAACTTGTATTGTGCCCTCAGCTTACTCTGAGGAACTGACAACTTTATTTTACATTTCCCTTTGCCTTAGATAGGAAATCTTATTTACCAGATTTGAGCTTATTAACATCAATCTTCCTGAATCCCATTGCTTTCAACTTGATCAATCCCACCTTTCCCTTCTGAAATGGAAGTCCTGGAGCAATTTTTCTAAATTGTAGAAATTATCCAGTAATTGTAACAGTCACCCATCATTTGAATAGTAGTAAAGTTGAATATACAGTGGAACAAACAGTGGCTGATGAGTAGGAAGAAACAGCAGTTTCTTGAGAAAAACTATGAGAAAATACAAAGGTTTGTAGCAGCATGTGCCATGGTTCAATCAAACCATAGTTTTAGAGAACCCAGGAGTTCATTTCTATCCAGAATAATAAGAAATTTTTCTGACTCTCAATTCAGTAAGCAATGTTTTCTCAAACAGAAAGTTTTGTTCCTCTGATTACTTTCATAAATCAAAATAATGATCTTGACAATGCAGCCAATACAGAAAGAAAGAGCAAGATGCCTCTCCTTGAGTAGTGGCAGCCCTGTTTCAACACTCTTGGTACCTGGTTCAGTTTTTCTGTGGATAAAGGAAGTTTTTCACCTTGAACTTCTTAACACTCATTATACAATAAAGCCATCACAGAAAAGGAGCACATTTGGATCTTTTCTAAGGTGCTGTTGAGGATTAGCCACAAAGAAATGTTAAGTACTTGCTTAGAGATACATATGGGCCCTTTAACCCCAAAGGCAGAATTTCAAAGCATAAAACCTGGTAATCTGTCCAAATAAGTCTTTGACTTCCAAGCATTTATCCAACGTTCAGACATAGTTATTTGCACAACAGAGTTTTTGAACAGCATCTCCCATGCTTAGCATAAATAAGAAAGACTCATCATAGAAATCAGCACTGAAACAAACCTCTCTTCTTTTGCAGTTGTTTGCATCAGCCTGCTCCTCCTGGACCTCCTGCCACCACTTGATTAGGGAAAGTGATAGAAATTCAGCATCTTCACAAGGGAGTGGGACTTGCAGTATGCTCAGCAGCTAAACAGCTTCTCATTCATTCCTAGAAAGACAAAATCCAGATGTAAAATTGAAATAGAGCAACCCTCTGGCTGTTTCCTCATCCTTCTCTGCCTGTGGCATTGACCATGTTGAGAACTGAATGGAATGGAGTGGAACAAAACAGAACAGAATGGAAAAGGAATAGAACAGAATGGAATGGTATAGTTATTCGGAAGTGACATTCAAAGATCATCAGGATCATGCAGTATTCAAGCTGAGGCTGCATCAATACTAAATATGGGGGAAGAATTACCTCTTCTGACCTGCTGGCCATGCTGTATTTGATGCACCCAAAAATGCACTTTACACTCCTGGCTGCCAGACCACACTGCTGTCTCAGGCTGAGAACGCACATGGTCATCTCTCCTCCTGATGATGCAGAGAGAAGACCAAGACTTCTTTCAGCTGGTGGAAAAAGCGTTTTGGAGGAACTGGGAAGGAACCACCAAGGACTTTGACACGATGAACAAGCTGATACCCACCTTGGTTTAGTCCATCCTCAGATTCAACTGCAGCACCTGACATGCTCCAAAAATGCAACTCTTCACTCATCCCTGCAGTATATGAATCCCCATTTGAAGATTTTTCCTTGTGATGCTTGAAAGAAAAAAAAAAAAAAAAAAAAGGTCATTTCAGATATCCATAAAATAATGAAAATAACCACACTGACAGGATTTGTTAGATTTTCTCTTCAACATGTCTACAAATCCACTGAGAAAAAAAAACTCCATTTAGACATTCCACTCTCTGGCCTGTGGAAATACAGGCAACAGCTGCCCTTTTGGCTGGACAGACGAGCCCCAAAACACTGTAGGCACTCCAATGGCCAGTTATTTCTAGGCATGGATCCAATGGCTGATCTCAGCCTCCAGCCTTCTGCAGGGCTCGGGAGCAGCCTCTGAAGGAAAGTGCAGGTTTTTTTCCCTCCCCTTTTGGGGTGATTATCAGCAGGGACCACTCTTGAAATGCATCTCTCTCAGTATCTGGAGAGGCAGCAAGAACACCCTCAATAGAAAACCCCTTCCTCTGAAAGATCCTGTGGCTGGAAGCCAGACAGGGCTTGCTGGCCTCCAGACCAAATTGTGAGATTCAATTTTGCAGTCAAGAATTTTTTTCACTGCTGGACCAAAGAAATGCAGGAACCTATTTCCAAGCAGCAGCAACCCGGAAAAAAGTGCAGGGGGCAAGATGAGCTTGGGAAGTCCACGTTGGGGGAACATAAATTTCTGTGTTGCATCTCAAGCACCAGAGTGTGGTGGTCCAGCAGACTGGATGTGCCTGTGGTTATTTCATCCTCAAAGAGGATGGTAAATAACAGATATTGAAGGCAACAGGCCCGAGCCCTTGCAGACAGAGCTGCCCACACTAACTACGAGAGAACATCAAGGGAAGAACTGGATTAAACTCCTCTCCTTCATAGAATCATAGAACCATTAAGTGGGAAAAGACCACTGAGATCATCAAGCTCAACCATTGATCCATCACCTTGTTTCTCAGTGCTGCATCTGCCCTTCCTCCCCGGCAGTGTGTACAGATGGATCCACTGACCCTGACCTACTGCCTAACATCAAACGCTTGTCTCGAGCAAATCCTGCCACAGCTGATGGTGACTCCCTTTCCTCAGTCACCTCTGGTTTAGACAACCGTCTGAGATTTGGGTATAAACCCTAAATTAATCTGAGATAGCTCAAGGCCCCATCTTCCAGAGGCTGTAAAGCATTTGCTATGTTAAAACCCTAAAAAACAGCTTAAACAGAAAATGCTCTTACTTGCAGCCAACTTCTCCTGTACTGCTCCATTTTTTTTATTAAACACCTCAACAACACAACACTGTGTAAAGCACAAGGAAGGAGCTTATATTGATGGGGAGACTTCAATGTCTGGTTAAAAGGCAGGGAGGTAGATTGGGGACAGTGGAATAGGATGGCACACCTTAAAGGAAGAGCAGGCTTCTGAGAGTCTCTGGCTCAGCCACCTTGGCAGCAAAGATGGATCCAAACATCTCTTTGTACTTTGGAGGAGGGCAGATTCATGCCTAGATTCTCCTGATGTTCTATTTCTTGTGAGAGGTCAAAACTGTTCTTCTTGATGGTGCATACTGGCCTTTGCTTCTCAATCACGGAATCATATAATACTCCAAGTTGGAAGGAACCCATAAGAATCATGAAGTCCAACTCCTGGCTGCACACAACACTGTAGTGGATAATAGCACAGAAAATCAGTTTTCCTTTGCTTTCCATAAGAGCATCTCCTACTTATGGGCCAGCCCAGAAGTAAGCTTTCATTAGTAACTGAACAAATGTCATCATGGCTTCAGGGGAATGAATGGCATGACTAAGATTTGCAGGTATTTCTCTGCTTGGAAAACCTTCCATTCACTAAAGCCAATCACTTTTTTTGCAGAGAATAGCAATTAGAAATAATAATTAAAAAAATATCCTGGAGTAATTTAAAAAATAGTATTCCTAAAAAAAAAAAAACTGCTGGGAAATGAAATAATATACAGCAGTGTCTAAAGCACAACGACATGGGAATTCAGCCTACAGTGCCATGCTGCTCCCTGTGGGCCTCTGAGCTGGGTAGCCTTTAATCAATGACACATGCCTCTTGTGCAAAAGACAGCCCAAAGGCACGCTGGGGTGAATTAGAGAGACAATTTCAGCCTTCTCCTGATTTTTTTTTGCTTTCAGGAGTTTAAATCTGATCTTTAACATTATTTGAAAACAATTTTTGTGGTTTGATTAGATCTAGTGACAGTAAGTAAATAGCTGATCTAACATCTGCTGTCCTCCAGCTGGAAGCTGCCAAGTCCCATTTTAGGGCCAGCTCTCTTTAGGAGTTGGACTCAATGATCCCAAATTGGAATATTCTGTGCTTCTAAACCCGAGTTCATGGCAGAAGTAGGACTCTATCTGTATAGCTTAAAAGCTTTCAAAGCTTGCAGTTTAACACACTTCTGTATGTGCCAATCCGCTAAATATCCCCATACATGCTAATATTTTCAGATAGCAACTTCTAAAGCTTGAGATAGTGTGTATATATGTTTTTATTCTAAAATCACATCCAACAGCCTTTGGTTGAAGAGGCTTCCACTTGTCAAGTCTGCATTAATTTGCAGGAGAGACATGATTCAATTTGAACCTTACTGATAAAACCAACTAATGGCTGGAATTTGCATAAAAATAATACCGGCATCACAAGGTATCCAGGAGTTTGAAGCATCAGAAATCACCACAGTGCACTGAATAAGATCATATGAACAATTCAATAACTAGTTTTGGATTCCTATAAGATCACTGCTCCTTTTTCCAGAATTGTAAGCTTATAAAAGGGGTGGAAGGGAGTCACATCAAGCTGTGTACATTCACTTAGCTCTTTTACAAGTAATGGTCCCCCCCCAGAAGCTTTCCATGCTTCACGAGAGTAAAGGTAGCTGTGACAGACCAAAAACCAGTGCTGTTTTAAAATAAAGTCTTCTAAAATATCTACTAACCACAAGGCAGAAGTTCTCATGAGAAACAAACAATAGGTGTCACTCTCAATTTATTCCTGTTTAATTTTAAGAACTTGACCTAAATAATCCTCTCTTTCTCTACTACTAGCTACTGCTATTAATGTGGGGTAAAGGCAGAGGGCTGGGCTAGCTCATTGCTTCCTTCCACAACCTCTTTGCAGGTGGGTACCTTTCTCCCACCTGCATTTCCACCAACCATTCCTGACATGCCAAAGCCTGCTCCCTGGCCTTTCAGCTCGGTATTATTGCCCTTTCATCAGTGTTTCAGCCCTCATTTTTTTAAAATATATTTCCCCCCTTTCTTTCAGAGCACTGTGTGGAAAGAGTGGCCCAGATTGCAGGTCTTAGCTGCCCTTGGAAAAGGGTAGAGGACAGGCCCGGGTTTCAGCCCTGTCTCTAAATGTGTTTATTATAACAGATACAGCAGGATCTTGTTTGAATAGACAATAGACAGGAAATTAACAGTTAAGGCTGAAACTCTAGTCCTTCATTCCTGTGATTAAGAGAAAACAGATACCATGCTGAAACAGAAAGACAATTTTAGCTTTCATGCAGCACTGTCCTTCAGTGTTCCACATCAGGCATGCAACATTATTTCTGTGCAGAACTTAGTCATTAATTTCCTTCATTTGAAGTAAAAAACATTCACGCAGTGTTATAAAATGCTCTGTATTCCTGAAGCGACAGATCATAATGGCTCATCCTGAATATGCCATTCTGTCCCTTCACACAGATATTAAATGGCTGAGATAAATCATGGCTTGAGGTTTACAGAGGCATCATGTCAGCAACAGCAATGAATTACAAACTTCCTCCTTCAGACAGCAAACACCCATTATTATTAATTACCAGCATCATCTTCCTTCACATTTTGAATGGTGAAGGAGGGGTTGGCATCCGTCATTTTTCATGTCTCAATGCATGGAGGCTGATACAGTCATGCCTGTTGCAACTGAGCCCATTGATATCCAGTCATTCATAAGCAAAATGCCGTAATGCACGATCTATGGGGATGGTACAATGAAAACAAGGAGCTTGCTCTATCTTTCCATTCCTGTATATGGGAGTGCATGGGGAGGCATGAAAAAAACGAACAGGTTTGTGTCAGGATGAAAGAAAACATTTGTGACAAAAACACATTCTTTAACATAGCACATACGCTCTGATCTCGGAGCTGACCTTGTTTTGAGCAGGAGGTGGGACTAGAGACCTCCAACCTGAAAAACCTCAAAAAATGGAAAGGAATGGCTTCTATCAGGCAGTTGAAATCAGCTGGGTCTTTAATGTCTTTCTCTCCGTACACCAGGTAAATGGAGAGTTCAGAAAAGGTGACCATATTGAGCAACAACAATTAGATGTTAATTACGAAATGAGAAATTAAAGGGGTGCCAACAATATCTGCAAGCCTGTGGTTTGCCTTCTCCACACACAACAGCAATCCTGTCGAATGCACTTCTTCCAGGACAAGAGAAAAGCAACTCATGCCTTATACCCAGAGACATGTGGCAACCTGAGCTTCTGGCCAGAGCCAAACTCATTACCGCCTAGACCCCTTTTCTTTCAGGGCAGGGTCAAGCAATACAAACTGATGCTTCCTTGAAATAATTCCCTTAATCCAACCCTAAGCATGTCGAAGAGCTCCAAGCATTGGAGAAGTCTACTGATCAATTGTTCTAAGCTCTTTTTTGCTGGATGACATCATGCTTTTTTGTTCAAGCTTAAAAATGTTCTTTAGAAACTTGCTAGCAATAAAACATGAGAGAGTTTGCTGAAAAGAATAATTAAACATAAATGATCTTAAAAAAATTGATCCCACTTGCAAGCATTTAAAGATGCCAGCTGCTAAATTACAACCTTGGCACAGACCTGGGCGCGAGTGCCCATTTTAAGAGATGAGATCTACATGGAGAGAAGGTTGGCCCCGTCCTCTGAGCAGATCCATGTGCTCAAATCCCCTGAGACCAGAAGAACATGGAAACAAAACCGCACAACTTTAGGGGAACTTGAGGGTAAGAAATGTACCTGTATGGTCTGTATATGGTCTGTACAGTGGGATCACAGCTTCAAGAGATCCGGTGTAGCAAGAAGCGTTTACGTTGTGCAAGAATTTTTTGAAGTTTCTGCTTGGTGAAAAGCACCCAAAACTTAGAAAGAAGAAAGTAACAGCTTCCTGTTTCTAAGTGGAATCTGGAGGAGCCCGATAGCAAGCAGGCACATTCCTAACGCTGTGATAGAGACCTGCGTGCTTTGGGCACACAGAAATACACCAAGTAAATGCCACCCAGCAAGCAACAAGCTACCTGTCCCAACAGTTCCCTGGCCCCATTTTTCACTACCCATAATGCTTATTAAGTACTAATTCACAGCATCACACATTTCCCAGGAAGAAACACAGGACATGTACAAAGGCTGATGTGGTGCCTTACTCCACCTGCACCAACTGCAGGCTGAATCATCCCAGCACAAACAAGAGCCCTCAGGGCTGTGCAGGGCCCCATACAGGGGCACATACAATTAGTGCTCAAGGCATTTACTGCTTAATGACTGAGGACTTTGCACGAGACTTCCACTTCTGAGCTGCCAGCAGGATGTGGGGATGAGTGGCACGCAGAGCCCGTGCTCAGGAGTCTATCTCCCATCCCCTTCATGATGCTACACATCATCTGCGTCTCCTGCTTTTGTTAGTCATTTCATTTGTAGGCAAGAGACCGTGTCTGTTGCTCCCGTAATTATGGAAAAGTTGTCTGTGCACAATTTAAACAAGCCCCTGTTCTGCTCTTTATCAATATTGAACACGCTTCCTGCCTCTTCGATGCTCCAGCTTGCAGCCACACAACATTTGTTCATAGCTGCAGGCTATGTCAGCGAGACTTTGATAGAGCTACAAAAGAGCTCCTCGTTCAAACAAACAGCACCAGTGAATTGACTGGAGTGTTGCAAATGCTGGCAGAGCAGAGCTGCACCAACTTGCGGTTGGGAATGGTAATTTCCACTACAAATAGTGAATACTACTACAGCACCTGCACCTCCCTTGGGTGATCCTACGCTTCTTGGGCTCTCAGATGTATGTGGTCAGAGTGGGCATCCAAGTGTGTATTCAGAAGGATGGGATGCTGTTCCAAGAGATGAGCAATGGATGGACAGGAAGGGAAAATCTGCCCTGTGATGGAAGCACACACACACTGTATGCCTTGAAGGCCCCACCCTTCCCACTGGGAAATCAAGCTTTTCTCTAAGAAATCCACATCAGGTGTGTGATGTATGCTCAGTGATGTGACACCGAATCATAGAACCGTTAGAGTTGGAAGGAACCAGTAAAGGCCACCTGGTCCAATCCCCCAGCAATAAGCAAAGACACCTACAGTTCCATCAGGTGCTCAGAGCCCCTCCAGCTTGACATTGAGTGTCTCCAGGGATGGGACATCCACCACCTCTCTGGGCAACCTGTGCCAGTGCCTCAATACCCTTATCATAAAAAAGCTTTTATCTTTATATACAACCTAAACCTCTTTTAGTTTGAAACCATTACCCCTTGTCCTGTTGCAACAGACTCTGCTAAAGAGCCTGCCTCCTTCTTTCTCATATCCTTCCTTTGCATACTGTAATCCATAGAGCAGAGTGTCTGACAGATGTTCCTTCTGATTTCTCCAGCGCTGTGCATGCAGCGACCAGCAAGAAGAATCCCAGAGGACACTAAGCTTGCTGCTTACAGAGTGGCAGCAGATGGTACCTGGGGGTACTTTCGTTTGCAGATGGTGTACTCTCCTCCACAGTGCTGCAGGTTAACAGCACTGTGAATCACAGAACAGATAGAATCATAGAATGTCTCAAATTGGAAGGGAACCATACAGATCATTGAGTCCAACTCCTGGCTGCACACAGGACCATCTAAAAATCAGACCATATGTCTGACAGTGCTGTCCAAACACTCCTTGATCTCTGGCAGCTCAGGACTGTGCTCATTGCCCTGGGCAGCCCGTTCCATGACCACCACTCTCTGGTGCAGATCCTTTCCCTAACCTCCAGCTACCTGTCCCCTGACGCAGCTCCATGCCATTCCCTTGGGCCCGGTCGCTGTCATGAGCAGAGCTCCCCCTGTGGAGCTGTAGCCACCATTATGCTTCCCCTCAGCTCCTCTGGGCTGAGTTTCACTTCTCTTCAATTAAAAGAACTTCAAAAGCACAAACACTGCACCAGCACTATCGCGCACACCAAGAAACATTGCATTTACTCCATGACTTGTTTCATCACAGAGGCAAAATCAGGCTTTACCAATTGCAAAACGCCAGGAAACTTTAATGGATCAGCTCTGTTATGAGGGATAAATGACACCGAGTCTATCACACCATAAGTGAGGGCTTAGCTTTCATTTGCATAATGATTAAAGCAAACTCACAAATCATATTTTATGCAGGTAATAATTATCTGCAGCATTTATGCGAGCGGTGGTTTATAGCTGATGGCCTCAGCGCCAGCTTTCCAAGTGATTGGTGATTTTGGACACCTCTGGTTTGAGCAGTCCATTCCGACCTCATCTCAGACGTGCTTTGGAGGTCAGCACTTTGTGAAATTGAAACTCCTCTGAAGGTACCTTCCTGCGCATACAGAAAATCACTCCTTTGCTTTGCTCAAACCCCAGCTGTCGCTGCTCAGTCTCATGACCATATATGAGCAAGAATCAAGGAAACAGATCTGCAGGCCACAAAAATGCTAGCAGGGTGTGACTGTTCTAGTGCAGGAACAATACTAGGGTGTATAACTTAATATAGAGAAGAAAAATGACACAAACCAAGGCAATCCAAACAAATGTCACATCCCTCACAGTTTTTGCTTGCATCACTGGGACTTGCTGCCAGGTAAACCCAAATGTTGGGGCCTGAGTGTTCATCAGAGCAAAGGTCAATCCTAAGGCTGGTGTCTTATGACTTGCAGAAGGAAGGAGAGGATGTAACTCTTGGCCTAACTCCCAAGCTTTTGGCAACAAGCATTTAGCAATAATTCGAGCAGGAGGCTGCATCTTGGCCCAGAGCTGTCTCCATGGGCTGGCCTTCTGGTGATTTCTCACAGCCCTGAGGGTACCCCTACAGCTCGTGCCAAGAAGGTGCATGACATCAGTTATTTTCTGGGGAAAATGTACCTCAGTACAGTACCTCAGACTGGTTTGGTGTTCTTGCTTTGTGTGGAGTCTCAATGGGTTGAGATCCTCACCCTCAGCCAAGAAGCCCAAACCCTGGAGATGGCCTCCTCCAAAGGACCTCATCCATCCATAGCTCTTCCCACTCCTTGGACTTTTCCCTGTTCTACTTTGTGCTTCTGAGAGCATAACGCATATCTGTAAAACAACCAGAAGAGGGCCATTCACATTGCCCTCACAAGGCATTCAGGAGCACTTGCAAGTACCTTCGCACCAAGTACTCGAGACCAGAGATGAGTCTGCAGATGTGAAAGCCAAATGGACTTCCAGAAAACAAGACTGCAGTTCTTCACTGCAGCTAGAAGCGTGGAAGCCAAGAGGGAAACAATCCTAAAACTTAAAAGCACACTCAATACGTCAGCGTGCATGTGCTTCCCACTGCTTTTCCTGGCTGTGTCTCAGTTCAACACAGCACTGCACTTTGGGCCAAACAAGCATTAGAGCTATCTGGTGGTGGTGGGATTGTCATGCATTGATGTGTTCAAAGCACATGAATGAAATGCTGGGGCCAGCAAAGACAGACCACAGATGATGACCACTCCTGTTCAACCTCCAGAGCTTAAGCCGAGGTGGCCATTTGACTCAGTTCTGAGGTTTTACAACATGACTGATCTGAGCACTTAAACCTCTCTGCCTGGCTTTGCTACAAGTTAAAGCCACAAAGTGCAGCTTTAATTTATACCACAAGAATAACATACTCAGTTGTTCCACTGACAGAGAATCACACGTCTCAGAAATATCCTTCACACTTTTTGCAACAGGCCTGATGGCTGACAAGAGGATGCATTGGCCAGCAGTGCCTCTTCTTGCTCCACAGCAGACCTCCATTTCCCCTCTGGCATTGCAAGCAGCAGAAAAGTCCAAAAGGAGCCACCAAGGCACAAGAGACAACACAGTTACCCTGTCCTATTTTCCAGCCCACACACATCCTCCTTCTACCAGGGGAGAGGGAGGCAAAGAAGGTGGATTTCCCCTGCTCCCCATTGACTCTACACAGGTAATGCAAGTGCAGAGGCTTGAAAACAGTACTATTTTGGGATGACTAGATCTAGTAGGAAAAAATGACCATGGGAAAAATTAACTGTCAGAGCAATTTTCCTCCAGATTGGGTAGTAGGAAACGTACACCGAGGCCAGCAATGTACCCTGAACCCCTAGAACTGGGGCAGGCACTGTTCCCATAGAAGAGAACTACAGGATGCTCTGCACCCTACACTGATGCATCACAGCAAACGTGTGTACAGAGCCTCAACTCTGCAAGCACAAAAAGCAGAACAGATACAGACAAACATGTTTGTTTAAGGTTGTGTGAGTAACTAAATGAATATGCAGGCAGCCCATAAATTCTTTTCAGTGATGCCTTGGCAGAGTGCTTTTGTTCACTCACGCTCACAGATTTCTCACACAGGAAAGGTGAGGCAGAGAGCTGTGTTTTATGTGCTGCAGATAACAAATTGACTGAGAGGTTTATTGATGGAAATGTGATAAGCGAGAGTGAATGTCAGCACTGAAATGATGGTCCCACTTTCAAAGAGTGAACAGAAAAGACTGTTCAGCTGGCTTTGTAATCATACAGCATTCTTTTTCCTAGCTGCAGTAAGGCATCATACAGTGTCTCTCAGCTACATGGAAATAGGGACAGATACAATAAAAGATCACTTCCATGTAGAATTTTCAAGTGCCCATAGGACATGTTATTGCTACAGACAGAAGTTAACACTTTCAATGACACATAAGTCAGGTAGGAAAGTTTTCCTCTTCAGATGACTTGGATCTCAATCTGATGGATATTTAGGCAGTTAACTCCTGGTAAGGCATTCAGCTTTCACTGTTAGAGAAAACTAACAAAATTGGATAATTAAATAGGAAAAGCATATCCAGAATCTTTCTGTATCTGGATTTTAGGAGTCCCAGTCCCCACGCTCTTCAACTTAAAAAGTGCTACAAAAAGCCAAAACTAATTGCCAAAAACTGAACTGCAAAGCATCACAGAGAGATCTACAGACAGACATTCTCACTTCTACTACAGCACCCAGGACTTTTTAACAGTCTCTCAGGACCAGCATCTTGGTGCCTACAGCCCAACACTGCCTCAAGCTGGGCTGCACAACACAAGACTTAACTCTTGGCTTACCCTGGGCTATCATCAATATGGGACCTGCAGCTCTATGCTTCATTTGCCATCCTTAGCACCCAAATTCTTATTATACAATCACATAGAATAGAATCATAGAATCATAGAATCACTAAGGTTGGAAAAGACCTAAAAGATCACCCAGACCAACCGTTCACCTATTCCCAATAGCTCCTACTAAACCATGTCCCTCAACAGGGACAAATAATCACAGAATCATTAAGGTTGGAAAAGAGCTCTAAGATCATCCAGTCCAACCACCAACCCACCCCCACCATGCCACTAACCATGTCCCTCAGTGCCACATCTTCACAGGTCTGGAACACCTCCAGGGACAGTGACTCCACCACTTCTCTGGGCAAATGATAAAAGCTGAGAATATTAATGACTAAGCTAAAAGGGAAACACCACAGAACTACCCCTGATATTTCAGCACCTTTATTTAACAACATCCATGCAAAAAAGTGTTCAAGCAACAGTTTTCCCTTTTCCTGGGTTATCTTAAGACATTTTTACCATAGGAGCACAGCTTGTCTCCAGGACCCACTTGGAAGATGACCTTTCAGTACACAAGTGTGCATTGGAACATATGCCCATCTTTATCTTGGCACACCAAGGGGGTCAGCAGAGGTCACTCCCAAACCAGGTCACCGCTGCCACACACCTGCTGGGCAGCTGGAGCTGCTCTCATTGAGCACAGCAGGCTGCAGAAGGGACAATTCCACACATAAGGGACCTCTGTGGACAGTTTACAAAACTTCAGACCACTTCTACTTCTGACTCCTCAATATACTCTGCCTCTGAAGACCTGTTTGAGTAACCACTCTGAAATGTAGGCTTCCATTTTAAGCTGGAGGGGTGATTGCACTTTACATGTCAATAGCACAAAGGGTGGATTTTAGTGTTTATGGTTTCTGAGTCAGTCTGGAAGTGCTTGGAAACGTTATAGTGCTTCATTACTCCTATAACTCCCTGTCAGCAGAGAGAGCTGTGGCCGTATGATACACTGACAGCACTCTGAAATGATATATCCCTGCAGCACCAGCACTGCTCAGCAAACTGGAGTATCAGCCTCACCAATGATTCTTGCAAAAATGGTCATCAGATGATTCATGCAAGTTTCTTCCTCAGGGAAAGAACAGATGGGGTGGATGAATGCATCAAAGGCAAAAAAAAAGCCACAGTAGACACATTTTCTATAAAGCCTCCCAAATTTGACTTAGCTCTCATGGACTGTGACAATGCACCTGCCAATACGGTGCTCTCCTGCCATTCCCTGGGGCCTAATATAGATCATGGCCTAATGTGTTATGTGTACTGAGTGAGGTCAAACAGTCCTGGGGTTCCAGTGATACTGATGACTTGAGAAAACAGAATTCACATTTCTACTTAGCAATAGGCAATTCTACATGACCCTGCAGAAAGTCATTTACAGTCATTTGGGGAGCAGCAATTCTGACACCCAAAGGTGCTGTAGGATCAGCAGTTATTAGTTTGTCAGCCACTTTGGGTCCATTTCTACAATTTAGCAGCATCTAAGCTCACAGACAGTGAGAGACACTCTCTGCCTCTATAGCCCAGTACCCCTGAGACACCTATTGATCCAATGCAGAGATATCCCATAAGTTCCCTGTTCTCTGTGCCTTTAGGGAGGAGATAAGACTTTGAGAGTTAGGTTTAGGAAGGAGATAAAACTGTGCAGTTTTGACACCACAGGATACGTAGAACAGTCAACTTGCATCAGGCCCTTGCCTTTTTCTGCTCTTTAAGTAGACACACATTTGAGCAACATGAAGAGACAGTCTGGACTGAAGTATCTGCCCCTGCTGCCTACAGCTCCTGAGCACCAGGAGTTCTGAGTTCTGACCTGTGGTTAAAATAGTAATTACTCATAGCCTCTGGTGTTAATGGCCATAAAAGCACTTGAGAGTAGGCATACATCACAGTTTCACCCACTTACAGGCAGCTTATTTTACCAGCAATCTGCATATTAGTCTTAGTTCAATTAGAGACACTAAAAAAAATCCCCAGTCCCACTGCCTGGAAGCACTGCTATCAATATCAGTAAAATAAAAGACATTAAAAGAATAAAGCACTAGTGGGAAAGCAACACGTGTACTGGCACTTAATGCTTACCTTCATTAATATTTCTGATGTAGTGGCTTGGAGGAAAGATAGTGGAAGTGTTGTTTCATATCCTGCTGGTCTTTGTGGCCTGCAGAGCAGACAAGGATGGGCTTTTTCTCCTGGTGCTGATTCATGAAACATCATCATCTGGAGCATCCTAAAAACTTCTGAGCAGATCCAGTCACATGGGAGACATAATGGAAATAAGGACCCACTGGGGAGTTTCCAGCCCAATCCTTATCAACCAGTCTGAAATCGCCCTAAATACATCTACTCTTCCTAGCCAGTTGGACAATCCTGCAAGAAACACAGAATTCTGAAAGGCATTTGTGGTGACCCTTGCAGACTGGATAACAACCATCCATGTGGCAGATGTCCAACATAATTCACTGATTTCTGGCATCAGGATCAAGTCACTGTCTACTGTGCTATTGAATTATATCTGCTTGCTTTTTGAGAAGCACTTTGAGACTGGCAGAATAAGACCCATGTGCATAATAAATATTGTAAATAACTGTTTAAGTAAAATGTGGAGTTCCTAAAAGAATAGAGATTTTGAAAGTGTGATCAAATGGAACTTATCTATTAAGTAGATACTAAGTTCAAAGGACCAATTACGTACCACTTTCCTCAGCCAAGTTAACTGCCCCACAAATACTGGTGTGCGATTCCAGATGGAAATAAAATTGAGGACTCCAATGAGTAGGATAAATGTCCAACTGCATTTTTCGATGCCATGAAAAATCTAGAGAAAAGCCAAAGTGGATGGACTCCAAAACATTTTAAGTTATTGAGACATGATTAGTGCACAAATGACAACCTGTAAAGCTGTTACCAACACACCTTGGAATCTGTGACAACTCAATTAAGAGATGATAATCATTGCTTCAGGAGAGAAAAAGGCAAGAAAGTGTTACAAAATCTTTCAGTTTACTGAGTAATTTCTGTGTGGGCATTTTCAGAGATCTGTTTGATCCTCTTCTGATTAGCTGTAGTTGAGGTAAAAAGACAGCCATGGAACAGAATGGCTTCACCTCACCTGAAACCAACATTGGTAATGAAGGTGTCTGGTCAAATAGGAC
This sequence comes from Lagopus muta, assembly GCF_023343835.1. Taxonomy (NCBI): domain Eukaryota; kingdom Metazoa; phylum Chordata; class Aves; order Galliformes; family Phasianidae; genus Lagopus; species Lagopus muta. Next base: position 64,951,101 of record NC_064436.1, on the reverse strand, counting down.
ACTTGTTAGGTACCCTCTAAGAATAGAACAAAGTGCTGTGAGATGACATGCTTTTATCTCCATTGATGGTAGGAGGAAGTTGGTGGCTTGGAACTAGAGCTGTTGAGCTGTAAGCAACTTTAGACTTTGGTAGAAGAAAGATAGGTAGGGCATAATTAGATTCAAAGACTTTACAACCGTAAGCTTTGCAATATATTCCATGAAGATAACAAAACAGAGAATCTTGTGCTGTGGTTAGCAAAAGGATTTGTGTCATTCCTTCATTAAAGAGCAGCCTCTCCACCCTGTAGAAATGGCTGGCACCTTTAAGTTTTCATTTAAACTTCTATAGAAAGTCAAGATTATTCTTTTTCCCCTTGAATCACCAGGGTGACACAGTATCTCCTTGACTAGTTTGGCTACCTCTCTTGATGAAAGTCATCTCTTCTTGTGCTTAATGGCTGCAGGACACCCATACGGATATCCTAAAGTTATTCCTCCATCTTCTCTATCATCTGCATCTGTTGCACAGCCCACATGAAGAACATGGCCAGCAGAGAAAACCAGGAATGTGAAGCACCTCAGCTGCATCGTGCAACCTATACATGAGACAAAAACACATCAACACACACCACCAGGAGTGACAAACACCAGGCAAGGCATCTACTGCATACCAACTATGTCATACCTGAAAGAAATGAAGTAAGTTTACCTTTAAAGACATTCAGCATTGCAAAACTCGCAGTTTCCAGATGTGTCTTTCATGTTCCTTCTTGAAAATGGATGTCCATCCACCTTGCTGGCATATCCCATTTAGTGGAGGCACTGATCCACAGTTTACAGAAGCCAACAGAATGACAAAACTGGAGGAATTTTCTCCTGAAAGATTTTGGATTCATTTTTAAGAGATATTCATTTTTTTTCACTCTGCCAGATCCAAACTGCAGTGAAAGGTTTTGTTTCAATTTTACCAATCAAAGTTGAGTATTATTTTTTGCAGAAACTGCATTTTCCATCAAAGACATTTTCAACTGACTACTTCTGATCAACTTAAATTTTAAGGCTGTTTTTAACATTACCTGTCAGTAACAGGATTGGTTTCTGGATATACTCTTTTCATTTTAATTTCTCTCTAAGAAGATATAAAATCTGATGCAGTTTGAAACTTCAGTAGTATTTTTATTGAATATTGTGATAATAGATCTGCCAGAGACCAAATTGTTTAAACAAACTTCCCAAGACCTCTCTAATGATATCTCCAGGGCTGCATTGAGATATTGGGCAAACAAGTTACTCGATTTCGTGGTTCAAGAAGGATTTCTTAGAATTTTTATTCATATAAACTTACTGTTGTCCAGACAAACACACTAAGTATTTAAACCATGTAACAGTCTAAATATCCAGTTTAATAATCGAGTGTTATTTGTGTTACCTGGAAGTGCAGAAACGTATATGGAAAGCATCTCACTAGGAATGGGAAAAACAAATTGCCCTGCTCTCCTCCTGCTCTTTCGGGACAGCCTTCATATTCGGAAGGTTAGAAAAAGATCATACAGTGAAAACATATTCTTTCTTCCAGTGCTGTTCATACAATTAAATGTGGTTTCAAATCTGAAAACACATTTGAATAATGTGAGTAACTAGCATATTAAATAAGCTAGTTTTGACTCTCCTAGATCCAAATCTGGACTGTGCTGTTAGAATAAACCCTGAGCATTAAATGTACAGGAAGGCCTAATGCTAAAAATAACACCCCCAAAAAATTACTGTTTCAAGGAATTTTTACCCCAAGTCATTTCGGCAATACAGTTACAACAAGGCACCACTGACAGCTGTCTTGGCATAAATCAAAGCTCACAAGATAGTGCTGGAGTAAGAAGGTGTTTCTCAAACCAGTTTTGACAACCAAGCCAGTGCACCACAGACAAATGCTCCCCTGGAGAAGTCCAGGGGCAGCAGGAGTCCAAACGAACCTCAGTTCCCCACTCCAGACACAATTCATTATTAATTCACAGAGCATCCAGCAAAGAGCATGCAGGGCATGAGTTCTATTATAAGGACACTTGTCAGTCAGCGCTGTATCTCCAGATCAGCACTGGTGTGACACAGAACTGACCATGGCTTGATCTCCCTAGCCACCTCTGTCGTGCCAAAGCACAGCCCTCTTGAAAGCAGACATCTTCCATGTTCCATGGCTGCTGCCTTACAACACAGCATAGCACAAAATCACATTCAGCTTGGTAGGAAACCACTTCAGCTCTCCATTTCCCATCCACGACATTCAGAAGGGACTTTCCAAGGGACTGCATGCTCCATTGACAAGGTTACCTTTCCTCTTTGCAGCCTTGCTGGTACAACTTAACAGCAAACAATGAAAACAAGAATTTGCTGCCAAACCTCCTGCAGATTTTTTGTTAGAGAAACATTTACACTGCTCACAAGTTCAAACAATACAACAACTTTTATGGATGTATGACCCCATCATGGCTACTCCTGGCCTAGTGCTTGTCCTGGCCAGGCTGCAACACTCTGAGGCCTCAGGGACACATTGCACCTCTCTGCCACCAGCAGTAGCTGCCCCACGCTACAGAAGGCAGAGAAGCTCCAAACCCTGCTGCCCAAATCAGCATCAGCCTCACAGCCTCTCCCCTAAAACTCTTTGGGATGCCCAGCCCTCGCTGGCCTGCACTTCTTCACAGAGTGCTTCCAGGAGCACCACCATGTGGGAGGGGTTTTATTATTATGTTTATTACTGTATTTGGATTATTGTATTCTTTCCATATGAAAAATAACCCAGCTAGCAGTCTGACTGCAGCCGCCCATGCTCACACAGGCCAGGCCCCATTTGCAGTGAGGCCATCGGGACCAGGGCCAGGAAAGTTGCCTCAGCTCAGTGGGGAAGCGCTGAAGGTTTGCAGCAGAAGCCTTTTGCAGCAGGTGATTTCAGCACTAAGCAAATTCCCAGAGCAGAGCACTTATCTTAGAAGCGGAGAGCAGAACGCACAACATTAGTCAGCTTTCTGAGTGTTTCTCATCCCCTTCTCAGCTGGAGAGGCACAGGACATTCATGTTACACTGTACCAGAGGTGCTGATTCACAATAGAAATGAGTAATCAATGAACCCACGCCATTCATCTTCACTGGGACCAACTGCTGTGACCCTCTGCAGAGGTCCAGGACTGGAAGAACCCTGCTTTGGTGGCTGAAGAGTAGCCTAGCCTGGCCCATGTCTGTCTGCATGGGCCGAGAGGGAGGAAGGCTCATCGCCTCAGCACCTGAGCAATGTGTTGTGGCTGTGGGGGGATGTGTAGAGCATCATGAGCCAGGCTACTGCAGGAGCAAAGTCGCAGCTTTTTACCCTGGCAATGAACTTCTCTCATTTCCATTTTCATTGGAATATCAATTTGCATTTATTAAAAAAGCCCTTACCCTCCTCTCCAGGAAAAAAAAATCCCGATCTAAAGAAAGAGATTGGTTTACATAAAATCCTATTAGCTTAGCTGATTGCTTCCAAAACATTTCTGAGAAAGCCTTCCATTACCATACAAATGGTGCTGGGCCTTTTTGCAGGCTAACTGCTAGATAGCGTAATGATTTGGGCAAATATTCATCAAGACAGCTGCTTCTGTGAGAGAGGATGTGAGACTGCTGCACGCCTTTTAAGAAAAGCACAAGAAATTGCTGATCTCCTTGAAGCCAACAGCTCCAGCAGCAGCAGCAGCCCTCTCCTTGCACCATCATGCCAGCACCCAAAATGTGTGGGGGAAGTCTGTGGGTCTGTGGAAAAGGAGGAGGAGGATATGGAAGAGAAAAAGGAGGATTTAAGAGCAGAGATGGCATGGTGGTGGATAGCCCAGCAACATCAAAAGAAGTGGGAGTAAAGAGCTCATTTTCATGGCTTGGTTCTGTACAAAGGGAGCTCAAAGCTGAGGGCCCTGCAAGCTCTGCAGATGCTCTGCCAAGCCAAGGCCTTTGATTCACAGATAAGTGCAGTGCTCTGCAGTCATGTGGGTGCTGCCTGCCCCCTTCCAGCAAGCACAGCAGATTTCTCAAACACCCCCCTGAGGTGCTTTGGCAAATCACTCAGTCATGTGAATATGAAAAGGATCCAGACTGAAGGCAACATCGTAATATTGGAGGGACTGATTTCAATCCTGAAGGTCCCTAAATCTGGAAAGAGTCTGCACATAGCTTGTTTTCTCTTATACTTTAGCAATAAACATTGCCATCACCTTAAAGAGAACAAATATCTCATTAATCTCAGTCACCCAGTTCCAATCAGATTCAGAAAACAAATTCTGCAGGCAATGTAAAAGCCACAATCAACCTCAGTGGCCTTATAAAAAAAAAAAAAAAAAGGGGTGGTGGGGGGATAGGATAGTAAGAATGCAGCATGAGACAGAAGTGAAAATTAAAACACTCGACAGCTAATCCAGAATACATTTCACAGAATGATAGAATCATTAAAGTTGAAAAAGACCTCTAAGATCATCTAGTCCAATCCCATCCCATCCCCTCCATGCGCCCTAACCATGACCCTCAGCACCATATCTCCACAAATCCACCTCCCGGGACAGTGATTCCACCTCCTGAGCACTCTGTTCCCTGGGCAATCTGTTCCATTACGTTACAACTTCTTTTTCCACATTTTTTTTCCTAATATTCAATCTGAACAATGTCATTTCCTGTTCTAATAAGCCAAAATGGGAAGAAAACATAGAAGAAAATATAGAACTACTATACTAACAAGGCATTATCAGCCATTGCTGAAAATAAAATAAAACATCAAATCCCTGGGACTTGCCTTCAACAGAGTGTTTCAATGGGATGCACGAGTCCAGTAGGTGCCATTCTGCTTTCTTGATAGAGGTGATGCAAGGAGATGACACAAGGAGGCACCAAGGGACCATCCAACAAAACCAGGTCTTGCCTCAACCCCAGACTGCTGGAACGATGCATGTGCTCAGGGATGGCCTTCCAAAATGGTGCACTCACGAGCAGTGTCTGCCCTGTGCCTGTGCACTAATTGCTGTACGAGGCAATTAGTGACTCCAGCACATCACTGTCAACACCATCAAAACCAGCAGCAACTTCCACACACGTTCACAGCCACACCTGCCATATTACAGGCTTGCAATTTGGTAGCTGCTCTTCTCCCACCTCATGTGGGTCCTACAGGATGTAGGATCACCCAGTGTAACCAACTTACCCCGCAAGCAGGGCTCAGATCTGATCCTGCAGATCGACAGATAGCAAAAAATGTCTGTGTCTGCTCTCAGCCAAACTTTCTCTGCAGCATAGATGTGTGACCAACGGAAGGCAGAAGGCAGCAGAGAAAAAAAAATCTCCTCCCTGCCCACACTTCAACCCCCTGCCCAACATTTTCCAGCTGCAGCCTGTCACTGACACCTGGGAAGAAGCAGAGAGAAGCCAATAGGAAAGACAAAGAAGTACTCTCAGCACATATTGGGCCAGTTGTGTGCTTGGGTGGGAGGGAAAGCCCTTGCTGGCTTGAGCCCCCTTCCCATCTGCTCCATGGAGGGGACTGGCTGAGGCAGCAGAGCGTGAGATTTGATTACAATTATTGTCTTAACACAGAGTTGAAATTGTTCTGAGCATGCAGAGCTTCTGGGAGCAGGCAGGCATCCAAAACAACCTTTGGGCTGCAAATTCCCTGACCAAGAAATGGCACAAACTGACAGGCACAAAATCCTTTGGTGGCCACTTTCCATCAAACAGGGTCATCCCCTCCACTCTGCAATCACTCCAGACATCTCCCATGTCCTCTCCAGCCTAGGCAGAAACATTTTTCACAAGGAGGAATAAACTACATTTGTGGTGGAGGGATGAACAAGCTTGACATGGTTAAGCCAAACCTGGTAGCTACAGGGCTGGACCTCTCTCTTCCAAGTTGATGCCAAACAGCACAATCCTGGACTGCAGGAACACGTTGAAGACCACAGCCAGGTCTGTAGATGGAACCCCATCCCTGGAGACACTCAAGGTCAGGCTGGACAAGACTCTGAGCACCTGAGGAGATGTAGGTGCCCCTGTTCACAGAATCACAGAATCACAGAATCACAGAATCACAGAATTGTAGGGGTTGGAAGGGACCTCCAGAGATCATCGAGTCCAACCCCCTGCCAAAGCAGGTTCCCTACACCAGGTAGCACAGGTCGGCATCCAGGCAGGTCTTGAACATCTCCAGAGAAGGAGACTCCACCACCTCCCTGGGCAGCCTGTTCCAGTGCTCCGTCACCCTCACTGTAAAGAAGTTCTTGCGCATGTTTGTGCGGAACTTCCTATGCTCCAGTTTCTGGCCGTTTCCCCTTGTCCTGTCTCCACTCACCACTGAAAAGAGTGTTCGTTGCAGGGGAGTTGGACTGGACGGCCTCTATGGCTCCATTCCAACTCAAGCAATTCTATGAGTCTGTTGAATGCATGAGTGGCAGCAAGGTGTTACTGTGGAGTGACACAAAGCTCCTGGTAGTGCATATCCCTGCAAACTCTTGCAGGGCTCTTTGTGATGAACACCTGCAGCTGAAGGTGCGAGAAGCCAGATGCAGGGAGCACACCGCCTGCTCTGGCCATTCCTTTTCCCCTTAAACTCCAGAAGTTGGGTGTATTTACTACTCCCCTGCTCCTCATTAAATAATGCTTCTCATTAAATAACAACTTGGAGGCTGTGCAAAACTTTGGATAGTTAGCAATGCATGGTAATGAGAAATAACAGGTTTGCTGTCTGGGACATATAGCATTGTACATCCTTGGCAAACATGTTTTCAGCAGTGCCTGCCATGAGTGGATAGGTTTTGTCTCCTAGGATGGTGCTGGTGGGATGGCAGGGCTCGGTAAGCACTGGTGGGGTTTACACAACAGTTGGCCAGTGTGCACACAACTTAGGGGTTTGGCTGTTGGCATCCATGAAGCAGGATTTGGTCTTTCCCCTGAGCCTTGCTAATACCCAAATACTGCAAAGGAAAGTAAACTACTTACGCTATTCCAGGTGGGCAAAGCACTGTGAAGGGTAAGAGCTCACATTAAGTCAATCCAGGAGAATTAGCTGTTTCTTCTGGCTGCTCTGTCCTGCCTAATTCCAAATCCTCCAGGAGTTATTTCACCATAGCATCTGTACAATGAGCTATGAAATTCCTCCTGTGCTGACTTGGCCATGGGTACCCCTGCAAAGGAAATCCACTTAAACACCCTTCAGAGTTGGAAAGGACATGGATAACCTGCAAGCAGATCACACTGACTCTGTGCTGAGCTCTAAATGAAAGTCCTTCTCAGTGCCTCATGCTATATTTCCCCCTTCCAGCATTCTCCTTTTGAGTCACAATTTCTCCTGATGTTTGGAAAAACAAATGGCAATGAGACGCGTGAAGCCTCTGTGACCTTGCCAACTGTGAACCAGCCTCCCTGCTGGGAAAGGTTCTAGGGAAGGAAATTCAGGACAATGGAAGCAGGTGCTGCCAATATTCAGCTCTAATATTTCTGTCAAGTGCAACGGGTTTTTGTTTGCCTCACCACTGCGTGAGACCTGCGAGTTCTGCCCATGGCGCCCTCCTCCGAGCTGCGCCGGTCTGCTCTGCCCCTGTTTCTGCACATCTCTATTACTCTGTGTGGTCAGAGAAAGCCCTGTCCTTGGCTATAGATGCTGAACATTTAAAGATAATTTATACATTTCAGCACTTTATAAATCTGTTTATGCAAGGATCCGGCCAGATTTCCTCATTTTGTAGACACAAGAAAATATTTTTTGCTTGGTTCAATACAACCGTTTGTATTCATCTTTACTGATTTCACTATTGTTTTCCCTTGCTCAGCAAGATGCTTAATTGTGTATTTGATCTTTACTACTTAACCAGATCTATTTATCATTACAATGCATCACTACATTATAAAGCTTTCAGGCACATTTATCAGTATAACAAAGCTTGCACTACATGAGAGTCCTCCAGGGAAATAAAGCAACAACAACAAATAATTTAATGCAATTCACTTAACAGTACAAATATTTGTAATTATAAAAATCCTTAAGTGTGCTTCATCCATAAATGGCACATTTTTCTTAAAATTGCTCTCATAATCTGGCAGTGCCTCCAATTTATGCAGCTTATGGTTTTCTGACATTGAAGAAAGCGAGGCCAAATTCCCTGGTTTGTTATTTCTTTCCTTTTGCTAATGTGAAGGCAGAGCTCACATTTGCTGACGTGCTATTGAAAATTCAGTTACACCTAATAAAATGGGAACATTTAAACACTACTGTGTGATTAATAACTGCCATAAATACACTACAGTTTGAATGCAGTGTTACTGATTGCTGCCAGCCATGTGTGAACCAAGTCTAAAACAATCAATTAACCATTAATTGTAATGTCTGTTAATCATTGATCAACCTGTTACAAATAACAAATACATTCCCCTTGCTGTAAAATGGGACCACCAGGCTATATTGCATTGCTATACATGCTTCCCATGCCTATCCAAGAAGAATATTTGTTGTCAATTTATTGTGATTTTGGTACCATTTTTATATATTTAACTTTTTTAGACAGTAGGTTCTGTTTCTGCTTTTGACTCATAGCAAGGTACTGCAAACTGAAGGACATCCTAGGAAGTCAGCTTTACAGCTGAAAACTGTCATGGCACAAAGAAGGCCTGGGGATATCTGTTTTATCTTCTCATGCACTGAGTTATACTACAATTACCTATTGTCAGGGTAGGGACCAGCAGCACTTTTCAGACCTCCAGCTGGCCTCCTACCTACCATGAAGTCTCTTGCTTCCAGACTGTGCCAATGGGAGACTCACAACTCACCTTTTCCAGATCCATCGCACAGCTGAGACAGCCAGAATTCCTCTAGGCCACAAGAAGTAAAAACAGAACGATCAACACAGATATTAGAACATCAGCATCAAGATTAAGAAGTCACGTAATCAAAAGCTATTAAAATCCAGACTTCAGGTATTTTGTGAAACCTCAGGGCAGCATGAGCATGAATGGTGTGACCCTGAAACAACAAGCATTGGGCACAGCATCATGCACTGCCTTTCCTCCAGGAGACCAGTGCTCCACTCATGAGAAGCTGATCAAAAATTTGCACTGTGTTCACCACTTTTGCCTAGAGCTGGTATTACTGTGTGGCAAATAACCATTGCAAACACACCTAATTTTAGCCTGCAGACACATTGTAATGATTGCTTTGCCAAAGACAGGGAGAAGAAGAGTAATTCCACTTCTGCCTATGTTTCTCACTGTTCTAGACGGGGAAATCTCCACCACATTCTAAAACATGGCAAAACGAATTCTCTGCTCTTTCAGGTGAAAGCCAATGGAGAGGGAGGGAAACAACACGGATGGGCACCACGGAAGCTCCATGTCCCAGCAGCTCTAAGAAAGAGGTACAACACCCACCCAAATAGGCACAGTAAGCAAAGCAGTGAGCTGCATGGCCACAAGTAGTGTTGTTAAGGAATCATAGAATGGCCTGGGCTGAAAAGGACCACAATGCTCATCCAGTTCCAACCCCCTGCTATGTGCAGGGTCACCAACCAGCAGACCAGGCTGCCCAGAGCCACATCCAGCCTGGCCTTGGATGCCTCCAGGGATGGGGCATCCACAGCCTCCTTGGGCAACCTGTTCCAGTGCATCACCACCCTCTGTGTGAAAAACTTCCTCCTAATATCTGACTTAAACCTCCCTGTCTCAGTTTAAAACCATTCCCCCTTGTCCTATCACTATCCACCCTCGTAAACAGCCGTTCCCCCTCCTGTTTATAAGCTCCCTTCAAGTACTGGAAGGCCACAGTGAAGTCTCCCTGGAGCCTTCTCTTTTCCAAGATAAACAATCCCAGTTCCCTCAACATTTCCTCATAGGAGTGGTGCTGCAGCCCTCTGAAATAGGGCAAGGAGGGCAGGACATGCATAAAAGTATCTGAGCAGAGCCAGCCAAGAGTACTGCTGTCACCATAGAGAGGAAGAGAGGGAACTGGAAACTTCCCTCTGAGGGCCCCTCAAAGCTACTGAGAAATAAAATAAAATAAAATAAAATAAAATAAAATAAAATAAAATAAAATAAAAAATATATATAAAAAAAAAAGGAAAACAGCTCAGGAAGGAAAACTGCAATTTGAGACATCTCCAGTAGGCAAAAGCACCACGGCCTATCCCACGAAAATCAGACTGTCAGAGAAACAAACAGCATAACCCATGCATTGGCTTTGAAATGTACCGAGTGTGCCACTGCTGCCCTGCTGCTTTCTAACTTGCCTCCGTTGGAAAACATTTGGAGCAGGAACTACTTCCAAATATCTATTTACATATTCATAAAGACAAAAATGCATTTATAGAGCCTCTTTACTGAACAGGTGCAAGGTCTTTAAGCCCTCTAATTCAGAAAGATTAACTGCATTCTGGGCTGCAATTACCAGAGGAGCTGACACTCCTTTATACCCTGCCTCACTGGGCTGCTTAATTCTCATCCTCTTCCAGCTCTGAGATACAATGGCAAATTCTGCTGTTGAAGGGCCGCCAGCAGGGTTTGACCCCACGCAATATGTATAGCGAGGGTCATAGAATCACAGAATGGTTTGGGTTTGATGGGAACTTAAGGCCCTCCCAGCCCCAATCCCCTGCTGTGGGCTGGGTGCCCCCCCACCAGCCCAGGCTGCCCAGGGCCCCTCCAACCCAGCCTTGAGCACCTCCAGGGATGGGGCATCCACAGCTCTCTGGGCAGCAGTGCCACAGCCTTGCAACCATCCGAGTAATAAACTTCCCCCTGACACCTAATCTAAATCTCCCCTCCTTTAGTTTAAAACCATTTCCCCTTGTCCTATCACTAACAACCCATGTAAAAAGTTGGTTTCACTCCTCTTTATAATCTCCCTTTAAATATTGTAAGGTCATAATGAGGAATAAGATCACTGGCCAGCCTTGGAGCTGGTAGTCCTCATGTACTACGGGCAGAGGAGGCATGCTTACTTGGAGCTGGCTGGGGAAGCAAAGTCGGAGAAGTCAGAGTAGGAAAGCCAGCAATGGCTGGAGAAGGCCAGGACAGGCCAAGGAAGGAAGGCTAGGAAAGGCCAAGGCAGACACGACAGATACTTTGCTACCCAGCAGCGTGCCCCCGTGGCCTGTGGCCATGCCCTCAGCATGTCCAGCAGCTTTATGGCCTGTGAGGGAGAGGAAGAAAGGCAGTAAAAATGCAGTGTACAGAACAGACAAACACAGAACATGCAGGTGTTGAATTTGCAGAAAATTCAGTAGGAAAGTCCATGTAGAACATCACCCCGGTTCTACAGAGCCAGGATGTAGTCCTGCATGAAACAAAGAACAGCAAAAGGTTTCTGAGACAGGAATTAGAGCAGATTGGAGCAGCACTCTGGTTTTGCTCCTGTTAGTGGTTGGTGAGGTGCAACCTTAGGCCACTTATGTCACCTAAACCAAAGGTTAATCCAACCCAGGTGCCATCCCCCACCTCCAGCAGCTCACACTCAGTGTTACACTGCATTCTTCTCACGCATTCCAATATATTTAACAATATATATAAGCAAGGGTCAGACCACAGTTTGTGTCCTCTGATGCATTCAGCCAGCAGCAGGCATGCTGTTCCTCGCCAGACTGAGCAGACACTGCATGTCTGCAGGTCCAGACTTCTGGAATGAACATTATTAAAAATGAATTTTGAAAATAAATCTGTCACTTAGAGATGTCCTAATAGAAACAGCAGGGCTGTGCAAGAGCAGAGTGGCTCATGGTTACTTTCACAACCTGGATCATAGAATCATTAGAGTTGGAAAAGACCTCTAAGATATCTAGTCCAGCAGCCACCTACCACCAATACTGCCCACTGAACCATGCCCCTGAGTACTGCTTCTACCCTTTCCTTAAACATCTCTAGGGATGGCAGACTCTCTGGGCACCTGTTCCAATGTCTCATCACTCCTTCTGAGAAGAAATTCTACCTAATATCCAACCTGAAATTGTAATGAGAAACCAAAACACCTTTAAACAAAGCATGAGTGATGAGGCCCTGGCACTGCTGCCCAGCCAGCTGTGGGTGCCCCATCCCTGGGGATGCTCAAGGCCAGGTTGGATGGAGCCTGAGGGGGGGAAACCACAGACAGGGTTGAAATGGAGGGGGTTTAAGATCCTTTCCAACCTAAGCCATTCTATGGTTCTATGATCCCAGATGTGCATGAAAATTCAAGTAGGGTGTCTGAAGCAATGAAAGAGGTCCCTATTGAATATTGGTCTTTCAACAGGCATAGGATTTTATTTCCTCTGGAAAATGGGACCGGATCTAGCTACTAGTTACATGATGCAGAACAGTGCCTTCATACTTTGAATTTGCAAAGGCTGAAAACAAGCTTTGACTCATAGTTGAGATTTTTTCATCTCTTACCTGCACTTCTCACAGCACAAAGGCTGTATCCTGTGATTGCAATAGCTGGTCTGTGAGAGGAAGAGAAAAAAATAAAGTTGTTCAGAACATGAATTCTTGGAAATCTGCAATTTCAACAAGCCATTTTGAAGGATAGGCCTTTCAACTTCGTGCTTGGAATGGAAAGTCGTGGCCTTGCAGTTAATTACGTTTTGCTGTCATTTAAAGATAAATGCATCACTGTAACTTCAGAACACGAGGAACTCATTTCACATGTAGTAGAGCTATAAAACATGACAAATCAAACACCAAGTTGACTGAATCCCATTCTTAAAAGAACTTGGAGATCCCTTGAAGTCCACACAAATCAAGATTTTAATACAAAAGCTACTGATAATAGCAAAATACCAGAAAATACTAAAAGTAGATTATTTTTTTCCTCTTGTGTTTTAAGAGCAATGAAATATAGCAAGGACTAGCCTTTAAATCAGGGCTCAACCAAAATTCTACTCAATAGCAACGAGGATTTCCTGTGATGCTTTTAAGGGTGCTTAAGAGCCAACCCTGCTCCTTGTTCCCTTCTGGAGAAGGGAAAACGCTGCAAAGCTGGCAGCTGTGTGGGAGGCACCTGAGCTCAACTCAACCAATGGCACCTGGTGGGACTTCCTGAAAAGAGATGGAGGAATTTGGAACCATGCAGCTCAGATGTCCATCCTCTGTAGATCTATTTTGGGATATTGATTTGCTGCCCTAAATCCCAGGGTTTGTCCAGGGAGGAACAGCTCCATCCCATTTTCCCAAATAATGTAAGGTGTCACTGAACATACAAAGAAGAAATCTTATTATCGTCATTGTCTACTTCCAATACATCATATTTAACACATTAAAAGGGCTCTGGGGACAATTTAATAACCTTGTTCCTTTAGATTACTTTAAACCTTTGCAGTTAAATAGATGTATTCATTTAGACACATTTTTAAAAACACTTTCTTACTTTATTTCTTGAGCTGAGTCACTACTCCCAACTGGCGGAGCTTATCAGATTCAGGCAGCACATGAAAGACGTAGTCAAAGACTGCAAATAACAAATGTCTTCAATTGATTGTCATGCTGAGAGAGTTATGTACATCATCTTAGAAATGTCTCAAACGCCTCTTGTCACCCCAAGGACACATTTCAGCCTGTTTAAGGTGGCCTTGGCATAAAACAACACAACTCCCTCTGCCAAAACAAACAATACTACTTTGAGAAAACACTCCATTAAAATTCTCAGCAGAAATGTGAAGGCAAAAAAAACCCCAAACTGCTGAGAGTGGATCTGAATAGACATAAATTAACAGCAAATGGAAACTCCAGATGAGGAAACACATATAGAAATACCAATTGAGAGATCTCAAGCTCAAAAGCAGATAGAAAGGAGAGAATATTGAGTTTGGGAACTGTGCATGACAGTCAGTGCACAACAGAGCTAAAAAATGACTGGTCTGATTTGAGCTGGAATTTGCAGAAGAGAAAAAGTACAATTGACCAAAGGCCATCTTTTTCTAAAACAGGACAGAATTTCACAAATACATTTTGTGTTCCCAGAACACAAACAGGCCGTGTTCTGTAAGAGGCAGATACACAAACAGAGCAGATCTGTGAGATGATAAGAAAAGAAAGACTTATCTGCGAGAGCAGGACTGCCTCAAACACTTGGGCACGTGCACAACTTAGAGCTTCCACCACTGCTCAGTTCTACTGCAGCCAATACAATTTGCAGACTGAGAGGACAATGAATTAAGTTCTTCAAGCACTTTATGACTTCACAGGAATAAATTTTCCAAGGAAACTGGAAAGCCAACAGAGGCAAGAAGAGCTAGCAGCCTCAGAGATGAAAAATCCTGCCATTCCATCTGCAGAAGAAAACTAAGAACTATGCCATTCTAAATGACAAAAATAGAGGGCCACAAAGGAAATGATGTACAATATGGTGTATCTGGTAATGACAGAAACTGGAAAAGTAAGCAGATGAATAATGCAGCTTGGTCTTCCTGGAAGATGTGTCACTGACCTCAGTATAAAGGAGGATTGGCTAAAATATAACATGCTCACCAACACAGGTCAGCCCACATGACCTCATGTTCAACATGAAACAATAACTAGAATTCAGAGCCAGGGAAAGCCAAATTAAATAAAGTGGCTTAAAAATTGCAGCCAGGGTAATTTTGCATTTCAGCAAACTATCAAAGGAAACAGCAAAAAAATAACAAAGTCACTTGACATTTTAATTAAAGGGACAAGAAATCTTTCCGAAAGGTTTACTTAATTCAAAACAAGATACCAGGTTTAACAAAGAATCACAAGACATTCAGTGGCTTAACAGAGTAGACAGACAAATGATCCAGTATTCTCTGCCAGCATTCTCCGCCCTTAAGTCCAATGACTGCTTCTTCCCTGCTTTTTGCCTGTATGTTTGATTTTTGGCTTTTTCCTCTCCAACTCACAAAAGGTAGAAAAGTTGGAGTGAATAAAGGAAACACCAGCAGTGCTGCCCTCTCCTTCAGTGAGAACAAAGGACCTTATCCAAGGGTCCACTGAGATTAACAGGGGAAGAAAATTCTTTGGTCTGAGGCAAGAAGTGAGTGGGTAACAGCAATCTCACTCATTTGGAGAGCCAGCCTTAACTGGCTTGAGGTGGAGAGCTGCATAAGAAAACAGAGCACTTTCTCCTTATCTCGTAGTATGGTAGCAGACCTGTTATGACCCTTGAACAGCGTTCTTACATTATGGATTAGGAAAAAAGTTACGAAATCTAACAAAAACAAGTGGATGGAATTTCAGGATTACATCCGATACACTATTAGAAACCTTTTCCAGAGTCTCTCTGCTGATAAGACATCTTTTCCCAATCTCCATTTATGCTTGTCCACATCAGTGTTTCTTTTGCATTTCTTCTTCCTCCTCAGCATCTCATTATTTATACAAGTCATTTTCCCTACTGAGCCTCTGCTTTAATCTTCAAAAAGCCAAGTTACTCCAATTTCTTCTCACCTGATAAGCCCCCACCTCTTCAGCCATTTGGAATCTGCTACTTCAGCCAGAGCTCCTCCCTTTGAAGGTGCGTGGGCAAAACTGCCTACCAAATGCTCTATGTCCTGTGTAGCATCACTGATTTGCTCAATCGCTACAAAAAATAATTCACCTGTTGTATCTGCAATCACTTTTTTTTTTTTCTTTTTTTTTTTTTTTTTTCTCCCCACAGCTGCCCCACAGCAGCAATGAATCAGCCATCAGCCCCAGCATGGGAAATGCTTATAACTCCTGACAAGTCTTTGTTCTGACTGCATGTGTACAGCTGGCATCTTCCCACTACTGGCAGCACCCAGCTCTTGTGCAGTCCCCAGAGCCTCTCCACGTCTCTTGGCCACAATCCTTAATTTAGGCAACACAAAAAATCAGAGTGCCTTCAATCACCTCCCCTGCCACCCTTCATTTTATCTTCCAGTACCACCTCAGGCCATCTCCCCTTGCCCTCCTCTGCCATTGCCTATTCAGTTGCTATTTTCCCACTGACTTGTGCACAAATTCTTTCCAGCACATACATTACCAGATGGAGGAAATCATGTTTCTACAACCTAGCAAAATCAGCTGTAAAAGATATGTTAGTATGAGAGAACGGGGCTTTTTTGTTTATTGTGGCACACTTTTCCAATTAGTCATTTACTTGGTTATTTTTATTTTTCACTTTCAAATTTGCTCTAAAGCTTCTCAGATGATAACCCAGAAGTCAGTACACATTGGTCTTTTGTACTGCCTGGATGACTTTTCCCTTCTGCTCCAATAAAAGCAGGAAACTGGATTACCCTTCGGCAGTAAGACGGACAAATATATCTCAAGTACTAGCACAGAACTATTGAACATGCATCACCACAGCAGCAAAGCCCTATTACACCCATCACTGCAGTATTTCAGGCTCAAATCCTGAAAAAAGCTCTGCCTGAGCAAGCATAGATGATGACCCCAACACTGTGCAGAACACTTCAGAGCTACATGCTGTAAATAGTGATGTCTTCCGTTCTTTTTTTCATTTATTGATTCACTGGAAACAAAGCTTACTTATATAAGCTCTGTCAAAACTGATGCTGGAGGAAGAAAACAACTGTCTTGGTTTTCCTCCAGAAATCTGGTTCCTTTGCTAACAAATTAAACAGTCAGCAATCCTTGGCAACCAGATGTTAAATGTTTGTTTACGTTCGTTCAAGAAGGTTCTTCAGTCCTGCAAAGAGTCATCTTAAGATGTGAATTACCAATGAAATACGACAATGCACTTCAACTGCAGGAGACTGCATTTGATTTTTTGGTTTGTTTGTTTGTTTTTTTGCCACACAGCTGACTAGCAGCCTCCTTCCACTCATCACGGAGACAAAATTTCACTTACCTGTTCCTTGAAAACAGACCCACAATTAATTATCCACCTTTCTTGATTTGCAATCTGCTGACATCTTCCTAACAGAATTGGAGGCCGTTTTGGACAGGAACTGTCTTCAGAATAGCTCAGCAACCGTAAGTGGGCAGCTATGCTCCGATTAATGAACTAACAAGAGACAACCTAGGAGGCTTGTCTCCAGATTCACGTCTCTCCAGTCAGTACTTCTCTCGCAGCAGCTCAATTTGCTCTTTACACCACACAGGGATGAAGGCCATCTCAAAGAGGTGAAGGCTTCCAGCTGAAAACCCGCCTGAAAAACACCGCCTGTGAAACAGACTCCTTCCACACGACAAATGCAATCCCGTTCTGCCGCACGCCTCCATCATCCCAACATAAATAAAACAATGCACACTTCTCATGTTGGACTTCGGCAAAAGACGTTTATTATTATTATTGTCGTGGTGCTGTTGTACCTGCTCTGCTCTGCCCACAGTGGTGGCACAAACGCTGTTACCATATTGTAGCTGATGATGCCGACGTACAAATCAAAATCCATCTTAATTTCAAACTCCATTAGAAACACAGGAAAGAAGATCGACATTTACGAAATGTAAAGGGAAAAAATGGCATGGAAAGAAATTTTTTTTCTTTTATTTTTCAAGCTTCCAAGACGGTATTACAAACAACAGAGAGCAAAGTAAAGCTAGAAATGAAATACTTGACAGCATCTGTTTAAAAATTACAGCTAAGAAACCTAATAAAAGTTGAATAAACAGTTACTAGAAATAAAAATTTTTACACATATGGTATTTGTCTGGGATTTTTATTTCTTTAAAATAATTCATACAAATGGTTACAGTCACAAACATGATTTTAACCAAAATATTGCTAGCCTACCACATTACCAGGAAGGAATCAATGTAGGCAATGAAATGCTGCTACTTTTCAGTAGTCTAGTGCCTTTTTCTCATACCACCAATAATATATACTTTAACTGGTGACAAAAAGCACAATGCTCGTTTATACAAAACCTTTTTTTTTTTTTTTCCTCAAAATCTCTTTGCAAGGTTGTCTTCATTTTGAAACAAGGGAATTCATGCCAAAATCAGGAGAAATGGTTTTTCTGTTGTTTACTTAATTATTCTAAAAAATAAGACAAGCAGGTAGAAAAAACAATGCACTGTGTGGCGTAGAAAGAAAAATGGGAAAAATTCATTGTCCTGAGAAGTTTGCCAACTGCCTCATTTTGGGGCATGTTTTAAAATATAAAAGAAAGGATTTTTAATCTCAAAATTGGTTTGCTGAATGCCTCCCTTACGTTTTTCCTTGTTGACAGCTAAGCAAACAAACCCTTTTTAATGTTCTAAAAACTGTACACAGACAAGTACATTCATGATATAATTAACTACTAACTTCTCTTGCTTAACAAAGAACCCATAGGACACAGAAACAGTGAATCAGTTCACTGGACAGGGACAAACTACAATTTATACGGAGGAAAAAATGTTTCCAAATCTTCTTTTTGTCTCCCACCTTTTCCTTTTATACTGTATATTGGACCAGTTTCTAAACCAATGATCGTCTCCTCCTTTAAGTTCATGGTTTTGCCTTGATCAAAATCCAGGGTTTTGTGTTTGTTTTGTTGTTTTCTTTTCCATACGCTGAAGTTGAAATCTCCGATGTTGGGAATGCTGTTTTCATAGGCTACAATTGGTCGCTTGGGTGGTCTCTATCAGCTTCTGGTTTGACAGTTTGGCCGGGAGAAGGAGCATGGGGCGGGTGGGCTACAGCAGGGAGGCCGTGTGATAAAGACATAGGGTTGGGGACAATTCCTTCTACTGCTGTAGGTATGCCAGTCGGAGCCACACTTACAACACCTGGGGGATACCTGCTGAGAAGAGAAAATGAGAACATACGTTACAACCAAGTGATGGCGGAAAGCAAAGCCCACCTTGCCTCCTCAAAAAGGTACAGAGATGTTTATTTTACTTTCAGACCGGTGAGAAACACAGTTGGTTAAGCTGAAGATAAGATGCCATATGTGGATCCTGTCAAAACATGCTGTATGTTACTCAAATGAGAAGTAAGATTTGCTAGGGTTTTTTTTTTCTTTACAATTTCAGATTTTAATAGCAAGCATCCTTCACAAAGTATATCTCAGCAAGAAGCAACTCAGGCTAGACCTGCACACACAAACGTACCTGTCCTCTGAATTCTTATCAGCGTGATCTTTGGAGACATTTTTCTCATTCTCATACACAAATTTTGACATTTCACTGTTGCAGCTTGAATAATAGAATCATTAAGGTTGGAAAAGACTTCTATGATCACCTAGTCCAACCATTCACCTACCGCCAACATTGCCCACTAAACCACGTCCCTCAGTGCTACATCTACCCTTTCCTGGAACACGTGCAGGGATGGAGCCTCCACCACCTCCCTGGGCAGCCTGTTCAAATGCCACACCACTCTTCCTGAGAAATTCTTCCTAATATCCAACCTGAACCTCCTCTGGTACAACCTGGGGCCATTTCCTCTTAACCTATGGCTCTTATTTGGGACAACCCCCACCTTGCCACAACCTCCTTTCAGGGAGTTGTTGAGAGCTCCTGTGAGCCTCTTCTTCTCCAGACCAAACAATCCCAGACTTAGGTGAAAAACTATTTCTTTAAACTTACCTTGCAATCAGAGCTTTCTAACAGTCCCCTAAAAGAGCTATCACATTCACACTCTTAAGATGACAATTTCATGTCTATTACACCAGACTTTTTTTTTTTTAGCACCAAACTTGCCATGCTTTTTGTCCGAAATTCAGCTACAACAGAGGCCAAGAGCTTTAGGCTGACTGCCTTCTTTTTAACCCAACACTGAAACATTGCAGGAACAGCTCTTTACAGATACTTTGCCAGAGGAGCTCAGCACAATGATGGGGTCACTGTACACACGCTTGGTCATCCTAAGAAAAACTGCTACAGATGGAACGCTGACTGTTACCTGGGATGGATAACCAGGGTGTGAAAGACTGCACCACCTGCAGGCCAGAGAAATTTGTTCCCACTTGCACACATATTCCCAATCTTCCTATGCTCTTTCCTTCTCCAGACAGTTTCCTTAGAATTAATTAGTTGTTGCTAATTAAATTAGTTGCTTGTTTCAGTATTTCCATTTGAATCTCACTAGTCAAATTTGCTTCAATTCCTAGGAATACTGACTGTTATTTAAATTATTATTTTGTTTATTCAAATTTCATTTTGAAACAGCTTACCCGTTACTCCAGGTGCACTATTCTATCTTATGACACACACAGACTGAAAATGGGTAGTGAAATACCTCAGTGTGAAACAACTCCTGAATGTTTTACCATCAGCTAACTCTCATCCAAGTGCCTCTTAAGGATGAAGATATTTTCATTTTCTACATGTTAGAAGGCTGAAAAATATGTCAACGTGCCCATAAATTGCACAACTACTGCTTAGTAGTTAGTAGCTTAGTAAGTACCCAGTAGTAACATAAAAGCAGTGCATATGATGCTGCTTCACCAAAACTATTATCAATAGATCCTTCTCAGAAATATCATCAACTTTTCTCATGGGACAGGTCCTGTTTGCTGAACCTTTTGTGTTGACAGGAAAAACGCTTTGTTTTCCCCAGAATGGGACAGTATTCAGAAGATCTAGATTATATTCTGCTGATGAATGCTCCACGTTCCTTGTTAGTGATAATACCTGATACTTTAAGAGCTTCATCCTTTATCAAAACTCCAGTAAGTGACATATTCAGAATTAAATAGCCTTCCTAGTTTAAGTTTACTGAAAAAGCTATTTGCATTTTTTAACATACAAATTATTATCCCAGGTCTTATCTTTTAATGCAACTACATGACTATGATACAGTTATTACACTGTTATTACATTACACTGCCCGTGACAGACTCCAGAACTCAGCTGTGATGACAACGTTGTATTGCAGAGAGAAGAGTGAACTGATCATTCAATACAGTTTTTTCTAATTCTGTATTTAATAAAGCTAGGAATTAAGCACCACCAAATACCACTACTAAAACCAACTTCTTCACAAAGCTTGCACTTCAAGTTTCACTTATTTTACACTGCAAAAAATAACAATTGCTTTCATTCACATTCAAAGCCTACTTTATCAGCCCTTCAAATAGAAGCCTCTAGGTATTTGCTGTACAACTCATCTTGTTCAAAATGTTCCAAGTGAGATCTACTTTGCATTTAAAAGCAATTGCAAAGTAACAGTTTACTTATTATTTTCTTCATTGAAAAAAAAAAACAACTGAAGCAATGTCTAAAAAAAGCATTTAGTTCTGTGCTTATCCTGTTTACATTAAATACACAAGGATCTTGTACATCATTATCTTCACAAACGCTCCTAAGTTAAAACCCACTGCTAATTGTACAGCCTGCTTCTGCTGGTCTTTTGATTCCTAGGAGAGAACAACCAACTGTGTTTTATTTGGATACAAAACCTGCTGCTTAAGTGCCATGACACAGCTGGAGTTACCACCCCCAGCTCTGGAACACCTGCCCTTAAGCCTCAGCTGCATTCAGATGTGCCCCAAGTCATCCAAATTTAAAGCAACGAAACCAAATGCTGCATGCTTGAACACATTTCAAATAAAACCAACTAAAAATAAAACCAGATTTCTTCAGATATTTAGAGCTATGGGGGTACTTTATCCAAAATTATACACCTTGATGTGATCTGACGGATGTGCATGTTGATCACACCAAAATTATTCTTTTCTTCTGATGTGCTTACAGCTACTGGTAAGGAGATTATGGCAGAGGACAGTGATTTTCTCTCTGTTATCTCTCCATCACTTCCTGAAGAAACTGCTAGAACTCTGTAGACTTAAGAGCTATACCACACTTCTCAGTATTGCACAGCTGGGTTCTCAGACAGGATCATCCAAAAAGAATTCCTACACCCCTTAAAAGTAAGAGAAAGTCCTGAAGACAGACAACAATAAGAAAGATGTTCAAAGACTGAGAGCAGAAAGATTAGGAGAAAGAACTAGAAAAAAAGTAATGGAAGTATTGAAAGTCCCATCCCTCAAGACACTGCCTTCCAGCAGCTGTTTGTAGCCTTCTCAGCCACTTCTATCCTACTTATAAGTAAATACCATACTAGAAAATAACAAGAATAAAATAAAATTACAGACTTTTTTATATATAAAAATTGCATGAAGCTTGCTACTAGATAAAATCTGCTGCTGGGACAGCTGCTAGGGGTAAAGGGACAGAGAAAGACCATCAAGCAACCAAAGTAACTGAGGAATACTCAATGTTAAAAAAAAATGGCCCTTCTATTTATTATTAAAAACTGCTTTTCAGAGTTGATTGAGATTGCACTGATCGAATCTCCCAAATGTCTGTAAGGAATATCTTAATAAAAAAAATCACAAAATTTACAAAACACTGCTTTAAGCATGTTTTCATAAACCCTGCAGGCTATTCCACTGTACTTACTATTGAATTATTTATGCTCTTCTGTCTGGAGCACATAACAATATTTTATTATCAAAAATCTTTCTGTAACAAACTGCTGCATCACCCTTAGCAAATGAACACCAACTTCCACTGACCTTATTAGAGAGGACCAAAACTGTTTCTGTGGAACATACAAAAGCATGTATATTGTTCAGATATTATTAACTACGCACACATAAGAGAAAGATAAGAAAGGGAAACATACCTAAGCACTGCATGTCTGATTTTAGCAGCTAGCAAAACACTATCATTCTCCTGAATGCAACAACTACAAAAACGACATAGCTGAAGCCTAATTCAGAAACACTTCATTTATTAATAGGAAGGTCCCTTCTTTTTACCTCTCCATTAAGCAAGTATTTCTTTTATGCTTGCAGCACACTTACCTGTATGCAGCACCATTAAGCTCTGGATGAACAACTCCGGGATCCATGCTGGCCCAATGTGTAGCTGCAGTCAAATGATCTTTGTTAACACAGTTTTTCAGACTGTCTGGAATACGACCTAGGATAAAGTAAGGGAAGAGAAGCAAATTTAAAAATATATTTCTGTAATTTAGAAATTTACCTATGTTAAAAACAGAGCCATAAAGTTTTGTGTATATAAAATACATAAAACCACACTATGAGCTCCATTTTTGATCTTTGCTGTTCCTCTTTTTTTGGGTGGGGACTTAATTACAAAAGCACTGCATAATTTTTTTATCTGTTTTTCTTTAATAGTCTCTTATACACAAAGTCTCAATAAATCCATAATCCCCAAGATGTACACTTCCCAATGAGCTAAAACCTGAATAAAGTCAGTCTTAGTTCAGTGTAAGACAAGGTACGTGCTCTGTTATGGGTTTTTATTTATCATTTATCTTCAGATGGTAGATGATGTGTGCAATCATTTACTGCATTTTCCAAACAGCTTCTCCCTTGACACCTTTTCCCCATCGTATTCCCCCATGTCATTCACATATTCAGCTTCATCCTACACTTCCTGTACTTTTCCTATATTTGTTTCTCTGCAATTCATTGTCTTTCTCACCTGCCTAACTTTGGCCTTTGTTTGATTTTAGCACCCAACCATGTTCAAACACCGAAGTGATGACAGCTTCACTGTAACTCAGTGATTTAGATCACCGATAGCACAATCACACCCTTTAATAAAACACAGGCCTGCCTTCTGAGGCACATATAGCTGGGTTACTGCACAACGTGTAACATAGAACTATCTTCGTGTAGCTGACTTCTGCTCAGTTTTCATATCTTAGTCCATTAACATTTATTTACACATCGATCATTCCCCAAGCAGGTATGGTATGCTGGTTTGTGCAATCTTTCCCAAAGCTGTTTGGAAGTATCTAACAGATATACAACAACCTGATGAATGCAATATTTGAGTCCTTCGGGACTATAAGCACAAAGACTAATTCCAGCAAAGGCATGATCAGATTCTTTAGGTTACTTCTCAGAGAGAAACAGGCCTGTACAGGGCGATTTGGGTCAGGAGTTTCAGAGGTGCCTTTAATCACCATCCAGAGAATCCTTTCTGCACCAAATATCAATGAAACTGAGTCATCTATCCTCCCTAAGCACAAGATACAGGACAGGCTACTGCCAGCGCTTCTTTGTACAGCAGAGAAATGCGTTGGCAATGAACCACTCTCAAGGTGACACAGACAGCCCTTCATGTCTGTAGAGCATTCAGCCTATATTGCCAAGGGGAAAACAGCAAAGTCCTACTAAAGAGAGAACATTAGTGCTTAATGAATCATTTTCCAGCATGAAAAACCTTCCTTTTATTTCAGGCTACAAGGGATTCAAACTCAAGCCAAATGGCTTACTCTTCTCATTTTATTTATTAGCAGTGCATATTCAGGACATAACTATTTTTTTTTTTTTAATGTGAATAGTTTACAATTACATGGTAGTTATTCAACAAAGAGACCTTGCCCTTAAAAACAACAGACTTCCTGTGGAATGCTTTAAAAAGAGAAACATTTAAAAAGGAGTACCAACTAACACATACTGAAAGCTTTGTTTTTACATGAGTTGTAATACAAGCATGGCTTGGAACAGCATGAAACTCTACATGCTTTATCTCCGAGTATTACAGCTTAAAGACACTGAAATTCCAGGCTAAGACAAATTTAGACAGATTTTGGAAAATACAAAGAAAAATGAATAAAGGAAATTTTTGGGGACATCTAACAGAATCCACAGATAGACCACAGGCTGAGAGAGCCAAGGCTTTTCAGCCTGGAGAAGAGAAGGTGAGGAAGACATGACAGTAGACTTGCAGTATCTAAAGCAAGGCTGTAAGAAGGAAGGGATGGCTTCTCTTGCAGGATTTGTTGTGATAGACAAGGGAAAATGGTTTCAGACTAGAAGAGGGGAGATTATTAGATTGGACATAAAGAAGAAGTTTTTTACAATAAAAGTGATGAGGCACTGGCCCAGGTTGCCCACAGACGTTGTAGAAGCCCCATCCTTGGAGTAATTCAAGATCAGGCTGGACAGGGCTCTGAGCACCTGATGGAGCTGTAGGTGTTCCTGTTCATTGCAGGGGAGTTGGACAGATGGCCTTTAAGGGTCCCTTCCAACTCAAAAGATGCTATGATATACAATATCAGCAATATCAGGACGACTTGCAGTCAAATCCATCACGTGGCTAGTACTTACAAGCAACAGAGATGAAAAACTACATTTTCACTTCCTGCCTTCTCTTTGTAATTGTAATTATGATCCAACACAATCTGCTCATGCTGAGAACGCTTAGTTGGTATTTACTGGTTTCTATGTTCCAAACATTAGAAGCAGTAAGCAAAGACTAAGTTTGGTTCTTTCCAGCATCCTTCAGGACCATTAAAAAGAAATACACAGTAAAGGACATGACAAGGTGAGTTAATACCTGTGATCGCCCTTCGGATCTCTCGCGCTGCTTCCTCCCGCATCTCAATTGAGGCTTGTTCACTATACCAGGCTGCATGTGGGGTACAGATCAGGTTTGGTGCATCCTTCAAGGGGCCCTGACTAAAGCTAAATGAAGATTTAAAACAAGATCAAATGACAAAACAAATTGGGGGTGGGGGAATAGGGAAATCCAGAGGGATTTGTATATACATTCTACTAAATTCTACAATAGAAAATAATTGCTTTTATATTCCTTGTTGGTTTGTTTTTAACTCCATCACTACATAAAACATCTCATAGACTCAAAGAGTACAACTTAAGTAAAGTAGCACTAGTAGCAACATTAGCTTCCGTTCAATGCACTTATTGTTAACTACAGCCACTGTCGTTCCAGTATTCATGCAGAGATGCATTAAGCAAGACCCAGATTAATTCAGGATGCCACTCTGCCCATCCATCACAGTTTTATTACATTAGCTAACAAAGCTTTCTCTCTCAAGAATCACTGTCTGGCACTTAGTCATTAAAAAAATAACTGTTATTTGCAAATTGATTATTGACACAGGCTTGTCAATCAGCATCCCCAGCTTTTTGATAACTAATTCACTTTTTCTATTATTTTAAACTACTTCTTCTTTCATGTTTTGCATAAATACTACACAGAAAGAAGGAAATTTACTTGACGGATCGATTTTCAGGGAAAGCAATTAATCTATATAATGTGCTTTCAGAAATACAGAGTAAGAAAACTGAAAACAGTGGGAGCTTGCTCCTCCTACCTATTTTCAGTTTTAATAATCCTCAGTCAAGTGCAACACTGGTAGAGCTCATATTTTAAGACAAAAGTGTGCTTTCAGAGTTGGTAATAATTCATAAAATTATAGATTTCATCAGCAGTTTAATAAACATCAGAATATCTGGCAAAGCTCTCAAATAAAGGGTTGCACGCTGCGATCAGATAGACATGCAGCATTGAAGCCAAAGGAAATTGTGGCTGTAATCCTGCAACTGAATCTCTGCAGATGGCATCTCCATGCAGTAAATGGGGCTTCCTATAGGTGCAAAGGTCTGCCTGTGCAGATCCGAGATCTGAATTGGGAAGAATATATACAGCTGGAAGTCCCTTGAGCTGTTTAGATTCTAGCTTTGCACAGCACTACTGCATTGTAATGTCTACATTTAGAAGTAAATGAATGCAGGGTATAAATAAAAGTATTTGTGATATCACACTGTGTCTCAGCAGATACTAAAATTCTACCTCTAAGGACCCCAACACTCTATTTTTAAAACTTCTGTTGTCTCCTGCAAGCTGATACAACAGAGACTGTCCTCTCTCCATTCTTCACAACCTGCCCTCAAGTCCTGAATCTGTTCCTGTTCAAAAACCTATGTGGATGGTTCCTGTTAAAATTAACATTTCTCCCTGCCCAGACTGAGCAAGTGGAAAAGGCTCGTCACATGCAAGCACTAAGGTACTGCAGCCTTCTCATAATTCAGAAGTCAGGCTCAAGACTCCAGGACAACAGGGCTCGTTTCTCATTAGCAGTGCTGGTACCACAACACCAATGCCACCTTGGGGAGTGGCACATCTTGGCATAAACCATTGGAGATGCTCGGTGGCATTCAGAAAAGTAAGGCTAATGCTAGAGCTCTGCTCATGGCAGTAGAGTTACTTCTCTCCTGCTGAAGAGAAATGGTAAAAGAAATTCAAATCTGAACTTTAGACAGTTTCCTTATCTTTCATTTTTTGTGACCTGGCATGTTTGTGGCTTTCTTGTGAGGGAATCTGGACAGAAAGTCTGCCTTTTCTACCAGAGCAGTGTCAAAGCAGTTGTTTCTCAGACCAAAGCTCAATCCTTTGCCTTCTGAAAGCTTGTTCAGACCACGTCAGTTGCCTCCAGCTTTTAGTCAGTGACGAAGGAAAACTCCTCTCAAAGCCATGACACAAAGCCATGCCCAGCACTAGAACTTCAGTCTAGTCTCTGACATTTGTACTGAATAAACACATTAGATTTTTAATTCCTTCTTCTAAAGGCATTAAAGTCTTGGATGACATTTTTTTCCCCCACTTCCGACCACATACACAAGCTCCATCTACTTTTGCATTAGTCCAGTGCTGCACAGATTCATGTTGCTTTACTAAGGAGTATTTAGCTACCAAATGAAGGGAAAACTCATTTACTTATTGCTGTTGATTGTATCATGCACTACGACTTAAAAATAAGAAAGTGAACAAAATAAAAAGAAAAGAAAAGGAAAAGCACCTGAATGGTTCTGACTCATGTACATCTAAGGCTGCCCCTCGTATCCTTCCTTCCTTCAGGGCCTGTGCAAGTGCTTTTTCGTCTACTAACCCACCTCGAGCTGTGTTGACCAGGAAAGCCCCTTGTCTCATCTAGGGAAAGTTAAAAACAAGAATGATGAAATAAAAATAAATGAAATAAAATCGTTGTGGCATTATTTTTTACTCAAAAGAAGCATCCATTACAACAAAGGCTATTCAGCTGATTTAACCTGTAACATTTGTCTTCCCTTTCCACTGGAAAGTACCACAAAATGCGATGCTTCTAACATAAAATGCTATTTCACAGCATTTAATAATCTTGTTTCTTTTAAGTAGTGTCTTTTCACAGAAGTGTTCTTTCACATATTGTGCAGTAACATGATCAAAAGATATAACTGTGCATATGAAACTGACAGATCATTTTATGCCTTTTTATTTCACTGTGAAATTGCATGAGACAGAAACTACAGAACATTCTTAAACAAATTCATATTTTGTGGTTTTAAACTTTCACACAAATAAAAGCCTGCATGAATTTTTCAGAAAAGAAATCAATGCTTTTGGATTTTCAAACACATTTCCCTTTAGTTGCCAAAACACAGTAGACCTATGTTTTATTTATTGTTGTTACTTCAGCTTTCTCCTCCTCGTTTTTTCAAACAAAGTCTAGAGAATTCTTATATTATTCAATTAAAAGGCATGAAAATGAATTTGGTTGAGAATGCTGAGTGCTTAGGAGAGAAGCTGTGCTGTGCATTGTGCAGATTAGCATTGCAGATGACACTATGGGGGGAGAACTACAAGTGTTTACACCACAGTATCCACAACATGAAAACAAAGTGGAAGTTTAAATAAGAGAGATGGTACAGAAAAGAAAAAAACTTACATCCTGCTTCCAGCCACCCTAATACTTCATCTTTTATCAGTCATCTCCAACACAGCTTCTGATCTCAGAAGCGTTTCAAAGCATGAAACATGTGAAGAGCAGGAACCATGGTGAAGATCAGTGATAAAAAACCCGTTTTGAACTGGTTCCATCTCTCCCCATAAGAAGAAAAACCCAACATTTTGACACCACATCACCTACTTGAAGCCTACACAACAAACTAATGCTTACAGAAATGGATCCATCCTCAGAAAGTGATTCAAAGCACCAAATGCACAAACAACAAGGAGGTTTGGATGAAAGTCAGCTACAATAATAATTACTACTATTATGTTGTTTTTTTTGTTTGTTTTACAAGAGATCACTGGATATATTCAACAATTTACATGTACATGCTTGCAGTAAAGCAGTAAGAAAGAAAACATTTTTCTGGCCAACTCACTAGCTTGAATTGTTCCTGCCTCAGGCCATTTGAAGGGCTTACATTTATTGGACCATATAGCAAAACTGAAGTCCATTTACTGTGGAACTAAGGGATACATTCATTTGCTGCATCTCCACTATGCAATAGAAGCAAATTAAACAGTAGGGCTCACCCAAGCAGCAATCACAACCATGTCATATGGGCTTACGAGGGCCTTTAGACTTCCTATTTCTGCGTTCTTGCAAATGTAAGAGACAACTTGATGTTTAAGTATAGCCTAGTGCATTTTTCTTCCAAGGATGTATCTTGAAAACTTTCAGCAAACCTTACCAAAATCTTCTGTCTGTCCATAATAAACTTCCTTATTTCTTTTACCTTCAGGATTATTTGCAGAACTTTCAAGCTAGCACTAAGACAAGCCCCAGTCAAACAGAACATGGACACATAAATGCATTCCAATGGAGAACAGTTCTGCGACTCATGATAAACTACACGGGTGGATGCAGCTGGAGATGACCCCATGCAATGGGTGGAAGCTTGAAAGAGAGCCACAGCAAGAACTGCTGACAGCTGTTAGTGTTCACCCACATTAAACCTGCACAGCTGCTTTAGAAGTGTATTCATACAATTGCAGAAACACCTCACACCTCTACAACTGAAGATGACCTCAGTTTCTCCTAAGAGATTACCATGGGCCCAAAAACACAGCATGAAACACTTCTCTGAGCTAATTTAGGACTAGAAGGCCAAGTGAGATGGCTAGGCAGAATGCTGACTAATTAAAAGGAAAAGCCTCTGAAAGAGAAGTGACACCAAATTTTCAAAGACATTTTAGGATTATGTAATTTCAGATTCTAAACAAGATTCAGGGTGGGACTTCACGAAGATTCACCATACTTCTCCACATTGTTTAAAAACTGGTTATTACATGAATGTGCAATATTGGACAAAAAAAAGGCATGCAATGGGCTCTAGAGATTTTTTAGGGCAACTCTAGCAACTGGCAGACTGAAAATGCTGTTCTGTTCTTGCCATTCAGAAGATCTGAGGTCTACCGAAGTAATGACTGGATATATTAAGGTTTTCCAGTTTTCAAATATGGGTGACATTCACATCAGCTGTTACTGACTACCTCATCCAAACTTTTACCCAAAGCAAAAATTGCCTTATAACACTTGTAATGCTTTCACTTTGTTCCTAAATAAAGATATCAAGGTAAGTACCTACAATATCCTTTCCAGTTCTGGTTTTCTTACATGCATTTAATTCCACATGGCATCACTCACTCTTTCATTTGCTTCTCTCATTAAGGCACTCTCCAGAGCTCATCCCATTTATCCACTTCTGCTTAAAATCTCCTAGATTGTTAGAATGGTCAAAGCTTCAGAGGCCACTGTATGAGTGACCACTGCTAAGTCTCCACATAGCCCCAGTGAACTCAATGTGGTTTCGTTTGGGTTCAGATGTCTGGACATCTATCCACATAAAAATGTTGTGTCTGCGCACAGAACAAAAGAGAATGGCCAGAACAGGGTGAGCTCAGTTCTCTTACCAATCTGAAATTCATTAATTTCTAAAGTTTTGAACCCCAATCCTGGGTTTTACACTGGGTTGGATCTGCAAAAATCTCACAGCTCTCAAATCAAGATGTACATTGTATCATCAGATGTACGTGTAACATGTTGAGTAATTGTTTTGGTTTGCCTGAAGTTCAAGAGCAACAGGTACAAAGTATTTCTCAGAAAACAAGCAGGAATTTTTCTGCAAGAGTGCTACTGTCACTGTAACCAATACGTAGATATATGCATGTATAATAAACATAAGTATACAGAATCGATTACAACATTGTTAGAATGTCTTCCTGTATGCTTTCTACATTCTCAAATCTCAGTGTTTTATTTCCTGCTGTTACCTACACTGAGGCCTGAGTTAGAATCCAGACGTTTAATAAAAAAGCTTACTGCTGAATTAATTATTACACGCCTAGATTCCAAAGTGATTTTCATATTATCTAAACTTCAGGGAGAGGTTCGTTTTTATTCAAACAAGCGTGATTTCCCCAAAGAATGCGATGCTGGCAACGTGATCCACCTGAGAAGCACCCTGCAAGCCTCAGTGCTGAGCACTGGGGGGCGGCATTTAGTCACAATCCCTCGGTGATGCTGAAGATCAGAACCCGAGGGACAAGAAGGAAAGGCAGAACTGCTACCTGCAAGTAGGTACAGGAGGCAGCTACCAGAAGACACAGAAAAAGTGCGTAAGCACAACTTAATCAGATCTGAGCAACATGGAGAAGAGCACATTATTTCCACAAGTGCAATGTTACTGAAGAAAACTGACAAGAAAAGCAATGATAGGTAAGGCATCAGCTACTTTCCTATTAGTTATAAACCTATTTCATTTCAAAGCAGCAAAAGTGAAAAATTCCTTTCGAACGAGAATCTGCACCTTTATATAACACAGATATACAACAGAGTAAGTCAACAGCCCCTGTGCAGAGGGCACTCACAGAGATGATTACCTGCTTTATGGTGAAGTCGTTAATAAGATGATGATTGTGTTCATTCAAGTTGCAGTGCAGGGTAACACAGTCACTGTGGAACAGCAGGTCCTGCAAAGTGCTCACCCGCTGCAGTCCCAGAGCACGCTCCATGCCATCTGAGAGGTATGGGTCATAAAAAATCACACTGAAGCCAAAGGCTTTGGCACGTAGTGCTACTGCTTGCCCAACACGCCCTGCAACAAGACAAATGTGATGAGAACAGATGTGAAGCTGCTGGCGTAAGGTAACCTCCTCCATTCCACTGCCAGCACTTGTATCAGATGCTATCGTTTTGTACAGCAAGAGGAAGAGGATAAAAAGGAAGAGTCGCCCCTCCCACTTGCAATCCTCGTTTAGATGAGTAACATCATGTCTGGGTTGTTTCACATAGCCTTGCTTGAAAGAAAGCAGGTTTGCACCTTTTGCAGACAGAGACATGGAGTGACAGAAAATGCCACGTAATCTGCCATAATCTGTCATACAAGGGCTTGCCTGCTGGGCCTGTTTGTGGTAAAACACCACTGCTTGTGAACACAGCCTGACAAGCACTTATTCTTACCCATGTTGGACCAGCTCCTTTAATAAAAAGCTGCAGAATTAATCCTCAAAAATGGATGCAATGAAAGATAATTTGTCTAATCCGAAGCTGAACCATTCTCAGCGCATGGAATCTCCTTTCTATGCCAGCATTTTCTCTCACTTTCAGTAACATCCTTTCAGCATTAAAATGTCTGGAAAAACCCAGCCATTTTTCAATCAATTTACAAATCATAAGTAAATGCACTCCATTATACAGCACCTAGTTAAGATGAGCACAGTACCAGTCACTGTTTACACCATCCTTAACTTTTCCCTGTTTATCTTTCCTTACTGTCATACTATTTCAGAGCTGTGTTTGAAATTGCTTTTTTGGGCATGACTCCATGCTGCATACCTCAGTAGGAGTGCATTTTCCTTTGAAATACCACCACTGAAACACACAGAAAAGGAGCAAAGTACACCAAGCAAGTAAGGAGATTTTTCAGAATGAGAACCAAAACTCTTTTCTGGTTAGAAGAATACATACTAGATACTCACATCATTTTATACAAACATTAGATAAAGACATTGCAAGAGTGTCACTCACTACACACACCATAATACTCACATCTCATTTAAAAACAAAGTCTACAAGTTTTCTTTTGTAACACCTGAGCAAATTCAGAAGAAGAGTCAAATTAGCACAGGGAAATCCTTTATCTTTCCAATTATGCCCAAAGAGATTTCCCTCTGCTTTTCAGATTCTCTTTCAATAAAGTTAAAACAACACAGGAAGAGAGGTTGTGTGTTGATCATTTAACCTCAGCACAGTTATTCTGCAGTGCTTAGTGCCAGATATGCTCAGAATATTAAGCAGCCTGTCAGTCTGATGGGGGCTGTCAGCTTCTCTTTGGAGACACCAACTTAAAATACTCACAATCTTTTATTTCAAGACTTGCGTACGTTGCAATTGTTTGCCTTTCAAGCCTTTTCTTATAAATATGAATTAAACCATTTTCAGCACACATACTATTATTTTCAAATTTTGGCACGTTCAGAGATAAAGAAATCAGTCACACAACTGTAAACATTTTTTATTTTTTTTTTAAAGCTAGTGTATCACTTTTACTCTAACTCCATTCATCTCCACATGTGACACTCTGTCATCTGCTCTTCTTTACACTCCTCGCAGCAAAATACCCGAGGGGATTCATGGCAGAGGAATCTTACTACAGCTTCTCCTCTTAAAGCTGTGCTTTCCATTCATCATAGCCAGGCCAACACACCACAACACACCCTACACAACAAACCTTCTGAGACGTGCAGTTTCCTTCTGCACATTTGCAATTCACACGTGTGTACTTCTGGCCAGCATTGTCTTACTACAGTTTTTATTAAACGGGACAGAACTCCTCCTTAACTGAGGATTCATACTCAGTCTAGTCCTTACAGAAATATATAGGTGGGTGCTTGTAATTTGCAAACTCCTTTCAAAATTACAGACAATTACAGATCTGACAGTTTTCCTCCTCTCCTGGAACTCTTGTACTGTAATACCTGTAGACTTCCATGGAAAAAAGAAATGCTTGTACTTAGCATCTCTTTGCAGCAATAATGGGGAATGTGGGTAATTCCTGGGCTCAAGGAGTGGCTGAAAATCTTCCTTAGCACATACAGAGCAACATAATAGCGCCCAAAGCATCCCACCATCAGGGAAATGCTACCTTAAAAGCAAATACAACTGCTATAAATTCTGATGTTCAAAATATGAAATGAACTTCCAGATCTGTGATACAGAAAGAATGCATAAAATGCACTGCATTGCAAGAAATCAAAAAGCAACAAGAGCCTACTTTAGAAATTAAGAGATTTATATAAAGCTCCAGCAAAGTCCAGGCATCATTTCAGCCCAACTACAAGCAGTGCACAGACACACCAAAACTGCTGGGTCTCCTGCTGGACACACCTCCTTCCTTCCCCGCAGTGCTGCTCTGTTTGCAGAGTCTCTTTGTGCCAGTGATCTGGTTTGAGCACAGCAATCTCAGAGCTGCAGTTGTCACTGACCCCCATCCAACCCCTGTGAGCAGTGAGTGTGCACCTACACTGCTGTTACAAAGTTGGCTTCAGTGTCCTCCATATTATGGAAATCATGACAACATGCCTGTAGACCTCCATGGAAAGAAGAAGTGCTTGCATCACTTTGCAGTAATAATGAGGAAGGTGGGTAATTCCCATTCCCTCCTGGAACTCTGATCCACAACTTGCCTCTGGGACCAGGTTTTTTTGTTCTATTTCGTGGTGAGCACACCAGGTGACCTAACAGGATTGCTAAGGGGGCAAAGCATCCCATGTGGCAATACCAGCCAGCTCTCAGACCTCACAGACTGACGCACTGAGCAGTGCCATGGCTAACATCTGGTCAGGCTTGTGACACCAGTGGGAGAACAGAGCAGACAAGGAAAGACAAACTGAGTGATGACATGGATTACGAAGCACTGACAAATGCATCTGGAGGAATTTCACCTTTCCTGAGTGAGGAAATGGGTTAGCTATTAGTCACCAGCAACTGCAACTGGAAAGGAAGGGAAAGGGAGTGAGATTTCACAGCCTTCTCTGCTGCAAAATTATCATTACAGCAGAACCAGCTCCAGTTACCTACTCATCCAACTACTTACATGCTGCTGCTCACAAATACTCTTTCAAAACAAACAAACAAAAAAAAACTGCCTCAATAAAAGGTGAAAATGCTGTGGTGTTTTATTTTTTTTGTGTTTTTTTTTTTTGTTTGTTTTTTACTTCCTGCACTGGGCTTACTATGCAAGCTTGTAAATCTTGTGACGCATCACTTGAAATATGGGACACTGGATAGTAATAAAGACTAAAAGTGCCAAAGACAGCTGCCTAATGATGTGACATTATTATTTATGAAAGGCGCACAGAATCGCACACTTCAAAAAGACAGAAAGAAACACAAGCTCTGCCCTAAGGAACTCAGAGACTGACCAGACAGGGAAACAATGATGGATGGTACCCATCAAACACATGAAGAAGGCATTAATGCTATTGAGCCTTTGCTTATCTTCAGTACAAGCAAAGGATGAGAGATGGGGTAAAAACTTTAAAGGAGGAGCACCAAGAAATAGGATTATGCAGGATAGACAAAGTGTCAAAGCAGGAATATGCATGAGAGGAGGCAAAGAAAAAGAGAGTGGGTGAGGGAAAAAGACAAGTGAGTCATGAAACTTGGCTGGGCTAGTGGATAAGGAAGTGAGTAGCTGGATCTCTGGATGAATGACATAGTCATTCTCTAGCAGAGAGACAGGCAAGAGCTAAAATGTGTCTTAGAATCATAGAATCATAGAATCACCACCAAGGTTGGAAAAGACCTAAAAGCTCATCCAGTCCAACCGTTCACCTATTCCCAATAGCTCCCACTAAACCATGTCCCTCAACACAACATCCAGTCTTTCCTTGAACACCCCCAGGCTCGGTGACTCCACCACCTCCCTGGGCAGTCCATTCCAGTGCCTGACCACCCTTTCTGAAAAGTAATACTTCCTCATGTCCAGCCTGAATCTCCCCTGCCGTAGCTTGAAACCATTCCCTCTGGTCCTATCAGTAATGACACGAGAGAAGAGGCCGACCCCCAGCTCACCACAACCTCCCTTCAGGAAGTTATAGAGAGCAATGAGGTCTCCCCTGAGCCTCCTCTTCTCCAGGCTGAACATTCCCAGCTCCTTCAGCCTCTCCTCATAAGGTTTGTGTTCCAGACCCCTCACCAGCTTTGTTGCCCTCCTCTGAACACATTCCAGGGCCTCAATATCTTTCTTGCAGTGAGGGGCCCAAAACTGGACACAGTACTCGAGGTGCGGCCTCACCAGTGCTACACCACACCTCGAGTACTTCTTTTTAGCACAAAAGAAAAAGCCCAGTAACAGATGTGACAAACTGGACTTTGTTGCTGCAGCATAAATTGATGTAATGTAACCAACCCACTGCTGAAGATAGTACAAGCCTAAGACGAGCAGAGAAACACAGCCCGAAGGGATGGTTATAAGGGATGATATAAGAGATGATCCCAGAAACATGTTAGCAATCACAAAAACAGTAACACTACACAGGTCCAGAGGAAAGAAGCAGGTCTTAGTAACAGGAGAACAGTTTTGTAGGTGCTACACTCACTTCACCCTCTGTTAGCCTGACAGCAATTCTGATGTGGAGACATCCTAACAGGTAAATAAACTGAGGCAACACTACAGCTGTGGGAAGAGGCCACTAGAAGAAAAACACATCTCAAGGGTACAGTCTGTTGTACATGGTTATAAATGCACATTTTAGGTTAAAACTAGGGACAGATATCTGGAATGGTAGGTATCTGAAGTGCACAAATACTAAATCTAGTCTACCTTTATTCCCACATCTTTTAAGACTGTGCATTCTTATTCCTCATAAGTACACAGCTATTTAAGAGTTTATTTGAACAGGCCAGAATCACAATGCTGTGCTTCTTTACTTACATGCACTAAACCAACATGGGCGTATTTGAATCTAACTACAAAGCATTTTCCTTGAAACTGTGAATATTCTGTTGTGGGAAAAGAAATAGAAACAATTAAAGGCTACAGAAAACTACTGGTTAATAACTGTAACAGATGTGCACCTTTACAATCAGATGTTACTAGCCTTTTAGTATACCACACACACAAAAGGCTTATTTAAAACAAACAACCACCACCACATACAAATCCCAGTACTTCATGTAGCATTACACAGATACTGGCAATCTGATTATCCAGTTGTCTCTCTGCTCTTTCAAGTCATTTGCAACAAAAACAGCACAATGAAAATTCATTGTCATTAATACATCAAGACTTTTTGCTTATCTCAGCCTGGAATTACAGTGCAATCAATAGACACAATGCCAGCAGGACAGATGTCTCCAGCAAATAAGCACATAGAATGTAAGTGAAGAATTAAGTTTCAAAAATGCAATGTGCAGTTCCTTTTTTAAAACACTACAAGTGATTTGTCTGTTACTTCTGTATAGGTGCTGCGACCATGAGTACAACAATCATTGTGTTTAAATGACGAGCATTAACACATGGATACAGATATGAGAAAGAAACTCCATAAGCAACATCTTAAAGGTTGTATTCTAAAGGAAGTTCTTTAACTATTAAGATGCATCTACTGCCTTGCATACTCATTCGAATGAATACTACATAACACCAAGTTACTTCCAAATTCCAGAAAGAGTTCATGGCCTGCGATATTTCACAGCAATGTGTAACTGGAACAGGCATTTAAATATAATGTCCTGTTGTCAAAATCCTATCATTAATTCCTGTGGATGAATGCAATAGCAATTACATTCAGTCTGAGAGATCTTTGATAAGACAGGTATGAAACTCAGTAATTTTTATATAGAAACCGACGTTTCTGTTTCTATAACAGACAGTAATTAATTCATCTCAAGCAAGCTTGTCCATCTGTTAGATGCTGAAATACCTCTCTGAATATCCCTAAATCTAACTAGGTGATTTTATTAGGTCTGGAAACATTTAAAACTTTCTTGCATATATTTTTTCTTCTCATCTGAGCTGAAATACAAATTCAGACATAGCCTGACCAAATGCAAGTAACTGCACTGCAGCTTGTTACTGCAGCAAAGACCTCTCAGACATATTAAATACAAAAAACAGAGAAAAGCACAAACAGACCTAGATGTGACAGTGCACAACAAATACACATGATATCGAGTACAAGTAGCAGAATCCTCATCCTGGAAAACGGAAACAATGATGCCTCTTCCCCTTGAAACCAATGTGCCTGGCAATGGGCATTACAATAGCAGAAAGATGTACAGAAATTCAACTCAGAGAATATCAACTGCAAAAGTAGTCTGAGCGAAACGGTGATGTTTATGGGGAAAATATCTGAGATATATAAACACCAGGAATGAAGTGGTGTTTTACAGAATCTTGGCACGAAAAAGAGTGAAGTACTCTGTCCCTATAGCTCAAATCTTTGGAAAGGAAAATTTGATTCCTTTGGAAGAAAAGGAGTATTAAACTACATCTCCACCAAACGTACCTAATCCAATAATGCCCAAGGTCTCCCCTCTGATCCTGGCAGCTCCAGAAGCCACTTCCCGAATCTGTTCGACACTTTGTACTCTCGTGCCTTCCCGCAAAGCCTGGTGAAGCCAGGTGGTTCGTCTGTACAAGTTCAGAATGTGGCACATGGTAGAATCCGCTGTTTCTTCTACAGAGGCAGCTGGCACATTACACACTGCAATCCCTGCAAAGAACGGGTGGAAAGCGTAACAGGTTGCCAAACATTTCTTTCTTCCTATTTAACAGCAATCCCTGACTATGATGTTTACATTTACAGCTATTTCAGTTACTATTTTGCACTAATACCACATACGAGCAAACTTCCTTTTCTGATTTTTTTCTTTT
Source organism: Lagopus muta (assembly GCF_023343835.1). Classification (NCBI taxonomy): domain Eukaryota; kingdom Metazoa; phylum Chordata; class Aves; order Galliformes; family Phasianidae; genus Lagopus; species Lagopus muta. Next base: position 64,912,795 of record NC_064436.1, on the reverse strand, counting down.
ACTATTTACTGTTTCTCCACATTAAGGCAAACAGCAAATGGACAACCAAACCCACAAAAGTAAGTATATAGATGTCAAGTAGCTTAGTAACCAAATCAGTATGTTAGGAAGTGTTTTATGTGCACAGTGGGCTCTGTGCTTCAAATAGCAGGAAGAAATACATGCTTTTCTCTCACCATAAAGTCAGTGAGGGTAAAGATCACTGTTTGCACTTCGTTGTGTGAGTTAACTTGCTATTACTGAGCAGATACCCCCAAAAGCTGTCTATGTTACAAAAAAAAAAAAAAAAAAAGGACTAATTTATAATGAAAGCCACTCTTATAAACCTTGATGAGAGAAGCACTATTTCTAAAACATACATAGGTTGTAGTAACACAGGGAGGAACAGTCTGTTTCACACTGCATAGGAGTTTGGAGAGTTGCTACACACAGAATCCATGTCCTTTCTTGGTCCATCATAATAAATTTCAGTATTGAAATACAAAATCTGATCCTGCATTGAATGTAAAGGTAACACGAAACTTCAGCTATTAGGAAAATGCGTTTTAAAATTAATAGCTAAAAAAGCTGTAACATCAAGAAGCTGAAAGACTACTACAGATTTCCACAGACCGTTGTGGAAGGAGAACTGACTCAAGATATTCCAATTTTACTTTAAAAAAAAAATAATTGTTCTTTTAATTAGCTTTTACCAGCCAGTACTGAATGTACAGCAGTGAAGCAAAATGTTTACTTGAAAAAGTTCACAGTGTTTTTGACCTGTTTTCATTCTTTCTATTCACTGCATGTTCATTCTCTAATCATCAGCTCCCACTAATGCTCCTCTCTTCATTCTGCTGACTGAGACCAAAACCAGTATACAGTATAATTTCATGGTGGAGAAAAAAGTGGTTTGTATACTAATAAAAATAACCTTAATACTGTTTTCCCTGTCAAGTTGTTTGGGTTTTACATAAATAAATATTCAGTGAGTCTTCAGCTAATACCAGTATATCTTGTGAAGCAAGCAAGAAAACCCAGTGTTCTCTTCAATAAGACAATAATCTGACAAAAAATAAGCTTATACCTTTTATATAAGCTTGCATGTTTATCTATGTTTTCCATTCAAATGCCTTCATTCTACTGCCCAGTACTTTCTACAGCCAACGTAAGCTCAGAACTATTTCTCTTTCCTCTGCTGTAGTGTGTGCTGAGTCACTGCTCTATGCACTTAAAACAGCATCACTATTAATGCTGGCATCCTGCTAACATCAATGGCAATATGAAACTCACCATATTTTAAAAATGAAAGAAAGAGCATGAATGAGGGAAAAAGTGGAAGATTAAAATATAAAACCCCTTTAAGTGCATCATATTAAACAGCTGCATTTGTTTACAAAAAGGTCTTTCATGGACCAAAAAATACAGGCTTTAGATGGCAAAATGAATTTAACAAGCATGTCTCCTAATGGCTGGCATCAATAATAAAAGAAAATGCCTTAAAATGACTTAAGTTATATTGCACACATGGGAAGAAATGTAAGAAATTAAGCTTGCCTTACACTTTCCTCCCTAATAAGATTCCTTAGGGAAGAGTATGATAATTCCTACATAGCAAGAACTCTTTTTTTCCCCCCATTTCCCCTTTCTTTAAAAACAACTGGTTTTAAAAAGGCAATGGTAAACCATACAGATAGAGGGGTAAATAAATGCTCTGAAGAAAAGAGATACCGCACATCAGAAAAGATAATGCACTCTTCTCTTATCCATTCCCTCTATGTCCTTTTCCCTACTGCTTTGCTTTCAATAACTACATGGTTTAGTTTAAGACTGAAAAACTTAGTAGACAACAGGTGTTACCCTTGATTCACATTTCACTTGCATGTAGTTACATTTACAACTTGCACATATTTTCTAGTCAACAACTAACAATCTGGAGAAAAACAGACCAGATCATAAAGACATCATCCAAAGAACATCTGTTTGCATGCATTTCAAGAAGTGATAACATGAAAACAACACTGAGAGGGAAAAGCTGGTAACAATCTCACCAGTGTGCTCCCTGAAAATTACTCCAAAAGTAGCAATGAAATTTCAGGAGAAATGTCAGACCTTAAAGTCCAACTCTGTACTGTACTTCAAGACTGAATAAAAGCCTTTTACAAAGAGCAATAACTCTCATGTTACTTCCTTGAGATGCATATAGATGCATATTCAACAAATGAAAAGAGATTTCTCCCTGGAGCAGTGAGTTAGATACCAACTCCACTCATTTTGCCCTAGTTACTAGGAGAGATTTCATATTGCAAGCTTCCAGCATTTACTGGCATTAGAAACAAACAACTGTATTTTGTAAATACTGGAATGCACAAATGAGATGGATCTTAACTGCATAACTCAGTCTAATCACAGCCTAAGAACTGAATTATTAACATTTCATATGAATGAGAATTCCCCAAGTCTGCTATACTGTGGCTTGAAGAGAGATGGGAATGCATTTAAATTATAAGCTTTGCTTACCATCCAGCAAAGACCTGCCCACAAATCAGCACACAGTCCACACATCAGGGATTCTCCACACAAATCAGACTCAAGGCAGGTCTGAGACCTTTAATCCAGACCCAAACTTGGGCTTTGAATCCAGAATTTTACCCCAGGGCAATCTCTATGTGCATGTCTGATTTCTAGGGCTCAGCTTATGCACCCAACTTTGGCACCACTAAGAATAAGTAGGAACACAGCCTTAGATGCCTGATCTGCTCATTAGAGAAACTCACAAAAAGTTCTTATCCTGCTGTGCAAACTACACAGCCATTAGAAACAAATGATTATTTTACTTTCATTTACTGATAAACAGACCCATATTACAGCTCCTCACTACAACAGTGGGGCTATTACTAAGACTAAGCACTATCGTATGGAAGTAAGCAATTCTGAGATCTTTCCAGAGCATAATGGGAAACTTTATTATTTAAACATGTTTGATTAGATATAAGGAAGAAGCAAGGCCCTGGCACTGCTGTCCAGACAGCTGGAGGTGCCTGATGCCCGGCTGGAAGAGCCCTGGGCACCCTGAGCTGGTGCAGGGCACCCAGCCCATGGCAGGCAGTTGGGACAGGGTGGGCTTTAAGGTGCCTTCAAATGCAAACCATTCTATGTTATTTCATATTTTCAATCTACTTAGCAAAACAAAGAATACACAGACATTTATTTCCAGTTGTAGTTTTACCTGTAGATTACAGATAATAGGGTTATCCTAAAGGAAGTGAAGGACAAATCAGACTATTGCTTTTTTACAGTGAAGCACTAAGCACAGTCTTCATAGTTGCAGTACCTAAATTTATTCTGAAGCAGCAACAGCTGATTCCTCTATAAAAATCTATATTATGGAGTGCTTTAGCACTAAATCTCATGCATCATAAATAAGTTCCAGACAGTTGATAACGATCTCATTTTTTATTCAAACAGCAGCAGTTTTCCATGATGATGGAATTATATTTTGTGATCGGATTACAGAAGACAGTAGTTAAAATACACAACTGAAGTAAAAAAGAAGAGAGGAAAAATTATGGCCATACTTCTTGTATTAATCTTGAACAGGCAGACTATCATCCTGCCACGAAGCCATGAATATTATCACTTAATTAACTAATGGTAATATCTGTATAATGATTTTTAAACACTGATGAGAAAATTATACAGCTTACATACTATGTTAGTATAAATTGTAGAGAAAACACTAATGCAAAGATTCAGATGCTATCAAGTTTCTAAGACAAGTATGTGATGTAAAACAAAGCCTTTAATAGTCATACCTAAATCTCCAGCAGATTTGATGTCAATATTATCAAAACCACTGCCGATTCGGACAATTATTCGAAGTGCTTTAAATTTCTCCAGGTCTTCTCGTGTTAAAGTGATAGTGTGATACATCAGTGCACCCACTGCTTCATTTAGTACCTGCAAGGAAAATGAGAGAAATAAATACTTAATGTTCTCTTTTCACAGGATCTCAATCACGTAAACAAACTTTCAAGCACTAAAGACTGTAAAAGCATTAAATCTAGATCTTTTATTTTAAAGAGTATTTGCCCAAGTATCTTCCAGTCTATTCAGATGCATTGTTTTCTCCCTTTCTGACATGTCTATTCTAGCATGATGAGATTAGCTTTAGGAAAAGCTCAGTATTTGTGCTCTTATTAAGAGGGAAAGCTCATTTCACAGGAGATGTTTTGCAATAGTGAACCCTAAAAGCATCTGTGCACGCATCCTGAAAACAAAACATGAGAGCAGGCACTCAATTTTAACAATGAGTATTTTTTTGTTTACGCAGCTGACATTCAGTTTTGAATGAAATAACAGAGCAATCACACAGTGGTACAGGCATCCACTGCATTATTAAACCTCTCTATACCTGAATAGAAAACATTCAGTAACCATTACAAAACCCTTGGACAACAGAGACTGAAATCAGTCCATTTATAAACAAAGCATGCGTCCTTAGTTTAATGATAGTGCAACTGTCCAAGATCTTGCTGATGGGAAATTGGAAGTCATATAAATTAGTGCAATTGAGATTATTCAGCAAAACTTCTCTAAGAATTAAGAAAAAGTACCAAGACAAAAACATTGCAAAAACTTGAGAAAAATAAAAGCAAAAATAAACTGACAGGATCGTTAACATTTTAATGCCTCTCAAATAACGTGAATACACCTACTCAAGAAAAGTTAAAAGAAAGGGGTGTGAAGGAAGTTTGCAAGTGATGTCCGGGAGTTCTCAAATTCTGCTTCCAAACAGCCATGACGCTGCATGCCACCCAGCTCTGTATTCGAAGTGAACTGTTCCATGTCTTCAAAACACGTTGGTTTCTACCTCCGCTGTAGCTTCTAATATTGTAATCATTCTACAAATCACTACAGCTAGCTGCAATCACATCAAGTGGATCCTATCGTGGACATCCCACAGTTCTCTGGGTGCTCCAAATTTCTTATTCAATAAACTTTTGAGCCTGGTGCACATAGAGATTCTCTCAGCTGAGCTACTCCTGCTCATGTGAGTATTTTCTAGGGTATGGCAATCAGGGACAACAATCAACATAAATAAAAATAAAAAAACCTACAGCAAAGTATGATCTCACACACAAAGCATGACAGCAATGCACTGGAACACAAGATCTGCAGCTGTAACTTCAAGAAATTAAAATACACAAAATATTTTAAAAGAAAACGTAAACAAAACCCATGAAAATAAAGGAGAACTGCTCCCACAGAATAATCTGTATTTCAATAGGTGCTCCAGGACTGGCAACCCCAGCTGTAAATAAGACAGAGACAAGAATCCTTTGAGCAGAATTTACTTGTAAGACTGAGAGCTACAAGAAAATTAGAAGTTACACAGCCTTGAAGTATGTGGCTACAACATAATTCAAAGAACAGCTGTAGGCTCTGAAGATTTAAATGGTTATATGCACACAGAGCTCCTTGATTTTAATGCTACAAGTCCTTTGGAGATTACATCTAGAAGTCACCAATCAGCAGGACTGCATTCATCAAATGCTTCTACTTCAGCTGTTACAGAGGGTTAAAAAAAAACAACAACAAACAGTTTGTTGTGTTTGCTTCCACAGTGACACTACCACCAATTTGGACTTTCTACAACACAAAGTGTCTGGTACAGTCTGCATGTGAAACAGCCTTTCTCATAAACAGACTAAAATGCCCACAGGTGTTGTGGGTACTTTTGCCCCATTGCTTTCTGATAGAAAATTCTTCCACTATCTCACTGTTCAAATAACACCGAATTTCCAGTCGCAACTTACAGCACAGCTCAGGTCTGTTTGCTGGTGCCATATTGGCTGCTTGCTCAAACCACATTTTGTCTCCTTGGTGTTTATAATCCACACGTATTAATAAACAGCGATCGTATCTCCTCTCAGCACTTGTTTGGCTGCCCTTCACAGGCCCAGTTCTAGTCTCCTCCAGGCTGGTCCCTCTCTACCCCTGTGGTGCACTCGTGCAAGCACAAGGTCTTTAAGGGGTAACCCAGCTGCAGACACTGCTATTTGAGACTCCTCTCCCTACTCCATTATACCAACGCTAGCATACTTAGTGGAAATCCTTCCTAATGAAGTCTCACATGATGCACACTTAGTGGAAATCCTTCCTAATGAAGCCTCACGTCATGCACACTTAGTGGAAATCCTTCCTAATGAAGCTTCATGTGATGCACACTTCCACATGGCCAACAGCACACTGACAACCCTTGGTAAAAACATAAATCTGAATCCATCTCTTCCTAAAGCACATCTTATTTTGCACGCACAGGTTTCCAGCAGGGCTTCTTTCTTCTCCAAGTCACAAACCTGAGTTCCACACTGATGCATTTCCACGCACTTGGTGCTTCTGACTTTGAGGTCCTGAAGATCTCTGTGATTTCCCAGGCCTCTCCAGCTGGCCACGTCCTCCATTCTGTGTTATATTACACACACTACTGCTGCTTCTTTAGGGGCTGCTATAGACAGCTGCAGCACTGACAATAACGTCCTTTGCTCATATATAACACGCAGTAGCTTACAGCAATGCAACTCAAGACTGATGGGACAGGCAGACCCTTCTTTCTCTGCTCCAGAACTGGAAAGGGCAGAGTGTTTGGGTGTGCAGAGAGCTTCCACTACCTCAAGAACCACTGTAAGCAAGGGCTAAAAGACAGATGAATGGGCTCAGGCATTTCATTTGGGAATTTCACTTCATAATCACACATCTTTTATTAACTTGGTCAGTCAAGACTGTAATTTGCTCTCTGTGAGCACCAGTGTGGACTCATTACACTACAGTTTTGAGTCCATTCAGGTTCTGGCCTGGCATGAGGATATCAGAAACTATTTGCTGGTATAAGAATGCACTAAATGAAAAGGAAAACCATTTTTCAACTATGGTTTAATGCTGACATTAACCATTTCCACATTCATTTATTCATTATATGAGATATGAAACCAAAAGATATGACAAATCTTTTATGATTTTCTTCTTACTGTTAAGGGCTAGAAGGTTTCATCTCTTAACAGCTTCTAGGATTATGGATGAGTTAGCAAAGAAACGCAGTGCCAACACATACTCTTCTGCTGTTGTACATTATCTCACATTAATTATTGATAATTAAATTATGTTACTGCTTTCTGTACCTAGCCATGTGACAGAAACGTAACAAAATAGCAAAAAAAAAGAGAATCTGAAGTTATAAGCATTCTGCAATGAGGTTAATGTTAATAATGTCACTTACAGCTATAACAACAGTTTCTGTACTTTGATATCAATTGTATAAATTACATTCTCAGCCATTACATATTAAACGTACTTAAATCTAGAAAGATTGTTAGATCAAAAAATAAAATGTGAACTAAATCTGAGTAATAAATGAAACTGAAATCCAGCAGAAACATAAGCAGGTCTAGCATCTACTGCAGTTACATTACAAAAAAGAATAAATAAATAAAGAAAGAAAATCAACCCCTGACAATTTGCAGTACAGATGTAATAAACAAGCATGCTAGAAATTTCAGGTACGTGGCAGTCAGACAAGACTCTTTTAAGCTCTCCTGCATGGAAACTAAACAGGCAAGGTTTGATACAGCACAAACAGAGGTAGCTGCGTACCTTCAGCAGCCATTTTCTGCTTTCATCTGATGACAGTTGGCCTTTTTGGGAAGAAAGGATCTGAGATAAAAGTTGAAACAGGACACAAGTTGGATACATAATCATTCAGTGACAGAAGGAAGCTATCTGCATTATTGTTCTGCCCTCAGTTACTGACTTACTTCCAGGTGAAGCTACAGAAAACTTGCTGAAAGGCTTTTTCATACCCTCTTCAGTGAGCTGACATCGTTTCCAATCAGAACTGTTCAGACAGGTCTTTTTGCTGTTCTTCAACCTCAGAATGACTACTTTGCTTTCACAATATGCCACCTCTCCAAGGCGCTTAGAGAACTGCTGACACTGTAGTAGGAAACATTTCTACTTCAAAGAATTTAACAGATCTTCAGTAGTGAATGTTGAAGGTTCAAATCCTTATTAAACATTTCCCTTTCAGTTTTTTCATTTTATTTCAACACCAGGCTATTTTAGCCATCATACCAGATACTACATGGCTACCATTACAACATACATGCCTCATATTATTTGATTAAAAGCTCAGTATCTTGAGTGTTTTACCAAACAAACGTAAGAGTACTATAAAATATTAGTAATAAAACAGCAAGCCATTTTGCTCTTTGGTCACCTAAACGTACACGAATTCTACAAAAACTGGCCTCAAAATCCTGCAGATCAATCCAGATCACAAAAACATACCACAGTACATAAAATGCCAAACTACTTCAATGCAGAGACAAAAGACATTTGTAAAATAAACACAGAATGACAGCACGGCGTTATTTTTTAAAAAGACCTCTCAGAAATCATTACCAGAACTGATATATTCCATCTGCTTCTAGAAATGACAGGATACTGCATTTCTTGGACTTGAAGCTTGCTGTGTCATCCTCAGTTAAATCTTCCAGTGTCATCAAAAGTTACTTTTGCACATTTAGGTTGACAATGTATTTCAATTAAGTTGAGCAGGCCTTGCATTACTTGACTTGCAGAGGAGCAGCAATCCATGAAATTCATAGTCAATATTCTAGGGGAAAGTTGCAGCAGGCTTCTAACTGCTCAAAAAAACCTCATCAGAACAGAAGGATCCATGCAAAACAAAGACATTTAAAACTAAAAATATAACCCTGTGTGCTCAAACAGCAGTCAGCAGGTCTCTAAAATCATCAGTCTGTGCTGTTCTTTAGTTCCAGTTTCTATTTATGAGACATCAGCTTGACGTTTGATTCCTACAATCAGCATCACTGTCAGTAACACATCCAATTCATGGAACACACTTTCACCAGGACACTGCCTAATGGTCTTCTACTGAACTTTAGTGCTACTAGTTCAGACACTAAACATTATGACTTTGCTTTACATCTTACACAAATACAAATAAGTATAAAACATTTACATAAACAAACATTACTTACAGACTCCCAAAAACGCTCTAAGACCCATATAAACATATTACAAATATAGAACCATAGGATATATGCAGTATAGAAACAATATATGCAGTATAACTATACATGAACTACTAGTATACACATAATATGACAGTAGATTTACAGTTTATAAAATACAGCTTTTAAAAATAGATACACATACACTCAACTGTATGTAAACGTCTAACTTGCAGGCAAATTCCTTTTAAAAAGAACTACATGGATGTCAGCCCTTCTTTACTGACAACTATATGCAGTAGCTTCAGGACAAGTCAATTTCTGAATATTTCTGAGACTCTGAAAACATTTTTCACAGCATCACAAAGGTTGGAAAAGACTTCTAGGATCACCAAGCCCAGTCATCAGCCCACCCCCACCATGCCCACTAACCATGTCCCTCAGTGCCACACCTCCACGCTTCCTGAACACCACCAGGTGAATCATTCAGGTGACAAAGGTAAAGAGAAAGAGGTCTGTAGCTATGGTTCTGTACAGCACATGGGAAAACTGGCAAGCTGGAAATGTGGTAACAAAGCTATTTGGATTATGGAGTTCTAGAACTGGAAGGCAAGAAAGGCTTTAAATGAAAGATCTTTTTATCAAGACTTCTATGCATTAACTTGTATACTCTATTAACATCACAGAATTGTGTAGCATTTCAGTTCAAGTCTGTCAGACACTAGGATGAATCAAACTTCTTCACCAGGGGATCACTGTATCATGAAAGTCACCGATGACAAGGCATCAACCCACAGAACTGCGTCAGAAAAAGCTGTTAACAACCATGAGCAATTTTCAAGCCCCAGTGATCCTTAGTAAAGATCCAGTACCAGGAAATGAAGTAAGATGCTTGCTGCTAACTGTGCACATGACAGAGCCTGCTCTGCCTGTGGGATCGATACAGGCTGCTTGCTGGGCACAGCAGCCCTCCGGCTGTCTGCAGGTGCTGCCAGCTTGCTGCGAAGGCTGCACTTGACCTCCAGCATTACCAGTGACAAATCTGGCAGAAAGGTCGTTGAATACAAACACCAATTTTCTATACAACTTTACTGTAATAAATACTAAAGGTAGCATTTTGTTCTATTGGGTGTAAGAAAGGTTTTTAGGATTTCATTTTCTCATTTTTCTTTCAGTCTTTCATAAGGAATTTGATTCAAGCAGTACATTCAAGCAGTCTCCCTAGATCTTCAGTGGATTAACTCCTAAGCATCAACTTATTCCCAAGTATACATTACAGCTTCATTTTAATCCACATACATTGAAAATGTAATCTGCTGGACAACTGCAATGTTGGGAATGTATCATCAATATAAACTGCAGTGATGGTGCAAATGCAAAGTTACAGCTTCACTTCTAAATGGGTAAGAATCTGAAGCTGCAAAAATGATCATATTTTACCATTAATAAAATAGAAACAAATCAAGCAGTCATCTGAACAGCAGCAGTGTGTTTGATTTGTCACAGTTTCCAAACATTTGTTGCATTATGAAAGTTCTTCAGCTTCTCTTTGAAACAATATTAGATAATAATGGTACTGACTGGAAACGCTTCTACAGTTCATTCCTATACAGATGAGTGACTGAAAACACCTGGTCCTACTCCACCAAACAGGAAGTTCAACTTATACATGTTTTCATTTACAACAGAAATATGGAAACATAGTATTCTTGCAAAGATAATTTTGGTTTGCGCTTTGAGCAGAGCTCAAGGAATTTGAGGCGTTTCAGCTTTACTAAAGGCTAACCCTTGTAAGGCTGCAGTGTGGGTTTACCACTCAGACTACATCTGCACTTCCAGCTGAGTACTGCATCTTCCTCAATGTTCTGAGGAACCGGGCACCTGAAAGAAGTAGTACATCCAGCCAAAACAACCTCCTGCCTTCTTTCTTTTCCTTCTAACTGAAGACATAGGAAACCACAGAATTGAAGAAGAAAAAAACAGAAAAAAACAAAACACATGCAGACTCTTTCCACAGCATATACATTTTGCTGTATAGGTCATCTGTAATCAGCTGTGCTTTCTGTCTCTTTCATTCGAGTTTGCAGGGATCCCTTTATTTTTTCTCTGCTGGACTTAACACTTCTATTGCCAGAGTTGGCATATTATTTTTATGCTTAGCTCCTTCTAGCTAGGAAGTGCACTTTGTCTCTCTTTCTCTCTCTCTCCCTATGTGATGAAGTCAGGAAAAGCCTGAAGACCAAAGAATTTCAACTTGAAAAATCTCAGGTAACACAAAAACCTCAAAGGTGTGCTCAAGCCTGTGATGACTCCAAGGTAAAGAAATAGAAAGAAAGAGTAGGGAAAGAGCAAGGCTACAAAAAGCAGAAGTGCAGGCTGTGTAAGCTGCCATGAAAGGAGAAAGAATAGTAAACCACTCAAAGGAAAGGGATCTTGGGAGACAAAAGGAGAGAACAGGGCAAAAGAGAGAGCAAAAAAGCAAGTTAGCCTGGAATGAAGAAGGAAACAAGCTAATATTTTTGTGCTTAATTTTTTTGGTGGCTTTTTTTTGGATGAACACCTATGGTAGAACAAAACTGCTACTTGGAAGCAATCTGAGGTTGAAAACTGAAAAGGCAGATTTAAACAATTAATTGTAGAAGAAATAAAAACAATTTGAAGTACTAACTTTAACTGATATTAATATGATCTCTATTAAAATTAAAAAATATATACAAAAATCAAACCACCAAAATCTTGAAGTGAATTTCTACCCCAAATGACTCGGTGAAGTCTCCTGAGAGGGTGAGAAAACCCAGTTCCCATTCACCACCAGCTCTCCATGATACAGTCTGACTGACAAAATGCTCAACTTCACATCACTGTGTACAGTCTTTATAATAAGAGAGAACCTAGAAGCCAAAAGTTTAGATGACTGTTGCATCCTGAGATACAAATACCTACCAACAGTCCTGAACGCAAACCACCTTCTCTACTGAGACGAGGAGCGGCAAAAATAAAAATAATTAAAAAATAAAATAAAATTATATATATATATATATATATATATATTAAAAAAATCAATAAATCCCTACACACATGTAACTTCTGAAGAACTGTAATAAATGTCCTCAGCTGCAAAGTTGCTGCAGTACTTTGGGTCACTCTCAGTAAAAGTCAGGATTCACGTCAGCGCTGGCAGCCTTTTCAAAGCAATGAAACATACCCACACCACCCAGCTTGCTTTTCAACCAGCAGCACCAGTAACAACAGCTTTGACCTGAGGTGAAGCAGAACTCTAATACGTGTGATTATTTATTTGTGACTTGCTTAAAGTCAAGCTACTTATTTTCCATACTTCTATTTCTTCAGCCATAAAAAGAAAGAGAAGTTCTCTGACATAGGGAAATCCCTAACTTAAACTTGCACACTAACCTATCTGAAGAAAACTCGATTAGCACACACAATAAAGGTACACAATATTTGCTAGCATCTTGCTTTTGATCCGTACAAATGGCGTTCAAATCCTGATTTCTATTCCTCCTTACTGCCTGCATGTGTTAAAATCCCTCAGCTTGTCTGTGAAAAAACACAAACCATCTAGGTTGCAGTTTACTGCTGTCTCCCAATCTCACACAAATCCCTCTTTCTGCACTCTCCATTTCCACTCCTGTCCAGCCATTTTTAAACACAGTATTTAAGCCATCATCCTGTTTCTCAAACTCTCTCAAACAGAAATCCCTCCTCTGGATTCCAGTATGCTTTCCCTTTCACTGCCGATTCCTCACTTCCTTGCCATCAGGGAGCTATGGAAGCCACCGAAAACCACAGCTTTCTCATCTTTTTGCAGCCTTTCATTCTTCTCAGCACTGAGTCTTTTCCTGGAGTTTTGTCATCTCTTCCTTCACAATGGTCTTTAGCAAAAGAACATCCATTATCAAATACATGTTAATGAACAAGGCAGTGCCATTTAGAACAGCCAGCAATGTGCATTATAAATCTACAAACATTTTAAATACTGCTTTAAATAGGCAACTCCTGATTTAAAAAAAAACTTCTCCTGAAAAAAATGATTACATTCATTAAAATACCATTTCCAAACAATGCATCAGACAGGCAGTACTGAAATACAGATATTTCTTCACTACAGCTCTAAAAATGGGTTCAAAGAGGTCATTTTTTTTTCCAAAGCAAGCAAACAGCTGAAGTGAAAAGTGAGCACTTTGCATATGCAAAGCAAGCAGGCCTCTGCATTTCATGAACTGATCTATGTTATATTACTTTACCAATCTGAACATGGATGAGGGTTGGTGATTTTTGTCACAGAAGTTTATCGTCTGGCAGAACACAAACTGCAAACCCAAATGTTTTAGGACTGCATCACACTTCGGACTAATGAAAATCTGCATCTTGACAACATACTGGTTGCTAGTGAAAACACTTTACACATTATTGAGTTCAATAAGAATGAATTCTTTTAATATAAGAAACAATGGAAGCAAGCTTTAGCATATGCACTAAATACAAATACTTATAAAGATCAGCAAAAGATTACCTGCATTACTCATTAAGTTTCACTTATTTTCTTTTTCAAAGCTACAACTTGAGATACACACACTGACTTTCAACCTCCATAATTCATTTACTATACATCACTGATAAGGGAAAATATTTGGTGTTTCTAAGGAAAAGCAATCACGTCACTCAGGAATTCCCAGTCTTGATGCATTAGAAAGTAAATGAGTAGATTTCTGTAAGCAAAGCAGGGCACTGTACAGGTGGTGCAGCTGTCAGTGTTCACCTGAAGAGCAGACAGCTATTATTTACTAATAGAGTGAAACAGCATTGACATTGTTTCCTCTTCATGTGCTACTTAGTCCTTCTAAACAGAATCCAGCTATCCACATGCCACATTTCTGATGATGGTGTGAGACAGGAAAAGAATAAAATTAAAGCAGCATTTAAATATGATGAAAAATAGACAGAAATAAGTCATTATATTACATTCCTTGAGATGCATAATTAAGAGAAAAGGCCTTTTTCAACCTTTACAAATGAACTTAAAAATATACTAAAATAAAAAAAAATTAAAAAAAATTACTGATGAATACAAAGATGTTCTCGCTTGTTTGTATTTGTTCTCTAGTCAGTTACTTTGAGGTTCCCTTCCCACAACAGCAAACACTTGTGGCTGTACACACAGCAAAAACACTGATCTCTTTCAATGTATAACACTGGCATTAGGTTTCAGTAAAATTTTATTCTCTCAAAACTGAATGTCACAACAGAATAAGAGTTCAAAATAATGTTAAGCCAGTACCGGTGCTGCAGAAAACAACGTATAAGATCATTATTGACAACTGTTCTGACAAAAGCACATTCCTGTATGGGGAACAAATCTGCATCAGAGAGCCACCAAGGAATACAGGGCTTTACAAGAGGAGAGTCATCTCTTATTTTTGTCTGAAACATGAGAACCAGCTGTTTTAGCTTGCTGTGCTGTCGCAGCATAAAAAACCTCTTTAATCCTCTAGTGCTGGAAAAAAGAAAATATACAACCATAGCTCTTAAAAATCTTAGAAGTTTTAACAACAGAAACTTTTTTTCAGGATAAAAATATATTTCTTAGACAGTTGGAAGCTGAAGAGTTTGTTGGTGGGTTCTCACCAAAAAACATGCTGACATGAAAAGGACTACAGAACAAAAAATTACTCACGTAGTAACAGAAATGAAACCATTGTATTGGTATTCTATACAAGTAGCTGGCTTTATAAGAAAGTCAAAGAAAAGATTAAATCTTCCATCATGTACAGATACCAGGCTCTAAAATGTTTAAACAAAGCTATATAAGAAAATGAAAAGTAAATAAGCAATTAAAACAGTTAGTGAAAAGCTTCTGAAATAACAAGCCTAAGGGTTACTATAATTAGCATAGAACAAGCTTAACAATATCTTTATAGAGAAGCAAACTTATTGGTGCAATTCGGTTCAGCTGATGTAATGCCTTCATATCTGAAGCATGCTCAGCAGTACACACAACCACATGCTCTGTTTGCAGAAGTGGATGCAGACACGCAACAAGCCTTTATGTTAATACATGGATTTGTATTCATCTGTTATAAATCCTCACTGGAGAGGGGAAACAAATTCACCTGGAACAGATCCAGCTGACCTCCTCTGCCACCAAATTCATTACAGTTTTTACCTCCACAAAAGTAGGTTTTACTCTATCAGGTAAAGGAATACTTGGCAGTTGAGGCTTTCTCTGCTAACAGCCAACAATAACTTCATCAAAATTAATTCTGCCTCTGCAGAAATACAGTTGTGGGAACACTGTTCTGCTGTCTGAGGAACAGCAAAGATCTGAGGTAGGTGCTAGGTCTTCATGCTGAAAGAAGCCTTCAAAAGAGACCATGCAGGTACACAAGCCAGCTGGCACCCTTAGCTATCATCACAAAAAATGAGGATGCCTCTAAGAAAATGAGAAATCCTTCAGCAGCATTAGAAACCACTGGTTGTTCTACACGTTTCCAAATCATCAGGAAAGGCACACGTTTCTGGGATAATGTACAGTTAGAATGCATTTCTAAATTCTTTTAGAAAATAAATTTCTGGTTAGCCTTTGGTTTGAAACTCCAGCATGAATTCACAGTGCACGCATCTTCTAAGCCAACAGTTGGCTAAGCGGAGAAGGTTGAAAGTTCTTCACACAGCCAATTCAATACTGATATTTGGCCTTCTAGTTGAAAGCTTAGCAACAGTGTTTCCAAGAAGCATTTCAAAACATCACGTAATGCAGCTTTCCCAGATAAATGCTCTCCCCAAATCTAATTCAGTTGGTAAGCATACACATAAGACCCAGCCAAGGATGCACTGCACAGAAGGCATACTCTGACACAGACATTTTTTATCTTTGTTCATCACTTCTAATAAACAACCAATAAATCAACAAGGTAATTAACTATTAACCCAACCACAACGTCTAAGACACTGTCATTGCTCACAAAACACCGTATCTGTAATCATTAAATTATCTGTGCTTTCTAAAATACCAGAATGATTATTGTAATATTACCTTCTCATGAATTTCTTGTGTAGACTGAGCATCACAAAATGCCACTGTGGCTACATCCTTCAGAATAGGCATTTCTACTGTACAATCCCTGCCATCCAGCAATGCTACCAACGGGCGTGGGTGCATGGGCCCATTCATGATCGGAGGTCGAATGCCTACAAAGGAATAGAGAAGATGAGTTATTCGAGCACGGAAATGTAATAGAAACAGGTTATAGCTAGCCTGCTTGTTCTGATGGCAGAAAAAGATTTCAAGGATTGAAGCTAATAAAAACAGGAACAAAAGCTACAGTCAGTAAAAAAAAATCTCTCTCACACTAAGAAAAAAACGCAGCAGAGGCTCAGGAGGTTGAACAATGGAAGGTGGCTGAAAACGCTAAGGGAATAAGACAGTGTTTTAAAAGGACACTCTCACTGCTCTGCTGAGAAGTGTCTATGCAACCTCAGCCAAGATTTGTATTTTGATTGGATTCCACACCTTTACGAGCTGCAGAAAGAGTGAGAAAGATCCTGCCCAGGCTTGTACATTATGGAGCTCTATATGCAATTCAGTAGGGAGCTGAACATTCAATTTACATATGACTATGATCTGCTCCTACTAAAATTTAACTGGAAAAAAAAAAAAAGCCTACAGCAGCAAAAATGTGTATTTACTGAAGATCCATTGTCCAACTATACATGCTTAGTGCTGATCCATGTAGGTCTGCTTCAATCCAGAAGTTTTATACAATGATTTTGTTTGATGATCTAATGCATCATACTTAATCCACCACTGAAGCTCTCTGGAAAAATATAAGCAGAATGCTCATCCCTAAACCAGCAACACACTCAGAGCATTGTAGGTTGATAAATAAATACACATTAAACATTTGAGGAAAGGAAAAAAAAATAGTTCAAAGTACAGGCTTCATTTATATCCTCTTTATGGAGTCTTAAAATGAAAAGTAATCCTCATAACAAGATATTCAGAGGGTATCTTTTTACTGTATGGATGCCATAAATATATAAAAGTACTCCAGGGAATAATATTAAACCATTACATTTACACAAAAGCAGTTAAGCGTGGGTGGAAAAAAGGGACTTCCTGAGGAGATAAGGAAAAATGAAAACAAGAACACAGTACATGAATTTTTCCTCTTTCAAAACAAGTAGTTTTAAACACTGCAGAGCAAAGTAGGGTAGATAATTCTTGTGCGCAAATGCAAACGATGCTGCTTGTGAATTTAAAAATGTTGCTTCCTACTTCATAATCCAAATTAGGCCAATATGAATGCAGCAGGGTGAGGTTCCTCAGCTTCCTCCCACTAGAAATGCTTGTATCCGAAACCTCTGACAGCGTCAAGAAGTTGCCATCTGCACTGCAAGTCCCAGTTCTGCACACAGGATACTATGTGAAGGAAATCAGCAGCTGGGGAAAGGGATCTCTGCAGTGAGCAGAAGTGAGCAGCCTTACTATAACCTTACTACAAGCTGGCAGTTACATTCTTTACCTATTCTAACAGTTCTTGTACTTAAAAATGACTCAACACGGGTCACTGGAATTTCTCCTGTTTGCTGCACTCCCTGCTGCCACCTGACCTGAGGCACCTCTAGCAACCACAGCTAGCTTTAATTTGAATGCAATTGCTTAACATTTCAGATTGCTTACCCAGCAGCAAACAGCAAAAGAATCTTGCAGACGGGACACAGAAGGACAACAGATCCTCATTGACCCTTCTGTGTTCAGTCACTGAAGTGCATTTGCTCTCTTCTCATTCCAGCCCCAACGTCTGCCAACTAGAGCACAACTGCAGCACTCTCACCATAGCAGACATGCATTCACCCAAGTGTTCCATGGGTGAAATGCTCATCAGAAGCAATTTCTGCTGGAAATCCATCAATACCTACCCTCCACTCTAACACACATCCTTAGAAATGCTACTGGTGCTCAGAAAAAAAACAAATTATCAATTATTTCAGTAAATAGCACTTAATATCCCCCTAAATACTGTTTATAGAAAGCCAGCACCTTGCTAACCTATGTCTGTTGTTACATGCCTGAACCCTAAATGGGCACCCAACCTTCAAACAGCCATACTGACTAAATAAACCACACGCTCATAGTGTGGTACAGGACAAAAATGCAACACGAACACGCAATACAAATGCTACGTACCAATCTCAAGAACACTTGCTATTCTTTAATGGGAACTTAATTATAAAACCCCAATCTTTAATTTATTTTAAAGCACTCTAAAATGAAGCATGTTATAGACTCGTTGCATATTTTGGTGTGAAACATGAACTGCACTAATAAAATGCAATTATGTTTTTTTTGAAACAAATGTAAAAATGACATTGCAAGCCCTATTCATACTGAATATAATAACTCTGCTTGCTGTACAAGTGAAATGTTAATGGTCATCTTCTTAATCAGGAGTAAAGCAGGATTTCAATGACAAGCTTGAAACAAAGCTGAAGTATATAAAATATACACAACTTCACTAGATGTTTAAGATGAAAGAGGAGAAATGTGGCACAGTTGATTTCCCTCAGAGATAGCAAAATATCTGTCAAAGGAAGAGCCCACACAGCCCAAACTGATAACGAGATTAAAAGCCATCCCTCTCAAAAATCACTCTTCTCACTAGAGCTGCCTCAGGAAAACATAAAATACAGCACTGCAAAACACAACTCCTTAAAATAACAATTTCTGTGAATCACACAAAAGTGCAGCCTGATTTTCCCTTATGCCTTTAAAATGAATGTCAGAGCTAGAAGGCACTGCAGAGCAAGCCCCAAAGCACAGCAGAACAAGGAGGAGAACCCTCCCCAGGAGCACCTCGGCATTGCTTCCCCAGAACTCAAACACATCCAATGACCTTGACCTCAAAAAGCCCACAAACCCTTCCTTGCCAAAATCCTTTCTGAACTGCAGCACGACTTCCTGTTGCACAATCTTTCCGCCTAAACGCGCTATCACTGAATCGCAGACAATAACTCAACACTTAAGTAAACTTACAGCAACTTAATCACAGCCCTAGTCATTATTTAAAGTTTACATTTGCCGAGAAACGGTTTATGAATCAGAAACGTCTGAACAAAAAACTACCTTCTTCCACCACTGAGCTACATTCTGCTGTTTCTTACGTAGAAATGTCACACTGCACCACGCAGTCGGTTTCGCAGCACCCACTTGGAAAGGCAGCAGAAAGCAATGCGTGTTTCAGAGCAGTATTTTCCACACCCCCGTTAGCAGCAAATGATGCGGCTCAGTGCAAGGAACAGAACCGTAAAGTGGTCCAAAGTGACATTCAGCAATACAAACATGAAATTCTGTTAAAAAAATCATGTCACTTTGCTGGCTTATTTAAGTATATGGTACAGCATTTTATGAAACACAGATAGCAAAAGGCACACACATCCACCCCCCACATCCTAGATCCTCTGTCAAGGGGAAAACAAGCTCAGCTTATCCTGAGACTTTCAGGAACCTCCCCCCCAACATGACACTTCTTAAACTGAGCCTGACTTCCAGGGTCATGGATTCAATTTCACAGCCCTTTACAATCTTCCGTATTCTGTGGCAAAATAGCAGCTTGTCATCCCATCCTCATTTCCATGTCTTTAACTTTTCTTGCAGCCTTCTGTAATCTCGAACCAAAGCTTTTAAATTTCTTATCCACTGCAACCTCTGAAGCCTGGATCGTGTTCAAATATTTACTAAAAAATTAAAACAAACAATCCATTAAAATAACATTAAGGGTCTGACTTGCTCTCGCAGAAGCCAGGAAGCTCGATGTTAAAGCTTCTCACTGCATCTGCACCCTTCCCCCTCTGGCTGCTGCTCTTCCTCTGCCACCCACTAACAGCCCAGGGAGCACAGGGTAGCAGCAGCACACAGATGCACTGTAACCACATGTACCTGGACCCTTCTCTACCACTCCTGCCTTGCCAGGTGAGCAGGGATGGGAGGAGCACCTGGATGCAATCAGAAGCCTTAACCCTGAGCCTTCTGGTTGGACAGGTACAAGCCTCTAAGGTTATCTGAATGTATTTAAGGAAAGCAAAGGTTTTCCTGACAGCTCAATCCTGCTTTGAATGGGTTTGGTACTTCTCCTCTGCAGAAAAATAATCTAGCGCTGAAGCTCTTGTCCTGCTGGTGACTGCTGGGGTTTTTGTAAAATAGCTTTTCTGAAATACCAGCAGGTTTAAGGTGCACACAGACCAGTCAGCACACGGCAGATAGCTGCCACAGACACAGCACAGGAGTGCCTTCAGGAGCTGCAACGTGGATTAGCTGTTCTACAGAAAGGTGTCAAAAGGTTCACATTTTTCTGCTGCTGATTGATGTACCATCGTTAACACCAGATGTCTCTCAAATAAGGCATACACACTAGAAGTAAAGGACATTGTCAGGTCTGTGGGCCCAAAATTCAACCTACCTTTCATTTCCTTAAATCTGTTTGCAAAGTCCATTTAATTCTTTAAACGAGTTTTTCTTTTTTCGAAACAAATGCTTCAATTCTTTTTTTCTGAAAGATACACCAATGCCAAGAAGCACAACGCTCAGCAGTAACCCTCTAACGGCAAACCAACACACACAAGGAACAGGGACAGCAGCCCTGGGAAGGAGAGCTTCCATTCTCGCATTTCTGCAGATTCTTACAAGCGCAGTGATTCAGTAAGTAGGAAAACTCCCTTGATGACATCCTTTCGGAAGGCTTTTTCCTACCTTATGCACAGCAGAAACATCACAGTGATTTACACTCTTAAGAAAATGTGAACTGCTGAAAAACCTCATCTCTATCTACAGAAATAAGACCTGAAAATGACAGGTTGGGCATTCAGCTCATTTACAACCTTGCACACATAACATGAAACTGATCCCTTCGGGCAGCTACCTTCACTTTACATTCTTACCTAGGCTGTAACTTTACTCACAGCTGTCACTTATTTACAAGAAGTCCTAAACAACATTACACATCCTTTTAAAAATAAACACTAATTTGAGTAAAGAACAAGTTGTCAAAACAAGCACAAATATCTCACCCCGAACATGAACGCAGAAGCTGTTATGAATCAGGCTTGCCAATGTGCTCTACTGAAATTCCTAGAAGAAGCATACTTCAGAAACATCTCATGGCTCCTGGCATGCACCTCATGCATCTTGAAGCCCAGCCTCTCTTTTGGTAAGCTGGGGATACGTGTGCCAAGACCTCAAGCGGCACTTTGACTCGAGGCAGAATAAAACTAAAGCACAGTCCAGCAGAAATACACTATAAATGCAGTACAAGTATATTGGTCAGTAAAATGGATGTAAGAGAAGAGTGCTTACCAGCATGGAAATATGCAACAGAACCATCCTGACTCTACCAGAATCACATCCAACACCCTTTGTCACTGCCAGCTTGTCACCTCCTGTGACTTGGAATGAAGAATTTGGACAGTCGTAGGAGTTCAATAAAGACCACCACCACCAAGCAGCATGTACAGAAGAGCAGTAGCTAGCCTTGGAAGCCAGATTTACTTAGAATCGGAATTCATTTATATTCTTTTCTCATGTTTTGTTTCTAACTATGCATCTTAAGATTGCAGGAATCTGCTGGAAATAATACTGAAATTAATGGGAAGAGTCCCACACTTATTCCAAAGGAATAAGAACTGGACTTCACAGTATGCACACAAGAGGAAACCAAACACGAGCTTCACTAAAACACGCATGCAGTCTCCTCTAAAGGCTATAGGGCTCAGAGGTAAATGCTATACGTTTTTATTTACCTAAGCTCAGTGAAAAACAAGCCGCCTTCCTTCTTCTAATTTGCAAGAGACCAAGAAAAACACAGGTGGTTTCCGGGGCTGCACTGACCCAGAGACATGCTCAGCACTCACACCCACTTACATCCTCTCGCTAATTGCAGAGACTGAAATGCACCCAGCTGCTCTCCAGGACCCTCTCAGCTCTCTCCTTACACAAAATACATCAGCCACACCACCAATACTTCCGTAATCACCACCCTACTCCAGGCTTCCACATTCGAGACAAATGCATCACATCATTACATCACCACTTGTGAGAATCAGCATGTGTATCCAAGTAGGCTGCTACAGCACGCAGTGTGCAGAGAACTTTAATGACATTTATTTTCCCTTTTAGGACCAACTAAACAAAGTAATGCAGTGATTTCTATTTAGAAAATGTCATTCCTGTAGGTGCTGGGACATGAGAGTCACGATTCCTCGTTACCTCACCATACTGACACAGAAAAAATGTGCCACTCTCAGGTATTTGTTAGGTAACCATAAGGATAAGGGCTTCTTGTGCCTTTTTTAATCAGTAGTCCCTAAGCATTTCCTATTAGTTACACGTGTACTTCAAACACCCAGGTGAGAACTGCAAGCACTGCGCGTCACAAAATTACTCAACACATTCAAAGCATGCTACAAGGATACTGTCATCTTCACTGACATTTTTTAGAGTCAGAAAGAAAATGGCATCGATCACACCTATTTAGCATCAGATGAACAAGCAGTAATAACATGACGACTTACTGCAAAATCTTTTAATTGTCTCTCAAGTCTTAAACAGCAAATCCAATGACAATATTTAGCCACCACATCATGCAGTAGAAGTGGGAAGCTCGAGTGTCAGCAGTACAACATGTGCAATGCACAGCGCTGCAGAAACCCTGTTTTGAAGCAACAGATGCATGAAAGCAAACCCCAGAGAAAGAGAAAACAGTTTAAAGGACAGCTGAAAGGTCTGCTTCAAGTATTTTTAGCTTCATTAAGTAATAAGGAAAGGAAGAAAAAGGTGTGTGGGGGGGAATAACAGTGGTGGTGGAACTGCCATAACTGAGCATGCTCGCATTATTTCCAGCCTTCAGAGGAACCCTGGCTGAGGCTGTGGGTTTGTTCCTTCTAGCTCTGGTTTGAGGATGACTGCTAAGTGCCTGCCTGCCAAGATGTTACAGAATGAGCTCAAACTTCTGCAAAATTCAACTCAAGAATCAAAGCAACCAAAGGCTTGACACTTCAGCAGTCGCTCTTGCCTACAACTACTCATAGGCATCCATTTCCCTTACTAATGAGCTCTTTTAAGTATCTCCTAGTATCTCCAAACCACAGAGCTGGAAGCACGAAGGCAGCTTGCACCAGAGCCATGTGCAGCACACCTGGGCACACGGCTGCTGCCATCTCCTTTGGGGACAGAAACCAAGAAGGAGCAGGGGAATGCCACCCGCCTTAACGCACACCCAAACTTCAGTTTATGGAACTTACATCTCAGTCCATAAACTTTATGGATCATTGGGTGTGACTGAGAAGAAAAAAAAAAAAAAAAAAAAAAAATAGGCAGTGAACTCCTGCAGACAGGAACTGGAAAAACAATCTGCTTCAACAATTGCAGCAGGAGCAGCACCATTACCTCCCAGAGCCATTCCAGTAACAATACAGGTCCTGCCAAGGCTTACAGAAACACTTTCCATGGAAGGACATGGGCTGGACATTCTGAGGACAGAACACTGAATATAGAGAACAAGCCTGGAACTCACAGGAAGAGCAGGACTGTGAAGAGATGCACCGGCGGCCCTCAGCACAGCTCTTCTACCCATGCATTGAAAAATAAAGAAGGAAGCAAGCAATGCTTTAAGTAATAAACCAACAAAACACGTTCTCTGAATCACCATTTTGCCCATGAACTGCATAAAAGCTGAACAGCCACATACCATTAATTTGAAATGTAATACACTCAAGGACCTGCTCTTGATTTGCCTGTAAAATATTAAGTAGGAAGGAATAAAAAGGATAATAAATTCTCTCACTCCTCCTAAAATGTTTCTCTTACAGAAAGCTGTTTTATTACAGCAGGTTTGGATTGTTTTGGCACAATTTAAAGCATCACCTGAGCTATACCTCATCTCCCTGCACTATCAATTCAAC
This sequence comes from Lagopus muta, assembly GCF_023343835.1. Taxonomy (NCBI): domain Eukaryota; kingdom Metazoa; phylum Chordata; class Aves; order Galliformes; family Phasianidae; genus Lagopus; species Lagopus muta. The sequence goes on along the minus strand of NC_064436.1, from coordinate 64,888,808 downwards.
CCCTTTCAGAGCACTAATTTCACCTTATGTTTTAAAGGTGCTGCCAATCATCCATTACACAATCAAACTTCTGGATCCAGTCTGTCACAGCGATGACTCTGTGCCTTTCTGCATCCAGACATGGCACAGGATGCTGTCTCAGAGAAAGAAACCCAATAACCCAAGCAAAGCCAACATCAAAGGCTTCCTTTATTCTGATCCCAAACACTGAAAGCAATTTCTCTAACAGCACACCTGTACTTTGACCAAGAACGTTAAACTATTACCCAGGGCACTCCTTATTTTCCTTATCAAAAAGGATGAAGATAAGCAAGTGTGGGGCCTTGGATAACCAAATTAGTTTCACAAGGTTTAATATTTTTGAGGTCAGCATAACGTGCTCAAATGATACTAAAAATAACAGCACTGAAGTGTTCTGCAGGTCGAACACAGTGCTCACTCTCCTTAAAACTTTTTCTTTTTAAATAAGGAAAGCATGTAACGCCCTACGCCTTCCCTCCCTACGCCTTTCAGCTCAAAATCACGACGATATTTTCATCAGCAGTGAAAAAAATATTCTGATTCTCTTTATTAAGCATGTGAAGAAGGAAGGAGGGCTGGAAAATTCCCCTGAGAATTACAGCTACAACACTCAAAAGCCTGGGCTATGCATATGTATACCTATACCACAGGCACATTCAAGACCAATTTAATTAAAAAGGGAGAATTCAGCACTGTGTTACAGTCCCCAGCAAACGGCAGCAACTTCCCTCCCTCACACTCCATTCTGTTTTTTCTGAAAGCCACAGCAACTCTGACCAAAGCTGAAGCAGTGCAAAGGGCTCCTTAAAGCTCTTGGGATCCCTCGATCTTTTGGGTTCCTCCCTCAGCCACGACCTCTGCTGCTCACGGTCAATATGAAGATGGCTGATGACTGTAACAAGCTAGAGAACAGCTCATGAAAATGGGAAACTGAGGAAAGCTGTGGCATAACGGAACCAAAACCCTGCACGCCCCAGGCAGGGTGTTCAACCCTAACCCACTCCAAGTGAACTGAGCTTGAATAAATAGGATTTCCTAAAGAGATGTTCATTTTGAAGGTAAGCAAACAGGATGTATGAAAATGACAAGCTTGCTGAGAACGGGCCAGCAACAACAGTCCAAGTGCCAAGTAAAACAGGCAGTTTAAGGCAAAAGCTGACTTTATGTTATCATGTTACATTTAATCATAATATAATAACAGCCATGATGTAAGAGAGTTGCTATACAGAGCTTTTCTTCAAGCAGATTTTGAGTTTCAATTACAAAGGCTCTCGTCCCAGTATCACAGTTAAAGCCGTCCTGAAAAATAGTTAAACTCGGGACTCATTCCCATGGCTCAATGGGAGAAGCAAATCATTTCTTCCCACATACACCACATACTAACAGGGCTTGGAGAAAGTTTTTGAAGGCTTTATTTCCACTGAACTGGTGAAAAGCCAGAAGTGTTTAAAAATGACCCATAGCTGCATTTTTCATTGGGTTTTACAGCATTTCTTTTTGTCTCTGCAGTTTAACCATTTTGAACTTGGGAAGGGCTCACTCACAAGTGTAAGAATGCCTTGGCTGCAGATAAAAGCTTCTAATTATTTTTCAGAGCACAAATCACGTTCCATCTCCCTGTATCACATAAAACATTAAGCAGTGCTAAAAGCATCAGTAACAAAGAAGTGTTATAAAAGGAATTACTGATTCTATTAAGAGCTACAAAATCTTAAGGCAAAAGGGTACCCCTCCTTCATCATGCAGACAAGATCCCTTAGCAGCTAATCCTTCCTACTGTATATTTCTTGTCTCTTCTAGCACCACATTTTGGAAAATGAATTTGCTGTTACCCTTCCCAGCAAACTGCCAGCCTGCACTCTTATTCTAGCTTTTTCCATCCATGCTTCAGCTTAAAAAACAAAAAAAAAAAAAAAAAAAACAAAACTGAGTTTGTTACAGCTCCTGCATCCCACAGTGTGTGGGTAGAGACGTTTACCAAGCTGCCCACAGCACGTGTGTGCATCACAGGAATGTCACCTCTCTCTCCTGGTGACAGCCTCAGAATTGTGCAGCACTGCAACTCCTGGAAATGGACAGCATGGGAATCATAGAGTGGTCTGGGTTGAAAAGGACCACAACGATCATCCAGTTTTAACCCCCTGCTATGTGCAGGGTTACCAACCAGCAGACCAGGCTGCCCAGAGCCACATCCAGCCTGGCCTTGAATGCCTCCATTGTGGATGGGGCATCCACAGCCTCCATGGGCAACCAGTTAATGAATGGTCACAGCAGCTTCCTTCCACTATCAGGATAGAGAGTGACTGAAGCAATGAGAATGGATGCAACAAACAGTATCCAAAATACGCCGCTCTGATCTGTAGATCTTCTACATACTCAAACTAGAAACACAAGGAACGTCAGTACTGGGATATATTACTGCATGTAAGGAAGTTTGCATGGGCATCACATGTCTAAAAGTGGTCACAGTAAGCACTCCAATCGCTTGTTCTTTCACCAGAGTAAATCACCAAGGCAATCTCAGTCCTCACAGTATTTTCATTGAAGACTTTATTCCAAAAGCTCCATCTTATTTCTTTCTATCCCTCCTGCGTCAGTACTCTCACCCCAGTTACAAAAGGAAGAAAGGAAACAAGTGCTGAGAACAGCAGATGAAACCTGGAAAACAACTCAGTAAAGTAAAAAAAAATGATCCTCTGAATGAGGATTATTTATTGGGCCTGAGCTGCAAAGCTGATAAAATACCTACAAAGAGTGAATGAATCAGCTGGTGCTTTAAGAGTCAACTCCACTTATACATACTTACATATTTTTAAATCATTATCAGGATTATTTCTTTAGAGAGGCTACAACACTGCAATATCTGGTAACACGTGGGGGCTTTTCTGAATTGCTGCTCAAGGTGAGAGAACTGATGGCCTCCCAGCTTCTTCCAGAGTCTTCATCAGAACTTTACTTTCCAAGTCCAATGAATACTGGGTGATTTTGTAGCCAACTTGAAACATATCAGCTTCTTAACAAAATATTATTAAACACATTTATTGCATTATTCCCTCAAAACCAGCCAGCATTGTGGCAGGCACTGTATGAAGCCAGACAACAAGAACATCACGGCAGCAGTTTGCACAATGAATGGAAACACAGCACAGCTAATATAAGCCCACTGGTTTTTCCCTTTAAGAACACAACCCTTTTTCTGGTTACAATTTAACACCTGTGTTTTGATACATGTTCCTTCACACTTGTTTTATAGGTACTTTCCAAAAGGCTTAAATAAAATAATCAAATTAAGCTGGACGATTTGTTCCTTAACACATGTTGAATAGAGCACTGGGTAACAACTTAAGACAAAAATACTTAAGGGACAACACCAGCAGCAGTGTTTCCCTCTGGGAGGTCTGGTGAGAATCCACAGAAGACTATGGGAGTACCCTTGATTTTGATGAGACCAGCGTCCAACCTGTAAATAAATGAACAGAACACAGACACTTCTCTTCCCAGCACTGCACAGAGCTGGGATCAAGTGGCAGCAAATGCAGTGAAGCCAGCTCTGTCCTGAGACCTGGGGGCACCCAACCCCAAGCCACACAATTGGCATCAGCTGTGCAAACTTACGTTCCTCACCAGACTGAACTGCCGAGCTGGGTGCACTGCAGGGTGAAAATTGAGAACAAATAAACAAGCAATCCTGACAAACAAAGACACAGCAAGAAGTTATGAATGAATGAAACACTGGGCTGCACAGAGAAAACGGAAGAGGAGCTCAGTCTAATCAAGAAATGTCACAATTCTGTATGAGGATTAAGCCAATCTGCAGCTTTCCACCCCCTCTTCCCTCCCCATGGTTCTGGCTGCTACTTTTCCATGATCAGCATCAGGCTCTTCAAGAAATGATGGGGGGGGGGGGGGGGGAAAGAAGTAGTTTACAACAGGCAGGGGAAAAAAAGATCTCATCTCCAGTTACTTTGACAAGCACATCGAGATGGGAAAAGATGGCAAAAGGGTGAGACATTTGTTTCTCACTCTTAACAGATCTATTTGTTATGAGAGAATGGAGAGGGTGGGAAAGTGGGGAGAAATGGTTACACTGTGTATGAGGAGCTGCTGTCACACAGGAAGCAGCACAGCCCAACCTTCTTTCACAGCTGCACTGCGGGCAGTGAGAATCTGATCTGCAAGCTGCCAAAAGCACGACAAGAAGCCCTCATCTCTGCTCCTAAACCCCTCACCTCCAAGAAAACCGCTCACAAATAACATGAGAGCTCAGAAGAGTTCTGACAGAGGTGTTTGGTATGATCCAAACCATTGATTTTTCAATCGAGCTATTTAAATTGAGCATTAAATATTAAAACGTGGGGTTTATACCTACAGTGTTCTGCTTTCTGATTGCTTGTTTTTAAAAATGTGGAGAAACTAAGAAAAAGAAATGGGCCATCCAGCTGCTGTGTAAGATCACGAAATAGCACTCATGGAACAAGCACTGTGAAACAGATCCCAAAATGAAGCATTTGAAGCCTGGAACAGGATGGAAAAGTATAAGCCAAAGTAAATTAATTCAAATCTTATTTCTATTCCTCGTATCCAATCTGTATAAAGCTCTCCAAACAACACTCTGAACTATTAGAAATTAAAATGAGATTCGATCCTAAGGAACTTGAAAGCAACTACGTTGAGAGCAAACAATCTGCACCTGCTTATAATATGTCTTCAATTAGTTATTTAGTTACCTACACTTAAAATAGCCCGTACTCCAACAGTTTCACATTTCTAGAGATGTGAACACGCACTGACAGTCCAGCTATTCTTCATTATGGAGACACAATGGTGAGACTTGTTTCTCTCCCAGCTGCAGCCCCTGATGAAGCGTACATCACGGCACCAAGAGCAACGCTGCAGCCATCGTGGCCAGGCTGCAAGTTGCCTTTTGCCCATACAGAGGTATTTCAGAAACCTGTTAGTCAAAGCCACAAAGTAATGGTGGAAGTATTCCTCCTTCAGTACTCATCAAAGCAAGCCTCTGACTTTCTTCCATGCAAAACGTGGTACATCCCACCAAGAAATCATCCATCCATTTTCAAAACCACCTTATTTAACCACCTAAGATAGAAAGAATGATAATTTATGTTGCTTCAGAAAGCACGTGAGTATTAATGATGGGGAACGATGAAGAACATAAATGGCTTCCATTCTCACATCGAAAAACAAGTACCTGCAAATTAATGCTAAAGGCAACCGGTCTATAAAGCAGCCATGTTTCCATGCCAACTGATCACAGAAATACACATAATTCAAAAAAAAAAAATAATAAAAAAAATGAATAACCTACCAAACAAGAAAAAAAAAAAAAAAAAAAAAAAAAAAAAAAAAAAGAAAGCAGAAGTGCTAGAAATCAAGATTCTGACCATACCCAACTATTTTACAAGAATAGCAAGGAACACAACAAAGGATGCAATTTAAGACATGAATGGTATACAGCTAATGGCACTTCATCATTACAATACTTGTAAAAGCTGTCATTCTCAAGTCAGCAAGAAAAACAGGATACAGAACACCTCTATTAGGAAGGAGGGAACACTCGCACAATAGCAGCAATTCTTACAGAGGTTTCACAGTTGGTAGACATGAAAGCCAAGTTGCTATTCAGTGCACATCTTTCATTAGGATTTTATTTTCTGTCTTCATCGAAGGTCTTGCTTTTTGTTCCCTATTCATACCGAGTCACACTGGGGTTCTGCAATCAGGTAGCAGAGCTGCTTGCAGTGCGAGGCAGTTTGCTGCGTTCCTTGCTAAATCAGGACGTTGGGAACAAACACACACCCATGTGCACACAAGCAGCTTGCAGAACGATGCACACACACCTGATGTAATTAGAAGTGCTTATGTATATGAACATGGCTTCACAATTGATAAAAAAGATGCTACTGCTTTCTGTGCTACAGCAAAAATAAGTTGGATGTTCACACAGGAAATTAAGGTATATATACTCCACGCATGCATGCATACGCATGTATAGATGTGGAATAAGCAGACTTATTTTACACAAGAAGGCTGAGAAATGTGAAGTAGAAAAGAATGCTACATGTCTAAATATAGCCTGTCCCAAGATACTGACGCTTATAGCCAATAAAACCAGCAGTTCAAGCAGTTGCTCTTCACAGTGCAGATAAATAAATAACCTCCAACTGAAAGGTCCATAAAACCCATGTTCTAAGTGAACACAAACTGAAAATGGCACAGCAGATTTGTTTCTTAATATGTCTTCATTTTAATCAAGTAAGCAACAGTGCTTTTCATCCCATATAGTTCCTGAAAACACATTAAAAGGTATTACAGGTTTAGAACTGACAAAAAATTACAGTCACAGAACTGGAAATCCCACCAGCAGCACATTTCAGAGCATTTGCATTTTACTGTTTTGCTGCACTTTGCGTGAGAATGGAACATTACAGGCGCCTACGCTGATCCTACTGACTTCATCCTGATGTGAATGTACAGATTACTTGACGGCAGGCTTACACACTGCTTGGAAAAATGCAGTTTGCATACACTGAAATCTAGGTTCATTTACTAGCTACAGTGCATGTGAGGACCTCAGCAACATCAAGGAGCGAAGGGGAATAATTACACGGCTGTGTCTGAACCCATCCATACAGCATGAAAGATCATTTCCCCAGTGACCTTCTTTTGCCAATTCAGATCTCAGCAAAAATGGAATTTTTAGAAGTGAAAGCTGCTTGCCACACTTTTGACTAAGCATCAATAATGAAAAGCCACATGTCCTCCCATAAAGATATCACCACTAAAGGTGAAAAGACACTGTGGTAGGAAAGCACTAACCCGAAAAGCTCCTAAGTCACTAAGATGATTTGCAGTAAGAACAAAGTTCATACAACAGCCCAAGAAACCACAGACTAAACAAAAAGCATCTCTGAAATTCTCTTAAGTTTATGACTACACTACTAAAGCTCAAGAATGAACATTCATCTGGCTAGAAAGGTCACTGGTACGCATGGCTCCTCGTGCAGAAAACTACTGTTTCGAGGCAGCACACGCCGCATTCTTGGAGAATCAAGAGTAAAAGAAATGATGACGACACGTGCTCAGAACAGACAACTGCACACCAGTTCCCTGCTGCCGTGTTTCAGAAGGAGCAGGGGTGGCAAAACCATCAACAAAGCAACGACTGTGAGAGCAAACAGCAACGCTTCCACGTTCAGCAATAGCTGCCGCCCAGCCTTGGACAGCAGTGTGTTTATCCAAAGGAACGGAAGAATGCTGCCCTGAACTTGCCCATTATCCCACAGCAAAGGTATTGTGGGAATGTTAACTTTCACCTGGCTGACTTCCAGATGCCGGCAGGAAAAAACGCCCTTTTCAAATTTTAGCCAACTGAAGAATACTCTGCATTTTTCACATTTTCCAATTATTCCAAGCTATGTATAAACACAGGCATTGAACGAGATCCATAGAAAATGTATGTAACAACATAGCCGACTGCCCTGTGAAAGACTGAATCAAGGAGTCTCCGGTCCAAACCAAGCAGCCAGTATTGTGTTTCACCAGCCACGACAGTGTTTCAAAAAGCCACACATTTCCAGAACAGCAGAAATGTTTGCCCTGTCTGTAAGAGCTCTTACTGGACACAACAGGTAGGAATTAAGAAGGAGCTGTGGTGATTCCAGCAATGTGGTGCAGTGTGGTGGTGCAAAGCTGTCACCACATGATGAAGATGCTGTTTGAAGCCAGCATTCTGCCACACAATTAATGAGAGGAAATTCATCTCACTTACATATGTAATGTCTGAACAGGCCCCAGCACAGCAACTGCAGCACAGCAACTGCGCAGACTGGGGAAGACCCCAAAAGACAACTTGCAAAAATCCCCTCTGTGTTAAACAGCAGGCGTTTCTCTTGCTCTTTTCCATCTGGCACTTCAAGGAGCTGTCTTTACTTAACAGTCGTCTTGAAGTTTTTAATAGTCACACAATGTGCAAACTCAAACTGATAGGAATTATTCCATAGCACTTCTCTTCCAAAGATAGCTGTTAAGCACAAATAGCTCACAGCCGTGCCTGCACTCCAAACCTCTGTATCTCAGTGATACTGGCACACAGCAGCGCTCAGCTCAGCGTGTGGAGCTGCAGCACCCACCAGTACTTTGGTTTTCTCTTTCTGTCAAGTTAATTGATGAACCAAAACTTCCCAAGTCAAATATACAAGAAGAAGAGCTTTACTAGTGGAAAGAACATTTTTTATTTGACAAAAAGCACGCCCTTCAATCACAGCAGAATATTTTGGACAGCTGAGCACAGCCAAGCTCTGGGCTGTACATTCCTCAGTGCATTTACTTTAATTCAGTCCTCAACTGAAAAGATGCTGCCTCCCAGACCATTTACTTGTGCTAAAACAACAACATCTACAAACACCAGTTCAGAGCACTATTACTAAGAGAATCCTACTGGAATGTGTAGCTTTCACAAGAAGACGAGGCACAGAAATGCAAGAAGAGCACCAGGACCAAGCAAGTCATTCTGCTGTTCTTGCCCAATGTGCTATGCACTGTTTTATACTTTCACTGTTTTATACCTTCTTTCAATTCTCCAAGCACTAATTTGACCCAGCTTCCCCTGGAAGTCAGGAAGTCCATGTTTTCTTACTTCAGTACTCACCTAAGATTTCTATAACCAAAAGAGGAAGAAAAAAAAAGAAAAAAAAAAAGAGGCTTTAAAAGGTGATTTCAGTTCTCATGTTAGTCATTAACTTCCTAATAAACAGAATCACAGAATGGCCTGGGTTGAAAAGGACCACAAAGATCATCCAGTTCCAACCCCCTGCTATGTGCAGGTCACCAACCAGCAGACCAGGCTGCCCAGAGCCACATCCAGCCTGGCCTTGAATGCCTGCAGGGATGGGGCATCCACAGCCTCCTTGGGCAACCTGTTCCAGTGCCTCACCAGCCTCTGTGTAAAAAACTTCCTCCTAATATCTGACCTAAACCTCCCCTGCCTCAGTTTAAAACCATTCTCCCTTGTCCTATCTCTATCCAACACTCATAAATAGGAGATTCAAGTTCCTCACACAGAGGTACAAATCCCACACAGAACATCCCATTAGAACACATGCATACACAACAACACAGATGCTCAATATACAGCAATTGCAGAGTATCACATTCTGGTTCAGTTTCTCCAATTCCTAAATCCCTTAATGCAAATTCAAAAGAAGCAGTTTACACTTAAACAAGAGTTCAAACAGCAATGTGCCAGCTTAACAAACCTGACTGAAAATTGTACTTCATCAAATGGGAGCAGTTTCCCAGGTATCACAAAGTGTGTTCACAGGCTGCTGCTTTCACTATGCATTTCTGTGATCAAAGAAATCTAAGGTATGACAGAGGAGCCTATTTACTACTTATAAAAATAATCCATTTAATGCTCATTTTGAATTAGTCTTCTAAAATGAAAACTAATCTTCACTAATTCTCTTTGATAGTCTGAGAGCTACATGATTCTCGAGGTCCTTTTCTTTTTTTAACCTGCACAAACAAACAACCCACCCTCATTTCAACAGCTGCTAGAACTGCACAGGCCACAATTTGAAAACTACACCATTTCTACACAATAGTGTCCTTCAGAGAGCCAAAAGTAAACTTCATTTCCTATTTCTTGATTTTTTTCTTTGACTTCTGTAAGTATAAGAAAATATTTGCCTTTTAGAACATAAGCATTGATTTTGTCAGAGTATTTTTTTATGAAGCTGCAAAGCTCAGGAAAAAAAAAATAATCAAAAAACCAACAAGCTTAAGAACGAGTCCCAAGTGAAGACAGAAGCAAAATTATAGAAAGAAAGGCAAAACAGAATAGCAGAACTCACGTACTTTAGGTTCTAAAATACCACCTTAATGTAATACACTTTAGACACAGTCTAGGAAAGTGAGATTCGTGACTTCATAGAGTTCTCATAATTTTAATTCTCCCATCTAACAGACAGAACTTGTTCCTCAATTGCGGGTACTGAGCCAAAGCAACTCCTGGACAGAATTCTAGCACCAGGGTTATGCTAAGTAGCACTGGCTTAGCACACAGATTACAGCTAGGAGCCTGTGGATTTGTCAACTCACTTCAGGTCCCTTCGATCTCAATTGGAAGGGGAATGACTCAACATCCTGCAGAATCAGAAATCAAAATCTGTGAGGAAAAGAGAAGTTGTGCCTGCAACATAATGTTCTCCAAATTCCTACTTAAAATCCCTTTTTATTGCTTGCTCTCACTGCTGAATGCATAATACCAGATTTGAATTTTAGATGGCTGCAGGGTGGTCATGAGATAAATACCAAGCACATTCGTCTGCCTCCGTATTTACAGTAAGAAGGAAAGTCAGCTGGACTCAAGGACTCAAAACATGAAGCCTTTTAACGTGGTAAGAGAAAGCCCTGAACAGAGGGCTGACAAATATAAACATCATACACAACTGAACCTGAAAGGCAACGCATTGTGAAACCCTTTCAAAACCACACAACACTATGGGAATTAAGTAAACTTCAAACTCCCCTGCAATACCCTCATCATAGCTAATTTGTGATTTCCTGTACTCACAGTACTAACAGCACAATGGAGCCTCTATTGTGAGCCTCCTCCCACAAGCCTTTAAAAAAATGCAAGACATTCTTTTTATCTCGACTGGCGTGGCTGAATACATCCAGCTCTGTGCAGATAAGGCAACATCTAAAAAAATAAGCTTTTTTTTTTTCTAGAATCTGATGTCTATTTGTGCTGACCGCAGAGATCAGAGGAGTGGAGCTTTGGCAGCTGCACTGCTGACCAGCAGCCTCACGTAGGGCAGATGCTGGAAGCTGCTTTAGTTGTAGGGTAAGGAGAAAAGGTTCCTCAGAGAAGTAGCTGCAAATCCAACACAATTGTAACAGGTGTCAGCAATCTCATCAGCTGGAAAACAAAAACCCACAAAGGTTCGGCACATCCAATGAATGAAGTGACCACAGTGCTAGCTACAAATGTTGACTGAGGGTGAAGGCAGCAAGTCCTGTAGATGCAAATAATCAAGTGTATTGAGGTACTAGAAATGGGTACTGCATTTTTTTCATCTTAAAGCACCCCAAAATCAAATGCAAACAAACTAAAATTACTTTCCATACCAAAATCCTGTAGCAGAAATGAATGGCTGAAGGGTTGGCACAAGGTATTTTAAAAAGGATCTCCATTAGCAGAGGAGAATACAGTAAGGATGTAAAAATCAAACATACCATGCTGCAGTGGGTTTGGTGAGCACCTTCAGGACCTTCCTTACCCCATAACAGCACATTATGAGAAAGATGTCGCAGCCAGCATGGGAACTCACACACACAGCACAACTACTGAGGATTGCTTTTCTCAGTAATGCTGATTACATGAACGGGAAAATCAACTACATGAGCAAGGCCTTGATACACATTAATACTACTCAGTGGAGCAGCAGACACACATTAAGATGGTTGGTAGACCACAAATGTGAAAACGCTCATTATCCGGTCGAAAATAAACAGCTTAACATATCTACTACAACACATTAAAGAGAAAAAATATTTAAATACCAGTTTAAGAGTCTGGAGACTGGCTTGTGGTTATCTCTGCTAAACACTTCAGTCCTGCATGACTCTGCAAAGACTGAAGCTACGTACTCAGCAAGAGACAAACTAGCTGCAGCCATCTGATGAAATCTGACAGGGATCTGATTCATGATCCTTGAGGTCCCTTTCAACCCTGGCCATTCTGTGACACCTTCAGGAATTTTGATGAAGAGCTTCACACCAGTATCTGCTAAGCCAGGCAGTTTTTTACAGGACTGAGGATGCCCAGCTGCAAATACACAAAGAGGTAATTTTGGACAGTTTGGCTTAAAGTGCGGACTAAACATTGAGTCTAAAAATTCAGGTTAGGGTAAAATTCCCACATAAGCCAATAGGAACTCTGTGGTTGTAGACTAAAGGTAGCGGGATCTGCAGAACAGCAAAGCCCCAGCCAGCTGTCAGCCCTGCGGCACTGCCTGACTGTGTGGATGACTAACAGCTGATGAGACAGCGAGCCCTCCCCGCAGCCTCCTGCAGTCTGCCCAGCAGGAATAGGAGCAGGCACCTCTATACAGCTCCTTTCTGCCTGCTTCTGACTAAGCCAGGAGCTGTAGGAACAGCCTGGAGAGGGAGAAAAGGCAGAAATACCCTGCAGCGCTGCTTCTCGCCTGGCTTTCTTCTGACTCCCTCACACAGTGGTTGGGTGTGATGCAGGATAGCACTATTCCCCTGCTTGGCCACATACAGGCTCTCCTGCATAAGAAAGGAATACAGGTCAAGGGAATGCATCTGGGGGAGCCTTGGAGGGTTAGATCTGTTGCTGCCATCAAACAGTAGTCACAGGCTAATTGCTCCTGATGGCATTTTGGAGGACAGGGAGAGAGGGACAACTCCTCACGTGGCAGCAGGAACAGTCAGCCCGGCCTGCTAAGGCTCCAACATGAGCAGAATAGAAAGCCCCCAGAACTCATCTGTCCTAAAACACTACTCCTTTACCTACAGTTGGTTCTGACTGCCCAAAGTGGATGAGATGGGGCCCTGCATCTTTCTTGCACAAGACCAGACATGCAGAGCACTGGGCTGTGATTTCCCAGCCACCGACATTTCTCACTTTGGGAGGTCAGATGCCAATCGAGCATGGAAGCTGGCAAAAGCTGTGCTTGAGGGACAGCAGAACAATTCTGCTCCTGCCATGTTCCACAAGGCAGCGTGAGAATGAATGGCTGAGTTCCCATCAGGTGCACCCACAGCCCATACTGTGGGATATGCCATGTGCGACAGTGCAAGACACAACTTATGAACAAGTACTGGGACTGTTCAGGAAGGCAGCACAGGGCACATTCAGTAGTAAGAAAACACAGACTGTGTACGGGGATCTGAATTGTGGCTCAGGTAACAAGCGACAGATGTTTTCCTGCTTCCTTCCTTGGTGTGGGGTGGGATCAGAGCTCTCCCGATGGGACTGAAAGGAGAGGAGGACAGCTCTGAATTTGGGCACACACAGAAGCATGAACAGCTTCCATTCCAGACTTACATAACTCAGCTGGTGGTGACACAAGTCGCTGAAAGTTCTTTGGGCACAGATAAGGGACATCCACTGACCTGTAAAAGGAACTACTAAGATATGCTTTAAAGTACCTAACATAAAGCAAAATTACATAATCACATTAACTCGTGTTTTAATACTGAATGCTTTCACATGTGACAGAAATAAAAGCTGTTACTAAAAAAAAAAAAAAAAACAACGTTCAAGTTTGTAAGTAGTGCCTGCAGCCCCATGCTTGCTTTTTGTGTTTTCCTGAGCAAATCCCTCCTGGCTGACTAGAGTGGCAGGTGCAGTGCAAGGAAGTCTCTCCAAAGCCCCCTGAAAAAAGGGAAGAACAGAAGATAAAAATACAGAGATGAGCAGCAATCATCCAAAATATACACCAATGTGATTTCTTTCTACAGGGAATTCAATTTTAACTTGAGGTTTTTCTGCAGGCAGCAGCTACGAGAGGCACAAATTAGACGAGCCCTGGGACTGCCTCAGACTCCTGGAGGAAGCAGATACAGTCTCTGGTCAGGCTGATCCCTGGGGAAGACGGGCTGAGGAGCGCTGCATGCTGGGAGAGATCTGATCCCAACCACAGGTCGGGGATCCCAGCACCTCCCAGGACTGGATGCTCCCAGACAGATGCTGGGCAACTGGAAACTGGAAATGTTTTAGATTTGGCTGTATTGAGTGTTTGCTGTCTTCTCTTGATCGCACAAAAGCTGAAATGAATCACCACCTTTGCTGTTAGGGCAGCTGGGAAGAAAGACGTAAAAGTACAGCTGGGAACTCCTGCCTCCCAAAACTGTAAATCCTGTGCTGACTGGGTGTGAAGAAGTGCGTGTGGCAGAGGAACTGAGGTTGAAGGGCCATGTAGTACAACTTCAATCCTCACCTTAAATTTTAGGGCACGTATTGAATGTGTAACTCCACCTCCCCTCCCTCACTAAATAAATAATTATGGGGCCAGAAGGTTGGAGAGCCTCAGCTGAGGCTGCTACACTGCGATTTGAGAGCTTGACACATGCTGCACAGTATCACCTCATCAATGTTCCCAGCTGGCCTGGGAAGCAAAAACCTAAATATGACTCTTAAAGGCAGGCCTACCACACATACAGCTGCCCTGCTTGGGTACATTTCAAGGAACAGCTATTACAAATTCATCGTGGGTGCTGAGAGACAACATGGCCACGAGCAATTGCAGTCCAAAGTATTTGCATGGCTTTGAATGAGAGCTGGATTACACATAAGCAAATTAAAGATCACACTGCTTCTCAGGAGTTTTTACTCAAGACATTTAAATCCGTGTCTTTGCACACACTTATCGCTGCCCAAACTATCTACTCGCTAAGAAGGCAATTCTTTCATCCTTAGTCTGTTGAGGCAAATGTCAGTTTTGTCCCCCCAAAGCACTCCCCTGCGCAGACACCTCACTGAAGTAGAGGCCCTCTAATTGCTAAGGAGGGACAGACTTTATGCCTCAGAACACTGGCAAGCATCCCGCTGTATCCATACGATGATGCTTCACAGGATCCAGCCCAGCCCTCATCTCCGGGATCACACCTCTGGCTGAGCACTGTGACCACACTGCAATAAAACTCCAACTCTTAGGAACAGGGAATTGAAGCAAATTGAAGCACCGCGCATTTTTAACAAAGAGCAGATGCCATTTATCTCTATGATACAGAAGGACGAGTCAAGAGCTAACCGAGCTGACAAACGTAAGGACACTTGTAATTTGTTTTGTCACGCTATCAGGAGCTCCACACGATGATAAAGCATCGCACAGCCGCAATATTTACGATGACGAGCTCCGTACAAGCAGTGCTTTGTGTGCTCAATGGCTGCATGCTCCAGCTCCTCTGTGACTACGTCTGACAACGCTGAACTGAAACATTCACAAAGGTGATTGTAGTGGTTTCATTTCCCAACAGTGCTTCCATTGACTGAACTCCTCTGCTGAGCGTGACTAAAGCAATTCTTGGGGCTGTTACTCTATTTGCCAATTCAGTCATTCGATAACACACCGCCTGATGGAGAAATATTGAACCTACAGTATTTTGGGAGGGGAGGGGCTGCTGTTCACATCAGGACAGAAACTGCACCACTCGCATTGCACCAATTGATGCCACCTAACAAACACAAACTCCGTCCACCTCCCCAGCATTATTCTGCATTAACAATGACCCAAACAAGGCAACAGCTCAACTCCTCAATTTCCCCGTTCTATCTGCTTATGCTTCACATCACAAATCCCAAATTCTCAGCCTAGAGAGCTGGGGGACAGGCTGAGGGCTGCCTGTTTCATTTGGTTCTGAAATACAGCAGCAAACTGCAGCTGGACCAAGCATTCTGTTTCCAGACCTCTCTCCCTGTGGCCGACGTGCTAACAGACCAAATTGGTTACTACCCACCAGACGTTACAGAACTCAAATACTGAAACCCAGATGTCTCTGGGGGGCAAAGGCAGGGGGTCAATGAAGAGCAGCATTAGGAAACAGACTGAAGTTAGCAGTTTGGGTTGCTATTTCACATGCTTGCTTCAACAACACGCAGCTAAAAATAGATAAAACAGATAAGAATACAGAACAAAGAGATGCACTGGACAATTATCTTCCTGCCAGCACGGTCTACTCAATAACGGGCTTCTTAACCCTTTTTATTTACAAAGAACACAGATTCTAAAATGATGATGAATAAGCTTTTGACTTTGAACAGAAATTATTTCAACACAAATTTTATTTTTCTTTGTGCTTTCTCGTTCCCTCCCCGCAGGGACACAATGGGGAGATTGAAGGTATTTTAATAAGGCACCAGGCTCTTTGCCATGGGGCCAGAATGCAAAATGAGACCATTCCCACCTCGTAAGGCCCTGGAGATGGAACGGACGCATAGAAAACGCACGCACACACCACAAATATCAGAGCCCGTTTCAATTCCGTGGGCAAAAAGTACACGTTGGGCGCAGTTTATTAGGCCTCATTATTTCCAGCGAGGCCGGGGGAGTGATTATCTCGAGCTGCTCCGCCGCAGCCCCAAAGCAAACACCGCTCCAGATAAGGACAGCGGTTATGAAAACGTTCGATTGTTTCATTCCAGCTACAACAGGTGAAGCGGCGCGGACTGCCGCGACTCAACGCCTGGAGTTCGGCGTTTTAAGAAGGAAACAAAGCAGCGGAGCGGGCGGTAAACAAGCGCCGCAGCCCGCCTTCGCCACCAAAGCGGCGGTGTTTATAAACAGCCCGACGTCGTGCGCGGCGCGCAGACACGCAGCCGATTCCCCCTCCGAGAAGCGAAACCCAGGGCGGCCCGGCAGCGCCGCGTCACCCCGCGGCCGCGCACCGCCCGGAGCGCCGGCAGCAACACGGGCCGATGGGGGGGCGGGGAGGGGGGCGGCGGGCCGTGCTGTGCAGTGCCGTGCCGCGCTCCGCACCGCGCACTTTCGGCCGCTTCCAAACTTCCTGCTCCGGTCCCCCGCCCCACGCGTTCATTCTAATTTTGGTGCCTCCAACCGTAACGGTAACGCTAACAGATTTCAGCCCCGCTCGCTGGCCGTTCGCACGCCGCGC
Organism: Lagopus muta; assembly: GCF_023343835.1. NCBI lineage: Eukaryota > Metazoa > Chordata > Aves > Galliformes > Phasianidae > Lagopus > Lagopus muta. The sequence continues at coordinate 64,872,122 of NC_064436.1, read as the reverse complement.
CGCCGCCTCCCCGCTCCCCGCACGCACAAAGCCCGCGGGCCGCTCGTGCCCCCCCCCCCCCAAGCCCCATCGCGCCTCCCCAGCTCCACCGCCTCCGCCGGCTGCAGGCCGGGCGGCGCAGCGCGACGCGAGCTCGTTACCTAGCGGCAAGCCCTTGTTCAGCAAGTGCGAGCTTCCCATTGAAGCGTCGGGGCCGCGGAAAGGGAACCGGTCTGGGCTCGGCCGCTCCGCAACGGCCGCGCTGCCGGGGGAAGCGGGCGCCGCCGCGGCATATGGCGGCCGCTCCGTGGGCGCCCCTGAACTGAGGCGCCTCGACGCGCGCCCGCGCGCATGCCCTCCCCGAGCGCGTCCCCCCGCCGACCGCCGCCGCGCGCACGCGCACTCCCGCCCGCCCGGCTTCGGGGAGCGGCCGCCGCTCGCCGCTGACACGGCCGCCGCCGCGGGCGGAGCTTCGGCGCCTCGATCTCGTGGTGCCAGGAGGGGAGGAGGAGTGGAAGAGAACGGGGCGGGAGCTGCGGGCCGGCTTCGTCGGAGCGGTCGGGCCCCGGGAACCTCCCTTATAATCGCGGTTGCCTTTAAACTTTCACAAAGTTAAGGCTGTACGCGGCCGTGCTGCGTGCGGCTTTAAGACTCGCTGCTTCTGCATCAACGCTCGCTGTTCTCAGTGTTGGCACTCGCCGCGTTCAACATTAACGCTCACCCTGTCCCCAGAAGATCACGTTTTCTTGTTTTGTGCACTTTTTCCCCTCCGTAAATACTTACAGCCCCCAGGCGCTGCCCATCATGCAGCCCGCTCCCTGCGCTCCCCAGGCATCCTCCCCTGCACACTGGCAGCCTCTGAGCTCCGAAAACCTCAAAAAAAGGGTTATTTTTGTTTATTTCAAGGGCACACTCACATACAATCGCCTCGCTCCAAGACCCCTCACAAAAAAAAAAAAAGGGGGGGGGGGGCGGGGGTTCTCGCAGAATATAAGCTCGTAAATTGCTCTATTCATTCTAAGAAGCCATTACTTATCGTCATTATTAGCGGCGGTGTTTTTTCACCTTCTCCCGTCACAGCCGCCACCGCACGGGGCTCTCCCAAGAGCCGCCTAAAACGGCAGCGGCGGCGGACGCAAAACAAAGTCTCGGCAGCGGCCCGCGGGTGGCTCAGCTGACGACGGCTCCGCCCCACCGCGCCCCACCCGGCGCGGGGTCATGGCGGCAGCGCAGGGCGCTCCCCTCCTCAGCGCCGGGCCCGGCCTCCCCAGTTCGCCCGGTGACGGCGGAGCGGCATTTCTGCTGCGGTGCTGCAGCCGTCTGCGAGAGGAGGAAGCGCAGCGGCTGAGAAAAGGGTGGGCTCAGCCTGCTCGTGGTGGCAGCGGCGCTGAGCAGCCCGGCCCCCAGCGCGACTCGGCGCGCCTTCAGCCGCTGACTGACTTTCTCCATAGGAAGCGCCTCGCGCTGCGCGGTGCCTCTGCGCCTCGTTGTGAGGCAGCACCCAGCCAAGTGCCTCGTGTGTAAATAAACACGTTTGGATTCAGTCGCTTTGAAGTGGTGAACCGCTTTATTGACGTCTTAGATGTTAGCAAATAGAAATATATATATGTATTAATATAGAAAATGGCACCTATCGAGCCCTCAGAAAATATGGATGTGGAAGTAACTCGGGGAAAAAGTACCTCTATGAAAAGCAAACAGCAAAAACGAAGATTGAGAACTGGAGTGAGAGCTCAGTTCCGTTTTTACAGAGCAGCAGGGCAGGCAGGGACCCCTCCTCAGAGGGGCACGGGGGGGGGGGGGGGGGGAGTGGGGGGCACGTGCTCAGCACTGAAGGCAGAGGGAGGGAGTGTGGCAGCAATATTGTGACAGGGGGAGTGCTCCGAGCGAGGACACGTTGGCATGGGGAACAGATGGAGTATTCAGTAACAGGAGGTTATTAATACTGCAGCTTGGGATTCTCTATGCTGCTTCATGAAGGGACTCATATGCTTGCTCTTTTTCTTTCCTGGCTGCACGCAGACCCAAACGCACGCTGTGTAGGTAATGTCGTGCTTGCTTCCCTCCCTACGCGCACATCACAAATCTGTGTTTCCTGGGAAAACACAGAGGGCTGGATCCTCAGTAAGTGGCCAACTGTGTTCCTTTCAATAGCGCTACGCTGACCTGCACCTGCTGGAGCAGAGGGCTATCCGATCCCGGCTCCCAGCCCTGAGGTCTCTCCTCCTGCTCACAGACAGCTGCTGAGGGCACCTGCTCCCAAGGATAGGCTATGAAGGCTCAGGGTGTTAAACAAAATAACTGAGTAGCGGCTGTTAAGAACGCGATGTAACGCTGTTTCTGACTGAGAAAACAAAGCTGCTCCTTCTCCCCTGCATAGCTCCCAGTTGCAGACTGGGTCTGAGAAAATCCAGGGGCAGTGCAGCTGACTCCAGCTACCCCCACCCGTTTTGTTTCCTATGTTTTCAGACTCACTCTGGGTCATAAAACAGTCAGTTGTCTTCACATCTTTCAGACTATGATTTGCACAGCTACAATATAAGTAAATCTTCCGCAGAACATAACAAAATTCCCATCCTCTTATCACATTTGGGCTGTTGCTGTGGCTTTTAACAGCAGTGTTACACAGCTGAGAGGCCTCTGTGCTTTGCAGCAAGAATTATGGCGTTTTTCAAAGCCCCCAAACTGTTTCTTGGCTTCTTAAGAGTCAGCTGGAGGAACACATATGCTAAAGAGTAAATACATTGTTTTAAGTGTATCTTTATCAGCCATATGTGAAATTTAAATGCAAGTTTGATTCCCCTCAGAATCTCCAACCATAAGGGTGTGACCTTGGGCTTTCACAAATTAGATGCATTAGGGTATGATATCTTTAGCAGATGTGACTTTGAAGATAGTGAAAGAGGAAGTTTTACTGTTGGGACTATCTAAGCATGAGCCAAGACATTGCCGTGTGCTTTCTAAAGTGAATAATGAGATTTGACAGTGTTCTTACATCCAGATACTGAGACTGTGTACTTACAGATGTTCCTTAGTTTGCCATAGGTATGTGTGCTTTCACTTCATTATCGAACATGCATCATTGATGTGAATGCTCACTGTAACAGTTCTTAAAACCATCATTTTAAAACCTTTGCATACTTTTAATCAGAATGTAAGATTATGTTTCAAAGGAAGATCTCCTAGGTTTTGTCAATAGTAAATCTTGCAGATGATATTAGGAGACCCTGAAAGGGATTTATGTCAGAAGAAAAGAATGGTTGAATAAAGCAGCCTCAGCATTTCAACCTTATCTTAAAAGCACATCTTTAAAATGCGGACTCAAAATAAGCCAATGCAATTTATTTTATAATGTGGAAAGAAGACTTTGTTTGGGTATAAATATTTCCTTAATTCTCTCACTGAGATCCTGAAAAACATTTGCTAATAAATCACACATGTACAGATCAGTCTACTTTCATTTTGCAACTGCACAGCAATTGTGTGTTATAATTAGAGCTGCCTTTTTTTTTTTTTTTTTTTAATGTACTTCGTCTGTGTAAAACTCCCCTCTGTAAGAAGTTAATACTTTCTGGTTGATGTGAAAGAGAAAGGCCATTCTGGAGAAACATTTTTAGCGGGTTCTGAGGGGAAAATGGAAAAAAAGAATAATTGACAAAGGGAAGACATTTAATCTTTAAGAAATGGTGCTCATCACAAGGATGAAATAAAATAGAGGACCTTCATCTGCTGTAGAAAAGACGGTTTACGAAAGGATCAAAGTAGTAGATTAAAGTTCCACTTAATGAACAGGAAGTTCAGCTGTGTCAAACATTCAAAGCCAGTTCTGAAGTTCCAATCGTGCACTGCTCCCTTCTCAAAATGGAACGGCTGTACTAGCTCAATCCTGGAAATAACAGCATACAAAAGTGAAAAACCTTGCAGTGTGCTGAACGAGAGGAAGAATAACTTCCCTTCAAAGCAGCAAACACAAAAAACCTCTCTCCTCTGATGTTATCTGTATTAAGCGACTAAGGGATTTTCTTCTTGATCTCACCCTCTTCATATAAGTGCTAAAAACACAAGAACCGGGGTGGAATTAAATCCTCTGCATGTTCTGGTTATCATGGAATGAGAGCTATCATTTTCCACCTAGTCAAGAGGAGTTAACAGACCATTTCCAGGAAGGTCTGTGTTCTGGCTAAAGAGAAAAAGAAGATCGAGATGAACAGCAGAAGAAACCTATCGAGAACCATTAGTGGATGTCAGCCATTGTCCATCTGTTCACAGTGGAATCTGTCCAGACCTGAAGGAACAACTGCAACCTGCCCCATATGGCTCACTCCCTTCTGTGCTGGCAGGGCTGCTTTGGGGATTTGACATTGTTCGAGGTAAAGGAGAAGCAGCACAATCTGTGCTCCTAGGAACGAACAGTCAATTAACATCACAGAACAAACAGCGCTTGTAACCCACGGGGAGGTTTTCTCCTCACCTGCCTGAAATGTTGGAGCTCGTTCAAACTGTGCAAGTTGCAGAGATCCTATGCTGAGTCCCCTTATTTCAGTGAAATCTTTAAAAATTAGTTACCAGCTAAATTCTGCAGGCAGTGGGGAGCCCCCCAACCAGCCCCTCAACCACCAATGCAGCTACTTCCAAAGGTGTCCAAAAAACCACTTGAATAGGATACATTACACTGAACGTTCAATTATAGTTCCAGTACAATATGCTTCCATCATGACGAACTAGAATAACATTCTGCACTTAGTTCTACATAACTGGATTGTGGCAAGCTACAGCTGAGTGGTAATTTGCTTCTCAAGTCTTAACTCAGGAAGCAAGATAACATTTTCAGCGTGACAGAGGGCAGTAGGCTCAGGCCCATTCACAGTAGCCGTGACATCCAAATTTATCTTTAAAACTGTCCTCTTTCAAACTGCACTATACCACCTTCTGTAGTGCTAGATTCTGCACACAAAGACACAACAAGTGAAGTGACAGATGTATCCAAGCCAACTGTACGGGTCAAAAAACTGCAAGTCTGTAATACATTTGATAACCTGCTTGATGGGACTAATTTTGCAGGTAATATGAAGAATAATTAGCTGTCCAGTAACCCAAGCACAGCCAGATGTCCTGAGTGAACTTCCCATTGTGGTACATCTTCAGCAATGTACAAGGAGTACATTCAGCCACACTGACTGAAGGGCACAGTGACGCCATTTCCAGAAGAAAGCAGAGAGATGCTCAGGCTGGAGGCTCTATCTCTATGCTACTCAGGCTCTGAAACCATGAGCAGCTAAGATTTGCCAGCATTACTTCAAACCTGAGGCAATTTTCTGCTCAGAAGTGGGATTTACTATTTTGAGCCTGGCACAAGGCTAAAAGCAGCCGTAGGTGGCACCTTTAAAAATGCTGTACATACAGACCAATTTGGACTGGCAGCAAGCTAGCGGTCTGTGCTGTAATCTAATTTGCACTGTGCTACGCTCTACCTTTTCTTTGGTTCCCTTATAACATACTTTAGATCTTGCTTTTATCAAAGCTACACAATAAGTAGCCAGAAAAAAAAATAAATATCGTTGGATCAGAGATTATTTCAAATTTGTCAGGCAATTATATTCACGCTTACAAACGTTATTCATTCATTAAGTGGTAGAAAATATCATACCTTCGTGTTGGAAACATACTGCGAAACTGGAGACCCCAACAAAAATAATGTTTAAAAAGGCATGAAATAAAAACAACATCTCACCAAGTATTTATCTGGAGATGTTTCTCTCAAACTAACCCAAAAGCATCTGAAAAACCTGGAAAGATCCTAAAGAATGCAAAAAACAAAGCAGCAATCAGTGAAAATGTCACGTTGCAGACATGGACCTTGAATGTGGCCATATAGGAGAATTACAGACATTTCTGACACTGAAGCGAACGCTTCTGCTTTGTCAAATTCACTTGGGATGGTTACAAGTTATTAGACTTATATTTCCTCCTCTTCCAGACTGAGGCTCTCAGCTTTGTACCCAGTTTAGCACTGCATTACCAGCACTCCACTATCAGCCAACAGTAAGATAAGAGAATGGTTCGTTAGTGAGAGAAGTGACCTCGAGTGAGTCATCACCGCCGTGCCTCAAACACACATCTCCCCGCAGCGCCTTTGCTTCCACCTCCATACACAATTAAAATCTGATAACACCACAGCATAACAGTCAGCAGCATTTGCACACAGCTTCAGTAACTCTCAGACTGCACAGCAGCTGTAACAAGTGGCAGAAAACACCTGGAACACCAAAAAAAATCAGATACATTTATATGAATGTCTGCCCATAGATAACTATTGAGGGATTTAATGGGCTATAATAAAAACTGTAAGCTCTAGCAGCATTAATTTTAACTCGTTTCAGTTTCAGTTTAAAATTAGCATATCCAAAATTTTGTAATAATACTGGAAATACCATTCTATTAAATATGTAAAAAGAAAAACCAGTAACAACCCCCAGAAATGGCCCTTCGTACTCTAAGAAACCAGGAAAATTAGAATGGAGAGAACAGTAAGAGACAGTCAGAGAAAATCAATTCCATAGTTACAACATACAGCCAAGGCAATCCATAACAGGGAATGGTCGATGATTTTGGAACAGTAAAAAGAAAGTAGCAAGGTTTCATGAGTAAAAGGCACAGCCCATTGGCCACAGAAACACATTTCATATTTGTGTGCCTCCATAAATCTAGCAACAAACTAATACCTTTATACCTCTCCTAACATGGGTGCAGTTATCTAACAAAGGCTTTATAGGTAGTTATTTGGAAGTACCCCCTTTTTTCTTTTACTAACCCAAAATAAAGGCTCTTGTACCATTTTTTTTTGCACTTAGCCATCCTCAATATTTGAATCTCAACAGCTGAGAAGTAAGCTGCAAAAATCCCTATCAGTATACAAGATACAACTCCAGGCCTAGAAGACATCAGTTTACATGGAGATTTCCACAGTGATAGGGTAACTTCATTTTGGAAAAGCTCCCTTTGTATTGCTAAATAATGCAAAAAGAGAAAAACCGTTATTCTAACTAAACTGTGACTTGATCACACTACTACTGTAATGCACAACTTTACCATAGGAGCTGATTCAGATAGGTGACCATCACTATCAACAGACGTGCTGCTACTTGAGTTCATACTCCCTGCCCAGCGCTCTAACTTGCAGTACGGCAGCACTTCAGCACTGCATGTTATGGTATTATTATGGTATTACGTGTAGATCACTGGATGAATTTCCTGAAGTTACCCTGTGACAAGAAGAAAACACTGCAGAGATGCATCTCACAGAAGCATTTGCCAAACCTAGTCCATGGAGCGGCTGGACTCCTGCACACAGTGACGCAGTACGCAGCAGCTGTGTGCTGAGTTTGCACCACAGCACATTACAGCCATAGTCTTACACATCTCTGGGAGCCACACCATGTCCCAGTGACCACTGCTCGTGGTTTCTGTTGGGTCTGGCAGGTTTGGTGAGGCTGCAGTGCTGGCAGCATTTGTGACTCACGAGGACATTGTGAAATGCCCACAAAGTTCATCGTGATCTACAAACAAAAGAGACTACATAAACGAGAAGAGCTTTCAGTGATAGCTTCAAAAGGTACATTTCCTACAGCAGTGGACTACAGAGAAAGCTCTGGCAAAGTCAGCTGCAGCTAGCACACCACCTTGCTTATCTTACTCTTTTTGTTTTTGTTTTTTAATTTCTTTTATCAAAACAATTGCTCAGTCCCTTTTTTATGAAGCAGGACACCTAATATTCCTCTGTAATAAATTAACTATTATTTCTCACTACACGGATGTGCCTCGTGAACTACGAGGTCACAAGAAACACATTAAGCAATTAAAAAAATCAGGAACACCAATGCAATCAAAAATCCAAAATGTTTTATCAGCTCATTCTAGGGAGCAGCTTTGTGTACAGAAACACAAAATTCCTTCATTCATATTCTCATGTTTTATTTCGGTCCTATCCCTGTGATCACAAGAGACACTGATACCAGAATCAGCTTTTATTAATTTGTGTTGCTTTATGTATCTGAAAGAATGGTCACTGCACAGGCTTGTACATCGCTATGGGAAGAATAAAGTTCAGCAGACATACACAAAAAGGGAAATACTGCCACATCTCTGCAAACAGATTGGGCTCCCAATTGAAATGATTTGATACGCCTTATGAACAGTACAAGTTACAGCACAGATGCGGAAGTTACCTTAAGGAAAAATGTTCTTTAACTATTGGGGGCCAGAGACTGAGCTGTAACAATAAATAAATGTATACAGATCATGTATAAATAATTAATTAGATTTTCCTGAAGAACCTGGAAACAAATGAGAATAGTTTGTGCGTGGCTGTACTGTGCTGATCTCTAAGTAAAGTGGCTTCTGAAACCCATGACCCAGAAAGGTTAAAGTTGGTGTCGTTCCCAGAGGCTGCACCTACGTGATTAACATTACAGAGGCACCCACACCAGAGAGAGCTATCACAAGGGAAGAATGAACATAATTCATGGACATAACAAACAGTCCAATGAAGAAAAAAAAAAAACAGCCACCAAACCACGCAGCCTTAGTTCAATTAGAGCACTTTGAATGTTCTCCCCTTCAAGCATTATAACTGTAAATTCGACAAAAAAATGAAGTGCTGGGAGGATTTGTTGTATGCTGAGGTCTTACAATTACAACCAGAGTTGCGTTCTCAGCCTCTCTGTGGATCTTTCCTGACAAGAGACATCCAATTGTCCTAAAATCTATGGATGGTGTGAGATGCAGACAGATGTCTGTGAGGCCATAGGCTGAGGTCATCAAACTCATCTCATTTGTGACCTAGGGCCTCATCTCTTGGTGGTCTTAAAAAAAAAAAAAAAAGGAAAAAAAAAATGGAGGAGGGAGGGAGATGGAGAGGACACCAGTGAAACTGTTTGCTAATTTACCCAGAAAACTGTTCTAGTTCATTTTTAATCTAATAAAACGCTCACATTTTTGTAACACGCACATCCAACATGACACAACATTGGGCAGAAATATATTTGCTCATCTATCATTACAGTGCAGCTACTCTTTCTGACACTGTTATACCCTGAACATCTAACCAACAAGGTTTTCAAGATTTCCTATTTAAATCTCATTTCAAAGATGGTTTTATTGTTCCAAATGGGTGAAAATTCTTGATGCTTATCCATATTTAACACAAATCTTTCTCAACTTCTCAGTTCTTTAACCATCCAAGGAAAAATGCGCTGCGCTGAAGCTGACATCATTCCCGCTGCTGAAGGGAAGATAGAATTGGGTCTCTCAAAGCTGGAGGCAAAATACTACAATGGTAACAAATATTCCTTGTGTATACATCACTGGAACGGCTGTCTCTGCTGGGTGCTGAGTGTATGTTGTGGGGCACAGAACGGATTCAGCAGGGATTTGTTTTGTTCGAATCAGTTCATGTGTGTACGTGGCACTCAAACAGCTTATTTTACAATCACTGCTACCTTGCTCCCTGACCCCACAGATGCCTTCCTGCTTGAAACGCTCCTGCCATCAACACTCCAAAATACTATGAAAAATATATTCATGAGTATATATTGCACAAGAGTTTCTATGGAAAAAAGGCAAAGATACTTTGACATTAAATTTTCTGGATTTTTTCCCCCTTGATAGCTTCAGGGTAAGTCTAAGTTTTTACATATAATCCACTGTTACAATCACCATTATTTCTCTTCTGCTCTTGAAAAGAAGGAGAAAAGGAGAAAAAGGTTTTTGTACAGGAGCATTAATAGTTCTACTTGCCCTGTGGCAAATGGGGAAAATATGTCAATGTGAATTATTGTACTGTCTCCACGGATCAAGATTTCTCTTAGTGCTTTCAAAATTTCGCTAACAGAAACAATTGCTAAGAGCATTTGCTACTTAGCCTCCTATGCTGGAATCGAATCAGACTGCAGGATCAGCTAATGCTAAAATACCATCTTTTACATTGATTTTCTCCCCCTACATTAACAGAGGAAAGAAACAGCTAAATAATTTCTGCCGGAACGAATGACATATCACCCTCACAAGGACATTCAAAGATTTTAAATAATCAGGATAATTACAAAAACAGAATTTTGAGCAGCTCACAATACCAGAAATGTAAGAACATCACAGTTGATTTTACTCCCTCCTCAACCAAACAAACTGTACTGCATAATGCACTTACTGCACACTGGGTTACACTGGTGAATGTAGGATCTTTTTTCCACGTAAACCAAGAACACCCACACGGATGCATTAGAAAAAGTAATTGTAATTTTGTGTAACCCTGCATGTGCATTCATATTCATGCCAAATATTAATAGGGAGGTGCCTTGCCCATTTCCTCTACTGGAACACTACTCCACGGGTATTCATTAAATACATTTTTGCATCTCTTCTGATATCAGATAGACTATTAATGAAGCATGGTTGCAGAAACTGATGGGCCACTGGGCAGATCTGGTCTGAAATTTTATTTCTGAACATCTTGGTCTGGCAAACAACAGTGCAGAACATGGCTGAACAGCTGGTGAAATCCAGACCCCACAAAGTGCACATTACTGATTATTTCTACCAAACAGCAAATTATTGTCACTAAAAATAATCACCTGGATTCATAAGCAACTAATACTTCACCATGAATGTGTGATATCTTAGAGCCTTGCAGAGTGCCTGACGTTCTGCTTAAGCATTAGGAGTCAGACCATAGAGTCACATTAAGGTTGGAGAAGACCACTAAGATCACCCAGTCCAATGCCAGCCCATCCCCCCATGCTCACTGACCACATCCCCCAGTGCCACATCTCCACGTCTCTTGAACACCTCCCTCCAGGGTTGGTGACCCCAGCAGTCCCTTGGCAGCCTGCTCCAACGCATTACCACTCTTTCTGAGAACTTCTTCCTAATAGCCACCCTGACCTTAGGACATATTTGTCAGTGAAAAACTCTGAACAGAGAATATTTCTCTTGGGTAACTGTCATTATCTTCACCAACAAAGTGGACACATATAGAAAATCTTTGCCAAAATGACTGTGAACATTGCAAAACCAGTAATAATTATGCGTGGAAAATAATAGCAATAGAGCAATCCCTGTCATTTTGGACTATGGGTAAAGGAAAACCACACAATTAATAAAACCAAGATGGAAAGCTTTGCCATTAGAAAAGACTACCATCACATTGACAGTATTCCTTCCAATAGTTCCAGTGGAGAATTCCAGTATGGAGAAAATTTTTGCTACTGTGATGGGGTGACTGAGGAAAATAGTTTTGCTGCCAAAATCTTACACAATGGTTGGTTATTGCCCCACTCCCTACAGGCAGGGATGAAATGGGTGATCTCAGCCTTTCACTGGGTGTCACCTATTGATACAAATCTCTCCCTGCTGATGATGTCCACTAACAGGAAGCAATTATCACCAAAAAGTTCTGATGAAGAAGAATGCCAGTTACAGATAATCATAAAGGAGGGAAATTCCAGAAGAGAGCCCATGCTGGCCCTGCTGAAGCCATCATGCTGACTGATACATTTCAGCCAGATCTCAGTGGGAAACCCCATGCAGAACCTGAACCACTGAATTCAGGGACTTCTAGCACAAAATTCTGTTGGTTTTACTGTTGTTAAGTAAGTCAAAGACTTGGGCTCTTGCACTTCTCTACCCCATGTATGGGGTTCAACCAGTTAGCACCTCCTTTGTCATGCACTGCAAGACTGTTCTTGTATCTGAGCAGCAGAACTGGCTGTTGCCCATCAATTTTGGTATTTAAGTTGCTGACAACTGCATTGATGACACAGCACGCCCTTTCTATTCAGCATGCTGAGATGTTGCATAAGATGGAGCCTAGAGGAAACTTGGCAGGTACTGTTGTAAGGGAACAGAGGCATCCTCTAACTGGGAGAAATCAGACAGTAAAGCACGAGCCAAGATTCAGAAGTACAATCAATTCCTGACCGTCACCATCTTCCTGTCATCCTTGTCACTCTAAATCACCTCCCTTCTATGTATGCAGATTCTCCATCTTTAAAATATGTGCAGTGTTCACTTATTAAACACTCCTGTTTGCTGTGAGAGCAAATCTGTAAAATATTTACATCTCCCATTACAACTGAAGAGTCATTCTCTGTATGCCGAATGAGCCCAAGGACAGGTATGCAGTCATCCTTGGTACAGGTCTCAGTTGTGTCAGCAATGAGTCATCATTCTGGATTGAAACGGGAACACAGAGCTTAGATTGTGCTACACTTAAAAAAAATCTAGAAGAATGATCTGTAAGAAGTAATATATTGCCTGCAGCTTGCACTCACTTCCCCTGCTCTGTCACATGCAGTAGAGCTCCCAGTGTTCAGGTAAGTGAAGTTTCTACTCCTAGCAATAAACCAGCAATATAAATCTGCAGATCTGTAAATTTTCATTTGTTTTAATAAAAAATACCAGATGTTGGAAATGTCACATTGAGGAGACTCACACAGAACTGTGTGCATGTTTTACTACACCTCTTAGTGTCCTGTTCATGTCCAACATGAAGAGTGGGATAAGGTGAGCAAGGTGTGATCCTCTGTCGAGTCCAGAAAGGAAAATCCTGGCAGGCCCAAATTAGGATAAAGCTTGCTTTCATCTCAACACAAAAATGCTGTACAATAAAAAACAATTTGGGAAACAAAACTCTAAAAATGATGACAACTCTGTGAGGAAAACCCTTGAAGGATCACCAAAACAATCACAAATTATTTATCTGGAGACACAGAGAGGGAAGAGTAGAAATTAAGAAATGATGTTAATCCGTCAATGAAACATTTTCACAGCCAAAAGTTACCCTTGTTGGAATCAGAAACTGTCAGTGAACTCGAAAACAGCATATTTCTGTATTCCAATTTATTTGGAAAAGTACACAGCAATTTATTTTTTTTTCTCTTTATGGACCAGGCCTTGATGTTATTGAAGTCAATGAAAGTTTGCCATTAAGGTGAATGAGACCCCATGTGCTAAAGACCAAAGCTTCAAGTTTAATTAGTAACTATTTACTACACAAAATAACAATTAATTTCTGCTTCCCAGAGCTCTAAAATAATTATGATTGTGACACAAAGGTCACTGCTTCTCAGACAGTAGTTTTCAGGTGGTTAAACTGAAAGACCAGAGGGATCCAATTAAGCATTTAATAAACTGTAGAGGACAGCAGAGTTCAGCATGCCAAAATAAACTTCAGCTCACAGCTGTATCAGATATTTGAAAGATTTTCAGTAAAATAAATCCATATTTAATTAGCACGTTCACTCTAACTGAAGAAATAACATATGCCATCATAAGGTAAACATTTAAGTCACCACTGTATGCTATTGTGGATATTGCCTGCTTTAAAATGAACCATCTTTGCAGCTTATTTTGAGAAAAGCACAGACCATAAGAGCAACCTTCTGCTTCCCAGTGTCTCAGCCACATCCCACTGCCAGCCAGCTGTAGGCTCCGAAAGCCAAAGGGGGGACTTAGCAGCTGGGTTACCCTTCCCAGGGAAGCCCTCCCTTTCAAGTCTCAACACCAGATGGGTTTCCTCGCACCATCCCTGCGTGTCAGGGCAGTGCTTTGAAATTCCTCCTGGGCAGCCTCTGCCTCCTTCCAGCCACGCACTGCCCTTTTGCACTGCAGCTGCACAACACGGCCCCGTGCTGGTTTGCACCAACACGCTCATGCTCCCAGATGCAATTTGGGTGGCCACTCCTGCACCTGGAGGATGCTGTCCCCAGGCTCCTGCCAGCTCCTGGGCTCCCCGGGCTCCCTAAGCAGCCTCCTGTGAGCTCTCACCTACCAGGTGCCCAAATCCTCCCTTCTTGCATCACATTTCAGTGCTGCCTCACTGTTAGGTCCTCAAATTTCCAAAAAAATTGGAGACTGCACAATGAGCCCCTCAAGCTCCAATTCGCATGTATTGATTGTTTCCCAAGCAATTTCACAATTCCATGTTTCATTCAGAAAAGGCTGTTTTGTTTTTTAAACAAAGCCTAACTTAAGAAACATTACCATCTATTATGGGACTTGGATGACAGCAAGCTAGTAGCTTTTAAAGCTCTATTGGGAGTGAAATTACGGCTCTTGTGATGAGCATGGCTTCTGAAATTTAATTTGACAGTTGCCTAATTTTCAGTTCTTATCCATTCTAAGCAGTATTAGCACCGATGTGACTTCACAAAGAAATATCCACTTTGTTATTTTTAGAGGCAAAAATGCAACTTGGGCGATTAAAAGAACAAACAAAAGCAAGCCCAGAAAAAAACCCACCCTGACTATGGTACCTTTCCTGAAGTCTTCCCTTCTGGCAGCCACTCAAGTGTCACTCTTTGGTACAATCCATGAAGATGGTAACAGAGCCATTTATATAAATGACATTTTAGTAGCAGATCTACAGGCACAGCTAGGTAAACACACTGCACTTAAAAATCGGATGATGGTAAGAACTGGAGGTTTTAAGTGCAAACCTCATTATTTAAAAATGTTCAATCTGCTAAATGTCGCTACGAAAGAAAGATAATTTAAACCTCCAGCAAGCACAAGTGGTGGCAAACTGATTTTTGTTTCAGTTCAGATTTTGTTTGGGTTAAATAAAATTCTAATAGTGTTCATATTTTATTTAATAGCAAATAAATGGCCCTACAGATGAAAAATGTGTCCATATTATCAAATATTCGTTCATAAATAATGCATGGAAATATTACTATACTGATGACAGTTATTATATTGATGGCCTTTTCATTCCTAATCACTAATTTCATGTAATTTCTTAAAAGTACATTTCACAGGAGTGGTTTCCATGCTCATCACCTCAAACCACGGGGACCAAATCACAGCAGGGATTTTCTGGCAGAAATCACTGCACTGAGTAAGGGGAGAAAAAAAAAAAAGGGAAAAAAAAAGGAACAGATGGCAGCAGGCCAAGGTGCTTTGTACTTGGAATCAGCATACCTGCAGTTTTTAACAATGTTGACTTACTCTGCTCCCTCCCCACATGAAGGTGTTGCAGGCAGGACCTCGTGTTTCAGCGCAGCGCTGCACAGCACTGAGTGCTGCACCCAGCTGCCTCATGGCAAGGGAACGTGGGGAGCTCTGCAGTGCTCCCACGGGTAACCTCTACCTGCCAAATCCTCCCCGGTGGCTCCAAAAGCACTGACAACACTTATGCTACGGACAGGTTTGGGTTTGAGTTGTTGGTATGTTTTCTTTGCCCACGGAGCTATAGCAATGAGTGGATTTGAAACTGGCAGTGACTACAGTGCCTGAAATAATCTTTTTTTCAGTTGATAGGAAAAAAAAAACAAAAAAAAAACAAAAAAAAAAAAACAAAAAACAGACTCAGTTTTTTGGTAGAAAGATTTCTAGAAAAACCCTTTCTCTACAGTTGCAATAGCACTAATTTCAACATACAGTTGCAACAGACTTGACAACAGTACATGCTGCTCTTAACTTCAGTGTTCAAAATGGCCTCACTGCATATTTTGGCGATTGTGAGATAGGATGAGAGGAAAAAAAGATCATCTTGTTGAAAGTAACCTTCCTACATCCTGCTTCTGATGGAGGCAACACAAGGATCTGCTGGATTCTGATGATGTTACAGAGCTGACTGTCTCAGTTTGTCTCCTGCATAACCAGACTGAAAGACGCATCTGAAAATCCTCCCAACGGCTTCTCAGAATGCAGATTTCTGCTTTCTACTTATTCTGTAACTTGATCACAATTTCAAAAACCAAAACCAGAAAAGTATGTGCTAATTTATGTAAGAAATTCATGAGTTCCAGTCAGACATCGCAGTAACTCCAGAGAACACACACAGATTTCCCCATGCCCACCACTGCAGTGAAGCAAACACCACGGTCCTCTCAGAAAAGCACCTTCAGGCTTTGAAGCACATCGTAAACCTACACATGAACAGAAAAGGAGCGAGCCCCACAGCTCAGGACCACATCCTCCTCCCTCTCTTCTCCTGTATCGCATGAGCATCCACCTACTGGCAACTGCAGGGATCAGGGAGAACCGCTGATGTCCCTCTGCTGTACATCATTGCTTCCTCATTTCAGCATCATCCCAAATTTTCAGCTTCATACTTGTCTGTCCTCCTACCTCTTGCTTTCTAAATGTAGCCTAAACTTGGTAATGCTGCTCTTGAGAAGGGAACAGAAAAGGCTTTTAGCACAGAAAAATGTTCCCGAGATGTATTGCATGCACACAGCACAGCCAACAGGGTTTCATGACTCTGAACTGCTGAAACTCACCCCACTGCTCAGTTCTGAGCACAATGTGGGGTTCTGCAGGACTTCCACACAACCCAATGGAGACCACCCCATGGAAACCAGACAGAGAGACAAGCCCTACTGCAGAGCCAGTGGTCACCAAGCACTCACCAAGCAGGCAGGCAGAGCCAACCCCAAGTAAGCTCAACACCTACTACATCATGGACCACCACAGCTAAGCCCATATAACCAGTATTGATTCATAGCCTGGAAAATAATTACATATGTTCCCATTCTTCTCTTATTTACAATAGCACTTGATAACAGGAGTTTTTTATTTCTGGCTTTGCTTTAACTGCACAAATATTGTGACACTGAAAGTTGCACAGGAGATGAGCAGACTTTGTATCATTGCAGATCAGTATGAAAACAAAATACCCTGAGGTTATCAAATTGACTTGAATTATCTCCCTGGTTCTCAACAAGGAAACTCCTCCTTGTGAATGGAAAACATTTCATGTCCAGCTGACACTAAGGGTAATTCAGCTGGGTCATTCCATTAAAGAAAAGCTCCAGGAAGTAAATATGCACCTGGAAGGTTTGCAACTTACAAGTGATTTGAAGAGGGAGTGAGCTGCGCAGAAAGTATAACCAGGATCAAAACAATTACTCAGTGGATTATTATTACTTCAAAGACATAGAATGGCACAGAATATTCCCCTCAAAAAATCAGACCAAAAAACATTGTGCTGAATGCTGTAAAAAGCAAGGGCAAAAGGAGAGGACCCCTAAAGGCTTTATAACCTGAGTGTAAAGCAAAATAAAGTTTCAAAGTGTTCCTCAGATATCAAATAAATGTAGAACATTAACAGCTAAGTGGCATCTCAGAAATCTCTGGTGGGAAGAGACAGCTCCTCCTGTAAACTGAAAGCCCACTGAAAACAAAATTCTGTACTGAACATCACACACCACACCCAGTATCAAAGTCCTTACAGCAGATAAAGGGAAACAGAAGGCTATCAAGATATATACATATGCACATATAATTGTGCATCAAAAAACTCAGTGTTTGGGCAACAAAGCAGCCCTTCAACAGATACAGACAGGCCATCTCTCAGAACGTTTAAATAGGAGTTTATCATTCCTGTACGAGACAGAAGCATTACGTTTTAATTGCAAGCCTTTATAGCCATGTAACAAAATACTTTAATAACGGAAAGCACAAATGTGAGGATTAAAATACAGTCAATCTTACTAAGCCACGCTGCAGTCAAACGCGGGGAAGGAATTCTTTTCCTGAATTATTTACTGAAGACATTTGTGAGAGGCAATGTGCAATCGCCCCTTCAATCTGCGCTTCCTGCCTGAACTTCACCAAGAGGAGATCATGACGCTAAGCTGACAGCGCACACAAAAGGAAGAGAACAGTGTTTGCAAAACAAATGCTGCATTTCTCCCTCCTCGAGTCTTCCTGGTGATTAGTACTGTGTCACTGCAAGAAATGTAATTCAACAGATCCTTCAACACATTTCTTGTTGGCTTCTGCTTTAAGAAGTGGGACACGCTCCATAGCAAAGAGGAGACAGATGGGTTTGGTGCAGAACTGCTTGCGCTGACACAATGCAAAATGAAGGTGAAAAATTAAAATGGAATTAATCTGTCAAAAGATACAATGAGATATTTTAATACATATGTAAAAAATTCAAGCCCTG
Source organism: Lagopus muta (assembly GCF_023343835.1). Classification (NCBI taxonomy): domain Eukaryota; kingdom Metazoa; phylum Chordata; class Aves; order Galliformes; family Phasianidae; genus Lagopus; species Lagopus muta. Next base: position 64,854,193 of record NC_064436.1, on the reverse strand, counting down.
AATCTTTCCTGGCAAGAAAGCTGGTTCTTTCTTAGACCAAGGACTGCGGGCGGTGCGTGAGGAGCAAGAATATTTCTATTTGTTTGCAACATCCACGCTTGGTAACAGAATGAGGAATACTGAGAGATCCTCAAACAGCAGAGTTCAGCTGAAAGCAGCATCTAGATATACAGACAGAAGTATTTCTCAGAAAGGAGTAAGAACTTGACAGAGTTCCTCATTACGCACCGCACCTGAAGCAACCAAATGTCTCTGTGTCACCAGTAAATGCCACCTCTGCTGTTAAAATTCTTCAGTCTTCTCATGCCCCACACAGTCCATCAATGCAAAAATCAAGAAATAAATAAACGGTAATAAAAAGTGTTTCAAGAAAAGCAGCGCTTACGGCACTGGAGAGAAAACTAAGTAAAAAAAGATGAGGGTCAAAAAATGAGAACAAATTGGAAACAGATGGGAGAAATAGCATCAACAGAATGTGAATAACTTGCGTATTTTAAAATACTAATTAGAAATTAAAAAGTAAATATTGAATATGCATTTGATAAAAATACAAAGAATTGAGGTTTTACATGCTGTCGACACAAATAAAAGACGGAGAATAGCTGCGGCTCGCGCACATTCCAAACTTCTGACTTGACTCAGTGTATCTTTACAGCATGAAAAGCAATTAAGTACAATAATGAAATAATAATCCACTGTTTTTCTGCCAGATGTAGAAGTTCTAAAGGTGGTTTGGTCATGAATTTTCCTTTCTTGCATCTGCAAGAACGAGGTAGAAAGAGCAGAGCTTGGCGCCAACCGCTCCACTGCCTGCAACGTCCCCATCAAAGTGCTCCCCAAGTGCTATCCAGCAGAGCACAGAAACCAAACACCGTGGCTACCAAGGCATGAAAGGACCATCAGCTCATCAGAGAACACCCAGTAGAGGAACCCAGGACCATCACTTTCTGCATCTATCCCAGAGGCAACCCTCAGAACGCCATCTCTCCTGGTGCAGGGAGCTCCCCTGCCTGACTCCCAGCACAGCCCTGAAAATAAAAGCCTGGCAGGACGACAGCACTCTCAAATGGTCATTTCCATGGAAGCATATTTATTCAGGTGCTTCTCTGGCCCTCGGACACCAATAGGGTTCTGTACCACAGAGTGAGCAGGTTTGGGGAGAGAGTACTGGTTGTTTTTCCAGACACTCCTTTCTTTCATTTTTCTCCTTGTTTTCATACTGAAGAAGCAGCTGGAATCATCATCCTTTCTTTCATAAAAACAAAAGCAAGCAGACTGGAAATTGGCGTTTTAGGTACTTGTGTGATACAAGCAGAACAAGCAAAATGCTGTTTCTTAAACAGAATACAGCAACTGCAAGAAACTAGATGACCTTCAGAACAAACTCCAGTGTGTACTTACAATAACAAGTTCTCACAGGTTTCTGTTTTACTCTGCAGTTACCTCTGTCTCTGTGCCATCTGTCTGTAGCACGAAGGCTTTCTGCTGCCCTCCTGAGCAGTCAGCATGTTTGAGGTGGGTAATGATGAACAATTTGGACATCCTGGCAAATGAATTACATGTCCTGGCACTCATGTGTTATTTGATTGTATGGAAAATTACAGCTTAAAGAAAAAAATAAGAAGTAATTATTGCTGCTATTTCTCATTTTTCCTCCTTTCATTTTCTTGGTAAGCAGAAATTCCCTTAGAAGCACATGTTATTCTGTTCTATTTAACTAACATGAAAAAGGGGAAATGTGTGTGTTAAAGCTACAACCGTGCACTGATACAGTAACTGTATTTGCAAATATTTAATTATTCTCATTATTATGGGGTCCTGGTGTTGATTTGTTGTGTTGGGAGTGACATAAGACAAGCAGGTGGTTCATCCCAAACTGTCTTTACGTCATTTTTACGTACTTTTATACTTATTTTAAATAAGCTTCACATGACATTTTTATATCAGTAACAGTACAGCTACAGAATTTACAGTTGTACAAATATAAATCAAGATTTGCTGTACTGAGTTCTGCTTTTAAGCTACAATTAAGGTACAGCTAAAACCTACTTGCTTTTCAGTGAGTGCAAAACGCCGAACACCAACAAAGCCAACCTTCCTTGATGTTAAGCATTTGGAACAGGATGAAAAAAGAGTGAATCCTGTATTTACTAATGATAAAATTTGACAGCTTCAGAGATTTCTAGCAATGAACACAAAACTCAACCACCACCTTGTTAAAAGAGAAAAAAGAAATATTAGCAAACAACAGGCTTTGCATGCAGTTGAAGAGACAGCCAAGTTGTGTGGGCTCCACACAAGACTCATCTTTTTTCTTGTCATTTCACAAATAGAGTAATCACAAATACATGTGCACAAACATGATTCCATTTCTGAGCCAAAGTTCACCCAATAAAAATGTGCACATGCAGGTTTGTGGAAGATAAATACATGCATGCAGACATATATGTACATTCACACACACACGTGTGCAGACATCAATACTACATTTGAGACAACTGAAACTTCTGCATACAGTGGAAGGCACTTGTACTTCACTGGAAGCCAAAATTAACTTGAGATCCACATCCATTGCTGGAAAGTCATCCAGATGAGACACAGATTATCTTAAACCAAACAACCTGCTATTATCCTTATTCTACTAATGTTCTGAAAGCGCCAGATGAAATCATGGCCCCATGGTGTGAACTCGGATTGAGGACACGTCTCTGCTTGGAGATGCAGCAGATAAGGCAGAACAGGAGGAAGAAGCCCCGCCAGCTGGAGCTGACATCACCACATTCGTCACTGCCCAAACGTGTGCCGTGAAATTGCATCTCAGTAAAGTGCTGAGCTCCCTTCAGATCAAATTAAAGGACCAGAGCACTTCTGCTTTTGGAAACCAATAATAAGACTTTCCCCAATTTTCCACAAACTGAAGAGCAATACCACACTATTTGCATTTCTCATTCCCTTTCAATCACTCGTGGCATCACTTGTGCACTGACTGACAGGTGCCGCTGCAACGATGCTGCCAACCACACCAGGCTAAGAGAGAATGGTAGCAGTGAGAAATGTTGAAGTTCTTCCAGTCCAGGAAGACTTCTTCCTGAGTGGGCAGTCAGTGCTACAACAGTAAAAAACAGGAGAAAAATACCCTTTATTTTTCTAACCATAAACGTGTCAGGAGCCTGATCAAAGCAGATAGAAAAGTATAGTAGCTAAAGAACATCTACTGACCTTGGATGTGATAAAAACATTTCCATGTACCATCACTTTTCTCATTGCCTTCAATTAATTTTCTCTCTGTCACATCCAGATAAATGCTGGCAGTCTCTGCCGCTCAAGTCTATAAGCTGTTTTTCATTTCTGGTAATACAAAGTCTACACAAAGTATGAGGAAGAATATGATTTAAGAGTGCTGTAATACTTTAAAGATGTATTAATATATAATAACTTCTCCTATTTAATCTGAGACATTTTTAAAATTAAAAATACATCAAATAAATATCTCTGTGGCTCTTGTCCAAAATTACTCAAACCACACAATAAATCCATTATAAAGCTCTGCTTTGCTGATGGACTCATGAAACGATTCTGTCACACGCGTATATAATTGCACATTTCAACCTTTCAAAGAAGAGTAAAATGTGCTGAAAACAAAATTCTTACATAATTCTGAGAAACTGCAGTTCTGTGCATCTAAATAGAAGACGTACTTGTAACTAAATATATTAAAGTTAAGCTTATTAAGTATCAAGTGATTAAGTGTCAAAATTAAAGCTGTGAAAGCATCTAACAGGAAGAAAAATTGTTAGAAGCCAAAAGGGATAACTGCATACTCTGAAACGCTTTGCACTTGTGCTTCTTGTCCTGCATTTGAACACTTCATTACATTTCTTCCTCTTCTCCTGGGAATCCTCACTTCCTCCAAAAGTTAAAAAACCACAGAAGTTGCTGTATTGGGTCACATCGAACCCATCATCCTGTCTTTGGCCATGGCTAAATATGAATGCCTCAAAGAAGTACAAAGCTCCAAGCATCCAAATAGTAATGGTTTTCCAAACATGCTGTAACTCACTGCTCAGGGATGCCTGACACAGAACCCAGCACATTCCCCATGCCAATACCCAACGGTGTTGGGGTGGTGGAGTCACTGTCCCTGGATGTGTTCAAGAACCTTGGAGATGTGGCACTGAGTGACACGGTCAGTGGGCATGGTGGGGATGGATTGGTGGTTGGATTGGATCTCTCAGAGGTCTTTTCCAACTATAGTGATTATGTGAGTCTATGATCTCCCTCGGCTTCCAACCCTGCTGTGGATCCTCAGTCACCATTTACACTCTGTTCTTTGACACAGAAGGAGAGGAAGGGGGAACCTGAGCTCTCCTGTTACCAAACGACATTTCAAAACCCCAGCAGAAAAAGCAGGATCCATTTACTACATTTACAACTTAAGAAGTCATCCAGGTTCTTCAAGCGGTGCATTTTTTACGCACACTATTTACATGAGGATAAATTATCTTGGACTACTGGACTAGCAATGAGTGGATAGTGCTGCAAATCTGTATAGTTTGGTCACAAATTAAGAAGAAAAAAAAAAGGTTTAAGCATTATCTGGGAATCTGGAGGGCAGACTGGGAGGTACTTTAATTGCACAGATGGAGCACATTTCAGGCCAAGAAATCAAGTTACAACTGATTTTTAAAAGTTTAATTATTCACCTTTCACAAACCTTCCACATGGGTGTGCATTTTTTTCTTATTATTTTTAGCAGTGTGAAGAGAAGGTTAAATCATGGTGAAATTAACTGAGCATAAAATAATTTTCTGAAGCAGAAATACAAGCAGATAAAACCCATACAGCCCAAAAGGCAGGCTTTAATGATCTTCTACTCTTGAGCTTAAAACGGGGAAAATATCCCAGCATAAGACAGCAATCTCTTCACCTGGCAGTAACATGCAAATAAAACCAGATGAAGACAATTCTCTTCCAAAATATTCTGGCAATAGCACAGAATGTATCCAAACAAAAAGAAGGAGGTCTGCCTGAAGATGTCTGCACAGGCTGTCTAGTTTCTTGTTTGACTTACAAAGTACTCAGAATGATTCAATGTGACTCAGGAGCTGGAGCTAAGTGTGGTGGAGAAGTGAATTTTCACCCTGACTGAGGCTTTCATTCATTCTGACCTGCAGACTTGAGCTTGTCCATCATGAAGGACGTTACCTCCTCATCCCATACATACAGAAACAGAAGGACATTAGAGGAAGGCTGTCTGCTGCCAAGAAGGATGTGCACTGGATGGAAAAACCCTAAAACCCCAATGTTTGTGTCACAGGTGGCTTCTGAGCAAGCCATTATCATCAACAATGCTTAAAAGAGAAAGTTTCATAGGCTGAAGAACTGAGATGCAGTCCACCAGCACCCAGAGACCTCGGAATTCGAGCGCTGCAGAGAAACCATCCCCACTGACTCTTCTTAGTGATGTGCAAGATGTCTGAGAGCTTCTTCTGTCCTCTTTTTAGCCCATCTACCCGCTGTGAGTTACCCTCACAACTTCCCAAAGCATTGCAATCTGCAGGGCCGCCAGGCACTGCCTAGCTCCCTTATCTCAGCTCTTACCTCACACAGTCACAGAATGGCTTGGGTTGGAAGGGCCCCCAAAGGCCACCAGTTCCAACCCCCCACCATAGGCTGGGTGGCCAACCACCAGATCTCCCACCAGGTTCGGTAGACTCCCCCCTGCTTCCAACACTGAGGGACCGGATGGAACAGCAGTCCTGCTCAGCAGTACGTTTACTGAGGCTTGTAAAGAGTCTCCATAAAAATGGCAGATTAAAAATCAACATCTGTATCTCAGAAATGAAGGCTTTTAAGAAGGGCTGCAGCATATGGGACTCACAAACCTCAGCACCCCAACCTCAGCACAGCTGTCCTTAAGCACAAAGTGCCCAATGCTGAGAATCACGCAGGACTTCTTCCAAGTAAAACTGCCTGCTCTCACACCGCCCTTAGATCCAATGACAATTCAAATAATAACACATTTTTTTCCAAGACAAATGTGAATACCATGTACATGTGCACTGCATTGCTCGTACACCTCTACTTGAAATGCCCTTTGCAGAGAACACGGCTCAGATATTTTCATACCCCCTAGCCATGGTTAGCTGTGGAAATGCACATAAATTTAACAAGAATACAGCAGAGTTTGCTATTTTTAAGGTTGGAATATTTTGTGCTGGGGTCTTTTACCACATTAAAACACAATGAAAGCTCAGCAGCTAATTATTTGAGAGGTAACAAAACTTTTAAACTACACACAGATGTTGAGCTGCACTAAAAGGACAATTATTTTGCCAAAATCACTGCCAAATTAAAGTTCCTATCTGGAAACTTTCACACACTTGTATTTGGTGCAGCTGCAGCTGTTTAATTGCACATAAATCATGTTTGCCCCTTTCCAATTGTTATTCAAATGACATTAAAGTGCAATTACAGCAGAATGACAATAACTAGTCTGTTAAAAGTTCAAATTGTAGAAGATCTGTTTTAATTTAAATTCAATAAAGTATTAGAATGGTAAAATAAAAGCATCTCAGTGCATGCACATAAATGCTCTTTTTCTTTCCCCACACACATCGGGGTGTTCTCTCACACACCTACTCTACAGGCATCAGGTGTCATTTTCAGCCCTGGCCTTTGGGCCACGGTCACCAAATATGAGAGTTTAAGGTCACAGCTTCCCATCTATCACCTGTAGGCACCTAGAGGTGGCCAGACAGCAGCAAAGTGAGCAAGACCCCAATTCCACAAGGCTCTGATATCTCTGGGGATGTCCCCGATGGAGACACCCAGGCTCGCAAATCTGAGGACTGGGCACTTCTTTTAGCTGATTTTCCAAATCTTCAGAGCACTGAAGACTGGGACTGTAGACTTCCTATTTGCAGTGAGCACTGCCACCTACACATTCCTAATGGCTCTGAGTATATATATATATAAGTACCTCTTGTGTAAAAATATAAAACCTCTTAAAATTTGGCCTCTCCTTTAGCTACGAAATCTGTATTTCAGCACAGCTGAAACAGAACAATGGCAACTCAAGAACATCAGTAGGCATAAGAGTGATTGCTCTCCTAAGTGCCCTTCTGAGCACACACACCAGACAGAATCACTGCATATCACACCTCTAAGGGACTGATGTGATTTCCAACTGTATGCTGACACGAGCACAAGAATTTTTAGCACTGACATTGCAATACATTCATTTTACCGTACCGATATTTGCTGTGTATTGTTCTTCAGCCGTAATGACTGGAAATGCAGCACTCATTTATGGTGGCAATATTTTATATTTTCATGACAAAGTTTTAAAATTGTGATGTCCTATTACACAAAAATATGAAATCAATATTGATACGTACCTGCAGTGTTAACTACAGGGGGTAAACTATCCCTTCAAAGATGCAACCTGAAGCATACATGTACATTTAAATAGAAAAACAACTGTAACTTTATTTTTAAGCAATATCTGTATAGGAAAAAATATATATATAGTGAGGGTTTTTCCTCCTTTTATTAGAAAAGTACACTTTCCTAAGAAGAAAGAACTCCAGCTTTTCACTAAGTCAGACAGCCATTTCTACTTTCAGTCTTTCATGTCTCATCTCCCTGTTTACCAACACAAAATTGGCCACCAAATAAAAAAGATGAAGCATGGGCAACTCATAAATTGCTTCAGTAAAATTATGATTAATCACATACATATGGATCTACATTTAGGCATACCAAATCAAGCACCGCACTCTGCAACTTCTTAAATCACTGTATCCATGACTTATACTGAACTCTGTGTTGAAAGATTTCTCACTTCTTTTTGCCTCAGAGGGACTGGTAAGCTCCAGTTGCCTGTGTTCTGGTCAACCTTCCCACCTCACATTCAGATGAATTATTGTCTTGAAATTGTTTTTCAGACAGCATAAATGAGGCAGTATTTCAGTCCCTCAGATATGCGCCAAAGCCTGCAGATATCAAATCATTAAAATTGTGAAGACTTGGTAAATGCAGAACCATAAGATTTATCAGCTGACAACTGGTCCATCTAGCCCACAGCCTGGCTCTGGATGTTGTCCAAGCATCTGATGCTTGAAAACCAAGTTTTTGCAAGTAAGGAAAAAACATTTATTTCCACCTTGCATTCTCCTTGTACCATAATACCTGAGGTCTTTATCTCACTGAAATTTTGCACATACTGTTTAATTTTTCATTTATTTAATTATAAAAGGACAGCCATGAAGTGACTACATCCTAAGTTGAGTCCTTTCTGAGACTTGGCATCACTGTTGTTAAGGGTAGTAACAAATAACCAGCTCAAAGTCTCCGTCCCCAAGGAAATACGCACTTACAACAATCAAATTTGGATATTTTTTATCAACCACTAGAGAATGGAGTTTGGTCTGCACTGCTGATGGTATTTGGTGCTGCTCTGCTGACATATGAAATGGCAGATACCTGCACTGAGAGCAGCTGTCCTTCAGCAGGTACAACAGGAAAGTCAGCTTCCTACAGGCAGAGATCACTGTACCAAAATGGGCATCCAGAGTTTGGAGTAGTTCCTAAAGTCCTGTGTTTCACTAATAGCAAAAAAAAAAAACAACACCCAAACCAAAGACAACCAACTAAACAAAAACGAACCAAACAGAAACGCCCAGAATCTTAAAATACCAACTCATCCTGTTACTTTCCCAAGGCTGTAATGTTCTTCCCCTTTACATCTCAGAAACAGTTGCTGCACATTTCTGAAGCTACCAAGTGACACCAGATCTTCTTGTGGGCCAGGCACCGACTGAGGATTTCGAAGGACAGAAGGAGAACATTCTGGAGAACGGAGGAGAATTCCCCATTTCTGTCAGCTCTGCAAATCCTGTCTGCAGCCTTCAGATGATGCTGGATGAAGAGCTGGTACATTACTGACACACAAAATGACACAGAGTAATACACTGCAATACAGAAGATCTTCTGTGATTACCAAAGCAAACAGAGATCTTCCCTCGCTATGTGCTGCCTCTGCTTCAGAGATCAAGGAGATATGTGCACCACTTCCTTTCCCTCATACATCACAGACATCAGATGTTAACACCTCTATACAGCAAATACATCCATACATCTAGCAGCATTGCCCCAGGAAAAAAAATCTTTTACTAATAAAGTGTTGTAATTAAGAACTTAATTTGTGAGCCAGCTTCAGAATCTGTCCACAAAGATGGAAGTAGAGAAGAGACTATACAATCTGCAAATGCCTGACTGAGGGGAATCTTGACTTTCCACACCAAGAGCTACAACAGCTCTGCAGAAAGCAGTGGTCATCAAGAACTGATGGAAGAATGCACCTGGCTGGAGAGAGGAAGAACGGTGCGCTGTTGGGACTATGGATGAGATCTTGCATCTCCACTAGGGTGCAGAGAAAGAGAAACTCCTTTCCAAGAGCAAACGAGCAAAGAAACGCATGCTGAAACCCTGCCTGCAGAGATGCTCCTTTCTTCATCATCCCAGTGCCACCAGGCTAAAAATTGTTTTGAAGCACAACCTTCAGAAGTAAGAGTGGAAGAACTTCTACTGCTGGGAAGGAGGAAGAAAAGCAGAGGTTTTATGAAAGCTACAGGATCTGAAAAATAAAAGATCTCTCACTTTCCACCAGAGGTAATTCTCTCCCCACTTCCCTCAGTTTTCCAGGGTTATCACAAAGGTGACTTTTAAATGGCAATGTGCCTTCCTTACTAAATATCTTGTACACTCATCACTAGCACAGTCATCATCTAAATTCAATACACAGGAAACCAAGGAAAATAATATGAAGGCAAAAATAAGAAAAAAATAGACTTTGATGAACCACATCTCTCCAAAGTATAATACTGATGTATCACAGAATTATCGAAGTACAGAATGGCCAGGGTTGGCAGGGACCTCATGGATCACGAATCTCCAACCACCTGCCAAAGGCAGGGCCACCAACCTCCACATTTAATACCAGACCAAGCTGCTCAGGGCCCCATCCAACCTGGCCTTGAACACTTCCAAAAAAAGGAGGTATACGAAAATCATGAGGTGTACAAAGGAGGTGTGCATACACCTGTACAAAAAAAGGATCACATGCGGTTTTAGACGTTTGCGTAAGGCAAGCTCTGATATTACATTCACTCTCCACTGGAACTAAGCAAAAGATGGATGTGTTTGCCCTCAGTAATTTCATTTACAGAGAGCATTTACTTCAAAATTAAGTAAACAGGTTTAGGAAAATGCCAAAAAGCCAACGGAATGGCCATTGGAAAACCTTTTGATCAATGTTCTTCACACATCTGTTGCTTTCTACTGACAAATTCCCTGAAGAAAAAAAAAAAAGCCTGAGCTCTTATAACTGGAGGCAAGTTTGGGGAACTGATGGCTCAGACCTGCAGCTTTTCTACAGCAAATTCCACCCAATCACTACAAAAACACACCTGTGTCTTCGTGTGCCTCCCGACCTAAAGAACACACTTTCTGCTGCAAAGGCTCAGCTAACATTAGGATTCATTTCCACTTCATTTTATCATTCTCTTTGCCACACTATTTGAAGGGGAACGATACATAACATTTTTCATACACTGTCATAGGCTCACAGATCAGTGGGTTAATGTATCCGCCTTTCACCTCTGGAAACCTTGGTTCAACAGCTTGAATTACTTGGGTAATAAACGCAGCATTGTCTTCCTTCAGAACAGACTTCTGCTTGAAGAAATGTAACAAAATATTTTTATAACCCTGTGGAAAAGATAAGAAGTTCTCTTTCATGCCATAAATTTCTTCTGTAATCGCAGGAAAGCTAATTAAACCCGGCCTTTGAAAATAAGTAGGCATCTAACGCTCCGACTTTACTAAAGAGTGGTTTAGATAAAATGAGTTTCTTTAATAAACTAAGCTATGATATGAAAAAAAAATAATAATAATTTCCACAAATAGGTCTCCAGCAGGTAAAATATAGGCCAGTATAATAAATAATAAAAAGTACATCTACCTGCAGTAGGAGCTAAAAATGTTGGGTTTCTTTTAGGAATAGGGAGGAAAGGAAAACACACGTTAAAAATCCTTTGTGCAAACTTTCAGCTTAAAGCCAGTTTTTGCATTTCAGTAATGAAGTTGTGAAAGACAGAAGAGTTGCAGGCAAAGAGAAGAACTGCAAGGAGTTGGTGAGCAGCCCTACAAAAAGCTGTACCTGGCCATCCTTCCGCTCACAGATACTCATCACTGTGGGTTTCAGGTTCGGGTTCACCAGCAGCTATAGATCCTGGTGAGAGCTCAGTTCTCAATGTAATCTTTATGACCAGTATGTTTAAGGGATTTATCGTGTCATAACTTCTATCCCCCTAAAAAGCCCATAGACTTTTAACTTATTATTGATGTTTTTAAGACCTAGAGCCCCAGGCGAGAGAGAGGGCTCCTTAAAAGCAAAGCAAAGGCTTCCAAAACCAAACACGCCTCAAACAAGCACACAACCAGATCGTTTCCTGCTTTCAGATTACTAACTGGCATGTTAATTCTTTTACTGTAATAGAGATTATTAAAAAAAAACCCCTTTCTATTGATTTCAGTGGTGCTGTCACTGTAGCAGAATAATACTTTTCCAGCATTGCTTTGCATTACTGTTTCAACCTCTGATGACAGATGAAAAGTACTGAATCTTAGCCAAAAGCTGAATGTGCCATTATCTCTTCGTGCACAGCTGCACAGACATAACCTAATACAGAATGGTGTCTCCTACCATTTTGTTTAGGGCTAAAGAAAACCACCATATAGATACACACATATATCCTAGAGGCAAAACCAACCTGAAACTTTGCTCAAAGAAGCATGAAAGTACAGTTCCTTTGCAAAACGAATGACTGTTTTATAATGTCACATTACCATACTTAGAGTTAGCAGTGGACAGCTGACCTCTGAAATGCTGTTTGTTTTTATTCTCCATTTGTTCCAGTCAGTTCAGCAAATTCCAGAAACAGGATAAATAAATGCATGAAGGTTTATATTAACTCGAAGTTACAACGTAGCTCACATATTTTAGGAGCAGAGGCACATAAGCCTGAGAAGGACCTCTCGGGTCACTGAATCCAGTTTCAACCACTGCTCAGCCTTACTTCTCATAAACCCCTTTCAAAGCAGATCGCGCTCCTCTTTATGCCAGATGGGTGTTCGGATCCGCTGCATCCGTCACAGTCATCACTCACGGTTAGAAGTCTCTCAATGTCAAACCTAAAAGTAGTAATTGTCAGTTTGCATCAATTTATGCTTTGTGCCAGCGCTGGCACTCAGCTGAAATAACTCTTCTCACTCCCCACTTCTTTAACTCTCTGATATTCTTATAGACAACAACACATACGCCTGCTCTCAGCCCATTTTGCTATGCTACACATCACTCCTCTTGACCTTCTTAGGACACTCATGTCCATGATCTCCTCAAGCACATTATCACATCATCTCAGCCCTGTCCCAGTATGAATTCTTTACTTGTGGATGTGATGACAAAAAACATCACAGGCTCAGAGATGAGACAAAAGCCTTATTCAGTGACAGTACGACTTCCCCCTCTCTCCAGTGGAAGTTTCTCACATGGTGCACCTCACTTCACCTTTCACATAGCTGCATTTCCCTTGTAGCTTGCAGTTAACCTGCAATCATCCAACACAACCCATGTTTTCTCTTCCTTTACCATTTCAAAGAATGGAGTAATACCAATCAGAAGTATGCAGTTAAGAAAATAATCATACTAGTAGTCTCTTGGTGCATAATCTTTGTGTTACATGGCATGGAATTTAGTACTATTAGTAGTGCCATTCTCAAGATTGCCTTCCTCTCAGATGCCATATTGATAACTCCATATATCAGTAATTCTGTCCTAACTCACATTCTCAGCATATTTCATTAGAACAATCCTCTTGTATGATCACTAATGGGAATATTAAATAAAACACCTTCCAAGACCAATTCAAAATCCACACATCTCTAACAATCCTCTCCCTGCCTTTTACCTCCTTACACAAAGTCCTCCATCATACTCTCCATTCTGTAGGTAATTCTCATCTTCTCCAGTTTCACCGACAATTTCCTGAAGTGATGCCAATTAGCCATGTTAGTGAAAGCCAGGCTCAGTAGAGGTATCAGTTACTTATTTATACTAAGCTTTCTTTTGGGAAAGAAAAGGAAAGAAAAGGAAGGAGACAACTCGGGTATGACTAATTACATTTAATCTCAGCTTTACCCAAAATTAAGGCAGTCCTACTTTCCTTGTTTTCTGTTATTCCTATAGCTGAATAACTTCTACCTATCATTTCCAGTTATTCTCTCTTCGCCACTTCCCCTCTGAGATGCTTCTTTTTCTTTTCTTCATCACCATTTCCCTGGTCAGACTATTTATGCATGTCTTGGAGGCTGCTGGTCGTTCCCAGAGCCCTTCCATAGGCTGCCCTCCAAGTCCTCTGTGGGTAAGACATAAGACACAGATACTTTTATAACTGACCTCCAGATATCTCAAGCCTCAAATCAAACGTATCACCTGAGCCCAGCTGACATCCCTAAGTTGCTTTCTTTCACTTTCAGAGATTTTCCATTTTGAAATAGCAAACTTCTCCCTTCCTCTCCAAAGGAGGACAAACTGTGGAGGAAGCCTCACGACCTGCTGCTCTCACTGTGCAGCTACATCAGTAACCATCTTTGGCAGAAATAAAAAGGCAGTGCATTTTTTCACTCAGGTTTAACACAGAAGTTGACACCTTTTTCCACTGTTATTTTTTTACAACAGTTTTACTGCTGGTATCAGTATGAGGTCTACCAGCAGGGACAATGCAGAACCAGCTTCTATTTCCTGTAAAAAGTAACTAAACCAGTCTGCTTTGTCTATAAAAGCGGGTGTTCACAGTTACCTCTTTAGCTCACAAGCTACTACTAACTGCTACTTAAATGTCATCTGCAAATTTACTTAGTATGCATTCAAGTCTTGCATCCAGATCATTTACTAAAGCACTGCAGAGAACAGAACTTGAAATGGCACCCTGCAGAACCCCACCAGGACCGACCACCACCCTGACCTAACCCCATTTACTACAACCTTTTGAGCCCAACCTGTCAGCCAGTTGTTTATCCCTCATTACGTACAGAGATGTGATATGAAGCTTCATTGAAGACTATCACCCACTGTAGGCTCCTAGCTACACATGGCTCCTCCACGTTACCTTTCTGAATCCCAAAGCAACTTGAGGAACACTCTCATAGCCCTTGAGCAACCACAGCAGGGTATTTCTTAAGGACAACACAGATCACAGTATTCCCAGTTCAAATACCGACAGCAAGAGGGAAGAAAAAAAGCCTGGCTTTACCAGGATGCCTTCATCCTGTAGTGCAATGGTATCCTACAGTATGTACAAGGAGGAAGGACTTGGAGTTCAATTTAGGAGCATGAGCTGGCCTTATAGATGCAAATTTTCTTGCACTATACATACTTAATAAAAGAAGGCAAAAGATAAAGCCTTACAGATGCTGTATTCACCAATGCAGCCATTCATAGGATGAAGCTCGCACTGCACATTATCTGAAAGCCAGACCCTTCCAGAAGACAGAACTGAATCCATTCTGTCCCACGAGCGTGTTTCCCTACGGAACAGGACTGGCAAGAAGTTCTGTCCACACAAAGAACTGAAATCAGCCAGTTTTTGGGGGGTGGCAGAAAGCTAGAGCAAATCAGGCACACTGCTATAGGAAGGCATGGAAGCAAGATCTGAGAGAAGGAAAACCAGAGGGCTGCTCAAAGACTGGGCAAAAAGAAAGCTGAAAACACATCTCCTCCCCCAGCTCAGCACCAGTGGCTTCTGTACGTTTATCCAACTATTTTTCACGCTCTTTTGCTCCACCTGCTGGCTCTGCAACGACAGTCAATGCATCCTAAATCAAGCAGAGTCAGACTTGCAAAAAACGCAGGTAAAAGTATTAAAAATACTTATCAGGCTCTGTCTCATGAACCCTTACCCATGTATTGTTTTTACATTTTTTCTTTCATTTATAGATGCATGTCTAATTGTTTAGTCTTTTACACAGTGAGTTTATTTTAGGCTTGGAGGTCATTTCTTCCCTACCTACGGTACGCCTGAAAGACTCTTTGGTAACTTAACGTGTTCAAGAAGTAGGAAAATCTTAATATAATTGTAGAATCATTAAGGTTGAAAAAGACCACTTGGATCACCCAGTCCAACCATATTACAAGTACTAAGAGTTTTCAGAGCTGAAATTCCTTTTAATTCTCAATGGTACGATGAAATACGAGAAGTAGGAGTTTCTTACACCCTACAAATCTTAGTAAGACTATATACAAATAAATCATCTGTATGTAGACATGTGGGTACAGATCCTTACTTAATAAATCAAACTCTATTACAAAAAAAAAAAAAAAAAAAAAGCATCTTTTGAGAGCATTTTTCTTTTACCCCAAGGGGAACCGTATTTCACCACCAAGTCAAAAATTAGATGTGTCAAAAAAGTGCTGAGGTCCTTCCAGCAGCTACAGCAGCACCATAGGTAAGTCCTTCAGTGAACCTCCAGATGCCTCCAGCTTCTAAAAAGTTGAAACAAATTTACTGAATGATTTAATCATTTTTGAGCTATCAATACAATGGACCACGCTCAAGGGTATGGCATGAGCACATGCACTGCATTTAGGTGGCTGACAGCACTCTGCTGCTGTGCCTTCAGCAAAGCAGGATGCCATGAGCACAGCAAGGGAGCCCAGGCACAGGTTTAGGTAGGTTTAGATGCACTGCAGAATTATCTGTGTTGTTTAATTACAACTCACTGTGGTGTAAAGGAAGGAATAAAGTTATTGCTGTGCCGACAGCTTGCTGGAACTTCCATGTTAAGCACATCCACTGTAACTGGGTGCCCTTCTCAGTGGCACTGGTACTCTCACAGCATTTGATGGGAGCACATCATGAGGAAGTGCCAAAGAAGGTATAAAGAATGGACATAAAAGGGTTTTTGGAAAACAAAACAAAAACAAAACAAAAAACCCACAATATTCAGAGTATTTTAAATAACGCTACTAAATGTTGTAAAGGTTAAATCTCTAAGCATAGAAGGTAACTTATATGGTGTGCATGTTTACCTACGCAGCAGATAAATAGCAACAGTGGATGTAAACATAAAGGAAGAAGATCTGTGCATCTACTGTCAGCTCAGTGTGATTTCTGAAAGGACAAAAAACCCTTCAGTGTTATTTTTAAAAAGGCACTACAGAGAAAAATATTACCTGACCTCAATATATTTTTCTCCCAGATTTTGTTTTTTGCATATAATGTGCCTAATTTTACACTTTGATGGCTCCCACATCATTCATTTTAGGTCACCCAAGAACATTAAAACAGAACAGTGCTCCAGAATGATATATTGAATAACAGCCAAAATTGTGTTGTTGAGCAAGCAGGCGGAATGGGGATGCACCAGTGTCACAGCAGAATTCGCCTCTCCTTCCACTGCCTTTTGTTAAGAAGGAAATAGGCTCAATCCAGCAGGAGCACTAATAGCACCTCCTGCAGCCACAGGTGCTCACAGCTGCAAAGTATGTAAAAATTACAAAAAAAAACCCTAAGTGCATGGGTGGATTTTTCACCCTTCTTTCAGAGTTGCAAGGCAGCAAAGGGTCTGAGGCACACCCAGCAGTTCTGTGCTGCGATATCAGCGGATGAGAGCAGCACGGTGTGAGCTGTAAAAATGTGGTTCAGAGTATCAGCCCTGTCCCAGCCATCACAGTGCTTCACACCCACCTCCAGAAACTGCTCACTCGTGCGTCTATGGCCTCATTCCTTTCAGCCCTGATACTCAGACATCTGTGTGATGAAAATGCTCAGAGAACATTTTATACCTCTAGAATAAAATACTCTATGTGTGCTGCTTGCTAATTACTCAATGATTTTATTTACATGCATCCTGAAATCGCTCCTCCAGAGCTGCAGGTTAGGGGATTACAGATGTCCGTCTTTGAGAAGCCAGTGGGACAGCAATTAGTTTAAATGAAGAGTAATACGCATAGTCCTTACCATTAATTAGCAACAAGCTATTTCTATAAATGAAGATCCTTTCCTCTTCCCCACAAATATTTATGCACTCATTTAAAACCAGAGTGCAACCGTGCAATACGACCCACCAAAAACAACATGACTGAACTCGCCTGGAATACAAAACAATCTGAAATTAATTTCTGCAGTGCTGAAACCCAACACACATTTCAGGGGAAGGAAAGCAAATGCACGAAGCACCCTTCCTCCTCCAGGGCTCTGCAGCTAATTGCTTGTGGACTCTGCAAGATGCCAGGAAAGGCAGAATGCCACAGACTTTCTCAGTGGAAATCATGAGAAAAACAGCATTTACTCTGACCATGACAATAAATGCTTTTAAACACACAGAGTCATCACAAGACGTTCTAAACAACGCAGAAGAAATCACTTCAGACAGAACTACCACTCTAGATGCACACACAGAGCCCCCCAGGCCCGTTGGAGCCGTGTTTGTTCATTCTGTGCTCCTCTGCTTTGACTTCGCCACAGGGCTTTTGAAAGGCTAAAATAAAGCACCACAAAGCTTGATGAAAACTCATATTGCCTTCTTCTGTGAGTACTCTGCTTTAGCAGCTGGGGAAGCGTGATGTTCCTGCCTTTTTATTTGGCAGTGACCAATCAGAGCAGTTTTTCCCTTTTTTCTCCCAATATTTCTAATTCCAGAACCGCTCAGTGGAGAAGATTCACCTATAAAATGGAAAATCTCTGTAATTACACAAAACTCTACATACACATAAAGCTGTTCTTATGAATAAGATCAAATACATATGAGCTGCATTTAGAAAAACAGGCACTTTACATATTTATGGAAATCAACACAGCCATGCATCACGAAACACAATGCAACAAACTCTATTTTCCACTACAAAGCCCAACCCTTCGTGTCTGTAACATCTGGTCTACAGCAGACAAGCCGTTGTTCATAGTCAGGGATCAAGCTTGGATTTAAGCAACCAAAAAAACAATCAATGAACCTTCACACATTTTACATTCTTTCTAATTCCACCATATAGCTGCAATATGACTGAGAAATAAAATCATGGAGGGCGATGGTTTTATGAGATAAGAAATACTTTTCCAACATGGACTACTGGCTTACTTACAAAGGTACAACTTCTGTTGCTTCGAAAAAGACACCTGTTGTAGCCTCTCTTTAAAGGAAGTACATGCATCCATCCATACAGCAAACACAACTTTATATACAAGGGCTAGCCCAAAAGTAATGCTTCCTATTTTGTTATGTTGGCCCACAGTGTCAGAGGTGGATGTTGGTGGGATGGCTGTAGGGCTGAACCTTCCCACCAATACACCGTTACAGTTTGCTGCTGTGTGACAGATGGCAGCAAAGGGGCAAATTCTGACATGGAAGTGTGTATGAAGAAAGGTGTATCGCTGAATTCCTCCATGTGGAGGAAATGACATCCATTGACATTCATCAACGCTCGCTGAATGTTGATGGAGATCAAACAGTGAATGTGAGCACAGTGAGGCAGCAGGTGCTGCGTTTCAGCAGTGGTGACAGCAACGGTGCTCACCTCTGCTTGTTCATGAGCATGGCATGCAGGCTCCTGTTCATTGCTGGCAAAAGTGCATAGCTAACAGTGTGACTATGTTGAAAAATGTTATTCTGTAGCTGAGAATTTGCTCTGTCAAACAGTGTTATTAAGCTCTCTGCATATGTGGTAGTTTCCATGGAAATAAGAGGCATCACTTTCAGAACGACCTATGTGTTTAGCCATGCATCATGAACATACCTGAAGAGCCTCACCAGTCACATTAAGAGAAATGCATAAAGTCACTTAAGCAACACAAAATTCTGAAAGTTTCCTACCACTGATAGCCTTCTGCAAGATGAAAGACTTCTGGGCAAGTACCAAGGGAAAGTTTCCCAAGCCTAGCTGCACAGCTCTGGGCTGGGAGTGTCACCTTGCACAACCAGCAGACACTCCTCCTCCAGCCCCAGGACACGCAGTACAGTAGCACCATCGCTTCTAAGAAAATAGCTTTATATCCTTCAAAATGATGACTGTGTCTTTCAAAAGTGGCCTTAAAGTGATGACAATCCAGTCTTTGAAGCATCAGATACATTCGTGTTCTCACGCAAACATGAGAGGGACCAAAATTATCTGGCTAATTTTTAAAGCAGTGGCCCAAAGGTACACTTTGGTGCTATGAATACAATGTTCCTTTCCCAACCTGAAATGCTGTTTAATTGAGTTAATAAGCTGTCTACTTCAAGCCACTGTAAATGAAAAATATATATATATATATCTGTACTTTTCAGGATTTTCAGGTTTTCTAATGAATAGCATTTTAACATCCTAGTGTTTTCTCTGCTGAGTCCCTGCATGGCCCAGTCCCACCATGCTGCTCCATGCAAATGTCCATCTATCTACCTGCTGTTCCCAATACAGCAGTCTGTGGGCTGTAAGAGGGCTCTACTCACACAGCCATTTTAAATGATATATTCAGTATATCCTGAAGTGTAGAATGATAGAATTATTAAGGTTGGAAAAGAACTCTAAGATCACCAAGTCCAACCATCAGCCGACCTCCACCATGCCCCCTGACCGTGCTCCTCAGTGCCACATCTCCACAGTTCCTGACCACCTGCAGGGATGGTGACTCCACCACCAGCCTGGGCAGCCTGTGCCAATGTATCACCACTCTTCCTGAGAAGAAATGTTTCCTAATATCCAACCTGAACCTCCCACAGTGCTATTCAAAGCCATTACCTCTCATTCTATCACTGTTACCTGGGGGCAGAGGCCGATGCCAACCTTGCCACAATCTCCTGTCAGGCACTTGCACAGACCAGTAAGATCACTCTTGAGCTTCCTCTTCTCCAGACAAAATAATCCCAGCTTGCTCAGCTGCTCCCTATCAGACTTGTGCTCCAGACCCCTTACAGCTCCATTGCCATGCTCTGGACATGCTCCAGGGCCTCCAGATCTTTCTTGCAGTGAGGGGACCAAAGCAGTTCATTCTTCCCGCTTCAGAAGGAAATTAGGTAAGACAAGGTACACCGCAGAACATCAGCACAAGATCAGACACACCAATTTTTATCTTTAACACAATGTTCACATTCTGTACAGAGATATGAACTTGGTCTAAAAGCCCAGTAAATGTAGAAAGTTCACAGGAAAATACACTTCCAGATTTCATTCACACCCCATCATTATTTCCACAGTAATCTGTACACAGCAAAATACGCTTACGTTCTACACAAATTAGGAGCTAGACTGGGAATTGAAGCTTAAGCGACCCCTAAACACCCAGCAATGAACCACACGGTGATTTGAACAGCAGCAAAGTATGCAGCAAAGTATGGGCATATGTATATGCAAAGATTTGGCAGCAGCAAAGTATGGGGCTAAATGAATGGGCTCCCATTGCAAACTGTACTCATTACAAAACCTCTATCACAAAACAACTTGGCTGTAACCTACCTGACCATATCTCATACTCTTGTGTAAGCATAAATGGGAAAGATAAATCCTAGTATATGTGGAATAATTTCCTGATTATTTAGGAGAACGTGCATCTCCCTATGCAAATGTCTTAGATCCCTATTAGGTTGATCCTTATTAGGTAAAAGTAATTCATTTGGTGTAAGCCAAATGGAAAAAAACGAGACCATTTTAAAATTGCCTAAGGTCACTTCATGGGCAAAACAATGTATTTAAACTGAAGAGATGACAACATGCTTAATATGACTACACAGAAATTGCTTCCTTGATGACAATACATTAAAATCCTCATTGAATATTCATAGAATTTCTGACAAGATTGAGTGACACGACATCGCAGTCTCGGCAGCGCTGATGGTCGAGCTGCACAAGGAGGGAGGGATGCACCATTGGGACATCTTTGTTCCTTCCAAGGCACCGGTGAGGATGAGCCTTTATCCCCAACATCACATAACTGAATAGGACAGCTGAAGTTTCTGTGTGGCAGCAGAACACTAGGCAAAGAGCAAAGAGAAATCCTTCATGCGACTTTCACTAAGTTATGACCTATGCATGATAAATAGGTAAGCAGAGTTTAAATGATGTGAAATATGTCAATTCAGAATGCATTAGGATGCCATTAACAGACAGGAGCTTAGACATCAGGAAAATATTAAGATGGATAGATCACTTAGCAACAATGGGACAGAGGAGGTTTTAATAAAGGCAATGCAAGGCAACGTGCTGCTAACAGCCACAGATGTGGAGTGGCTGGATTTTTGTCAGATGTGCAACAACGTGATAAAATACAACTCCCTTTGAGACATACAGGGATGGAATTGAAAAACGTTCAAGCCGCTCTTGTTTATTAATTGAGAAACATAACTGCTGGATCACATGTCAGTAATAGAATGAGAAGATGATTAATACTATATTTTAATCCCATAATAACTGTTTCATAATCTCCTGACTGCAGAAGCTCTACACAGCACTTTGTTACGCCAACCCTTCCGTGTCAGACGATGTTTCCAACCAGCCCATCTGATAGGGGTTCAGACGACCTGAGGCCACAGCAGCGCAGCACTGAACACTCAATGCCTGCGACACGGCAGCTCCATGCTACCTGCACAAGGCATGCAGCACCAAATGCCAGCAGAGGAAATGCATGCAGCCAACTTGTGAAACTGCACTCGATAGAGTAGCGGGATCTGACAGAAGTTTACCAACCAGCAATGAACTATATGCATCTGTCTAGCAGGGGAACTCTGAAAGAGGTGCGTTTCTCTTCAGTTTTTCAGCGTGGAAACAAATGAGATTTTGAAATAATCACAAGCTGGCACAGGGATGGGTAAGGAAAACAGGCATGCACAGCACTGTGCAGTGAAAAACAACAGTAAAATTGAAATCATTCACTTATCTTGTTATTTTCCCATAACCCCAGGCTGGTTTCCTGACAGCAGCCAGATACATAGGTACACATGGCATGGGCAAAATTCTCATTTCTACTGTTATCCTGGATCACTGCCACCTTCCTCTGCTCCTCACACCACTGCCCATTCTGTGTGCTGCTCATCACAGCACAGACAAGATGGGGGTGTGAGCAATCATTCAGGAGGCCCAGCAGTGCTCCTCAAACCCATCACCTCCCCAGAGCACTGACTTGACATGCTCGGGGTCCAGAACGTCTGGCAGTAAGATGTGCTGGGTGGCGCTGGAGTGCGGGCACAGGGAACAGAAAGGTGCAGGGATACCTGAGCCAAAAGTCCCAAAGCCTCCTAGACACGGGGCTGGGCACCCTGCTCCAGAAAACATGAGGAGAAACAGTTCAACTGCATTTTGGAGTTATTTTGGCTCCTCCCAGATAAAATAACATGCCCCACTTGAAGCCGTGCTTTGAGAAACACAGGAAAAAAATGAAATTCCAATGTGTCTCATGCTTCTTAAAGCTTTTTATCTATTTGTTTGCTTAAATTTCACTTTCCTTAATGCAGACAGCATCAAAAATTAAAGTGCATTTGTGGAAGAGGTACTGAAAGCAGAAAATAAATCCAGGGAAACTTTTCATTCAGGCAAAGAAATGAAACCCATCTCATCACAAGAGCTTCAGCAACACTTCCTGCAGCACACACCAGTGGAGTCAGAAGCATTTTCCTAGGAATAATTTTAAAAAGCCACTGATTTCCTTGTAATTACATACGATGCCTTCATCACCTTTAAAGAAGCAACAGGATAAATTTGAAAAAACAATTTTAAATTAATCAATTGTATGTCCCAAAAAGAAACGTATGAAAAGGAAATGCTGCCTAATAAGATAATTTCAGACCAAGATCAATTCCACCTCATTTCATGTGTAATATTTTTAGCACTATTTTTTGCATTCAGTCAATTTCAGCACAGTACATTTACTTCTACAGAAACACTAACTAGGTCACGTTAACATTTTAGTTAACGCAGCGTTACATGCCACAAGTTCTTATCATCTTCCTTTCTCAACCTTAACTTTGCTTTACTGCTTTACTGCTTCAGTCAAGTTTGTTCTTTACATAACGTGAAAGCCTATTCACAGCAATCACCTGAAGCCAATGTTAACATCTCTGAAAAATGTACTTTTAGATTGCTATTTGGAAATCTTCCTCCGGAAATGTTCCTCTCCTCACTCCTGAATATGCCCCCAACAGCCTCGGCAACAGCTCAGCATCCCCTGGCACAATGGATGCAGAACAAGAAGGTAAACAAGTTGGACATTTATACATTACACAAAAAAGGAAAGGGAAATGAAAAGGGAGAAAGCGAAGGGAGAGGAAAAGGGAAGGGAAAAGAAAGGGAAAGAGAAAGGGAAAAGGAAAGAAAAGGAAAATTCACTGTAATACACAGAAAGGTACCAAAAAACATCAAGTTATGATGAAGCCAGGGCTTCCAAGGCAGCACCTAGTGCCCACCTGGATCCCATGCACAAACCCTATCATTTATCACTGCAGTGAACACAGCAGTGCAACCACAGCTAAGGGGAGACGGGCGCAATGGTTCTGAAGGTCTTCCCTGAACCCACATGTTTTGTGGGTCTCCAAACTACTCCGAGACCTCAGAACAGCAACACAACAAACAAACAATTTCAGTTTCTATCACTAACATCCCTTTGAGCAGGAGTGGTGGCCAGGCAGACATCCTAAGCTGCCAGTTGGTCACAAGCAAAACGTTTCCAAACCATCCCGAGCGAGTGAGCTGGGCCACCTGCATGGGTTTCTAGCACAACATCAAGATGGTCAAGAAACTTTTTCCATTGGAAACTTGATAAATGGAATCATAGAGATTCAAAAAGCTCTTCCCAACTCACTCCAAAAGTTTATAAAATCCATTCAAAGCACTCCGAAAGCACTGATGCCGAACCAAGCAAAGTCTCCAGCTTCATTTCAGAGCCCAGAAGTAATCCGATGGTGTCGTTGCACAACCACCAGCCGCAAGGAAATCAGGATTGATTTTTTTAAAATATGTGGATTTTTCCTAACTGCACTTGTTCATCGCACCCACACACAGCAGCTGTTAAACTCACTGCCCAGACCTGTCCTCTATCCAACACTCCTTCCTGAATTCCACAACTCAAGGCTTCAGTACCTGCAGGCGCTCAATAAACGTTTCGATGTTGCTCTAATGGACATGGTTTAGTGGGAAATATTGGTGGCAGATGAACAGTTGGACTGGGTGACCTTGGAGGTCTCTTTCAACCTTGGCATTCTATGGTCTTATGATTCGAATTCCAACTTCAGCCACTGCATTTTCCATGCAAATTTCCAGGGAATTTTCCCAGGGTATTTTCTGGAACAGAGGACATAAGCAAGGATGGGATTTCAAAGTTAAAGCACCAGAAAAAGAGAGGGATAAACCCACACAAATATAGTTTCCAACTACTGCAAACTGTAAGTGCTCCATGGAACAGATTCGCCCAGCGGGTCCATCTCAAGCAGAAGCTCTATGGGGTGACTGCAGGCAACCAGGGAAAAAAACCCTTCTCCTAGCAGTAA
Organism: Lagopus muta; assembly: GCF_023343835.1. NCBI lineage: Eukaryota > Metazoa > Chordata > Aves > Galliformes > Phasianidae > Lagopus > Lagopus muta. The sequence goes on along the minus strand of NC_064436.1, from coordinate 64,829,623 downwards.
GTCACGGAGTGAGAAACTAAAAGTATTTTCACCCATAGCACAAAACTTCACCAGCATTTTGCAACTGCCAGTTCTGTGCATCACTCAACATTCCTATTTTAGCACAAAGTGCTTTTGGAGATGTTACGATCTCTGCAAGTATCCGCATCCCGTATTTAATTACTTTCCAAGTCGAAGAAGAAATTGAAATAAACGGAATGAATTTAAATTCATTATCAATTAAGTATAATTTAATTCATTACTCTTTCAACTTTCTCGTGAGAATTGGGAGCTGCAGGAGACGTGCATACCTGAGTGACAGAGCTCGATGTACCATCACCAGTCCCATAGGAAATCACAAGGAACATATATATAGATATCAGAAACCTCTTGGCCGAAAAACGAGATGGTAGCAAAGATAGACTTTTGGTGGATGAGAAGCGGGACATGAGCCAGCAGTGTGCCCAGAAGGCCAACTGTGTTCTGGGCTGCATTAAAAAGGGGTGGCCAGCAGGGAGAGGGAGGTGATTGTCCCCCTCTACTCGGCTCTTGTGAGGCCCCATCTGCAGTACTGCATCCAGGCCTGGGGCCCACAGTACAGGAAGGACATGGAGCTCTTGCAGCAGGTCCAGAGGAGGGCACTAAGATGGTCAGAGGGCTGGAGCAGCTCTCCTGTGAGGAAAGGTTGAGGGAACTGGGCTTGTTTAGCTTGTAAAGAGAAGGCTCACTGTGGCCTTCCAGTACTTGAAGGGAGCATATAAACAGGATGGGGAACGGCTGTCTATGAGGGTGGATAGTGATAGGACAAGGGAATGTTTTAAACTGAGACAGGGGAGGTTTAGGTCAGATATTAGGAGGAAGTTTTTCACACACAGGGTGGTGAGGCACTGGAACAGGTTGCCCAAGGAGGCTGTGGATGCCCCATCCCTGGAGGCATTCAAGGCCAGGCTGGATGTGGTCTGCTGGTTGGTGACCCTGCACATAGCAGGGGGTTGGAACTAGATGGGCTAGGGTCCTTTTCAGCCCAGGCCATTCTATGATTCTATGATTCTAAGAACAACATCTGTATTGGAATTCAGCGCAAGTTTCTAAAAAGGTAAAGCATGCTTCTTCTCAGGAACGCACTGAACATTCAAAAGTTGAAAACCAGCCACCATGTACCCATTTCTCCACCAACAGGACAACAAACTAAACGGGCTTCAGATCTCATTCCAATGCTGATGCTCCTCAGCTCCCAAACTGCTCCTGCTCCATTTTCCCAGGCTTTCATTCCCTTGTATATAATTAAAGTAAAATTCACGTCCCTTTCACATAGACATGTCTGTAAGCAGTCCTCTACAAGAGTTCTCTGTTACATCCAGGAAAACATCCAAGCTCTGAAGATGAAAGAGTAAAGCACCAAACCATGAGAACACATGTACTGAAGAGGTTTCCTAGCGCTGCTTTATAGAACAGCACGGCATGGATTACACTTGGATTTCCACCGTGAATGGGCAACACCTGATAACAGCCAAACACTGCTGGAAAACACAAGGGAAAACAAGAACAACAATTCCATATCCCATGCAAGTTAACAAATACTTTGCTAACTCCCCTGGCACAGATGAATGCTTGTTCCTTAATTGCCTGTTCCTGCTTGCTATGTGCTGGTGCTGGATGCTGAGTGACTTACCCCACTCCTCCGCTCGGCGCTCCAGGACGAATGGTCACAGTTCTGCAAAATGTGTCGCTACCTTCAGGTAAAGCTTAACTTTTATTTTACATTTTGCAATACACAGCAAAAATAAAAACAACTCATCTTGGGGATTTGCTGCTAACCTGTGAAGGGATAAAATATGGTGTTGACTCAAGCCCTAAAGGAGCTACCCATAATCATAATATGGCATATGCTGTATTACACAACATATAATAATGTCTAATTTGGCTACATGTACATAGGGCTGGCAAGCTATTGTGGAAGAAAAGGAATGCCCCAGCAATCAGAGACAATTGGGAAAAAGATGCCAGCACAGCACAAGGAAGGGGAATTGTGGAAGAGAGCTCCCAGGTGCCCACAGCACCACCAAGGACAAGCAGAGCAGAAAGGTGAAATGAGAAAAACCCCATTTCCTTCCGTTCTCCTTCTGGCATCCTTCTGAGGCACCTGATTCTGCTGGGTGGGGTGGCAGTGATTGAAGGGGCTACATTAAACAGCTTTTCTTCTTTTTATTCATGACACTGAAGAGACTCCAGATGACTGAGTATGAGAGCACTTCTAACAATAATGGAGAAAAAATATATATATACCTCTATACTTCAAACTCAGGTAACAGAAACTCCCACCTTTAAAACCTGGTATCACACCACTTTATTATGAGTTATAAATAAAGTAATAAAAACACTGATTAATGAAGTTTATCTTTCTGAGCAAACAACAATCAAAGCAGCAATTGAGCTGCAATGATCGTTTTACTTGCAGTAAGTCATGCTTTGGGGGCTGAGTAATTTCTTATTTCCTGTACTGAAATGTCTATAGATATATATTTTATATATATACATATGTACTCATATATGTCATGAGTACACACCAAGCTCAACATACAGATCACTGGGATGAAGCCAATGGGATGAGGTTAAACAAGACCAAGTGCTGGCTACAACAACCCCAGGCAATGCTACAGGCTTGGGGCAGAGTGGCTGAAAGACTCTGGGGAAGAAATGGACCTGGGGACGTTGATGGATGCTTAGCTGAACATGAGCTAACAGCATGCCCAGGTGGCCAAGAAAGCCAATGGCATCCTGGCTTCTATGAGAAATAGTGTTGCCAGGAGGAGCACAGAAGTGATCATCAGTGAACACAGTACCTCAAGTACTACGTTCAGTTTGGGGCCCTTAACTACAAGAAAGACACAGAGGCCCTGGAGCATGTCTGGTGAATGGCAATGGAGCTGAGAGTGGTCTGGAGCACAAGTCTTATGGAGAACAACTGAAGTAATGGGGATTGTTCAGACTGGAGAAGAGGAGGTTCATGGCAGACCTTACGGCTCTCTACAGCTCCCAGAAACGAAATTATGACAAGGTGGGGTGTCAGCCTCTTCTCCCAGGTAACAGTGACAGGATGAGAGCAAATGGCCTCAAGTTGTGTCAGGGGAGTTTCAGGTTGGATGCTAGGAAATACATCCCTGAAAGAGTGGTCAGGCACTGGAACAGGCTGCCCAGGGAGGCGGCGCAGTCACCAATCCTGGAGGTGTTCAAGAAACTGTAGAATCATAGAACGACCTACGTTGAAAAGGACCACAGTGATCATCTAGTTTCAACCACCACCCTGTGTGAAAAACTTCCTCCTAATATCTGACCTAAACCTCCCCTGTCTCAGTCTAAAACCATCCCCCCTTATCCTATCACTATCTAATGTTTAGATGTGGTACTAAAGCACGCTGTTTGGTGGGGAAACACTGGTGGTAGGTGGATGATTGGACTGGATGATCACGGTGGTCTTTTCCAATCTTGGTGATTCTGTGATTCCATTATTTCTCCTTTTTTTGTTGATGGGCTGCAGCATTTAAGCTGTTTTATATAAAACTAGCTCAGCACTGTGGAAGGTCTCTGGCAATACAAAATTTTGTGTTCAGGCTCCTTACAAAAGCTTTTTGCAAACATCTGACAAACCTCACCTGCAGCTGGGGCTTGCCTCACTGTGAGTTACCCTACAGCAGCTGTGAGGTACTCATCCATCAGATCCTTCTGTTACCCCACAGCTCACAGATCCTTCAGTTCAGGCTTTCTAACTGTAGGCGTCCCTATTCTTTGCAGGAGAGTTGGACCAGATGACCTTTAAAGGTCCCCTCCAACTCAAACAAATCTGATTCATTCTATGATTCATGTTGAATGGCTGGCAGAAAATTCAGATAAAATTACAAATGAAAATTGTTGATTTTCCAGTATTGAAGAGAAACATGCAAAGAACAAACCTTTCTAACATACATTTAAAGTCTATTCCGTGAAATTTAGCCAATTCATATACATACCTGCCATTTGTAAAATTCTAGAATAAATAACCCTAAAAAGCCATCTGTAATATGCAATGGGGCACTGCTTTCAGAAGGTAATTAAAATGCTTTACCAGAATGCAAGTCTCCTGTTTTAGGGAAGTATTTAAGAGTCTCTTGTCTATTTGCTTCACAAAGACTGCTTTTACTTAATAATGTGCAGAACAAATTATATATCTGCAAGGCTTTCACTTTAAATTCATTGCAGGAATTGGCATTACAGAATAACATTTCTATTACCAGATGTTTGATTTGAAATCCTTGCATTCATGAAGTATTTACTGCCACAGTATACGTGGCATAAGTGCACATTTCCAAATATAATCCCCCATCTGATATATAATTCATCTTTTATAAACTCCACGCAAGCTGTAGTAATGCCGCTCAACAACCCAATTCTAAATTGAATCAAACCCTGCACAATCATCTTGAAATTGTTTCACAATCTCCACTGCCTCGCTCTCAAGAGAACGTTGAACAAGCTAACCTGAACTGAAATACAGCAGAAATTCACAGTTGTGAGTTCAGAAAAAAAATATTTCCCATCTTCCATGCTTGTTCTCCTTGCAGAAGCTGAACCAGAGGGTTTCTGTCGGGTCACTGAAGTCCAGCTTGCTCTCCGTGCCCCTCTGCAGCAATGCACATCCAACAACCCTCCTTTCTCTCACTGAACTTCTCCCCTAAACACTAACAAAGCAGGGACTAATTGAAATTGATTTTTACTGAAGTAATTTTAACACCAATATGCTTTTCTATTAAGAAAACAAAAGAATCACAAACAGGTCTCAAGCAGCAGTTGGGGATGCTTAGGAGTCTACAGGCATAAGAAGGAAAAAAAGTAGTTATGCTCTGAATGAGTTACTTTTACTTCAAAATAAACCGTCAGGAAATGAACAGCACTCAATCCAACAGCAGCAACTTGTGCCTGGCTGCTCAGAGCCCAGGGATGGAAACACAGGCTTTGTAAGCACACCTCCACATTGAATAACTATCTGTTCAACTATTAATGACAAAGTGCAAATGGGAATTCAAGAGTAAAAGCAACTTCTAAAAGAGATAAGGGCACAGCTACCCTGAGAAACGAGGGAAGCACCCTCGCAAGGAGGCTCAAATCGCTCATTTTTATGGTCCATCCTCATTAGGTGAAGAAACTCAGTCCTCATTTAATCATGCTGAAGCATGTGTCTAAGTGTTTGTCCTAAAGAATAAAGTATTTCCTTGTGTGACTGTCATGGTTTCTATTACCACAGCCACGCTATCTTGTATGTACAGTTAACTGCAAGCTCTCCAGTCCAGAGCTTTGCAGTTAACTCTGCAGCTATCCTTCCTTCTGAAATGTTTTCACTTTATACATAACCGTATTTTCTTAACATATTACTGGTTGAGTTTGGCTGCTGCTTGTTCCTGATGCCCATGGACAGAGACAGCTATAGACTTGACACCTGAAGGGAGCAAACAGAAAATCTTTCCCTAGCAAGCTATCAAAAACCAAAACTCCACTGTGCCACATGTTATAGTTTTCTTCTGGGGTGAGTCCTGGTCTTAAGTAGAGAAGATTTAAAAAATATAAACTCCAAAATTATCCATCAATTAATAGAAAGGAACCGGGAAAATACCTCTTGACTGTTATTTTATAATTTACCATCACAGGAAATTTTTGCTGTCACATTTTTTAAAGAGAACTTCTATGTGATTGGGTTAGATGATGTAAGGGAAATGGATTGGCTCTTTTGAGTATGAAATTTAGGAAGATAACAGAATCACAGTTTTAAATCTGTTTTAAAAGAGTGAGGAGAAAGAATCCCTAAAGCAAAGTTCCTGGTGCTGGGAGGACATGTTCACACACCCCGTGGACATGAAGACTTACTGACCTTCATTAGTGGCATGGTGGGATGGGTTGGTGGCTGGACTAGCTGATCTTAGTGCTCTTTTCCAACCTTAATGATTCTATGATTCTATAAATGCAGACCAAGCAAAATTACTCCCTAACTTCCATAGAATGAAAGAACAGAAAGCTGATTCAAAGTGCTACTTGGCCATTTTACAGCTGGCACTAAAATCTGTTATTCAGTAATAGAATAGCCAAATATTGCTTCAAAAACTATAACATTTAATGGAGAATCTCTGTAGCGGTGACAGAGGAAAGATCCTGCTCACAGCCCATAGTGAGCGGAAGCCCAAGCCCAGGATCTCTTTCCCAGAGAAGGGAGATTGCTTGTCCACCCTTGTACAACTTCAGAATAAATACATGAATATCAAATATGAAACACAATTCCTTGATGTGAATATTACCACCGTCACTGCTTTATAAGTTTGATGGAGCCTACTCAAGGCAGAGGGTTGGAACTACAAGATCATTGAGGTCCCTTCCAACCCAAGCCTATGACTCCATGAAATTAATAAAGAAGAAAAAAAAAAAAAAGCAAAAAATGGCTTGGTGCTGCCTTCTTTTTTTTCCCCTGGTAGATTTTTTTTTTTTTAAACAGTTAACTACATTAGCAGAAATCTCCAAAGGAACAAATTTACCTTGTGCCTCCCTAAGAAAAAAGGCTGGAAATCCAAAAAAGGTAAAATCAAAGTCACAGAGCCTGCCTGCCATCTAATCATCGAGTTCAAACAATTCCATGTGGGATGCTGGAAATCAATCATCGTTAAAGTCCTTTCCAACCCAAGCCATTCTATGATTCCATGACTCCCCATCAGACAGCAGATGTGAAGCAGCAGAGGGAAGTGGGTGGCACTTCCAAACATCCAGACCTGTGTCTGCAGAAACCACCAACCCATGGAACAGCCCATGCAGCTGGCCAAGGCCAGTGCACACTATTAATATCTAAAAAAATGAGTATTTTCGGAGCAGAAAAGTGAAGAACTTAATATTTACCTTATAACAATAACAAAAGCAGCAAAACAAAAGCACACAGCACTTCCCTGTCTGGGAATTCAGGAAAGAAGCACAGGACATCGTAGCACAGAGAAAAACAAGATGTTTTTTTTCCCAAAAAGAACCAAACAGCAGTACTTGGGGTCACTGCAAAGGCTGATCTCATGGCTGCAAGGCCAGCTTATTTCCATGTTTTTGGCTCAGCTACAAATACCACTTGTAACTGAAGACATCTCAGGACTTGATATTCTTTGAAACAGCTCTAACTAGCAGCCACACACAAAAACCAGGATGCATTTGCTCATCCAAGCACTGAACTCAACGGGCACTGTGCAATTCTCAACCAGATCTGTAGATTATCCCTGAAAACATATTACATCTGTAAAGCTTTTCATGATTTCAGTTTGAATAGTAACCTCTTAAGAAGCCCCTGTCTTTTCCCATATAGCGAAGAATTCACCCACACCTGAAAGAAGTCATCTCCCACCCGTGCTGCGACTGCACCCATCACAAGGCCTCTCCTCACCCCTCAGTGAAGCACAAAAGCAGCCCCAGTAGAACAGGGCCACTCCGAGGGAACAGATGGGCCACGCGTGCACCGCGGTGCTGCTGTGACTGGTGGTGACAGCAGCATCCCGTCACCACGGCAACCCCAGCATCACCTCCTCCCTCATGACAACACGAAATAGCTCTCCGGAGGTATTTTAGGCAATCTATAAAAAGAGAAAATAGTGATTCTTGCTCTCCAGCCATTTACAACACACCTAGAATAGGTGCTTTCAGGAAAAGGTGGTGTCACTTGCTTCTGTAAAGTGAAAAACTGTCACAGCATCCACTGCAAAGACGTGCAATGAATGTCAGGCATCAAGCACACACCTAAAATGTTAACTGCAGACTTGACAGCATTTCCACTAAAATCTTTACGCTTTCTGATATATCTGCCTCTTATTCCTCCTAACTAGATGGCGAGCCACGTGAAGTAAAGACTAATGAAAACCAGTACAGCTTTTTTCTGAAGATGCTGTGAACTCATCAGTGTTACCTACCTGCCATGCTCACATCACTTGCCGAATCCCTGTCACATCTCCTAGTGATTACAAATGCTGAGGATTCCTTTTGCTTCACAAAAATCACTCAGAAGCACAAAGAGAAGAAAAGTGCACCAAGGTCAGGCCAAACTACATGCAAGTGAGAGAATAGAAAGTCCAACTTATTTTAAGGAGGATATTCCCATCATTTCAAACAATAATAAATGCTGAATTCCCAAAAATTCAGTTTTTAATGTTCAGTAACAGATTCCATCTCTATTTTCAGTCTTGTTTACAACGCAACACAGACATCAAAACCACAGTAAGTTATTTCCAAAAGGATGCAAACTGCTCATTAAATAGTCCAAGTTTTGTGAAAGCCAACCACTTAGGCAAGAAGGAAACATCTGATTTTTACAGCATTACCTCCAAACACCAGGAACACCACCCAAAACCACTCCAGCTGTTTCATGTACACTCAAATGATTTTTGCTACTCCCACTGCTGACACACCCCTGAAGGGCCCTGTGTGTGCAGCAAATGCTGTTTTGCTTGGCAGATGTGCTGTACAATCTGATTTTATATCGGTTTTAAAGCAATAATAAAAAGCACTCATCTGGCTCTCATGCCAAACCACCCATGCTGCCTCATGCCCCAGGGGTCAGGCTGCCTATGGGATCCCAGCTCCTTGCTGCTCCCTGCTGCAGCTTGTTGCTGAAGCTTGAAGATTTTCAGGAATGGTCATAGAGCTTCCTAAAGCAAGCATTAGAAACAACAAAGCAAAGCATACTGCCAGCTGCATTAGAAGCAACAAAGCAAAGCATACTGCCAGCTACTTTTCTGTTCAAGACACAGGGAGATGTGGCACCAAGGGACACAGTGAGTGAGCATGGTGGCAATGGGCTGATGATTGAACTACATGATTTCAGCAGTCTTTTCCAATCTGAATGATTCTATGATTCTTTTTAACCACTGGACACAGGGAGATGCTGCAGTTGATGGGATCGTAGAATCATAGAACGACAGAATCATAGAATTGTTGGAAAAGTCCTTAAAGAGCATCGAGTCCAACCACGACCTAACCATACTACCCTAACAACCCTCTGCTAAATCATGTCCCTGAGCAAGACATGGGCAAGCTTTCTTCTTGCTTAGAAGCATCTCTTTAACTCCTTCTTCAGTTCCTGCACTCCCATCCCATTGCTGTCTCAGCTGCTTCAGCCACCTCGTACATAGCCTTTCTCAATTTATGAGCTAGGGGGTTAATCCTGGGGTTAAAACTTACCATTTTATATTTAACTTGAATTTCTCCAATTTGAGATACCTCTGACTTATGCTTTTTCTTCTGGAGTAGCACAGCACGTCTGTTGTGCTGTGGATGACATGTTTTTCAGACCAGTAAGTAATGGGCATCTTCTGCAGAACTTTACACACTGGATGGAAGGACCCACCTTCCCCAGCCCTACTCGGTGCCTGTGTAGAAGCAATTCCCCCGTGTCTGAAGCAGAACCATATCCCATCTTGGTCATAACTGTGCAAAGCAAGCTCTGGAAACTCACATTCACCTTTCCAACCCACCCTAATTTGGAATTGCTGCTAAGCAAGGCAGCCCACCACCATAAGTATGGCATGCAGCTTTTCTTTGTCTGCACCATATTTTGTACTTGATGGTATGTAGTCACATGCCGAATTAATCCCATTAAACCAGGCTGTCCAGAGCCTTCCAGGCCTTTGACCCATTCTCTTCAGTAATTACCACTCTTTCCATCTTTGTCCCACCTACCAATGATGTTTTTATATTATTTCTGTACCGCAGACAAAAACTCCAACATGGATTAAAACAAAAACGACTCACTATTGGGCTCTGGTACAAACTGCTGATCTTTAATCTACTTAATCTTCACAGTGTTCACTCTATCATTCTAGTTTTCCATTAACACGGTATCAAGTCAAATGTCTTAGAGAAGCCTAGGTTGTAAAATCAACACTATTACTGTCGTTAAAAATAACCCTACAAAAAGAGCCTCCGCAGTTTGCCAATTCATCTGCTACCAGTCCATGTAGAGAATTGTTCAACAGTTTCAACCTGCACCGCTGTTTTGTAACCTGTGGCAGGTTAACTAGCAGCAAAGGCAAGGAGTGTCAATCAGCAGAAAGAAATTCATGCCTTGGAGATGAAGGAGTTAAAGGCCTGAAAAACCTCTCACCCAAAGATCACACACAACTTTTTGCCTGAGACTTCAACTGCATACTCTTGAAAACAGGTATCTGATTTCCTGCTAAAACTTCATTTTAAGAAAATGTGCTTTCTTTCCTCCTTCAGCTCTTCTTTTTTTGCAATTTTTGAGACTAAAATTCTATTTTATTTCCTGCATGCAGCATGGACCCTTCAGCAGCAAAACTGATCCATGCAAATAAAGGGAAGACACCTCATCTTCACAATCAGCCTTTTGCCTCTGGATTCCATAGAGCCTATCTTGCAAATTAGAAAATCTGGATCTGATGGAGGAAGAGAAAGGCACAAGCATAGGCACAGAGTTGTTTTGTCATTACATTACACTGTGAAAGTGGGAAATATAATTAGTAAGGACAGACATGTTAATTTTGGTTCCTTTTAAAACATGGAGGCAAGGGGAGGAGAAGAGGGAATGACAGTATTTGGTAAAAGGAAAATAGAAGTTGCAAAAGAGGCAATATTCGACCCCATTAACTAGCCTTACTAACAACTGAGAATAAAAATAAACATATAAACACTTCAGAATCCTTTGCAGCACCCAGTTTAAACAGCATCTTTCATCTCAATCGTATGTAACATTACCACAATGCTCTTTCTGCCCTCAACATGAATTGAGAATATTAAATATGTATGTGAAACAGTGGCCCACATTGGATTGTCTCCAGAACGAACTCTGTAGTATTTCCCATTCACCTCCTTTTTTATCTTTTTTTTTTTTTTTTTTTTTTGCTTTTTCACTCCAAGCTGCAAAGATACTCAAATCTAGGTCAAGCTTACAACACTCAACAGAATTAAAAGGATCTACAATTTATTGATCTTCTTTTTTTTAAACAGCTTCCTATAGAGCCAGCAGGAAAATGATTTTCCACTTCCTTTCTGCAAAAGACAAACACAGATATAGATTTCTCTACCATCCTGGGAACAAGCACACACAACAAGGCAGCAACTGCAACAAAGCTTACTTCCTATCCTCGGCTGGCACTGCTACTTGGAAATCACAACTACTATCCATTAAAGGACGGGTTACTGTCAGCAACACTGAGGAACAAAACAGTTCAGTATCTGACAAACTCCTACAATCCACTTTTTTCTCTGTCTCCATTCATACACTGGCTGCACAGCAGTGCTTCCCAACTGTATCAAGTGAAGAAGCTCGGCTCTTACTGTGAGCGATGTTTTTTTCCTTCTCGTGTCATGTTCATCAATATCCTTGCAGAAATATTCTTGCTGCCAGATACAGCTCGCAAGTTCCTTGCATTAAAGCTTCTCATTGAAAAGTGATTTACTTAACTGAAAACGCTTTTAACAAGGCAAACTCTAAACAAGTGTAAATTTAAATTTCCAATTCCATCTCTCTAAAAAATGTCTGATCAAAGAAATTGGCTGAAGTGCTGCAGTGCATGAAGGCAGGCTCCAGCTGCTCCAGCAGTGTCAGTGAAGAGGCACGATCCTGAGGAGAGGGATTGCCTGAGGAGAAGCAAAAATCTGATATGGAGACCTGCAATCCACCAAGAAACTATTTCCAGTCTCTGTAGTGAATGCTGCAAGTAGCTCATTTGATGCAGGCACACAACTGAGGAAATGCAGTGTTGGATACTTGCAGAATGGATGGAGAAAACTGGTTTCCTATCAAGTTTATGATAAACAAACAAGCTGGTTCAATGAACAAACGGTCAGTCATGAATATCTGATAAAGTTTTGGATCCCCACACCACCAGTAACAACGAGGGGAACAGCAATAACCTGGAAATTAAAAACAGCTAACTAAGGATTCGGAGAAAATCTCAGCATAACACAGAATAACCTAGGTTGGGAAGGATCACTGGAGGTCATCTGGCCCAACCTAAGCCCCTTCTTGAAAGAGCATCTTAAAATATAATTAGCACTACTTGGTTCTGATGATTTGGAAATACACATACTAGTTGAGAAGCCTAGATAATATTATGAAATTAGTATATCATCACTAAATGAAATGTGCTGCAACACCAGTAATAATTATTAAGACCAAATCATGTTGGGAGCAAGAGTTACCAATAGCTATTGGTCAAAACAATCAGAAATGAAAGCATTTACTATACTTATTCAATAAAATCATGGAATCATTAACATTGGAAAAGACCACTAAGATAGTCTAGTCCAACCATCCCCACCATGCCCCCTAACCCTGTCCCTCAGTGCCACAGCCACATTTGCTGAACTCCTCCAGGGCTGGTAACTCCAACACCTCCCTGGGCAGCCTGTGCCAATGCATCACCACTCTTCCTTAGAAGTAATTTTTCCTAATATGCAACTTGAGCCTCCCCTAGCACAACTTCAGCCATTACCTCTTGTCCTAAATAGATCAGTGTGGACTAGTGCCAGGATAGGCAAATTGGGGTGAGCGAGGAGAAAACCTCCCTGCAGAACCCAGAAGCACTGGGGATCAGGAGGAGGCAGAAGTGTCACCTTGTTGACGTGAAAGGGAATCTAGCTGTAAGACCAAGGCGAGAGCAAATCTGGACAAAGAACTATGAATGAAATGATAAACTGTATAAAAATACTGGATTAATCTACAGGGCTTGATATTCTCAACACCAAAAAGTAAGCCAGTGCTATGACAAAGTGAACTGGGAAAAAAAAAAAAAAGCAAACCTAATTGCACTTGTCTCAAGATGAATACTTCTCACATTTCAAGAAAAGCAGCATTTTACCATAAAAAACCTGCATCAGCTTCTCTTTCCTCTTCCACAGTCTGCAAAGAGTTAAAATGAAAATTAAAACCAGTGCTTGCTAAGGGACTGTGGAACCAGCGACACTGAAGTTATCAAGGGTTTGTAATGGCAAAGGGTTTATAATGGGCCAGGCTGAAAGGAAGTCAACTGGAGTTTCCACATTCACACAATTTCTGCAGAGTGGATCTTCTTCCAAGAAAAGTGTTTGTAGACCTATATTCAGACTAAATTATGGATAACAGAGTGAATTATTTCTTCCTGGAAAAGTACCAAAATAAAGGGAAAAAGATTTACGAAAATATTTCTAATAAATGTATGAAAATCTATTTTTCTACATTTAATCTGTGAACATATCTTGGCATCAAGAATGTATGACATCAAGAGCATTTGTTGTGTTTATTAAGCTTACACAAACATATATCTATATATACATACACAGATAGAAACCAACATTTAATTAGAAAGACACACAGTCAAATTAAAAGCGAACAATGTACAAGATCTGAGTTACCACTGCTGTTCCCTTGACTCTTGTGGGGATTTCCTGGCTCAGAAAAATATATAAAACAACCCCCATACTTTATACAATATATTGCTGGTAAACCAGAGGGAACCTAGGAGGCATTTCCACAACCCCCCAAACTGCTCAGAGCAACTGCGTTTAACAGATACTCCCTGTCCTTAACAACATGCTGTGCTTGAAAAACTTGTCCACAGTCCCTCCAACACTCCGAACCTCCTTAAGCCAGGGAAACCCAGGCTACTTTTTGTTTATAACACCACATGTAACAAAAACATTTGGATATTTCCAGGCAACTGGCCCCACGCCACATTTACAAGCCCACATCATTTTGCAAATAGATGGCAAGATATTTATTGCAACCCATCCAAAGGTTCTTGACTGTTGACTCAATATCTGCTTCCCGCACGCTGCTGAGCGTTTACATAAGATGATTGCTTTTAATCTTAATGTACTTGCTTCAGACATGCCCTGACAACCACTTAGAAAAGTGGCATTTTCCTGACAAAATGAATCACTTGCTTTCTACTGCTAAGTTGCAGATCTTTGTTACCAAAATAGAAAGGATAAAACATGCCTTAGGAAGTCTCTTCCGCTGCCTTGAAATTCTAGGAAGCAGATACGGTCAATCTGAAAAATTCCATGATGCAAAATAAAAAGTGACATGATTTTCAGAAGCATGTACTCACAATGGAAATGAAATATCACGGCAAATGGACTGCAAGAGGAAGAATAAAGCATGGAGTTCTATAATTTATTTCTAATTCAAAGTACTAAAACCACTTTATGCTGAGAAAAACTTCTGTCATCCCAAAGTAATGAGAGACCTTTCCTTGGTTGGAGAAATGAAAAAGAAGGAAAACCAAAACGTTGTCCTGACTCGTTAGCATTACACTTCTTTGTGAAAATTTCAACTTTTATTGTAATGTAGAATTCTATTTTTGGCCTGATGAAGGTGAAACAAAGGAAAAGAAAATAACCACAATCATTCTCAAATCAAGAACCCATGAAAGTCTGAAACATAATGGATAAATCCCTTCCAAAGATCAGATTTTGCTTTCCAGTCCCAGTTCCCACTACTTCCACTTGACAGTTCAGTGCTAAACCCTTCCTCATCCAAAATGTCCACATTAGCCTCCCTCATCCTCCCCCAATTCTTCATGTCCTTTCCCACTATTAACCACTTCTGTTTTTTCAGCCTTGACCTTCACAAAGCTACTCCTTCCTTTTTCTGTTTTATTTCTGTGCCTCCTTTATCCGCCATGACTTCTCCCCACATGTCCACCGAAGTTCAGATCTGGGTGTCTTGCCTTTTCTCTGCTCATCCTTTTCCTGGATCTAAGAAAACCACAGCACCTTCATGCTGACAACTCAACTCAGCTTGCTTAAGGTGAAATGAATCTGAAATTTCACGAAGGCACCACATGTGCATTCTGTAACACTGCAGCAGAACCATCACTCTCCATCCTCCTCTGAGATTCCCTCCCCTGCTTTCCAGACCTTTTTGGCTCGATCAAAGTTGCACTACTTCAATTTTGCAAATTAAAAAAACTGAAGAGGAACACAATTTCTTCTTACGACCTGTAAGTAATCTCCTATATGTTTTCCAAATGGCCCTGATGACAATCACGTTCCTCATCAAGCCTTGACAAAATATTGCTTTTTGGCTATTTCCTTCCCCTGTTCTTCCATAGCGCATTTCATTAAGCCGCTGCATTTACTGGTTTTGACAACACAGACTTTCACCTGCAGAAGATGTAATTACAGCTCCTCACCTACATTTTCCATCAGCTGGGGATACGCAGCACCGCTTGCCAGCTTGCTGTATTCACCTTCAAGCTTTCTAGCTTTTATAGACAGCATTATTCCTAAGTATGTAATCTTTTTTCTCTTAAAAAAAACCCCACACCAATGTTTCTCCGTTATAATCACACAAATCACTGTTATTAGTCAGCAGCATAAATGTCCACCAAGTGACAAATGCACTTCTGTTTTTTTCACTGAAAAACCATTTGCTTTAGAGCACTTTACTTCTCCTCGCCTATTTCATCTGCAAGTTGAAATACAGAGTGACCTCTCCATATGGCACTTCCAACATATGGAAAAGGAAATAAAGAAACCCAAATGTTTTGAGTAAACCAGAGAGAGAAATGTCAAAGCATCCTTCAGTTTCAATTTATCTTCTTTGTACTAGGACCGTAATTTAGAAAAATGTAAATGTTCTCAGTTTAGGAAGTGACATTTCTAAAGCGCTTTTTCAGAACTTTGTTTTTGACAGAGCAGGTTTTACATGTCTTCAGTAGTAAGAAGTACTTTTGTGAGGGAAAATAGCAGCTACTGATGCTTATCACAAGATCACAGTGTCCAGGTGGGCACGCACACACTTGCTCCCAGAACAGACCAGCTGATGACAGAGCGAATGCTTCCAGAAAAATTAATGTTTTCCTGTAAAATCCCTCTGAATTTCTTTTTTAACCAATAATCCCAAAGTATTTCAAATCATTTACTGACACCAAGTTATTTAACCAAATTATAGCATACAAGGGTACAGCCACAGAGAATTATTTTTTATTTTCCATGACAAAGGGAAAAGTTTGACACCATAAATCTAGATCCATAGATCTATGTGGGAATTGTTAAATCCTGAAAGTTAAAAACATCTAAAAAAATAATTTAAAAACAAGAGATTCTTCCACTTGATCCTCTGTGGCTTATTGCAGGAGATGCATGTAGCCTGCTACTTTGCAATACGTTAGCGCCCACAAACAGCTTTACAGGTCTAAAAGTGTTCATTTTCCTGGAGGCACACAAAATCCCAGCTTCTCCCCAGAGTGTCGGGCTCCCACGGCCATCTCATACATCAACTTACTTCCAGACCAAGCTTCCAAGCTGGACACGTCGGAAGAATTCCCAAAGCATGGCATTTTCAACAACCCAAAAGCCTTTCTTGCCATGCATTCTCCAGCTGGGGAAAGAAAAAAAAAAGGGTCCTGGTGACCACACTAGCAGATGATGCAAGTGGTTACAATCCAAGCACCAAGGTTGTTGGGAAGAGCCATCCACAACTGGCTTCTCCTGCCCAAAGGATGTAGGAAAAGACTGGAGCGGTCAAAAACCCAACCAGCCCCAAGTAGGAGGCAGCTGTGTCCCAGGGACCTCACTCCATCAGGAAAGGAGCAAAAAAGCAACAGGAACAAAGACTGCAGAACACTTATTCAGCCATTACAAGCATTGTTTCTCCATCTTCTACAAGAGTGTTGTGACTGTATTGGTTTGTAGTTCACTTGATGTTTTGGACATAGGTCTTCCTATTAGCAAAGTCCATCTGCAGCAGTGTCCTCCAGCTGTACGCAGCTGCATTCCCTCCTTCTCATAGTCAGATGTCAGAACTGGGCGCTCCTCTGGGCTGAAACACACCAGTTCTGGTCCTTCCAACACATGCATGCTGCTCCATGCAATTCTCACTGTTCCTACAAGTGCACCTCAGGCAAAAAAAAACTACAGGTGTACCACAGGACCAGAAGAAATCATCCTTACTAATAAACTCAGCATCTTTAACATTAAAAAAATCAATGAAAATAAAGATGTTCCATCTTCAACTGTCACTTGTCAGGGTACTTCGCCAGTTCTTCCCCCTTCAAGTCATCCAAAGGGTTGATCCATCTCCCCCAGCTGTTCCCAGAAGCACACCAACACACTGTCCTGTGCTGAACTGGGAAGCCTGGTTGCACTGTGTGCCCATCTGCTCTGTTTCCAGGTGAGCTCAGCTCCCACCTGACAGCACGGCCAGAGGTCCTGAGGCAGGAGATGGCTGGGCACAGCAACCCAGGGCTGGAGCTGCCAGCTGAGACGCTGCCAAAAGTCTGGAATGCACCCTTCTTATTGTCATTGCCCTTACACACAGCAACTGTGAAATTACTGCTCATTGTGCCCTTTCACCCAACCCACTTCTATACAAAATTTCAGTATCTGAGGTGGATTATAAACAGAGAAGAAAAGCAGGAGAGAATCTGCACATTTTGCCTCCTGGATAACTCCTCGTACAAAAGCCAACTCTTTTCTGATTCTCTCCACTATTTTTCTCTTTCTTTCCTTTCTTCTTCAACTTCTCTTCTGCAATCTTCCTTTAGTTTCTCTCTGCAAGAAGAGGAATCAGGTTAGGAAAAAGGAAAGATGGAGAATGCCGATCTACATCGCTTCATATCTTCAAAACCGTGGAGGTAAAATGATAGGGCGTGGGGAGGGAATGGAGCCCTGAGGCTTTGCTTTTCCAAAGATGACTTTCTTTTTCCTTCTGTTTCATGACTGGAAGAGGTATGACAGAGTAAGAGAACTGCTGGAGAATTTGGAAAATATCGAAAAAGGCGACACATGCAACTACAATCACTTGGAGAACAAGAGGCAAATGCTAAAGAAAAATAAACCCCCAATATATAGACTATGGCTTCTTTCCAAATGCTTTACTAAGTTTGAATCAAATCTATTTACTTTTTCATGTGAACTCAAGCATGGATTTCCTATAAAATTCACAAATATGCATCTCAAATACAGTGGTGCACACTAGTTTAGACACATTACAAAAGCACATTTTATTGGAAGAGGAAAGACATTGAGTTCTGTTTCCTGAAAGATGCCAAGGAATCAGACAGAAGTAACAGCGTGACCTGAATACTGTAACTAACAGTGTTAACATGTTCTTGCTTGCTTTGCTTACACAGATATTTGAAACTACAATAACCTAAACTAAAAGAGACCACAGCATCCTGCATTGCAGTCTGGAACAGGATTCAATTCTGGTTCAGAAGACAAGACCTCAAAAATAAAGATACAATAACATGAACATGCCTGGGAGCTGAAACAACACTTTTTGTCCTTGCAGCATTTGAGCCATTTTCCAGGTACCTGAGCAGAAGGTGCTGCACCAGAAGCTGCCAACAGAGATCCTTGTTTCTGTCTGCACAATGGCTAGCAAGTCCTTGCCTTGTCACCTTGCAAAAACCAGAGCAGAACTGGGGCTCTTAACAACACTGACTGCAAGCACAGAAAGTGAGGACACACTCATTTGCAGAGCGAATAACAGTCATGATTATAAGAAAAAAACAATACCTGATCATTTTTTTCCCCAACCAAATAAGT
The DNA here is from genome assembly GCF_023343835.1 of Lagopus muta. Classification (NCBI taxonomy): domain Eukaryota; kingdom Metazoa; phylum Chordata; class Aves; order Galliformes; family Phasianidae; genus Lagopus; species Lagopus muta. The sequence continues at coordinate 64,811,104 of NC_064436.1, read as the reverse complement.
TACATTACTTTTCATCTGTTTTTATCTCATTTAAACTAGAGTTTCCTTCACTAACATAAAGGCCTCAGTAGGAACAGGTGATGCACTTCATTCCTGACATATCCAGGAAGACATAGGAAGTTAGAGGAAATCATCGCCATTTCTGCCTCCAGCGAGGCTGTTGGGATGCCTTAAAATGGCTTGGAAAGTGAGGATTTTCACTGAATTGGATTTTTGCTTGGATCTCACTGCAGATGAGAAGTTCCAATAAAAGCCAATGAGGCTGAGCCGGGGCTCCCCTCGCCCCAGGTTAACTGCACTGCTAACTGCCTCTCATTTCCTTATTTTGGCTTGTTTTCAATCACTGCATAATGAATTTTAGAAACATTAAGGTAAGAAAAGACCTCTAAGATCATCCAGTCCAACCCCACCCCACCATGCCCACTAACCATGTCCCTCAGCGTCACATCTCCACAGCTCTTCAGCCCCCAGGGACAGTGACTCCGTCAGTTCCCTGGGCAGCCTGCGCCAATGCATCACCAAAAGGGACAGGAGAAATGTAAAAAGCAAGTACTTCTAACTGCAAATTAAAAATAGATGCAGTTCTGGCTGATCTTACAAGCACACTGCATTCTCCGTGTCTGCAGCACTCAAAATCCGCGTAAGGAAACTTCAAGGGCTGAGTGAGACAAGAAGTTACTTTCCTCCTGATTTCATTACCCCATATACACGATGTAACTGTACACATACAAAAGCAGCAGCACACCAGTGAGCACTTCATTAATTAAAAGCCAGAAAAGGAAGTTTGCTAAACGAAGCAAATGTTCTTATCACTCCTATCTATATTCATTAAAACTGACAGGAAACCAAATATCACCATCTGTCTCCTTGCAATAAAGGCACTAAAAACAGCTTCAGGGTAGAAGAATAATATAAAGTTTAAAACTGCAGGTTTTCAAGTTTCAGCTTTAAATGGACAAGAAAGAAAGTGATGTCAGGAAGAGAAGAAAGAACTGCAAAAGGAATTGTGAATTTGCTCCTCAGACACCTCACCAAACACAGGGTGAGCCCTGAGCTTGTCGCAGGTCCGCCATTCAGCTCAGTGCTCAGCAAAGAGGTAAGTATAGCAGCGTTGCTCTCCTTCTTGGAAATAACTGCTAACAAAAACAGTCAGAAAATTGCATTCCAAATATGCACAAACTGCAAAGTTTCGGCCGCTTTAATGCTCAAGTAAGTCCCAGGAAGCACCCTGGAAGTTTTATTGCCTACTGACACCCTGTTTGTGCGTATGAGAGAGCAATTTTTTAAATTATTCCTGTAATTGGATTTTGCTTGCAAGTCAGCCACTCAACATAAAAAAGCTGAATAAGATTTCATGAAAGAAAGAAAGAGCGGTACAGTTACTAACTTAGACAGGGAAAAAGCACTACAGTTCCCAGCAGCAGCTGCAGAGGTGAACTGAAGGTCGCTGATTTAAGGCAGTTTCCAGCAGTTCTGCAATCCCTGCCTTCCAGCAACTGCAGTTTTTTGCATCCTACCTTCTAGTGATTGCAGTGTTTGGCACCGCAGGAGAAAAAGCAGATCTTTAAAGGCAGAAATGAACTACTGTCAGGATTTTAAACAGTTGAGCCCTCGGAACACCGTAAGTACGCACTGCTAACTCAGCAGAATGCTCCATCTGCATTTTGCATAGCAATGACAAGTGCTTCCAGTTCACTTCCACGGTGCAAAAAACACTCGCTCTGCATTTTCCCTTGTTAAGACTAAATAAGGTTACAGTTATTTAAGGCTGAGATAAACCCACAAAACAATTCACTGCCACCCTGGGTACCGGGGCACATACAGTGCAGGGCAGCTCCTGCTGCACCTCCAGGAAGTGCAACTGGGCTGGGATGGGAGGAGTGATGGAGCCAAGAACCAGATCGAAGGACTATGGATTTCTACCCTCATGTTCCCCCAGACCGGCACTATTTAGAGGTATATATATTTCTTTTAGCAGTTTAATTTTCCTTCCTGCAAACAATAATTTATACGCATAAAAAGGCTCATTAATATTCCATGGGGATGCTTTTTCAGACTCAATACAATTACGACAGAGCAATTACAATTCTTCTGTTAATACTTCAACAATACTAACAGATCCATTAACAGCCCTGCATAAGTATGAGGGACATTAAAGAAACAAAGCATACCACTTCTGCTTACGAGAGAAACCTCAACAAAATTATACAGGATAATAAAGTCTCTGTGTAAAAAGTTAATGTGAACCAGTGCACAAATTGGCAATCAGTTTCCTCTATGATACTGAAGAATCTTTTCTAAAAGCTAATCAATAATAATAACGGAATAGCAAAATTCATTAACCTCAGGATAAAATTCAATGGTAAGTTCTCTAGCATGTTAAATTTAAGGCAGGTATATGGTCTACACATACAGATGCAATACGTCCAACTGCTCAGCCATCCCAATGAAAGCATCTGAATGTTCAAAAATGAATTCCGAAAGCTTGCAGGCAAGTGCTGAGATGAGAAAAGACAAAACCATCTGAAAAAATTTCCTCTGGGTGCTTTCAGAACGCATCCTCCAGAAAGAAGCTGGAGGATTTTTCTTCTTAAGGGGGCTGTGTCACTTCTCAGATGAAAGAAACAATTCCTTTGCTGAGTATATGCTCATCGATGAAGCTATTCATTCTATATGCTACAGAAAGAACACAGTGTTAACCTTTAAGATCTTCTTCTTACAGAGCACCCACTTCTCTCCAGTTGCACCAAAGCCCTTGTGCATAGGGTTATGTCCACAGTGTTTAAATTCAGGATGCTTTTTCCCCTTTTGTACTCCAACGCATCATCCTCTCTTCATCCCAGTACACAAAGTAAAACCCAGATTTGTCAACTTTGACACTAGTTTGCAATGTGACTTATTTCAGTGAGCAACCACTGTCACACTCCCCCATCAGTACTGCTCCTGAATTCATTTTACACTTAGTAGCAGCTTCTCTTATACCTCAGTAGAGCTAAAAATGTCCTGTAATGTACTGATCATCATGCTTGCTGCTTCACAGTATTAAAAACCAACTCAAGTCCACCCTAAACCTACCTTTTAATCTGCACAAAGACAAAATAATGTATTACTATTTACATTTCTCCAAGTCTTTTCAAGTCACTGTGTATATGGCCTTAACAGTAATGTCTGCAGAAAGTTGGGGCTGGTTTGCCATACACCAAAACTCAGCACAAATACAGAAAAAACATGAGTGGACCACATTTGGGAGAAGCACCACAATCTCACAAGCCTTCAACAGAGGTCTGCAGAATACCTTCCCTACACATACAACACTTCCTATTCACTGGTTTGCATGGACTTGTGTTTACAGATCAAGAATACTGCAGAGCTTCTATGGGTTTCTTTGATCATCGCCATTCCCTTATTCCATAACAGAAGCCCCATCAACACCATAAGCTCAGCTCCATGTGTTTATTTGCTCTCACTTCACTCCACTTTACACATCATCCATTACTTTTCATGGTTTTTTCCACCTCTTTTATCCTCCTATCAATACCACTTCCCTGAGAGAAAGACAAGGCCATTAAGTGCCACACAACTGCTACCTCAGCATTATGGATTAGGAAGCTGACTCTGACAGTACTGAAGCCACCATAAGGCAACACCCCCTTCAAGGTATGCCATGCTCTTTTCCAAAGTCATTTTTCCAGATGCACAGCAAAACACTCACGTTCTGTGGTTGAAGGCTGAAGGAGAAGGTTGTTGATGTTTTAGAAAGCAAAATTAAAGCTTGATTACCAGATCCTCAGCTTTGGCCACTGGAAATCCCTGCTTCAAACACCAGCTGTTGGGGAAACTGCCATTATTTGATTGGTTCTGTCTAAAATTTACGTAAAAATAAAGATTACAAGGAAATAGCTGGAAGTTTCCTCAAAGAAAGCAATAGGGGCTGAAACACACACGGCTGCATACACGGTTGCTGCCCTCCAGCAGGTGAGGTCTGGGGGCTCCAATACACCATCAGTAATTCAATAATTGCATTTATTTCTCTTTACCATAAGATAAACACAATTTCTAGGACAGGCTGCTTGTTTACGTCCTTTCAAAAGATCTCAGTGAGCAAAAAAAAAAAACAAACCCCAAAACACACAAGGAGGCGCACAGGTTCAAAATGTGCAGTAAACACTTTTGAAAGCAATGCTCTCATCTGGGAGAACTGCAGCAGATGTTTATCAGGAGCTACTGCAACAGTTAATCCAGCTTCTAGTCAGATTAACTCTTTGCTGTTAGAAATGAGACTTTTGGGGCACGCTGTCTGCAGAAAACAATGTCCGCTGTGGCTGACAACGAGGAGTTAACGAAAGGAAGTTAAAAACAAGCTCCAAAGCCCGACCAAATGAACCAGTCTGGCCCAAAAAGATGAACAGGTGTATGTGTGGGTGGCAGTGCGGGGGGGAAAACATTGAAACAAAGCCTCCACTGACATTCTGGTCACTGAAGAGGGTACACTGCAGATGCGTCAAACAGTATTATTTGAACAATTGAGCAAATAATGCATTATGGATTTTTTCTTGGGGAGGACAGGAATCACTGCTTTTGATCTTGGTTTCCAAAGCGCAGTACGAATGCATCGCAGCAACAACTCGGTGGTTGTTCTATTTAAAGATGTTATGAGTAAGAATGAAAATCGGAAGGTACCAAACTGGATCATTCAATAATAATTCAGCAGCTCAGAAACACCACAGTATTTCAAAGTACTAACACGGTACTAAAAATCTACCTTAGTTACCCAAACATCACATTATGGCGAACTAAACTGTTTTTCTCTTTTATTAAAACTGAATAACTTAATGGCAGTTCTTTTTTTAATGTAACTAATTATAGTACCTATGGATGTAAGCTGGTTTTTACACCTTAAAGGTACAACTGCAAATTACGTTGCTGTTTAAAGCAGGAATCTTTATTTCTTTATGCGACCAAATTCAGTCCATATGCACAACCTTTCTCAAAGGCAAGCACGGAGCTGATGGGTCACAACCCCTGAACCATTCCTCCCTGCTTCTAATTTCACAGGAGTTTAATTTTGGCAAAATCATGGAGCACTCATGAAAGCAGAGGGAGAAGTTCTGCCTCCCCTCTACCATCCCAAAGACAGGGAGCAGGAAGGAAACTGCACCACAGCCACGCTACCCTCCCCTGCACATGGGATTCTGTGATTTCAGCTCTGCCCCTGCACACAGATTTCAGCTTGGGCGGGCATCTTCCAGCTGCAACAAAAGGAGAACAGGTCACTCATTCTGCAAACTCTTCTCATAACTTCCTTCCAGACTGAAGAAAATATCAGTTTGTTATTTTGTTTGCCTAAACAAAGAGAAAAACAAATACCACTTTGTCAAGCATCAAGACAACCTACAAAGATTTTGTTTACTAATTGTTAGGCTGAAAACAATAAACAAATAAACAGCTTCAGGGAGTCCTTGTGACCCTGCAGTATCTCTGCTGCTGATGCAGAACGGGTCAGAACTCTCCGGTTTTATTCTTGGCATTACCCTCAAAGAAACAGCAAGGATTATCAGCCACTTTGTGTCTGATGCAGAGATCACTGCTATTTATTCACAGAAATGTTGATCAGTACTTCTCCGGTTCTAAAGAGAGAGATGACCACGCAGCCATGTGCCAGCAATACCTCTACCTTCACGCCTGCATGGAGACCACCAGCCTGCCAGCTACCTGCAGCTTGGTTGCGTTTTTATCCCCTACATATCAAACATCATGAAACCACACATCTAATATCATACACCACAAGAAGGTTCTGTTTCTCATATTTTTGGGCATTTCACAGGAAAATACTGACACTCCATTCTGCAAGTCCAGCCAGGAATACCTTTTGTTCATACCTTTTGTCCTGAAGCCTCAACATTAATGGTAACTTTTGCACATTAACAGTACGAAGTACGACTTAAATCGAACCTTAAACATAAATGTAAGAGTAATTTAAACTGGTGAACTGGAAACAATGATTTAAGTAATGCCATTTTGCAAATAGAGTTCTCTAAAAGAACTGTTTGCTTTCAATGGTTGTTAGCTCTTGCTGAGTAGGTAAATAAACTACGTACATCTACTTAAGCGATTATGAAGCTGAATATGCTCTAGATGTTTTATTTTTACATTTTATTAAGCAGACAATTTACTAGGCAATTATTTTTTTAAATGGTGATCCTTCCCATTTTCTAGAAGGCCAACCCAAGTCCTGATTCTTCTTCCACCAGACCAAGCGAGCTCCAGCACAGCAAGATTGCTCTCCCCCTGTACCAATCACCACCTGTTGCATGGAACTCTTTACTCCGCCTCAGCAGTGAGAACAGTTAGCACCAGTAAGGAGAGAGTCATTAGCAATGAAGGCTGATTGCCAAGAGGCAGCAGAACAGTGGAAGAAGTGCCGGTGCAGAAACAAGGAGGTTTTGCTGGATGCTTTTATCAAGATGCCAACTTCACATTAATCTGACTTTGCCTAATAAAATTCTGAAGTAAAAGTAATACACAGAAAACCAACTGCTGTCCTTCACAGGAACGTGGCTCACTTTGGGAATGGCTTCAATTACTCCACCATGAATAACAAGTTGAATTTAGTATGTACCCAAGGAAAAGGGTGTTAAAAATACACGCGTACATCTCAACCATCCATCAGCACAGCTGCCTTTATGCTGCATCTCTCCTCTTTCTTCCTATATATGACTCCATGTCTAACTGAATCATCATGTACCAACTTCCAAGCTGTACAATTCCTGATCTCTGGTTTGAGCACTCATTCCTTAATAATGTGCATCGAAATCTGCAGCGTGTTCTGCCAACAGTGCTTGTCATGAGTGTCCCAGAATGGTTCCTGAGCACTGAACACTGCACAGCCAGATGTGCAGCCAGACTGAGGATTTACACATTGCACAGCTTCTGCCATAAAGGACAGAGACAGATCTAAAAGGCTTCTGAGTCAAGACAAGAGGTGGGCAAGAAGCAGAAGTACAGAGTGAATTTTAAGTCTTTTAATGGTCTCTCCCCACTGTGCCCATTCTTCATTCCTACTAAACACTACTCATGCCCCAGACTGATCCATGATGCAAGATGAGCAAGACGCAGAGAGCAGATCCATTTCTTGCCCAGTTTGGGGGAGGAAGAAAGTGTGTTTACGTTGTGCTGCATTCAACCCAACTCAACAGCACCCTGTAACAACACAGCGTGATGGACTCTGAGAGTGGGGGGCTCTCAAAAACCAATGGTGAAGGACGCCTTGACATTACTGAGTGAAGTGCAGATGCTGAAGACGATGCTCAGTTAAGTCACATCCCACTAATGACCATTTCTCAGCGTCGCAGCATGGGGTGAGGGGCAGAATGCAGAGTGCCAGAGGAAAACCAAAAATAGTACAGGACAAGTTTGGTACAGGTCACCTTATAAAATGCTGACTGAAAGCCTAGTGATTGCTAAATGGATGAGCACTATCAGACCTATGGAGGAGGAATGGGATGGACAGCCAGCATGGAGAAATCTGCAGTTCTGATGATGAGCCCTGAAGCTGCCAGCATCCATCCTGCTGCAAGTCCCCATCTTCAGCTTTGGGAACTGGACCCAGCAGTCTGAAAGGCATGGAGCTGTGCCAGGGAAGGGCCATGTGGGGGTTAGGGACAGGGCCTGCACCAGAGGGCAGTGGACATGGAACGGGCTGCCCAGGGCAGTGGCATGGCCAAGAGCTGCCAAAGATCAAAGAATGTTTGAAGACTGCTCTCAGCCATATGGTTTGGGTGGCTCTGTGTGGAGCCAGGAGTTGGACCCCATGATCCTTGCAGGCCCCTTCCAACTGGGATATTCCGTGACTGTATAACACAAATGAGCAGAACCCAACCGCAGGCTCTGCTGCCTCGAGAGGATACCCGAGGAGACTGAGGAATGGGAACAGGGTAGGCTGGAGCTGGGCCAGGGAGCTGCTGGGAGAAAGCAGCCATTCGAAAACAAAACAGAAAGAAGGCTGTATACTAGAAACCATCTTAACCTCCTGCAAACATTTCTCAATGCTCCCAACATCTCATCCAGACCATGAATTAACCAGCCTGAGCCAAATGGTTGTTGTGTGCCCACACGCTCCCATCTGCCTGCACGACGCAGGCTCCGGGACTCAGAAGGCTGCTGTGATGGAAATCCATGCTTCATACACACAGTAACTGCAACAAGAGGGCTATAAAAGTCCTTGTATCACTTACATTATTTCTCCCCTTTGAGAAACTCTGCCACCTGGAAATTTTCTACATTGTACTTTGTACGGGTGGCACTGGTGGTAACATTACAGCTCAGGAATTACACATCTTTACAAACAGTAGATTATTTTTTCTCTGCGTAATCAAAACAGTCATTTGAAAACAAACATGATGTGTAATTGTCATCAGAAGTTTTCTAACCTAACACTGCGTGTGTTTACAGGTAAAAACTATACTTCTGAAGCAAGTATTACAGCTATCAGTGAAAACTGCTGTTGTCAATCGCATCACTATCTCGCATGCATCGCTCCCTCAAAGAACTCCGTAACCCCTTGAGCTTTACCAAGAACACATTCTCTCTCTCCATCCAATTAAGTCACTAATGGGGGAAAAAACAAAAAAAAAAGAAAAAAAAAATCCCAAACACCTCTTGAAAGTCTAATGTGCAAACATTCAGATACGTAGGTAGGCAACAGATAAGGAATTCAATCACTTTTGTAAAATCACAGAATGGTATGGCTTAGAAGGGATCTTAAAGCCCTTCCAGTTCCAACCTCCTGCCACGGGCTGGGTGCCTCCCACCAGCTCAGGCTGCCCAGGGCTCATCCAACTTGGCCTTGAGAACCTCCAGAGATGGGGCACCCACAGCTCTCTGGGTAAAGAATGTCCTCCTAACATCTAACCTAAATATCCCCTCTTTCAGTTTAAAATCATTCCCCCTTTGGTTCCATCATTGTTCGTATTTCCACTCCACTAAGTCTACAAGTAGATAACAGACACAGAGCTACTTTTGCTGTTTTCTTGGGAGGAGACAGTTTACATAGAGTATGACATATGTACCTTGTTTTTATAGATAGATAAATATATATGTATATTATATATATGTATTACATATACTTGTATATATGATATATATGCACATAAAATATGAAAACATTTTACATATATTATAAAAGCCACAGCGACATGAAATCAAAACAGGATAAAATGTACACAGGGTTATTTCTCCTTGTGAAAAGTCCTTACTGAGCTGCAACTAGATTAATGTTGAAAGTACGTACTGCTTACATACATATTTATGCACGTACACATTTCACAGTTCACATATCTGCATCTCTCCTATCCACGTGCCCACAGCCACAGAGCACAAAGCACAGCAGTCTCAGCCACCCACACACCCATCTCCCACAGCACAGGGACACAGGGAGCTCTGTGCAGCACCGCTCTCTGCCTGTATGTTGCTGGAACAAAGCCTTGCCATGCAACAGGTGCAGACCCACTGCCCTGCAGCTCCAGGAGAGAAAAACGGGGGTTTTTAGGCCTAGCAGCGGCTCAGCTCTGTGAGCATCCCTCTGTCTCTAAGGGAATGGCAAAGGGGTTAATGGCATCCAGAGCAACAGCACCACTCATGCCAACCCAAACTCATCCAAACCCAAACTGCTAAACTGGAGAGTTGAAATGCTTCAGTAACAATTTTATTAAAAATAACAGTAACAATTATTAGGCACCAATTTCCAACCAGGCATTTTTATCTAAATTTCCCACTCTTTGCTTCTATCACCCAATTGATTACAGGAATGCACCATTCCAGCACTGCTCCTGGAGGACATTTCTCACTAACAGCGAGCTGGAACTGAAAGCAAACGTGTCTGCTGAGCTCACAGTGCAAAGGAAAGTTGCAGAACGAACCAACACAGAACATATCTCTATCAGACATAACTTGTTTTTCCTCTCCATGAAACGTAGAACTCAGAAAGATGGGTGCGATTTTAATAAGAAACGTCAAGGATGGGCGACCATAAAACGCACCACGACTAAAAAAAATAGGGAGAGCGGATGCCAGGAAATAACGCACAGCCAAATCTGTGCCTGAGATGCGCATCAGAGGAGAGGCTGGCGAGAGAAAAGCGGAGCGCACGGAACTTCCTATTTGCTATTTTGAACGGAAGGCGGACGCGCAGCGCTCGGTCACAGCCCACTTCCGACGGCCGCCAAGTGTCACCGCGGGTGGGGGGGGGTGGGGGTCGGACGGGGCGGTCAATGAGCCACGGGAGCCGGGCAGAGCCGCGCAACGAAAACCTTTTCGGAAACCAAATAAGAACGCGAGGAACGGGAAGACGAGCGCGCTGGATGCGAACGCAGCACTGCGTTCCCACGCCGCCGCTCTGCGCGTCCGGTTGCGCGGCCACCCCGCCCTGCGCGCCCCGGAGGTGGGTGGATAAATGGAAAAAAATGTGTATGTGTGTGTGGGGGGGGGTGGGAGGAATAAAAATGATCAAAATATCAACGACACGAAACGAGGCACCCCGCCGGGCCGGGAGCTGCCGGAGCCCCCGCGCACCCACCTTGCATCCCCGCCGCCGGCCCCGCCGCGATCTGCCTCCGCCGCTGAAAATACGGAGCAGGCGGCGGTGGCCAATCGGAGCGCGCGGCGCCACGCCCGCAGCCAATAGCGACCGCCCGCCGCTGGCCGCCCGCCAACCCGGGCGCAGCTCATTAGGCGGCCGCCAGCAGCGGGGGAGGGGCGCGGCACCGCCGGGGGGTGGAGGGGAGGGGGAACGGGAACGGAACGGGAACGGAAACCTCCTTCCCCCACTTCTTTTTTAATTCCCTTTTTTCCACTTTTTCATCTTTGATTTTCCACTTTTTCACTTTGATTCCTTCCCCCCTTTCTACCACTCATATCGGCTTTTACCCTTTTTTCCCCTTTATTCCCACCCCCCGCCTGTCTCCCTTTCTTGTTCTGTCCTTTTCCCCAGTTTTTACCTTTTTCATTTTTTTTTCTTTTTTCCCCGTTTTTCCCCTTTTCCTTTATTATTATTAGTATTATTATATTGAAGCACAATCTGGAGACTGTTTTACTGTGCCACTGCCCAGCTCATCTTCAGGAATCTCAACGGAGAAGGGGATGGAAACACCGCCACATCCCCCAGCTACAGCCTGAGGCTCACAAATGCTCACACAGCCCCACTTCTTTCCAACAAAGAGATGTAAAAACTTAGTTGCTACCATCCAACCCACCATAGGAACACCAGCTCCAAACCCAGAGCTGTGCAGGCCTCAGCTTCACTCCAGCACACTGAGCTTTGTGCTCTGCTCTACCGCTACAGGGAAATAAACAGGAAAAAAAAAAAAAAGTTTTCTTATTATAAACTTGAGTTCAACAACTTTGGAAACAAGTATCCGCTTTGCTAAAACTGCTCTGCCCCCATCTGGCCCCACCTGCAGTGCTGCATCCAGGCCTGGAGCCCTGAGCACAAGAAGGGCAAGGAGCTGTGGGTGCCCCATCCCTGGAGGTGCTGAAGGCTGGGCTGGATGGGGCTCTGGGCAGCCTGAGCTGCTGGGGGGCATCCAGCCCATGGCAAGGGGTTGAAATGGATGGGCTTTAAGTTCCCTTCCAAACCCCAACCACGCTGTGATTCTACGAAAATTACTAAATCACATTCGCTGAAAACTCCTGCCCTAACAAGTCCCATTATTAATTAGCTCAGTGTGCTAATACAGGCTACCACACGCCATGAGGTGGTAGAGCTGATACCAACCAAGCCCTGATGCTGACTTACAGCAGGAAGCAGCTCCCCAGCAGCTCAGCAAACACGGATCTGGATGGAGCCCCAAGAGCCAAGCAGCCAGCAGAGCCCCGAGCCGCTGCCAGGCCGCAGTGACTGTGACACCTCTCCCAGCCCTGGCATCTGTAATCATCGATAAAATGACTCAGCGAATTAATAAAATATAGATCACGAAGCATACATTTTTATTACAGGATAATTTTGTGATAACCAAGCAATGTGGATGCTTCCAAGCATAAGATTAAACTATGTGCTGAGCAAATCTGGCATTTTGTGATAAACTGCAAAAATAGTCCTTGCAACTGAGGAAGAACGTTGCTGACATCGTCCATAAACATGTTTTATAAAGCATAACCAAAAGTAACAAAAAAAAAGTCACTGAAGTGATGGCTGGAAAATTCACTACCATATCCACTATAATTACTTTAGAGACTTCTTGCTTTGCAATTTATTCCTTCAAATACATTGCTCGGTGTCAGAAGTTGACAAAACTCTCCCCTATGCAGGCAAATATTAAAGCCAAATTAATTCCTTAACTGATCTGACATCAGCCGTTGTTGTTATGGGAATACAGAAAGACCCCCAGCACCTCTGTGCTGACAAGGAATTTAGGGAAGCACTCAAAGCCCAGCGGCACAACAGACAGACAGACGGATGTCCGCCAGCACCGTCCCCAGCTCGGCCCTACTCCTCTGCATCGCCAAATATGTCATGCTCTCACACAGCCCTCGCATGCTCACAGCCTTGCCAGGTCTTCCAAAGATTGCTCCTATGGTAGGACAGCCATCATTTCGTGGAATTGTACTTTCACAGTTGCACTGCTTCAGAACTGTATGGAGTCCCTGGGTATTTTATATGCTTAAGATACAGAACTCCCACGGACTTCCCAGCTAAACACAGGACACAAGGTCTTTCCCATCCTTCTTGCTAACTAATAAGTAATGGAGGCTTAATTCTGAGATGCTGTCATGAAACAAAAATCAAATAGAGCCTAAGTGATATAAAACAGCATTTGTTTCTATTAGATCCATTATGAACTGAATTCCTGTTTTAAAACAAATGACATTTAATAATATATTAAACATGTAAACAGGAACATACTTGAAGTTATGACCTCATCAGCTCATTCTCATGACATTCATTTTCTCCAAGGCCATCTCCACATTTCAATTTAATCGTTTATAGAACATTGCTAAGTTAATAAGCAGACATGGTACCTTAAACATGGCTTCCTCCCTGGGTAGGCTGCTGTCTTCCTTAACTACAGCAACTTAGATTGGTAAAAAAATAAATCTGTTCTCGGGCATATTGTTAGCAACTTGGAATTTATTATAAGATGTTCTTTTTCTTCAAGTATTTTTATTTGGAAAACATAACCAATAATTCCTGCTTACAAAGGATCGTTTGTTTCAAGATTTTACAGATTTTCTGCATGGTGATCATTTCATTTCCAAAGAAAATATCCACACTGCTATGAATCTTTGCAGCCACCAAAGCACGACTACACGCAGCAGCAATGCATATTTTAGAGAAGAAGCAAACAGGACAAGTTTCAGAACTACACCCACCACCCTCAAGACAAGATGAGGCGAGAGCATTTTTCCTTACCATAAATTACCACTGCCTCCTATAAGCAATTATTTAACTTCTAAAATAGCTGCAACGCAGACAAATTACAAGCTGTAATTACGCAAATGAATCCCTGATACTATATGCACACATGCATTTATGTATATCTTCATCTATTCTAAAATGCATCTGTATGCATAATGTTAAGAATTCTAATCAAGTACAGTATAGCAGGACATATTTACTTTATCTCTCCAGACGACAGTGTTTCTATCCTAGATATCTGAAAGCCATTTCAGTAGTCAAAAATGCCCACTGCTGCTCTTCATTCACTTGGAACCAGTCGCCTGACCCACTAGCACCTTCCCAGTACCTGAATGCTGGATGTATTGGCAGCATCTTGCATAGCCGGTCAGTTCTCGGCTGCTTTGGACACAGGACACTGTGATGGACAGCACTTACTGTCCGATATCTGGAGTCACACCATGAAAACAAATTTAAATTTGATCGTTCCTGAACTATTCTGCCATGCTCTGAAAGGACTCTGTGAGTTCTTGGTAGGAAAACAACCTTTGCCAAAGGAGCAACTCTTCTGCTCTGTCTCCATCACAACGAGAAGCGCTGCCCTTCTCTTGTTCATACATCACATTTTTCAGATATTCATCTTAGACACTGGACAACACGGTGGATCTGTAACGTAACCATTGCTTTAAGGTCACTTAAACCTCCACACCTCTGCATATGGCTTCTTGTTTGCCCAGTGCTCACTGAACTGGGAATGACACAGGAGGTAACATCATGGAGAGGTCTAAAGGGGGGGTTAGGCAATCTCCATATGCTCAGTGGTTTGAGTATTTCTTTTATTCACTTCCTAAAATGCCAAATTAACAGCATTCATCATACAATGAATATTACGTAACAATGATCTCGGGTGACCTTCTACGTAAGTATTCCTTAACATTACTCTTTGCACTCTTACAGGGCTTTAAAACGCCAGATTCCCACATATCTGTGTTTTCCAGAGAAATTTAATTTAAAAAAGATGGCAATCTAATACAGTTTTCTTTTTCCTATGCTGCTTTTCAGTGCTGATAAAATACAGAGCTACAATAAAAAGCCTTGATACTTCCTGATTTAAAGTACAAGAAAAAACGCTATTTTTAAAGTAAAAATCTGTTATAATGATGGGGATGGAGTTTTGGTTTCTATTTTTTTCTTTACTTACAGTGAAAATTCTGAATATTGTACATGCACATTCACATCATTTTGCAAAACTGTCAACGCCAGATATGTGCTTCCTTCTTTGAACTATCTCCCTGTGTTGTAACCTTCAGCTAAATTTGAAAATATTTTGGTAAACATAACTGGTGTTTCATGGGTGTGATTCTGAGAGCATAAGGAATTTAAGAAAACAGTTGATACAGTACTAAAATCTAAAACAGGCTTTTAAGAAATTGTCTGCTCCCTCAGCTAAGCAAGCTAGCCAGCTAACCACCTAGAAACGTGGAGCTGTAGTCCAGCCACTTCCTCCTGCATACTCTTCCCAGTACAATCTTTTTGGAGCTATTGAGCTCCTTTTGAAGGCTATTTGTACATTCTATTGTGGTCAAATATCTAGTACATGATGTTTTCCTTCTCTTAATGCATTTAGCTTATATATCCCCATACTTGCATCTCATTTCCCACAATAGGTTTGCACTCCAAAAGCAGATTGTCTCAGATACGTAACATTAATGAATGTCCACTGTTTTCCAAGATAAATAAAATAGTTTGAATAAAGCAATAGAAATGCTAGTGGTGCAACACATTTCTTAAAAGCACAGGACTGAGGAGTTCACGTGGAGATATTTTAGGACATGCAAAATAAGTCCTGCCATCATTTTGAGCTTCCAGTGAAGGAAGCAAGTCCATTTTTCCACCCCTCTCACCAGAATGCTGTTGTGGAATTGGGATACTCCAGAAATCAGAAAGCCTTTTTTAGGGAAGCCTTGAATAAATTCAGCATTTGTTCTACCATTTTTGCTTCTGCAGCCTTTGGCTCCCAGTTCTCTCACTTTGGCTCCACACTGGTTCCCTGTCATCTAACAGTCTCTTCATCTCATTCCAAAAAAAAAAGAAAAAAGAAAAAACCCTCACACTGATAAAGCAGAAAATTCTGTTCACTTGTTTTTATGCACACCACAGGGGCTGCTAATGCACATCCTGTGATCATTCAGTACTCGTTATCTATAATGAGGATCTTGTTGTAAATGCCCACTTTACAAAACTCCGCCATTACTCACTTAGAAGATTCGACCTTCAATTTTACATTTTGAATTTGATTCCACTTCTGTTAGCCCAGTTTTCAAAGTCATCTCAGTTATTTCTGTACAACATCCTGATTCTCTTCTATATTTAGGATGCCTTCCAATTTTGTCATTAGCACAGCCCTGCTACTGATGCCAGGTGATGCACATTAAACAAGTCAGTCTCAATGCTCCACTGGTAACCTCTCTGGCATGCCACACATTTTAGAAAAGTATTTCACTTTCATAAACAACTGCCAGTAAATTGATGCAGGAAGAAATAATTCTTTCTGAGCTCTTCCGTCCAGCTGCATCCACTCTACTTTGCTGCTTCTTACAGCTGGACTAGATGATCTTAGGGGTCTTTTCCAGCCCCAGTGATTCTGTGATTCTTTAGACTAAGGTAGAATGAAACTCTGCCCACAAAGCTGCTTGCGCAGAGATGGCGCCTGACCTCTGTACCACCAACACAAGATGGTGAGCAATGTTTTTTGGATCAAGGTCTTTGCCACCACTGGGCACAATGAGGAATCAGTCTCCTTCATGCAGTCGTGCACACTTTATAGACACTTCACACTAATCTTCAAGAGGAAGACAAAAACCCAACCTCAGCTTGGGTCTTCACTTCTCTGGTAGCTCAGAAGACGAAGGCCTATCATTCTTGGAAGGAGCAGACACTGATCTTTCAGAGTCTTGAATTAATTCACAGGAAGCTTCTTAGCATTCCATAAAACACACCAACGCCTGCAAGTGCTGAGGGCTGAGTTGAAGCTTTTCTTTGGAACCAGAAAACACCTGCATTCAAAACAGTGGTTATTTAGAAACAGAGATTCCCCAGGAAAGGCACCGGGGGCTGCTGTACACAGCCCACCCGCCTCTGGCGTGCTGGAGCCTTCAGAGCCTCTAAAAAATGGTTGTGCCAACAAAAATTCAGTGGCTTACCCATTTTAAGAAGCACTGCCAAGAGCACAGGATCAAACCAGAGCATTTGCCCGTACCTGCCTCCCCAGCCCCAGCACGATCCAGCAACACCTTTGAAGCGGCCTGAGGCCAGCGGCGAGGCTGGGATGAGGCAGCCGGGCCCAACGGCCTCCACGCAGAGCGGCCTCAGAGCTGCACGTCGCCAAAAGGATGGGATTTCTGGTGCCAGGCTGCGGAGGACTCGCGCCCAGGCGTGTTCTGCAAACGCCGTGTTTTAACTGCAGTTGTGCACAACCAAAGAGGACGCTCTGAAGTGTTGCAGCCGCTCGTCTGCCTGGCGTTACACAACCCTCAGCCTGGCACACAACCTCCTTCAGTGGTTCCATGCCAAAGCCGCATGCGTGCAAGGCGATGTTTCCTTACAACATCAACAATAGAGTCACAGATACGAACTTCAGTGAGCTTTGTGCTCATTAAATCACAGCTGTTTCTCCTTGATGAAGCATTAGATCAAACATCACTAAAACTGCCTTTGTTTGTGTACATATATACAAATACGCTTCTCCCTTTGTTCTGCAAAACAAATCTTAACAGAAAAGTGTTTATATTAAAACTAAGTAGAATTAAATGTCAATTAACAGTTTATAACAGTCTTAAGATAAGACTTCAGATGTATCATAATGCCATAATAAACTAACAGCAGCATTGACATTGTTTTGGTTTCAGCTATTGTTTTCTCCTGGAAAGAAACTACCAGTGGATTAAAACACCTGCATGATCCTAAGCATTAACTTCTCAATTGGAAATGCACCTGAACTCTATTGCTTGCTCATAACAAGCTCAGATCACCTCACAGCACTTGCCTACCTGTTCATCGAAGCTCTGCAAGTGTGAGGAAGGGTCAGCTTTTATGTAATAAGGTCTTTGGAACAAAGGTAACACAGAAGCTAGCACACTGCAGGCAGCACGCACCATAGGAAATGCTATGGCAGAACTTCCAATTTTGTCTACCCAGAGTGACAATATTGTTCAATGAGGATAATACAAAGCTATTCTTCAATGAAAGGTATCTGTTTGTTTCCAAAGCTGCATGGAATACAGAAAAAAAAAAATAAAATGTACCTGTTGAAGACACACCTAGTTAAGATAAGCAATAATCAACATTCTTCATTGCATTCTACACTGACACTCTTTGTGCAGCCCATCTTGCAACATGAATCAGAACAGAAGGTTTTACATGGGCAAATCAGAAATAACAGCTTAAAATAAGACTGTCCGTCCCTGTGTTCCTTTTTGGAAGAATTTACAAGCCTCAGGAGCTCTAAAAATGCTTCTGCCAAAAAAGATAAATAGGCTTAACCATTTTTAGAAGCACTGACAACACTAATGCTTCAAACCAGACTGCACCTGATGTCCCTTTTGGCAAATACAAGACCTCTACCTCTACAAAAAGCAGCAACAGATACTGTTGAAGACTGAACTCTAGAATACACTGAAGCATCCAATTTCAGTTCATTTCAAGAACATCTACATTATAGTTTACCAACATAGCTCAAAGCTAAGTTCTCTTCTACATGAATTTACTTAGGAAAAGTAGCTTGTAGGAGCATTAATTCTGTGCTGTGCCACCCAACTCCCACGTGCTATGCTACAAGCATTTCACTACATTTGGAAGAGGAGATAAAGCTCAACAGCCAGCTGCATTGATCTTCTTCCACCATGAACCCAACAAGAAGGTGGCAGCTGGAAGCAGTGCGGGCTATAAACGCCCTCAGTAGAAATTATACAGCATATGAAACATATGCTGCCCCATTGTCAGGGCTCAGTGCCTTCTTTTAAAGTTATCTGTCAAAATCTGCAATGTATTTAAGATACAAAAAAAAAAAAAAAAGAGTAATAAGCATTTTAACTTAATTTCATCTGCAAATATGTGCAGGGTAGGGGCAAAATGCTACGTATCTCCAGTTTAAGAGGAATGTACTTCAGTCTCTTTGGTGAGGGGACATCTCTGCATGTTCCACAGATAAATGGGTTCTAAAGACACAGAAGAAAAAAATCCATCAAGTTTTTTTT
This sequence comes from Lagopus muta, assembly GCF_023343835.1. Classification (NCBI taxonomy): domain Eukaryota; kingdom Metazoa; phylum Chordata; class Aves; order Galliformes; family Phasianidae; genus Lagopus; species Lagopus muta. The sequence goes on along the minus strand of NC_064436.1, from coordinate 64,792,459 downwards.
TTTTTTTTAAAAAGAAAAAGAAAAAAAAAAGGAGGGGGGGAGAGCAGTTTAACAAGGCTGAAAAGAACACTGTAGCTGTCCTTGGCACAGAAAAGGGCTGAAAAGCAAGCGCTATTCAAGAAGAAACTAGTTTTACCTTGTTTGAACTAGAAACTCTCTATAGGAGTTAAGCAAACAAAGTTATCCTTTCAATAACCCCAACACCTGGAGCACAAATAACCAGGCAAATAAACACATTCAACAACATTTTGTCCTGCTGTAGCATCTCTCATCTGGGGCACCCAGGTTTTTCTGCTTAGTATTAGGATGCATTATTTTTGGTTTTACACTCTAACAAAACCAGAATACAGATTTAAGTGCCATGAGAGTTTTCGAACTGCTCGACTTAGATAAAATCTTGAGAGTTCATAAATAATCAGCTGCCCAAAACTGCCACTTAAACAGCCCTTTAATCATAGTAAGTGTCAAAAACGTCAGATGAAGAAAGCAGAAGTCATTTAAAAGAGAAAAAAAAATCACATTTAACAATAAGATCTGCACAAAACTGTGGAGGTAAAAGATTGATAAATGAGAAGCAGGAGGATGGTGATGCAAGAATTGTACTCAATCCTCACTGAAATGACTGTATTTTGCACAGAAAAGCCTTCCCAAACTTCCATGCAGTAGTAAGGCCCTACAACAGAATGTTCACAGGAACTTGTTAACAACTTCTCCCTTCTCTGTAATCCAGCACTGTTTAAACACGCGTCCTACTGTGAACACTTCAAACGACCATAAGGAAAAGAGATGCTGATTATAAGACAGCATTGAAATACAAAAATCATTTTTGTTATGAAATGCTGTTCTCCAATTATAATATTGTGCTTAAATCATTTCTAAACCATGCCTAGAAAGATTGGACATAAATCTTTTTTATTATTATTATTTTTAATAAAGTGCAATGGGTAAGGGAGAATAAAAACATTACTCATGGCAAAACAGTATTTCACATGTGAAATACTGTTACAATAAGAACATGCCATTTGATGATATGACATCTGATAAATCAAAATCAAGAGGCAGGCACTAAAAAAATGCCAGAAGCTAAGCTATCCCCCTCATTTTTTCTTCAGACTATTTTTGATCCAATTCTCATTTTAAAAATTGCTCAGTCACTGTATTTGCTGAAAACAGTATATTCTGAACCTGAACCACCATCACCACGCATTTCCACCCACTGAAGAAGAAATCTCATTGCCAAAGTGGTGAACTGGTTGTTTAAAAGCAACTACTGGAAAAGACCAAACTTCCCTTTGGTCCATTGGGCTTCTGGGGGGTAGGAGAAATAAAGTACCTTCAATTTATGGCATAAGTAAGCAAAAACAACAGGGAGCTGTGTTATATGATTCACTGGAGCATATACAGAGATGGGACTTCACAAGGATAAGTCGAATTTTCTGTATTTATAAGGTAAACCAAAAGGGATGGGAAAACAACAACAACAAAAACAATACAGTGTGTGGCAAGAGAAGCAACATATGAGAACACTTGAGGTTCAAGTAATTATCTGTAATTTCTGTACTCCACTGTAGCACCTACCTAACTCGTTTATCTGCTTCAAAACGTATTTAACAATGCAGTATTTAATCCAGAATAAGGGCATTAGAAACATATGTAATTTCAATCCAGGAAGAAACGGTTCTTCACACACCCACTGGCAGGTATTTCAGCAGGCAATGAACATCTTAATAAAAAAAAAGGCAATTTTCTTAAAGCTTGTTTCATTATTATTATTTTTAATGTAAAAATAGAAGGAAAAGGTATTTCTGACAACTTCCAAAACAACTGATGGAAGTGACATGGAAATTCTAAGTAGCTGAAGGACTCACAGCAGGTAGAGCCCAGAGCAGAGCTCCTACCTGAGCTATGGTGTGCAAGGAATGGAGCAAAAACCTGTAAGCTTTGAAAAACCAACTACAGAACTATTTGAAATACTTCCTGCTAATCTCTCCCCAGTAATTAAGGGAGTTTGGGACCATCTAATAGAAGCTGATGTATATTTTTGTATAACAGACATTTGATTTTCCTTCATTTCTTTTCAACTGAATTTAGGCCATTTTGCAGTGTAGTTCTTAAAAAAGGATTGTATCACAAAGGAGAATAAGAACACAGACCAAGTATTTAAGAAATATTTATAGTGTCAACAGTATTATGTAAACCAAGTTGCTATGACTCATTTTGATCTAGCCGTAATAATAAAGATCGCCTTTGAGGGGACTGAAGTGCCTATCAACAGAAAAGATAAACAAGCTTCAAATTTAAAAGAACACCTTCCTAAAGCTCAAAAGCAGAAACAGACTTACGTTAACCATTACAAAGCCACAAAATGTGAGAAAAGTTGAAGTATTTCTTTCATTGCTTTCCTAAACTTCTCCAAAGCTTTACTGACTTACTATGGATAGGAACAAATGTATTTCTTTGCTACTGGTCAACCAATCCATAGGAAAACTCTGTAATTTAAGGCTTTGAACATGAAAACCTGCCATTGAATAGATTTTACAGGAAAACCTATACAGTTCATGGATTATATGGATGACTATTGCTGTATATTGGCTATTTTCCTTACAAATGTCAGCAGAAGCATACAACTGGCATCAACAAAATGATTAAAGCCATTGAAGAGCAAGGATAAACTATTCTCAAGAGTTTCTCCTTCTGATTAGAAAATGTATAAAATGATCCAATCATCCAATGAGAGTGTGTTGGTTTTTAAGGGAACTGATCAGACATGGCTGATGTGTCTGCAGGGGATTCAGAGAAGGTTGGATCAACCACAAAGGAATCAAGAATGCCCAGGATCACCATCAGAATCCACACAAGCCGCTCTATAAAGGAGGAGAATAGGAAAGGCCTTGTATTTTGTTGCATATTCTGGATGTCACAGAGATTAGTGTCTCCTTGGAAAAGAGATATGAAGAAATCTCTAGAGGTGTGATGAAGTCATTAGGGAAGCACACATTCTGTGCCATTCTGAATAGAAGTGTACAGTATTATCCTACAGAGTATTTCATTTTGCAGACATTCCAGAAATGTAGTCTCATCCAAAGAGACAAGCACTCATTAACCTTCAAGTTTATAGGTATTTTAAAGCTTTTACTTATCTTAGTTGAAAGAATTAAAGTGATTTAATAAACTAACATACAGCAACTACTCTAAGAACTAAGCTGCACGATAGGCTGAATGAATCATTATTACAGTCAAGTTTGCTGGTAGCTTTGGATGAACACACAGCTCCTACCTACGATCTCCCAAAACCATAAGGGGCAGCTGAATCACAGAATGGCCAGGGTTGGAAGGGACCTCGAGGATCACGAATCTCCAACCCCCTGCCACATGCAAGGCCACCAACTTCCACATTTAGTACCAGACCAATCACTGGAACCTTCCCTGTGCATCTCTAACATGACAAGACATGCACCCAATGTGCTCACTTCTCATATTATACAGCCTCCATTGCAGCTGAAGGTATATTACACGCTTATCAACTCTGTTACCTCAAGCACCTTGCCAAAAGTCATCATCTGAAGCACAGAAAAATGTTATAGTTGTCTTGAATACATTCAGTCACTAACAGGCCCATAAGATTTATGTGGATTGGCAGATTTCAGATTATTTGAAATGTTAATTGGTAATTAGTGAAGACAGACTTTGTTTTAAACAACAGAATTATAGATGTGTAATTCTATCATCTAATTATATGACTTCTCTGTATTACTTCCTATAGTCTGTTACATATTATGTGTTTGTTGTATCACTCACAACAGTGAATTCGCTCTGTGTAGTAAAACACAAAATTGGATCTTCTTTCATTTCATGACAGTACACAGAGATATGCTGCCTCTGTGACAGTGCATGTGTACCTCCAAGAAAAAAAAGCTATCACTAGTTTTTAGCGTGAATTATTTCACGCTATTTCCTCTCAAGGTCATTCAATTCTACTTTTTTTTAATTAATGGTTAACTGGCAGTAAGTTTGCACTATTTTAAATTACATTTTTGCACATTACAAGCGTCATGTTGAGAAGCACAAGTATAATAAGGTTTATTATTTCTATTTTCATGCTACTCTTTGCCAAAAAGGCACGGCGAAACCCATCTGTTCTATTTCCTGGCTGAGGTTAGACAAGAAAAGGAAACTCTGCACAGCACTACCACTGCAAGTGATATTGACTAAAGCACAGTTTGGAGAATCCAGGCGCTTACTCAGAGCAGGCAGTGATATACTCAAATGCAAATAAGGAGGAAAAATGTATCAAATACAGCACACAGAAGAGATACTGACCAGGTTACGTGCAGTTCTGAATCTGTTCTGGCACATCCCTGAGATAAAGTCTTCAGCAGAGGTTGAAGCCTCAGGTTCTGTACCTTAGTCCATGTGTACCTTCATATCTGCAGTCTTTTATTTGTGTAAGTTTGTTGTTCTTTTTTTTTTAATTTTGTGCCAGTTTATAGTTGAGGCATCTAGCTAAAAAATGAAGCATATTTGGGGTGCCTTTCCTGCACTTTGTGATGCAGGAGTTCCAATGGGGCACAAAGACTGCACCTTTTTAGCTTCTCAACAAAGATGGAGAGTTTGAGGGTTCTTTTGTTGTCTGTGGGGTGTTCTTAGTTTGGTTGGTCAGTTTCATTTTTGGTTGTTTTGCTGTTGTGTTGTTGTTTTTTTCCACATGGCATCTCTTTACAATGCTTTGACTGTACCAACTTCCTCATTCAATACCTAAGAGTAGTTCTTCATTTCATCTGTCAAGCAAGTAGTTTGATGATAGTTTAGTGTGTGAAGTAGCATAAGGAATCAGGATGTTGGTAAACTTAGCTGGGACAATGCAAATTGATTCTGAGAAAAGGAGGAAGAAGGCCAGCAAAATATCAGAATTAGAGGAAAACAAAAACCTACACGGCTTATTTTGAAGTGAATGAGGTAGGCAGAATGCCCAAAACCAGTTGCAAGTTGACTATGTGGGGAAAGGAGATATCTCAGAATTGGAAACAGTTTGGTATTTAAGGTAGCACTTGTGAAACTGAAAAAGTTTAAAAACCATGACTGAAACACACAGCTGTCAACCACAAAGCAGACAGCTCCAAACACAGTACAGAATAATTGCAGACTGCAATTTAAAGGAGATTCGATTAAAGTATAAGGCAGCTCAACCTCTTACTGCTAAGGTAATGCCAAATCTCAAGCAGGTGTATGCAATGCAGATGCAAATACAACATGACTGCAAAACCTCAGTTTAGGCATAAATGCAACGTATTCTTTCCTTCCTCCCTCTTTGAAAACTGTACTGCTTTTAGGGAGTGCTACTTTCAGAGCTCCAGAAAGTAATGTCTACAGCATTAAAAACTCAGCACAGCCGTGAGCCCAAGATACGTTTGGGCTCCTTTATGCATGCCAATGCAGAAATCTGAGTTAACTCTCATGAGCCAGTAGGCTAACTTCCACAATTAACTGCTCTCCCATAATAAATTCAGATTCAACCCTGAGTTGCACAAAGCCACTGTTAGGCTCAGATCCTTCTTGCCACTTACAGCATCTAAATTAGGCACTCTGATCAAAGTAGAATTTCCACTTATGTGGGATTGGAGAGGATAGAAGTGTCCAAATCATACCATCTGAATTAAAATCTTAATCACTTTTTAGATTGCTTTTCCTTCCCCGCTGATTGGGAAGCCAGCTAACCTTTGGCTTGCCACATCACAGTGAAATTCAGGTACAATATTGCAAAGCGTTCCTACAGCAAACAAGCAGTCTCCACATAATTTGTCAAACCTTCTCCTAGGGGATCAAAGAATGGCAAGTTACTCAGAACCCCCCCAGCTGCTAAACTTATGCCCTCACCTAAACTGCCAGCAGCGTTTATCAGCTGTTGTCCACAGTGGCTAAATGGTAATGCAGGTTTGGTAAGAGACATTAAACAGCATCAGGTTAAGAAGAAGAAGAAAAAAAGGCAATTTTGTATTAGCATTAATTATATTTCAAAAGTGTAAGACGTGCTGCATTGCAATAAAACAGAAAGCTACCCTTTTAGCTGGAGATGAAGTTTTTTATGTAGGCATGTTTGTTTTAGTTTCTTTGACTCAAGTTTAACTAAGTTTTCTCATATCCTGTAGATGTTAGGGGGAAAGCCAAGAAAAGAGTCATACCAGCTTCATTCAGAGCATCCCCACGTCTACATGTAGCTGTTACTTCTTGGACTGGTATAAAAGGCTCAGCCAGGCATGACTGAGTTTACCAGGCATCTCCCCATTCTTCCCTCTGCTTTATCAGTGCAGTAAAAAGATGACATTCTTCCAAAAACCCCAAACACATTGCTGTATGAGGGATGGTTCAGGCAGATTTTGCATGTTTAGGGATATAAAGAGTGCTTAGCACAGACAAAGAGGTGGAATGAAGACTACCCACTGAGACTGATAAACTGTTCAACAATTTCTGTAGAGGCTGGTGAGTCATTATTTTTGTCACAGTTCTTATTTCAGGGTACGATCCTCAGCTCATTGCAATTTACTGGTAACCACATTTCTTTCCATCTCACGGGTATATCTCAGCCTAATGAAACCACATCTCCTTTATCTATTATCCAAATCTACGGCTGTTTAGAAAGATCGCTTACATGAAGTATTGGAAGCAGTCCAAAACCGATTCATTAATTCTATGTACCAACTCTCGAGCTTAGAAATCTTGGAGAACTCAGGTAGAGTGGTTCTTGTACCACTAAAGCAATAAAATTAACAGATTCTTTTACTGTTTGTTTAGTAATAGCACTTGACAGACATACGGCATTCTAACAGTCAACTATAATCCACTTATAATTTTATTACACTTGCTTCAAAAAAAGAAATAAAAACATCACTGATAAAATTGACGTTAGAAGTAGCAGTCACAGCTGCCATCATTTTATTGCTGTGCTTAGATGCCTGATGATATAATATTTAAGTACAATCACTTTTACAAACAAAATCACTTCGTTTCAGTTTGCTTTTTTTTTAATTACTGCAGCTAATAGAAACGTAGTCGGAAATGTCACAGATTTCCATTTGAAAACTCCTAAGTATAAAAGAATCTGTCCTTTACGCATGATAAAATCTAGTGACACAGCAAAATATTGCTGCTGCAGTGTCCTCAAGGTGTGCCCTTCCTGGAGTCCTGTGCTGCTTGCTCAGATGTGCTGCAATAATCCATTAAGTAAAAATCATTTACATGCACAAAAACAGCTCGACTGCTGAATCACAAAGGAAGTATATAATAATTATACTTTATAGCTTTTTAGCTTGATAACATTATTATTTTCTTTCAAATTTCCTCTGTAAACATGTTTCAATTATTTCTTAATAGATACAGCTACTTGGATAGGCAAATCATTAAGTACTATTATTCTGTAATAGTTCTGTGTTGTTGGGTTTTTTTAAACTGACTTTCCACCTTGCTGTAAAAGCAATAACAAGTCAAACCTCAGACAGTAAAAGTATTACTGTCATTTCACAGCCAGGGAAACAAAAACAGTGGTAAACTGGTTCCATGAGGACTCCAGGCACAGCTGGGTAACATTCTGATTTGCCTTATTCTGATTTCCCAGATCTATAAGCACATTCCACACTGCTTCAGGAGATCTGATCACAGATTCCTTACATGCACCATTCTTTATTTTCTTTGAACTCTTCAGCAATTCTGAGTTAGTGAAAAGAAAAATTAGAAGTACTCTCTAACATTAGTATTTCCTATAAGACTTATAAAACATATTTGAAGTTATTAAAAGCAGTGTTATTTACTGCACAAAAAGCCTACTGGAAAGGTGTTAAAGTGCACAGCAGCACATACTGGAGGTCCCAGTCACATGCTGGGTTGGTGAAATGGTACCTATGAGGGGCACCATTCCCTTATTTTGGGGCTTTAACAGTGCCACAGAAGGAAGCCTAAGGAATGGGAGAGAGATCCTATGGAGTTGTACCAAGCTTGTACATGGAAAGGAGAACCTTCTGCAACCACGGCAGCACAAAAGGCTTCTGATGGTTTCAGATCAATGGTCCATCTTACTTAGCAGCATCTTTTCCTGATGCTGGATTCAGGTGAACAGTGAGAAAAAAATACGGGAAAAGGGCAAGACGAGCAATTTGTCAGCAGACTTCTCCCTGCCTCCAGTTTACAAATCAAGAAGGATGTGAATCAAATCAACAAACCCAGTGAATTACTCTTCAACAGTGGCACCCGCTCACTTCTTCAGAGCTCATGGAACTTTGGCAACCTCTGCCACCCTGCAGCAAGCAGATCTGCCCTGGTGTGCAGAAGGGCTCACTATACCCACACACAGGCATCCTACCGGGTAACACGAGGAATGGATCCAGATTTGCAAAGGTAGGCTTGAGGTGCCAGACACTTTTGAAAGAAGCTGGAGCACTGCAGGGCTGAGGAGGGGATTGTAATTGCTACTCTTTCATTAAAGTAGGTCAAAATCTTCTTGCTTATTCCCAGAAAGGGACTTGGTGTGCTGACTATCAATAGCGCACTGCGATGCTGAGTCAGGTCTTTCCCAAGCATGGCTCATCAGGACTTTTTCAATCACAAGCAACAGCTCTCAACTCCAGCTTGCCAGTTGGATCCAATAGGGAGAAGCAGAAACCCCAACCAAGTCCCAAATGCTCCTCCAAGTGCTTATTTTCAACGACCACAGCCCTCCACCACCTGGTCTGTACGGGATGCCCAGTGGCTGAGATGCCCAAAGCAGGCAGTGTTCACATAAAATCAATAAACCAAGAGACATCCTTGGTACCTAACTTAATTCTGGTGTTAGTTTTCATCTTCAAATCACACTGCTTTTTTTTTCATTCACCTCTTATTTCCCACATAGCAAACTGATGAGGATGGAACACAGATAGGCAGAGTTTCATTTTAGGCTCCAGCTTCAAGATCAATAATCAACACGTTGCCAGCAATATGTCATTTAATTTAAATATGCACACTGCTACATGTAACAAACATGACTTGAACCTATTCATTTCCTTCTTACTTCGAAACCTTATATATGTATATGTGTGTATATATATATGTGTGTTTGTGTGTGTGTAAAGGAGACCTAAAAGAAGATAAAATATGCAGCAAAAATGTCTGAAAAGAAATTAGAAGCTTCCCAACTGTGTGACTTAACCACATGCTTTCATGTGTACTTAAGTACATGTGAACTTAAGATACTTTGTGAAAACTATGGTGTAGGTACAGACAACTCTTCAAAAACTCTAACTCTCAAACACATTATGCACTACCAGTTCTGAATTTTCTGCCATTTAATACGCTAATCTTAAGCATTAATGGAACAACTTCAAATGGCATTTGCATCTTAAGATAGCTTGACTAACTGTTGAAACCTCAGGTCTGTATCTTTTTGGTCTTTGCAGCAGTTCCGCTGATAATATCGTGTGATCAACCTGATTCTTATACGAATTTAGAATGAGAAAGCTGTGGCTTAATGCTATCTTCTGTAGAGAACAACTAAAACCAGCCTTTCAGGAAGTAAAATAAAACTAGATCGGTGTCTCTCTTCTGAGCTGAACGTTTAAAAAAAAAGCCCTTAATACTTTACCTTTTATGGGCAATATATTTAAAAACAGAATTAGCATCTCGTTAGACTGGAAGTTGATGGAACAGGTCCAGGTGAACAGCCTACCTGAGCTGGAAAGCACGTGTTCCAAATTCTGGCTTCAGGCATCAAAAACTTGACCACCATGTTGGTACTGCTCTTGTTACCTGAATGGTCATCTGTAGGTGAGCATTTCTCTTTTTCTCTCTTCTTCAGGCTTTCACTCTTATATCAAATAATTGTTATCATCTTATCCCACAATTTTTGTGCTACCAGAAGATGTAATTACAATTTAATTGATAAAAAGCAACATCTGTCATGAATATAAAATATAAAAAAATATATATGTACATGCCAATAGGGACAACAATGTAGTCCAGCTGTGGAGTAGGCAAATAATCAGATGTTGCAGCCACCCTATGTAGATTATATTATTAATGTAAAGGATATGATAATAAATTGAACTTTTACTTATAACTTTAGCTCGCCCCCACCCCATGCATGCTCTCACTTTAAAGGTTAAAGAGTATTTGCATGGAATTACCTCTACCTAAGTTCCGACTTTTAAATAATTTGGTTAGAATCTGAAGTTTTGGCAGTTTTTTCAACTTTAGGTTTATAAAACATTTACGGATATGTAAAACTGGAAAACTAAGTCAGGATCTGTCCCACATATCAACTGCATTTAAAATCTTCTAAAAGGCACAAAAAAGCCTTCTAAGGCTGCAGAAAGAAAGGGGAACCATCTGTCAGCCTTTAAAATTTATTGCTACAAATAAATCAACCTTCTAGTAAACGGAATGCGAGTGTAATTCCATTTTAACACTAAATTCCAGTGAATTAGACAAGTTGTTCGGCAGAAAACACAGCTATGTGCTCCTGCAAAGCAGCGATGATAAACCTTTCATTTCTCTGCTTTCTGGAAGAAGTTTGGACCCACCGAACTACAGAAACCAGAAGATGAATTTCCTGAACTGGACAAAACAAACTCTACCATACTGAGGCATGAAGAAAGATGAGAGGGGAAAAGGTACAAACCACATCCAGACCTAAAAACTACACCAAGAGACAGAAAGCCTGAAGACAAGCAAACTTATGTAGCAAATCAGAATTCAAAGGAAAAGAATAAAAGGAGACAGGTAGAAGGAACAGCATACCTGTATGTTTAAATAAGCCTTTAGAATAGCTCATTTTTTTGATCCACAATATTTGGTTACATTTTCCAGTGATCCATATTGGTAACCAATCTGACTTCACCAAGGGCAAGTCATGTCTGGCAAACTTTGTGGCCTTTTATGGTGGAGTTAGAGCATCACTGGATAAAGGGAGAGCAACTGACATCATCCATGTGGACTTGTGCAAAGAGTTTGACACTGTCCTGCATGACATCCTGGTTGCCAAATCAGGGAAAAATGGCTTTGATGGATAGCTCACTCACTGGATAAAGAATTGGTGGATGGTCATTGAGTCGTGGTCAATGGTTCAGTGTCCAAGTGGAGAGTGGTGAGTAGTGGCACTCCTTGGGGATTGCTGCTGAGACTGGTGTTAACATCTTTGCAGGCAACACAGTGGGATCAAGTGCACCCTCAGCTGTTTTGCAGATGACACCAAGCTGATTGGGCAATTGACAAGCTAGAGGGAGGGGATTTTATCCAGAAGGATCTGGATGGGCCTGAGAGGCAGGCACATACCAATCTCACCAAGTTCAATAAGGCCAAGTACAAGATCCTACATCTAGGTCAGGGCAATCCCAAGCACAGATGCAGGCTGGGCAGAGAATGGCTTGAAAGAAGCTCCGAGGAAAAGGATTTTAGAATGTCACTTGATGAAAGACTCAACATGAGCCAACAATGTGTGCTTGTAGCCCAAAAGGCCAACTGTATCCTGGGTTGCATCAAGAGAAGCATGACCAGCAGGCTGAGGGAGGTGATTCTGCCCCTCTAGTCTGTTATCAGGATACCACACGTGCAGTACTGTATCCATTTCTGGGACTCCCAACACAAGAAGGACGTTGAGATGTTGGAGCAGGTCTGGAGGAGGGCAATGAATATGATCAGAGGGCTGGAGCACCTCCCCCTATGGGGACAGGCTGAGAGAGTTGAGGCTTTTCAGCCCGGAGAACAGAAGGCTCCAGGAGAAACCTTAAAGCGGCCTTCCAGTACCTGAAGGGGGCCTACAGAAAAGCTGGGGAGGGACTTTTTATAGCTGCAGGTAGTGACAGGACAAGGGGAAATGGTTTTAAACTGGAAGAGTTTAGACTAAATATTAGGAAGAAATTCTTTGTTGTGGGGGTGGTGAGACACTGGAACAGGTTACCCAGAGAGGCTGTGGATGCCCTCACTCTGGAAACATTCAAGGCCAGGCTGGATGGGGCTTTGAGCAACCTGGTCCAGAGGGAGGTGTCCCTGCCTATAGCAGGGGGTTGGCACTAGATGATCTTAAAGGTCCCTTCTAACCCAAACCATTCTATGAAAAAAATTCTATGAAAAATATTGTGCAGGTATCACGCACGAAGACAAAAGTACACACTTGCCTACCAATAACTTACAAGAGAGCTTTTAAAACTCCCTTCAATGTGAAGCTTTTATCTGGAACAGAACAACAAAACCTTCATCACTTGATTTTTCAATCAAGTGATTACATCAAGCCAAAAAGGCACAAGTCAATCACACTTCTGAAGGGATTCACGAATCTGGGAAGACCAAAGTTTGTATTTGACAAACTTTTGGCACGTGTAGTGCAGCTGACATGGAAACCCCATATGTAAAAGGAGTAATACACAACTTGGGGGCGGGAGAGCTTCCATGTGGAAATCAGGAGTAGACTGAAATCTGCTGTTAGAAAGCATATGCCTGTAACATGGGTTTCCTCAAGTTAATCATTTACAGACAGAACAAGAGATAGAGCAATCTACCATATCTGACATACAAGCCTCCAGACTTGCTAGATTTTGGAAACATAAGTCAATGTCAGTAGAGCTGTTCTATTTTATTCTTTTTCAGAATACTGCTTGACATTTTCCCAGCTAGATAAGGTTAATATTACACTCTGCAAAACAATTCAAGTCTTCACCTAAAAGAACTATAATTGAGAATACTGTAAACAGTTAAGTATTTTTTTAGCTATGCAGAGAATCATATTTTTAGGAGTATATCTGCAGGTATTCCCATTCATAACAGAGAAATACAAGAAAAACTGGAGGAAATAACATTGGGAGATAAACATTAAATTAAAAATTAACATTTAATGTTAATTGATTTCCAGTGCAAATCCACTTGCACAGCAACAAACACAGAATGATAGAATTGCTCAGGTTGGAAGTCATCAAGTCCAACAAAATGAACATATCCCAGAGTAAGAAACCAGATGAGGTTCAACAAAAGCACGTGTGGAGTCTTACACCTAGGGAGGAATAATTGCATGCACCAATACAGGCTGGGGGATGAGCTGCTGGAGAGGAGCTCTGCAGAGAGGGACCTGGGCGTCCTGGTGGCCATGAGCCAGCAGTGTGCCCTCATGGCCAAAAAGGCCAATGGCATCCTGGGGTGCATTATTATTATTATTATTATTATTTTTAAGATTCAACTATGAAAAAGGGAAATATGAAGAAAACACGTGGGCCTATGATGAGCTGGTTTTGCAAACTCTGAATTGTGGCTAATGAGAGTGAAGCAGAAAAGGCAGGGACAGGAGTAGCACAGTCCTCAGAGTCTCACCCCGTACAAAATAAATAAGTTTCTGCAAAATTTTGCATATGAAAACACTAGAAACAGGTAGTTGAATTCCCCATCCTGACTCAGATTCCTCAGTACCAAACTCAGTTTTCCCTTTCTTTTTCTGGCACAATTAATCAATCTTGCAGTCTCTGGAAAAGGAATTGCAGTAAACCTCAAAGAAAGGATGATGAACCTTGCAAAAAAAAAAAAAAAAAAAAAAAAAAACCACCTTCAGATCAATGATTATCTAGAACCCAAAGCCTCCCAATTCCTGAGCACATATGTACTGAAAAGCCACTGTTAAACACACTGCAATTTCCAGAAGCAATTTTGAGACTCTGGCCTAGGGAGGGAACGTGACTTTGAGGCCAGTGATGAAAGAAGGTTCTTCATTTCTTGGCCAAGAAATGACCAAGTGTCACTTCTTATCTTTATAGCAATTGCTGACTAGTTTTCAGGCAGATATTCAAAGGAAAGCAAGCTTATGGTATTGTGTCTGTCTATCCACTTGCAAGGCCCTCTTTAATTAAACACTGGCTCAAGAATTTCACCTGAAAGTTGCCTCCAGTCTCAAGCAGAATTAAGCTCCTGCAAATTTCAGTAAGGAAAAGAAAATGCTGCCAGATGAGAAGAAAGAATCAAATTAAAGGCCCTGTTCCGTGAAGGGCAGCAGTAGGACCCCAGCAGCAATCCTGTCACTGACACCACTGGTCTCACACAGGCACTGACTCACCAGCACAAAGGCGCCTCAGGCCCAGGCCCTGTTCCTGAATGTCTTGAGTTTGCACATGAATTTAAAACTGAACAACAGAACTGTTTGAGTTGGGAGGGACTTTTAGCGACCATCAAGGGTGCAATGAAGAGGGACACCCACAGCTCCACCAGGTGCTCTGTGCCCCTCCAACCTGACCTTGACGATCCCCAGGACCTGTTCCAGTGACTCACTACCCTTGGTCATAAAACAAAACAAAACAACAACCTTCCCCTTATATCCAGCTCCCCTCTTTTAGTTCGAAACCTTTTCCCCTCGTCCTATCACAACAGATCCTGATGAAGTGTCTGTCCCCTCCTTTAGATAGTGAAAGGCCGCTCTGATATCTCCCAGGCCCTTCTCTTCTCAGAATATTCCTTGAATAAAGCAGTATCATTCCTGCTATCTGTCTGCAGAACTGTCTCCAGCTGATACGTACTGTGTGTGACCACAGAAAGCCTACCTGACGTGCATGTGTCTGCTTAACTCTGTTGTAGGATCCTGCCTTGTCTTAACTACAAGATGAACAATAAGCTCTTCAAACTTTCAAGGCGGCAGAAAAATCAGGATCTAAAAGCATGGAGGGAATTTAAATTTCATCCACGAAGTGCAAAAGATTCTCAGGTGCTTGTGGTTTTAGATGAGTGTTGGAGTATCAAGACTCCCACATTCTCCTTCCTCCCAAGTTTGGGTGACTGCATCCCTTTGCAGATGTGGACTCAGCACGTTGCTAGGCTGCCAGGACTGCCAGGCAGCAAATCAGAGCACGCAGATGTAAGTCATGCTTCCAGCACAACGCATCGAGCATGTTTTATTGGTAAGGAATCAATAATCTACATTGCTATAATCAAATGTAAAATGTGACCGTATTTCTCCCAGGGGGAAGAAAAAATAAAAGAAACCTGTAAATCATCCTTACCGCCCTCTCAGAGTAAAACTTACACACCCATTCTTCAATTTGTTATAAAATCAAATTTCAATATTAATGAACAAAGCCACTCACATTGCACAACATGTAATTAAAATTCCTACTATTTCTTTTGGAGCTCCTTCTATTCATTGCTTCACCAAATTATTAAAACAAAGCAGTTACTATGGCAACTAATTCATTCTCTGCATTATTATATTGTTTCTAAACATCAGTCTAGTCATTCTGACTTGCATGCCCTAAATTCCAGTTGGAAATTCTGAACTTTTGTCTTGTCAGAAAAGCCTTTCACAATCTATGCATTCATGCAGATAAGGATAGCAAGAGCGCAGCTGCTTTTGTTTACTGCAAGAAGAAATAACTGTTACTAAATTATGTGAGTTTGATAAATTGATGATGCCTCCATGCAAGTGTGGAGCAGCACTCGGGGAACGAGCATGGGACTTTGTGGAGCACTGCACAAACATGACCATCTGCAGGTTAGATAAACTAACAACAGCAACAAGCAATGACTGGCAGATGTTGTAGAAGCTGAGTAACACCTGCCTCAGTGGTGGCTGATACCCAGCAAACGCATGGGTAACACTCATCCAACCAGCAAAAGAAAATGAATGGCAAGAGACAAGAAATAGAAATTAAATTACCTGGGAAAAAAAGTTCTTTTAGCATTTAATAAAATCATTTATTTAAATGTGCATGCTTTGACAAAAAGAAACGTGCATTGTATGTTAACACATTCTTCCTAATTATCCATTAACAGAAGTCTTAGTCTATTTGTATTTGAGCATCATCTGTGCACAAGGAAACCTGAGCAATACAAGTAGAACCAAAAGAGTCACGTCTTTCCTCATCACCGTTTGCTGTGCTTCCAACCTGCTCTGTAATTTTGATTGGTTATTTGGGTGCATCTTCAGTTAATTGGCAGAATGGGAGGTTTAAAAAATTGCATAGGATGCTACCTGAAAAATAAGGGCTAGGAGAAAAAGGAAACAGATAATTTTGAGCAACTTACTCCTGGACAGAAAGAGAAAAAAAAACAACACTTTTAGTCACCGTAAGAAATTCAAACTTAATATTTAATTCTCACAGGTAAGGACAGAGGAAGGAACCATCTAATTTTTGTGCCCAAGCAGTGTACAGAACTGCTGCTCTGATCTCCAGCAGTACCAGTGGGTATGCTTTTGGCTGTCCCAAACACAAGGCAGGTCAGATGGCAAAGCTTTGAGTTTTAAAGCAATTTCAAAAGCGCTGCAGCCTGCTGTTACTTCTACCACAGCACCTAGAAAAGTGTCCTACAAGTTAAGCAGAGGGTCTGGACTCCAGATGAGCTGCCCATCATATCACAAGAGCTTCTCTAAGGAGAAGAAATACCTATAGGACCCTTCCCCTGGCAGAGGCTGCCTCCAGCTTTCACAGAATGGCCAGGGTTGGAAGGGACCTCAAGGATGATGAATCTCCAACCTCTCTTTGGACAAGCCATGCCTAAGGAAGGCTGACTCCCAAGGAAGCAGCCACAGATGCCTCAGAACCAGAAGTCTGTCACCACTTCTTATTTCTCATCTCCAGTTGTGCAATCGCGCTCCCATCCTGACTGCACTATGGGAGGAAAAAAAATAAAATCCCTCTTTGCATCTCACACTGTGCTTCCCTAAGGATGGGAATTGCCTCTGTGAGAGCTGAACACGTCTGCTTTAATTAGATGACTATTTAAATTTTTCAGCATGTTTACCAGACATTTAATCTTTGTACAGCTCTCTCTCATTCAATTTTCCAAACGAGGGTGTAAAGCTGTGTATAAAACTAAGGCTTCTAAAGCATCTTCCCTGACCCCGGGCAGCAGTAAGTATGTATTACCATCAAGCACTTCAACTTCTGAAGCTTTGGAAAGTTCTACCAGGCACTCATGTGCACTGCATACAAGCTAAATATCTAGTCCTAAAGGTCTTTTTTAATTCTCTGAGGATTATTTAGATTTAGACAACTAGGTGTGGCTAAATAGTAGGTTCTAATTCAAACACATATGATATTAAAAATATAACAATTACAGCCCTGTGAGTTGTGAGTTTCAAGCTGTGTTGTGTTTTTACCATACTTAAACAATATCAGTCTTGTTATTTAAGTGTTTAAACATACTTAAATGTTTAAGTAACACTATTTTGACTGAAGGGGGCATAAAGGAAAGCTGGGGAGGGACTTTTTATAAGGGCATGGAGCAACAGGATGAGGTGAGATGGTTTTAAGCTGGAAGAAGGTAGGTTTAGACTAGATATGAGGAAGAAGTTCTTTACTGTGAGGGTGGTGAGAAACTGGAACGGGTTGCCCAGAGAGGTTGTGGATACCTCCATCCTGGAAGCATTCAAGGCCAGGCTGGATGGGGCTGTGAGCTGGTCTAGGGGGAGGTGTCCCTGCCTATAGCAGGGGGTTGGCACTAGATGATCTTAAAGGTCCCTTCCAACCCAAACCATTCTGTGATTCTATGACTGATCTCTGCTGTTAAGAAATGCTTTGTCTACATCATAACTGAACTTTGCTTTAACAAGTAATATTTTTATTGCCATACACCAACGAAAATATAACTCTATAGGTGGAATATGTAATGCTGGGCACAGCAAAAACACAGCTTTTCTTTAAAAAAAAAAAAATCAAAATTTAAGATCAGTGACATTATTTTTAGTAAAATTTAAAAATTTCCTCTAGAATTCCCCTCTCCCCATACCCTCCACCCATGTTTCCTTGTTAAGATAATGCTTTTCATTAGCAGCTACTGCTCAGCATCATTTAGGGCAGAATGGGCTTTTAAGTTAATTTCTTTCCATACAGTTTGCACTGTTACCAGTAACACCTTTGTAGCATTGCTAAAGCTTAAGTGCATGCAAATTCAAAAGCTGTTTGGGTAGCACATAATGAAGACTGAATTACAAAGGCAAGTTGCAGCAGCCATCCAAAAGAACACCAACAACCTTCCCAAATAAATACCGAGTATGAAGAATAAAAAGGCAACCTGAGCCTGTCCATAAGTAGTTCAATTCTAGCTGTTCCAACAGAAGGGATGGGTTTGCACTGGGGTGAACATATCCCAAATACACAGGTATACAAACAGTCACAGACAAGCTTCTTATACGGCTATTCATGGTAGCATCTTTTTCAGTTCATTGATTTCTTAGTCCATAGAACTCCCTCCTGCTCCTTGAAGACAACACTCATATAAAGGTTAAACATGTTACCTCTCTATTTCAAGCTCACAGAAGTATTTTCAAAGTTCTTGCATGCAGAACACATAAAAACAGATCAATTGTTCTGAACACCCTCTGGTGATGAACAAGAACATACACATTTTTCCTTTAAGACACTAAAATCTGAAAGTAACTTGGGTTAATCATAGAATATTCTGCTTGTGTTATTCATAGACATCTCTGCTTGCTTGCACACTTTCATTAGTTACAGCTGAAAGCTTTGATGGCTATTCCCGCAGAAAGGTTTTGCTAGCTGTTACTACCTGATTCCTCATTTAATTTCTACCAGATTGCTAAGGAAATAGGGAATTTTCTCCAGTTCAAAGTCCTTATTTATTTGCTAAAGGCACTTTGGGCTCGAAAAGCTCATTTTTGGTGAAGGTTAATTGGTACTTCATGACAGAGCAGCTTTCACTTGGGAAACAACAAACAATAAAATATTAGGAATCTTTTAGCTCCCTCTGCTGCCCTAATCCTTCAGTAAGCTTTCTTCTGAAGTCTGTGAAGAGACAAGAAGCAGCGAAGCATCCCATCCTTCTCCTTTTAAGCGGGCTGTTCAGTATGGCCTGGCACTCTGAGCAGAACGCATAAAGAAAAGCATATAAAGTGCTGTGTGATGTACAACTGTCTGCAGTTGTATTACTTCCCTTTGTTCTCCAATACCTGCAGCAAGTCAACCATGAACATCTTCAAATCTGGATATTGGTTAAGAAGATTTATAGCTAGCTTTCCAAAGAAAACAACACCTGCAGTATCCACTTATGTAAGAAAGTGCTGAAGAGTACTCAACACCTTGGAACATTCATTCCTCTTTCCTCTTCTTTACAGATTAAGATACGCACTGCACACCAGCTTCAGCAAAATTCCTTTCCATACAGGCAGAACCCTGGCCAGGCAGGCCACTGCTGTCATTCATACCCAGAAAACTGCCCAATTTCACAACTGCAGTGAGCAAAGTCACAGCTCAGGTACACCAGATGGGCATGTGGTCATGCCCGTCAGCAGTGGTCATGGGGTACTGTGTGCCATTTGGCAACCTGCTGCTTTCACATGGTAAGAAGTTAGGCTCTCTGCTACAAGCACAAGAAAAATCTGGAATCAGAACGAAGCTTTAAAACTTTTGGTCACTCTGTATTTCAAGACTTGTTCATAAATATGGAACAAAAACCAGGTTCTGTTCATACCTGGAGTCATCAATGCACCACATCAACTATGGAGGAAAGATGCATCCTACCAGATCTCATACTGTACAGCAGCACAAACAGAAAGAGGTGCTTTAAGAACACATCTTTTCTGATAGGGACAGAAAACCTCGTCTGCATCCTTGAAAAGAAACTACTCCTTTATCATGCACTTTTCTGCCCTTTAAAGAGCACAATGTTCAGTTACTTGCCAGTAATCAGACTTCCCTGAATAAAGGCCGTCCTTCATAAGAGCAAAAGATGAGAGATTTTATCTGAAGTTTCAGAAACACATGCCATTAATATGCAATTTCTTTTTCAATTTAGGAGCCCCATTCAACTCTTCCTCTTTCCTTAGGTAATAAAGCCACGCTGTTAAAACCACTATAACACATTCCAAGCTTTCTTCTGGGCACTTAAAGGAAGAGGCAACCTGGGCAGAAAGCTGTTAAGCTGTATACCAATGCTTCAGAAAAAAGAAAAAGGCTCAAAAGGATTGCTGAGAAGCTTTGGATGTGCAAGGATGTCTTTTTTCTTCCAAAATCTGAACTAGAAAACCACGTCACATCTGTAGGGGGTAATGCAGGGTCTTCACAGACCCGTTGGACATGCACCATCGGTATTTTCTCTATGTACCTGGTGTCTGCAAATAATTTTTTCTCTGTTTCAAGCTATCGAACCAGAAAAATCAATCTCACAATTTTGCAGCTACATTTCCAGTGCTGTGCTGTAGTTGTTTAATCACTAATACTCATGTCACCAAACAAGACAAAATAGAAGGAAACACCTCTTCCGCCTCCCAGGTCCAACGATACCTTTGATTCCTAAAGCTCAGAAACACACTGAAAGCAGAGGTGCCAACCAACACATACAATATATTTTACAAAGCACTGTGTTTAGAGAACACTCACTGCATTACGTTTGCCAAGCCTGTGTGTTCACAGAAGATTCAGATGTAGCAGAACTGTCCTCACACTGCAGCCACCTCCCATTGCTTTCCTACCTCATCTGTTAGCTCCTAGCAAACCACCAGGTCACACATCCCCAAGGTAACTTCCAAGCAACGGTCGGTAAAATATGCACACACTTAATTAAGGATTTTGAGAATATAAGCAAATACACAGCATTGTTTACAGATCTGTTACAATGCGAAGTGCAATAATACCTTAATTAGAGATAACAACATTTCAAAATGCCAGAAACATTCAGATTTTTTCAGATTACTCAGAAAATGAACACATTTTATTTTTGCACTGTGACACTTCCAACTGTTCTGCCAAATGTATACTGCTATAATTATGCTTTGCAATCATCAGCTTCACTGGAGAGGGGGACAAAGAACAATATAATCAGTAACTAATAACTATATATAATCAGTAACTAATAACTAACATCTTTCACATGCCTTGTTACTATTTTTCTGCAAGAGAAGAAGCCTAAAAGCTACTTTATCGACTGTGAACAAGTCTAATATTAGCATCTCAGTCTGTCCAGGACCATGCTGTTATGCCAAAGCAGACTTCACAGCTACCAGTGGAAGCTGAAAACCAGTTTTGTATCTGGCTTCTTCAAGGGACATCTGACTGCCATTATTTAAGTAATGCCAGTATATAGAACTATAAAACCAGGGAGGACAGAGCACAGTTGAATAGCACCTTTTGGAGACAACACATGCAAGAACATGGCACACCGTTCAAATAAGAGGAAAAAAAACCCTGAAAATAGCTTCAGGATGAAAGGCAAATATTCAATTTCATGTTTAAGAAACCACTGAAGGGAATCATAGGTACCTTGGAGACAAAAATTTCTTACACAACTACATTAAAAGAGAACTAATTGCTCCCAGAGTAATAGGGTCAGATTTTTTTCTCCGCTGAGTATTAAGTGAAATTTAGCAGTAGCACTCCCAGTCCATCGTTAACTTGGGATAACAGTAAATCCAGTGCTGCCTATTCAATTTGTTGCTTAATTTGCATGATTCGTTACTGTAAGTGAGTGTGCAAATTGCAGAAAGCCATTGGAAAACAGTTCAACTCGCAGAGCACTCAGCATACACAGCCCTGTAACTTACAGGAGCGTTTCTGGCGATCCATTAACTGCACAGAACAAGCTGTGTGCAGCCCTGTGCACATGTTCACAGCGCAAAAAATCTCATTTTGGGAATCAGACCCACACCATTCAATTTTTAGGAACTGCATTTCAACTCACTATCACCCCCCTTAAGCAGTGAGACAAACAGTAATGAAATGTGGTGCGTCACAACACTGCTGGCATCTCTTTATAGATGCAATAACACATGAACGTCTGCTCATCACAAGTTTTTATGTTAAACAATTTTAAAATACACATATAAACAGCAGCAGCAGTAATTAGTAAACCACCACTACCTGCTTTTAGTGAGCTTGCAATAAAATGCATCTTAAAAATAATTCCTTTCTGAGCCAAAAGGTTGAGAAAGAAGAAAGCTGTACGGGAACTGCTGAACAAAAAAAAAGCTGACAGAGAAGATAAGCCACCTTTAATAGCTGTACAGCTCATTAAGTTTCCTGAGCTTTAAAAAAACATTATGCATCCTCCTAAAATATGAAATATTTAGGTTGTGTCTAGGAAGTACAGGCAGAGAACTCTGATTTTTAAACCTGAACAGGACCACATACAGAGAATAGCTTTTCTAAAAACAAACAGCCCCCTCATTTTTATCCTACATTACACACTGGCATGGATACTGATCTAACAACATCAGCCAGAGAGATGTTTACAAACCTCTAAGAACATTTGGAAATCTGAACGCACAGACTCTCAGGAGCAGAATACAGACCTGACATTTTACAGAGCCAAATTGAATTCCTGTAACCAGAACACTTTAAGCATTTTTCCATATCCATTTCTTCTTCCCCTCTTCTCTTGTTCACCCCCTTTCTAGTCTTCCTACTCTGCTGTTCCAAAACAGCATTTAAATGGGATTAGGAAGTCAAAGTGGCTAAAAAACTTTATTCCTGCTTTATTTTTCAACTGCATCAATTCCCTACAATGCATGGCTGCACAGACAGATTCTACCAGTAGGATGCAGTGAATTGTGCAAGGCTGGGAAAACAAGCCACACAAATGGCTGTGATTAAACAGTGTCACAACATGTGAACACACAGCCTGAGGGAAGCTGCTGCTGTTTTATACAGTCACAGGGCCTAACGGTCTGCCACCTCCACCCCTTACAGCATTCTTTGCCACATCATCACAACTAATTTCTCTTAAGTCATCCAACTGATGACTATAATGATCTTAACAGGAGGGTGGAGTTCAGTTCAGCTGTGGGTGCCACCAGAAGGGACAGGTTTCTCTGTCCCCTCTCACTTCTGCCTCCTCATGGTTTGCTAATTCAGCTCACATTAAAAGAGGCAAAAAAGAAATAAATAATAAAATAAAAAGGAAGTTGAATATATACCTTTAAGTTTTCTTGTGGGGTCAGACACAGAGACTCTAGACCTGGGACCAAAGGATGAACAGCACAAAGCACTGCAGCATCTCACCCATAGGTGACTTCCAGCTGATCCTACTGAGTTGCCCAGAAGGAGGGACATCCCTCCCAGTTTTCCACCCTCAACAGCCAGCTCTCCAATTCTTCATGAGCAGATAAAGCTGACCACTTGGCCAATCAGTCAAGTAGCGACATAAGACTGATTTAAATCAAGTACTTGGGGTGACCTTAGCCACTTTTTGTTGAGACTACATCACATATGAAATTGTACCCTCTGATACTCTGCTGAAATGCCCTTCTCTGGCTTTGTCGGGGGGAATTGTCCCTGTGCCCCTCACTCCTCCTTTCCAACTGCCCCTTCAATGCAACTCTTGAATCAGCTGTGACCTGGACTGAGGAATTCAGCTAAATGGAAAATTCACAAACAAAATATTTCATTTTTAGTATTGGTCCTCTTCCAGCCTAACTCATTATATGGGTACACTCATATTGACACAAAGAAAGGGGGGGAAAAAGGAGGATACAAGCAAGCTGTCAGTGACTGCTTACACCAAACACAGCTGCTAGAGAAATGTCTCATGACTAATGCCGAGAGAAGCAAACGCTTCAAATGCAGTTTATTTCTTCAGTATTAGGCAAGATGCAAAGACTACACATCCAGCAGTCTGTACACTTACTCCAGTCGTACCAGAATGGGTTTGGTAAAGAAACTGATAGATCCCTTTCAAGAAGAAACAAACATTTAGTATAAAAAATCATGTAGCCTCAATCATTCATGTGCATTTTTCAAAATAATACAACTTATTCCTCAACCTGTTTTCACATCAAATCTAAAAGAAAACAAAGAATACCATGAACAATTCAGACAATTGTGATTCAAGATTAATTGACTGACACAAGTGATTCCACTCCTTTCACAAGTTCTCAGTATTTTTATTAACATTCGTTAAGTTTGGGGTCTTCTGGGATTTTTTTTTCTTTATTTTCTTTTCCATTTGCTCACTAAGACCAGATACAGGCTCTTAAATCAATCTATATGAAGCATATCTGTAGATAAAGACCCTAGAGAGGATTATGTGGTCTCCTCATCCTTTTGTGGTTGTTATTTTATATAAACCCACAAACTTTCACAACGTCTTGGCAGAATGTTGTAAAATGCTGAGCTGAAAGGAAACGGAATTGGACAACAGGACGGAGCTCCCACACTTTGCTTTTATTCATCAAAACCAACACCTCTACAAAGTTAACAGAATTTCGACAGGAAAAGCAACTCAATTAAAAACATACACGGAATGACCAAACGAGCAAAGTTCCAACCTCCAGAAATATTTATAATCCACTAAATGAATGAAACCTTAGAAATTGAAATATCCAACCTTCAAAGATGCGATCCAACCGTTGCCGCTTCACTTTGTGTTTGTCCATGAGAGACATAAGAGGGGAAGCTCAGAGAACGTCTCCGCACAGTTTGATGATGGACTTCAAGTCAGCCACAAATCAGAAATGTTTTCTGCCTTTTATAAACTTTGGTTTTTTTACCTGTAAAGAGAAAGACAGATTTCATAAAGATTGGTTTTTTTTCACCCCATCCAAAAATAGTGCCCTACATATGCATTAAAAAAAAAAAGAAAACATACCAAGTTCCTAAACATACTTGGCAACCTGAGATTTCACAATAAGCTTCCCCATAGGAACGCATCATTCTTTCGCATCATAACACAGCAATCAAGAAAACGCTCCTCCCATGCTTAACTGCAAAGATTTTGATGTTAAAATAAATTAGAACTTGACACTGGGAAGTTTTGAGTCACAATTCAAGAAACATGTAACTGAAGATGTGCAGCCCAGTGACAACACAGACTGCCGACATCTATATCAAGCAAATGGTATTTAAAACAGCTTCATGCATGACTAAGCAAGCTCTTTGGCAGCACACACAACTAAGCACTTTTCAGATCCCGTGTAGCTGGGCAAGACAGCAGAAGGGTAGCACAACACACAGCCTGCGGGAAGGGGGTGGGGAGAGGAGAAACATCCCTCCACAAGATTCTCATCAAAATGGTAGATTGTAAATAAAACACAGGAGCAAGTGAACAGCTAAAGCTATTGAGATCCTTGCAAAAGCATAACAAGAGCACTGCATCTGTCCCTTGTAAGGATTTCAGTGGGCACTGAGAACCACGCTCGTATTACAAGCATGGTGCATATATGCTGAGCCAAATAATCCATTTCCCCCTTTCCTTTTATTCCTGCCCAAGAGCCTTCAATATCAGTAGTGAACATTACATGGCCTTGAAAGTGACCGAATGTAGAAATCTCCTTGTTTCTTTCTAGATGCTAATTTTTTCTCCAAACAAACACATGCACATTTCATCAACATCTTACAAAGACTCATGCTCTTGAGGTGAAGTGATAAAGAAAAATATTTTGAACATGAAGTACTGCACATTTGCATTAAAATAGCTATCTTCTTCCAGCCGTATTCTGCTTGCTGCTTTTGGATTTTTAAACAACGCTCCTCTCTGTGTTTATTTTCATTTGAAGATGGAGGTAATGTGCAATTTTCATCATGCTTTTATCACTTTATTCAACTTTATCCTCCCCTCCATTCTCCCTCCACCTTTTCCTTTATGCTCAAATTCAGGACTGTTCTAATGTTCTGCACAATGTCTGACTACAGCTGAACATAATCATAATGACAGAAGAAATTGATGAATAATGCTGAAAAACAAAACACTGCCATATATTAATTTCTCTGTTATAATTCCCCACATTGATTATTCCTGCAAAATACCACATCCTTCAGTATTGAACGTGGCTTCAAGATTACACAAGCATGACACCAAATCTAACACAGTTAAATGCCTTTTAAAACTAGCCATAGCTACCTGCCTTTCCTTCAGCCAACGTGCCAAACTCGTGTCAATCCTAAACTAGCATTTATTTGCCTATTACCTCTGCTTTACAACCTACCTCCCTCAATAGACAACAGAAGGAGAATTTTAAAAAAAGAGGACAAGAAACATAAACCAGAATATACTGAATGTTTCTAAGGCTAATCTAGGTTTAAATTTTTATAGCTAATTTAATTTCCTGCCTTGTAGAAACATACATGCCTTCTGTCCTCCTTGTACTCAGTTTTGTTTATTCATTCAGCCAAAGATTTTTCCACCGTAGTCATTCTACATACAAACCTGGCTGACAGCTGTAAAAAAGCAGCCCATCTGTAACTACTGACCTACCACTGGAAGTGCCACCAGCTGTTTTCTATCCATCTACAGTAGCTTCAAAGTGTGCCATATAAATCAAGTAGCTTTGTTTAAAAACCTGTTTGGTTTTTTTTATCCATACCAAGATGTTGTAAGTTTCAAAAAAAAACGTGTGAACAAAAACTAAATTAACATATTAACATAGGGCTAAATGTAACCCTCATATAATTTTATTATATTTCATGTTCTAATCCAAAAAGAAGATGATGATATGGCAAGCATTTCCCAGCAAAACAAAAACGTTATAATTACGGAGCGTTAGTTACTGCAATTACTAAACCACAACATGAATAACTGTATTTGAGAAATTCACTAAAAATACAAGCCCATTGCCAAATGAATTAAAACTCAGAACAAAAAAAAACACCAAGAAGTACTTAAGAGCACACTTCAATATTATAACTAAATGAGAATCCAAATGAACTCAGGATATATATTGATATATGTTGTCTAACTGCACATCGAGTGGTAGCTACAAAGCCATCTGAAATATCAGCGTACAGAACCTGTCTATGCAGCACAATTTTGAGATTAAATATATATCAGTGAAAAGAATATTAGAGCTTTTCTTCCAATTAAACAAATGATCCTACTCTTTGAAGATTTTTTTTTTAAGAGAATATGCCTCTGGCAATTATAGCCCGCAGCATTTAGCTCTCTCTCTAGAATGGATGAGATTTATTCTTTGAGACATCACAATAAAAGTAAAGAGAATCTTCAACATTTTTATAGCAGAGCAAACAAATCCTACAAGCTGAAATGCGAATTTCAAGTAAGTAAAGCAACTTTGACTTAAGGCAGCATTGGTGATGGAGTAAAGGACAAACATAAAACTGTGAGTGAGAAGATTTGAAAGCAAGCCATTCAAAACCCAGGAGGTCTCTGCAAAAAGATGATGAGAAAGAACTAAGCAATTATTTTATTTTTAAAGCTAACCAGGCTACTTACACACATGCTGGTAGGTTGAGATCACAGAATCACAGAATATCCTGAGTTAGGAGACATCTGTAAGGACTGTCGAGTCCCACTCCTGGGATGAGATGAGTTCCAAATTGCTAAAGAACTCTCATCAAGCACCAGAGGTTGCAATGCGGGATACCTTCCTTGGCTTCACTTTCATGGAAAACTTTTAGGTGAAACAAACAGTCTTTATACTTAAACTAAGTGGTGGAAGCCTAGTAAAAAAATGACCTGCATCACACATAATCTGTAAGGAGCCCACTTACAAAAAGACTGTGTATAAGCTCTTCTGAGCATGGACTTTGACCCATACAGCTAGACAAGGCAAAAGACTGACTTGTACCTCTGCTTCACTATCAGCTTCCTTCACACAAAAGGATTTGTAGACTAACCCAAATATGCTGATAAAGTGTAAGAAATCCAAAACAGAAATGAAATTACAGACTGATAGATCACTAACACACTGAGAACAAAGCCATGAAGTTGCGTGTAACCCTTAGGAATCTCTGTCTTCATTCAATTTAACTGCTCTAATGGACGTTCTTTGGTCTGAAACTACATTAAGTTACTGAATTATTTTCTCTTTCTACTGTCGACTTTCAAATGTATAAAAAGCTACAGGAAAAAAAGTGGGAAGTTTATTTTCAACGTTCCACTGCCGTTATTTTCTTATGACTTCATAAATTAAATAAGTTTCCAAGACAACCCAAGCAGACTAATGCTTTGCTTCTCTCTCTCCCATCCAAATCAATAAGAGCTCTATTTTCCATGACACCTAAAAGCCTTCAAATAGCCACTCTGCACAGCCTGGAACTAAGAAGTAAATAATGAAAGTGTTCCTCGTGCTATAAATATTTAAATTATCCCAGATAACCACGCATTTTGCAGCAACTGTTTGTTTTGGAGAATAAATAGGTTCCCAAGATAATAAAGATCCACCATACCTAAGACTTCATGGCAGAACAGGCAGCTCACAGCACCTTAGGCTGCTCACCATGCAGAACAACACCTGAGCAGGATGACCAATATGGAATAGTTTTCTGTTGTTTTCTTTGGTTGCTTTTTTTTTTTTTTAATGATTATTTTATTTATTTGATTTTCCCTTGAGTGGCTGTTTGACTGTCTAAGCAGTGAAACAATCTGAAGGACTTGTGGAACTTACACTGGCTTCATGGCAGAACTTCTGCTATTCCAAGCAGCAGATTCTGTACCACACCCCCTGCTCCCCTGTTTGCACAGGTAAAAACAAACCTCCAAACCTGTACGGGTTTAAACTATCAGTTACAGCATCCTGACATCCATTTTACACACTTACTTCTCCACAAAGCACGAAGCCGTAAGTCTTTCTGCAAGCCTAATTCAAAGCAGCACCCACAAAGAAGTACTAATTGCCCTACAACAATCTGTGCTTAAATTAATTATTGGTGTCCCTTAGAAATTAAGCTTCAAGTTTCAGGTTTTCCTTTCTGGCAGAAAAGGACAGTAAATGACATACACTGAAGACAACTTAGAATGTAGAATGCTGTTAATGTGAAATGGAAGTACATCTATATTGTCCAATATTTCTCTATTCCATAACAATGTCCCTCACATTTGGCAAATGAGAGTACAGTATCAGTTTATAAACAGCAGGAAGGAAAAGGACATGGGAAGAGGCTAGGTCAGAGAAATTAGCTTAATGTTCAAATAAAGAGCTAAGATGCATTTGCTTAGTAAAGGCATCGGTTTTCTGAGGCCATGGAAGGAGATTTGGGCTCTGAGAGAGGGAAAATAAAGCATTCTGCTTTTTTTTTTAATAAAGTTCTACAATTCATCGCTCAACACTTCCACTGCCAGTAACACAAGTACTGCTTCTGTGCAGAGTAAAACTTGGATCTGAGGATGCTGCTTCTGAATGAAGGTTAGGTGTTACTCCGGTCTCACTGAAGTTCCATGGAGTATTACACCTACACATGGAATATAACTTTGAGATTAATACTGAACTCATTTTTTTTTTCTTTCTGAAGTTCGAAAGTATTCAGCAATACCTACTACTAGACATGTAAAAAATAGCAAACTAAACAAACAAAAATAGTCTAGAGAAACCTCAAATAGGAGGAAAAGAAAAAGAGACCACGCACATTTCTTCAAAACATGGCAATACTCCGACTGCTGCATCATCACTGGATGTCCTATCTGGAATACTGCAGGACAGCTGGCCCTGCTGCTGTGCCTCTACGGAGATGCCATGACTTCCACTTAGAACTACTGCAGTATCAAACCATCACAGCATTTACACTGTACTGAAAACTACTCTTACAAAGGTCTAAGCTACATTTAGAAATAAGCATGGCTCAACGAACACAACAAGATTCACTGCCAGAAGAGAAAGTATTAAATCAGACTTCCTCTGCAAAAATGGAAGCTGTTCCATCTAGTCGTGCAAAAATGAGTATTCTTGACCGTCAGACAATTTATCTTGCCATTAAGTGTGGCTAAGGCACTTTGCCTTACCATTAGATGTCAGTACAATCTAAGAGAAACTGTACAGAGTGCTTCAAGATCAATGAAATTGTCACTGAGGGAGGAGATCACTGAAGGAGATGCCAAGAAATGTTGGACTCTACTCACAAAAAGCTGAAAATCTCAAACATCATAATGCTGCTGCCTAAATCTCAACTACCTTTATATGAAAAAAGATGAAGAACCAGAAGTGCCAGTACAGGCAGTAAGTATGGTCAGACATGGGAGAGCTTGCTTAAAGGAGAAGAGGAAACGCTTTGGTTGAAGAAAAGCTTAGAGAAGAAAAAACTGCATGGAAAATGAAAATATAACAATATATATAAGATATGCACTGTGCTTCAATTCAATAGCTAGGGAGCACGCAATGACTACCGGAAGAAAAAAAAACAAACAAGCTTTCTCATGGAGCATTCAATTAAACTGGAAAATCTGGTATCACCAGGACGCCAAAACTTCAAGTGGTTCTTAGAAGGAATTAGTTATTTGTGGAAAACCCTTCCGTGTCCACTAGTAATGATGGCCAATATGCAAACCCAGATCAAAAATCCACAAGCAGAAAAATAATAAAAGAAAATCATCAGTGCATGCTTGTTTTGTTCTCCCACACAGTAATCACTGTGTTATATTAGCGTTTAGCTCAGCATCTAACAGCTGCTTCCAAAGGAGCAGCTTTTCATGAAGAGTAAAATCAGAATAAACATGATACTCTCCTCAAATTTCCACCTGTAGTCACTGCTGGAGACAATGAGGACCTGTGGTCCGTTGTGATACACGGGCACACCTTACATTCTTAGAGCTGAAATGTGTTAGTATGATTATGGCTAAAAGATACTAATGGAATCATCAATCTGAAAATCAAGATGATTAAAGAATTGCCAGTGGCGTAGACCCACCACAGTACATAGGGTGGGTGCCCCATCCCTGGACGTGTTCAGGTTGGATAGCCCCTGGGCACCCTGAACTGGTGAGTGGCAACCCCGTCCACAGTAGGATGTTAGAACCAAGGACTTTAAGATCTCTTCCAATCATTCAATGCCATTCAATGATAAGGCTCTATGATACATGGTAAATTGATCCAACAGTGACAACTGTAACTAGTTGTTTTTGCTTAATTCACAGAATCACACAGAATCACAGAATCACCCGGGTTGGAAGGGACCCCAAGGATCATGTAGTTCCAACCCCCCTGCCTAGCAGGGCCACCAAACATACACATTCAGATCAGGTTGCCCAGGACCCCGTCCAACCTGGCCTTAAACACGTCCAAGGACGGGGCATCCACAACCTCCCTGGGCAGCCCGTTCCAGGGCCTAACCACTCTCCTAGTAAAGAACTTCCCCCTAACATCCAACCTAAATCTTCCCTCCTTCAACTTAAAACCATTTCCCCTAGTCCTGCTATTGTCAGCCCTTTTGAAGAGTTTACTCCCCTCCTGGGTGTAGGTTCCCTTCAGGTATTGATAGGCTGCAATGAGGTCACCCCGCAGCCTTCTCTTCTCCAGGCTGAACAAGCCCAACTCCCTCAGCCTGTCCTCATAGGGGAGGTGCTCCAGCCCCTTGATCATCTTAGTCGCCCTCCTCTGGACCCTTTCCAAAATCTCAATGTCTTTCTTGTACTGAGGGCTCCACACCTGGACACAGTATCCCAGGTGGGGCCTCACAAGAGCCGAGTAGAGAGGGACAATCACCTCCCTGTCCCTGCTGGCCACCCCTCTCCTGATGGAGCCCAGGATCCCATTTGCCTTTCGAGCTGCCAGAGCGCACTGCTGGCTCATGTTCAGTCTCTCGTCCATCAGGACCCCCAGGTCCTTCTCTGCCGAGCTGCTCTCAAGGACAATTTATTTTAAATTTAAATTTATTTTATTTATTTTATTTTTAATTTATTTATTTATATCAAGGACAATTAATTGTTAGTTAAGCTATGAGTTCTAGCCATTGCTTTCCTACACATGTGCCTGGAGGCTAGAAGAACCACTCATACTCTGCACAGATGCCAACACTTCAGCTTCTTCTTGCAGCAGAGATTTAGCACCTTGATATTGTCCCAGAAAGTCTGATCCCATCAGACACTGGTCTCCTTAAACTCAACAGCAAATCACAGAGTACTGTGTGTGGGCCCCAGAGCAAGGCATCGCCTAGCCAGAGCGGTTCCACCAGCATCCAGGGCAGGAGAACCCTTACCTCAGGTATATCCCAGGCCCTAAGATGAAAGGAGTTGGCACCATGAGGTTTGGGTCAGCAGATTATTCATCCCTAGTGCAAACAAAGCTACTTTTTTTCAGATGGAGCTCTCCACCCTGTGAGAATGGCTCACTCTTCTTCTGTATTTGGCCTAAAATTTGAGAACACAGTTTCACAGAGTGCAGCTCATTAAAGCAAACATGATTGCTCTGCGGCACCTCTACCTCTCTTAAAAAATTATTATTTCATCAGCAGTTTTAAATATATCCAGTGAACTTTTTTTTCCCCTGTTGACAAAAAGGTTTCAAATAAGGCCAAGAACACACCTAGTCAGCACACCATTAAAAACAAAGCTACCGTTTTTTACCTTACTATTCACTACTTTTTAATGTTGGGTGTAAGTAATCTTTTTTTCACTACCCTGCTTTTAATCAAATTAATTTAAGTCTTTGAATAAAATCACAGAATTGTAGGGGTTGGAAGGGACCTCCAGAGATCATTGAGTCCAACCCCCTCCTGTCTTCCAAGATACAGCATAACATTTAATAATAATCAGCTGAACTTAGGGCATAAGATGATAAAATGGCATTGCTGAAAAAGAATACGGTGAAAACAGTAGTTTACTGTCACAGCGGGAGGTTGTGATAGTAATTCTGTCATTAGAAGCTTTTTATGAGTTATTTATCTTCACCATAAGTTTTTTCCCAAAGCTGTTCTTCCCCTTAGTAGCATCCTCTCTCAATTATGGATCTGTCGACAAGCCAAAAATTACTTACTTCTGACAGCATATTACTGCACATGTGTGTGACTGCAGACAGATGGGAAGCATCGCTGCTAACTCAGACTTCTGGGTCATGAATAACACTTTCACACAGAGATTCAAACCGGTATTACAGAATTATAAGAGGCTACCTGACTGAGACACCTACATTTCTAGTAGAATCCCAAAGATGTTCTTCGCGTTGGAAAATTGTTGTCGACTGAGCATTTGCACTGCTATGCTTCCCACCTGCCAGAACTGCTAAAAGCCTCGTATCAGGTGCTCAGCTTCTTCAGAAAGAACAGCAAGCTGATAAACTCCCACTTAAACTGTATGGACTTCCTGAAATTATGTATCCAATTCATAATGCACCCAATTCCTGACTGCCTCTTACACGCAGACCCCGGACATGCAGCCAACCTTACAGTCTTCATTTCACCCCTTGCTGACTACGTAAAGCAACACGCGAGTGCACATCCCAGCACACACAGATACTGTGATACATACTGTTTTACAAAGTACTTTACAAATCCCAGATGAAAACCATTTAAAAATGTCAAATGAGAGTGTTGTTAGATTAGTGTTAAAGTAAGCGCTTTCATATTTTTTGAAGTCTAAAATGAAAGAAAATTACATTGAAAGAAGATCAATCTCTTCTCAATTTCTCTGCACAGACTGAAGAGCTGACAGACTCCCTCCCTTTTGTAGAGAGGGATGAAAGAGCCGGACAGGAGCCGTGTAAATGAGCTAAATAAAACCACAGTGACTGTGAAAGACAGCAGCGGAGCAGCTGAATGCCCACTGCAGAAAATAACTCAAAACATAACATTTCTGTGATTGGAGTAAGAAACTCAAAATTATTAAATACATTCAACGTTTTAATGCACCTGAGAAAGCATAACAGGACGTGAAGAATTAGCCCCAGCTCGTGGCTATAAAAAGGGAAATGCCTCCGTTAATGAATTCTCTGGGAAGGGAAACAATTACTGTTGCATTTCATGGATCTCCATTGCTAGAAAGGATTGGAACCAGCAGGGACAAAAGATTACTTTTAACCTTTTATTGATTTATTGAGCCTTCATTTTTTCCCTCTAAAACAGACATAATCCCCCATCAGAGCGGCAGGCGCACAGATTGCGTGGATGTTCCACACGTGACACCAACGCAGATCACCTGGCAGCAGCAGCCCACAGACAGCCCCATGGTTTGCAGGTTAAAACTGGTGATTTAAGCAACACATCTGTTCAGTGGAAGAGAGTGGAAAGCAGAAAAGATTCTGCAAGCGGGAAGGAAATAATGCCAAAAGACATTAAGGACAGAAAGTTAGCTGAGGCCAGCCAGGTCCATTCAGAAGATGAACCGTGGGATCTGCTTTGTTTTTTCCCCCTGCCAAAAAGCTTGGAATGCTGGATCTGGGCGCACAAATAGCCAGGTGTGCATATGTCTCTGAAAAAAAATGCTCTCTATGGGGGAAGACAATTTTTAGGATATTTTTCGTTCCACTTGAACAACAAAGTGTTTGAGCAATATTTAAATACTACTACTAGACCTCAGTTCTTCAGAATTGCTTTTCACATCTAGCAATAATTTGAAATAAGTCTGTTTTTACTCACTACATACAACTCATGTACACCACAGGCCACATTTTAATTTACCCAGATCACTGGTCTGCGGCAATAGCAGCCCATCAATGCTATCACAACAGCAGGCCTTTTTATCCCCTTTACAAACTTTACAGTGCAAAGCTTTCCATGTAAAGACGTAGCATCTTGCATTTTCAAAGTGCACACTTGAGCAGCATTATATCAGATACAACTGACATCCTTCTTGCAAAGCATTTTTCAGTCAGGTGAGAATTTGACAGGTTAGGAAAAAAACTTGTCTGCGTGAACCCTTGCTTACTTTGGGCCCCTGGTAAAACTACAGCTGTAATAGTGAATAAGTAATATAAATAGTTTTGGTTTTGTTTTGTTTTTTTTCGTAAACGTTGTGCATAAGGATACATAACTCACATTTCTTTATTTCTTTTAAATCAGTCCAAATACTGAACCATCGCCTTCTCCCAGTTTAATGGGGAGGCATTGGCCAGCACCTAAAAATGACAAAACGGCAATTATCAAGAGCATTTCCTCTTCATTTCCCATGAATTGGCAATAAGAAAATACTGAACTGAGAAAGTTCCACAGGATCATTAGTAACTTTCACCAGTAGATTCTCTACATTTCTTCAACACTTCTGGTATCAGTACAATCACACAACTGCTACATAAATCTTTCAGCAATCTGCGGTGTCAAAAAATTCAGTTTCTTTAACAAGCAGGTATAGGTAAATTAAGAATTAAAATAAATGCTTTTCAAGTTTGATATTAGGTGTTGGAAAAGTGTCTTTCCACGTCACCAAGCAATGAAAAACCTAGTGATAATGGAAAATAAAATAAGAGACTAATAACTGACAGCTCCCTTTTACTCTTTTTGATTTAAGTTATGTTTTACAAACTTTGCACCTTACCCTACAGTCCTTCTGGAAAGCACGTGCATGTTTTGTAGATCAGAACCAGTTTGCAATTGTCAAGGCACAGCTACAAGAAGACTCTTCGTTCCCCTACTCAGCAGAAGAACCAACACCCACTGAACTCCAGAAAAATACCTAGAAATACCACTACCAATTACATCCCAACATGGCTTTCTCATCATCAAGAAATGGTTACTAGACTAAAGGGCTCCCTGCAGTCAGAACTTCCACACCCAACAAGAGAAATTGTTTGATTAGTAATTTTTTCCATACATTTTGGTGTCAATCAGCATCTCATGACATGACATCTCATTAAGGAATTTCCAGCTAGCTACACTCCCATCTCAATCACAGTAAGAGTATTTTCACACCTTGCTAAATTCCATAAGCAACCTCCTATCGCAATTACAGGAATTGCTTATGTAGAAGATTGATGCTCGTGGCTATGACCTGGTATCCTTTAAGCAATTAAGTCAAGGGAAACAAAAAATGAGAAGAGCAATTAGATGGCCTCATGCATCTGAGACTGACAGACAATTGTACACGATACTAATATATTGTAACCAATGCTAGCATACACTACCAATTTTCCTGATTAATTACATTTTGTCTATGTTCAACATTTATGCTCATCTGCTCTTTCTTTTATTCATCATTGGGAAGGTGGAGGAGAACAGCAGGCCAGGAGAGGCTACTTCACTAAAAGAATCTACAGAATGTCCTCCCAGAGAAACAGGGGAGGTACAGCTCTTTAATTCCCCTCTTCTGTTCACACACAGTTGCAAGATACAGTCCCTCTACAGAAAGAAGACCTTAAAAATGCAGGAACTCTGTTACTTTACATTCGGAAGTCATATTTGAGAGCTGCTGAATGCTGCAGAGCAGCAACTTGCTTGTGCTTTCAGATTGACTTCAGTGCAAAACTGCTTTGTTTTTACTGTAAAACAATTCTGGTATCTGCAGAAGGGGACGAACAGATTACCTTTTTGTGCACTGTATTAGGAAGATGCTAATGTCAGAAGGCTTCCTCATATGCACATCAGGATCCAAGATTCCTACATTGTGTATAAAAAAAACCTGGCACAGTAAACAAATCCAAATGCAACAAGTTATTGTATTTTATTCCAAAAAGGCTTTAGCACAACTACATCTGTCACAGCACCTCAGTGTATTTCTGTATCAATTGCTATAACTACAAACTTTCACAATTTATCCCCTCTCCTATCTGGGAATTCTTAGTTTCTTTATTTGAGCATGTATGTTCTTTTCTATCTCGCTACAGAAGAAAGACCAAGCAAGGTGCACTTTGCAGCTGATCCTGGAAAGGAAAGACCATAACAGTGTTTAATGGATATTCATTTCAATCCTACATTACACTAGAAAATAAAATTTCCAGCCCCTATTAACTTGCAGATCAACTGCTCTTGCTTAATTAGAATGCTCCTCCTGCTGAAGGAGAGGCCTCATCCAGAAATTTCAGACTGTCTTGAGCTCAGAATATTTTATGCCTTGAGGACAAAGTCAAAGCCATAATATTCTCTCACGTACCAAGCAGAGCACTGAGCAAAGTTGTAAAGAGACTGAAAGCTAGACACAGACCAAATAATTTGCATTTCTCAAGAAGCATTTCTCAAGAAATTCTGGATTAAACCCTAGATGTGAGAAAAGAGAAGTAACACTGCCATTCGTTCAAACATCAACAGATGATTATAGCTGAAATAAAAATTAGTCCTTGTAGGACTCCCTGTAACAGAGCTCTGGAGGCACACTGTCACTGCACACTGAATGTGCTGCTTCAAGAAAACCTCAAACCACTTCAGTGTCTTATTCTCCTCAGAGAAGCCAGACGTGCATCGCCTTGAGGATGTGACAAGACCATCTGTCAGCAGGCCAGCAGTACCCTGTAGTTTTTTCCAAGGCACATTCTGCCATAATGCCAACTTTTTCTTAAAAGGTATAGCAAGAAAATAAAGTTAGATAAATTAGATGAATTCCCCATTGATTTCTTGTGTACTATGAGCTCCTCCTCCAGTAATGTGAAGTAAATGATAGATTGCTGGGATCAGGAAAAGGATAACAGGAAAAATAGAATTCTACAAAATTGCATCCAGGATTAAAAATAACAGATTTCTTCTCACTGTGCTACTTTTAATTACCTGCAGCCTAACTTGTTTGTAGACCTTCTGTGGCCCAACTACTTCAAAAATACCTCTCGTAAATGGTGCTCTGACAGTCAAAGTCTGACCTACAGGGACCAGTGTGCAAAACATTGTTCTGGGAAACTACCTTCATTGCCTTCAC
This sequence comes from Lagopus muta, assembly GCF_023343835.1. Classification (NCBI taxonomy): domain Eukaryota; kingdom Metazoa; phylum Chordata; class Aves; order Galliformes; family Phasianidae; genus Lagopus; species Lagopus muta. The sequence continues at coordinate 64,755,088 of NC_064436.1, read as the reverse complement.
AATGGGGAAAACTTTGCATCCCGCATTTATTTTCCTTATTTCAGGCCCAACGTAGTCCTTAAGTCAATCACTACCTGTTATCTCTGCTTTCTTTTATGGTTAAGATTACTATGACAAATAACTTGAAAAATATTCAAACTGCTTCCTAAAGAAAGGATAAATTAATGCCTCTTTTTAATTAAGAGATTAATCACAGTGATTCAAACTGCAGACAGTAAGAAAAAATAACTGGAAAAAAAAAAGTTATTTCTGGTTTCTCGGTTTCAGAATCTTGCTTTTAGCCACTTGGCTGAAGTCAATATTGTGATTGTGATGCTATATAGGAGGCCCAGCAAGCAACGAAGCTATTAATTCAGCCTTTTTGTATTGGCTTTCAACGTGTATCTGTATGTATGCATTGACTACAGAACAATTCCTCAGAAGAACGCTTTTTAGGAATGACTGCTGACTCAAGAATGAGGTGATGCTGCAATTTTTTTCAAATTGCAAGTTTTCTATCACAGCATTTAACAAAATGCCACCAGAAGTCAAACTCAGTAAGAGAAGGCATGAAAGCTGAGATATGGTGACTGTGTAATACTGATCACATGGCTCTGAACTAGCGAGAACGGACACCATATGCTCACCAACTAGACAGGAGGAACTGCTCTGGACTTAAAACTGATAAAAATTATCACAAAACACACCCTGAGGGGAAAAAAAATGAAGTTGGTGTCAAAACAAGTTTGAAATCACCCCTTTTCTTCAGCTATAAGCTTCTATCTATAACATCCCCAAGCATCTACGTTTATATGATCAAATTGTTCCTGTAACTTTTTCTAGAGAGTAAACAGTAGTAAGCAGTAAACAGTAGAAACCCATTCACCCTACCAGAGGTAGAAAATAAAAAGCTGGAAGAGAAGATTTTAGGAGCTGAAATATTCATCTCAGCATGCAGGGCTGGCACCACAAGGTGCCCTGCAATTCCTCTTCCACGTCCTGCCAGCAAATAGCAACTCCACCTTCTCTTTTGTCCTTGGAATAATGATTCTCTCGGCTTTTGGAGCTGGGCTTCCCTATTTTGCCATCCTCTCTTCTCCAATCACAGCTTCCTGCCCAAGGTGATTCTTGAACTCTCCACTGCTTACTGCTCCTTGTTCCTTCACAGCTTTTAGCTATGAGAACAAAGCTCCAAAGCCCAGCAGACTGCTTGCGGGAACAACTCAGCTCTCCAAGGAAAACAAGCTGGTCAACATCTCTGTATTACAAGTGGTAAGAACTGGGTGAAATACTGGTTCCCCATTCACATAAGGGAGCTTGTACAGATGTGATTCAGAATCAGACACCAAATGCCTTATCTGCGCTTAGCACCTCCACTAACATACTTGGGTTTCAAAACCGAGACAACCAGATGACATTCTTTTGTCCTCAGCAAACAGAGGAGATTGGCAATCCCAATGTTCCTTCTCAAACTCACCAGCAGATGCTAGTGCTACACTTTCACTAAGACATAAGCTTTTTTCTCTCCAGTCTGTACAGTAATTAACTGTGATGCTTCACAGAACGAAGGAAAGAAATACCTTACAACTTCATGCAGGGAAGAACAGCTACAACCCCTTTACAGAGACCTCTCCGTTGTCTATCCCCAACTTCTAAGAACTGTCCTTTGGACCAAACTAACTGGAGCCACTCATAAATGCCTCCAAGCTCAACAGATACCAGATAAGAGGAGCATCCTTAGGGGCACCTACATCTGAAGAGGTTATGGCAACTTCACTAAACTGTATCTGGTGTACAGTCAGAACTGCAGCAATGCAAAAAGGCCGTCCAGCAGATCTCCTGAGCCAAAAAGGAACTTCAGAACATAAAACCACCAGAGTAGAGGCTGAGTCTTCAAAGTTGCTCACTGGCATATTCTGCTTTTAGCCTGATAAAAGGAAGAAGAAATGATACAAACCTGTCAATAAGTCCTACAGTGTCAAGAGCAGCAATATCACCAAAAGCTGAACTCTCTTTTCATCTCCTGTGGGAGAGGCACAGTACATTTTCTGAAGTATTTTATACAGAAACATCGGCCAGACTACCTCACTAACTTCATCTGGTTATTCAGGGCAGTCAAGAGGCCAGTAACAAAGTATCCAGGACTGAAAGCAACATGAAGGAAGCTCACAAACACATTCAGCTACTTTTGCTTTCCAACTGAAAGCTGATAGGCACCCAGCTTTGCCTCCACAAAAGGCACACAGACCTGTTCTGCTATTTCCTAATCCACCTCGTTTGCAAAAAACGTTGAACGCTATTTTAGAATTATTTCTGCACAACTTTATTAAGCAGTTTCATGAAGTAACACATTTCTCATCACTGACATCACTAAGCTGGTTTCATATCCACTTCTCAGTGCCATTTTCCATTCACCTGAAGTCAAGTTCATCCTTATTTTGATTAATTACTATTTTTTTCATTGAATAAGACAACGGAACTATAAAACATGCCTTTGTTTTTAACACACACTTAAAACAAGCAGACAAATCTAAAGCAGAGGTCTACAACACGACTGTAGGATTTACATATATATAAACAGCAACACAGTATGTTTTATGGGCTGGTCATAAACACCATGATCTCTATGATTCATTATTCATAAAGGAATTTTTAACTAGGCAAAACTATTTCAACTAAACAGTTATGAGACATGTGTGGTGCACTGTTTCCCATTAGCGACAGGCAAGCAAATGTTAACCTGGCTTTGTCTGCTCATATTATTTCTCCAGAAGTAGTTCAAAGACGGCCCACAAAACATAAAGACCCTGCAGCAACCTTTTCCTAAATCGTTTCAATATAACTGAGGAACAGATCTCCCTATGCATAATTAGATTTGAAAATGTAAATGTATTTCACTTGAATAAGTAAAATCAGGAGCTCGACACTGCAAGACAAATATATCTGCAATTGTATTACAGTTCAAAAACAATTTTTTCAAAGCATGGTTTTTCATTTAAGTCTTAAAATAGACCAAAAGTACAACATGCACTTTCGTTTTATCTGACAACACTGCATATCTGGACTGAGATTCTTAGCTTTTCTGTGTTAAGATCTAGATGAAAATTATCTCTATAAAGAGAGTAAAACGTTCAGTTTTGAGTGATCTGACTTCTACAACAGATGGCCTAAAATATTAGTGATTCAGTTGTTGCTGGCATTCGTTCAGTTCTTGACTCGTTAATAAAAGATCTTAATTGTGAACTATTATTTCCCAATAAAATACTCATCAGAAAAAAAAATAGAAAATGCACGGCCAAAGATTTCATAAAGCTTGTCCATTTGTGCAAGAATTTCCATTCTAGATTATCGATACAATTCCAGGTTGAAAAAAACCTCTTCTGCCAGATGTTTCAATAAGATCTAGATCCTGGCTCTTCTCAATACTGGCAGCATGCAAGCATTGCAGTGCTCAACGACATCCATTTTATAACTGCGCACTGCAGAGCTACAGAAGCTTAGATCACACACAGAACTGTAGGGGTTGGAAGAGACCTGTGGAGATCATTTAGTTCAGCTCCCACACACTGGTCTTTCTTCCAGAGAAGCTCTCCATGTTTGGAAAGCAAGTGAGAGGTGGGGTGACATTACAGCTACTTCTGGTTGGCAGAAGGGACACCCACCATCAGCCTTTCTCCAGAACAAACTGGAGGTCCTCAGCAAAATTTGGCTTTGCAATACAAATGATAAATTAACTTCTTTCTCCTTCAGATAGGACACATCTCTCTGCACAGCTGAGATGGATTTTCATCTCTCCTCTGTTGTAGTGTCCTCTGAAGGGAGGCTGTGATGAGGAGGGGTTTGGCCTCTTCTCCCAGACAACAAACAGGACCCAAGGAAATGGCTGCAAGTTGTACCAGAGGAGGTTTAGGTTGGACATAAGGAAGGACTATTTCTCTCAGAAAGTGGTCAGGCACTGGAATGGCTGCACAGGGAGGTGGTGGAGTCGCCGTTCCTGGCAGTGCTCAACAGGTGCCTGGATGAGGAGCTGCGAGATACGGCTCAGTGCTTGTGGTAGCAGTGGTGATGGGAGGACGGTTGGACTAGATGATTTTGAAGGTCATTTCCAACCTTGTGATTCTATGATTCTATGACTTCAGTGCCACCTTCAGGTTGCCCCAAGCTGCCCAAAGCAGCTTTCGGCCATCAGGGAATGCTCACTGCCATATCACAGACTGCAAAAGCAGAAGTGGGCTACACAGAAACAGGTTATTGCACTGCAGCAAACTGAAGTCATGCATCTGAAAAGATGAAATTAAATGCAACCGCTCATTAAATCCTATATGAGCCTGATGCTCTGAAATCTACTTGCAAGTACTTCTATGGGCTGGCAATTACATTGCTATTTGTGAACTCTAAACAAATCAGACTTTTTAAAATTAAAAACATAAATACTACGACTAAATAAGCTGCCACTTTCCATTAGATGTACATTCCTTGAAAAAAGTGCAAGCAATCAACCTTGATGATATATCTTTAAGTGTAAGATACAGTTACTTCAGTTTTTCTTGCAGAAAAAGTTCAAGTGGGTGCAAACCTTTCAAGTATTACTAAGAAACAAATTTCACAGTAGTGAGACGATGCCACTAAAATACTATGGAGTATTTCTTTGCTTTTAAAACTAGGGATATGTGACCTCTGGAAGGGAAACATAGCGAACTCAGACTTTTACAGGCTCAATGTGAATGGTATTTCACTTCATTTAGAAGTTAGGCTTCTTGGCAGTTTAAATGAAGTATTTTTATCAGTAAGCTGGGCAATCAACTCTGAAAAATGTGTCCTCTTAAAGTAAATTCATCTTGACACATTTCATTCTGATTTCTGTGTACAGGGAGTTACATAATGCTGTAACACACCATCTCTGTAGTTCTGGGAGATCCCTTGGTCAGACTTGGTGACGGAGCAGCTGGCTCCATCTTCACTTCTGTTTCGGCATCAGCCTATTTGCAATGCTCTCATTTTGACCCTCTGCATTAAGCTGGAGAAGTGAACAGCTGAAACCCAGTGAGTTCAGAAAGAAGCAAAGCAGTGACCATTAATCTGAAAGTCACCCATTCACTTCCATCTACTGCTTATTAAAAGAACGAAATTTGCCAACGTAGATGTAAGCAATAGAAAATGAACAATTAAAAATCTTACAGCCCTGAAAGAGAAAAGGATGCCCATAGATCTGGTGGGAAGATTTGGATCTCGGGAGTTAAGACACTTTCTACTGCATATCCTAAAGACCGGAATAGTTATGGCATGAATTATAATAGTGAGTCTATAAAGGTTGAATTTATACTGACATCTTGGATATTATTACAGTAAATGACAGATTAATGGACAAAGACAAAAGATCCCAAAAGTCGTCTTAGATATTTAATTACTAGGAAGTAACTAATAATCATATTAATTAGCGCAGTTAAAAATCCCATAGAGCAGTAAATGATTTCAAAGGAAATTTTGGCTATAACAATGACAAGTTAAGTAATAACTTACACCGATGCCAACAGAGAATAAATGATATAATGATCCCCATTGAAAGTTTTATTTTACTGAGATCAATATCTGACCCCCATTATATACTAAAAGCCATGCCTAAAACCAATTATAGGAACTATTGTCAGGAGCCTCAATTACAAAGAAACTTCTTGTGTCATTCCATCAGAATGAAACAGATAGAATTGAAATAAATACATCTTTTCAGCCCCTCCATAGCAACAGCAACTATTGATACTTTAGCATTTCATTACAAAATTAAAGGTAAGCCTTCAGCAGTCAACCTGCTGGGTGAATTGAGAAAAGAATCAAACTATTTTACAGCAACATTTATTTCCACATGCAACATAATTACAGCTAAGTGAACATCATTACCAGTAACTCTTCTATACCACACATAAAAATCAAGGCAAACACTGAGAACATCAAGTTTGATATCATCAGAAGCATATTTTCAAAAATTAATCCTTGACTTCTATCAAAGCAAGAAATCCTGCTGCATAAACCAGAAGTGATCATAATGAAAGAAAACTTCTACGATTGGTAGAAGATTGGTTTTTACCCATTCTCCACTTTTGTACATTTCTAATAATACTCTTTGCACTAGAGCTCTACAGAAACAGAAGTTATTATCTGAATGTAATGGAAGAACAGAAAATTACCTCTTAAAAGTAAAAAAGAATGTCCACCTAACAAATTTCATCATGTTTAGATAGTATATTATTTTATGAAATGATATTTGCCAATAAAATTGAGTAATATTTACATAATAAAGCTAACATATACAATAAAAAGTTAATATTTAATAGGGTTATAAAATATTTCTAGTCCAACCTTGCACACTGCCTTTGTACAGGTCACATCCCATTTGCACAGACATCTGAGTGCGGGATGACAACAGGCATTAATAAGGGTAACAGTCGCGTCAATCAAACTTCACTTCAAGAAAAAAAATAAGTTGAACTGTTAAAGTTCAACCCAAACGATATAATTTTTAATTAAAAATTGAGAAATAATGAACACAGAGAGATTCTCAACTAACTTACCTTGCCTTATGTTTGCCATGGTCTAAGTGGAGGCTAAAGATATTTATTAGATTAAAAAGTTAACAACTGACAAGTAAAGTAGGCTGCTTATACATAAGAGCATAAGACAGGGTATAAATCCTCACTTCATCATGAATTGCTTGGTGGCTTTATGCAATAAGCTCTTACAGAAGAACTTACTCGTTATTGAAATCTGCAGGCATTCTAGTTTTGACACTGCTCTGTCCTGATTCACACGTATCTGTGCCCAGCTTTCACACCTGCTGCTCAGACACATGGCAGAAAACAAAATGTTTCTTAACAAAACTACAAACTTGCACAGCTCCTTTTCAAGTCAATGTTCAATTTGCCCTATTTACAGCATTGCTTCCCTTCTCTGAGCAACTCCCTTAAAAGCTTCATTTTTCAACCAGGACTGTTTTCAGGAACAGAAATATCGCTCCCAGGAATGATTTAAGAACAAACGCTACTCTCTTCAGTACCAGGCAGTGTGGTTATAAACTAAGGCATTAACTTGTAAATACATCTGGACAGCCATTATGGAAATATGTGAACAACCGAGGTGCTGCACTGCCTAATAGGCAGGCTTAAATAATGAATACAGGATTAGTGGGGAAGTTCTCCAGTCCTATTACAAAACTGATATTAAAAACAAAGCAAGACTGTAATGAATTTCAGCAAATTGCCTTTCCTTCAGTAATGTCACTGATGGCTTTTAAGTTTTTAAATGGTCAAACAACTGGAATTCAGAGTCCATACAAAACATAACTGAGTGTAAAAACTACAATATTAATAGGAACACGCTGCAATTAATCTAGACAGTTCTCACCCTGACATTACTATATTGTAATGCAATTTTAAAAATAGGATCATGAAATAGACAGGTTCAAGATTAATTTCTCATCAGTTTCTACAGCTGAAAGTGGAGCACAATAGATGAGCTAGAAGGATGAGAAATCTAGACCATCTGTACCCCAGCAAGTATCAGCTCATGCCTAATGCTTGGCTTCCCATCAAAACTCGACCCTAAAGAACCCTTTTTGTTTAAAGTTGTAGAGACTGGCTGCTCTTGCTGCCTTCGGAAATTACTTTTCTAAACTTCTCACATAAAAACACACTTGAGAAGACTTAGCAAAAGATTAATTTATTTTTATTAAGAAAAAAAAAAGATTATAGCTGAAGGCAACTTTTAACATTGGGAAGCTGAAAATAGCAAGAGCAGAGAATCAGGATAAACACAGCTGGTTCAGAAAATTCTCAGGAAGAAACCAGTAATAGGGGAAAATGTAAAGAATTGCAGGGGATGCTGAAAGTTGGGTATTACTGAATATTGCAACTTAAGGCACAGAAGGCTTTTTTACTCTGAAAATGTTTGCTTTTAAAAGGATCCGTATAATGGGTTTGAATGTATCATACCTGCTGCAGTGACTTTGGCATTCACTGAATTGATCTCCTCCAACCTTTATACTCAAGACATGAAACAAAGTTCAGACCAAGGTTCCCAATTCTAAAAACAGCAGTAAAGACATTGCAAAGATTCTAAGCACATCAGAAAATAAAATCTGATGTCCTTTAGTTCCTCACCAGCAACCAAACCCCCTTACAATATTTTTAATTCTCAAATATAAACAGTTGTACAAGAAATGTACAGGAAAGCATTTCTCATGGTTCTAAGATCCCAAATAAATTTGATAATTCCTGTAAATACCTGAAATCTCCCTGTTACAATCCTTACTATGAAAATTACACCTAGCAGAATAGAAGCAAGGCAGTGCCAGAGATAACCTGGGAACAGCTTTCCAGTGAATGAGCCAACCAAAAAAAATTCAGTCATTAAACAATTCCCACTCACTGCTGTAGGTAACAAACAGACTGGTAGGCAACTGAACGGTGCAGACTGCCAATGCCCAGCCCAGCTCAGCCAACTTCATGCCATCTTGGCCTTGCTAACCTCAGGAGTTACACTGGAACATCCCCTCAGCATTTTGACAAGCACCGTGACAACTCTGAGAAGTAATCTGAACGATCTGCTCTTAGGTAGCAAAATAACCATTATATTCTGTACACCCAAAACAAACTACTTCTCACCCTGTTCTGCCTTCCAAAGAGGCACAGACCAGGTGAAAAAAAAGGAAAAAAAAAAATACAGCCTTCCTTGAAGCCAGATAAGGAGTAGAGCTGCTTGAGGAAAAGCCAAGGATGGGCATGGGAAGCCCCTACTGTGCCAAGGGGAGGCTTGGATGGATGGAGCTCAGCTGGCAAGTAGGCAACAGGCACTGCTGAGAGCCCATGTGTCACAGGGAGGCAGAAAATGGGACATCACATGCAATTTTGCACAGAGCAAGTTTCCTGTGATGACAGAGAAACGGTATTTTTCAATCCACTGAAAGGAAGATCTTAGTTCCCCAAGAGGATCCCAGTGCAGTGCTGCTGAAAAGCTGCCTCAACCTCAAGATGCAAATGTGAAGATGCTACCAGGCAGAATGCAGACATTCCTACAGACAGAAACATGTTGATGACTTATTTTAGTGGGATTCAAAACTGTAGTCAAAGGTGTAGTATTCCCACCTTTGAAAAAAAATCCCAAATTACTTGGGCTGCTTCCTGCTTTCAGTACTGAAATCTGCATGAAACCTTACACAACACAATCTCATAAAAATAACTTCAGTGTTTATGAAAATCACTACTTGGAGTGGGACTCCTTTCTACCAACAATGAGGTAAACTTTCATTCTAGAATGTCTAGTATGTTAAGTGCATTTTCAGGTGATTTCATTTATTGCACAAAGCTGAGAAATGAGCACTGTATCTTATGTGAAACAATATTCCAGTCATTCAAGGTTTCCAACCAAGGTTGGAAAAGACCTATAAGATCATCCAGCCCAACCACCCACCTATCACCAGTATATTCTGTGCGTATGCCTCCGATTTAGAACAATTTACAGTCAAACTGCTGTCCAACTGTCTTAAAGGTTTTGTTTTTGTCTGAAGAAAAAAAATTGGAGAAGGAAAACACACACAGACCAAAAAAAAAAAAAAAAAAAGCCTAATCACACAACATTTCCCAGGGCATAAATACAGGCAGCTCAGGACTTCTCAGGTTAATGTAGCTTTACATTGATCATAGTAAGAAGAGGAATTTGACAACCAGCTCTCCCCTGATCTCTGATACCTTGATGTCTCCTTCATATGCATTCACTTCAGTACAACAATATCAATCAGACAGTGATGGTTTTTCTCATAGCCCGTGAGTCAGAAGGCAACACCCCTACAGAGATTAATCCTAATGAAAACAAAATATGCCCCTTTATAAAGGCCTAAGACATCAAACACCTAATAAACAAACAAACATTTTATCAAATTGCCAATAAGGAAAACTGATTTGGCAACTCTACAAAAAAAAATTGCAGCCCACCAATTTAAATTCATTTCCCATTTCTGCAATGGCTCCAACTTTGCCCTCTCGCAGTCTAAAGTGTGCATATGAAAGAAGAAGCAAGGAATAGAAAAAAGCTTTTACTATTTGATATTGGAACAACTATGAGAGCAACGGACTGGTTCTTGAAGATAAAATACACACCATCCTCTCTTCAGCTGAAAGCTGTACTCACAAAGCTCTGCTCTACTGACAAACATGCCATAGTCATGTGCCTGCTAGAGAGGTTCCTTTTTCCAGGAAAAAGTCTTCAGAAACACACTTGTAATTTTTTTTTCATCATTTTTTCTTTTCAGGAAGCAGTTAACCACATTTCACTTTTACTTTTTTGTTCTATCTTTCTTCCCATCCAACCCATTTCTCTCAGTTATGAGCAACTGAAAGCATCAGTTCTAACCATGAAGCAACACATTTTTTTTGCTACTTCCCATCATGAACTGGAGTGTAGAATCATGCTGAATATTGTTCACAACTGCATTACACTCCACAACTGCCTGCAGTACTTCTATTTAGACAAAATACACTGTTTCTCTGCATGGATAGATACATTTCATCTTAACTGGAAAAAAAAAAAAACAGTTACTGATTCAAACATTTTTGGTATATATTTTATTGTATGTCCTCCTTGCCCACATATAACTAATATTTCCTATGTGCTTTTCAAGAAAACAAAATTTGGGAGGGCTAGACTGAAACCTGGCCTATGAAAGTGGTGTCTAACTTCTGCAATCTGTTCAATCAACTCCACTCTTGTAAATGAGAAGTAACCCTGTGAGGAAACACTCCAGATACTAAAGCATTGCACTTGGTTTGGTAAAGTGAGACATAATTCAGGAATTTTGCACAACAGTACAAGCAGGAAAGCTTCAAAAACCGCTGATGCCTGGTTATATTTGTGAATCACCGATACAACCTTCATGCATTCATGGTGTCATCTTCTGACAAACACCACCTTTGATGCATAAGCACAAAACAGCCCAGCTGCAGAGCCATGTAGTTGTATACATGCATGCTTTAACCTACACCCAATTTGAAGATTTGACTAATTTGTGTTTCTGTTACAAGGCACCAATTCTGTAAGCATTCATTAGCATTATTACAAATATACTTTGCTCTCTCTCATAGTTACATTACCGTAAATGCATTGCTTCAAAAGAATTGTAAAAAATAAAAATACCAAAGGCATTTCAGACACCCTTTGCATTCAGAAATTCCACCCAAGATGACTTTCAACTTGTTCTTATTGTTCAACAAGGTGACATGAAAGACCTGCCACGTCATCTTAAAGGAGAAATCATCCCCAGGGTGTCTTGTGCAAGTGGTTCATTTCATTGACTGATAGTAGAAGGCTCATAAGCAGAAGCAACGAACATGCAATACAGAAAAGAATTCTGGATTTATTAGAGAAAATGGCAAGTACTGCAGCACCAATGCCTAATACAGCATTGAATATAGCATGAAACATAACAAGCATCTCTGTACCTTGCCTTTATTTTAGCTTTTAAGAACATTTTTAACTGACAGCGGATTAAGCTATTTTATTTTCAACACAGAGCTACAGAGGCAATACATGAGAGTGACCCCTAATTTCTTCTCCACTTAACAACGTTCTTAGGTGTACTTCCTATGCAGTTTATCACAACTTAATTTACAATTACTGTTTAGTAACTTAATCCACATCTTTTGTTCCTTAACCCCCTATTTGCTCTTGCACAGACTCAATAAGTGCAATACTTGAACATTTAAGTTGTTTTCCTGTAAAGAAACCTGAAAAATACATGGTTTGGAAGACAGCAGCCAGCACACATCACTGAAACACATTAATAGCAACGTGTAATAACACATTTGTGGTGAGCACAACATTCAGTTTTCAGTGTGAACAACAAAGGTGGATGCTGAAATACATTTGGGGGTGGGCTGTTTGCTTTGGTTTTGGTTTCTGTGCTGTTTTGGTTTTAAATTGATCGGTTAAACACAGTTACAGAAAATTCTGCCCATAGCAGGAGACTGAAAACAGAAGTTTGCCAGATTAGGTGCTCACTGATCTCATAGCAAGTGAGACTGCCCAAAAATTGTCTCACTTGGATTCGAAACATCCATGTCACGGCTCAAACTCAGCAGAATGTATCTGTTGTGAGGAATGTTCTTTTCTGCCTTCTGCAGATCAACTGCCCAGAAAGAGCTCAGATAGCAGGCTGAAGCACCCTGAAACACCGCGATGGAGAAATGAAACCGCCTTTAAAAGTAACTGCAGAAGCATGGTATAAAAAGCTTCTGAGAACAGAATGTATGGATTCTCCTAAAACTGTTAGCAATAGACTTCCAGAGAATTTTTGAGAAAAGTCAGAACATTAAACATATATTCCATATACATAAACATATATTCCATCGCTGGCTTCTTCCACAGTTAGCAGGTGACAAAAGCCTCAGGATTCAGAAATCCAATCTCTACCAGGAAATAAGAACAATGAATGCAAGGCACACTTTTATCATACTGTATCACTGTGCAAGTTCTTATGGTGCACATTGAAAAAAAAAAAAGAAAAGCAAAACTTAAATACTGGGCTCTTGGCATCTCCTCTCTGCCAGTCAGATATTAAATTGTGTCATCACAGAGCACTGCAGCTTTAATTGAGTTTAAAATAGCAGGCAAAGATTAATACAACACAGCAGCTTTTATGAACTTAGCAGTGAGGCTGTAACTGGAAATTCAAGAGACGTACATAACCACAAGGACATCTGCTACAGCATTCAGGAGGACTTGACACTTATATTTAATACCAGATATGCTTTAGCATTTTAGACACATTAAAACACTGGACTTACACTTAAGTACACTCCTAACTTTCAGCCAGTGCCTCAGCACTGAATGCATGCATTCTTAAAGGAATCTTTTAGCACATCTTTTAGCTTTTTCTGGCATTTATACAAGGCAGGAACAACAGACAAGTCATTCAGCACAATGAAAGCAGTCTTAAAAACAATAAAAATACAAATCAATACAGTTTACTTGTATTCAATTTAATTTCAGTGAGATCTCACCTTCTCTAAGAAAAGTGTCAGCAAAATAATATGGAACATATAAATGCTGACAAAAAAAGAATGTCTATGCAGCTTTGAAAAATATCAAGCTTTTCCCCCAGTGCCTACATAGGAAAGACTGTCCTGATTGCTCGTTAGCATTGCCACATTTCACTTTTCAAAAGCATTCATAACCAAAAGCCCTCGACTGAGAAAACACAACCATTTATCAGAACTTAAACACTAGACTCCTATATATCTAAGTCAATTGATTTGATTCTTTCCTGGTTATATAGCTAAAAAAATAAAATAAACTGCTTTATGAACATCCTGCAGTTCCTCTGAGAACAGCTGTTACTGTTAACATGTTTTGCTAGAGGCAAACTCTGTTCTTTCTCTCTTCATATAATTCCTGCTTCTCCCTAATTTTCAAGGTTCCTTCAGTAGGAATAAGATAATAGGAATTTGTTTTACAATTTTTTTCCCCTCACACATTTATACACATTTCATACATCATAATCTTCTTACAAATATTGAGTGTGAAAAGTTGGAGTCATTCTTTGTTTTATAGGGGTTCTGCTTTGTTTTGGTTTTGTTTTTCTCTGAGAACTTTCACCAACTGTCCCAGGCTGCAGCACTACAGCACTGAGTATCAACGTGTATCTTCCTGTGCAAGTCTGATGTTATGTGTAAGTTCTGCTTAATGCACTTCTGGCTTAGTTTGTATAAGCATCTCATTTCATGACAAAGGAAAAGACGTTATAGGTTATTTTTCTATATTCCCATATAAAATCTAAGCAAAACAAACAAACAAACAAACAAAAAACCTCTTTGTACTGAAATCAAACTACTGCAGGAAAGGATTCAACACTGAGATCACATACACTATTTTAACATTTTGTTGTCTAAAGATAACAATCATCTGACACCACTGAATCATTAAGGTTGGAAAAGATCTCTAAGATCTTCCAGTCCAACAATCAGCCCATCCCCACTATGCCCACCAGCCCATGGCCCTCAGTGCCACATCTCCACAGTTCTTGAGCACCTAAAGCTTGTGGTGACTCCACCACCTCCATCCCAATGCATCACCACTCTTTCTGAAAGGACATTTCTCCTTATGTTCAACCTGAACCTCCTCTGGTGCAACTTAAAGCCACTCCCTCTCATTCTACCACTGTTACCTGTGAGAATAGGCAGACACCCACCTCACTTCAGCCTCCTTGCAGGGAATTGTAGAGAGCGAAATCATCTCCCCTGAGCCTCCTCTTCTCTGGACTGAACAATCCCAGCTCTCTCAGCTGCTCCCCATAAAACTTGTGCTCCAGTCCCATGACTGCTCCATCACCATTCTCTGGAAAAACTCCAGGGCCTCAGTGTCTTTCTTCTAGTAAGGAACCTAAAACTGAGTGCTGTACACAGAGTGCAGCCTCACTAGTGCTGAGTATAAGTGCCCCCCCCATGACAAAGGGACTGAGCCCAAGGAGACAGAACCAATTATTTGGCTGGCAGAATGTAATAAGCCAGGCAATGCCAGGAGTTAATACTGTAGTCAACACTGTTCAATAATTTTATTTGTAAGTTGGAGGATGGCACAGAATTGCACGCGCAGCAAATACATTATCAAACTTGGAAAGGGAGGGGGTTATATGGTGTAAAGTAGAGCTTCAACTCAAAGTAACTGTAATAATCTTGGGCACTGTGCAAAGGAAAAACTTCAAAAGGTATCCCCAAACCTGTACAGACCATGAACAGGCTGCAGCTCTGCTGGTAGGATCCTGGGAATTAGTACTGTGGATATAAGGTGAGCAAGAGCCAGATAGGGGAACAACAGACCCCCTATCATGGAGCTCAAGTCTTTGCAGGAGCAGCAGAGAGAAAAAATAAGGTTTGAATGAAAAGTTGTTACTTGGGAGCTACAAGTTAAGCCACGAGGTCAGTCCTTTCCTCTAGCAGGTAAGTGGCGTGAGTGTGGAATGGTACCCAAAGGGATGTTGGAAGCTGCACACGGGACGTCTCCAAAAATGAGGCAGACAAAGCTAGGGACAGAAACAGCTCTTTGAATATGATGTGGAGATTGCAAGAGATACGCTTCAGAGGTCCTTTAACAACCTGCTTTATGGTTCTTTCTGCAAGAACTCCTTACAGGAATTCCTCCTATCTTAACAAGGTGTTCTACTGCGATGTTCTCTCCATTAACTAAGAAAAACTCTGAGTTCATATCAAATATATCTTCTGAAAGAAGAGACTGTCTCATGCAAGCACCATCAACTCTATTAAGGCTAGATTTACTGTATTAAATATCTCAAATACTGAAGTTGGGAAAAATATCTCCAGATTTCAGCTGCTGAGTAACTGGTGCAGTAACATTTCCTCAAACTTAAAGAAATATTGCTTTTAGGTAGAAGGGACATCAGCAGTAATTACTACATCAAAGAAAAAGAAAGATTGCAAATTTGCCTCTATGTACTCATCTCCCCAAAGCTTCTGTCTGTAAGTAACATTGAGCATTAACTGAAAGGTTGACCTTAGATTCATTGACTTATTGACTTGTGGCAGAGCAAAATATTGGCTGCAGGGCTTTTTGTTTGTTTGTTTGTTTTAAAAGTGTTTGTTCATTTCTTTTTAGCTGAACATACGTAAGGTACACATCTGTGCAATAGAAAAGACAAACTAAAGCCTTGAACACAGCAAGCATCACCACCATCATCATGTTTACAATTTAGGTTTGTAATCATGGTGCCAATCCTAGTTTCAGACCTCAGCAAATGCTCAAATTCAAGCTAAGTCTACATACTGCTGAATCAAAGGTTTATAAATTACATGCAAATAAAATTCTAGTCTAGGGTGTTACCAGCAGACACCTTCATTATTTCATTACAGGTTTTTTTTCTGACCTGAGAATCCAGACCTTCCCATCATATAGCCTCCAGCACACCACCATAACATTTCTTTGGCTTAATTTTTGAGTATTTCATCCCTTTTCCAGCCTGCCATCACTCCTCTGTTATACTAAACCAACTGGGGACTACTGCAGACTGCACTTTGAAGACTTTCATAGCGTACCCTAATGACAACCTCTGCCTCTCATTCACCAGCTAGGTACTCATTTATGATTCTCCAAACCCAGGAAACCAGATTCTATCAGCACACCTGTAGCATTTTCAAATAAGAAGCTCAGAGCTTTTTGCTGTGAGATGCCTCCCTCACACTTGGAAATAAAAATCAAATAAATATCAAACATCATCAGACAGATAAATATCTACAAAGTCACTCAACCACTCGACTATCGTTGTTTCACAACCTTGCAGCAATCTGAGCACTGCTGAGTACATTGGTGCCCCATAGGATGGCAGGAACACTCAAAGGTCAGCTATAAAACTAGATTCTTGACCAGGTGAAATACCAGCCCTATTAAAAAATATAAATTGAAAATTAATGCTCTCCTTTTTCCTATACACAGCATCCCAAGATGTCAACCTTCAGTTGAATGATTAAAATTCCCATTCATCAAAATTCACCAAAAATGTAGCAAAGCAAGTCTAAAACAGGGTATCTTCTGCCCATCTGGTGACACCTGAGCCACGGCGCTGATAGGAATTCAGAGCTGGAGGGAGCAGCAGTGGAGGTGTAAGCAACTGTTCTGTAACAGCCCAGGACACCCAGCTGAAACAGAGACCTCAGCTTTGGTAACCACATTTGAAATCACTTCAACATTTTACAGAAAACAGTATTTTTAAAAAAAGCAGATTTGACAGTTCAACTTTCAGATCAGGTTATTCAAGATGATTATACTGGTAAAGGTAAGGAGGTATTCTTTTCCTATTTCATGACAAATACTGGAAAGTAAGCATTCCTAGTGCCTTATTCTCAGGCTACAGAAATATTTCTCGTAGAAGCATCACACCAAACATGTAAACAAACACATGTTGCCACCTGCTAGCACCAGGGGACAACTGTTCACAGCACACTGCAGGAAGAGTAGCACAAACTTCCAGTTGTTCCCCGTACAGTAGGTGCAAACTTCTTGTCTAACTTGGCAAAGGCAGCATTAAAGAAACTTTACAAGTCTCTTGGCTTGTTTATGATGAGACATTAATTTATATCATTCCTGATTAGATCCAAGCAAATACTTCTGATCTATAAATAAAGCTCCCTGTTGAAGTGCGCAAAGCTAATTCAAAACAAGACATTCTTCTGGAATGTGAGCAGCTGTGCAGAAAATAATTGGGATTGCTAGACAAGGATTGCTATTTTGAAGTATTTCCCAAGTAAAGACTATTCTTGTTATTCTGCTCTACTATTCTACTCTATTATTTTCTGTTCTACTTCTATTGACAGTACAAAGCAGTAACTCCATGTTAAAAAAGTCAGAGAACAGGAGAAGACCCTGTTTCTATCAGCAAGGGAGCCACATCTCTGTCCCACTCTCCCCCAAATAATCCATCTGTTATCTAAGCAAGGATCAGAGCATAAGGCAATACAATTTCATCCCACAAAATACTATTACAGAATAATCTTCCTATGAGCCTAAAGATCTTGAAAAAGCAAACTCTAAAACGTGCCCAGCAGTCACCCTTGAAGCACTTCCCCCTATTTCCTCTCTCAGCAAATCTTCTGATGTACTTTATACCTAGCTTATAATCTCACTTCAATTTTCATTCCATTCCTGAAACTCTGCCATCTGTTATGCCTCAATTGCTGGATCAGTCTGTTATGCTGTCCAGAAAAAAAGATCATCATGTTTTTGACATCGTGCAAGTCTCAGCCACAAACTGCAGTTTCTCCAGTGAATAAAGTAAAAAAATAAATGTAACCTCTCAGCATGATCAAACATAGCCCAGCATCCACATACTTGGGCTCTTAAAACACTTCGTCTTCAGAAGATTTTTGAAAAATCAGCATTAAGAATCAGAATTTGCTTACTCTGGCTGTAATCCCCTCTTTATTACTGTGTCTCTTGGTAGCCTCCAGTTACAGTAGTTACGCAGAACAGAAAGGCAAGAATTTAAATGAATTTTTCTTCACACTCACTGTTTACAAAAGGAAAAGTGTTTAATCAGTTCCAAGCACTGAAACACCGACGTTTAGTTGGTAAAAAATGATTACATTTTTAGGCCAAATAAGTGTTTTAATTAGAGTTGCTTTCCAAAAAAAAAAAAAAAAAAGCACCTGGATTGGTATCCTCCTGAAAACTTTTTGTTCAGACATTGGCAAAACATCTGGTAAGCAGCAATAGCTCTGAGTATCTCCTCCTTCCAAAGTAAGGGCAGCTCAGCACAGGAGCCTCAGATACCAGGCTGTTCATGAGATGATTGCAGCCCTTGCAGTCCTCAAAATCATGAGCTTTGTCCTGTGTAAGTAATGCCAAAACAGAGGCTAAAGTGCTGGGGTTAAGAGCATGAGAAACCAAAACTGCAGCAAAGGAACAGGAGATGAGTTAAAAAGAATTAAACAGAGCCACAGGTTGAGTGTGCTTTTACTTTTCCTCCTCCTAAGTTCCACATTTCCTTGTCATTGAATACAAAGTTCTGCAACAACTTCTTAAATCCATTTTTCTAAGTTGTCAAGAGTTCCCTGCTAATGAAACTTTTCCTATTTGAAGTCACTTTATCACTGCCCAAAGCATCATTGGAAAAAAAAAATAATTCACTCTTGTTTGATAATAAGAGTTTTGAAAATTCACATTTCTTTAACATAGAAAAGCTAGTAAGTGATTAAGATAACTTTAAAATATTGAAGTCTTAATATTCAACCAAACAACCAGCAGTATTTTGCATAGCTTACACCAAAACTTAAGATTAAACCTGACTAATAAGTATAACACCGTTCGTACATGGCAATTCTGTTTCAAGGCTTCTCAGTGTGTCTTTCAATTATGTTTCACTGCATATAAAACTTATTTGACACAATTAAATCAGACTAAAAGAATATGATTAACAGTGCAAAATCAAGCGTGCCAAAGTTAGGAAACAGTAAAATTAGAAAGTAACATGGTCTGCATTTTTCTAAATGCAGAGCATTACAAGAGAAATTACATTTACAGATTCTCTTCTCCCCAAAGATCCTACCCTATTCAGCAAGAATTTGTTGTACACAATTCAAATCCTGCCTTTAAGAAATTCCTAATGTGCTTTTCTTTGGCACTTTCCACTGTAATGCTTAAACGCTCACGTTCACAAAATGTGCACGGCGAAAGAAGGATATTTTCCAATCTCTAAAATAAGTAAATTAAGGCAGAGAAAGGATAGCATCAAAGGTATTAAACTGACTCTGAATAGCTATTATGAGATTCCTAGGCCTAATTTCTCAAAGGACATGACAGTGAGCAGCAATTTATACAGTCAAATATCTAAGCCCTGTGTTAAAGTTCCAAAGGTATGGTCAGGCAGCTAGTAAGTCAACATGACAGCTCACTGCTGCTAAGGAAGCTAGTCATCATTCTTCTCCTTCTGTTCCTCCATATGAGAGACTCCAGCCTTTATTTGTACAGTTTGCTACTTGGCTATTCAGCAAATTAATATCACCAAAAAAAATTAAAACTGAGATAACAAAAAAAATCATTGGCTTCTGTTGAGCTCAAGTATTTATTAAGCAGTCTGGCAAGCAGAAGACTGGACACAAAGGAAGAAAGCTGACAGAGCACCAGGAAGGGAGCAGGGTTTCCCCTCCAGGAAGGCAGCCCTGTTGGGTCAGCTCACATATATCCCATCCAGCCAAGGGACAGCCTGCTGTGCAGACTGCAGGGATTCCAGAACAGATTGCCCAAACTGGCAGCTGCGCCAGGAAAAAGGGGCAGTCAAGAACCCTTCTAGCATCGCAACAGAAGAAAGAAAAATCCATCCCATTTCCTCAGTAAACAGATCTTCTGAATTTGATTTTGATACCCACCACTGCTGCAATTCCATGGGAAGGGATTTATCCAGAAGAACTCACTGCTCTGCAAACCACACACGCTCCAGTTTGTGCAGTACCAGGTAAAGGGACTCACAGGGCACTACCTCTTTAGCCACAGTTCTGAACTGACCCTTCCACACAGCTGACTGCAGGACTTAATAAACAGGCCGCACCAAGAACATGCACAAACAAGAAGCAACCCATTCTGCACGCTGACTAAGGCAGAAATCCTGCTGACAACAGAAGGTACAAGCAGCTAATGGAAGACGCCATCACAGCGAAGAGCAGACAATTTATTTTATCTGAATACCAACACGTGCTGAATTCTGAGGGCTTTCCTTTGGAAGCTTCATGTATTCTAGCACACAACGCATATATCCTTTGAGCCCCATTTTTAAAACCAAAGGAACACAAATTCTTTCCAATGGAGTACTGCTGAGAACCCAAAGTTGCAGTTACACCACACGGATGTTGTCAGCTTCAGAGTGAGACCACAAAGAAACAGACCCAAATTGTCCTTGGGCAACACGACGAGGCCACAGGCTTCCCTTTGTAAATGCTTCCAGCCGTGCTGATGCAAATGTTCCCAAGAACGCAAGGTGGAACACAGCACCAAAACGGTTTTTCTTTTTAAAAAACAATAAACTACCACCTTAAAGCACAGTTTACTTCATCAGTAAAGTTTATACAGCTGAAAGGCATTAGACCTTCTTGGAGGATAAGGGAGGAAGGAACAGCAAATCGTCTTTGTACACATGAAATGACACAATGATGTCTCACTGGACCTGCCCCAGTGGGTTTCTTTGCCCCTTGTCTGGATTCAACACGTGATCTCCACTTTGGAAACAGGAACAGGTAAGCATCTGAAAGATTTAACAGTTCAAACATTAAGTTTCCTATTTTCAGCTCCCTTGTTCTTATTTTGACAGCAATGTTAATCTTAATGGTTCACAGGCTGGTTCACAGTCTTAAACAGGTTGACAGGCAGAACCTATTTAGTGAAGTTTGTATTTGGATGAAGTGACTTTTTCAGGTCTGGGTCAAATTCCAATGAATTATCAAATCTGAAATCATTCCAAAAGCAATCCTTTCAATTTTCTGCCCAACACTGGAAAGGTGGAACAGCTCCTCCTTTTTCAGTCATTTCTCAGCTGCAGAAATGCTCCTGAATGCCCACAAATAAACGTAAGGCTCTTCTGGACACTGTTCCCAACTGAGGTTTAAATTCTGAAGACCCGCTTTTCACAGATCCTGGATCACAAACATCACTGATATCAAGTAGCTGAAGAATCAGAAGTTAGTTCGTCTCCTCCTTGCCCCCCTTTGGGCTGGAGAAATAATTTCTTTATAGAATTCTTGAACTACAACCAATTCCACAAGTATTTTAATTTTAAAATCAAATCTGAAGTTTTTTTTCTTTTTATTTCTTTATTTGCAATGTCCCATATTAGCATCAAATTCATACTTGTCTAAAAGGCTCACGTTGGAGCTGTTAGTCAAAAAACTGTTAATTCCAGCAATAATGTAGATGACTTCAGCAACGAAGCCCCAAAAGTTCTTTTTAAATCAAAAATAAGCCGTTTTCATTTACTTGATGTTAACAGCAAAGTCCCTGACCGTATCGCCAAAAGAAACAAAGCACATTTGTTTGAAACACTGGAAAGAATTTGTGTAGTTTGCTTTGTTCAGTGCTGGATGAGGCAGACCAGTGCCTATGCTGATGGCTGGTCACCAGGACATGATATCCAAGACTATACAACTTTTTTTGCATTTCTTATGGCTTGACTTGCTACAACAGGCATTCAAAAAGGAATCTAAGCGCTTACAGAACTTAACATCCAAAAACTTTTCATATATTTCAAGCACTCCTTGAAAGAACCAAGTGTACAGCAAAGTTCACAAGTTCAGCAACTCCTCATTTGGCCTTCAGGGTGCTTAAGTTTCAGGCTGACCACCTCTCTTATCATCACCAATGGAAGATCAATTCTCATTTCTACAGCTCCTGCAATTCCATTTCATAGAAGAATAAAACAGCATAAAAATATCTGACAGCTATTTTTAGAATACTTGAGTTATTTTCTAATTATTTTTTTAGCAAAACAAAAGATTGTATAATCCTCACATACAAATGCTATCATTTACAAAATACCTAATTGGCAACAAAAGATCAAAACAAATAAAATTATTATCTTATATTCCTCCATTCCCCTCTCCTTTAATAACTTATAAACCATACTCATTGTGAAATGCTTATCTACTCCAAATGCCTGAACTACAAAATATAGCACTTAAACTATTCTTCATTTATTCCATAATGAGAAGATATTTATTAAAACATACGTTGAAACTTGAATGTAAAATGCTTGTGAATTAGACAAATTTTAATCACAGAAAGGGGAGCTGAACATTTCTGAGACTCAGCATAATTTTTCCTGCACTTTCCCTGTAGCTGTTTACACATCCAGAATGAAAAACAAGGAATGCAAATTTATGAGTAATTCCAGTCACACAATGAGATACTCATTATTTCAAATTGTACCAGAGAAGAATTTACAAAACACTCTGCAAATTCTCTACTCCAGCCTCCTCAGAAGAACAGGGGTGAAACAATACTTCAGGTTTAGTTACTACAAATATATTCTTGGCTCATTTTTAACATACTGAAGAGATTCAACTGTAACAAAAAGTACCATAAAAGACAAACTGAATGATGAAATGAATGACTTTCAGATACTGCTTAGTTATTTTATACCGATTTTTCATGTATGAGATTTCAGGGACCGTTCTGATAGCCTAGCATGACCTATTATTAGGGCACTACTTCAAAACAAGAAGTGATACAGCAGAAGAATTTCTGCTTATCATTTCTTTGTGCATTGTTTATCTATTTTATTGTCTTGCTAACGTTAATGAATACCACAACTTTATGACTAATACGGAGCCACTGTATGCATTAAGCTGGAAAGAAATGCAAAATATAGTGCAGCAAGTTTAGGGGGAATTTTATTTTCAATAAACAGTATCAATTAGATGAATCTACAGAACAGTAGTAGTCATAACAGTAGTTATGATATAGGTCAACAGGGACATTATCCTTCAGCAAAAAAGAAAAACAAAAAAAACAACAACATAAATTCTCAAGGCAGAATGTAGTAATGAATTACTTGAACGGAGAGCTAAGGAAATCTATGACTCGAAGAGAAGATACAAGATACCCTACTGATTTATCTTGATGAGCAGTTCTACTTATGTGGATATCTAGAAACTTGCTTTCTGCAATGGAAATACCAAACTAAGAGAGGAGAAAAAAAAGCACCTTAAAAGCATTAGTAGCTTCTGTGTGCATGAATTCAGTTCTGATTAATTTGAGAACAACCAAACGAATCCCAGGCCCCTCCATGCTAACATAGCACATTCCTCAATGCCTTGCTTTCAGTTTCAGAACCACATGAAGCAATGCCATGTTTCCATGGGCTGTTTTGGCAACAGAATGCACACAATTCTTCAAACCGTCCAAAAGGAAGTTCTGAAGAATTAACCTTCAAGAAGAGGCAGACAAAAAGAACCAAGCTCAGGAGTTCAAATAATTCTTCATTCCTCCGGTAAAATTCAAGAATTTAACTTCCCATCAGGCACCGAAGGCCGTCTGAGAAATAGCTTTATTAAACCTTTGGATTAATGAACAGTTCAAATTACACAGTCTAAACAACACTTACTTATTTCCACATCAAAAAGTTTGATTTTTTTTTCCCCCCAAATAGCAAGTAAATGCATTTCAGTGCAGACACTTTTTAAGTGAATCTGTTGTTTAAAAAAAAAAAAAAAAAAAAAAAAAAAAGGGAAAAAAAAACTTGAGTATAAGTGTGTAGCAGATAGAACCTTTAAAAATACAGCCATTATTGGGTGCCTGCTTTTAATTAAAGTTCATTTGACTGATTTCAACAGACTGTTTCTGTAGGTGGGCCTCTTAACATCCGACTTAATTAGGTCTCACGAACGTAGCCCTGGGGCCACGAAGAATAAAAGGAAAGTTACTGTTTCTCAAGGGTAACTTTAGGCTGCCTATACACACACAGAGAGATAGACAAAATCAATCCCTTCCACCCTAAAACTGTAGGAAGAATTGTTCTTATTGCAAACAGCAGATAAATCCAACCACTACATTTTAGGGCACGACTTTCAGGTGGACCAGTAAATTCTCAAGAATCTTAATGGGTTACTGCTGGTGTCAGACTACGCCAGGAGGGTACCAGGACATTCTCTCATTATATATCTCATCTTTAAATGGGAACCAAAATTGAGAGCAAACAGAGAAGAGGCTGGACCATGCACCTGAACTCCCACCCACCTCCTGGAGACTCAGCAGTGGAAATTAGCACACGTGGCCGAGCAAGAATATATTCCAGTGCTGAGCTTCTATTACATAAGGAGTAATTGCACAATTACATAACAGTAGGCCAACAGCTTTGGAAATTAACAAGAAAAAATCTTTAAAAACTCAACTTTCAGAGAAAACAACTTCATTCATGTGGAAGCATGAACATAATGAACTCCCAAATACTTCAGCGATATAGTCATGAATAAACCCACAAGGGCTGAATAAGCATTTACCCAAATGCACTTAGAGAGTTCATAAAATAGCAGGCCACACCAGATTAAAAAACCCACAGGAAGAAAATGCTCCAGAGCTGTCTCTCCTATCATTAAGGCCACACTGCAGAAAAGGAAAAGCTGGCGCGTTCTGAAGAGACATTTTCTCAAAAGCGAAGAAAAACGAAGCACAGATCGCCCCAACTCATTGACTGGCACTGCTGAACAGCTGCATACTAATGGCCTTGCATGCATTACAAGTGTTAGAGAACACCCTGAAATGAACAGACAACTTGAATCTTGGCAAACTGATGGGATATAGCGCTTACAGAGTCATACTGGAAAGTACTTACACATGCTAATTAGCACTGGTAGTTCACTGCCATGGAACACATGCCCAAAATAAATAAAAAAAAGATGAAAGCTGACTAGAAGTTAACTCTCTTTCCTCGTGAACCACAATAAAAAAGTTACAAGTACACAGACTTTTCATGCTTGTCCTATTCTATTCTTAGGCTCATAGAAAAAAAATTAGAAGAGCGAGCTCAAAACGTTGTCTGGCCACTCCCTTCCCAGCTCTGCTCATCTACACTTCTGTCATTCCTGACACAAGTTGTCCAAACTGCAGCTTAAGGTCTTGGTTAACATAGACTGCATAGGACTGCCAAGCAGCTAACCCCAGAGTTTGTGTATCATTATGCTTTAAAACAAAATAAAACCTGGTTTATTTCAGTAAAGCTCAACCTGACTAACTCATACTGAGATCCAAGTCCATCATTTCTTGTAACTCTTCACCATGACCCTACAAAAACTTCTTGAACACCTGAAAAGCTGTTACTGCAGCCCTTCATAAACTCCTCTTCATATTAACTCCTTTTAATCTGCTCTCCAAGTCAAGATTTTACAGACATGACAATAAAATGCATCTCATATCTTGCTGCTTGTAAAATACAGAGTACAGAGTGCCATCAAACAAGAAAACAAGAAGTCTGCAAAGAATCTTAAATTATTTCTTCATTTACTTAATTTTGCCTTAATAAAAAACACCTGCCCAAAATAAAAATCAAAAGAAAATGCTGTTTTTTAAGAGGAATTCATCATAGAGAAATAAAAAAGGCTACACAGCTTGGTTAAAGCAAAACTGAAAACTTCTTTTGTAGATGATTTTCACACTTTTGGTCATGAATACCGAAGAACTGTAAGTAACAGGTCTAATTCTTGCCTGTTCTGCCTGAGAGGAAGGTCTATCAGCCAGAATTCTATGCAAAAGCTGTTTGCTTTAACTTCTGTTGTCTTCTCACAGGCATTCAGCCCTACACTTCTGGACACCTACCAAAAAGACCTCTTCTAAAGTGAAACTGAGAAGGAATACAAAGGAATCCTGAAGGAATTATCTCAATTTCATGTCAGTGATTGCTTGGCCATACCAGCACAAAAGAGCACTGAGATTTTCCCCATTCATTCCAGTGGCAGTACAAGGAAAACATTTGGCTTTAGTAGAAATGAGCCACAAGAGCATCAGCAGATACGTTTTAATACCAAACAGATGTCAACTAGGTAGCTCAATAGTGTTTAATTGTGTAACATAGTTTTACACAGCTCGATAGTGCTTAACTGTGCTGCAAAAGTCACTAAAACAGAGCAGATACAGTAGGCATTCTTTTATTTTTCAGGTCTATACCATCCTTGTTCATCAACTAGAATCCAAATCCACTAAATCCACAGAGAAAGGTAGAAGCATCATGTAAATGTCACTATCACGTCAATCTATGACTTCATCAACATAAGACAAGTTTTATAGGTTTTCTATGACAAACCAAATCCAGAAAACAAATTCCACTGCCATCTCTAAATCATAAATTCTCTTACTGTTAATGCCATCTGAAGATCTGTACCTAAAAGCAGTAGGCATCCCATCCAGAAGCTCCAAGCCATTTCCATGACACCAGACCCTTGTTTTAACACAAACTTTCAGGACATCTGAGGGTTTGAGTATTTTATGCTTTCTCAGGGTCTATAATATTAATACCTTGCCCAAATTAATAGTTAAGATTAAAAATAGATGTGGAACTAGAATTAAATTTAATGCTTGCTTCAGTGTTTCAAGATTACCTATGAATTTTATTTTTCACAATTGAATGAGATGCACAATCCCCAAACTCCTCCTGTTCCAGAGCTCTCACAAATACTTAAAGTTACTTTGGTTAATAATAATAGCATTTCATAACTCTTAACATAACCCACATGGATGCAATGACCCACAGTGAGACATTCTACAGTTGAAAAGTGGAAAATTGAAAACTGTCAGCACATCATTTTTTTGTTATTCTGCTTTTACATCTGAAGTATATTACAGGGTATGCAGTTAAAATGAAGCTAAGTTCAGCCTTCTTTACTCCTCCCCCACATTAAGAATATTTGTTAAAAATAAGGTCAGTTTTTTGTTCCTTGACTATAGCACACTTGTCCTGAAGGAGCAGAGAGCCGTTGAAACTTTCTTCTCCAAACCTCTATGGGGGACACATACCTACAATGCTGACCTTCTTTCTTACTAGTAGGAAAGAAGGAAGGTAGATTTTTTGAATAATGCAGCCTTACAGCAACACATCCATACATTCTTGCTTAGTCCATTGGAGTCCATGAAAGATCTCACTACAGAAAAGTGCAGCACATCCACTGGGCTCTTGTCATACTTCCAAGCAAGCATCACTTACAGTTCAGTCCATCTACATCACACTTAAGTAACTGTATTACCAGAAAGATGTTTGCAAGCTTTAACTATTCACTATGTCAATACAACTTCTATTACTTGAGTCATACTCAAAGAAAAAAAGATGGATGTAATATCCAGGAGAAGTGAAAACGGATCTATAAGACATCATAAATATAAATTCTGTATTGATTCAACTCTGATTCATCTCACACAAGATTTAGCACGTCTCAAAACAGAAAATTCTCAAGATCCTTTTTGGATTGTATTAGGATCTCTGAAAACCCAAACAATGAAAGCTTTTGGCCTGTCAATTCAAATTCCAGATTCTTATTGGCTCTGGGTTGTGCAGCTGGCAACATGACAAATTCTTTTCCCACACAAGAACTACAGCAGAAATTCCCCAACACACACTTCGTATAACCTTCTTAGCTACACAAGAGTCAGCCCTGATGAGGGAAGCCTTCATCAGAAAGTCCGTTCTGAAATACATGACTGCCAACAGCCACGATATGTCTTTCTTTGACCTAAAGTGAAATGTATTTGGTTGAAAGTAACATTATTTATTTTGGTAGAAAGACTGAAGAGGGACAGGATGTTTGCTTATGCTGCTTGTGAGTACAGTCTGTCAAGGGTAACAGATAAAACCAGAAAGAAAATACTGCCGGAAACAATTTTCTTTGATACATCACTTGTTTGTTAAACCCCATACATTACTCATTTTGTACACGTACCTGCTTCATTACTTGTAATGGTTGGTTTTTAAAAATCATGTTCTTCCCTAGAGTATCAGCATACACGTAAAATAAAATGCCTGTTACTGTACAGTAATATTTTTCCTTTATTCAAAAATTTTTCCTTCATTTAAAAATTAAACTGAGCTCGGTCTTATCTAACCTTGAGTTTGTCTTATCCAGTGGTACATATACAGATCTTGAAAAGCCACCAATAACAAGATGCTGTATTGTCATCCAGTGTGGTCTGCTACTGCTTTTATGAGACCTATTTTTATTGTCAGACCTGATGTCAGTTTCAACACCAATTTCAAAGAATGTGAATCAGGCTGCAAACTATGGAAAACTTTCACAGTAGTGAAACTAAACAATGTAGTCATTAGGATAAAGAGAAATGTCAGCTATTACATCTGGACAGATTATTTTGACAAGTAGCTGGGCATAACACTATTTCAATCAGAATTTTGCTGCAATCCTGTGCTGAAGAAATACATAAAATCCCTGTCATCAAAGTGCACCAAATCTGAACCACAATTTTACAATATTCTTCAAACAACTCTTATTACAACTATTTGATGTCTGTAACCCTTCTTGTTTACACTGTGCTTTTCACTGCATTGGACTAGATGAGCTCCAGAGGTCCCTTCCAACCCCTACAATTCTGTGATTCCAAAGCTCTAAACAGACACTAAAACTGCTAATAACAAAAAAAGCAAATTGAAGAGAAAAACAGGTTTACTACCTCATCAGATGCTATGCTAACTACCCAAGATGACAGGACAAATTAACATTTGCACTGCATGTTTTTAACCACTTGGCATTAAATAGCCTGCTTTGGGTGTTTTCCATCACATATTCAGTGGTTACTATTTGCAATGATAATGACTGTCATTTCTAAGTCAGCATTGGTAATGACCTATTAACAAAAGAGACTTTTCCACACTCACAACAAAATAGCTGTTGGCTCAAAAAAAATCTTGATGACAATTTTAGGTACACTTTGGCTTTGGGGATGTCAGTACATGCACAGCATCTTCCAGAATTTAAGAAATTTGGTTACTGCCATCTACAAGCAATTTCATGTCAGTTACCAATTTAGGAAAGAATTGTGAAGTTGCAGTGGGCATTTTCTTAGAAATGGATACTTGTACCACTAAAAAAGTGCTCTACAAATCCATTAGTGAAGATGACAAATGCTAAAACAATTTGATAATTTGAGTGTAAAGCTAAATGATGAATTGAAGACAACACTCTTCCTAGGATACAGAAGTATTCTAGACTGAATATTACAGTTAAGAATGCAGACAAAAACAACACCTTAATTTCTATAAAACAAGATTATCAACATATCAAGAAAGGAACAGTGCTCTAACTTCAAGGAAAAGTTGGAAGGAATTGGCACAAGATATGAAAGAAGCCACTGTTTCATGCCCAGATCATTTCTTCTCCAACTGATGTTTTATTATGAAGATCCTGAGATACTGTCAGAACCCACAGCACACAACAGTATGGAAGTGGTTGGCACACACAGAGAAGTGGCTTCCTGAAAACACTACGAGCCCAGCTGTTCACATGGTTTGTGCTCCTCACACTTCAACCTTCACTTTCAAGAGTCAGAATATTTCATTCACGCTTCTAAATCAGTAGAAAAGATTTTTAGATTGGACCTTCATCCAAACAATTTGGGGATCACCAACTAAAATACTCAAATAATCTTGTCCACCATTGCTATGAAGATGGAAAAATGCTTCCAAAATCACAACGCTGGAATAGAAAATACTTACATGTATTTTAATGAGACAGAAGCGAACAAACACACTGAGGAACTTCCAAGACCAGTCACAGTTTTCATCAGAAGGTGCTGCTGATGTTTTAGAAAGGTCAGCTTAACATTTTATCTCATACACCTCTCCATACAGAAAACTCTAGCCTACATCTTCAGCTTGCTAACAGACTCTGTGTTTACCTCAAGATGGATCTAGACAATCACAATCTATTATTTATCACCTCAAGATTAAACTGCTGTACCTTTCTTTATTTTATTCAGGCATTGCCCTTAGTGGAAATACATCCAAAGGGACAGAAAATCTTACTGACATTTCTGAGAAGTGTGTGACTAGCAAGCAAAGTTATCACTGTGAGCTTTAAATTACAATAACAATAATAATAATAATAATACTATGTTTAGAATATATTACTGTAAGACAAAACACTATAAAATCATGATAAAACTGAAAAGAAAAAAAAAAAGATGAACAAAGAGAGATGTAGTGAAAATCAAAGCTGAAAAAAAGCAAGCACTGCAAACTTTAAATGACATTCAAAACTGATTTAAATGTCTGCCATATCTCCTCATTTTGTGTCTATCAATTTTGCCATACAAAGCTAAGGAGAAACTTGAAACTACCCTTTCTTACACTACTGCTCACTTCCTGTCCCCTGCAGCATTATCCCCCTCCATGCCCAATGGGAGCAAGCAATCTTTTTCCCAGCAGTTCCACAGTCCCTATCTTTCATGGGTGAACGTAGCAGTAGAAAGCAGTGAGACCTACATTTAATTAAGTCTCTTCAAAATAAGTATCAATAAGGTCCAGAAACTTTGACCTACAATCAAAATATAAGAGAGTTTGTTTTGATACAGTGATGTCAGGATCAGTAAAGTTAGATTTCAAATTGCTCCTACAGGAATGACTGTCATCTTGTTTTTGACATCTTCACCAGCCTAACAATTTAGGGCTCCAAGTAATACAGTTTATCTTAAATAGATTAGAGGATTTCATCTGCTTAGCTTTCATACAGCAGTGACCCTACCACGATCTTGACTTTCCTCAGTCTGACTTCCCAGGGGGTAAGAATCTGCAGAGCCAATTTCCTGTCCCACAGTTACTGAGCAGAATGGGAAATGGCAGCTTTCTCAAGAGCATCCTTCCCAGATACTTTGACAAAGGGTCTTTTCTTTAAATTCTGTGCCAAGATTTTGGGTGAACAGATCAGCCAAAAGGCAAGAGCTCAAGTATAACAAATTAATCCAACTGCTTCTCTGTCAAAATTCCACTGGTCACCTTCTCTCAGCTCACACTGGAGGATATTATGGCTTTTGTTTTTCCTATCTATTCCTACCAGAGGGCCTGAAGAATGATATACTAACTGCATTAGATCAAATTCACATCACTTATGCTGAAAAGCCAGAATGGCTGTGACACTGATATCACTCCCTCACAGCAGCAATGGAGGGTGAAAGGAGAGTGGATGTTTAAAAAAAGGAAACAACAACAACAGCAAAGATAATATGCTTAAAAGTACTCAAGATTATCTATTAATTTATTACTGACTTCTACCTCTACTTTTCTGTCATACAGTAGCATAAACAACAAGAGATTGCATCCACGCTCCCATACGTTTGGCAGTTAAAGATGTAAGAAAATATCATGCTATGTTTTTCTTGGAGGAGTATCAGGCAGCAAAACAAGGAAAAGACGACAGATAGGACAGATTTAAGAAAAAGGGCCACACAAAAGCTTTAAAAATGTCATTATTTTCTTGCAAAACACAGGGAGGTTATTCCAACCTCTACAGGCGTTACCAGTTCACAACCTCACTGGATACCCTTCCTCACCCCAAGCATGGTTAGAAAGGGAGAGAAATGCATTAACAACAAAGCAATAGCTATAATGACTTCCACAGAAAACACACCTGATCTTTATTAAAGGAAAACCATCAACAGTTGTGGTTCTAAGATTTACCAAGCTAAGAAACATCAGAATCTTCCAGACAGGGCACACAGTTTCTCAAAGCCAGAAATCCCTTCTCCTTACCCACACTTCTTACAGAAAAAGATAAACAGAAGCTGATTGGATACCAAAACTTTTATTTATCCTATTATTTATGCTCTAAGACATATTCCAGGCACTGCGTGGAGAGAAAATATCATTGTATAAACACATTTCACAAACTAAGCCATATCGGCTTGTTCTTCAGATGAAGAAAAAACATTCCTGACAAACAGAAAACTGATAAAGACATTTTATTTTTAAAATTCTGAAGATTTTTTTTAGAATTAACTTACTCTTCAAACTACAAAATTGTATTTTCGAGTGTTGGGTCTTTTTCAACTACACCCAAGAACAGAATGCAGCGGGTGACCATTTTCAGTAACAAAATTTACTGTAGCAGGTAAAGATACTAACAGATAATTCAAGAGAGAAACACGTGAAGGAAACAGTGGAATTGTAAGACAATTTGTATTTCCAACCACAATTTGTTCAATTTAATATTTACCTGCTCCTCTTGAGCAAGGGCTTTATTGATAAATTTATCAGCCCTTGGCAAATCACCATACCATGAACTGTGATGAACAACCTGTACAGGCTGACAGTTCACACTAATTCTCTCTAAACTTTGCTTCACATTCTTTCAACACTAAGCTGTTCCATCCACCCTACACTGCAGTTGAAACCTATTTAGATAGCTTTATATGAAGTGAAAATGGAGTGAGAATCATGTCTCAAACACCTCTGGCCAGCTCAGCACTGAAGAATTTCCACACACATTTCCATTGCACGTACAAGCAGAACACGACAAATATTGTAAAACTGAATCCTCAAATCTTCACTCAACTTCTGAAGATCCAATGACTTAACTGAAACTTGTCATCTGTTTGAACACAAGCACAGCTGTTTGCAGTGAAATTCTCAATTTCTTGCCTTTGCAATCTTCAAATACAATTGAGAAGGCCAGAAGCTCCCTTTCTGCAGCTAACACAGGCTGCAGGGGATATAGTGTCCCTTTTCCCCCACATCCCAACATCCTAAGATGATGCTAAAACTACACTTCTGGCTGAATCTCAGCAGAACAGCTGGGCAAGTCAGTTAAGACCCATCTCTTGTTCTAAATGTTAAGAGACTCTGCCAATACTCAAGATTGACACTCTGCCAGGACTCAATATCAAGGTATGAACCAGCCACCTGATAACCAGCTACCTGGAGAGTTTCAGAAATAGCCGCATTCTGGAAATGCATCATCAGCACTGTCCCTGGGATTCTTCCTGGATACACTTCATTATTAAATAAATAGTGATCTATTTTAGTGATTAATGACTTTCATAGCAAATATTAAAGCATTATATGAGTAAACACCATCCACTGGTTGCGTGTCCCTCCAAAACAAAAATAATGCTTGTCTCAAAATTTCATCAAAAGATACTGAAGCACTTTAGAAAGAATTATCATCTTGAAGGATGAAGAAACAAAGGAGAATGGATTTGACTCAATCTAATAGCAAAGCAAAGACAATACTTCCACTGTCTTATCCATGAGGCTGTACAGTGTCCTGAACGTGACTTATCAGGCATATCTCTTACACACAGCATGGCCCTCATGAAGAAAAATGATAAAACAATTCAAAAATACATTGAACAATTAAATTAATTATCATGTATCAGCAGCTAAATCTGAGTTTTGTTCTAGTGTATGGAAGCTTTTTGTGTCAATATAAAATTTCATCAGAAATAATGATTATGAATGCAATAACAATGTACTTATCCAAGTCTAATGTCAACTCCAACAAAAGAAAAAAGCAAAGTATTGTCCCCTACTACAACA
Source organism: Lagopus muta (assembly GCF_023343835.1). Taxonomy (NCBI): domain Eukaryota; kingdom Metazoa; phylum Chordata; class Aves; order Galliformes; family Phasianidae; genus Lagopus; species Lagopus muta. Next base: position 64,721,556 of record NC_064436.1, on the reverse strand, counting down.
ATAAGGAATCCTTTTCTTTCTCTGTCTCCCACTTAGGGCATAATATCATTTTGTGTGTTTTAATATTTTTCAAGGGACGACAATTTAAAAAGAAAAATTAATAAAATTTGTGGTCTCTACAGTGATAAAGATCCGTAATCAACCTGAATTACAGTGCAGTTGGGCCTATTACTTATCAGCTTGCCTGAAGTCCAAAAATGCACATTCCATTCACATGTTTAACACAGTGCAGCACTGTAGCAGTGAATGGGCTCTCCTGAACAGTATCTGATAACACACTGACAACAGCTGAGAAAGGAAAGCATGGGATTATGACCCACAAAGGCCTGAAAGAGGTTTCCTAGCAAGCCCACAAATATCTTCAGAGTTTTAATAACAAGTGTACGAACTACACTGAATTCCTAGATCTCTTGTGGACTTCCATAGGCTTTCTTTCCAGTCACTACATTAGCAGGGAGGGGAAGCTCAGAACTTTAATATTTATTTATTATTATTAATTTTTTTTAGTCAAAGATGCTTCTAACAAGAGGCGTAACATCTTGAAAGTTTTAACCTCTGTGAGCAGGAAGCTGAACACCTCTTAATCCCAACCTGTCTCTACACTGTAATAGCGCATGTGCTGTGAGAAATGGCCCTGCCCTACTGGAAACGAAGCCTGACCTCTCCTCTTTCTGTTTCCTATATATTCCCAATAGCCATTCATTTGTAACCCAAGAAATTCTCAGAACGCACCACTTACAGGCAGGCACGGCGATCCTACCCACAACCCCCTGAGCTGATCAGCATAATCTCAAATTCCTCCCTGAAAAGCCCGTGCTAATGCTGCACCCTCTCAACTCAAGGAAAACCAGAAACAAGGTCAGAGTCTCTCTGGCTGCAGTCCAAACTCCCCCAGTATTTACTGGCTAAAATACTCAACTCTGATTTAGTTTTCCCACTTCGTACGACCGCCATTTTTGAAGTTTCTCAGAGAAACCCTAAATACATATCACCTGAGGGATGAAAAATAGGAGTGCTGTGCAGTCCAAATAATCAATATTGCTTTATTCTGCAATAGCCTAAAAATGAGTTAATTCAGAATATCAGACTTCACCTGATTTTATGCTGTCACTTGGTAAAGATCTATGCTGGGTTTTGATTATTTGTTTTTCTTGGAGTAGGAGGATTGTTTTCATGTGGAGAGGATTGATTTCATTCCTGCGTGAGCTGCTGTTGATATTCCCAAGCAGAAAGATTCCTTTCTAGAATTATCATCAATATATATTACAGGAGTGTTTACTTCCATCCTGCCTCTGTTCTAAAAGCCTCCTCTGTGCTAATTCCCAGAGCAAGGCTACAGGTTTCCTGCTCAAAATTTCTCTGTAGATTCTCTAATCCTTTTCTCCTTAATCTCCATTATACAAAAAAGAAATCCACATATGCATGGTCTGTGAGAAGCTAAGTAACTTTACCTCTCACCATAGTTACCACATCTGATTTAACCACTGGCTCCGGACATTGAATCATTGTCCTTTAAGATTAAAGATTTTTATTTGTGTATGCTTTGATACACTCAACAAGCATAAAATCCTAAAAACAGATTGATTTTAATATCATTAGTAGATGATTACATTTCGATTTATGCGACCGCAAAAGAACATGCCATCCACCTCTGCTGCCTCTGTACTGTGTTGTTTTCCAGGATCTCAGAAGCTCCAACCTTTAAACGTGTTACTATGACTGTTATTAAAAAGATTTTCAGCCTAATTCAATTCTTGGAATGGTTCTGAAGCAATTTTACATTCAGGTTTTCATCCGTGTGCCCAACTATTCCATTACACTTTTTGTCTCTCATGGTAACCAATTTTATTTGACTTAACAGAAGCTGTTCAAATATTTAAAGGCACTCCGAGATGGCAGGAGTTTATCTAGGAGCATACATGGTGTGTCACAGATATTCCTTTCCTCGTTCTTACTCGCTGCCTTTTTTTTCCCCCTCCCTAGGAAACAAACGAGCTCTGGACTGGCCCCACCGCACCGGGAACGTGCTCACTTCATCTGTTTATGCGAATATTCAAGTTACAATGGGCACATTTGGAAATTACAAGCTCGGCAGTTAAAGCAGATGCTTCTTACGTTCCTTCATATGCACGGTATCCCTCTGCCAGGATCAGCGAGCACAAGAACTAAAGTATAAACATCTGCAACACCTCGCCGTTTTGTTAACATTCTTGCACACATTTCCTTGCTAACTCCAAAAAGGCACAAAGGTGTAAAAAATGGGGAAATCGGGAACATCTGGGCGATAGCGACGGCAAACGGAATGAAACATGAATAAACAAAAACATGGCGAAAGTGGCCTGGGGTTGTTACACTGTCAGATCATTTTTCCAAGCCCAACATCAAGGCTTTTGTTACAACCAAAGCGGTCATTTGCATGGAGAACCAACAGGGTTTCTTCTTCTTCAGCGTTTCCCGACCGTAACACACTCGCTCTCCCCGACACACACACACACATACACACACACAAGCAGGCAAAGCTTCTCTTTGGCAAACAGCCCCCGAAACGCACACATATTCGCAACTACGGAACCCGCGGATCGCGAGCAACGCTCCGCATACCGAACGCTTCGCTACCGAGGCGGAATTTCGGCAGAAAAACAACAGACAAACCTTTGGAGCGCTGCCCCAGCCGGAGTTGCTCTCCCTCTCCCTCTGCTCGGCTGTTACTGACAAGATCAGGCTGAGATGAACAAGTCCCCGCTCCTCCAGCCTCGCCGCTCTGCTCTTCCCACCCGCTCCGGGCTTTAAATAATGGCAAACTTTCACAAAGTTAAAAAATGCCCTGAATTAAAAGAACGCGAGGCACAATGACAGGAAAGCAGACAACGCAGCCTGGACAATCGCTGCAGCAGCACGAAGGGCACTGCTCCGTAGTTAGGGCTGTGTCAGCACTTTCTTCCTCAGCCCCCCCACTTCTCAGGGGCTGCGACTCAGAGCTGTAACGAAGTGCTGCCGGCTACAACGGGGGCTTCAAGGTGAGCCCCCTCCCTGTGCACGCGAACCCACCCACCCACATCACTCACAAAGTTACAGGAGCACAGCAGGCTGAGCACTTCCACCAGAGCAGCACATCCCAAATGTTGTTGTTGTTTTTTAATGCAAATAGGGCTGTTTTAAAAATGAAATTTCACAAGCGTTTTATCTACGTGGTGTACTTCAGCCCCCTCCATCTCTATATACACATATTTAAATCAAAGTAAATTCACAGATCCTTTAACACCCGAAATTTGGAAGCAGGGAATAATTCCTCCATCCCTGCTAATTGTCACGGCCTGCTCACACTGCTGGGCTGCCCACAGCCTCTGCTGAGGGCTTGGTTCCCATCCATCCAGGCAATGTTGGAGCCTCAGCTGCTTGCTGAGCACACCCGCATCTTCCTCTGATAAGCCAAGTGTCCTCACAGTCATGCTAAAATAAGAAAACAATGTGTTTGATCTGCACATCAGTTGTTTATTTTAAGGTAAAATTGTGCATTTAATGTAAAAATGTAAAACAGATGAAAACAGTTGGGCAAGAAACCCAAGTGTGCTTTTTGCCCATTTATCCTCACAGAACTCAGCAGATCAACACTTGTTCATAGAAAGAAGGCTCCCTGCTCTCTGAGTTTCTGATTCTGCAGCTCTGTTTCATATCTATTACATGAAATGAAACTGTACCCATCCATGTGGAGGAACCCCTTACAAATGCTCTGTTGCTGTGAATAACTCAACACAGCAACAATTTTCCCAATAAGTAGCTCTCAAAATACTCCAAGAACTTATTTCCCAAATCCTCATAGATCTCCTAAAAATCGTAACAACTCCTGAATATCTGAAGGTACCTGAAAATAGCATCGGTCACCTCACATTTCTGTCCTACTAACACAAATGAGCTGCTGGGCATATTTTGAAGGCAAACTACTTCCATTAACACCTTGTTATGTATGCAGTAGATGGTAAAAAAAAAAAAAATACATAACATTGAACTTCCATTCTTCAGAGAGATTAATGTGAAAGGTGAGGTCCTAATTATCTCATACACATCTTAACTCACCAGAAGAACAAAGCAGAGGCTTCCACTTCCACATTATAACATGGACAGCACCATAACTACCTGTCTACACAGAGGAAAGACAGCTCTTCCTTGTCTATGTGGCAACACCCCGTCCTACCTAATCCTTACACCCAATCCCTACAGCAGCTTTGTGTGCTAAAGAGAGAAAAGACAGAAATGCACATTCCCTTCTGCCACCTTGCTATGGAGGCTATCAATGCAAAGTGGAAAACAACTGGAAATGCCTCTAAGACATCTTCAAACAAGGATGGAGGATTCTGTATGCTCTGCTTAATTGTAATTAACAGCTAATATACTGGTAAGATGCTAAACAAGAACAAGCATTAACAGATTATTCAACTGGACAATACCAAGAAATACAAAATGGAAACTGATTTTTATTCCATTTACACCACTAGGGGACAGAGAAAAATAAACAAGATGCAGTATGTAAACCTTCTTAATGGTTCCAAATTTGTGTTTCTTATTTATGAACAGAGTAGTAGGATTTACAAGACCTGTAAAAGCAAAGCCATACTGGCAATTAAAATGAACTTAATTTAATTAAATCTGGGCTTGATAACTTTGTATGGTAGGTTAAGCAGAAGACATTTATTAACCTAATATTAACGAACAAAGTACAACCTCTGTATATGAATAACCATATCCACGAATAGAAACAACCATAAATATTTTGTTAAATTCAGCAGGAAGCTACAGATTTTAACAAGCTCAAAAGATCATTAGCTTAGTTCTCATCTCCACATTTACCAGGCCAGCATTTGTACTATAAATCAACAACTAGAACCTAAAGTTGAAAACATGCCAGAAATATGAATAGGTTGTATCAATATTTGTACATGGAGCCTAGAACATAAATTAGTTGACACTCAACAATTAAAGCTTCCTCTCCGAAGTTGCAATATTTAAAGGTTAAAGATTAGACATGCTCCCTCTTGTGTTAAACTAAGAATACACGGAATACATGCTGTTTTCTCTGACATGATGGTTACTTGGCCATCTGTTCCACAAAGCAAGCCCTTTAACTTTGGCTACTAATGCCTGACAAACCATCACCAGTAATTCTCAAACTTAAAGACAGGTCCAGCCTGAGCACACAGCCTTTATCCATAGAACATTTGTGTTACGTTACATCAACTACTGTATTAACAAAAAGGACCACTGAGGACATCACGTATGAAAAGTCTGTGTGAATCAGATTTTTGGACAAATATATACACAGCTGGGCTAATTACACAGGAAGACTCCCTTCTTCAGTGCCTGCACATATCACACAGGGATCTGAAGAGTTAAAAGTGCACCCAGTTCTGTTGAAAAGCTGTTGAGTAACATCAGTGATATAGAATATTAAACAGCAGATCTCCTTGTAAATATTAGCTTACAGAATATTTAAAGCAGACTGGAACAACAGGAAGAATGCCATACCATTACGTTCCTAAATTCAGCAACAACTGAGCTAAGTTTTCAGTTTGACAAGCTCACATAAACCATTCCCTGCACAGAGCCTTGCTGGAGTCAGAGCCATCCTTACACCAACCCTCCTGCCGAATCCGGCCCCAAGATCATGCCTGGACATGAGCATTAATCCCAGGTGTAACGACTACAAATGGATTTACTAATAAACCTTTTAAACAAAGCCTTTGCATCTGGCATGTGCTTGGCATGTTATGTTATGTTCAGGCATACATTTGCTGATAATGGTCAGCATCAGGGGAGCTGAGAGTGAACATGAGCAAATAGTTTGCAGTCAAAACCTGAAGAGAATCTAACACACAGCAACACAACTTCACATGTCTCCTTTTAATTACCACCAGTCTATGGGTGAGAAAAATACAACTGGGCCCACGTCCACTGGAAACGAAGAACACTACCAAACATTCTAAACAACAAACATTTGTGAAAAGCAGCTCTCTCTTTCAAATCAAGAAACTTGCTTTCACAGAGTCACAGATTGGCCAGGGTTGGAAGGGACCTCAAAGATCATGAATCTCCAACCCCCTGCCACATGCAGGGCCACCAACCTCCACATGTAATGCTAGATCAGGCTGCCCAGGGCCCCCATCCAACCTGGCCTTGAACACCTCCAGGGATGGGGCATCCACAGCACCTCTGGGCAGCCTGTTCCAACACCTCACCACTCTCTCTGTAAAGAACTTTTGTAGAGAAACATAGGTCACATCAAAAGTAATGTTTCCTACTTATTCCAACAGAAACTACAACAGATACAAAGAGAACAAAGCACTATTTGATAGCACAAAATTTCAGCTATGAAACACTGTTTTTCAGTGCAGTCACCACCATTAGCTATGCATTTTTGCCAGGTATGAACAAGAGACTGTGCACCATGCTCAAAAACCTGAACTAGCAGAGGTGAACCACCGTTGCCAGAGCTCAAATGCAGCACAAAGAGGCGGTGAGTGCCCACGTCCACTGTTTGGTCTCTATAAACGTTCAGCGAGCATCAGTGAATGTCAATGGGTACCATTATTTTCTACACAGAGGAATGCAACGACACACCTTTGGCTCATGAACATTTCCATGTCAGACGCCATTTTGTCAGGGTGCCCCTCTGCTGCCATCTGTCACACGGTAACGAACTGTAACGGGATATCGGTGGGAAGGTTCAACCCGTGCTGACATTCCACCAACATCCGCCCCGATGTCGTGGGCCGGAGTGGTAAAACAGGAGGCATTACTTTCAGAGCAGCCCGTTCTCCCGCACGCTGGCAATCCCACAACTACACAGCTTAGGGAAACGAGGGAAAACACGACAACATCGTCCCACACGGGCGGCCACCGGCTTTACACCGGCCGCACAGCCCAGGGTCGCCCCGCGTCCGCGCCCGGACTGCGGGCCGTGCCGGGGTCACGGGAGAGGAGGAGCAGCGCCGTGCGGAGCCGCAGCCGATCCCGCGTACCACCGAGTAGAGGACCGCTATTGTAGCGGCACCTTCACCCCGCACGGCGCCGTCCCAGCGCGCTCCGTGCGCTCGCGGAACCGCCGCTCCTCATCGGGACCGCTCCCTGGACTCGTGGAAGCGGAACGGCCCCGTGCGGTGCGCTGAGAGGAACCCATTGAGAAAGAGCCTCCGAAACACGAACCCGGTGCGAAGTCCCGGGTTGAGGAGGCGGCACCCTCAGGCTTCAACGGCCGCAGCGGAGCCGACGGCCGGAGCCGCCCTCTCCCAGCCCTGCCCCGGGGAAAGGCGACGAGCGAGGCAGCCGCTCCCGCCCCTCACCGGTAGAACTCGGCGCCGGGTCGGGGCCTCCCCGTAGCCGTGAGGGAGACGCTCCGGGCCGCCCCCCTTCAGCGAGAGGTTGGGAAGGGTGAGCCCGATCCGGGCCGGGCTAAGGGAACTGAGGAAAGGGGGACTCACGCTATCTCCGCTATTTAAACCTCTTCCCGCCGCCTCCGCCTCACTGCCTCTCACTCGCTCTCTCCACCCCGCGGAACTTACTAAGGGCGGCCCCCTCCCTTCCCTCCCGGCCAATATGCATAGAGCCACACTACGGGCATGCCGCCCCGCCCTTTATCTCTGGCCGCGCCTCCCATTCGCTCAGCCGCCTGTCTGTCAGCTGAGCGATAGGACACTGTTGGGCCGGGCTCCTGCCTGTCAACACCCGCCCCTGCTGGGCTCCGCCCCTCGTCCCTCCCCTCCCTTTCCCGGACACCTCGAGAGAGCGTTAAAACGGCCGTTTCAAGTCACCGGCAAAATTTACTTTTAGGTCCCGCCTACTCATGTCTGTGACAGATTCTGATTGGGTAATGTGAACGCCTCTTCTACACTGACTGGGCGGTTCGATGTCCATCAACTCTAAACATCCCGCCTATCCCTGTGCCGTAATCCTTAACTCAGACGTTTGATTTGTCCGTGTTTCTAGGCGACCCCGCCCATTCCCACAGCGCCATCCAATCAAGCGCGGCTTCTCAAGCTCTAAGGCGGTATGAAAGCTCATAAACGGAGCGTGTGAAAGGACCGCCTTCATTGGTTGGTGCCTCTCGCCCCGCTATTGCTCTTCCGCCACCACCGTTCCGCAGAGCGAACCACGGCGCGGCGGCGGGGGGGAGGGAGGAGGAGGAGCAGCGTAGGCGGGCAAGAGTGAGCGGTGTTGGTTCGCGCCGTCTCCATGAGTGATGGGGCGGAGGAAGGCCTTTATTGCCCGGCATGCTGCGCGCGCTGTAGGTAGCTGCCTCCGCTCCGCGCTGGGGAGGGCGGGGGAGGAGGAGGGAGGCTGGTGCCCGATCCAAGATGGCGGTGCAGGAATCAGCTGCTCAGCTCTCAATGACTTTGAAGGTGCAGGAATACCCCACTCTCAAGGTGGGTGCCCGGCAAACAGGAGAAAGGCAGAGCCGCCCGCGTCCAGCTTGGGGAGCGCTGAGGGGAGCGGAGGGCTCTGCCTTAGTGGGGCTTCCCCGGCTCCCTTTCGCCTCTCGGAGTACCGCGGCGTCCGCGTCGTGTGTGTGGGGCTCCCCGCGGCCGCCCCCCCGCCTGTCGTCCGGCTGGAGCCACCGCGGCTTCTCCCCTCCTCCCCTTCTCGCTGTGGAGCGAGGGACGTGCCTGGAATACGGCGCTGAGGGGAAGGGGCAGGCCCCGAGCGCTGCGGGGTGGGGAGGAGGCAGGGCTGGGTGGGGGGGGGGGGCAGGTTGGGCTGAGGACCGTGGGTGCTGTGTGGTAGTGCGAGGGGTGCTGAGGGGAGGGAGGGGGGGGGAAAGAACGGCCTTCCCTGCCTCCCCGAGGATGGAAAACGCGCGAAAAAAGGAGTGAATGTAGTGGAGGGGGGTGAAAAAAAGGCCTGTAGGGGTATATGTGCGATGTAATTACAGTCAGGCAAAGCTGTGCTGAGAGCATGGAGTGTTCCTGAAGGCGCTGTGCGGGTCTGAAGGACGGTGGCTTCTGGCCATCGGTGTGGTGAAGGGACTGAAGGACTTAAGGCTGAGCCTTGAGGTCATTGCTTCAGCAATGGTTGAGCTGGAAGGGTGATGATGCTTGTAGGAATCAGTGGAAACCTTTGTTTGGACACTGGTGGTGTGTGCAGGAGGTGTACCACATTAATAGGTATGGCTGAGGGAGGCAGTTGAAAGGAGCTGTGGTGCAGAACAGTGATTTGGGCATCTCCCAGGACAGTGCATCAGAAGCTTTTTGTGTATAGGAGGTGGTTTGCAGCTAAACTTTGTGATACTGAGATCATACTGCTCTTTCACACAGTCAGTACTGTGTGCCTTGAGCAGTGTTTGTTTTGCAGGCTTTTTGGCTGTGTTCTTCCTGTGCATGTCCTCATTCCCCACCCTCCCAGCTTTTAATTTAGTTCCAAGAAGTGGAAGAATGAAATCTTGATTCCCTTTTCTTTTTACATGGAGAGGCATCTTTCCATCACTGTTTCCCTGATACTATCAATCTTGATTTCTAAAATGCATCTCGAGAGCACTCTAGCACTTTCCATGGCCACAGCAATGTGAAGGCCCTTAAAGTTAAGAAGATCGTTTTACAGCTACATTTCAGACTTATTCCAGTTGTTATCGCAGCTCTGCTTGTTACATTCCTGAAAAATTACTGGCAGTGAGGATCAGGGAGTTCTTGTTTTCTTGGTTGTGACTTAAGACGAATTGTCAAGGTGCCAGCCATTTAAAAGCTGGAGAATGTGTTGGACTAATTCTTACATTCCCCCAAGCCTGTTTTTTTCTTGACAAATCTGAACAAAAATATACATTGAAGGATGGAATGTTGTATGTAACGTTGGGGAGCTAAACAGTAAGAGAGTGAGATGCCCTTTTAATTTCCTAGGGAGGTTGGTGTTTATTGATCCTTCCCAGCACCCATTCAACTGCTGAGTTGTTTCTCTAATCCTTGGTAGCTTTTTTTTTTTTTCTTTTTGCTTAAAAAACCTGCCTTAGTAATGTCTGCTCAAAGCTTTTCTTATGACCTCTTAAATGCTGTTAACCATGAGTCATGTATCAAAACAATTTAGTGGTGAAGGTGAAAAAGCGACAGGCAGAGACGATCACAGAAGGCTCAAGTCTGCTGAAATATGTTGACAGCAAATTCCACTTTGTTTACTAAGAGGCAGGCAGGTGCCTAAAAGTTTCCACTGGACTGAGCCCCTGTGGGGATTTGATTTCCAGTTTTGTGAAATGATGCACAGTCATTTGTGCTTTTAATTACGATCACCAATGCAGTGGCTTGAGATATTTCTCCTGGAGTTTTAGATACTGGTGATTTTTCCCTGATGTGAGGAAAATATAAAAGATTACAGACTTATATGTATGTCCTTCATGTTTTCTCCCACTAGCTTCTTCATGCCGACATCACTAGACAGTGGTTGTGTAATAGCTCTGCATTTGCTGTATGTTCTACACAGTGCCTTTCATGTGGAAGAATGCTTAAAACTGCAGAGGGACATCCCTTTGCCACTGCTGGATTGTGGCAGCTGCAGAAGTGGAAATGCTTCAGCTGTTCTTCAGCAGTTCAGCTGAGGAGGAGTAAACTGACTTCTTCAGATGAACCTAGAGAAGTTATTTAAGCATATAAAATAATGCTTGAGTATTTCCTCAGCGTGCCTCCTCCTTGTCAAGGACAAGAAGGCTGCCAGCTATTCTTCATTCGAAGTGCTGTGGAATCTTTAAGGGGGGGGGGAGGGAGAAAGCCTGCTGATCAAGAGTTTTGCAGGCTTCAGCTGGAGGATAGAACATGAAGGCTGGCAACTTAAAAATGAATGAATGCGAGCATTGTTATTGTGGTTCTTTGCTGAAACACTAATAAACAAGTGATGACAAGAAGCTCGATAGTTCATCTGTATCCTTAGCAGTGAGAGTAATCACTAAACTGAACTAGCAAGCAAAATGGAATAGGACCCCAAAACTGTAAGGTCTTCCATCTTAAGGGGATGGTCATGTCATGATATTCTTGTTCACTGGCAACAGTTTAGGGTTAGCTGTGGTTTTTTAAAGCTATCTGCTTTAAAAAAAAACAGCTGGTCAAAATGAGAGTTGTGGAAGCACAGAATTCTTGAGCATCATTTCGATGCTGCTGATTGGCTTCTTTTGTTGGCAGCTGTGTTGGGGGAATACTGGCAGCAGACTTAATAAGATGTTAATTTCTCAAGGAAATACCATGTCTACCTGATCTTTAAATAGGGGAACAGATAACAGAACATATGTTGTTTCTGTCCTGACTTCACAGCATCGCTCCAACTGGCTGAGCTCAAAGTGGAGGCAGCTAGAGCAGGTTGCTCAGGGCATGTTCTGCCTGGTCTTGAAAATCTCAAAGATGGAACCTTCAGCCTCCTTGGGCAAATCTGTTCTAATGCTTGACCTCTGTTATGAATTTAAAACAAACAAAAAATTGCTTACATGGAGTTGTTCTGTCTTCCATTTTGTGCCTATTGTCTTTATCTCTCATCTTACTGATGAGATGTAGTCTGTCTCCATCTTCTTTCCTGTCCCCATCAGGTGTAGTGCACGTGGATTTGGTTTAGCAGGAGCCTTTTCTTCTCAAGGCTAAGCAGTCCTTGTTCTCTCAGCCTCTCTTCATATGTGAGATGCTCCAACCTGTTGGTAATCTGTGGCCTTTTTCTGTGCATACTGCTGTGTCCCTCCTATAGAGGAGGCCCAGAACTGATTACAGCATTCCAGATGAGCATAATTCATGTGGAAGGGAAGGCTCACCTTCCTTGCCCTGCTGGCCGTGCTGCTCTTGACACAACTCAGGGGGCTGTTGGCCTTCTTTGCTCTAAAGGCCTCTTACTGTTGCACAGTCAGCTTGTCCACTCTGACTTCCACGTTCTACTCTGCAAAGTTGCTTTCCAACCTGTTTGTCTCCAGTAGGTACTGCTGCATTTGGTGGTTTGTTCCCAAATGCAGGGTTTGACATTTCCCTCTGAACTCTGTGAGGTTCTATTTGCCCTTTTCTCCAGCCTTTGGGGTCCCTCTGAGCAGCAGCATGACCATCTGGCATATGAGCAGCTTCAAGTTTTATATCACCTGCAGACTGTGAAGGTGCATGCTGAACCACCATGTGGAATCTTGAATGAAAATGGCAGATTACTTTGGTCGACTTTTTTTTCCTGCTAAGGCAGAAAAGTTTATTTCCACCTTTATACGCTTGATTGGAGTTTATTTTTTTAATCATAGCTTTGTAATTTGACAGAAGTATTCAGTGGTGCATGTCTGGCTTTGAATGTACAACAGCAGAAGTTGCTCAGTGAGAGAGGTACAGACAACACGAGGACAGAGGTAATACAGCTGGAGTACCTAGTGCCCTTTCAGTGTATCTGCACAGCAAATTCATGGCAGTTGTTGATCAGTAAGTGGCTGAAATGCTCCTCAGGTGGAAGGCTGAAGCTGGCTATAGTAGTCAATGAGCTCTGTGCTAATGTGGTGTGAGTGCTTGTATCTCACACTAAATCTGTCTTCAAAGTGGCTGCTGTGACTCACTCAGCACGCATTAAATATCCATACCAAGCATTAGTATGTTGCTGAACCATGCACTTCCTGTTTCAACACCTCATGCTTGCATGCCAGCAAACAGGCGTGACGCCTTGTGCTGCTGCTCTGCTGCACTTGGCGCAGTGTGTTTCTGCTCAATGAGAAATCTGGTATTGGGACTGCAGGGGGAGTTTAACCTTGGAAAGCAGCGAGGGTAGGAGTTGGCTCCTGTGGGATTTGGTCTCTTTTCCACCCCTGTCCACTCCCTGTAAAATACAATTCGCAAGTGATCAGTGCAGGAGGAAAACACAGTTAAGGCAGCAAGGAGCCGTGAGCTAGATATGTCGTTGGTTTTGGTTGGAAACTGTCATGGTAAGAAGAAACTTTCTGTGGGAGGAATGAATCCTTACTGGATGCTGGGGACTACCCAGTGTCAATTCTCTTTTCCTCTTCCATCTTTCATTTCAGTAGTTCCTGTATTAAGCAGCATGACGGTGCACCTTAGAGCCCGTAAGCTTAGGGAAGCAGGTGGGTGTTTTTAAAAGGGCTCACTGGCAAAATCCATCAATCCTTGTAAGCTTCAGAAGCTGCCTTCATTATGTGTTTTGTCTCCCATAATGAACAGCCCGAGATGCGCCCTACAGAAGTATTTGCTCATACAGAATGTGAAATATGCTGTATCAGTGGCTACTTAATCCAATCTGACGTATGTTATTGCCTATTTCAGTAAACCAAGGTTTTGTTGTCAGGATATCTTTATCATGGTACCCAATAATAGAACTGTTTCACATCCCACACTTGGTTCACTTCAGCTTTGATTTTGAGCACTCTGGGTGTTGCTTTGTATAAGCTGCAGTGAGCACTGAAGTAACACAGGTAATCTTACTGAGTAGACCTTTGGTTGTTCGTGTTTCCTGATAGAGGTCTGCTGAGCCAATAATCCTTAATTATACGTTAGGTGCAATGCTGTCTCTTCAGCTGGAGTTGGTTATTTTGGGAGCAGTCAGGCCAAAGAGAGGATCCCCAGCCTAAAGGCTCATGGCTGTGCAAATGTGGAGGAGGACAGTGGCAACTGCTTTTATTTAAACAGGTGATGCTGGATTAAAATGAACAAATGTTTGGAGAATAAAGGAGGATTTAACCAGAGAAAGGAACTTGCTTACGGTGTGGATCTGCTGTATGATCTTATCCAGTTGGCTGCTGCTTTAGGCAGGGAGGAATGCTTCATTTCCCCTCCTAAAAGGAGGAGAGCAAAGAGCGTTCCTATGAGGTGTGGTTTAAGGTAGCGGCTGTAAACCAGTGTTGTGGGAAGTCTGTGCCCGTAGTGTGGCTTGAGGCAGGACTCTGCACGTGGCTGTCAACCTTGCATTGCGATGCAGGTCGGTTCTGGCTGACCATACAGCAGCTTCGTAAAGCATTTGCTTGAACTTATTGGAGATCTTATACAAAAGCTGCTTACATATATTAATGAACAATTACTGATATACACTACTAGCAGTTTGTACAAGTGGATAATGTTTGGGATAATTGCTGCTTCTTAATAAATGTGTAGCAGAGGAACAGTCTAAGATCTTTCACTGTTAACTCTTTAGTGTTTTGAAGTAGCAGCTTCAAATATTGTGGTGATGTTTTCTTTGGCACTTTTAACTAAGAACTATTTGGTTTTATACTGCAAAAAAAAATTTTTTTTAAATATTTCTAAAAAAAAGTCCAAATGATCTACAGCTGCATTTAAGGCTTGTGAAATTATTTTTTCTCTTTTGATCCGTATCTTTAAGAATTCATATTCACACTTGTACCTAATTCAGCCTAAGTCTAGCCATTATTCCAAGCTTCTCATTTTGGATATATGTTACTTCTCCTTTCTTTTAATTTTCTTTTAATTTTCTAATTTTGCCTAGGAACAGAAAGAAATATCACTACAAGGGATAATAAAGGGATTGATAAGAGCTATGAATCAGAACAATTCATTCTGTGAATAAGTGATGATATAATTTACATTTTGGATGAGTTGAGTTAGAAATAATGATGCCAATTCAGCTCTAGAATTATCTAAGAGCTGGAGGAAGAAATAAAAAGAAAAAAAACGTTAAGAGTTTCAGTGATTCTGCATAGAAATGTTTATGTGCTGTTGGCTCAACTGGGAACTTGCTACAGTTTAGTGTTCTCTGCTTCATGTTTGAAATGGCACCACACGTAATAATTTTTGATGGTAAGCAAGGTGAAGGAATTCGGTATCAAGGAAGCATCTTAAAGCTCAAAAGTATTTCCTCACTCTGTTTACCTCCTTCTGATGTTGCTTATTTTCAAACTTTAGGAGATGATGATTCTTTTCTCTTCCATGTTCCTGTTCCTCCTCTTTCCCCTTGCATAAAGTAAGACTAAGTTGGCTTTGCTTCTGTGTTTGTTTGCTTTTGTTTGAGATCATTTAATCAGCCTTGCTTTCTTTTCCCTACTTATCTATGGCTTGACTTAATTTCATACACAAGCACAGTACACTGCATTTGAAAAAGCTTATTTATACCACAGAAAATCTTCTGTCGGGTTGACTTAAAGATGTGTAAATTGATACAACCCTCTGGTGCTTTGCAGGTGTTATAAGCTAACACAGTTGAGAGGAAGCACATCACTTTTCTGACCCTTGAAAGGAGAGCATAGCTCTGTAATGGTTTCCCCCATCTAATCTGGTAGGACTCTTTTATTTTTCTTGAATCTTCCTTTTCTTTGTCATTCCCACCAGTTACCCAACTTGATGTACCTGAAAAGAGTTTTAAAAATCCGTTGCAAATTCCTTCCTGCCCAAGGCTGGGTTCGCTGGAAGAGATACGCTGTGTAGGTCTTTCTGTACTTACACAATTCACTCTTTGTGGCCAGAAGTTTTACTTGCTTTCAGCTGGGAGGCATTAATGTTAAAGGAGGATGATTCATACAGACATCACTAAAGTTGGGATTTATAGCTAAAGTTCTCTGCATGAGTTAGTACTGCTATCAAGCTGGACCTGATTATCTTTCCATCAAATAGAGAAATGGATTATTCTTCTACAAAAATTTTAAACCTATGTAAAAGATGTTGTCTGTGCTTAGTTTTTTTGTGGAAAAACAAGTTTGTTTTTAGAAAATAAACCTTAGAGAATCCCTGTTAGCTGAAGGCTAGAGATTGATTGGTGGCTTTCACTCCTTCATTTGGAAGTGCTTCCACGTAATTCTTCCTTCCATTGTGATGACATTTTTGAAGTATCATTCTTGCTGTATAATTTCCAGTAGTTGAATGATAGCTGTAATTTAAGTAGTTTTTATATGCAATCACTGTGGAATAGGAATGATCTTTTTAATGTTCTGGTCAGGCAGATTGGTTGGTTTTAATTTCTGCTATTATGTGGAACTCTTCAGGCTTGAATCAGTTCAAGTGAAGAAGGAATTCAGTCTGTAGGATGTCAGCAGAACAGTTTGAGAACTGGAGTTCAAAGGCTCAGGACTTGAGGGGGGATAAAGGCTCGTTTTTACTCTGACTTAGATTTTTTTCATACAATCCTGTATCCATGGCTTTCTGGAAACTCTCTACTAAATGCATTTGACACACTTCTTCCTGAAGTACTGAGGTGTTTTGTTTTCTTTTTTTTGGGACAGCTGTGACAAGGTAGAAGGATGTGTTTCAATGATTCTGCTTCCTTAAGGAAATTTTTGTGAGTTGTAAGTGTAATTGATTTCCCCTTCCATCCAGCAGCTTATTGATGAGCAGAAACTATTCTTCCTAATAAAGCAGCTCCTAAGACCTAATGGTCCTAAGGTCCTAATAAAGTAGCTCCCTATTAGTTAATAGGGCCAAAAAATGAGAGTCAGCCCATGCAAAAATTCTGGATTTCTGTGATCTTTTAAAAATAAAGGTAGAAGTTGGGGGTGGATGACACTTTGCTAATTAGTATTCTAGAATGCTTTTAGTAGGTATCGCTTACCAGGAACTCTTGAAAGAAAGAAGCTTTTGACTGGATTGGTAATTGGGCAGAAGAGAGGAAATAAGCATCAAGGTTTAGTAGCCAGCCTTGCACAGAATAAAGTTAATATTAGTGTTCTGCTCTAGTCTCTGCTAGAACTGCTGATATTTGCCTTGAACAGCTTGGAACAGAACAAGTACTGAGTTGATTCCATTTCCCTGATGATACAGAGGTAATTATAGCATTATAGATGCAAACTAAGTGTGAGGCATTGGACAAGAGATGGTAGAGGTATTAAAATAAGTGAAATTGAGTGTAGGTAAGTGTTTGTTACAGTTGTTTGAGATTGTGCGAGGAAAAATGATTTTATATGTAAAATAAAAGATTCTGAAGTCTTCATTATTGCTTAGTGAGATTTAAGGGTTATAGCGAATGTTCTGTGAACAGTCCACAAGATCAAGTTAAGTGTTTAGAAAGGGAGAAAAATTAAGAGATTGATTTTTTTGTAGTGTTAAAAATGCATGGTATCATTCTTAGAATGACTTTCTTCCTTGGCTCATCTTGAAGAAAGATGCAGTGAAGCTGGAAAATGTCCACAGAAGGGTAAGGATGAGTAGAGATGTGGACGGCTGTCTTCAAAGAATGGAGAGCATCTTAATTCTCAAGAGACAGCATGAGGGTCATGGGGATGGTGAACGTGCTTTTCTGTTCCAAACAAACTGAATGGTTTCAAATGAGGCTGGTAAATGATAAATGAAAACCAACAAGTGTTTCTTCACACAGTGCATGAAACAGTGAAATGCCTCACTGTAGGATGTTGCACTGCTGAAATTCTGCAGGTCAAGAACAACCAGAAGAGCTCATGGATGATAACCTGTGGTGTTTGTACTATGAAACTCCCACCTCTTGTTCAGATAGTCTTAAGAGACCATTTGGGATTAGTAAATTCTTGCCTTTTCAAGTGCTGATGCTGTCAGATGAAGGACAGTTATAGAGGGACTTCTGGTCTCACCTGCTGTGGCCACTCATATCTTCATATGACACTTGTCAACTATGCCTCCTTCCTCTTTACTGTAAGTCTGGGAAGCTCTTATCTATGTCACTCATGTTTAGGTAGCAGAAGACTGCTATCAGGCTGTGCCCCTCCCTGCTTCCTGTAGCCTTCTCTTCTACAGGTGAAACAGGTCTGCCTCTCTTAGTCTCTTGATTTCATGTCCTCCTGCTGTATTCATCTATATGGAATGGTGAAGGGCCCTGAAAAACAGCCTTAATATTCTGAATGAGTATGCTGCAGTTCTGAGCATAGAGAATAATCATTCCTCTCAAACCTCTGTCCTCAGTGTTGCTAATGCAGCCCAGTATGTGGTAAACTTTCTGTGCCTCAGGAGTCTGTTGCTTATTCCAGTCCTGCCTGTCATCCAGCAGGACCTCTGCATCATTTTCTTCGGAGGTAGTGCCAGCCAGTTACTCTGCAGCCTCTGCTAATCTATGGAACTGTTCTGTGCAAGGTGCAGAGCTCTGGTTTTTGACTTATTGAATTTCATGAAGCTTTTAGTGCATTTCTCCAGCTTGTCAGACTTTTTCTTATATCAGCTCTACCATCCAGCATTACTGAGCACTTTGGCTGTTTGTTGTCCTCCATGAGCCTGTGGATTCTGTCCTATTATGCAGATCAGTGATGAAGACGTTTATATGGGAGCTGATAGCAGTCCTTGGGAGTCAGATACTGTAAATCATCAGGTGGATTTTCAATCACTGATCATTGTTGTTTGAGCCTGGCTGTCCAGTCAGTCTCAGACCCAGGTTATATTCCACTCATTCAGCCTGCATCTCTCTAGTCTGGCTGCAAAGAAACTAAAAGACCACGTTTTCCACGTTCTCTCTTTTGGAAGAGATGCAATAAATGTGCCCTTCTGTAGTCACTGAGGACTTTCTTTGTTTTCCATGATGTTTCAGAGAGGTGGTAACAGCTTTGCAGTGTCATTTTCTCCTTTCCTTAAGCCTACTTAGTGTTCTATGCATCCAGCCCCCCTGCCCTGACCAGTTGCTTGGTACAGGAGTTGAAAGGTTTGGGAGAAAACCTGGCAAGTGGAGACAGTGGCAGCATTTACTGCTGAGGCTTTACTGTCCTTTGTTGCTAAGGCACACTTTCAGCTCGATGCTTTTCTTCATGTTCATTATTCTGCTGATCTGTCTGTAAAGCCTTTGTCACTTAAACTGCTTATTAGTGGAACTGCAGCTGAATAAAATGGATGTCTGTTTACCATGATGATAGGGAGCGCTGCATTTCTGGTTGTGACTCAACCTGCTTTTTGTTGTGGCTGGGTTAGTGTAACACCTTTGCAAAAATCATTTTGCTGTAGTTATTTTATTTTAATTTCATACATAAAAGGTTCTGTATTTGGGAGAAAGTATGTTTGGAAACCCCAGTGCCTAATGAAAGAGGAGTGACTGAGGAGTGGCTGACTGTCGTGGAAGCTGTGGGTTTGCTGAACAGCCAAAGCATTACAAGGTTCTCAAGATGTCATTAAGCTGCTTAGTGGAATTCCAGGTGCTAAAAGTGGCAAAGTCCAGGCTGCTTCTCTGACTCCCACTGATGTTAAATACTTCTGAGGCAGTGGAGATCTTGAAGCTTTGATCGCTATAATCATGGAACTTCTGTGAGGGTGAAAATGATATGCGTTCCACTCCAGTCCTGTAATGCTGAAGACTGAAGATGGTATCTCCTTATGGCATGTGTTGTTTTTTTGTAAGTCAGTTTTCACTGAAGCTATGGAGAAGTTTGGCTTGAGGTAAATCTTTGTGGGCAGTCTGTTTCTATATTTCTGATTTATGGGTAGAGTACTAAATATGTGCATGTAGGTGCATTTAGAAGAAAATTAAAGAATCTCATTTAAATGTTGTATGGAGGATTGCTTGTTTTGACTTAATGATGTTGTTCATATTTCTGCATTGATTCTTCTAAAATCTGATAGTAAACGGTTGAGAAATGTATACAGTCTGCTAACCATCAGGATACAATACATGCAAGCATTTAATACTTGCTGTTTCTCCTTAGTTTCGTTATGCGTTTAGAAAATGTCGAGAAAATGGCCTCATTTAGTAAATGAATGGCTTCTTCCAAAGTGTAGTTTGATGGAAATTGTATTTAGTAGTTAATTTCAAATTCAGCCATCAGTATATTTAAAGGTATTTCAAGTGCTATATTAAATCTAGTGTTCAACAGTCCTAGCCACTGCTCCTACATGATTTGAGAATCAATCTAATCAGACTGAAACCATTATTTTTAGCCTTAATCAGTCTTGCCCTAGTGCCTTATGTACATATATGGGTGAAGGCACGGCAGTTAATGCTGCAGTGGAGTTCCTAAGTATAAGCTTAAAGCTGCTGCTGTACGTTCTTAGCTGTGTTTTTCATCTGAGTGGAAGGAAAAGAGAACAATTCAGGTGTAGCTCTCAGGGTTTTCTTTCCTCCGCTTCTGCTGATTTCAGCTTTAAGACCCGGAAGAGTTCTCTCCTAAGATTGTCTCCAGAGCTACAAGTGCTTGTGCTGTCCCAGAACATGCTCTGCCAAAGCTTTCTGGCTTGCTTTGCTCACACTGCAGAGTGAAGTAATGGCTGCAATGAAGAAAACACTTGGATCAGATTATTCAGTTATGTCTGCCTCTCTGTTAGTACTTAGCACCTAGAAGCACTTGTGTGCACAAGTCTCCAGCCAAGCGGGCTGTCCTTAATGCTTCAGTAGGAAAATTTGAATCTTGGAAAAACTTATTTCCGTGACTTTATCCATTGTGTAGGTTGTTGTAACTTCGATCTTCGGAGGAGTTGGAATTAAGTTGGACTTGTTTTAGTGCATGCTTCTCTTGGATGGTGTATCTGCAGCTGTGAAAGTTGATGAGGAAATGATGCAGAACTGATTTAGTGACACTGAATTCACACATGCTGCCTGCAAATTTTGGTCCTTTTTGTCCTTTTGTGTGCTTGTAAGTGTAATGTATATTTTCCAGCTTCAGTGAGTAGGACAAGTTGGTGTTGAGCTTTTTCCAAAATACATTCTTGTCAGCTCTTGCAGGTTTGTTTCAAACTGTTTGATGTTTAGTAGTGTTTTCCTTTTTATTTTCTCTGAAAGTAGTGATTTTTAAATCAGGCTGAGCTCTGTAAACCAGTTGCCCTGATTAGGGATAGCTGTTTCATCCAGGTTTGGTCATGGAAAGGTAGGGGCAGTAGAAGTGTTATGTCTCTGGTAGTCTGTAGCAGCTTGGTTACTTTTTTTTTCCATTTACTTTTAGTATTGGAGTAAATTGTAAACTTACTGATGTAATGCCTGTAGCCTTTTGAAGAGTTCTGTGGTTTCAGGCTGCAGGTAACAACAGGACAAGTGGTCAAGATTGAGCAGTTGTACAAGTATGTCCCTTTACCTGTAGTCATTTCCCTTGATATGTTAAATTGTTTAGAAATATCTGTATCTAATATCTAGAGGATATGGTAAAATTATTCAGCTCTTAGCCTCTTCCACATCAGATTGTAAAAATCTTTGAGATGGAGGATGGGGAATGGATAAAACAGGAATCAAAGACCTATTGTACCTTGACACAATATAAGTGTGTAAGGATGTCAGCTGAAATTGAAAGTCCAGTTGTTCTAAATGTCATAGGAACACAGAGCGTGCCAGAAACTTGCGTGCGGCAGAGACAGAGCATGGGAAACGGGAAGTGTTATTGCTCTTGTATGCTGCAAAGAAACTCAGGAAAAGGGAGCTTAAGGGTAAGGCTTTCAGACCAGTGTCTTCAGAATTTAACAAAACCACTTTTGATAGTCAAAGGTACCTCAAACCAGTAGTGACTTCTGCAGGTGTTGACTGAAGCATGTCTTCAGTGTGGTGTGGAAAGCTGATGGGCAAAATGCTTGCAGAAAGTAAACCCAGTAAATACAGGTAACTGAAGAAAATGTATTTTTTTAATGAATAGTAAGAATAGGGGGGTGGGAGTGGGGAGGTCAAGGAAGGTACTGTCAGAGTGGTGTTTGGCATTAAGCTGTGAAGCTGGAAACAAGGTTTTCTACTATGAAACGTGTTCAAAACCACGTGCCCCTATGCAACGCATGGTGTCTGCGGAGGAGCTCTGAAACTATTGATTTGTTTTTGTGGAAGTCAGGAAGGTGAGGGCTAAAGATGGATCATGATGTAGGCAAGCCTTTTGTGGTGTTTTATTTTACACAGTTTCAGCTTGGGGGATTGTGGTGCTGGGATTTTTTTTAGGAGCGTTACAGGGAAAAATAGTGCTTCGTAGTGGTACTTCCCATGGTAAAGGTTTGTTCTGTCTTTTGGGTCTCTGAGGTGGCAAAAAAGCACTGCAGTGAAGTGAAACACTGAAGTGTTTGTGACAGGAGAAGTCCTGTGGTACCTTATCAATAAAGTTACCAATGTAACCTTACTGTTACACTCCCACGGCAAATAAGATCCACCTGTTACAGGTTGTGTGAAGTCTTAGGAAGCTCATCTTCCTTATGCTGAGCCTGAGCTGTTTCTCAGTGCATTTCTAATTGTGAACTGCAGTGCTTGTGCTGTGTCATTGTTCCCTAGAGCCTGGGAAGAGATGGACCCTGGGGATACTTTCTTGCGTGCAGATGATTAGAAGGAAGAAAATGGATTCACAGACTTGATAAAATGTGATTAGCAATGATGAAACTGGAGAGATTTGTAATACACATGATATGTACCAAACAGAACTCTGATTTACATTTCCTGTTTTATCTTCAGTCACAAGTCTGGTGGTTAGTGAAGTTATGCCTTTCGTCAGCAATAAGCAATCAGGATTATAGTAATGACCCAAAGGACTTCTTCAAGATGAGATACAGATGAGTTGTGTGCAGCAACAGAATGTTTAGTTCTAGAGTTACTGTTACCATTGGAGCTCTGAAGTAACAGAGCAGTTCTAACAACTTCAAGTTGCTTGTGCTCGCTGTAATGGAAGCGTCGTGATGGAGAACTGCTGAACACTGTTTTGTCCAATTCTTTTAGTACCATAAAATTTGACCAGGCTGTACATTACTTCCATTTGTACTTCTACCTGCTATCAGCAGCAGTTTTGATATGAATGTTTTGTAAACACATGGGACAAATAAGAGGACAAAAGACTTCCAAGAGCAATTAGCCTTTAAACCAAGGTATGGAATTTTAAAGTAATTGAACTGAGTCATATGGAATAGGCTTTTTCACTGAAGGGAAACTTAATTGCATGAAGTTTCTCTTAGCATTATATTCATAGCAGATCTAGTATTGAAAGTGGTCTTAAGCAGTCTTTTGTGTAGAAGCAACTAGTATATCTATTGCATTTCCTGATAACTATTGATGTGTCATCTCTGTTTCAGGAGTCAATATGCATAACATATGGTTTTTCAGAATGTAATTTGCAGTTATCTTGTGAATTCCTGCTGGAAAGAAATAACCCATCAAAATCCTGTTCTGAAGGATGTTCTCTTGATAGTTTAGTTGTAGCTTTCCTTTTAACACACATTTCCTTGCTTTCTGTTTTCATTGGTGCTTGCTACAGTCAAGGCAGGATAAGTGACATGGGTATCAGAAAATCTCCAAGCTTATTTCCTGTCACTGTTTTTCGTGATCTTTGAAGTGTGTTAGCACCATGCTAAGAGCTTAAATAAGGGCTTTGAAATGAAAACTCAGGTCATTAACTAAACTTGTTAGAAGTTTAATTAACTAGAAGACCTGAATTTTTTTAAATACAGAAATCCTAATGACTTTGTGTTTCTCGTTCAGGTGCCGTATGAAACACTGAACAAACGGTTTCGAGCTGCGCAGAAAAACATTGATCGAGAGACAAGTCACGTTACGATGGTCGTGGCAGAGCTGGAGAAGACACTGAGCAGTTGTCCTGCTGTGGATTCTGTTGTTAGTCTCCTAGATGGAGTAGTTGAGAAACTCAGCGTGCTGAAAAGAAAGGTAAGAGGTGTTCTACTGGTTACTGTTTTGTCTTCGCAAGGTTTGTTGAGTGTCTTTCTGCAATGCTGTCTGCTTTGATTTGTTTCTCAAGGTATGCACTTAAGCAAAGAGTGTAGAATGCGCAGGGAAACCTAAGAATGTACTGAACCTTGCTTCACTGCACTTATGAACAGTGTTATAACTGCCATAACTGAAAAATGGAGAAGTAAAATTCATGTGTTAATAGTCTTGAAAATCAATTTCTCTGCATACAGAAAAGAAACAGCAGCAGAATGAATTTTCGTACCAATTCCTGCTCACTTAAAAGAAAAATTTGTGCAGTTGCTGTCATTTATCACTTGAGGATAGTCAAGTCAAAGAGGAGACTGGAAAATACACAAACTCCAGTGGACATTGTACACAGTGCTGAGGATTCATTACAGAGGAAAGTGAGAGGTGTTCTGGGTTGGAGACTTCAATGTTTCTTGTAGACAGTGAACCAGCAGGTTAGAAAGTTCCTTGGGAGTATTGCTAGAAGCATTTTAAACCAGGTTCAGCGAAGTAACACTTCTAACTGCTAAACTAGAATGCTTGTCTGAAATGCATCCAGACTTTTGTGCTTATATTGCATATTTTCAAAAAGAATGAGTTATAAATATATGTGGAATAGTGCATCTATGTTTTGGATGGGAATATTACTCATCCTGAAATTCATCAGAAAATTACTTGACATATATATTGCAGAAGAATGAAAATAGCTCTCTTGGCATTAGAGCAGTGCTTCTCTAAAAATAAACAAATGTTAGTGAAGGCATTTCATTAAAACTTAAATGAAGTAGCAAACAGATATAGATCTTGAGACTATTAAGTGAAGCATCAAAATACTTCAGAGGTTTGTAATGTAAAAGCAACACTGTCATGTGCTGGTTTGGAGTTTTCTACTTTAGCAGTTATTTAGGCATTGAAATAGCTGAGCTGCAAAACCCTTCATAAATCTAATTGTTGTATTTTCATCTTTGGTTTGTGAGACTTCAAGAGGCTTTAAAAGAAGTGGATTTTTTCACTTGCATACAGAAAGAAATTACAGTTTCTAAAAGAGGTGTTAGATTTTTTGCTTGTAGGTTTGCAGTAATGATGTGGAGGAGTAAGTTATTTACTTGTTAAATCTGCTGACTTTGGGAGTGTGTCTGAAGGGACTGTGGAGTGCTTTGGGTCTGAGGCTTCATTGTAATGGCTCGTTTTTTTAACTGCTTTGAGAGACTGTGGGAAATCCTGCATCTTCTCAGGAAGGACAACAGGCAAAAAATAAATGGCTGTTAACCAACAGCGAGTCTCCTGAAATAAAGATCCTGCTTCTGCTGAAGATTCCAACTGTCTTCTCTGTAATCCCTGCCAGGAGCAAAAATGATTGTTTTCTTTAGGGCCTTTGGATGCAAGTGGGATCTCTGCTTCCTTCTGTATTTAGACAGAGATCTGATGAACTGCTGAGATGGCCATAATAGAACTGGATGGATCCTTTACTTAGCACCTTCCTCCCTCTTAAAAAGGAGCCTTTCAGCACAGTGGGTTTCTTGGGCTCTGAAAATGATCCTGGAGGAGCTTAGGCCTTTGTTTTTTCTCTTTTATCCTTTTTTTTTTTTTTTTAATATGCTTGTTCCTTCAAGTTTTATTAATGTCCAGCAGGGCAAGTCCAGATAGATTAAAGAGAGTTTTGAAGAATATCTAGTGTTTGTCTGCATTAGAAGGATCAAAAGAAGCCAAAACAGCAAGAGCTGTATAAATCCAGGTACAAAACTATATGAAGTGAGCCCTTTGAAATGAGAACAGGTTCAACCTTTATGCTTGGTTGCCCTGAGTTCTTCTTGTTGTATTCAGAATAATTCTTGTGGTTGTCTTCACATCTGATAATGCTGCAGACTTCTGAGAAGTGAAAGTATGTTTTGGTTTGTTTGTTTACTTGTTGGAAGGGGGGGAGGGAGGGGAACCTCTAACATAAATGAAATACTGATCTCCAGACTATATTACAAAATAAAACTGAATTTATTAATATAAATTTCTGCAAGCTGGGTTATTTTTGTGAATTACAGCAAAACATCTTGTATAGTGACTGGTGTTTTAGATGGAAGCTTGTAGATGAATATATGTTGTAGAAATGATTAGAATCAACCTGTGCTTCTGCAGCTGAAGGTGTCAGCTGGGGTTGACATTGTAGCCTGGGTGCATAACTTGAGTACTTCGAAGGGAGCCATGCCAGTGTGGAGCATGATGTAGGCTGCCTAAAGTTACCCAGGTTTTTTGGTCTTTGTCTGGATGAGAGAACTTCATGGTATTTCCTGTTCCTGTAGCCGTGGAGGTACTCAAACACAAAGCCAGCAAGCTTAAATTACCCCAGGTAAAGTAGCCCAACTTGAAACTGCATTGCTGGTGAGATATCACACATAGCTTCCATCTTCTACTACCTTTCCTAGTTTGCTTTTACCTTAGCAAGCATATAAAAGTACTGCAAGCATTCTTGTGTTCTGTTGACAACTATGGGTCATGTCTGACAGGTGCTGTATATGGAGTCAGCAAGTTTTAAATTACAGATACAACTGTAGTAAAATTGCCTGGTAAAACTTGAACCATTAGTAGTTGACTATGGAACTTCAAGGCTGAATCAGAACAAGCTTGACCACAATATTTGGTGGTTTTAATAATAAAATAATTAATAATAAAGTTTCAACTCTTTGAAAGGGTTGATAACTGCAGGACAAGGAGAAATGGTTTGAAGTTGAGGGAGAGAAGATTTAGGTTGGATGCCAGGGGGAAGTTCTTTACAGAGAGAGTGGTGAGGTGCTGGAGCAGCTGCCCAGAGAGGTTGTGGATGCCCCGTCCCTGGAGGTGTTCAAGGCCAGATTGGATGGGGCCCTGGGCAGCCTGGTCTAGCATTAAATGGGGAGGTTGGTGCCCTGCCTGTGGCAGGGGGTTGGAGATTCATGATCCTTGAGGTCCCTTCCAATCCTGGCCATTCTGTGATTCTGATATGGGAGTACTGCTGTCTCTTTTGCACTAGGCATGTCAATATGTGAATTTAAGTGTTGGAGTAGAATAATTTCTGTTGCAAGGGACATAAATAGAACAAGTCCAAGTGTTGTTGTTCTTCCTTTGGATACATTTATTTTTCCCAAGTAAGGCTCCTAACAGGGACGTGCTTCCAGAGTGGTAGAAGTAATATCATACCATATTAGTAATGCTAATAATACTGGAAAAATTCCTTTAAGACCCTTGAATTAAAGTTGCTAAAGGACCAAATGTTTGTATAATTTTCATTAATGTAGGAACTGATTAAAATGGCTCCAGTACATTAGAAATAATGTGGGTTTACTCTACACCACTGCTTAGCAGGCATAATTCAGTAAGACAGCTGCTTGAGGAAGAAGCCATGCACAAGTTGGAGGTGGAAATTCATGAGTTCCAGGTGACTGTGAACATGCATGAAGGTCTTTGCAGGTTATTAGACAACTTTATGCCAAAATGTATTTTGCTTTTTTTTCTCTTAACATTCAGCTAGTAAGAAAAGAGCAACTGATTAAATGTGCATGTGCTCATAAGTAACTTGTGTCAAAAGTGTCTGTTAATAGTATGCCAGTGTCTCAAAAGTGGACCAAGTATGCTGAAACTAATGTGCTACCATGAGATTTGTCTTTCTAAATGAAATGCTATCAAGAGTAACTACAGAAAGAGTAACTATATAAAGAATGCTTACTAACAATTCCTATTTTATTTTTTAAAAGCCAATTGAAATTGTATAGCCCTGATTTGTTCCTATTAACTTCTGCTTTTTAGGCAGTTGAGTCAATCCAGGCTGAAGATGAGAGTGCAAAACTCTGCAAACGTAGGATTGAACACCTGAAAGAACACAGTAGTGACCAGCCAGCTGCTGCAAACATGTGGAAGAAGAAACGTATGGACCGTATGATGGTGGAACACCTCCTACGCTGTGGTTACTACAACACAGCTGTAAAACTAGCAAGACAAAGTGGTATTGAGGTTGGTAACATACACTAAAAAAATGGTACTAAAGAGGAAACTAGTAAATATAAGCAAGCTGCTTCAGTTCTTTAGCAGCTTTTTCATGAACTAGTGCCTTTGTTACTATTATTTATCTATTGGTATTTCTAGGGCTGAGTATGTTTTCCTTACACAGAAATATAATTTATGTGAAGTATTTAATAAGCTGGAACTGAAGGCAGAACATTTAAAAGTCAAGAAGTTTATCTAGAAGCATTTGTGACTAAAAGTTAAGATTTTTTTTTCTGCAAATGTCATGCTGAATTTGGTCTGTAGGCTGCTGATTAAGCTTTTGGTAGAGCCTCCCATTTGTCCTAAATGACTTGTGTAGGTGATTGGGCAGGATAGCATATGCTGATTGCTGGGACAACTGTTGTGTTGTATCCTAATACCTAATGCATGCTGACTTGCACTTCAGAAAATAAATTGACATATGATTGAGGTATTTAAGTAGCCTGTATACAGTCAGCACAGATTTTATGCAGTTCTCTTTATTTCCCCATCTAAAATTCCATGGCTGTCATTTTCCTTTTCATTTGGTATCTACTTGGTTCTGCTTCTATCTCATAAATGCTTAAGTGTTTGAAATGTGTTGTTTCATAGTAGCCTGGATTTGACACACCTTGGCGTAGCTTCTTTATGCTATGATGAATCTGCACTGCTGTCCTCTCATAACCATGTAGACATTAAATCACAGAATTGCTCGGGTTGGAAAAGACCTTAAAGATCATGGAGTCCAACCACACTACCCTAACTCTTAACAACCCTCTGCTAAATCATGTCCCTGAGCACCACATCCAAATGGTTTTTAAACACATCCAGGCATGGTGACTCAACCACCTCCCTGGGGAGCCCATTCCAGTGCTTAACAACCCTTTCTGTAAAGCAGTTTTCCCTGATATCCAACCTAAACTTACCCTGACGCAACTTGAGGCCATTTCCCCTTGTCCTGTCACCAGTGAGAAGAGACCAACCCCACCCTTGCTGTGAGCACTTCTCAGATACTGGAAGAGAGCAACAAGGTCTCCCCTCAGCCTCCTTTTCCACAGACTGAACAGCATCAGTTCCTTCAGTCTATCCTTGTAGGGCATATTCTCCAAGCTCTTTGCAAGCCTTGTTGCCCGTCTTTGGACCTGAAAACTGATTTTAACAAATTTGTTCCCTTAAAGTCATGTTTTGCTAAACTTTAGGTAGAATTTACTATTTGCTCCTCAGTGATTCTTGTTTTGTTGTTTTTTTTTTTGTTTTTAAGTTCTTTTGATATTCTTAATGCCAGAAGGTATGTAGTTCATCTTAAAATTATTTCTCTGTGATGATAGTTGCAGAGTTAAGTGGTATTGTGAAGTATGTACTTGGCTTCTCCTAGGTGATGTAGCTGAGCATCTCAGTGACCCAGTTGAGGTGAAGAGATTTTAGTTACTGATGTCAAATTAGAACGTATAGGCCTGTTGTTTCTGGGCCTACCAGTCTGATCCTGCTCAGTCTGCATTGATAGTGGTAAACAAAGGTTGAAGGAAAGAGGGCAAGAAATGAGTTACCAGCTGTTAATAGGAAATAATTTTACTCTTACTTGCTGAAAGACTTGCTGCACTGAATCATTAAAGCAGAGCAAGACAGTTGTTCCGTTCAGGGATGCTGTAGTTGCTGGTCAGCAGCACTTCTGGCAGAACTTACAATGAAGGGGAAAAATATGCTTGAATAACTAATCATAGAATGGTTTGAGTTGAAAGAGACCTTTAAGGTCATTTAGTTTGAATTCCCTGCTATAGGCAGGGACTTGTCCCACTAGACCAGGTTGCCAAAGCCCCATTCAGACTGGTCTTGAATGCCGCCAGGGATGGGGCATTCCGATGGAATGGACAGAGGTTGTGAATGTTCAGTTTTGGTTTAGACACGGATGTGGAAAGTCCCTTATGATAGATTACAAGACAGTGGTATGAGGCACTGCACTTGTGAAGCTTCTCAGCTTTTTACTCTACTGAACAGAAGCTTTTGTTTTTGTTTATTTTCAAATAAGCTCATTTAACTGCTGCCTCCAAGTTGAAGTATTTTTATTTACATAATATCCAAGTGTAATGCAACTTAGTTGTACATGTGGTGAACTTATTTCTTCCAGCTTGCTAAAACTATGCACTTGATGCTCACATTTACTCTGACTGAGGATATACATCCCTCAGTATCTCAACGTTGTATTGATCTTTTACAGTACAGTAAATGGCTTTTGCAGCAGTAGGATAATGAGGCTTGATAGTTGCACAGAATCTGTGGTGTTTTGAGTTCAGTAACAGACTGCTTTTCTGCTCTTTATTCCTCTCTTGCTGGAAGATGTGGGCACTGAGTCATTCTCTAATGCTTAGTAATGCAACTCTGCTCTGGAGATTACGAAATATCATGATATTTTTCTCTGATCCCCAGTAATCTTTCTGTTTACTGTAGCCCCAACTGTAATTTTGATAAATGTCTCTACCACTGCAGGGTTCAGGATCACATTTTCTGCTGTAAATCTGGTTATGTCTATTACCTGTTTTTTTTACATACCAAGACAATGTGATTACTGCTCAGTAGGCATTACACTCTTAAGTAGGAATCTGGAAAAAGGCCTGCAATGCCTGCATGATTGAGAGCAGCTCTTGTTTTCATTTTTTTAATTTTGCTTTTGTGATTCTCTCCTTGTGCATTTTTATGCTGCTTTTTTTTTCCCCATGTCTGGGGGGCAACTCCTCCTCAAATCCTGAGCTGTTATAAATGAAGATTAGATCCTTTTTTAAATTTTTTTTTTTAAGCACAGCAGCTAGGATCAAACAATTGATTGTTATGACCTTATATTCAGTTTAAGGCCAGTCACGAGTGAGGTAGAACAGAAGTCACAACTGGGTCCAGTACTGCTCAGTGTCATTCATCATGAAGTAGGTGATGGGACAGTGCCCTTAAAGTCTGCAGGTGATGAGAGTTAGGATCTGTGATTGATACAGCAGAGTTGTGCTCCCCTTGCAGGTATCTTGAGCAACTGGAATAAATGAGCAAGCAAGAACCTCATGAGGTTCTGCGAAGGGAGTCCCATACCTAGGAAAGTGTAACTCCATGCCACCAGTATGTGCTGTGTGTGATTGGAAGGCAGCTTTGCAGAAAGGGAAGGGGATGATGGGTGGTGAGGCTGGTGGGCAAGCTGAACATGACAGCGATGCACCTTTCTGACAGGATCTCCTTAACAGCATTCTGGGTTGCACTGAGATAAGCGTTGCCAGCAAGTGGACGAATGTGATCCATCCCCTCTACTCAGTACTCTTTTAGACTTGCCTGGTGTTCTTCATCTATTTCTGGGGTCCCCAGCAGACATACTGGGGCAGTGGGTCTCTCTGTTCTTGGAGATGTTTAAAACCAGACTGGACTGACATGGTCCTAAGTAACCTGTTCTACTCAGCCCTCCTTTGAGCAAAGGGGTTGGACTGAATTTTGAGAATTACCAACCTTAGCTATTCTTGTTTTTGTGGTTGCAGACCAAATGGCAAAACATGGTATTTGCTGTTGTTTAAAAGGCTGAGCTTTTTCCATTTCAGTTCCATCTTGGGGATCCTAGATTAGGTATTTTTCAATAGTTGTTAGACCAGTCTTGGGAACAAGTTTCAGCCTGTGTGTTTAAAGTTCATTACGTGGCTTCTGAATGCCAAGAGACCTGCAGAGCTGCTATGGTACTTCATGGGTGGAAACAGCTTAGAAGTTACTCTGCGTCAGTGGCCAAAAGCCATTAAATCATTCACATGTTTGCCAGTAGTACATAGCAGACAGTTTGCTTGCAGGTTGACTCACCATAGTGTCTAATTTTAATAATTATTGATGGGCTGAGGCAAATTCTAGTCTGCTTACTAAATTAAATATCTTAACAAGAATTAGATTCTTGAATTCATGACAAGGAAGATAAGCACTTGAAAGTTGTGGTTATAAGCTAGGAAGCAAATGGCTATGAAAAGTGCTGATGTGAAAATCATATGGAAGTTTAAATGCCAGAACTAACTAGCTCAATGTAGAAATAAGTTATAGTGCACAGCTCAGCTTATAGGTTATAAAGCATAATACGGGAACTAAAGCTGGTACTATGTATTCTGCATGTCATGTCTTAAAGGAATTACAGAATGGCCAGGATTGGAAGGGACCTCAAGGATCTGAATCTCCAACCCCCCTGCCATGTGCAGGGCCACTGACCTCCCCATTTAGCACTGGACCAGGCTGCCCAGGGCCACTGGCCTTGAACATCCCTAGGGACAAGGCATCCACAGCCCCTCTTTGGGCAGCCTGTTCCAGCACCTCACCAGTCTCATACTAAAGAACTTCCCCCTGACATCCCACCTAAATCTTCCCTCCCTCAACTTAAAACCATTTCATGTTGTCCTGCTTTTATCTACCCTTTCAAAGAGTTGAACAGCAGTACTGGGAATGGAAATGTATATAAAAACATGAGTCATGTTAAAGTAAGAGCTAACAATCAAGGACAGAAATGTCATGCTTGTGCCAAAGTAAATGTAGGGGGGAGATGATTCTATTGCACTTTTTTCTTGATGTTTTCTAACTCCCTAATGATGTGAAAAGTGGTTTGGATTGAAGTTACAAGCTAGATGTTAAAGGTTTTTCTTTTATTGCATGTAAATGAAGCTCATCAGTATCAGCTTGTTACACTTGATGATGATCTTACTCTGACTCCATTGTGACCTTGCAGTGCAACACCAACATAAAAATGTATATTTTCATTTACAGATTCATATATTCAGTTAGCTGGCAGAGTTGTCTTTGATCTTAGTGTTGGCGTCCCATGTTCTGCTGTGTTAAATGTTGGTACAGTTCTGTGCCACTAGCTGATCAGCAAATCTCACAGAATGGCCAGGGTTGGAAGGGACCTCAAGGATCATGAGTCTTCAACCCCCCTGCCACATGCACAGCCACCAACCTCCACATTCAATACTAGACCAGACTGCCCAGGGCCCCATCCAATCAGGCCTTGAACACCTCCAGGGACGGGGCATCCACAACCTCTCTGGGCAGCTGTTCCAGCACCTCACTGCTCCCTCTGTGAAGAACTTCCCCCTGGCATCCAACCTAAATCTTCCCTCCCTCAACTTTAAACCATTTCCCCTTGTCCTGCAGTTATCAACCCTTTCAAAGAGGGTTGACCCTTCCTGTTTGTAGGCTCCCTTAGGTACTGAAAGGCTGCAATGAGGTCACCCCGCAGCTTGCTTTTCTCCAGGCTGAACAAGCCCAGCTCCCTCAGCCTGTCTTCATAGGGGAGGTGCTCCAGTTCTCTGATCATCTTTGTTGCCCTCCTCTGGACCCTCTCCAACAGCTCCCTGTCTTCGTTGTACTGGGGGCTCCAGACCTGGCCACAGTACTCCAGATGGAGCCTCACAAGAGCAGAGTAGAGGGGGACAATCACCTCCTGCCCCTGCTGGCCACCCCTCTTCTGATGGAGCCCAGGATACCATTTGCTTTCCAAGCTGCAAGAGCACACTGCTGGCTCTGATCTAGTTCTGGAGGTGCAGTGTCTGAGTAGGAGGTTGGTTGCTGTTTGTAGGGAAGTTTTTGTGGTTAAGTGTGCTGCCTTTGTTTGTCTGTTGGAGGGTTGTTTTACGAATTTGGTGCTTTTTCTAGCCTCTTTAATAAGCTAGGTAGAAAAAAGCTTCCTTATGTTCTGTTTAATATGTTATAACAGCAATTTTGCCAATATTGTGGAAAAACAAATTACATTCTGAAATTGTCGCTCTATGCTGTAAATATTCTTTGCTTAGTTTATCATAGCATGATAAATTTTCCTGCCTTACTGCATGTGTTGGGCAAGTTGTGCTATCACTTTTTTCTGAAATAGATGCTTTAAATTTATACTGTGTGTTAGATCAGGGAGCAAATGAATCAAAAATCTGAGTGGCAGAAGAGCTGCTATACTCTATGGTGTGTATTGGGGGAGCATTGGCAATGAAGTTCCAGATGCAAGAGAGCACTTGAAATAAATAGTTCTACAATATTAAGTTAAATTGACCTTGCTTTTTAGGTTCTGCATGCCAATCAGTTTTGCAAATTAATGGTCTTAGATCAGTGATTAAGTAGATGCACGATCCTTCCGAGATACTTAGCTAAACAGTTGTGTTAATGCCGGTTTGCTTTTTGCTTTTGAGAATTGTTGGAAGAAAATAAATTCTATCATTGACTTCCAAAGTTTTATGACTGTTGTGAGCATTGGCCTATGTTACAGGGGCTTCTTGACACTTCAAGCAGTGCTGCACCAGTTACAAACTGTTCTAAAGAAAATCACTTTCTTGGTGTGGGAATTCAGATCTTAGCTGTTTTGGTTTTTTTTCTCAAGCAAAACTTCTAAGTTTTTGGTCACTGTTAGTCCCTGTAGAATACAAAAGCATGGCAGACACTGGAAAAGCCATTCTGGAAGTACTTATCTTTGAAACTGGTGTGGCAGATATTCCTTTCACTTGTGGTCAAAATCTAATTCAAAAATACAGCAGTCACTGTCTCAATAAGTTGATCTGCTGTTCTCCCTTCTATATAATTTGGTCCAGTTTTTCCTCTTTTCTATTTCGTAGACACAGCTTTGGTTTTAATTATTTGGAAATAACTTTGGACAGATTAATTAACTCTGAATATTTGTAAAGATGCCTGCAGCAAACTCAGGTATTCCATCTAATTTGGCTATGAGGAGTCATGAATTCTTATTTTGATGACCTTTAGAATAAGAGAGATTTATATTCCTCTAGACAAGCTGTATGGCTTTTGACCAAGTGGCTGCTCTCTTCATTAGGTAGCCCATCTCAAATTACCCCTGCTTTTAAGCTAAAGATTCTCTCTTTGCTTTATTGAAGAAAGAAATCCTCAAAACTGTAAAATGGATCTTTGAACTGAAACTTGGGATGACTGCTGAATGATTTCTTTTATGGAGTAAAACCTGATGCCAGATCTGCATCTTGTGAAATCTTGCTTTTCCTGAGTAACTTCATCTTCCTACTCACTAAAGAGTCTGGGCCCCAAATGCCTGGAATGGTCATTTCCACTGAATTGCTACAACTAAAGGAAGTAGGAGTGAAATCTCGATCTAAAAGCTGCATAATATTGATTCAGTGTTCTTGGTGCTTTCTACTTGGAATAGGAGGAATATTAGTAATATGATTGCTTCAGTAGGAGATAAATACATGTGCTTATGGAACCTTAAGTTTGCATAAAGGAGGCCATGTGATGTTCAAGCTGAACTAATGCTTCCGGTAACTGTCACAGCACTGCACACTTAGAAATCTTGAAGATGTGGTCCAGGTGTTATGCAAGCACTTGAATATATATTCATCAAAATAAGTTTATATTCGTAATGCTTCTGTTTTAAACAGGTAAATAAAATTTGTGATAATACTTGCGTGTAGCCTTTGCCTTGCTGTTACACAGAATACAGATAGGTTGACTTTCTAAATTGCAGGCTGAATGGCAAAAGCTAGTTTGTCTGAAGCTATCTGTTGTGTCCTTCTCCTATGATTCCCACACTGGAGAGGTTGGAGGAGGCTGCCTGTAAAGGAGCTGCTGAGCTGGCCAGGCTGTTACCTTACAGTGCTGAGCTGTACACTAGCAACTCAGGAGCTCCTCCAAATGTTCTTAGTGTAGGCATGGCAACTTCCAGTACATTGATATAATGAACATCTGAGTGTGTTCATCTGAATTTCTAAGTGCTTTAATTCCTGAACAGCCTTACATGTGCAGTTTGTCTCCAGCATCTTTGGGAGTTACAATTATGTAAATATGTAATAGTCCCGATCAATCCAGAATAACAAACTTTCTCATTACAAATCATTTGACACTTCAAAGCCAACAACATGAAGTGTGCTGTGATGTTGAGGCTGTTTCCAGTTTTCTTTTAGACAAAATGGATTACCTTCTTGTAAATAATATACCTAACAGATACTTTATTTCAAAATCTTAATCTGAAAGGCTGGCAAAATGTCCTGTTTAAATGTAGTCATTCAAGATTCTTGAAGTGAAATACTATCTAATGGTAGAACGGAGTTCTCAAGTAGAGACTGTCTAGATGTGTGAGGTTTGCTTTCATTTATGCCTCTGATGTTTTCCTTACGCATTCTTCTTTCCAGCCATTCCTTCAAAATATAAATGTTGCTCTACATGCTATGCGTTCTCCTGTTGCTCTACTGGTGACAGGAGTTCAATTTTGTCCACACTGTTAGGGCAGATTGTTCCTGCTTGGGTGATGGCAGTGCTTTGTGCCCACCTGGCCAGGGGTTGGTGTTCTTTCCTCAACCAGAAGAGGCTACTGCAGAAAACAGTGGTGAGCAGAAGCTTTTTTCTGCCTGTAGATGCGTCTTAAAAGCTCTGAAGGCTTTCTGCACTAGTCTGGTGTAGACATGACTGTGTGAAGCTTGGTATAATGTCCTGCTGGGTAAGGTGCAGCTATTTGCTGAGTTACAGAAGCTGCTGAGACAGGATGAGAGGCTTTAGGAGAACAACTTGCTATAATAACCAGCCTAGCTAGCTGCACTATGAGGCTCCACCAAAATGACTGATGTATGTGAGGACAAGTAGGCAAACAAAACAGTTCTTTGTTTGCCTGTGGAGCAGTCAGAAGCAGAATCTGTTTCTTTTGGTCTCTTTACTTCAGTAAGCAGTTGGAGACGATGGCAGGTGATTGAAAGATGTAAGGAGCAGGCTTGGGGAGTAGCTTGGTAAGTGAACTGCAAGGTACAGGAGCAGAAAATAGTAATTTGAGGGACTACTTCATCAAGTGGAGAAAGGTGTAAGAAAGAAGCAGTGCATGGAATCAGAAGTTTAAAAAAAAAGTTTAATTTGAAATAAAATGGACTTGTAAGTTTATTCACTAGAACCAATTGTCAAAAGAAGTAGCACCATTGCTTCATGCCAGGCAGTGTTCTGACAGTCACAGTGTTACTGGGGTCCTCTAAAAATAACTGGGTAAAATAAAAGTCTAAGCCATATAGAGGTCACAGAAGATGCTCTCATGCAAAAGCTCAACTATGTACACCATGGAATACTGTGTTTACTTTGTAGACAAAAACTTCTCTGCTTTGTCTGTTGATGGATCTGTGGTTTGGCTCTCTCTCTGCTTTTTTCATACAACTAGCTTTGCAGCTGGCTTCTGAGTAGGGCATTCCATCATTTAGTCTGTTTATTTTCTCTGTAGTGCCGTTAATGTGTAGCATTATAACACTTAATAGTAGCTTAATGAACTTCAGGCAACATTATTTTATAAGCAAAGAGTAAGGAGACCTCTTAATGTTAATTTCTGCCTCTTTTTAACAGATCTTTAACTGTGATGTTGCTGGTTTGTTACTACCTGTGCTTTTGTTTTATTTTTTCTGCCTTCTGTCTCAGTGCGATTTTTTTTATATTCTGAATTCACTATGAAGGATGGGTTCTTACAACCTGTAGTGTTTCCCTTTTGCTGTATAGGGGCAAAAGAATGGACCTGTCAGGCACTGTGGTATGTTCTAGTCTAGACTGACACATTGTCACTCTTTCTGCATTGCAGAAGAATGGTAGCCTCCTTCTTCCCTGCTGGGTCCTGTTGTCTAGCATTGTAGGTGTTTGCATCTGCTTTATTCCTGAGCTGTGTGGTGATAGATGCACTGTCAGGGCAGCTCCTGCACTTGCTGTGTATTCATCACAGAAGAAAATCTAACAAATCAGTATATGAATATGTAACACTGAAGTTACCTTTTGTTTGTAGCTGTTCATTGCTGTGCTTCTGTCTGTTTTATAACTGCTTCCTAAACTCTGCTGGAGGTTAGGCTGCATGTTCAAGATAGCTCAATATCTGAGTACTCACTGAAAGCTTAATACAGCTTTTTTTTTTTAACTTATTCTAGAGTGATCCAAGTGTTTACTGTATTTCATATACAGAGGGTTTAAATGGATGTTTACTGTACTACTGAATGCTTGAGTACTTCAGCAAAACCTTTTTTAGTATGAGGATGGTGCTCTTATGCTTGTAGTATCTATAGGAAGTCAATCTCACTAAAACTGTCATACATCCACTTGGCATCAAGCTTGGTTCTTGTTTGGGAATAGACTTAAAAATAGCAAATGACTGACTTGTTAAAAGTGATTTGTAGTGAAGTTCAGAATTTTACCTGCTGTGAAACAAACTACCTCTCGCACATGTTGCTGTCTCTTGGTTATGGCTGGAACTAAGAAATAATTTGTAATTTCATCATAAAGTTTTAATTTACTCAGTGTGTGATTGCAGTCTAAAGATGGATAAACAAGTTCTGACAAAATGGATGAAGGATTCTGCATCTGTGCTGATCTTTAAATAGGAGGTTGGAGCTTTCTGAAGATGTCCCGGGGGAATCTTGCATTGCCATCTTTGAAGAGGTCACTTCTATAAGTCAGTAAAAGAAAGCTCTTTGGTTGAATTATTGCTGTCTTTGTGATGCAGTTAGCTTGCAGTGAAGTGAATAAAGTTTGTCTGTGTCTTGGAATAAAGGAATCTTGTGCAAATATGTATTGTCAGCAGTTGTGCAAGTCCTACAGAGCAAGAAAGACAAACAAGTTTGGCATTCATTATTCTTAGCAAGACTTTGCTGTATTTATTTCCTACCAGTAAGTAGATTTGCTGCTTTTTCTCCAGTTCACTACTGAATTCTGTTTCAATATAGGACCTTAGTTACACACTTGGCTTAAATTTAAATCAAAGGTAGTTCACATTTGAATGTGTGATGGCAGATTGCTCATTTGCTTTAAAACTTTGCGGTAGAAAAGCTTTGTAGCATACATAGTTGTGTTCATATGTAAAGTCAAAATATCTAACTTACAAGCAAATTATCTGACTGCCTTTAGTATGCACCTTTTCATTTCTCAGCTGTTCTTCTCACACAATGTTCAGGTTGGTTATTTTTCCACACCCATATGAGTTCATGAAATTGAGCCCATTTTTTCATGTTCTCTCAGTTTTTATGCCTTTGATTAGTGTTTTTGTTGATTGTTTTTCATACCAAGGAAAGTCTCCAAGGACTTTGGGAACTCTAACTGGCTTCCTTGCAGGTTTGTCCTGCAGCTGGTATAAACTTAAGTCCTTAAGTTCCTTCTAGGAAGAAAAGTGTTCAGTCTTTCAGGTGCAGTTTGGTATCTAACTACTGGTTAGTGTTTGCACCTGGTCTCCAGTCGGGGTGGGTGCTGGAGCTTCTTGAAAATGGAGTGCTGCTGCTCAGGTGAGAAAACCAAGTTTCTCAGTCTTTGCTGGCAGTGATCAGAGCTCAGGATGCCCTTAAAGGAGCAGACGTGCATGTACATGCTGGGGATGTTCTTACCCAGAACCCATCTCGGAGAAAGAAAAGAGAAGTACATTTATAGGGCTGTGGCTTTTATGTTGGCTGGGATTACAGGTAGTAATCATCATAGTAAAGGAATCCTCATTCTTCACGGTATTTTATACCTTAATTAGTGAAATTCTGTGCAGTATTATAGGGTTGGTAGCTTTCCTCCCTGTAAGCACTTGGTTAAAAAGTAGTGATGTTTAAAAGCTATATATATGTAAATCGTGCTGAGCACAGGGTGATGGATAGATGTATAAATAAGTCTCTGGTTCCACCTAAGTGCCTTCAGACTTAGGGTGTGATTTTCTGTAATAGGTCTTTTTTTCTGTGAAGTTTGAACTATCATAATGGAATTGAAGTCGTTTTATGATAATGCTTGTCCAGTGCTTAAATAGTTACCCTTCTGGTACCTGGTGAGTAGATGGGAAGGGAGGTTGACTTGGGTCCAGCAGTTATAAGCAGAAACAATAAAATGTAGCTGATAATTCCTTGCTTTCTGTAGGAGGAAGAGGAATGTTCTCTCTCTTTGTTTGCATAATTGTTAATATATGTGGCCAGAGGGTTTTTTTCCTCCTACCTGGATGTAGGTTTGCCATTACTTAGTCCTCCTATCGAAAGTCAAGCATTTCTGAGTTAATTTAGTCAGTGTTATCATGGACGTGCATGGGAGGCTGGAGGTGTGCTTGTATGTTGTGGTTTGATAACACTGTACAGCACAGGGCTTGTCTATAACTTTGCAGTCAGGGAATAAAATATTGCAGTCATTTTTTTTATGTGAAAATTGAAGCTGTGAAATGAAGAAACACTTGCAGTGGTGAAAAAGATGACAGAGACCTTAGAATTGCTTTATAACTTATATGCAAGATGTGAGAGAGTAGTTCTCCAGAGAGCTTAGTGTTGACCTGCACAGAAGACCAGGGCCATTTTAAAGCCACGTAGTCCTCTCATGCTCTGTACTTCTATTTCATTAACAACTGAAGAAATACACTGTGGAAGCACAACCAAAATATGAAAGAGTGATCAGACTTAAAAAGTAACAACAGCACGTGTAGAGTTTTGTTACAAGAATATTGCCTGATTGAATCTTAGTATTTTTGTTCTGTCAATCTGCTTAATCAA
Source organism: Lagopus muta (assembly GCF_023343835.1). Lineage (NCBI taxonomy): Eukaryota > Metazoa > Chordata > Aves > Galliformes > Phasianidae > Lagopus > Lagopus muta. The sequence continues at coordinate 64,681,684 of NC_064436.1, read as the reverse complement.
GACTTACAACTGTTTGTTATCAGATCCATAAGCTATTTTTTCCCACAAATGGATTTCTTAATGCTTTTGTATATTGTTCTGTTACTTGCTACCTACTCAGCAGAGAACAAAAACATTTATTGGAACAATTTAAATGCGGTTGTAGTTCCAAAGGAAAATCTTTCAATTAATAATATTCTGTTTTCTGGATTCATACTGTCTATTTAATGGAGACAACTGCCAAGCTTTGATTCCTTTTGGCAAACACAAATCCAATTAACATGTCTGTACCAAATGGAGCATTTTTTATATTAAATTTGCAAAAGGATTGTAGCAGTTATTTTCACTTTGAAGGTTTTTTCTTTCTCAGCAGCTGCTACAACTTCTTTCCCTCAACAATAGTTGAGAGAGAGCTGAAGATTGCTATACTATCATCTCACTGGTAAATGCTTTTAGTTGGGATTCTCACCAGCTCGTTGACCTATAATGCCTATGCACATATTTGAAAAGAACACCATACTTTTGATGAAGCCAGGAAAAGCTAACAAATGTGAACAAATGTGGCAAAACCACCAGTTTCTTAGTATTTCTCACATATCCAGACCTTTATTGAAGTAGCAGAAAATGCTTTTGTTGTAATTGGATGTAAAAATAAATGCTGCTTACTAAGAGGTTGCACATAACGTAGTCCTGGGGAGATGTATGGGGAATGCTGTTCTAACTCTAGTCAGTTTTAACAGCTGCATGGAAAAATAGCCCAACAAGATAATGGGTATGGTGGCATTGAATGTCAGATTACTTATACAGTTGATTTACATGGGCAAGATTAGTTTCCTTCTATAAACTTGCCACTTCTTTACTACTTTAGCTCTGACCTCAGTCTTACTTGGATTTGGTAACTAAAGTTGTATGTTAATTTCATCTATTGATGATATAATGCTTTTGTTGCAGCCGTACATTCTGTTAAAATGGAATGCATGTTGCATGTAAACTTTGCATGTGACTTCCAAAACAAACTGTTAATGGAGAAAACTTCAGGAGAAGTTTTTGTGCTCCACACTCTTGTGCTCTACACTGCAATTTAGAAATGCATGAAACGTGTCTACATTTCTTAACCATTCTCACAAAACCTAGTCCAATCTGCCCTTCTTTTCCAATAGTAGGAGGCTTCCCGTATTTATAAGGAGAAATTGGCTGATGAAATGCAATATGTGAATGTGATATGCCTGGCACTATTTCTATGCTTTTTAACTTTGCCTCAGTAAAGTCTAATGCTGAATATATTCAGCTGTTCTACTAGCTGAAAATGCCACCTATTTCAGAGAGAGGTTTTGTTCACTGCAGCTACTATAACATTTGCCATACTTATCATTTCAGTTGTATGATTTTCTGCATTTTGCTATGAAGTCTATGTAAAAGTGAACTTGTTCCAAACTGGTGTGTTAATCAAACATTTGATACTGGATTGTTGCTTGTATTGAGTTATGGAATCTCACAGTGTATTTTCTTTAACAAAGTGTGAACTGTAACAGCATGATATGTTTATGCAGCTCAGAAATAACTTCTGGTGGTGCCAATTCAGAGTGAATCTTGTTTATATCATTTGGAAACAAGCTAACTGCTTTTTTAAAAATATATGGGAAAAAATTATTTGCTAGCCTAGGAGATCTTAAATCTTATTGGACTGCGTTAACCTTGGTTGGTACAAATGCGTAAAGCAGCTTGCAGTGAAGTAGCAGAGGCATGCACAAGGCTTGCTGCTGACAAACTTGATACCAGATGCTGCTCCTGCTTTAAACATATCTACTTTCGTTATGCCAGTGTCATTATATGGTTCCTCAATTCCTTAGTCCAATGACATAAGCATTGTGAAAACCAGGTATTCTTGGAAATATGGATTGCACCCAGCTGATGAGATCTTGTCAATTACTTTGCAAAGCTTCAAGATGTCATCTTTACTCTTTTTTCTAGTTCAGTTGCATAAATAGATTTAGAAGAGTGGTCATTTTACTAAGAGTCTATCTTGGCACATGGAAATGCAGTCTTTACAAAATTGTTACTGTATATTTTAAGTAATGACCTTTAAAGATGTCTCTAGAACAGTTTTTGTATCCCTGTGCTCTAGTTGGTTAAATGCATTGCTGTGTAAATTATCAGTATGATTTAACAAGCTGTGCTTTCCTTTTTCTTTGCTCCTTAAGGACTTAGTAAATATTGAGATGTTTTTGACTGCTAAAGAAGTGGAAGAATCATTGGAGAGACAAGAGACTATGACTTGCTTGGCTTGGTGTCACGATAACAAATCCAGGCTCAGAAAAATGAAGGTATGAAAACAATGTCAATGTTTTGCCTAAGTAGCGGTTTTCTAAAGTAGTTGGTTATTTGATATGGTCAATTTGGTTTAAATTATAGGTCTTGAATGAAGCCTTGTATAAAAGTAAGGGCAGTAAGTACAAAATTTATTTTTTAAGGTTAAGGTTACTGGTGCTGAACCAGCCCAAGTGAATGCCAAACCTTACTGCAGTGTATGTAGTAGTGTCTCGGTGCATGTGGATCTGTGTACAGCTCTTTGTATCCTGCTGAGAATGCAGCTCATAATTCATATATGAAGAATGAGATTGATTTGTAAACCAATGTCTGAGAGAAATATCATATGGATTTGTATTTTTGAAGTGCAATATACGTAAATCCAGAACTAAACAGACTTGAGTGAAAAAGCAGCTTTACATGAGGAAAGTATTGAAGAGTTTCTTACAAAAATGAAAACAAGTCTTATTAAGCAATAAACAGAGTAAGGTGTCGTCTAGTCATTGAATGTTGTGACCTGAACATGCTGTATTTTGGTCCCTGTGCAGTTGGTTTAAATTTCCTTGACTCTCAAATTCTACATTTTAAAACATGTTATAGTCTTTTATAGAGCTTGCAGAAATCTGTTCAACTGTATTAATCACAACCTGTGCCTCCTTCAGAAGTTTTGGTTTTTAAACTAAGCTTTCTTTAATGAAAAATTTACATATCCTTAAAGATAAGCAAAGAGTGACATCTCTGTCACTCGGGCACCAAAATGAGAGTGAACCAAAGATGGGACACGAGTAAAACAGCCAATGATTACTCTAAAGAAAATGATCTTTGTTTGGAAACCATTAAAGGAAAACCAGAATTGGTATGTGAACATTATTGCATAATTGTACTGCTGGGGAAAAAATATATGTATAATTTTAATATATTAAGTAATGGAAGAAATTAATGGGTGAATATCTTAATTTTTCATCAGCAGTCTTTGCCAAACAAGTAAGGAAAAAATCTTCCCTGTCCTCCTCTTTGGAGAATGGGAGAAAAATTCTGCAAGCCCTACTTAATCTCTGCAGGTTGGGTTTTCTTGGGGGTGAAGGGGAGAGCTGTGGGTTTTTTCTCTGCTGCTGAAACATGTTAATGAAATAACTGAGCCCTAGGGTTTGGTATCATTAACAATTAATAAGTTCGATTAATTTCTTTAATAGAAACCAACTTAACCAGTATTCTATGTAAGGGTTTTGTGTAGATCTGAAGAAAGAACTCTAATTCTAGTTGAGAATTGCAAATCAAGTCAAAATTTTACTTTGCAAACTATGGTCTTGAGCACAGAGGAAGGTGTACTTGGAAAATTTACTTTTTACTCCTTAAACAGGTGTACTTTAACAGGACAGAATACATCATTTATTTTCAAGTGGTTTACATTTCTAATCTTAAACCAAGAAATTGCTGCAACGTGCACAGCAGTCACCCCAGGTAGTTTACTGATGGAAGTTTGGAGTTGCTCAAATTCCTCCTGAAGTCTCTGAGGGGTTTTGGATGGTATTGTAGTGATGGACAATACAAAAAGACAACTATTCATCAGAAGTTTTGGGGAGCAGAAAATAGATTTGCCAAACAGAGCAACTGAGGGGAACTCAAAATAGTTATTTTTCAAGATTCAGATGGGACTCTGGTTTTTTGTTGTTAGGGTAATAATAATAAAATAGTTAACTGTGTCTCTACATGGAAGTGTAATGAGTTATTCTTTTAGGGGGAGAATTTTCTTAATTCTATATATTCAAAGTTTTTTTTAATAGATTTTTGTGACTTGATGATGGAATTTGATTTAAAGGGACACTTAACTTCATTAGGCTTCAGATTTTACTTTTTTCCCCAAGCAGGTAAATGCCGCTTGGTTTTTTGTTTGAGATTTGTTTCTAGCATGGCTTTTAGATGCTTGACAACAGCAGTGGGGTAGAAGCATGAAAAAAGGGAGCTGGGGAGAGGTCCGCAGCAGTCTAGATCCCATGCTGCTTCCTCTTAATAGGAGGGCACTTTCAGAATGAGTTCAAAGACATATTTCTTCCTTGCAGTTTTTTGGGTCCATCTCTCATGTCTTAAACTGGCTCCAAACTTCTACTGAATCTATTGCTTTTAACTTTAAGATAGTACAGAGAGGCCACCTGCTACTCTTACTTGCACCCTAAATAATGATGATTTCAGTCATCAAGAAAATGTTCACTCCTCCTAAATGCTGAAATTTGGAAGGAGGCAAATGGAAGAGCTTTTTGTTTGCTTTTAGGGAATTCTGTGTTGCTGTCTTGTCTGTAGACAGCATTTCAAATTTCTCTGCATGAATACCTAAAAGCAAGCAAACAAGATTGCATGTAATTAACACTTTTTTGTTGTGCACACATAGTATTTAACATCTGGAGAAGCGTGGTTTTGGCACCATCTAAGACCCTGTCTTGTCTTTAATCTCAGAGCTGTCTGGAGTTCAGCCTAAGGATTCAGGAGTTCATTGAACTCATTCGACAGAACAAGAGACTGGATGCTGTGAGGTATGAAAATAGGATGCTTTACAAACGTTTTTTACAACAATAGAATGCTTCATCAGCAATGTGACTGTTACTGCAATACCTGAAAGCCCCACAGCTGCAAGGAATCTTGATAGTGTTATTGTGATCATGTTTTGGATTTTAGTTGAGCTTATGTTTTTTGTATTTTCCAAAGGTGAGATGTCAGACCAGATGCAACTTCTTTGAAAATCCGTTGTTATTTAAACTCCACATCTTTTCACTCCACAGTCAAGGATTGCAAAGTTGGTTTTAAAACTAAGCATTCTGGTGGTGTGTGATGAACATACTTATCTTAGTTTATGGTAGGAACTCATTGCAATTTTGTTACAAAAAAATACTAAAAGGTGAAAGAAACACGTCTGAAACTTAACAGTTCATTTGACTGAATTATCTTCTGTTTTGTTATGTATAATCTTGTTTGTCACATTTAGGCTTTAAGCCAAGTTCTCTTTTTGTACTTGTATTGAATGGATAACTTGATAATTCCTTGTTATGTGATAATAAGTCATGTCTCATTCCCTTCCCCTAGCCCCAAATAAACTCACTATCCATTTTATCACTTGAACTAGTTTAACATTAGAACATTGAGAAGAAAGTAAAGCTGCCCAAGGTGGTGCAAATGAGCCGGAGAACTCAAGTTAGGTCTGATCATGGCCTGGCTTCAGCCATAAGATGATCTTTCTGGCAGTTTCAGTCCATGAATTGATTTATGCTTTTTAGTTTTGGTTTAAAGTCTTGAAATAATGCTCCAAGATAATGCAGGAAACCAGTTCTGCTGAAATAAGTGCAAATTTGATAGTGGAACTATAAAATGTGTTGGTAATTCTTACAGGAGTACTTTTTCCTACATCATAAGTTATGATGCAAGAACAGAGCTACTGGAGCTTAGATATGGAGAAGGGGGAGAGGACCTCACAGCAGGTTCTGGTTGTTTTTATCTTTAAGGGTATTTAAACCTAGGGTGAGTTGACAAGCTTTATGGCTGGATTTGATGCTTCTATAATACACTGCAGTGATAACTGTTGCACCTTAAGATTTCTGACAAGTTTTATGTTGAAGAAGTGGGAAGTATTACTGCCTTTGAAGTTGTACTAGAAATTGAAACCAGCAGGAGGTTTGTGTTTTGTGGAAAAGCTGCTTTTTGGTCTGAGGAGTACAGAGCTGTAGGAAACATATCAAGTATCATAAGTGTAGACTGAAAGCATTTTTTAGCTCAGTCATCTGCTTTAGATGTAGCAATCCCTCTGCAGGGTGAACCAGATGATTTCTCTGGAATAAATGGATGAGAAACTTGGTCCTTCTTGAATTTAGGAAGAAAAGGAAAAGGCAGCTCAACAATGCTGAGAGGCTAGCCTAATGCTAATACCTACACCAGAATGACCCACCTCTTAGTTTAGGGGTTATTTCAGATTTGTTCAAATCTCTTGTTGGCTTTGAGACACCTCATATCGTTCCTACTTGCACTTAACTGGTAGTTGTCTTACTTATGACCAAACATGCAGTCTGATAAAACTGCTAAAGAATTGTGTGATTGAGGGATGGAGAGGCTGTCTTTTAGGTATGTACACATTTTTTGACAGAGCTCTGAGGTCCTGAGGAATTAAGCCAGGTACTTAGGAAAAGGATGAAAGACTGAACTACTTGGTCTGTCTTCTGAAGCCCATTGTGTCCTTTATATGCAGTGAATACTGTGCCTTTGTGCCTTTAGCTTTACTCTCTGCTAATTTTGCTTCTTTGCCAAATGTGCAGTCATGCATCTTTAACAATGAATAGTCCATGCTCAGAAAAATACTTTTTTTGAGCTTCAACTTCCTTATGTAGATTAGAAAATGGAATGGGGGTAGAGCCGAAGTAAAGAGATGGGCTAAGAATTGGGACAAAGTAACAAGCTCATTCTGTATTCTGTTATTGTTTCTGGAAGTTTGTTTCCTCCTGGTTCCTTTTCCTTGTTAAATCTAGTAGAATTTGCAAGTTGTTGCCCTCATTTTAGGGCCCAGCACTCTTGACATAGGATAATTTGTACTTTCATGGACTTTCATTGATTTGTGGTTGCTTCTTTTACCTTTGAGGCTTTCTTTGTAAGCAGGTATTAAAGCATGTTTAAGTCCTTCAAGATTTAAAACTTGCTTGTCCTTTCTACATTGGAAATGAGCTTCAGTATGTTATGCTAAAGCATGTGGATTCCATATACCTGTTCAAGTTCAGGGTTGCAATGTGTTTACACTTGGCAGTTGTGACTTGCCACAGATGATAATGCTGCTTTAATTCTATAACTTGTCAAAGAAAAGACCCACAGAGAAGGTCTTCTCAATTCACTTTTCTAACTTGATAATGTACAAAATGATCAGAAATTAAGTTCAACTTCTGAGTGCTGTCCTTAAGGAATGTGATTTTAAAAAGTTAGCTTGTGGCATTGTGTGCTCCTTTGCTTCAAAATAAGTGTGTAACGAGGGAAGGTGTAGCATAAATCTTGCTGCAATCCATTGGAACTTGTGTTTTTATTAGCTTGCTTCTGTTAAGTGCCTGCAGCAGGATTCTTTCAGTATTGTGTCCCTGGTGCAATAAATAGGTCAGGCATCCATTAGAAAGCAGAGAAAGAGGCTGTTTACCAAGTAGTTTCCTGTATGAGTGGAACTCAGAGAGCTGACATTTTGTTGAGACGCAGCTGGTGTTTAAATAAGTTTGAAAGCTTTGCTTGCTGCCTGCTGCGAACCTCTAAAGTGCCGTACTGCTTTTAGGACGAAACTGATGGGAGCCTTAAAAATATTTATCTTATTAAATGTGTTTGAATTTCTGTAGCTTTTTAAAATAGAAGTAGTACAGACTGACCTTGCTCTAAGGTAGCTTATCAGAGCAGTTTTCAGAGAGCTTGTTTCAAGAATGTACAAAAGCTGTTTTTTCAATACAGAGAGTAAATCACTTCTGCCTAAGTACATCACAAAGTTCTTAGGCTAACCCATCAGCCTGTAACTCCTACAGTCTCTTCCGATTGCTTAAAGTCCATGCCTGCTGCAGTAGCAATGAATGACACTCATTTCCTGCTTTTGGGACTCTCACTAACTTCATTCTCAAAAATCTGACAGCATTCTGCTGCTTTGCTTTGGTGGGGAGTCGTGGATGCACAGTTCTCAGCTAAAAGCTTAACAAAACAGCCTGTAAACTTCAGGCATGAAGGACAAAAATAGTAATTAAGAGTGACCAGTGATGTACGAAGAAAATGGCCACTACTAAGTTTAGTATACTTATCATCAATGAGGGTATATATGCACAGTTTTTTTTCCTTCGTCTTTATCTCCTGAGGGGTGGGGAAGTGCTGTTTGAACAGTTGCATAAAAATAATAAAACTTTAAGTGCTCCAATTATAGATTTTTTTTTTTCCTAATGATAACAGTCTCTGAGATAAATGCATTCAGGAATGGGTCTGAAGAACTGAGCAGAAACAATAAATCCCCCTGATAACACACTGTGTTCATGTTAAGTTATTGCTTCTTCCTGATAAATGCTTTCATTCAAGTATTCAGGCATAATAGATGTGTACATGTACATTCTGTAGTTTAAATGCTTTCCGAAAAACGTTGTGCCCTCATACAGACTGTAAATCAAGTCTTCACAGATATCCCTTCCTTTTTGGATTTGCCAAGCATACTGTTTGCATACATACTTCCTCGGGCTGAAGGAACAGCTATTTCTAACAGAAGGTGTTTACAGAATTTACAGAGTCACTCTGGCATTTGAGAAGGGAGGATTCAGTGATTTCAGTGATAGCCCATACACAGTGATGAAAACCTTAACCCGCTGTTCTAGCTATACTGACCAGTATGTCTAATGTAGTAAAAACATTGGAAGTAAGCATTGCAACACTTGTTAGTGTTCATACGTACCTCCAGGAGTTTGACATTTGGAGAAGATGGAGAGAATGGAAATAGCACAATAGAAAGGGAAGGGTTAAGTAATGACAGTGACAGGAGCAGTAAAGTGGTACTTAAATATTTTGCATCCACAAATTCTTGTAGTTTTGCCTCTTGCTTCCCAATGTTAACAAAAAAAAATAATGCCGTGAATTAATGAAATTGCTTCTTTCTGAAGCATATCTTCATTTTCACTGTGGCTTGCAGGTGCACAGTAGGTGAGGTTCAGACATTAGTATCTCAAGCTTCATGGGAGGACTTCCTTGTTTTTATAAGGGACATGGCAGAGAAGATCAGAAGACAAAAACTAACACAAACCAACTTAAGAAAACCTAATTCTTTCTGATAGAACTCAAAATGGTACCACATTGTAAGTTGTTCAGTACTTCTCAAGTCATTGAAGTGCTGGCCTGGTTAGACTTCTCACCTGAAAGGCTGGCATATGCTGGTTTTATATATGTATACACAAAATTTATTCTAGATATTCTTGAACATAGGCATTAAGTGTGGCCAGTATTTTTGTGTTGCAGCATCAGGTATTCGTATAAGCAAGAGGAATATAAGAATAAGTAGTTGATGTTTGACAGGGAGTAGGGTCTCAAATCTAAAGAGGATGTTGCAAAACTGAATTACTGCTTCTGTTTTGACATCACAGAACACAAGTGCAGAGTGATCAGATCATTTTATGATTTTTTTTCTCCCTCTCCCCTGTGTGTGTGCACAGTAATCCTGTTTGACTGGTAGGTCTGAATTTTTGCTTTGTCTGAGCTTTCTTTCAAACAGCTATTGCTTTCATGTGCATGGCTACACAAACACTTGAGCTTTCTTCCAGCATTTTCAGGCTGCTTAGGCTCTGCTCTCAGGACACGAATTTTGTACTTTTCCTACCATAAGTTATCACCTGGGGAACAATATTTACATTCCTGAATTGCTCACCCAAAATAGGAAGCTGAGTGGAAACACTCTGTCCTGCATAACTTCCACTGCTTCCTGGTTTGGGTGGGAGAGGAAGTAGGAGCACTGAAGCACTGCTGAAGAGACTGTTCTCATGGTATTACTGGTGACCTAAGCACAGTTAGCAGAACACAGAATTAGAAAAAATTACATCTGTATCTCTCCTTTGGGAGAGGAACGATTTGAACAATTGAAGAATACTCCATGCTTTTAAAATCATCTGTACTTTTAGAAAAAGACTTCTAAAAGATCTCTAAAAAGGTTAAGAGCACTCGTGGTAGTTGAGAGGTAACTTTTTATCTTCACTATAACACAAGTTATGGAGAAAATGAAGCACAGAGGAGACTTTTCTACATTTTAGCAATGCCAGAAATTCAATACAGAGCTGATTCTATATTCAGTCTACTATGCAACACTGTAATTAGGGACTTTGGCAGAAATGCTGAACTAACATGGTTGCATGAGAAGCTTCATACAGGGTTTTAAAGCAGTCAAGTATCCCTGGCTGATTATTCCCTGGTTTCTCAGAGTTTTGTGCATGTCTTAAAATTTGTCTTTACTTTAAAGATGTTTGTGGTAATTCTGTTACTTCTTTCTTTTTAAACTTTCAGCCTTATGTGTCTCTTTTCCGTATGAATTTGTGGTAGTTACACTTTTTTCATAGTATTTTAAAAGCTGCTGATAGCAGGGTGGGTTTTATTGCATTGCCCTGAATTTCTAGTAGTCTGTACAGAAACTGATGCTGCCTTCCTGCCTATAGCAAATAATCACTTAGGCAAAGGTAAATGTTCTCAAATGTCAATGAAAACGGGATAGAATTTTAAATGCTTTGATTTTTAGTGGTTCATAATACCACATTTACCACATTATTGGACCACATTCCTTTCTTACAAGTGTATGCAAAAGAGCAACGCATTGAGCTTGTGTAAATGGGGACATTTGTTCCACCAGTCTTGGATCTGTCATGCTGGGTGTAGGTGAGGTAAGATTATGTGCTCGGGTAGAAAGTTTGGTTTCTAAGTAATTGCAGTACAAAATTCCTGGTGTTTGAAGTTTATTCTTGTATTTTTATATGTAGGACTGTAAGTCCTTTAAGTACACCACCTTTTTGGTTGTGTATGGAGAACAGAATTTAGTTTTTCTGAAGTCTAACATAACGTGATGGAGAAAATTTACTTGATGGAGAAACAACTGGAAGGTCTAAATTATCTGTTTCAGACATGCAAGGAAGCATTTCAGCCAGGCTGAGGGAAGCCAGCTGGATGAGGTTCGACAAGTGATGGGGATGTTGGCTTTTCCTTCAGACACTCATATCTCCCCCTATAAGGTCAGTAATGTTGTGCTTGAAATTCAGTGTTACAGTGGGAATAATAAAACAAGCTTGTAATTTGTTTTTTGGTAAAACAGAATGCAATGATGATCCATAGAAACTATTTTTTTCCTAGTTGTACTTTCTAAAAAATCCATTTATTATAGTCCTTAATTTTAATACCAGTCCTCACCTATAGATGATAGTGGTAGTGGAAGGTAGGTAATAGTTGAGCTGGCATAACAAGGCAAGAATCCTGTGAAATGACATTGCCACATATCAGCATGGCAATATAAGCACATTTTTAAACCACTGATGCTAAGATCAACATAAATGGACTGAAAGATTGGATGTAAGAGAACATGAAATATTTAAGCATACTATTAAAACTTCAAAACAAGTTCTCAGGCCAATTTGATCTCTGGATGGGGGAATTCCACAGCGCAGGTGATCACAACAGAAGGTGATGGTGGTGTCCATCCTTCTTCCTTCTGTCTTTCCTTGCTTAAGAAGTAAAATGAGGAGAGACAGAGAGAGCCAAAGTGGTGCAGGGTAAAGCATAATGGCTGATGTCTGCACCATGATAATATCACTGCCTACGTACTTTGGTATCACATGTTTTGAGTTTCTCACTACTGCTACACAGTGTGTTGTCTTTGAGTTACTTTCTTTTAAATCCTGGTTAATAAACAAAATATATTAAAATAAGTTTTCTCCTATTTGCCTCAAAGTGTAGCGTGTGCAGTTTGACAATATTGAGCTTATTTCTAAGAGTGATCAGCACTGCTATTTCTCATAAGAAATGTGGTTATAGGTAGGAAGGGAGAGGTGCGAGCAGAAGGAGGGATTTACCTTTGTATATGGAATATAACAAGTATGTTTTCAGAGTCTTCTCTTCCTGCATGACTCTTCATGGTGTGACTTGAGAGTTCATAATATCCTTCACTTCTATGTGTTTGGTTCCTGATTATCGTAAATCCTTTTTAAATGAATGCTGTATTATGTACTTAGACCTATTTTTTTGTAACCTGTAGCATTACAATATATAAGAAATGTGTCCTCGAATGCATGGCATTCTCTGACCTGAAGCTGTGCCAGCTCTTCAGATTTATTGTCTTGTTCAAGTGATTGGAAGTTCCATAAACAGTACAAAGTACAAAGGTGTTAGTAGAATTAGTCTGACTTAAAGTAAAATGCTTCTAACTTTTCAACAGATGTCTGTTAAGTTGGATGTTACCAGTTCAGAAGCTTTAAAGCAAATGTCCACATACTTATGTGGCTTCCTAAATGGACTGGTATTCTAGAATGCCAAACAAACAAAAATCCTTATGAAGATTTACAAACTCTAATTAGAACATTTGATGGATGTGGATAGAGCAAGGAAGAGTGTAGGGCCAACGCTTATTGCAGCATCACTTAATTGAACCTCTGGATAGATGTCTTTTATTAGAAACTAAAGCACGTTCTTGGAACTAAGATCTCGTGTTTTCAGAAGCTCATGTGCTGAATATCATCATGTCAGCTATTTTATGTAATGCTTTAAATAAAGTTTTGCTAACGTAGTGTTGAGGTCCTTTCTAAACGAGTACATTCTTACTGTGTGTTAGCATGTATGCTTTCATTTCGTAATGGATTCAGTCTAGTGAGTTTATACCACTCTCAGGCTCCCCTCCAGGACAACTAGATTAAAAACAACTTATAGTTGTGTTGTGTTTTTTTTTAACAGGATCTCTTGGACCCTGCTCGATGGAGAATGCTGATACAGCAGTTTAGATATGATAACTACAGACTACATCAGCTGGGAAACAATTCTGTTTTTACTATAACACTCCAGGCAGGCCTTTCAGCTATAAAAACACCGTATCCTTCAATGCAGATACTGCTGTTGAGCACAGTGTTTTTCCTATGAATGCTGTTCAGAGTGAAAAAAAAAAAAGGACATTTACTTATTTTTTGTTTCTACATTGTTTTCATACTGGGTCATCCTTTCTATGCATCCTAGGATAATATATTTGCAAAAGTTGGAGAGCTGGATGAGAGCCACAGGTTATTTTTAACTACTTGAGAGTTTATCCCACTTGTTTTATAAGAGTATAAAATATATCCTGCATCTTCAGAAGGTTGGTTGTTTGCTGTACAGCATAGTCTATTTAAGAAAGGCTGATGCTACTGACATGCTCTAGAGGAAAAGTATTACCTAAGAGTGTGCCAGGTGCATGTTGTTCACTGCTGTTCCTTCTTGAAAGCAAGCACTTGATTTTTGTATGCACACATTAAGTTTGAATAGTTGCACACAGGGTATAACCTAGTCTAAACTTGCACAGATTACTGTATTTCTGATGTGTATTTCATTAACTGATTCCTATTGCGTCTGTTGGTTGTACCTTAACTTGTTAAATAGACAGTGCTATAAAGAGGATGGGAGTTCAAAAAACCCAGACTGCCCTGTGTGTAGCAAATCCCTGAACAAGCTGGCTCAGCCTCTGCCTATGGCACACTGTGCCAACTCCCGACTAGTCTGCAAGATTTCGGGGGATGTAATGAATGAAAATAATCCTCCCATGATGTTACCAAATGGATATGTCTATGGATACAATGTAAGTGTTGAAATCATTGCCTTACTGATGGCTGAAATAGCAGTGGTCACAGTAACTTCCTCTGTCAAAATAAGAGCTTGTAAACTGGAAGCTGGAAGGATCATCTCTATTAGTGGGGGATGAGGGGGGGAAACAGCCCTTTTACAGTAATTCTTAAGGGATTGCATGTGATAAAGCTGTTTTTTAAAGAAAGTAACGTGTGGTGAACGTGGAAACTGATAGTGTGAAATTAAATGGCACAGAAAATTTTCCCTTCTGGAGTGTAATAATATAGAGCAAGTACCATGTGGGCAAAGATGTTTTCAGCTCAGCCTGTACCTTAAAAAAGAAGGAATTATTTACTAAGCAGTTAAGAACGCTCTGAGTTATGAATGCTTTGAGATACTGTTGTGAATATTATCTTTTGATTTCATTCTTTTCCAGTCTCTGCTTTCTATTCGTCAAGATGACAAAGTAATTTGCCCAAGAACCAAAGAAGTCTTCAACTTCTCACAAGCTGAGAAAGTCTACATCATGTAGGTCCGTACAAACAAGACAAAGTGCCGCTGGAATTTTGACACAGTGTACGTTGGCATTCCCTGTAAAGGGGGGGGCCTTAATGTGTGGCAAAGAAGCAAAACCTGCCACCGTGGTGATCAGACCTGTCGGTGGCATTATTGTTTCTTGCGACCAAAGATCAATGAGCAACAATAAACACTCTTTAAACAAAAGAAAAGAGGAATTATGACTTAAGTTTGTACTTGAATAAAAACAAAAAGAAGCTTTGATTGTCAAGGTTTTGTAACATAAGGTCAAAAATTGGACTCTTCTCAAAAGTACTTTCATCTTTTAAAGGATAACTCTTTAAAGATGGACACTTGCACTGGGGGAGAAGTTGCAACAGATTGGAACCTAAATCCATGTTTCTTCCCTCTTCTTCACAATTGTCCAAGACCCTTTTGTTATGAAAGATTTCAGTACTACAAATACTCTCCTTTAAGCTCCTCTTTGCCTTCTTTATGATCCTCTCGTGAAGTAATCATGATCATGAATCATGTAACTTATTTCCATGGGAAAATATTGTTGTTGTTGACATGAGACTGGCTTCTCTGGAGGATCAACTAGGGACTGGTTTGAAGGAGTATAAAGTCTTTTTCCAAACCCAAATATTTTAAGGAGGTTGCATAAATATTGAGAGAAACTGAGAACATTTCAGGCAAAATTTGATGCTTGTTTAAATGTTCTTTTTCCAGTCTACCATAGTGTTAAAGTCCTTCTAAAGTTATTAGTTATGTGCATAGGGTTCAATATGAAATCATTAGTGCTACTGCCTTATTTCTTGCTTTGAGAATGTACTCACATGAAAATGAGCTGGTATTCTTAAGTGTTGGGCAAAGTTTCTGAAGATGCCTTGCAGGATAATTACATAATTTTAGGGCCTAAATAGTATTCATTACTGAAACTAATAGTTCAATTTTAATGACTACAGAACACATCCTTACGACTTTTGGAAAGAATTAAACCATTGTAGTTTAAACAAAACCATATTGTAGAGGTTTGTATTTAGCGCTTATTTTTGCATGTTGATGTTGATTAGCTAATAAAAGATTGTAAATGTAAAACATGTTAATAAAAACTGTTTTCCATTTCTTGATTATATAAAATAAGAAAGTTCCTTCGTATTTAAATGGTTAAAAAAGAAAACCTCTTATAAGGGTCACACAAGGAGTGCAATTTTGATGTGTCTTTAGTATTGTGCAAGGTAAAATCATCTGTGTTGTTTTCTCAGGTTCTAAATTAAGAGCATCTCAGCCAAATACATATTCTTGGCTTAAACTTTCCACATGCGAACCATACACCGCTCTGTTCCTGTCAGTTCTGTCACTTCCTCCAGGACTCACAAAATCACAACTTTATAGGCTATAAGATTATATGCATCTCTGCCACTATCAGTTCAGTGAGATCTCCTATCAGCTATGTCTTCAAAGGTTCCATTTTCAATAAGCATACATTATTGATGCTTCTGAGCTGGTGCATCAGGAGTGCTGCAGTGCTGTCAGTTTGGCAGAGACCAGTTTTTCCTGTGCTCCTTGCTGGAAGTGTCTGCTTCCCTCAGCATTTTCTAAAGTAGCAGATATAGGTGACTCCTGCTTAGGTGGAGACAGATAATGAGAGCTGGCATCAGTAACTGGGGTAATTGGCAATCAAAGTGATTTATTTTTTCCTTCCTGATAATGCAAAATTAGGAGCATCAGCTCAAGCTTGCCCTGGGGAAAGCATTGCTGAAATCCAAGTGCAGCAGCATCTGTTTCATTGACTCTGCACGCTGTCATAGCAGGAGAAGGGCAAGGAGAATTTTTGAGAGTGGCAACCTCTCCCTACTTCATAGAACTTCATAGAAAGGCAGGGAAGGGATGTGTGTGTGGTTTGGTTTGGGTTTTTGTTTTGCTTTTTTTTTTTTCCCATATGTGTGTGTTGGGTTTTCTTGATCAGTTCTGCAGAAGTGAATGGTAACCAGCAAACAGTAGCAGGTCATGGAAATTGTTGCTTTTGCTTCTTTAAGTACCAGTTAGAGCTGCGGCTTCCTGAGATTTCAGCCCTTTTTCCTTTCTGTGGCCTAAGGGGAGTGATGGAAATCCATGCTCCCTGAGAACTAGCTGGGGGAGTGAGGGAGGAGAGCTGCTGTCCTGCAACAGGAGGGCCTTTGCTTACAGAAAAATCATTTTAGCATCCAGTTGCCAGCCTGCATCCCTGATGGTGTGCTAGAAAGCGCACTCCAGAGGTCCAAAAGAAGCTCTTATTAGCTGTGACTGCTTGCTCTGGAAGCCTGCAGTCAAACCACCTATTTGGACTGCAGTGAGCCTTGTTTGTTCCAGGCAGCTGCTGCCTCCTGGCTCACCCCTGTGGGCAGTGCCCAGTGCAGGCCCTGCAGGGTGCCTTTCATTCTCAGCCTTACTCCAGCATGACTTCAAAACCTCCCAGCTTCGTGGGGGCCAGAAATGGCTGCAGGCAGAGATTGCTGCTGCTGGGATTTCTGGTCTGTATTCCCTGACTGCTCTGCCTGGAGTCCAGAATCCAGCAGACATATCAATTTGTAGCTCCTTCAGGCGTTAAACCAAGAGCAGCACATGACTCACAGCAGGTATGAACTTGTTGCCTGTAAACCGCATTTTAATAGCTTCGTACTCTGCTATTCTGCATCTTGATTTTGTGTCAGCAGAGGAGGTGGCCTGTGTACGCCTGATTTCTTAATCTCTCCAACTATAAGTACGGATGGATGTTTCCTGCCAACATCCTACAACATGACTGCGTTTTTTCCTGCTTCTGTGTACAGTGGGAAGATAATTATGGAAGAACAGTTTATGTAACACTGAAAGTGAGGTAGGGTTAGAGATGCTTCCCTCCATAGTTGGAAGTTTGGGTGCAGGTTATGCTTAACACTGATCTGAGGTACTTGTGGAAAAACCTCAGCTTGGGGTCTAATCCCGATTTTAGTCTGAACTCAAGTTTTGCAACTCAGCAAAGAGAAGTTCTTCATTTCAGTGAAATTATTCCTTACCTTATTGCTGGCTGGCAATGATCCTTTCACTGAGGAGCCTTGGGGTTTGAAATAATGTGTCAGACCGCAGTGCAAAATCTTGCAATTTGACCTTACTAAAGTGACTGGAGATGTGTACCCTAAGCCAGAGAAAATCAGCTGCAGGGTAATAAGCACCACAGAAAGAACAATAGGAAACAGCACAAGAAATGGAAAGGCTGATGAACGAGAAGAGCTGTTTGTTTGACTTACTAAAATACGAACGAGGTGTCAGGGTGGAGTTGAGAATGGCTCAAAGCCATTCATCTTTCACAGATGAAAATAACTGCAGGTTATTTTGAAAGCATGAGAAGAAAAAAAATAACATGAAACTACTGCATCGCTGGGGTGGGATTCCAGATTGATCTCTAGAACAGCGCTCAGCACCCATCTTGCTCCCCATATAGACAATGATGTTCAATTTGGGGTGAGGTGGAGAGGGAGATGTGCTAAGCCACACCGAAATAATTCAGCAGTGCAGAAATGAAAAAGTGTGTGCAAATTTTAGAAATCAAATAATCTTTCACCTGGAATTTTTAATTGATGACTTCTAGGAAGGGAAAGCTGATAGAGTATCTGCCTTGGGTACGTGTTTGCAGAGCAGTTACCGGAATAACTGGGAAATGGTTTTAAGTTGAGGGAGGGAAGATTTAAGTTGGATGTCAGGGGGAAGTTCTTTACAGAGAGAGTGGTGAGGTGCTGGAACAGCTGCCCAGAGAGGGGCTGTGGGTGCCTTATCTGTAGAGGTTCAAGGCCAGGTTGGATGGGGGCCCTGGGCAGCCTGGTCCAGTATTAAATGTGGAGGTTGGTGGCCCTGCCTGTGGCAGGGGGTTGGAGATTCATGATCCTTGAGGTCCCTTCCAACCCTGGCCATTCTGTGATTCTGTAATTCTGTAATAACATCATGATGAGGGGAATAGGGGGAAAGAAAAGCTGGTACTGCCTAGATATCCTCAAACTTATTACACTGGAGAATGCAGTTGGTGGACAGCTGAGTGAAGGGGATGTGTTTACTGAGCTACATCTGTCACACTGCTGTGACTGTTGCTGTTATGAATCTCCAAAAAATGCAGCTGTACTGCAGTATTACGTGTTGCTGGCATTAGCTACTACCTGGGGGAGGGATTAGAAATGCCATGAAGATCTGGCTAAGAGAGAGGCCAAAAGGCAATGTGAAGGGCATGATGACTGATGAGGTTCCTGAGATCCTGTCATGGAACTGATGCTAGTGATCATTACTGGTGTCACACAAAAAGCAGGAATGTAACAAAAACAGTTTCAGTGAGATTATTACACAGGAAGGAAAGGAGACAACATGGAGGAGCTGACAACCAAACTTGGGATGGTTTCAGTGCTGGAATTCATTCAGCTGTTGATTAGAATCTTACTTGGGAAAGTCTTCATTACGCACTGTGGTCACAGAGGGCTTTTAGTCTCCAGTGTGTTGCATCCTTGACATAGAAACACAGCCCTAAGGTGGAGTTACCACCAGGATGAAGGAGTGGAGCAGTGAGGGGACCTGGTGATGCTTTCCTGGAGCATCCCTTGTACTACAGCTGGTCGGCAGTGTCAACCAAGAAGGACATCCCCTGCTCAGCTGGCTCCATGTAAGACATTTCCCTCATTCCCAGATTAATGCACAAAGCCAAGACTGGTTATATGGAGGTAACACCTCAGGGCTGTGCCTGTTCCTTTGGCCCTATTTCCTGTCCCATGAGACAAACCTGTGCACTGTGTATTTCTGATGGTCATCTCCCCTGCTGAGGAGCAGGTTTTCCCAGGGCACTCCTCTGAGTTCCCAGCCTGGACTTTCTCCTGATGGAGCTGGAAGGAACAATGAGGAGGGAAAGATGATAAAGCCTATTCAATCCAGGACAAAAGGATTGTCAATTAACTTAAATATTTTGTTCCCCACCCGCAGATATTAAGCAGGATGATGCAGACAAACCCCAAAAGGAAATAAACAGATAAACAGCAGATAATTTCCTTTTCCTCCTTTCATAGCCATAAGCACCATCAGAGTCCAGAGCTGACTTCCACCTAGAAAATGAAGGATTTGGGCCATGTCTCTGGATGGCTGTTGGGGTGAAGGAAGATGCAGTGTTATCTCAGGCCATCTCTGTTGGCTGCTGTGTTACCTCAGTTCTGCTCGAAGGGATGAACTGCAGCTCTGGTCCTGGTGATCCACTGGATGGTTTCCTAATTCTTACAGTGCTATGGGAGGAGCTGGGAGCCTCCAGGCTCTATAAGTGGGTCCTGCCCTCAGAGCATTTGGAATTTAATCATCTCTGAGTATGACTCAACTGTGCGCATGGACAGAAAACTGGGACACGTTCAGCTCCAAGATAAATGGCCCTGGGACAACTGAGTGCCCTCAGGGCATGGTCTGTCCTGTGAGGTGGTCATACAGTGAAGAATGTAAGGGAACTGATGTATTTACAAAAAATTCTTATCTATCTTCTGGAACTACAGACACCTTCATAGTACGAATAGCCAAGGCTGCTGCTTCAGGATGTACTGCATAACCAAGTCACCAGCTGGTTCTGGCCCTGCCACCTCTGTTTCGTGGACAAAACCTTCTCCATAACTCAATGCCTTGTAACAGAGCCAGGAGCCATATTTCTGCAGTCTCCTGATATCAAATGACCTCTCTCCAGCTATTTACAATCCAGAACTGTGATTATCTGGAGCACATCTGTCAGAAAAACTTCATCAGGAGACCAAGAATGTGCTTTCTCACTGCTAAAATATGTGCTTCATTTCCAGTTTGAATTCATCATTTGTTTGTTGTGGGTTGGGTTGGTTTTTTTCAGTGCCATTCTAAAGATTGTTTCATGTGCTATATCTTTCCCTGAAAATCTTCTCAATTTATGAAAAGTCACCTCTCAACTTTGTTTCAGAAAATCAAAACTGATTCAAATCTTTAAAGGCATTTTGTCCGGTGGTTCTGGCAGCTCTGAGATCTATCAGCACTGCAGATAGGGCAGAAGCATTGCGTAAGAACTGGAGCTGCTTTAACCCACCTGCACCCTAATCGGCATTCCAGCATCTGGGGGGTGGCTGCAGTTCTCCATTGGTGCCTTCCAAGAAAGAGCCACTGCTCTGCCAAGTCCAGCTACTTCTCTGTTAGCAGAGAGGACAGAAAACATCAGTTTTTTTCATTAGATTTTTGATACAAATGAGCTTTCTTCTTCTTCTCCTTCTTCTTCTTCTTCCTCTTCTTCTTCTTTTTAAACAAGACCAAATATCTCCTGTGCTGTCATTGGTGGCTTAAGGGGCTTTGTGTTTTTTTTCCTTCTTTTTCAGATAGAGGGCAAAATGTGCCACTACAAATCTGCAGTTCTTCTACGTATTTCTCTGAAAGTTTCCCTGCACCCATTGTTCTGCTTGGGAAATGCCTCTGCCTTTGGCTCGCTCTCAGAGGGCAGTGTTCCTTTTCTCAGTTGTTGTTTCCTTGATGTGGCACCCAGGGACGTATTTTTCAAATAAAACCTGCATATTTTAATGCAACACCCTGATCACGTTAAAGACGGATCTGACTGAAGGCTCATTCCTGGCCTGGAAACAGTGTTACTTGTATACCAGCATAGCCGTACAAATGGTGCTTTCCACCTCTGATTGCAGAACGGTGCGTGCTTCGCTGTGCTCACCGGTAACCCCTAAGGTTGTGGATGGGGGCACCCAACCTGCCGCCACAGATTGATGCTACGAGCCTGTAAGTTCATACCGTAACAAATAAAATGGAATTTAAATAGCTGCTCGCTCAGCGCAGGCTCCCTCTCCTCAGGGCTCGCCGCCAGCTGCAGCCCAGCAGCTCCCACCCTGCAGCTCTCCTGCATTGCCACCTGCCGGGTGCAGCGGCACAGCGCAGCCCTCTGCCCGCAGCCCCAGGCGCCTCCAGGGACGGCACCTCCACAGCCCGGCCCATCCTACCACCCTCATAGCGAAGGATGTCTTCCTTAGGTCTCATCTCAGCTCACCCCCTTTTAGTTTAAAGTCCCATGTGGCAACGCGTTGGGCATCCCAGCTCAGAGGTGACCTACAAGTGGGGGGCTATCAGAAAGAAGGGGACAGACTCTTTAGCAAGGTCTGTTGTGATAGGATAAGGGGAAGTGGTTTCAAACTAAAAGAGGAAAGATTTAGGTTGGATATAAGGAAGAAGTGTTTTACAATAAAGGTAGTGAGGCTCTGGCACAGGTTGCCCAGAGAGATGGTGGATGCCCCAACCCTGGAGACACTCAAAGTCAGGCTGGAGGGGCTCTGAGCACCTGATGGAGCTGTAGACGTCTCTGTTTGTTGCAGGGGAGTTGGACTAGATGGTCTTTAAGGCACCCTTCCAACTCAAATGATGCTATGATTCCATAAACTGTATCTCCTCCATCTGAAACTACAGGGTGTGTGGTTTGCATTTAGCTTTAAAAAAAGAAACAAACCTGGGGCATCAGTGAGCCCTGCCACTGAATGGCTCCGGAGCAGAGCTGTGTGTGTCCACAAGTCGCAGATCCCCTCAGACTGCTGCTCTCACCTTTGCTCCATTTTGCTGATGCATCAATAACTGATCCATTTTTATGAAGGCAATGATTAGAGGAGCAAAAACTTCATCATTCTGCTGCCTCTCCTGGAGATATTGGTCTTCACAATAGAAAGTCAAGAAAACTTCTAAGGGCAATGGGCTCGGCTCTGAACTGCTGCAGGTCAAAAGGCATTTGGACACTGCTCTCAGGCACAGGGTTTGGATTTTGGGTGCTCCTGTGTGGAGCCAGGATCTGGACTTCATGCTTGTGGATTTGTTCCAACTCGGGATATTCTGTGATTCTGTGCTCCTGTTTTACTGTGCTCCTGTATATTCACAACCACTGCTTCATCATTACTTGATATCAAGTCTACTGCTGGGATTTGTACCATGAGGAAAGCAGCAATTATTCCTTTATGAGGCTTTTAACGAGCAGAATCGCAGAGCACTGGGTGTGTGTGTTTGGAGAGGCTGCAGTCACCACTCCTCATTCTGCACTCAGCTTTCTGGAAGGCCATCGTGGAGGTTTTTATCAGCTCACCCTTCACATGCATACACTGCAGCTACATAGCTTGCTCCCAAAGTAATGCCTCCTATTTATTTCCTTGGAAACTACAACAGATAGAAGGCATGCATTAACACGACTTGATAAAGAAAATTCTCAGCTACAAAACGTGATTTTTCAATATAGTCACCTCCATTAGCTATGCATTTCCACCAGCAATGAACAAGAGCCTGCATGCCATGCTCGTAAAAATCTGCATGGCTGTCCATAATGTGGCTTGTCTTTCACATCCCTGTCACCACAGCTGAAACAAACCATCCACCACCACCTCACCGTGCTGAAATCTACCATTCAGCCTCCATAGACGTTCAGCAAGAATCAGTGAATGTCAACGAGTGCCATATTTTTTTTGGCATGGAAGAATTCAGCCAGCTCACAAGCCTTGCTGCCTTTTCTTCACGATTCTTCCCTCTTCCTTTTAGCACCACCTCAGTATTTCTTTCTCTCATGACACTTGCTCTTTGCAATCTGTTTTTGTCCCAGCAACCTCAAGATCTCAAACCAGGGACTTTCCTTATGTTTGCATAAGCTGACCCGTATAAATAATCTCTTCACAAGGACAAAGTGTTCTTTATTATTACAGTAAGAGCATTTCCCCCAAAAAACTGGTTTTGATCCCTGTGGTTTTCTTCTCATAAAAGGCGATGGACACGTCCCTGGTGCTGCGTGGAGAGAGGGCAAATTTTCCCAGACACTTGGGAGCTCAGATTATGGAATTTAACAACACAGCTCACTTCTAAAGGATGAATTTCTTAGATATCTGATGTAGACGCTTTCATATGGCTACAATGAGTTTATTTGCTTCCTAGGCCTAAGTTGTTTGAGAAATTTCTGCTAACATTCTGTGTTTGAAAGCAGTCCCACTTGTACCACACTTGTATTTGTGTGAAAGTGGTATTTCTGTCACTTTACAATTTAGCAGTAGGGGTCTTCAAGCTGAATTTGGGCTGGATTTCCTCTTTTGTTCTCTCGTGATATTGGATTCTTCTCTTCTTTCTTTTCTACACACTGACAACCATGCGATCCAAGTCTTGCCTGGAAAGCTGCCATTCCAAAAACAAACAAACAAACAAACAACCCTAAGGATACGCCTGCAATGCAATGGGACTTGTTTTTTCTCTTCTTTAGGTACATTCAAACAGAAATCTCGATGTACGGTATGGACCTGTCTAGCCCTGAAAAATGCCCGCTGCCTTGGGGCCACTACTTGCCTTTCTCCTTGTGTTCCAATTAGACCTTTTCACAGAATCAAAAGCAGTCTTCTGATGCTGGCCTGAAGATTTGAGGCAATGCTGCAGGATCATTTTAAAAAACTATCCTAGACAAAAGTAGATAGAAGCTCCTTGATTGGTGCTGGTTCCCTTGCAGCTATTCCTGCCCCATCCAACCTACAAATGGTTATTTAATTGGTGACCCAACCCATTCAGAACAGGTTCATCCATCTCCTCCTGTGACAGAATTATAAAATGTTACAGCAGGCTGCAGTGTTGTCAGCATCAATATTTCACATCATTAGAGGAGGTTGCCAAGTATCTTTGGCCTTGCATTATTGATGGTTTAATGAATAGACTATTTTTTCTTTGAGAACATCTGTTTAAGTGCAGTCCTTACCCCGTATGAGGTAGTTCAGGGCTCTCAGATAACTGTCATCCTGTTGCTGAATCAAACTGGTAGTTAAGTATCTATTCACCTCACACAGAAGGTCAGTATTTTCTTTGCAACCCAACTGACACAAACTCTGTGACAACTTAATATCAGTGTTTATCATGTTTCTGCATCTTCAGGCCTGGAACCAAAGTTATTTTAACTCAAGATTGTTTGTGAGGAAGCTTTTTTGCCAAAGTTCCATTTTGGCAGGAAGATAAACCCTCCTTTTTAATTTCATATCATTAAGCTGAATACAGCTATTCTAAAGTTCTGTGGGGTTTCTTTCTGCCTGATGTGCTCTTTTATTGCAAAGCTGAAAACAACCACAGGCCAAGAATCATCTAATAACATGATGGAGCATTCTCCTACCTGGGTATTTCTTTTATAAAATCACTACACCTGAAAATGTGACAATGCTTGTAAGCTTGAAACAATCCTTCCTGGAGCTCCCAGTGTGACATTTTAAATTTGGGAACAGCTGGTTTTTCTGTAATGTAAGAACACCACACCCAAACGATTGGCTTAAAGGACAAAATTCTGCCTTTTCTCTTGTCTGTGTTTCTGTATTTCCTTGTCTGTGCATTTGGCCAAAGACATTGGGCTTCCTGAATCCACAACCAGCCTGAGTGACACAAAGCATTTCTGCAGCCAAATGACTCTTCACGGTCTGAGTCCCCTCAGCCCTTTATCAGATTGGTCCAGATGAAGGAATTAGAGAAATATTTGAACAGTGGATATTTACCACGCTCATTAGAAAGCAGAAGGGGAAAGAAACTCAGCAACTTGAGCAAACACCATTTTATGTAATTGTCTGAGATTTTATTTTTTTTTTAAATTAAACAGCTTAGCTGTCACTGAGATTTGCCTGAGGGACAACTGTGGATGAGTTACACAACTCAGCGTTCATTCATCAACTAATTCTCTGCAAAACCATATGGCTCCTCGCAGGGATTTCTTTAAACATTCTGCAAGGATATGAATTGGTGGCTTTGTAGATGTTGAGCACGTTGCTCGAGGCTCATTTTGAAATGCTGTTTCTAGACATTAAAGCAATGGTATTGTTGTAAGCAGTAGCCTAATAGAAAGCTGTTGTTTAGGCACTTTCAATCAAATAAAGAAAAGAAATAGAAAAATAAGAAATATTGAAAGAGTAAACATCTAAACTTTAAAGATGAACTATGCTGCTGTATGTGGTTTTCTCATGCAAATGTAGGATGTGCAGTTTACTAGATAGAAGCCAACAAGGAAGAAGAAACATTATAAAGTAAGATGGTCTCATTAATCAAGTCAGATATAAAAGAACCACTGAAAAATGTATGCATGCATATGGTGCAGTAAACATGTTTGAAAATATGAGTTCATTACTTTAGGTCACTCTGAAGTGCAGCAGGGCACCTGCCAGATGGGAAAAGACAAATGTCACATAGGAAGGGCTGCTTGTACACAAGTCTTTTGCACGAAGTATGAGAGGTTTGGACTGCATTGTGATGCTGGTGTTTGTGGTCTAGAGACTTGGGATGCTTTGGTGGAACTGCAAGCAGTAGTAATGCAGTGATGTGCATCAAGAGCTTCATTGACTTCCCTTACTCAGTGACAGGGGTTAAATTTGCTCCCTAGTTCAAAGCAAAGTTTCTGGTACTCTGAGTTTTTAAATCCCATTTGGCATCTCTAGTTGTTAAGAGGAGAAAAACATAGGACATAATTATAAGAGGAATTTGGTGAGTATTACAGATGAATTTTTCAGGCTTTTTTTTTTTTTCCTTTGAAATCAACTTATTCCAGAGTATTTTCTAACCTCATCCTATTTGGGACATTCTTCATAGCTGTGCCCAGCACAGATCTTGCAGGCTAGAATTCTGGCTGGGAGAAATTTTGACATTTGCACCCTGTTTAAGAGTTGGAGAACTCGTGTGGATAGAAATTTAAGAGCTCACAGGAGCTTTTTGCTGCTGCAATATCAGGTAGACCTGACAGATCACTGTAAAAATTCACTAAGGAGATACTGATTTTTAGCGACAGCAAGTGCCTGTGCACTCTGCCAAGCTGAGCTCATCTGAGAACAGAGCAGTTTGTTCATCTGCATTGTAATTATTTTATACAACAGGTGCATTCATCTCTATCCCCATATGTCAGTGGATTACTTGCAGTGTTTGTCAAGCTCTGAGCTTCTATAGAGGAAAATGTCACTTAAGTACAGTTCTGCTGTAATTCTTGCCATGAAAGTCCTGCAGATGAGCTTTATTCACCCTTCAGGGAATAGCTTGCTTCTGTTTGGGAGTACCCTTTTGCTAGTCTTTACCTATGAAATACTCCACAGACATCCTCCTGTTCGAGAGCTGCAAAGTCGGTGCCATGACTGAGGGCTGCTTTCCTGCCTCCTTTGCTTTATTTACCCCTCATTTTGCTTCAGGAAGGCAACAGAGAGGAGAGGCTGAAGTTCTGAAGGCCTCAAAGGCAGAAGGCCACGCAAAACCTGGTATTTAAAACCAGAATGCCGTGCTGTTCCTCCTACACTTCTTGTTGCCTTCTACATGGAGCTCATTGCACCTTGGAGGGCCAGTGGTAACCCGGGCTCCATCAGAAGAGGGGTGGCCAGCAGAGACAGGGAGGTGATTGTCCTCCTCTATTCTGCCCTTGTGAGGACCCTTCTGCAGTATTTTGTCCAGGTCTGGAGCTCCCAGTACAGGGAGGACGTGGAGCTCTGGGTGCGGGTCCAGAGGAGGGCACTGAGATGATCAGAGGTCTGGAGCAGGTCTCCTGTGAGGAGAGCATTCAAGGCCAGGTTGGATGGGGCCCTGGGCAGCCTGGTCTGGTGCCACATCTGGAGGCTGATGCCCTTAGGGTCTCTTCCAACCCTAGGCACAAGGAACAGCAGCAGTTCACGCTGCAATTAGCCCCTTTGTCACACCCAGCATGTTACACAGGGTGGGCACAAGGCAGGACTGTGGGTTCAGACCTGTGTCACCTCTTACAGGTTTGGGATGTGGGCAACCAGAGCAGCAGTGCCTCAGGAGGGGCACGCGCTGATGTCAGTGAGCGTGCCAAGACATCGTTTGATGTCAGGGGAGATTCAGGCTGGACGTTAGGAAATACTGCGTTTCTGGAAGAGTGGTCAGGCAGTGGAACGGGCTGCACGGGGAGGTGGTGGAGTCACCGACCCTGGAGGCGTTCAAGGAACGTTTGGATTTTGTGTGGAGCGACATGGTTTAGTGATTGGTGACAGGTGGGTGGTTGGACTGGGTGCTCCTGTGGGTCTTTTCCAGCCTCAGAGATTCTATGATTCTATGGTTCATTTCTCTTCCACACTGTTGAACAGCCCTCAGGCTGCACACACACAAAATACCCGGGCTCGGCCCCTTTAAGAACTCCCTCCCGCCCTTGCAGGCAGCGTGACGTCACGCGTGCGCAGCGCGCGGTGATGACGTCAGCGGCGCCGAGACGGGGAAGGAGGGAAGGGGGGAGCCCTGCCGCTCCGGTGCAGAGATGGACCTGCGGCTGGCCGAGTTGGTGGAGGAGCTGACCACGGCGGGGGAGCCGCAGCTGGAGCCGGGCCGGCTGAAGGAGCTGAAGAAAATATGCAGGTGAGGAGCTGGGCCCGCCGCCCTTCACTTCATTGATGGCGGTGGCTGAAAGCGCTGCGCGTGGCACAGCTGCGGTGATTGCCCTCCTAACCGTTCCCTCAGGTCGTCGGAGGAGCACCTGAGCCACGCGTACCACCTGCTGCTGACCAGGCTCCACGAGGAGCACGCCGAGATGCGCTTCTCCGCCTTCCAGATCGTGCAGGAGCTCTTCTCCCGCTCGCACTGCTTCCGCACGCTGCTCGTTTCCAACTTCCAGGAGTTCCTGGAGCTCACGGTGGGGACGGACCACGAGCAGCCGCTTCCCCCGCCCCGGGAGGTGGCCCAGAAGCTGAGGAAAGCGGCCATTGCGGCGGTGCTGGGCTGGCACGAGAAGTATGGCGAGGCCTACAAGAAGCTGTCTCTGGGATATCACTACTTAAAGCAGAACAAGAAGGTACTCTGCGTTTTTACTGCCCTGTGTGTGTTTGGGGATTGTCTCGAGGAGATGTTTTCCTCACTTTAAACAATAAATGTGAAAGGAAATCTGTTGGAAGCAAAGTGTCTTCAAGAGACTTCCCAAAGAGGCAGCCCCCAGCCTGGCCCGATCTTCCTTGGACTTATGGTGATTGTTCCCACCTGAAGCAGAAACCCTCTCCTTAAGGTATAAAGTACTAACGCTAGCAAATGCCTACTTCTTTACATAACGTGTTTTCAGAAGGCTTTTCTGAACCTGAGATGCCTTTAAGAAAAATACAGGTTGCCCTGAGAGGTTGTGGAATCTCTTGCTCTGGAGATATTCAGGATCCATCCAGATGCTTCCTGGTGTGAGCTACTGCAGGGACCCTGTTTTAGCAGGAGGGTTGGACTGAAGAATCTCCTGAGGTCCTTTCCAACCCCTGCAATTCTCTGTTCCTGTGTGATTTGTTCCTTTGGTAATAAGATGAATGCAAGACAGAGTTGCACAATTCACCACACGCTCTGACATCGTATTGTAGTGCTGCTCAGAAGCTGAGCTGAGCTCTCTGCTGCTCCCCAGGCAGATGTGCTTTTTTCAAAACCCAGCACCTTCACCAAGAACACTGTACTGTTTTCTGGGATTCTTTTCCTTTTGGACTTCCTAAACTTCCCAGCTGAACATTGTATGTGTGCCACTTATGATTCAGTGACTAAATATGCTCAGATTTAGTACTGAATACTGATCAGATAGAGAAAGTGAGGAAAAGAGCTGTCCCAGCTCCAAAGTAAGTTGCAGTGTGTCAGAAATACAATGGAAAAATGTACTTGTGGGAAGGACTGAACTGTGTAAATAACTTTTTTTTAAAGTCATCAAAGAAAAACAAAATAACCAGGAGTGAAAATTAAGGACACATCCAGAGTCAAATAGTGGAATACTGGGATGGTTGGTGGTCGTTGTTGTTTCTCTCTTAGTGTGGTTAAAAAGTTCTAAAACCCTAGGCTTGAAAGAAGAGCTGGACCCAACCAGTGCTTTCTGAGTGTGCAAACCAATAGAGCTCCACCCACTTGGAGCCCCACAGTCCAGCTGCTTTAGAATGGAAATCATACTTGCACTTTCAGCTGATGATTCACAGATAGGAAGTCTTTCTGTGAAAGCTTAAGATGCCCTTCTTTCCATACTGAGCAGTGCTGTTCTGGTTTCATTTCAGAGTACAACACAGAAAGTGTAGCTGCTTTCTTTAAATAATTCCATATTGTCTTATGTTAAAGAAAAAAAAAAAAATGAAACCAGTGAGGGGAAATGCAGGACAGATGCAGGGGATCTCTAACACATAATACAGATTCAATAGACTGCATGCTCAAATGTACAATAAGTCAGCTGAGGTTTGGTGTGTTTATCTGAACACCTGCAGTCAGTTTGCTCCTCCCTTATGACTTTGGGTGTTCACTTCATGCCCTTGTGATACTGAGCAGTCCAGCAAAAGTGGCTGTACTATTACTTTTTTTTACTGCACCTGAATACTTCTGGAAAGGGTTCTAAGAGAAGCAACTGAATCTCAGCTCCTGACCTTAAGAGCTAATATTGATGTAGCCAGCCTTTTGTCATCTTAATACATGAACTGCAAGAGACAACAAAAAGACCTGAGGAGGCTTTAGTACCTTTTAGAAATCAGGTGCATCTGCTGTTTGATGTTACAGCGCTGGCACAGTATGGAGCAGTGTGAGGACTGTTAGAGTCTTACTTTTCAGATTATCATCATCAAAGTTGGTCAGAAGATGACAACTGCCCTTCTAAGCCCTTCTAAGGTATATACTCAGGAAACAACCTACTGGTTTATTCTTAGTAAACTGAAGTTATACCTGTATGAAGGTCTGACTTTAAGCACAGAACATATTTCGGCATATCAGAAGACAACTTTGTGGTGGTTTCTTTTGTTGTTTTTTTTTTAACGAATTCCTGTGTCAAATTTCAAAAATGAAGCAAGAAGAAATATATATGTATGCACACATAAGTATTTTCAGCAGTATTTTTTTGATTCTGGGAAGGCACAGATGGGGTTGCAGATTAAGTGTGAATTATAAACTGAATGTGACTTTGATAGACTGAGAGTATCAATGCTGAATTCCAATATTTCCCCAAAGTTGCAGTGTTTATTGCTGTGTAGGCTCACTAGTCTTACACCTTTTAAATCAAGAAGAGTTGTTTGCACCTCGTCACATCCAGCTCCAATGTTCATTACAGACTAATAGTGAAAGGCTCCATACATCTTGCTCCAGCACTGGAGCTGAGTAGTGTCCCTCTGTGTTGTCTGAATGAGGTTCTTAGATATGCTCTGTTCTGATCAAGTTTCTGAGAGGTGGCTCATCTAGCGGTGACAATAAAGACAAATGTTCAGTGGGTGCTTGTAATACAGGCACAGTGCACAGAGGGTGCAGCCTTTATAAGCAGCAAAGGATGGGCTCACTCAGCCTTCAGCGTAATCCATAATGAAATTAATGAAAGCTATGTGGTAGCAGTCAAAAGGAAATAACTACATTTCCTTTTCAAGTGATTTTTCTTATGGAATAGCACAACTCAGGATTCGTTTCCTTAAAATAGAAGTGAAAATATGTAGATTTTCAAACCCTTCTAAGAAAAAAAAAAAAAAACCCTACAATTTTAAAAGAAACTGTTTTGCATCACTCAGATTTATGTTTATGTTTTAGTCATAAGAAAGTGAGACTGAATGATATCCTTTCCCTCAGTCAATGGATCCAACAAATAATTTAAAAAAAAAAAAAGCCATTGATTTTCAGCAGTCCCTTATTAGTAGAAATAAAACCTCCATTCAGAATTTCTGTAGTTATTGATTTCAGGCGGAGAGGAGATAAAAGGAAGTACTGCTGAGCTTCTGGATGATTGCTTACGTTAGAGGATTTTTCACCACTGATAAGGATCTTAGGAAATGGATTTTCTATGTACTTCTTACAAAGAATGTTGTACTTTTTTCTTCGTTTCCTTAGGTGGATTTTCAGGATGTGCATGCAAGAACAGTGGCTGAAAGGAAAAGGGAAGAAGAGAAGCAAAAACGATTGGATAACGTTTACAAAGAAAAAGCCAAAAGAGCTGAAAAAGAAATGGCAGGTGATGTGCTTTGACTTGGGTGGGTTTGTTGTTAAAGCAATTTTTTGTAAGGTTGTATAAACCAAATTCCAGCAGAATAGATATCCAAATAAGAGCAAACCTCAGTGTACAGGAATAGTACATTTGTTAGTGCTTCACGCTGTCTCTCACCTAAAGAATGTCAAGGCAAATGGGTAACAGGTCCCATAAGGCTCAAGTAGAATGAGGAGATATTAAAAAAAACCAACTTATAAATGTCTGGTCAGTAATTCATAAGGTGTGATTGCACACCTTCATGCACATGTATGAAGTTGGACTTGGTGATCCTTATGAGTCTCTTTGAATTTGGGATATGCTCTGATATCAGAAGCAGTTCTGGATCTCGTGGCTTAATTACTGTGTCTATGGCTAGGTACAGGCTTCTTGACTGATGACCTCAGTTATACTGTATATGCATCATGTATGTTCCAGGAGTTTGGGCACAAGTCTGTGCAGCAATCCTAGATGCAGTGTAGGAAATCTGTGAGAAGTGTTATGTTGCTGGGAGCTGAATCTCTGAACATGTACACAGCCAGCATATTCCTGCCGTATTTAAGAACAGACGTAGTGTAACTATGATTCTCTAAGTTGTAGTTGGGAAGGATTATTTATCTCAATTGCTTCAGTTTGTGCAATGAATGCATTTGTGTCTGCCTTTATTCTACATGGTGCAAATGTTTTCACACATGGAAAAAAGAGATTTAACCTTTTAAAGTCAGCTTTACTGATAGCATCTCTTAGCTATGGCATATATTCACTGGTGCACCTGCAAACAGCTGTAACATTTGTGGCTGCAGAATGAGCACCCAGTGGCATTACCAAGGATACCTTGTTTCTTACCAGTACTGTTCTGCTTCGAATTTATTGAAGTATTTGAGTCACCTTTGATAGACAGTGAAATTTTAGGGAGGATAGGAAGGGAGGAATGCTGGTCCTAAATTCATTGTTCAGGAAGTTCTAGAGATCCTGTTTAAGTGAAGTATCGACTCTCTTCTGAGGACTGTCCCTGCACTGGAAATAAATGTGTGGATAAACTGTGACTGATTACTGCACAAATGGATTCTTTGGCAGTATGTTTGTTTTGTAGATATACCTGTGCTCAGGAGTCAGCACTGCATGCTGTTTCACAAAGTTCTGAAACAACTCTCTCTTGATAGAACTGTCCCAAGAGGTTGCTGAGACACTGACAGAGATGGAGAACTGTTTCCGGCTTCTGTTGCCAGATCCTTTTGACTTCACTGTGAGCAACACAGGACTGGAACCCAATGAACAAACGAGTGCTGACAAGGATACATCTGCATCCTCCTTGTCCTCATGTGTGGGATGTGTGGATGATGAACAGCCGTGCTGTAGCAAGGACATTCTTCCTGTTTCTCAGTGTGTCAGAACGGATCGAAACGAAGAGTTGGGTGACAAACAGAAGAAGCCTGAGCAAAATGTATTAGATGGAGACACGTGCTCTGAGGTTGAAACTGGTGTTCCTGTTCTTGGTGATGATGATTATGAAACTTTTGTCAGGAATCACGGACTGATTTCTCATAAGTATACTCTAGACCTTGAACTCTCTACAGGTACCTGCACCAATTTTTCACAAAGAGCTGGGGATAATCTTTGCAATGCTTTGTAGTTTGTTTTTTTTTTTTCCTTTGCTTGTTTGTTTTTGCTGTGACTTCAGCATTTGGGGTCCCTGGGCATCATTTTGATTTATTTTGGCCTTCCTTTCTATTTCTGCCCCATTTAGCAGCCTTTCTTAGTTTTGGATGTTCTTGTATGGGATTTACAGATTTCATTAATTTCTGAAACTGAATGTTTGTATTAGTTGTAAACACATTACTACACTTCATAGTACGTATGATTTTCCTGTGTTTAGAAACAAAATGATTTACTTACTGTATATAGGATTTTATTTCAGCACTTCCTTCTTTCTCATTGTAACATGGGTAAAAGCTACTGATTTAAACATATTAATATTGGCTGTTTCTTAATCTTTGTTATTGACAACTTGCAGGAAACAGCAGAGTTTTACCTTAAGAGTTGTGGTTAGACCTTTCTATCTAACTTTGTTAATAAGAATTGCAGATAGAAAAAGTCTGAGTATTTAGGGCTTTTCACTTTTTTCCAAATGAAATCTCTTACAAATACTGTCCGATTGGTGGTGATACAGCTATGTACTTTGCTTGCAAGCAACAGAATTGAAAGTTACCCTTGGGGCTTATGAGCATCGAACTGGTGCAAAATACCATTTACCATTCTTACTTGTGTGGTGGCAGACTTGGCTTCTTCGACAGTCAACCCCTTTTGGGATGGAGGCCCTAGGAACATTTCATATTGAATAAGCACGAACTGTTCCATTAGGGCCTGGTTCATTTATTGGAACATAGGACAAAATATAATGTAAATAGTAAAACTGCACTGGTTTTGGTTTACTTCGTGTGATGGTGTAACAAATCCTTGTCATCACTGACCTGACAGCTTTTCATCTTTTCCTTTTTGAATGTGGATAACAGAATATATAATAATGAACATCAAATAGTTTAGAAAAAAATACTTTATGTACAATCATATTATTATATGTGTTGTTTATGTTTTTATGCTTTATGTAAAATACTTTAGAGAGGTTAACGGGTACTTCTACTCAGTGTTTACAGTCTACTCAGTGTTTACAGTATCCTGGCTACTTGGTTACAACTAACTGTTGTTTTCCTTTATTGGAGCAGATATCAAAGTGCATGAGAACGAAGACAATACTGCTGTAATAAACAGTGTTGTGGATGCTCACAAACTCGTCAGAAATAAGTTCTTGCCTTCCGTGCAGTCCTGGATTCAGGTGGGGTAAAGACTTAATTTCTTCATTTCCGTGAAAAGATGGACTAGGTGCTGGGAGGCTTGAGAGAAAGAGAGAGAGGAAAGAAACTAAGGTTGAGAGAAACATTGGTGCAAATAGAAAAGAAGGTTGCTGGTTCCATAGGGATGTACAGAAGGAGACTGCAGGAGCTACAGAGGTTGTTTGATGGCTCAGTGCTCGGTGTGCTGCCTGCAGACACATTAAAATAAAAAAAAATAGGCATCTAAGAAATTACAGCTTCTTCACAAAGTATTTAAGTAAAACTTGGTATGTTTTCATCAGACGTGTCTGCATCTGAACACTGCCTTTTCTGCCAGTTGATATTTGTAGGAGCCTCGTGCAAGAAATATGGCCTGCCAGAGGGCATTATTAGGAGATGTTTATAGCAACTGCTCATTTCTTATTCATCTTCAATGGTTGCTTTTAGGTCTTAAATTCTAGTTGGGGAAAGAAATGCATTGACAAATTGTTACGTGTAAAATAAAAGAATTTGTGACATATTTCCTCTACCATAAGTGAGACAACAAATAAACAAGTGCTTTTTGCTCAGGTGATAGAAAAAGAATAAGAATGTAGATTTTTTGCTTTGCAGTTATTTACCCGAGCAGGAATAAACGACGATCGGTTGAGATGTGCCATTGATCTGAAGAATAAACTGGAGGCTGCTCTGAGGAAATACAAGGAAATGAACATTACTTTTAAAGAGAGAAAAAGAAAAGTGGTGAGTTTTTGAAACTTCACTTACTGGAGAGGACTGTCAGTAATACGTGGCTACTTGGCTTGTATACAAAAACGCACTCTTTCTTAAACCTCATTCTGGCAAACTTTTCAATGCAGGTTTAATTTATTCACAAATTCATCAGCTAAAGAAGTTGAGCTGAGAACCTACTATAATCAGGAGCTGTTCTTAGGCAAAGCCATGTAAGGTAGCGCTGTTGGTTTTTATTGGATAGCATTGTATAAGGTTGGTTGGATAAGGTTAGGCTTTTATTTACTCTTAGTTTCTTCATATGCAACATTATGTCCTCATCTTCCTTTGTGCAGATACATATTTCTCAGGAAATGCTGTGTAGCTGTTGTTCTTTTATGACACACAGAACTTTGCTAGTGTCTACAGTTACAAAAGCAGCATTTCTGCTTTGCAGTGTTTACTTCCTATAGTAGGCAAGTAGCATGACTAAGGACATCTTGAAAGAATTAGTTGTTTTATAAAGCTTTAAAGTGTCAGAAGATGACAGATTCTGGGAAACAGGCAAAGCTAATGAATAAATGGAGGCTGAAAGATCAAATGCTTTACTCAAATCCAGTCCAGACTCCTAAAAGGAGTCTATATCATGTTTATGTATCTAAAGCAAAGCTCCACAATGCTCCTTTATGCTGCTTGAGATCCAGCTAAATTACTGTGGAGTTTAACACACAAATAATGTTTTGAGCCATGGTTTATGACTGGATTGTAAGAATTTGATCCAGATGTTATACCTTGGATTAAACTGTAGTATCCTGGTTTAGCCATGACTGAGTGTTGCAGACTTTGCTTTCCTTGTGCAAATGAAGCCTTATTAAGATTAATTTGGTTCATCATCTTAGTACTACTGACGTACCACGTCAGTCAAAAATGTCAACTATGAATGGAAAGTACTGTAAGACTGTCTTGTCAGGGTTATTTTTTCCCTCAGTGAAATATGTGTGCTACCTTAATGCAACCAGCTATGAAGGAATCCAGACATCTGCTGTCATTCCTGCCATTTGCTTGACAGGACTTCATTTGCAGTACCTCTGCGTGGAATATTGGTTGCAATATTTCTTGCAAGGTATAAAGGACATTCAAGCCTTGCTTTTTGTGTGCGTGTGTGTGTGTGTACATGTGTATGTGTTTAAAGTGGTATGTTACCACTTCTGGAGATTGATCAATGCTATCTATGTAGGGTTGAAAGATAATAAATTGTACCATTACAACTGCAGAAATGAAGGAGAATGCATAGCAATATTCACAACGAGTACATTCAGAATGAAGCAGTGTTTATTGAGGTATTAACTTATGCACTGAAAATTACATGTAATTGGTTTTATTTTCTTTCCCAGTGGAAAATACCCAAATTTCATTTTAGTGCTGATTTAATTTAATTTATAACCTGAACAAAGAGAGCTGTGTGCTGTAGAATGAAATTGTTTAAATTGTCTTTTCATCACATGACAATTGAGTTGTTTGAAACTTATAAACGTGGTAAAGGGAGAGACTGATAGAAACGCTGTTGCTTATTTTCTTCTTAGGCTGTGATTATTAGCTCCCAATCTGTCAAGTATTTACGTGCCAGCATATGAAATATTACACTCAGCTCCTACGTAATCCAGCATTGTTACTTACATTGCATATTGCTCCTTCTGGCTGCATGTCCTTGTGTTAGTAGAACTGTAGTTCTTGCCATGCTGTGGTTTTGCTGTACTTTTAGATTGCTGTATTTTTAGATGCAAGTGAAGAAGCACTGACAGCAGAGCTCTGGCTCGCAGCCATCCTAGCCTGACAGAGCTCGGTGCTTCACAAGTGGGGTTTGTCAACCTGTGAAGTCAGTGAGTGCTGTAGACCTGCGCGTGTGTAGAGATGCTTGTTTAGAAATGAAGGGGAGCGTTTTATAAGCAGGGACAGCAAGCAGATGAAATGTCTGAGCACAGAGGGTCCCATGTTAGTTGTCTGGTTTGCAGTCGCTCTGTAATAACTCTGCGTTTTGATACGGTATCAGTTTTCCTGGTAACTGCTGATTGCAAGTACACATGAGCAAGTTCACTACTGGGCAACAAATCTTGGAGTGTAATTATGATACTGCACCACAGGCAGGCCTTATCTTCAGTGAGAATGTGGTTTTGTTTTACCAGAAAATATAAAACAGATCAAGAGGGACTTGGGAAGTTGGCTGAGGACCTGGGCTTGCTCAGTCTCCTCAGATCTTGTTTTTTGATTTGTGCTCAGTCTTTGCCTTCCTTTTCATTTCTTGTACCATACTTTCTTTCTGTTCTGTCCCTCCTTGTGCTAGAATGCCTCCTGCCTTCTTGGGGTTTAGTTTGAAGGGAGTGGCAGGGAAAGGCATTTCCCACCCTCATCTTGAAATCAAGGAAGTTGATGAGTGCAGGGTTTTTGTGAGAGATTCTCTTTATCTCTGGAAAAAATATGAAGCCCCACGGCTTTGCAAACTATGGGGTATCTTTTTGTAATTTTATGGAACTTCTTTTCTATGAAGTCATTTGTAGGAAAGCTTCATGCAGAGAAATGCTCTGGCTTGAAATAGATTATAGTGACATGGATATTGCTATCTTTTTCTGCTCCATGTGCAGAAAGCCTGAACTGTAGAAAGAGTGCTTTTAAAGCCTGCCGACACAAGTGGACAATGGCATTCTTCTGTTCATACCTTTCAAGAGCTGTGGGAGGAGAGGAAAAAGAATAACAAAGTTATCCATTGACTGTCTAGAATCACAGAATCACCAATGTTGGAAAAGACCTCCATTATCACCCTGTCCGACTGCCCACCTATCACCAATATTTCCCACCAAACTTTTCCCTTAGTACAACATCTAAATGGTTCTTTCTTGAACAACCCCCAAGGTTGGTGACTCCACCGCCTCCCTGGGCAGCCTGTTCCAGTACCTGACCACTCTTTCAGAGAAGTTGTTATTCCTAATGTCTAACCTGAATCTGTCCTGCTGCAACTGGAGGCCGTCCCCTTCAGTCCCATCACTGGTTACGCAGGAGAAGAGGCTGACACCCACTTTGCTGCAGCCTCCCTTCAAGTAGTTGCAGAGCAATATGGTCTCCCCCGAGCCTCCTCCAGACTGAACAATCACAGTTCCCTCAGCCAGTTTCCTCGTAAGAGGAAACAAATCCATTGCAGCAGATTTTCTAAATATTCTTTCCAATTGCTGTGCCTCCAGAAGTCATCAACACATTTCTTCCTGAATTACTGTTTTTTCATTGAGGCTGGGGGGTGGATGGACAGTGGCAGTCTCAATGTATTGATCAAAGGCAAATGAGTTTTTATGTGCTTACAGAGGTCCTATTTATCATAGCAAAATATTTATTTAGGGCATGAATAAGGTGTTCACTTCTACCAGGAAATGTATTTTGAAAACATAAACCAGAGTTTTGAAATCTGATTTTCTCTGTATCTGAGTTTTAGCTGAAGCTGGGGAAAGAGCACAGAAGCGATAAAAGCCTTTTATTTTGCAGTACCTGGATGCCTGGACATACTGCTTTCTCTCAATGCCTGTTCAGGATAATCTCAGTGTCCAGTAGAGGGAGTGCACACTGCATGTTCAACATTTTTCCCTACGCTACCTTTATCCAAAGCCAGCCATCATCTCAGCCTGTGTGTCCAGGTAAACTTAACAGCAGAACACTAGAGACACTTTGAGTTAGTTCTTGACTATTTAAATGAATTATTGTAGAAGAACAATTGCAATTATTGGCTGAGATTGGTATTTTAATAGAAATGCCTTTTTCTCAAGGTTTAATTCTTCTGTTGGAATAACCTGCTGATGGCTAAAATGTTCATTGAAATTTTTTTTTCCTGATTAGAGAATTTTATTTCTTAATACCTTCTCCCTTTGTTCTTACAATTCTAAACTTATCTAGCATTTGATTTGCAGCTGAGTAGATACAAAGGTCTTCCAATTTTAACAGTTATTTAGAGTACAAGTGCATCATTTAAAACACACACAGTGCTTTCCATTTACATGACTTTCCATTTGGATTATATTTGAAGTTCTCACATAATTAATAGAAATGTAGCTCAGCTCATTAGCTATGTTTTGTACATGAGAGTTTATTTATCTCTCATGTAATTGCCTTTGGGAAGCCATAAAGGTTTAATACTTAAGCTGACTGAAACTTAACCAGATAGAAGCTAGTAGGCAATATGATGATGTGAGAAACATCCTGCTCTTCTCTCCATCAGCAGTGTGGTAATACACTATACTATTATACTTTGTATCTTTAATTTCAACTCATACTAACAACCAGAAATATATAATCTTTCATCAACTGTCTTCATTATTTTTTGTTTCACCCGTCCTTATCTTCTGTCAAATCTAAATGTATGCTTGGATCTTGATTTATTCATGTACTTAACTTTACCCATGTGAAACATCTGGTTGGATTCAGTAATGTCATTAATAATTAGATTTGGAGGAGGCTGTTCTTGTGTAGTCCAGTATCTGATCAAGCCCTAAACCCTACTGCAATACAGCTGAAAGAACAACATCAGAAAATTTTTACAAATATTGTCTCCAAATTAAATATTTCATGGTCAGATGTTTGCTCTTAGAATATTTTACTATGCAATAAGATTAAATTTTTACTATGTAATCAATTAAGCCATGAGCTCTACCAATTGATTACAAAACCATTGCTGCTTTTTTTCTCCCATATCTTCAACTACAGCTTGGCTTTTTCTCAGTGCTAATGAGTTATTTCTTTGTAATCGTTTTATAACTCCATGAACAGCTCTTCTTTAAGTATGTGTTTAGTTGGATCGAAGGCAAGGACTATTTTCTTGTTCTGTAGCCACAGAAAATCTGCTGCTTTCTTCCTGCCTTCCAGCTTTGTGTAACAGCTTCTTGTGCTCACACCCTCATTTTTTTTCTCTTCATTTTATAGAAGCTGCCTCTGAGGAGTCATTGTCATTCTCCCCACATGCCTTTAAATTGCACACAAAATCGCTAACTCTTAACAAAGTGTCCCTTTGAAGAATCAGAAATACTTAATGTTGAGGTTGAATAACTTTGTTGTTATGTTCTGTGTAAGAGAATTCTGGAAATATTTGATAGTTAAATCAGTATTGCACCTTCAGATTATATGCAGTATACATTTAAAGACTGTAAAATCAACATTGCATCTGAGTCCAAACATGTGTATTTCAGCATGTTCTCTGTTCAGAATAAATGAAGTTTTGGTAATGTTTGTATGGTCTAAGCAGTACACCAGGCAACACTTCTAATTTTCTGTTTAGTTAGTATTTATCTTAAGAGCCAAGTCAACAGTAGCTGTGAAAGTGAACACAGAATATTCAGATTCCTCTTCCATCTTTCCTCAATTTTACCTTCAGATGATACCTATTTTTAAGTATGAAATGTCTTTCTCAATCTCTTCTTAGCAAAAAGGCTTGTTCTATTTTCTTGAGCCTTACTGGGATATAGGTGTGATGTAAAACACTGTAAAACTAACTCTCAGAACATTCCTTTCCTGTTGAAGAGTTTAATCATCTAGTTTATTGCTCTGCTTTTTTTCATTCTCTTTCCTAGAACTGAGTTGCTGTGTTATATTTTCTGCTTTGCAGTAGCTATGCAGCCTGCTGCTGTTAGGAAGTTATTAAAAATATCTTGTTATGCAGATCTAGTCATGAATTCTTGGAGTTGTCACTGTGGTGACCTCTGATCCCTATCTGATTCGCAGGTCGCACAATGCAATTTGGAGCTCTTCTAATAGAGTGTAAAATAAAGTAGGGTGTCTATATCACCAAGTTAACCCTTATGCTAAGTGTTTAAGTTTTCCAGGCTGAAGGGTCATCTCCCTTGATTCATCTTTCAATACTGAGCAATGTATGTTCAGATATAAATTTGCTTTCTGCTTTTTATCTGTCCTACTTTACAAAGGGAAACTGTGCATTGAAGTGAATAGAATGTGTTTGTGAAGTTCAGTGAAGGTGCATTGCTGAGTATGTATGTTTATTTTAAAAAAGGGGGAAAAATCTAGGCTTGGAACACTAGTGAATTTATTGTAGTAACTCACTTAAATCTAGCTGGTGCAGTAACACTAAAATAAAGATGCTTATGTCAATGACATCTTTGTGCCTAGAACCTACTATTGGGAATATACATAATGTTATCTATGTCTTGCATGGACTATTTTGCTGACTTGTTGCCTATCATAAATTAGGTTTGTTTATTTCAGGTTTATTCATCTGTAAGAAATACAAAATCTGAAAAAACTTTTAACAAATAGGTAGTTAAAATGTGATCCTTGAAATAAGCTGTGATTTAGTTACTGCTTCTGTGTGTGTGCAGGCTGCATAACAAAATGTAGACACGTATGTACATTGGTGGTGGATACCAAGGCTTAGCAGCATCAGTTTGATCCTGTCAAAGCAATAGGTGGTAATCTGTCAAATGCAGTAGGACTTATTGCATCACTCAGTGCTAATGGGAATCTTGTTATACTACATCTTAGATGAAAATCACATTTCCTAAAATTCCATAACAACAATGACTACTGCTAAGATAGATATTTTTTTTTTGCATCTTTAATACTTAGCTTTTATCATGTGTAGTCCTCTGACTAAAGCACTCAATAAAGGGATTGAGTAATTCAAAACATTACTTAAAATATTCTTCGTCATTTTATAAAGAGCTTGGGCTGGCTGAAAAGCACTGGTAGGAGCTTCTCTTTGGAAGGAAGAAGAAAGCAGGCCTTTTGCTTTCCCTTTGAGATATCAGGCCACAGGGCAAGTTTTTGGTCCACAAATGGCTGTGGTCGGTCCTGTGCCTCACTCTACAGCCTTTAAAAATGGCTTTGAACAGTATTGCCCACACCTGCATGCAGGGAACAGCATATAGAGGAAAATACCTAGCAGGAATAGGAAAGGGTGGAGCTGGTAAAGCACGGTATCTGTTAAAGGTAATGCTGTAACCTTGACAGTGGCTGTATGGCAGCTGCTTTCTTGACAAAATAGAGAGTTCTCCTGCATCTTACGATCTCTGCTCTACATATCTTGCTGTCTGAATACAGATCCTAAAAAAGATTTCTTGTCACTTGGTTTGTGGATTCTACAGCTTTGTTGGCTTCATCACACTTCAGTCTTCAAACCTGCAAACCTTCCTCTTTATGTTAAGATGAATGAAGACCTGTAGGCACTTTGTGGAGTTTTTTTACTCACAGGAAGTCATGAGGTAGCAATAAACCACGTTTGGTTTTTGAGACACAGGTAAGGCGAATAACAGTGTTTTACGCTTTTCTTTTCTTTTGTTAAATTTCATCCATTCCATAACTCTGAAATAATTGCAAATGAAATTCTGCCAGGTATTTCTTGTGTTATGCAGTTAGCAAATCCACTTCTTAGCAGGTAGCTCTGTACAGGTTGCTGTTGTACTGTTTGTGGGAGCTGAACAGGAAAACAGCTTATATATTCTCGTGGTTTTTCACTTGGCTAAAAGTTGGTTTAAACATGAACAGCAGTTATAAGTGGCTGTCCTGTTTCCATTTCCACCTGTGATGGTTCCCAGTGGGAACCTCCCTTGCTCTGGGCGTAGAGCTCCTGTTGTGGCAGGGATCTGAACTGACTGGAAGCTAATCCAGGAAAAAGGATTTTTCTACCGGTACCCAGAGAGTAAAACCATTCCCTTCTAACTCAATAAATCAGGTAGTGAACATGTAATTATGAAGTTCAGTCTTTACTTAATCAGAGAACTTGGAAACTGATGGAATGAGGTATTATTAGCTCATCTCCCAGTGTGAATGATAAGCTGGATGACAAAAACAACAGGAAATTATTTGAGAAGAGAAGCTCTGCTGCAACTTGATAGCGGCCGTGCAGTATCTAAAGGGGGACTACGGGAAGTAAGGAGACAGGCTCTTTAGCAGGGTCTGTGCTGATAGGACCAGGAGAAATTATTTCAAACTTACAGTAGACTTAGGTTGCATGTAAGGGAAATGTCTTCTACAGTGAGGGTGATGAGGCACTGGCACAGGTTGCCCAGAGATGTGGTGGATGCCCCAGCCCTGTGACTTTCAAGGTGAGGCTGGATCAGACCTTGGGCAACCTGATCTAACCATGCATATCCCTGTCCACTGGGAGTTGGACTAGATGACCTTTAAAGGTTCCTTCCAACCTAAGGATTCTATGATTTTGTGATTCTATGAAATACTGTAGTGTTTGTGTGTATGTATGCACTTTGTATGTATGCTTACTGTGCAGTAAGATGTAGTGCCTGAAGTAACTACAGTAACCACGTTGCGGAGGTGCATTCCAGTGCTTTGGAAAGTATGGTTTATTTTTCTATAAAAATTTCATGAAAACATTCAAAGGACCAATGCACACCACAATCAGCTGCTTCTGATAGTACAAATGAAACATAGGTATCAAATGTAGGTGGTCAGCAGTGATTTTGTTAGGGGGCTTTTTTTCTTTTTTTAACATTGAAGAACTTTATTAACTTTAATAATGAAAGATAGCAGACATCTGTTTAAGCTCTGGAACAGATGAAAGAAAAGCTGTTAGGGGTTCTTTGGCAGTTGAAGTAAAACTTTTACATTTACCTTGAATGCAGTATTTCTTCTATGAAAATCCAGTATTATGCAAGAGATCTCTGCTTTTCTACTATACTGAAGGCTTTGGTGATTGAAATAAGTCCGAGTAGTGGAGTACAAAATACATTTGAGGATGTATCTTCAGTGGTTACTGCTAAAGAAGTACTAAACTTGCTTTGCAATATCTTCTTGAG
Source organism: Lagopus muta (assembly GCF_023343835.1). Classification (NCBI taxonomy): domain Eukaryota; kingdom Metazoa; phylum Chordata; class Aves; order Galliformes; family Phasianidae; genus Lagopus; species Lagopus muta. Next base: position 64,638,317 of record NC_064436.1, on the reverse strand, counting down.
ATAATGGGGTTAAATGCACCTGTTCATCAGAGTAACTGTTGTTCTCTGTGAAACAGGTGGACTTATTTCTCAACAATGGTTCATGAAGAACAAAGGACTTGCATCTTGAGATCTACTGGTATTTTCTAAATAAATTTGCATGGGTCTGTGTTAAAATCTAAAAGCTTGTCTTCTAGGAATCAGAAACACAGTAATGATAGAGGTTTTGTGCAGTGTGCATCACCACTATTGTTCATTCAGTGTCATAGAATGGTTTGGGTTGGAGGAGACATTAAAGCCCACCCAGCCCCAACCTCCTGCCATGGACTGGTTACCCCCCACCAGCTCAGGCTGCCCAAGAGCCATCCAACCCGGCCTTGAGCACCTCCAGGGATGGGGCACCCGCAACTCTGAGCATCCTATGCCAGGGCCTCCTCTGTACCACTGCAACAGCTCTGTGTACTTCTTGTGTTAGGACCCATGTCTAAGCTCTGTTTAACGCTGGCCAGAATAAGAAGGCTTTGATACAAGTCTTGAGTGACCCCAAGCTTGTGCCACTAGGACACTCATCATGCTCACAGACTATTGCTAACATATAGTGCTCTACAGAAAATCTGCTTTGCTGGATAGTTCTTACTGCTGAAGCAATTCACAGCAATATACACCAGTTCAGCACTAACTTCTTGGGCTCAAACCCTTTAAGCATTTCTGTTAACTTCTGGAAATTATGAAATAATTCATTCCTGAATAAAAGTCAGGTTGTCCCAGTAGCCTATGTGCTGTTGAGCAATTACAAGTAAAATGAACAGTGATACTTTTATTGGTAGACATAAAACGTCATTTGCCTGGACCACATATCTTGATTTGTAGTCATATAGATCTGAATTTATGCTCAAATCATGGAGCAGAATGGAGGGATTGTGTGTGGGTGTCCCTATAAATACAACTCTTTTGTGTTTCATTCAGGAAAAACTCGAGCACAGTTCTGAAATCTGGCATTTTGACAGCATTTATTTACTTTTTACTTCCTTTATTGGATAATGTGAAAGGATGGAGAAGAAGGAGGAACTTTTAAAAGTCCTTCTGTGCACGATATGTTGTTTGATTATTCAATTTCTATTGCTGGTACTGAAGAAATTATTCTTATGCACTCTGTGTTTGGTTGCATAGAATATCCCCAAATTTCATTTCAGATGACTGAAGTATGTTTTGTGTTGTGGTCGAATAAAAAATGTACTTGCTTAAGGTTGCCCCTTTAGCTGGGCTCTGTGGTGATAAATATTCTGATTCCCTAACCTGAAATCTTCTGCCTCTAGAAAAATATTTAGTTGGCTTTGAGTAGGTGCACATGAGATATTGGCATGGTGGAATAATTTGCAAGATCTTCCAGTGAGGGTATTAGCATATAAATAGCAGATGCAATGACGACCATCACAGCTGAGTACATTTAATTTTTAGTTTATAAGATAGAATGGGTTTTTAAATGCATAGCCATCAAGCCTGCTGAAAGACAAATGAAGTTTAGAGTTCACTTGTCTGAGGATGCCTTACATCATTTTTTTTTTAAAAAAAAAAAGGGAAACAGACACACATAAAACTGAACAAAAGTGATTTCTTGGGTGAAAAGTAAGTGAGATTGCAAACCAAGTTAATTAGACCATGCCAAATTTATTTAATGGTCCCAGCTGTAGTTTGCAGGTGATGTTTTAGTAAGTAGATAGGACTTCTTCGTGTGCTATCTTTTCTTTTTCTAAAATAATTAATGAATGCTGAACATCCATAAACTGATTGCATTGTATTTCAGTCATTTTATTGCTTAATTTAATTATGATTGCAGAGGCTCGGAGTTTTTAAAGCCTCTTAATAGAAAGTAACAATCAATTTGTATAAAACTGGGAAGAGGACCAAAGGCTTTCCCTTGCGTATTTCAATGTGGCATATGGTGGGTGAAGATTCTGTGTTGTTTTAATTCATTTATTTCTATATTATTGCAGAGGACTTGGACTAGTTGGCTCTCAGAGGTCTCTTCAACTCTAAGGATTCTATGATTCTGTTTATTTAGATTTATAACTAGTTGAGATGACTGAGCAAGACATTTAACTGTGCTGAGCTACACTAACCACTGGGCTCTTGGAATGATAACTCCAAAGTAGAAGATAGGATTGCATTTCTGGGGACATACCGTATCTGTTTTCAGTTGTTTTTTTTTTTTTTTTTGTTTAGGTGGAGATTGGTTAGGAAACAGCTGTGATTAGGGAACAAATGGCTTGATTGTGCTTGTCTTGCTGGAGAGGTCACCACTATCTTAAATTTTTAATGAAAATTTGGAGAATTGAGGAACGTGCTAACTGGTTGCAATGGAAATAATATATGGGTTTCCACGTTTCATTTTTTGTTTGTTTTACTGTATTCTCATTTTCAAATCAGTTCAGCCCCCAGATTTGCAAAGTGCCCAGCAAAATCCTGTTTCCTTGCACAGTGAGGTATCTACTCAGGAAAACTACCGCTTTGTCACTGTGGGTGCAGAGCAGTTCAACACTGAGCTGAAAATCATCCCATCAGACTTGGTGAGCAGGAGATGTGCACGCAGCTGCTAATGTGTGGGAATCTGTTTGGTCTTCCTTCAGCAGACCGTCCTGTAGCACTAGAGGGAAAGCATTAGCTCACCTTCTCTCTTCCAAGCTGCTCAACTAAGCTAGGGACTTCCTTTGTGTCACCTGGTAATTGAAATGGATTTGAGAACATCGTGTTTTTCCCCACATTCCTTAACAGCTTGTTTAGTAACAGCTAGTTGCATGGCTGCATAGAGTTGTTTAGTTCTGTAAGCTGCAAGAAAAGCTTCGCCTTCTAGTATTTATCACTTGAGCTTATACCTTACACTTCTTCCAGTATAGAACACTACAAATGGTGGAGTGTTTGTTTTTATCAGTCTTGTTTTTCACATTTGTGAGTGTCTAACTACTCATTCCAGTCCAATTGATCTGGACAGGCTGGAGAGCTGGGCTGGAGCCAATGGGATGAGTTTCAACAAGGCCAAATGCCGGGTCCTGCACTTCGGCCACAACAACCCCAGGCGATGCTACAGGCTTGGGGCGGTGTGGCTGGAGGACTGCGTAGAGGAAATGGACCTGGGGGTATTGATTGATGCTCGGCTGAACATGAGCCGACAGTGTGCCCAGGTGGCCAAGAAGGCCAATGGCATCCTGGCTTGCATCAGAAACAGCGTTGCAAGCAGGAGCTGAGAGGTGATTGTTCCCCTATATTCAGCACTCGTCAGGCCGCACCTCGAGTACTGTGTCCAGTTTTGGGCCCCTCACTGCAAGAAAGATATTGAGGCCCTGGAATGTGTTCAAAGAAGGGCAACGAAGCTGGTGAGGGGTCTGGAACACAGGCCATATGAGGAGAGGCTGAAGGAGCTGGGAATGTTCAGCCTGGAGAAGAGGAGGCTCAGGGGAGACCTTATTGCTCTCTATAACTTCCTGAATGGAGGTTGTAGTGAGCTGGGGGTCGGCCTCTTCTCTCGTGTCATTAGTGATAGGACCAGGGGGAATGGTTTCAAGCTACGCCAGGGGAAATTCAGGCTGGACATGAGGAAGTATTACTTTTCAGAAAGGGTGGTCAGGCACTGGAATGGACTGCCCAGGGAGGTGGTGGAATCACCGACCCTGGGGGTGTTCAAGAAAAGACTGGATGTTGCGTTGAGGGACATGGTTTAGTAGGAGCTATTGAGAATAGGTGAACAATTGGACTGGGTGATCTTTTAGGTCTTTTCCAACCTTAGTGATTCTATGATTCCTAAAGGATTCTAACTTATTCTGTCACAAAAACACATTGTCTTAAGTATGTATTTTAATAGTTGGTAATTCATGGCAATTGCCTGAAAAGCTTATCGATAGTGGGGACATGGATAACAAGTGGATGAACTTTCAAACAGCATCTGTAGAGTTTGCTGTGGAACTTTGTTCATGGTTGAAAAGTGGAATTGGAGGAAAAAAAAAAAAAGACATTTCTGACCAATGCTGTTGCCCACACACTCTCCTCCTTTCTGTGTAAAGGGAATGGAACAAAACAGTATCAGTGGGATGGCTCTGAAGTACTGCTGGAGTGCCATAAATTGAGATGGAACTAGCCACTGCCACTGAGTGACTTCTTGAGTCTCCACTGGTGATGAGTTCTATATTTGAGAGCAAAAAAGATAAGTTGTCTTGTTAAAGATGTTATCAAAATAAAGATTTTATGTCTGTTTGAATTAAAAAGGGGACTTAATTCCTGGAAGTTAGCTAAGCAGTTAATTTTGTTTTTGTTTTTTTTTTTTTTTACAGGAAATCTAAATTTAATAGGATACCCCAGTGAAATTCAAGGGTGTGAACAATAAGCATAATATTTTATGAAAATGACCCCCATATTTAAAATCTGGCATTATATGTTATGCATTGTAGCACCAAGTCCACATCTACCTTTTAGAAAATTAAAACACATAAATTCTGTTTAGTGGTTGATATGCAGTGCACTAGCTGAAAGCCATAATGCCCCTAAAACCTTGGGTTGCTTTTCACCTTTCATAAATTCCTGGGTAGATTCTATACAAAAAATAATTTTCAGCTCCGTGGCTCATTGTTATTCAAACTTGATTGATCGTCGTCATTTACTCAGTGAGGAAGTTAAGTGCTCCTGTCATTTCCGCAGAGTATAATTGGGACGTTTCACAGGTCAGCGGCAGTGACAGGTTTCCCTTTTGATTAGTGTTAGACTGATAACAAAAATTACAGTTTCCTATGATTAATGTTTTCCATAGTACTCGAATGCACAGTTCATGGATTATACCTAAACAAAGTGAATTTGCATCTGATTATGCCTTCTCTCCGTCAGGCTGTTCACGTGCTCTAAAGTTTGAGAGCATGCAGGTAATACAGGAAAGTTGCTTCCAATGCAGTTTTCAAGCTGAGGGTTAGCAAAGCATTCTGCATGTTAGTATATTATGTTCAGAGGTCTATGCATCTCCAATAGCACGTGAAAAAAGAAAGAGGAAATTTCAGCTACAGATGGAATTCTTGTGGATTCTTTCTGGTCCTCTCAGGTTGTGATGCACACAAGTGCTTGTGTTCTACCTTAGGTCTATTAAGTTAAATGTTCTGTCTGAACTGAGTTTTCTTTTGCTAGTTTATCATTATTTCTCAGTTCCTTATACTTGTTGCTGTTGAGGTGTATACAGAATGCTAAGTAAAAGCCATGGAAATGCAAAACAGAGAAAATAACAGCGCGAAGTGAATGTTGTTCTGCTTTTATGCTATAGAACAAACAGGCTAAGGTCATCCATAGCAAGTTTGGGCTTGGCTTGATCTTCTTTAATAGCTAAATGAGAAGTGAAACCTGCATATGGAAAATTAAATGTTGCTCTGTTTCTAGCTGGAGGAATAGTAATGGGTGTTATTGCCAAGCTTCATTGAATTACCCCTAGCAAGTAACAAGGGGTAACAACACAAGTAGAATTTTAAAATCAAGATACAAACTAATGTCAGTCTTTAGCCCTCTCGTGGTGTGCAGAATACAGAGCTTTGTTGTTTTCCTTTCTGAATACCATCGGGAAGATTTTCTAACAGTTGCAGTGTAATGCAGCTGCTCTTTCTCATGTTCAGCCTTCACAAGTTTTAGTGGTAGAATATTTGACTTTATTTTTTTCGCATTAGAATTCTATTTTGATTTCTGCTGGAGATCAGATTCAGCATGAGTCTGTCTTGGCCATGCCAGGTAGGGCCTGAATTGCATCTTTCCTTTAGATGAGAAGAAACAATTGCAGTGGGATTAAAGTAAGCTAGGATGTAAGGTGGGGATCTTCCACGTAGCCCAGCAAGTTGCTCTTTGCCAATGGGAGGTAGTGGCAATGGGGCTGTGTTGTGGGTGTGCTGCTTGTCTTTGGCAGCAGGCTTCTTTCAAACATGGTTGTGCTAGGACTTTATTTCAAAATAAAGACTGTTTAGGTATTCTCTGTGTGTGGTGGCATGGTCTGGTAAATGTGTTCTGTTCTTCAAGAGAATAAATCTTTTTTTTTTTGTCTTTTCTTTTTTATTTCATCTGGAACTGCAGATCTTAGATCAAAGTCTTTTTTTTAAAGAAAAGGAAGAATCATACTTCAGCCTTGTGCCATCCTTTCATTAGAAGTGCATATTAATAGCAATTAATTTTGCTTATTAGAAATGAGTTTCAATCCAGTTTGCAAGTAACACTGAAGAAGTGCTGACTTTTTTTATTTTTAAACTATGTTCAATAAATCAAATTGGTTTCTAGTTTTTTTGATTCAGAGTATATGTATGATTTAAAGGAACTCAACTGTGACACACGATTAGAGTAGTGAATTAAATTGGGAAAATTCTGCTGCAGGCAAAACCTGTGGTATCCTCCTGTGTGTGTTCAATGAGTAGTTGGTATGAATATCAACAGCAGTCAGGTGTAGCAGGAAAGCAAAAACAGCTGAAAATAGTAAAAATGATGCAATTCCTTATCTATAGCTTTGGCTTGTTGCAGTGAAGTTGAAAAAAGTGATAGCTCTGTGAAAAGGTTGCTTTTAGTCAGTACTCCCTTATTGCATCCTCAACTTATAAAAGTGCATGGCAAGCATATGATAATGTGCAAATCATGGTGTTGTTTATATTTAGGTGACTCCAGAGGTGGACAAAACCTTCAGCACTGGTACCTTTTAACTGGTACCTTTTAGGCAACACTTGCTGTTTCATATGTGTAGTTCTGATAGTACAGACCTTGTTTGAGGTCTCACAGATTCTTGTACCTTTCGTGTACTATGGCAGAAATAAATCATTTTTAGGTGTGAAACAAACTTAGAACAAATTGTAGAGGCTTGCTTGGCCATATATAGCAGTAGCTGGCTGAAATGAAATGTAGGAAGCCACTTACGTGTGTTAATTGACCTGGTTAATTGGTAGAAACTCCATTTCTATGTTTCAGCCTGTCAATTATGTTCTAACATTTTTTTTCTAGGTTTTGTGCATATGAATTTGTACTGTCAGCATTGTTAGTGCTGCTGCAAAGCAACCCAGTTAAACACTAGCATACAGATGTAGCTGCATGTTCTGGCTTCGGTCAGTATTAGCTGTCCAGTCCATCAGATTCCTGTCCCATTTGTCTGCTCTGTTTATGAACCCCTGTGATACTAGGTAACATGCCATGGACTATTTGAGGGCAGCTGAATGAGGAAAATCAAGCAAAGGAGAAGAGATAAGACTTTAATTTGATCATTAAGTCAAAGCCTATATGTTGTTCTAAGATTTTTTTGTTTTATTTTATAATTCCACACTTTCTCAAGCTTCAGCAACTGCATCTGTTGTAATGGATAAAAGGGTCTTTAAAGAAGCCCCTAGGATAAAGTGTGGCTTAAAAGATAAAATGTTAACCAAAGTTCTAATCTTAGATGAAGACTAAATACATAATTAGGAGAATGCTTTTGACATAGAGAGCCTCAGTAGGGCAATTATGGTGAAATATTTGCAGTGTAAAGGGAAATGAGAAGCTGTCTTTACATTTAAAAAAAAATAGTAATTATCTCTGTAGATGAAAGCTTCAGATGATGATGATGAAGATGATGATGAAGATGACTTTGTGGAGGTCCCTGAGAAGGAAGGTTATGAGCCCCACATTCCAGACCACCTGCGTAAGGAATATGGTGAGTTTGCCCAGCTGTGAAAGGCTTTACCCTTGCATGTTACTGCTGCACTAAAGTAAATAAACAGCCATTATGAAGTAATAAAGTGATCAGTGGTGTGGGTAATCTCTCTGGCTATGAGGAAGTCGTTACATCGAAAGGGGAGCAGCAGTTGGCTCTAGAAAAATAAATACTTTCCAGGAGCAAGAGCAACTAAGACTTGAAGCTATTTTTGTTCCACTGTGTCCCATTGTAGTTAGAGCCAGAAGCAGCACTGTGTGTGTTTGTGTGTACCCTAAACATGGGGAATGAATGTACTGCAAAGTAAAGGACTGAATATTAGAAATACTGGTAACAGTCTGGTGAGATGGGATAAAGTTTTGTCTCTTGATTAATAGCATGAAAGTCAGTTGCAGATGCACAACTGCTTCCTACCATGGAGTAGCCAACTTACAGCTCTGAAGTTAGGCTTGTTGTTGGGTATTGCTGTCTCATTAAAAGGAACTCAGCCTTTGAGCAGAGAATTCTAGCCATTAAGCACGTACCAGGAGACAAAATATAATCTTGGTCTTGTCTGCTTTGTTTAAATGAAGCAAGTCTTCTTTTAATCCATTCTAAAGATTATATATACCCACACTTGTAATGTGTTTCTGTGAAATTGAGTGAGGGGTAACTGAGGAAAGTTCATATCAATTTAATTTCTGTGCACTACTCCTTGTCCTTTGTATGTCTAACTGATTAAGTGTCTGCAGCTTTGCAGCTCTGTGTAGCGTTTTGCGTTTTAAGATTCAGGAGATTTCAGTTTGTAGAGGAGAGGGTAGCTGTCAAAACAATGGAGTTAAAAAACCTCAGACATTAGAGTAAGTTTCTTGCTTGTACATTTCTCTGTAGGTGGTTGTGTAAGGTGGTGTTGTGTTACCTTTTTCAATCCTGTACATGCTTAATTTTTACTTATCTGCAGTTTACGTCATAAAATTCAGGCTCTAGCTCTCTTCTGTATGTGTCAAATGCATCTTTTTGGTGAAACAAGGGTATGTGTGTCTGTGTAAACCCAAGACAGTGTGTCTCAAGTGACCATTTTGTTGTCTTCTGCTACCAAATTTGCTTACAGACAGCAAAAGATTTTCAGTAATGAAAAGTACCTGTAGTAGCTGCAGTCAGCTTCCGGATGTCTCTTGGTGTGACATTGGGCCTCAGTCTGTTTTAACATATCTGGATTTAATGTATGAAGACATCTTTGCACCCTTGGACATAAGGCTTGTGCAGTCTGCACACCTGTCTGTTTTCCCCACCTAAGGGCTTGGTCTAAAGGTGTATATCTTCATTTCTCTGTACCTCTAAAATGCATGCAACATATCTACTGTATATAGAAGACTGAGATTAAAGTATTGCCCTGGTGAGCAGATTGCTGCAATGTGCTTGGTTTGACTCTTAGCATAGGTGTTGCTTGACACAATGTACTTTGTCCAACCAAAAGTTGGGAAAGATGGAGTACTAGGAAGCTGAGTGTATTGAGGTAGCGTTGTGGTTGGAGAGTGGAGCTGAGTGTATTCATTGAAAGTCATCGCAGGACAGGGGTGGAGACTGTAAGACACACATAGCAACTGAGCAGCTTCTCTTTTTTCTTCATGCTAACAAGATACACTTATTTGAGAGGACACTGAACAGCATGTTGGCTATCCTAACTGCCTTAGTCATGCAATGAACACTAAGTTCTGATTATTGCTAGTTGTGGAACTGGCAGCAGCAACAACAAAAAAGAATATAATGTAAGAAAGGGCTAGCAGCCTTCCAGATAGCTGTGAGAAGTTTCTTATGTACATATAATTAAGGAGAGTCATAAAACATTGGTGATTATAATAAGTGAGTAAATGGGTTTAGTTATTACAAGCCTACCATAACTTAGTGTCCAGTCACCTCACACTAGCACTCCTGCTATCCCAGGATATTTTTTAAATGTCTGTAAAATGCTTTAAAAGAGTTTCCAATTTGTATTTCATAGAATCATAGAATCACAGAATGGCTTGGGCTGGAAGGGACCTCAAGGATCATGAAGTTCCAACCCCCCCCACTTGCGGCAGGGCCACCAACCTCCACATTTAATACTAGACCAGGCTGCCCAGGGCCCCATCCAACCTGGCCTGTTTAAACTACTGCTGATAGGAGTGCATCTTACAGTGAGGAAACCAATCAGAAAATGTTACCTATCTCGCATTTTGTATGCTTGCTGTTATGTGGGAACTAATGGTCATGGTTGGTTGTTCTTTATCAGGTATTTGTTGAAAATGGAATTTTGAACGAAACGAATCATTCCTGGTATTTCTGAAGGCGTTCAGGTTTTCTTGCTGTCATCAAAAGTTATTACCTAAGCTCCCAGTTCAGGAAAGAGTATCTATCCAGGCAGTTCTATGCATTTATTGGTCCAAGTCATCAGTTACTAGATCAAAATCTATTTCAGGAGCCAGTATATAGCTACTGCATAAACAAAATGACTCTTACGCAATTACTTCAGGTCTGCATGAGTACAGTTGAGAGCTGTGCTTGCTTCTGAATTGACTTTTGCATGCATTTTCCACAAGTGAAAACAAAGTAAGCATCCCTTTGGCTAGTTTTTTGTTGTTGTTGTTGTTTAGAAAAGTGCATTACCAAAATACACAAGAATGTATTAAGTATAGTGTGTTATCATGGAGAGCTGGTTATGTTAGATAGCTGCATATCTAATTAAATGTGGCTCTTTTTTCCCTGTGTGAGTGTAGTTACCGTAGGGGTTACTTTAGATTTATCTTCATGTAGTCCAGTTGGTTTTTTTGCTATATGTTGTTTGTTCATCTTTAGTTCATGAGGATTCTGAGCTAAGACAGCAGCCTGATTTGCAGCACCGAATCTTCCATGCAAAATAAATTCTCAGTGCTATGGAGAAGATGTGAACAATTTAAAGCATTTTTCTTGTGCTGTTTTACCTGAACAAGCCAGAAAAAGTGAACAGCTTCTCAGAAAAAACTGTAAAACCTCCTGGTCATCTACACTGATTGAAACATCACATAGAATCATAGAATCGTTAAGATTATTGATTTAAAAATCACTTTATTTTCCTTCACTTCTCTTGGGAAAATGGAAGTATCCTACCAACAAGGTGCATTTCAAGTTCACATACTGTTGCTGATCATACGTGCATGCGGTTGTGGATCTCATGAGATCTGAAACATTTGTGAAAAATGATGTTTAGACACAGGAGGTTTTGTATGCCAGGCACAAATGCAATATCTTTGAGTGTATGTATGTGCATGGAGTTGATCCCAAAATGAATGGTGATATTTAATATATTAGATGAACTGAGGATGGGTGCAGTTTGGGTGGAGAATTAAACAAGTCAATTTGAATTTCCATTTGTATGATTAAATGTAAATTTGTTAAAAGAATTTAGGTGATTAGATAACTGAAGTATGAAGATATAACCCATTAAGGTTGTCATGCCAAATTAGCATTACCAGACTTTTAATGACCTCCCATTTGTATAATCCTTATTTACACTTGCACCTGATGTCTGCAACAGACAAGAGATCAGCCATCCTGTGGTACCACAGAGCCCTCTTAATGTGTTGTGCTGTTAAACGGAAGGGCTGGACTGAAAGACAAACAATGCTGTGAAAAAATTTGCATTGGGTTGCTCTGGTTCTTATCTGTTGATGTGTAACTTCCACTTGTGTGTGTATGCCAACTACTTAAAAGCTGAGGTGTTCTTTACTTTAAAGTAATCTTTGACGAGGGAAAAAGTACCATTAAAGTTGAGAAGCAATTAAGGAAGAAATGTTTTGCTGAGAGGGTGGTGTGTGTGGTGCTGGAACACCTCTTAGAGAATGATCACTTGTTGATTCTGTAGTTGCATATTCTTCCAGTCCATGTTTTTATTGGTACACACGAAAATCTGGAATTCATGAGGAAAAGGCACAAGCCCTGTGCTTCTGGTGTTGAGTTTACATGTCCAAATACAGCACCTAAATGGATCTGAAATACTGAGTGAAAGACTTGTTTTTACTGCTTACTCTTGCAGGAAAAGAGTTTAATTTTTCTGTCCTCAGAATTTGCAGAATTGTAGGGGTTGGAAGGGACCTCCAGAGATCATCGAGTCCAACCCCCCTGCCAAAGCAGGTTCCTTACAGTAGGTCGCACAGGTCAGCATCCAGGCAGGTCTTGAACATCTCCAGAGAAGGAGACTCCACCACCTCCCTGGGCAGCCTGTTCCAGTGCTCCGTCACCTCACTGTAAAGAAGTTCTTGCGCACATTTGTGCGGAACTTCCTATGCTGCAGTTTCCAGCCATTTCCCCTTGTCCTGTCTCCACTCAACACTGAAAAGAGACTGGCCTCACCACTACGGCCCCCACACCTCAGATATTTATAAACCTGGATTAGATCCCCTCTCAGTCTTCTTTTCTCAAGGCTAAATAGACCCAGTTCACCCAGCCTTTCTTCATAAGAGAGTTTCTCCAGGCCCTTCACCATCTTCGTGGCCCTCCACTGGACTCTTTCCAAGAGGTCCCTGTTTTTTTTTTGTACTGGGGAGCCCAGAACTGGACGCAGTACTCCAGATGAGGTCTTACCAGGGCAGAGTAGAGGGGGAGGATCACCTCCTTTGACCTGCTGGCCACGCTCTTTTTAATGCACCCCAGTAAGCCATTGGCCTTTTTGGCCACAAGGGCACACTGCTGGCTCATGGCCAACCTGTCGTCCACCAGGACACCCAAGTCCCTCTCTGCAGAGCTCCTCTCCAGCAGCTCATCCCCCAAATCCCCCCCATTATGGATCTCTGGTGGTAGGCATATTTGCAAAACTTATTGAAAACCATTTTGTAATGGTTTATAAAATGATATAGCTTTGATCAAGCCTAGGATTCCACAGCAGAGAACTTAATTTTCATGGCAATGATCATGGAGAAGATTTAGCTGCAGGATGAGTCAGTGAAAGTAAGGGAACACAGCAGGAGGGTGGGTATGATAGTTTGTGTCACGAGCAAGTTGTTGTGCTTCATGAAGGTGAGTTTACCTGGGGAAGGGTGTTGGTCTGAGCCTCCTGAGAGAGTTCTTCTTACAGGTGAAGAAGATGGAGATTTGTATGGAGGAACAGCTTCAGAACAGACCATGAGGAAACAAACCTACAGGCTTCATAGTGTGCGAAGCACAGCTCTTTGGGAATTGAATTTGAGAATTGGAACTACACTGTCACCATGATTGCTTCATGCCACTACTTGTTAGACTAAACAAGGACTTCTGGGCGTTACTTGTCTTCTTTATGGGGAAAACTCAAGTCAGGTTTTGCAGGAGGAAGGACAGAGAATTATTTAGTTATCTTCAACTTTCAGTAATCTGTGAAGTTGGGGTTCCTCTTTCCCAAATCTAAAAAACGCAGTTCACACAGTTTCATTTCTCTCCCTAAACAGGACCCTACTATTCAGAATAACATCAATATTGTAATACTTTAAATCAAACATATTCTTACTTTAAATTCTTGAAATAACATGCGTTGCTTTGCTGTAAAAGTATGGATAATGAAATAGTGATGAAGTTAGGATCCTAGCCCTGATCTGCTACCATCAAATATGTAGTGAACAATCCCAATTTTTCCTAGATATACAGCACTAGGCATATATAACTACAAGTTTACAGGTGAGTTTGCCTCCTTATACTAGTATGTTTTGTATCTGTATACAGACGAGCACTTATTTATATTTAGCAGCAATTAGGAGTGAAACTTTTGTAATGCAGCATCTGAAATGAAGATGATTGCACTCATGGAAGAAAACTGTTTAAAAAAAAAAACAACTTGTAAGTTCACACAGAAGTATTTATTATAGAAGTTTCTTCTGATGCATCTGAATCAGTCATGCAAACCCTTCCTCACTCTCAAGCACGTTCATTCCATGTAAATAAGTTTGATGGGAAATCTGACACATGGGATATGTGTGATTCTTACTGAAGTTCTTAAAAACTAATGGTGACTGTACAGGGTGCAGGTAACACTTCTGAGTTGCTTGCAGTATTGGTGCACTTCACACGAGCTGTGCAATGAGCAGAGACTGCAAAACGATAAAGTGTAAAAGATCAGGATGTGAGGAATAGAAAGGTTTTCATCTGAGTGCTCCTGTTTTGATTTATTCTGATCTTAACTATGATTTTAAAACATCAGTAAATAGGGTTAATTAATGAGGATTGTTGTTATAGCAAATTAACATAGTCTGTAATTCCGGTAAGGCAAACAAAATACCATATATGATGTTAACAAACTTATGTAGTTAACAAACATTTGTTATTCTTTTCCTTTAATTTGAATTTCCAAAGCAAAATTCTGAACATTTTGGCTGCATTTAAATAACGTACATGCATTAAAGGGCTGTTGGGGCATCTCTTTCAGCTCTTTAAAACCTGTGATCAGCTCCCCTCAACTTTTTCAAGGCATCATTTACATACATTAGTGTGCAGTTCACCATGAGATAAGCTGCCTTGGGTTGTGTGTGGCTTACTGTGTTGGGAGAATGTTTGCTGAAAGCACCTCTGGCATTTTCGCATCCTCCCTGAGCAGCTGCTGACAGCAATTTGTTTAGTGGCATTTGAGTAAGATAGAAAACTGGATCTGCTACTCAATTTTAATGTTAAGGAGGAAGTTTCCAATCACAGTAAATGATAAATGCTTTAATCTGTGTTATCCCTATATGAATGCTTTTTAGATTTTGTTCATAGCAGCTATTTTTCTAATTGTTTTTCTCACTTTAGAGTTCCTTTAATTAGTAATGTACTATAAGCATCAGTTATCTGTCAGGGATTGCTTACATAATTCAACGCCCCATCCTAGATGAGTAACAGCACCTTCAGAGATAATGAAATTTTCCTACCATGTCATCACCTATGTTAATTTTGTTCATGCACGTGTTTGTGCATGAGGGCCAGCAGAACTGATCTGAAACCTTGAGTTGTTTGGAAGCTGTCCCAAAGGGCTGGTTGGAAAGGACCACAATGATCATCCAGTTCCAACCCCCTGCTATGTGCAGGGTCACCAAACCACCAGACCAGGCTGCCTAGAGCCCCATCCAGCCTGGCCTTGAATGCCTCCAGGGATGGGGCAACCTGTTCCAGTGCGTCACCAGCCCCTGTGTGAAAAACATATGCAAGATTTTTCATTATGAGCATAGCACATAAATATTGTCCCCAAACTGCTGGATTTTCCTGATGGGTTTTGGACTGTGTCTCTGCCAATACAAATCACACACATACGGCTTGACTGAGATTCAACCAATAGGAAACAAAAATTACTGTATTTTTTCAGGAAAGTTGAAGTCTGTCATGCTTGTTTATGTTCTGCCTCTGTTTTTTCAATTAAACTGAAGTGAATGTGAAGTAGCTAAATTTCATCTAAATTCGCACAGCTGAGGAAGCCCATGCTTGCTCTTTCTCTAAATTTTCACTGAGGGGCTTTTATCTCCCCCTAATCCCGCCATTTCTGTCAGGACATAATCTCTTTCTCAAATTTACATTTTAATTACAAGGCCAGCTGAACTAGCTAAAATCAATAATGTCAGCATTCAGCAGCCTAACTTCGGCTGAAACCCCAGCCTCTCTCTTTCCTTCTATCGATTTGTCTTGAGAATACGCTCTACTTTATTGCCTCAGGCAAATAGATGCCATTTGGTCAATTTAAACAAAAAGGGGGACTTGAACATTTTTATGATTCTTTCTGAAAGCTGCCAGTGGAACAATTTGAAGCCAGGTACTGTGCTTGTGTCGAATAAAATGCACAGAACAACAGAGTTCTTAAGAGGAATTTTACTTGTAAAGCTGCACTTAATTCCATCTGCATTTTAAAAACAAAGCAACAGAAAAACCAACCCTGATATTGAGATGGCACTGTCTGCATAGTGGCTCTTCATCTCGTTAGCAAGGACTGATTTTATGAACAGATGAAAAAAATCCACGGTAGAGGTGGTGTTAGCAGTGTGGCAATGTATTTACCTTTAGCTGTTTTCCTGTTAATGGTTTAAAATAAGAACTCAATGGGAAAAATAGTTTTTCTTGTAGCTCCTAAGAATTCTTGTATTGATCCTTTGAGTGTGATTTTATCTAATTGTCAACTTGTCCATTTGTCTCTCTTTTTCTGTGTTGTTGAGTGCCTGCCTCTGCTGTCCCCTGCTGAACAAAATCAGTGTATTAATGAGTGGGCAATTCTGCTTCCATACGTATGATAGGAAGAAAATTGAATAGAGCTAGGATTGTCTGAGAACTTCTGGTGTATGTGCACATATCTCTCTGAAGAGAAATAGAGATGTGGTAAGAGATGCACACCTGATAGCTTTCATTTAAAGATTATCTGTATACAGGGTACTCACGCTCTCAAAACCTTTGCTTTAAACAATCCTTTGCAGAAAGATATTCTTGTTCCTTAAAAAAAAAAAAAAGGCATTTTAAGTGCTAGATACAGTCTAAGCAATTTTGCTTTACAGATACAGTCTGCCGCACATATTTTCTGAGCTAACCTTGCACATGCCAAATGTTGTGTTTGCTTGTAATGGTTTCTAACATAATGGGAAGCTTGCTTGTCTAAATCCTGACAGTTCTAGAGACAGTCTTTTGGGTTAATTCTGTCTCACTTTGATCATTTTGATACAAAGCACCCTAGAAGGGCTTTTTGCTTTTTACACAATGACAGAAGCTGAGATGCAGTCCTGTCCTTCCCCTTACCAGTTAGATAAATTCAAGCTTATTCCCTTCAGTGAAATATTAAATGTTGAGACAAAATATTTCTGTGGAGGTTCCATCAACCCTTATGAATGGCAAGTCTACAGCCTAGTAAACATGACATCATTTCTTGTTAGCCTAGATGTTCCTTTGCTTAGTTCCAACTATTCTGCTTAATTATCACTGCTGCTCCTTCTGCTAATTTTCAGGCCATTTTCCAATGTACAGATTACTTTTTTAAACAATTGTAATTTCTTTTTAAGCAGTGTTCTTTCCAGCCTTGTTGACTTTGGGAAGCAAAGTAAGGTAGCAAGGTGAATGTGACACATTCGTTGCTTTCAGTAGAGAAGGTGATGTGAGGATGACTGGGTAAGGAAGGAGCACTGATATGCTCATCAGTGGCATCACCAGGGGCGAGAAGGCTTTGTCTGTCTGCAGCTGGCAGGCCTGCAAGGCTTTCACTGGACAGTATGTGTTCTGTTGTCTTGAGGTTTGCTGAAGTCTTTGGCCTCATGGTCTCAAGTTATGAAATGTTTAGTTACTGATGATTGAGTGGCATGCAGGATGCGCTCAGTGTGTACTTTGTTACTGCAGATATTTAAGAGAAAGGAAGCATGCAGTCGGCCTTGGGTACCTTCTCTGACACATCCTGGGATGTACACCTAGATGGTCTCTGGCAAATTCCACGTGAACTTCTCCTTTTCTAGTTGTTATCTTCTGAAATATTTGATGACTAAGTAAAGCAAAGCAAGATTACTTACAGATACAGCTTCAGGGCTCACTGGAAGTGAACAGAAAGAAGAGGCAGAAGGAATGTCCCATATCAACAGTGGCTAAAACTTGTTGGGTGAATGCAGGTTGCTTTCCTTAAGAAGTCTGAGGTATTTCTCTGGAAACTTTAGTCTGAAACTATGACTACTTTTGGTTGATAATTTTTTGGGGGAGATGTTATTTCAATTTCTTTTATGAAAAAGCATTCTGGAAGGGAAAACATTGTCTGTTACATAGGTGTGAGGAACCACATCTTTCCATTGCAGCTGCTGTTGGCTGAAAAGTTCTCGTTACTGCTGCCAGTTAATAGAGTTGCTTCAGCTGGTAGCAGCATGTGCTATTCAACTGCTTGGTCTATCTAATTGCATCATTACTGTCCATGCTGACTGGCTAATCGAGCTGTATGAAGTGATTAAGTCGCCCCACCGCTGAGCTGCTGTTGCTGAGCTCTGCCTGAAGCTGCCTCGCAGTGGGTTTGTTCCTCAGGTGTCACTCATGCGTTTATTGTCCCTTCAGAGCACTCTGTGGCTGTACTGCTGTGCTTCTTAGATTGTTTATCTTGGCATGTTGTGTATTTTAGTATCTGTGAAAGAAGAAAGTTGTCTAGATAATTCTGTTTGAGGATGTACTTAGGAATTGAAACTGAATTGTTATTTGATGTAGTGTTAGTAGCTCTTTCATTCCACTTTACCTTGATGTAACTGTGAGTATAGAAATGACATCTTAGCAAGATAGACACTTGTGACACTAGAAACCTGCATACAGAAAGCAGTATCACATTTTAGACTAACATATATTACAGAATCACAGAATCACAGAATCACCCGGGTTGGAAGGGACCCCAAGGATCATGTAGTTCCAACCCCCCTGCCTAGCAGGGCCACCAAACATACACATTCAGATCAGGTTGCCCAGGACCCCGTCCAGCCTGGCCTTAAACACGTCCAAGGACGGGGCATCCACAACCTCCCTGGGCAGCCCGTTCCAGGGCCTAACCACTCTCCTAGTAAAGAACTTCCCCCTAACATCTAACCTAAATCTTCCCTCCTTCAACTTAAAACCATTTCCCCTAGTCCTGCTGTTGTCAGCCCTTTTGAAGAGTTTACTCCCCTCCTGGGTGTAGGTTCCCTTCAGGTACTGATAGGCTGCAATGAGGTCACCCCGCAGCCTTCTCTTCTCCAGGCTGAACAAGCCCAACTCCCTCAGCCTGTCCTCATAGGGGAGCTGCTCCAGCCCCCTGATCATCTTAGTCGCCCTCCTCTGGACCCTTTCCAAAATCTCAATGTCCTTCTTGTACTGAGGGCTCCACACCTGGACACAGTACTCCAGGTGGGGCCTCACAAGAGCCGAGTAGAGAGGGACAATCACCTCCCTGTCCCTGCTGGCCACCCCTCTCCTGATGGAACCCAGGATCCCATTTGCCTTTCGAGCTGCCAGAGCACACTGCTGGCTCATATTCAGTCTCTCGTCCATCAGGACCCCCAAGTCCTTCTCTGCCGAGCTGCTCTCAAGGACCGCTCCTCCCAGCCTGTACAGGTGCCTGGGGTTCTTCCGGCCCAAATGCAAAACCTTGCACTTTGCCGTGTTGAACCTCATCAGGTTCACCCGAGCCCAGCCCTCCAGCCTGTCGAGGTCCCTCTGAATGGCATCCCTTCCTTCCACCGTATCAACCGCACCACTCAGCTTGGTGTCGTCAGCAAACTTGCTGAGGGTGCACTCGATTCCCTCATCGATGTCATTAATAAAGATGTTAAAGAGCACCGGTCCCAAGACAGACCCTTGGGGGACACCACTTGTTACCGGCCTCCACCTGGACATAGAGCCATTGACCACCACCCTCTGTCTGCGGCCTTTCAACCAATTGCTTATCCATCGGGTCGTCCACCCATCAAATCCACTTCCCTCCAATTTGGAGATGAGGATGTGGTGGGGGACCATGTCAAAGGCCTTGCTCAGGTCCAGGTAAATGACATCGGTCGCCTTCCCTTCGTCCACCAATGCCGTCACTCCATCATAGAAGGCCACAAGATTAGTTAGGCATGACCTTCCTTTGGTGAAGCCGTGCTGAAGCAAACAAGCTCAAACAAGCTCAACATATATTGTTAAAATCCCTTTTTCCAAGACCAAGTAATGCCATTCTTTGCTTTCACATGATGTCACACGAATTTAAAAGTTTGTTTGCTGTCATTAGCTTCTCAGTATGTTTCTGTTTCAAAATCCAAAATAGTAAAACGTTGTAGACAGAAATACCACTGTGTATGAGTGGGATTGATACCTAACATGAATTGAAAAGACTGTCCCTCTACAAGTGATGGCATTATGAACTGCTTTGGGCCTGCGGTGAAGCATGGAGGGCAGGGGAAATGAACCCACTCAACACTGATTTCTTTTTCAGGCCTTGAGCCTCAGTCACCCCCAAAAGCACCAGCAAGGAAGGCTCCTGCAGGACCAGCTCCGTTCAGCTCCCGTGCCCGGCTGAAAGGGAATGAAGATGAACTTGATCCAACTTGTGCAGCTGCAACATTGAAGCTCATCAGAGACAAACTACAAAAGTTAACACCTCCACAGGCCAGGTTATTTTTATTCAAATTCTTAGGATCCATAGGAGCCTCTTGCTCTTACTTGTATTTATTAATAAAGCAAGCACAAAGAAGATTGCAGGAACTGAGCATACTAAAGGTTTAGGCTGCCTTGTTTCCATTTTAAAGGTATAATTATTTTGCTCAGATGTGTATTTACTGCTTAAAATTTGGGAGTTTGTTAATGATTGCTTTGGACTATTAAGGAATATTTTACTAATCACTTGGTTTAGGTTTAATTTGGTGTTAGTGGCCTCAGTGTATCCTTTGAGATGAGAGGAAAAAAAGACAACACTGTAAAAGCAGTTGTCCTAGATCTAAGTTAACATTAGGGTTGGTATGAAAACAGAGAACAAGTTGTGGTCACTTGTTCTCTCTTGACTTTTCATTGTTTTTCTCTAGTGAGTCTGCAACTACTGAGCCAGCAGCTTTGGAAGAACCTGACAGTAAGAGAAGAAAACTAGAAGAGGAAAGAGCTAAAGCTCCCCTCATGCCTTTTGGGTTAGATCTTCACTACTGGGGACAGGATCAGCCAAGTGCTGGGAAGATTCTCAAGTAAATGCTCTTTCTCTTTTAAGATAGATTAAACAAATACATAGATTTACTTGTACTCAGAGGTCACACAGTGGGGTGGCTGCTATTTCTTTTGATAATTACTTCTTTCTCTTGTGTTGTGGGACCCATAAACAAAGTCAGAAATTCTACCTTAAAAGGGTATTTGTTTTGAGAAGTTGTGGTACTAATTAAATATCCTTTGATGCTTTAAAGCACATTTTTTCTGCTCTTTTCATGTTTGTGTATTATTTGCAGCATGGCAGCACTTCAGTTTAAATTGGTACGCTTGTTTTTGCTGCGGTGACGTGCGTCAGAGCAGGTAAGACTGCGCTGGGCAAGGGATCTCAAGTAAAAGTCTGACCAAAAAAGCTCTTTTTAGGGCTAGTTTGAAGCTAGCAGTGGTGCCGCGCTGCTAGCGGGGATCTAGCAGCTTGTGGGCGGGATCTTGACTCGGCGGGGGTGGTGCCGGCTCTGCCTGCTCTTTATCTCTGGGGCTTGACCTTGACCCATTTGTTGTGTGAATAAAAATAGACCAGGGAGGGCGGGAACCGGTTCCCGCCCACACAACACAAGCCAGAAGGTGTGGAAAGGTGCTCTGGCCACCTTGGGTGGAGGTAGTCAGTGTGTGAGGGCCACTAGCACTTCATTGCCCATTCATTAAGGCAGCAGTGGGGAGCAGAGGCTGTGTCTTGTGTCAGCAAGGGTGGGTGCTCTTGTCTTTTTCTGAGGTGACTGGCTCTCCTGTTTACACTGACACCCCCCCTTCAGTCATGGTCCTCACCAGGAAACGTGCTTCCCATGCGAAGACTGTGGCAACCCAGACAGAGGGTCTGCTTAATGATGTGGCGGTTCAGGTCTCTGGCTGCCGGGAGTGCCTCAGCCTGCTGCTGCCGGGGGAGGATGGGAAGGATGCCACTTGTGTGCGGTGTGAGCAGCTGGATGAGCTGCTCAACCTGGTGGTGGAGCTTAGGGAGGAGGTAAGTAGACTGCGGACCATCAGGGAGTGCGAGCGAGAGATTGACTGGTGGAGTGACTCTCTGCGAGAAAGGCGCAGAGATTGCACTACCCAGACGGAGAGAACAATGGACCCTCTCTCTCATTGTAGTCAAACAGGGAGAGACAGCTTGAGAGAAGATGAGGAATGGCAGCTGGTCTCATCCCGGCGTCGCAGGCAACCCCCAAGTTCTCGACCTACCTCGGTTCCCCTGATCCCTCTCTGTAATAGGTATGAAACCCTGAAACCAGAGGGAGAGGTGACTGATGATAATGTGGGAGCACTGCCGCCAAGCTTGCCTAAGGTGAGGCGGTCAGCTCCGCGTTTAAAGACTGCCTCCTCCAAGAAAGAAAGGAGAGTGGTAGTTGTAGGTGACTCTCTTCTGAGAGGAACAGAGGGTCCAATATGTCGTCCTGACCCTACCCGTAGGGAGGTGTGCTGCCTTCCTGCAGCCCGGGTCAGGGATATTTCTAGAAAACTCCCCAGCCTTATCCGCCCCTCTGATTATTATCCTCTATTGATAGTTCAGGCCGGCAGTGATGAGATCCCTGTTAGAAGCCTGAGGATTATAAAAAATGATTTTAGGAGACTGGGGAAGTCAGTTGATGGAGCGGGCATACAAGTAGTGTTTGCCAGCATTCCCTTGGTGACAGGGATGAACGCTGAAATGACCAGGAAAAGCCATCTTATAAATGCATGGCTGAGAGGCTGGTGCAAGCGTAAAAATTTTGGATTCTTTGATCATGGGGTGGTCTATTCGGCATCTGGCCTGAGGTCTGATGATGGGAATTGCTTGTCTCCAAAAGGGAGACGGATACTTGCCCAGGAGCTGGCGGGACTTGTAGAGAGGGCTTTAAACTAGATAGGAAGGGGGAGGGGGATAAAGCCAGGCCTGCTAGAGAGCAGCCTGGGGAAGTGGTAGTGGGATTAGGTGAGAGGCGAGGGGCTCAGCTGAGGTGCGTCTACACTAATGCACGCAGCATGGGCAACAAACAAGAAGAGTTGGAAGCCATTGTGCAGCAGGCAAACTATGACCTAGTTGCCATAACGGAAACGTGGTGGGATTGCTCCCACGATTGGAGTGCTGCAATGGATGGCTATAAACTCTTCAGGAAAGATAGGCAAGGAAGGCGGGGTGGAGGTGTAGCTCTCTATGTTAGGGAATGCTTTTACGCTACTGAGATTATGACTGGGGACGATAACGTTGAATCCCTATGGGTAAAGATCAGAGGAAGGGCTGACAAGACAGGCACCCTGGTGGGCGTCTGTTATAGACCCCCAAATCAAGATGAAGAAACAGACGAGATATTCTATAAGCAGCTGGCACAAGCTGCACAGTCGCCTGCCCTTGTCCTCATGGGGGACTTTAACTTCCCTGACGTATGCTGGGAGTACAGCACAGCACAGAGGAAGCAGTCTAGGAGGTTTCTGGAATGCGTAGAGGACAACTTCCTGATACAGCTGGTCGGGGAGCCCACGAGAGGAACTGCCCCACTAGACCTGCTGTTCACAAACAGGGAAGGTTTGGTGGGAGATGTGGAGGTTGGAGGCTGTCTTGGACAGAGTGATCATGAAATGATAGACTTCGTGATTCACGGTGGAGCCTGGAGGGGGAATAGTAATACTGCTACCTTGGACTTCAGGAGGGCGGACTTTGAATTGTTCAGGGGACTAATAGGGGGAGTCCCCTGGCATTCAGTCCTAGCGAGCAAAGGGGTCCAAGAGAGCTGGTTGCTCTTCAAAAAGGAAGTCTTAAGGGCGCAGGAGCAGGCAGTCCCCCTGAGCTGCAAAATGAGCCGGCGGGGAAGAAGACCGGCGTGGATGAATAGGGAGCTATTCCTGAGGCTCCGGGAGAAAAAGAGAATCTACCGCCTGTGGAAAGAGGGACAGGCCACTCAAAATGAATACAGGGAAGTTGTTAGGATGTGTAGAGGTGAAATCAGAAAGGCAAAAGCTCAGCTTGAATTTAACCTAGCTGCTGGTGTGAAAAGGAATAAGAAACTCTTTTATAAATACGTTAACAGTAAGAGGAGGACAAAGGAGAATATCCACTCTTTGCTGGATGAGGCTGGGAATGTGACCACTGAGGATAAGGAAAAGGCGGAGGTTCTGAATGCCTTCTTTACGTCTGTCTT
The DNA here is from genome assembly GCF_023343835.1 of Lagopus muta. NCBI lineage: Eukaryota > Metazoa > Chordata > Aves > Galliformes > Phasianidae > Lagopus > Lagopus muta. The sequence continues at coordinate 64,614,929 of NC_064436.1, read as the reverse complement.
TAAAAGTCAGACCAGTTATCCTCAGGATACCCCTCTCTCTGACCTGGTAATCTCGGCCGGGAAGCACACTAACCCCCCTGTGATTCTGAAAGAAACAGTCAGAGGCCTACTGCTCCAGCTGGACTGTCACAAGTCGATGGGGCCAGATGAGATCCACCCGAGAGTGCTGAGGGAACTGGCGGAGGTGATAGCCGAGCCGCTTTCCATCATCTATCAGCGCTCCTTGTTGACTGGTGAGGTCCCAGATGACTGGAGGCTTGCCAATGTGACTCCCATTTATAAGAAAGGTCGTAAGGAGGATCCGGGGAACTACAGGCCTGTCAGCCTGACCTCGGTGCCAGGGAAGGTTATGGAGCAGATTGTCTTGAGGGAGATCATGCGGCATGTGCAGGGTGACCGGGGGATCAGGCCTAGCCAGCATGGGTTTATGAAGGGCAGGTCCTGTTTGACCAACCTGATCTCCTTCTATGATCTAGTGACCCATCTGGTGGATGAAGGAAAGGCTGTTGATGTGGTCTACCTAGACTTCAGCAAAGCCTTTGACACTGTCTCCCACAGCATTCTCCTGCAGAAGCTGGCAGCCAGAGGCTTGGATGGGTACACTCTTGGCTGGGTAAGGAGCTGGCTGGAGGGCCGGGCACAGAGAGTGGTGGTGAATGGAGTCAAATCCAGCTGGCGACCGGTCGTGAGTGGTGTTCCGCAGGGGTCGGTGCTGGGGCCTGTCCTCTTCAATATCTTTATTGATGACCTCGATGAGGGCATCGAGTGCACCCTCAGTAAATTCGCAGATGACACTAAATTGGCTGGAAGTGTGGATCTGCCTGGGGGTAGCGAGGCCCTACAGAGGGATCTGGACAGGCTGGAGAGCTGGGCTGGAGCCAATGGAATGAGTTTCAACAAGGCCAAATGCCGGGTCCTGCACTTCGGCCACAACAACCCCAGGCGACGCTACAGGCTTGGGGCGGTGTGGCTGGAGGACTGCGTAGAGGAAATGGACCTGGGGGTATTGATTGATGCTCGGCTGAACATGAGCCGACAGTGTGCCCAGGTGGCCAAGAAGGCCAATGGCATCCTGGCTTGCATCAGAAACAGTGTTGCAAGCAGGAGCAGAGAGGTGATTGTTCCCCTATATTCAGCACTCGTGAGGCCGCACCTCGAGTACTGTGTCCAGTTTTGGGCCCCTCACTGCAAGAAAGATATTGAGGCCCTGGAACGTGTTCAAAGAAGGGCAACGAAGCTGGTGAGGGGTCTGGAACACAGGCCATATGAGGAGAGGCTGAAGGAGCTGGGAATGTTCAGCCTGGAGAAGAGGAGGCTCAGGGGAGACCTTATTGCTCTCTATAACTTCCTGAAGGGAGGTTGTAGTGAGCTGGGGGTCGGCCTCTTCTCTCGTGTCATTAGGGATAGGACCAGGGGGAATGGTTTCAAGCTACGCCAGGGGAAATTCAGGCTGGACATGAGGAAGTATTACTTTTCAGAAAGGGTGGTCAGGCACTGGAATGGACTGCCCAGGGAGGTGGTGGAATCACCGAGCCTGGGGGTGTTCAAGGAAAGACTGGATGTTGCGTTGAGGGACATGGTTTAGTAGGAGCTATTGGGAATAGGTGAACGGTTGGACTGGGTGATCTTTTAGGTCTTTTCCAACCTTAGTGATTCTATGATTCTATGATTCTATGGCAGCACTTCAGTTTAAATTGGTACCTTATTATGCAAAGTGTTCTGCAGGTCCATAATAGGCAGTCCCTCTGCTGAAGACTTCACAGTCCAAATAAACAACAGGCAGGGTAGGAGAATGACTAGGGTGGTGTGGGGTATTTTTCCTGACTTTACAGAGTGGTAACTGGGGAAACTGATACGCTTGTTCAGTCACACAAGGAGTAAGTGGCAGTTGCAGGATTTGTATTTTGATCTCTCACTTTCCATTCTTGTTTGGGAAGGCTCTGTGTTCCTTAGAGATGAAGCACTGCTGGTTTGAGAAAAACTCTAGCAATGCTAGGGGCAGCAGATTGTAGATACGCTTCAGAACTTATTTCTAGCAGTTTGTTTTTAAAGCCCATTTTTAGTACTAGTATTTTTATATGAATGTTGGGCTGCAAAGTCTTTCCTTTGTGTATAAATTCAATTTAAGTCCACCAGGAATTTCCTATCAGCATGTACCATATTTTGCTTGAAAAGGGCAAAGATCATTGACTAGCTGGCTTGAAGATCAAGCTTGTAAGTTCTCAGCAGTGCTATTTTAACTTAGTTTGTTTCCTTACTAAAGCGAATAAATTAAAAACCCAGTAATCATAATGTAGACTAGAGTAATAATGCTATACATACAAAATGTAAATAGTGCTGCAGTGCAAACCCAAGGGAAATGCCATCATCATCATTTCCGCCTTTGGAAACAGGAACCCTGGTTTTCATGACAGGTCCTTCTGCCTGCCAATGTTCCATGTAACAGTATTCATCTTCACTTTTTAACAATAGCTAGGTGAATGTTCACCCTGTGGAAATCAGCCTAATTTGCTGATTGCTAGTGCCTTTTTTAGATAATACCCTCTCAACTGTATATTTGCTGAGCAAAGGAACAAGAAGAAAGCTTTGCCTCCTGTACTTGATTATACAAAGTGCTGAATTTATTTTAAATTATTGAAAGTCAGTGAAATTTTATACATAACAGGGCTTTAACAGATACTCCAAGCTTTGGTCTCTGTCTGGTTAGGTGTAACCAGGCTATAAACTGGTTAAGATTTTCAGCAAGGCTTTAAGAAGCGGTTGACTTTGATAATGCCAAAAAGGTAGTAAGGCCTTATTTTACATTGCAAATGAGTTATTCAAGTCATAAGTGAAATGAAAAGCATATTTCACTGCCTGTCTGCCTTGTGCTGTACTGTTTTATTTTTATGCTTCTCAATAAAATAGAGGGCATACTTCTGAACCTTATGGTCTATAACTACAGATATGCCAATCTAACCAAAGATAATTTAAGTAATCCTGCACATACAATACCATTGACCCCTGGATGTAAAACGTTATTTATTGAAAAAGTAAAACAGTCATTGACCAACTCCTTCAACTTTTCTATCTTACAGAGATGCTAGAAAAAAGCCACACCAACAATAGACAACAGTGAAGTGTGTATGGGATTTCAATCTTTTAAATCTGAAGTGGCAGTCTTTCCCCTTCACTTATTTAACATTACACTTCACAACACCACGTGTGAGAAATTAACATTTTAAAATGTTGGTAGTAAGACTTGCTGTGAAGAAAGATGGCTTTCCTAATCATCTTTAGCTGGTAAATGTAACCATGTGTTACTGTAACCCACAGTTTGAGCTGTACTTTTTTTCCCACTTCAGACTTCACTTGCAACACCTATAAAGTTAGTTTAAGAAATCTTAACAAGATTGTTGTACTGTGTAGGGACTGCTATGCTAGTTAACCTATGCTAGTTAACCAATAGGTTTTGGAAAAAGCACGTGCCTTCCAGATTGATTTACCACTTCCCTGAGTTACAGATCTTACTTAGGGTGCTTACTCATAGGCTGAAGGCAAATGAGGGCTAGGATACAGCTCACCCTAGCCTGCTTCTGATACTTGAATTAGCTCGTTTACTCCTTGCTTGAAGATCTCTCTGTGCATCACACTGCTTTAGAACTGATGTTTACTCAAGGTTTTCTTAGGCTTCCCATTACTATTAAATTTTATATGAATTTGTGGAAAGAGTGCAATGTTTCCAATAGCTGGATTTTTCTTTCAGAAGTTAACAGGAAGTTAACCTGTTAGCATCACTTTATTCTTTTCTCCACTGTAACGAATGTGGAGAGGAAGTATTTTATATGGTAATAATAGTGTGTTTGAATGTCTGTGTAGGAATCAGTCTTTGAAGTCCAGTTCCAAATACTAATCAGTGCTCTATAGAGCAAAACATAATTTCAGTTCCCTTCGGATTCGTGGGATATAGATTGTAGCAAGTAGTAAAAATATTAAATAGAATTTTCTCTCGACTGGGAAGGTTGGCACACAACTGTTAACTGCTTCTTCATTATCATGTAACTGTAAGTACACTGGTAGTCCCTCCTTGTACCTGCATGATAATTAATGCAGAGCTGGTAGTCATCTTGTTTTTAGGACTTCATTAAAACTGAGTAAGCAAATCAATCTCATTCTTTCATTTGTTGTCTGTTGTATAATCTTGTTGCCTTTATGAATTTAAAGTATCATATCATTCAAAAGTATTAATGTATTTAAAAGATGCATGTAACTTTTCTGTTCAGTTTGTATTTTGCAGATTGAAAACTTTTTGCAACGAAATATTGTGAAGATGTATCTGTATTACTGTGCTTAATGCTGTTCACTAGCCCCCATTGTTACTCTTTTATCTCCTAGTGAAGTGATACATATTTTGTGGCAGGTTAGAATTTTTCTGGCACCGGTGAGGTAGGAGTGATGACAGAATTGTTGGACAGAAGGGATCTCTAAGGATTCTCCTTACTGAACTTTTTTTTTTTTCCTCATGATTTGGCAAACCACAGAACACAGAATGGTTTCAGAATTACTTGTCCTTTCTTAACCGAGCTCTGATCTCATGACATAATTTGAAATGGTGAGCTAGTGCATTAAAAACAACATCTACATCTGTTACAGATTGCTTGATTCAGATGAATTTCTTCCACTTTTTGTTACTTGTCATTTGCTGAAAACTTGCTTAGGTAAAATTCACACTAACTCTTCATCTCCACTAAGATCTTTGTTAAAGTGTTGACTTGTGTACGTTGCTGATTTCCCATTGCAAAGGGAAATCCAGTTTTCATGTGTATGTCTGCCATCTACAAAAGGCGAAGTCACCAGCAGTAGTATGTACTGTCAGAGGTATAATCACTGCATCCTGAGGCTGACATCTAGAATGAGTCAGTTAATTGCTCTCTGAAGTTGCCTGTCAGCCTAGAATGAATTTGATTGGTACTGTTAGGAAAATTCTAAAATGTTACAGGGTCTCCAGCGTTCTTGTTTCTGTTCTCTCCCATTCCCCACATCTATTGACATGGTACTAACTGTATTTGTAGTACAATAAGAAGGAGTATACTTGTCTGTATGTGTTTGTAAATACAGGTAAGACTCACGTTTTAAAATACATTCTCAATGAATTAGCTTAGTTCCTAGAGGAACACCCTGTAAGTTTTTCAGTGTTACTAACACTGTGCAGAAGAACAGCCTACTGAACCTAGAAGAATCTCTGATGCTCAGCTGATGGGTCTCAGTATGTCACAAGATGCTCGTTTCAGCTTCTGCTTCTCTGCAGTTACAGGAGTGCAGCTGCCAGGAGTTAGATCAGACAAGTTAAGATCAAGCTGTGTCCTCTCTGATCTGTCTTGTGTTTTCTACTATAGGAATATTATGTTATAAAGAGTATTAACCACAGAATTACAAAGTTGTTCACTGAAACTGGACATTGAGTGACTGCCTCTGAATGGCAAATCACCAGCTAGAGCTAAGACTGGCGAGAGATGAGCTGGTTAAAAGAGAAATCAATACTACACAGGCTTTGGTGATATTTTCAAAACTTATCTTCATAATAGGAAACTACTACTCCTTCTTAAGACTCTAGCTTTTTTTTTCTAACTCTATGATAAACCTTCCCCTCCTTTTACATATAATTTTACTTCAGGATTACACTGTATCTCTCTGCTTTCTTATACACTGAGCTTATGTTTCATCCAGGTGGCTCAGCACGCTTGGCTGGGAAAGGCACAACTTATCTACAAAGAAATAATTTCTGCATTGTTTTCCCAGATTTACTTCCGAGCATCGATTTTGGGCACCCAGTGAAGTAGAGGAAGAGGTAGAAAATAAAGAAATAACCGAAATGTTAAACACCAGATATATAACATTTGCTGGCAAGTTTGAACCAGTGAAGCATAAATGTCGAGCGCCAATGCCTGATGGAAGTCTGTGTGAAAGACAAGATCGGATTAAGGTGAGCACCAAGTAACCTGATTTCCAGAATATGTGGAAATTATATCTTATATGGAGAGGATCTCATTAAAACATACCTATAGAAGTTTATTTTGCATTATGAATATAGTACAAGGGATCAAGTGATAGCTACGCTTGGAGAAGTTTGCTGATGATACCTGTTTTTCTTTTGTTAAGGAAGTTGTGCTTGTTCAAAGAACTCTCAAATATTTCTGGCATTCATTTGAAGTATTTATATTGTATTTATTACTCTTACATTGAAGTATTTGACAGTGAAACAGTGAAAGTCGGTTTCTGAAAAGTTCTTCTAATGTAGGGCATAGTTGACAGTAGTTTTAGAAGCGTGGTTGGTTGGAGGACTAAGAAATTTTATTCACAAATTAAATGTTATGAAAGCCGTATCCTATGCAGCCTCTAATTATGAGCCCTACTAAGCAGAGATCCTTTATTTACATACCTCATTCTAATATCCCCATTCTTGTATTATCTGACATTGCATTAAGGTACTTTAAATGGGATTGTACCAGGAAAAGGGTATAGCATAAACAGTAAACATGATGCAGCATGAGCACCCTGGTTCCAGGGGTGGTAGGATGTACTCCCTCTTAAGAACAAATACTCATATCACAGAGATTATTTCTTTGATATTCTGAATGAATTCAACATGTGATGTTTATGGGATCCTGATGCCTTACAACAAGGTGTAGAGTTTTACCACTTGATTCCAGTATCAGGGCATATGCTATATTGAAAAACATGTAAATATATTTTCATTCTAAAGCTGTGAATTTTTTTTCCTTTCTTTCTCAAGTGTCCTTTCCATGGAAAGATAATTCCTCGGGATGAGTGTGGGGTTCCTATCAATGCAGAGGACAGAGCCAGAGAAGAAAAGATGCGCTTTGAGAAGCAAGCAAATAAGCCAGGTTTGTGTGTCCATAGCAACTGGAAAAAATATCAAAATATTAGGTAGAGGTGAAGATAAACTTTGAGACTATGCATGTGTATTTTACAAATGCTTATATAGAGAGAATAAAATATTTACAGTATCTATAATTTATTTACATTTTACATCAGATTATTTATAGTATCTACAATTGGACAACAATCTCAGAAGTTGGACAAGTGAGGTGCAATGTATGGATGAAAAGCTGATCCTTTCATTGCTGAAAACACAAGTTAAGATACGCAGAACTGGATCATATTTCCATTTTGCTCCTGGCCACATTCTCTCATATAAATCCCCAAATTTTAATTTGCAGATAATTTATGATGATTCTTTCTTGTCTCATAAGTATGACTGAATACACACACAGAATAAGGTTAGCTTTGCAATTTGTTCTTTATTTTCAGTGATTCTCATAATGTTCCTAACACTTCTCAGGCAGTAGTATTATATTATTTATCATGAAGAACATTATATTAAAAACAGGCTGCAGTTCTGGTAAGGACATCCTCTAACCATGCTGGTCCCCAAGAGTTGTGATTACTGTAATGTAACAATAATATTATTAGGACTGCTGTGAATATTAGCAAAGTGTTTTTGTTGTCACAATGCAGGAACTTAGTTTTATATCTTTTTGTTGGTATTTTCTTGTTTTACAAGAATTCTTGGCCTTGGTTACATTGTACTCCAAATTAGTGAATTCCTCACCTAGAACTTTATCGGCATTTTAATTAGTCTGATAGTAGGTACAATATTTGTATATTACAGTTTACTGTGCCATACTTCATTTTGTTCTTAAACAGCAGGAATAGATAACAAAACTAATGGCTTGATCCTTGTATCCTAGCTGCTGCTTCCAGATAGAATGCTCTAAAGAGAAAGCTCATCATTACCAGGATTATTTTATACCATTTTTAGCTGAGGTAATGCTCTGAACTGTTAGGTAAGGAACAAAGACAGTGAGAAAGGCAGCAAGCAGTGAATATGCAGGCAGAAAGACTTCCAAAGAGAGTAAGGGACTTTTTTTTTTTTTTTTTTTTTCCAGTAGTACAACTAAACTTCATTAGCAATAACAGAAGGTAGATTTTCATAGAGTCCTAGGGAGACTGCAACCAGGAAGCAACTGGAAGTTGATGGACTACAAAGGAGGATGGGAGAGAGAGATCTATCCAACAAGATGGTGTATAATTGGAGGGAACAGATTTGCTTTCAAATTTATTTACTTTTTATTTACTCAGCCTTTCCCTTATGAAGAAAGGCTGAATGACTTGCACTTGTCTAGCCTGGGGAAGAAAAGGCTCCAGGGAGACCTCGTTGTGGCCTTTTAGTACTTGAAGGGAGCTTAAGAGCAGGAGGGTGACACACTTTTTACACAGTCCAACAGTGATAGGACAAAGGCAGATGGTTTTAAACTAAAAGAGGAGAAACTTAGATGTTAGGATGTTAGATGTTAGGAAGAAATTCTTTACTCAGAGGTTGTTGAGGCTGTGGCACAAGGTGCCCAGAAAGCTGAGTGCCCCATCCCTGGAGGCATTCAAGGCCGGGATGGATGGGGCCCTGGGCAGTCTGATGTGGTGACTGGCAACCAGTCCATGACAGGGGTTGGAACTCGGTGATCTTTAAAGTCCTTCCAACCTAAGTCATTCTGTGACTGCTGCTGAGCCTTTCACCAAGTCTCTGGTGTGGGTGAGGAAGTGCCCTGTTCACAGGCAGTTTCATCCTTGTCTGGGTAGAGAGAAGTGCTCTAAGCTGACCTCCAACCAGCAGCACAGGAAATGGGCTGACATAGTGAAGCCAGGCCAGAAATGTAAATGCTGTGCTTGAAAAATGAAGTTCCATGCTTAGTTATGACAAACTAAAACCGGCAACTTAAGCTAGTAGGTGTTCGTGAGGGACTAGTTTCAAACTGGAAGCTAATACTCTGATAGAAAAATCACTTGTGCTGAAAAATATTGATTTCTTTTTTTTATTCTGTGGAATTGCCATTGCTCTAGGCTAGACATAATACTTATTTTTATTACAGTGTCAGCGCAGTGTTGTTAGAGGCTTCTCACCTCTGGCCCACAAGGATGTATATGTTAGTCCCAAAACACTGTTGACATTGCGATGTTGCATTATTGAGTGCCATTGTTAAGCTGAGATGTCACACAAAGGTCTGTCCTGTCTGTCTGGGGAGATACTGGGCAAGCTCAAGTGCTTAATTTATTGGACAAAACCTTAAAGGTTTCTAAAGCTTTTATATACCAAATGTCACTAAATGCTTTTATCCACTGCTTATTATTTCTTTCTTTTTATTTTCTTTTCCTGTGCCTCGGAATTTTCATTAGCCTTTAGAAAGGCTTTTTTTGGTTGGTTGGTTTGGGTTTCTGGTTTTGGAAGTCGGGGGGAAGGTTGCTTGGGTTTGGGTTATTTTTGCTTTTTTGTTTGGTTTGTTTTGCTTTGCTTTGCTTTTTTGCGTCATGTCTGAGCAGTGCTGCTCTGGAATATGCAAAGTAGAAATCCACCATAAGTGCTTTGGTCTTATGACTGACAGCATCATTTCCTAATGGTGACAGCTGGAAAAATGCCAAACAATAAAGCTGAGATATTGGTTGCGTAATTAAATTCTACCAAAATCTTCCTATATCTTTTTCTTTTTGGATAGCAGTGGTTCTTTTCATCCTTGAGTGGTTGAAGAGGAAAACAATTACACAGAAATGACACAGTTTGTGTAATAATGACTGTGTTTTGACAACACTATCGTTGATATTATATATCATTTTTAAAATGAGTACAAATTTTGTAATTCTAACTAATGTCCACAAAACGGTGCTTTGGGCTCTTTGGTCCTCAAACAATGAATCAGGAGGGATTACACTGACCTGCTAATCTGTAGTGTTCATCCTCTTCCAATAGTTCGCACACAGGAGCAAATTAAGTGCCTATTTTTTGTGTCAACCCTGCAGAGTATCTGGTTTTTCAGCCCTTAGTGACTTGTTAACAAACAGGTATCAGGACAGGCTGGTGAAGGCAGGCCGCTGGCCAGTCAGATGTGAAATAGCATCTCTTTACTAACTACAGTATTGATTCCCGCCTACCCCTGCAAACTGTGTAATTTTCTTTTCCCTGCTGCTAAACTCAGTAACAATGTATGAAGAGCTTTAGGGGCCCATCAGTGCTCAAAAAGGCTGTTCTTCCCTGGCATTCTATTGATTTTTCTCAAAGGCTTTTAAATTGCTCCTTCATTTTGCTCAAACGCTCATTTCATCTCTACTGGATGCCGGCATTTTTTCGTTGTGTTTAAACAATTGCTCCATTCACTGGGTTCCTAAACTGTGACGCCTTCTTATTACTGGGAGATAAACTGTTTAGACAGTTTTCCTTAATCTTGGATTAATCGTTCCTGTATCTGAATTGTACTGTTCTGTATTCATTCAGTTCAAAAAAAAAAAAAAAAAAGCCACTGAAGAAACCCATCTCTTCAAGTCTTATGATCTATCAAGTATACAGGTTCTATTTTCTCCCTCTGTGATTCTCCTGCCAAGTTCTGCACGGCTCCATTTTCCTCATGCTTTTGTTGTTGTTGTTGTTGTTGGATTTTAACCTCCCTGCTTTTGCATATCGTACCAATAGGTTTGATCTAACCAATCTAAAGCTGGCAAATAACTTTGGCAAATAGCTCTGGGATTCCTAAGCACTGCATTCTGAAGTACCTCTAGCCTTCTCAAACTGTTAGCAGTATTTGTCATGTTTTGTACATAAGTGAAATTGTCATTTAGAGCTGTACATTTTCCCAAAGATGTTAAATGAGAGTAGAGGTTTGGTGTTACAGTTTCTACAGTTTCTGCTGACTTACTTGAATCTATATGACACATGGCTGGTTATTAAAACAAGGAATTTTGACTTTCATGCTGTGTGGGTAACATTACTCTCAAACTAAATGCTCAACATGTTTATAAAGTGGTGCAATTTTCTTGAGTTTACATAGATATCTCCAGGTAGAAAAACTGACTGTCCTGTGGCCACATGTTTACTTACTGCTGCTTTTATCTTTCATTCTTGTACTGGTGTGCAAAACTGTGCTAATGATGGAAGATAAGTGCTTCCTCCAATTTACAGTCTAATTCATTTATGCTTATTCCCATGGTGACTACTGTGCTCAGAATTCACTTAGTGGAGTTGGATTCTGAAGCATTAAGGATTTTATAAAACTGTAAAACAAGTTTTTGAAGAAAGACGTTCACATGGGCTATTGTCAAGAAACCTGATTTAAATAATGAATCTGATGAAGCGTGGTATAGTTAGAAAGAGTGAACCTTTCAGATGCAAAATTGGGCTTATGGCAACAAGGTCATGTCTTATTCAAGAATTACATGTCAGATGCCAGTTACATTTTGAAGCAAATAAAATCAAATGCAGAAATGTTACAATATTGCTATTTTATCATATTTTATATAGGTAGTTACCTGTTATTCTGCTCTAAAATTGACAAACTCCATATTTTTCATTTTTAAGCTTTTTTTTCAGAATTTATTCCTGAAAATAAGTTTCACAGCTACATTGTTGGCACTTTGTTCAGTTCCTAAATAATGATTGCTGTGTTTATGTCAGCTCTCCTGCATGGAATATTTTCCTTGAAACTGTGTTACTGTAAAAGCTTAAGTCTTCATACAGAACAGTTTTATCTACAGCAGGTAATAGATACTGATCCCAGACTGGCAGGGCTTTTTTGTCAAGGTCTGTGGTTTTGACTAACTGCTTTATCCTCCTCTCCCTTCATGTACACAACTTAAAGCACTGACTCTGCCCTTGCCTAGGGGCGACAAGAACCTTTGCCTTAGGTAAGGCTGCAAATTCTGCTTAGGCTTGAATTTTCAAAGTGCCTGGTTTTTCTTATGAACAGAGTGGCGGGATCCAGAATTCATGAGAGAAGTCGAAGCAGCCACAGGAGTGGATCTTGGTTCCTCTAAAAATAATGGGAGAGGAGGAAAAAAGAAAGGGAAGAAGAAATACCCAAATCTGACAGACCTGAAGCAGCAGGCTAACACTGCTCGTTCCCGGCTTGAGAAGATAGTCTTCAATAAGTAAGATACTTATGTTTTCTAAAGCTTGCTAAATTATTGTTTCCCTTTATTTTAGTACTATTTTTGTTTCTACACAATAAACAGCTTCCTTTGCCAGTGGAAGAGCACAAATGCCTTTTGTGCTGCTGGAGAGTAAAAGCCAGGTGACAGAGGCTATTTCTTGGAGTATGATTTGCAGCTAATTTATAAAATTTTCCTATTATTTTTATCATCATTTTCATCTATTTTAGCCTGTAATTGTTGTAGTGTCTTCTTTGGATGAACATTTATTAATGGATGGATGGATGCTACTGCATGCATACAGAAAGCATTGGATGTGGAAAGAGTGACACAGTTTACAAACCAGACACACTGTAGTAGCATGGATGAAGTGAGAACAAAGTTGTTTTTTTTTTTCTTCTTGAAAGCCTGAAATGGGTTGTCCTAAGCAGAACTGTAATAAAAGTGTGTGTCTGAAATCTTGGCTTTTCCCATGTGGTTGCCCTCAAGCTTTTCAGAGACCTCTTCAAACGTTCCTGAACTTCTTTGCTCCTGTGTGTCTTCTCTTGCTCTCGTGTGTATTAAATTTGTAGCTCAGTCTGTGCAGTGCTTCCCAGTACAGTGCACACACAGCAATTCTTTGTCTGTATTATTCAGAGAGATACTGCTAATGCATTTTCTTCTCCTTTACTGAGAACACAGTCAAGAAAAATATTCAGATCCTTGTGGTACAGTGTTGCTCACATCATAGCACTGTCAGTACTTCTCCTTTTCTGCTCTGCACAAGTGCAAACAGTGGAAAATACTTGGATTGAAAAGCAGCAAATACTCAGAAATGTTAAGAACCTAACGTAATCATAACTTCCACATGTTGAAGGCTAGGCACTAATGCACATGATTATTTATGCGCCCTCACCCTTATTTTCAAAAATGCAACCAATAGCTATTTATTTGCAAGAAAGCTCGGCTTCCCTGAGGTAACCATTCAAGGGATAGATTGAATATTCTAGCACTTTGCCCTTGACATTCACACAACTTGCTGGCTCAAGGTAAATGGAGTTTTGAAACTCACATAGTTTGTAAGTAGCATGATTCCACTGAAGGAAGGATATTACAGAAAAGCAGTCAAGTAGCACAGGGCTGCTACTCCAAGCGTGGCACCAAAGTGATTTGTAGGATGTCTTCCTCTCCCAAAACAGGTTTGTGAATGTGATGCTTAAATTCTAACAAGTCTCAATGTAGAAATTCAAGACATTGTCGGTTAACTCTGTACCTCCAGACCTACAGTAGTAAAAACATGAACCTGCGTTGCTGAAATGCTTCAAGCTACTGTTATTTAGGGACCACTAATTAATTCCAATAACTCCAGTAACTGCAGGAAACATGAGCCTTGTAGAAATGTGTTTGCTTAATTTTATGACTCTACAGATGGAACTGCTTTTTTTATCATTCTGAAACAATTTACTTCTGGAAAATACCCCATGCTATCCCCATGGATGCCCTTTGGCATTTAAACATTTTTGGCAAAGATGTGTTCATGACTTACATAGGCATTCATGAGAAAAAAAATTGAAGCAGGCTGGCTCAGATGCAAGTGGGAGTCCACAACCCTCCTACAAGCTGAATAGGTTTTAAAATATTTAGTAGCACCATAGGCCAGCTCTCCTGCACTGTTTCTTGTATGTAGTCTTGGTTAGGTCTGTTTGCAACAAAAACTTGTCTGAGCATGCTCTGGTCTTCGTCAGAAGGGAAGCAGCTGCAATTACTTAAAGTTGTTAAAACTGAAGTAGTCAAAGCAAAGTGAATAGAGGAAGGTTGTTAAGTCAAAAAAGCAAAAATATTAAATCATTAGTGACTATTCCCTAAATATATTGTATGACTTGAACAGCATCCAAGATAATATTTGTTTGAATTCAGTTTTCCCTTTTATGATGCAGTAGGTATAACAGGGCTAAATCCATACTGATTTCAATTACAAAGTAGATCCTTTCTGTGACAGTTTCATGTTACTTGATCTTACAGTTGAAAACCATGCTGTTGTAATAATATGAATTTGATATCAGCTTTAATGAAATAAATTTCAAAAGCTGTTTTTGGTTTACTCTGCTCTGTGCTAATGATTATGAGTGTGTGGTAGTGCCAGGTATAGGGAATCAAACCTGTCATGTTTTAATAGGTTTCATGCTTTGCAGCACTAAACAAGATGATAACCTTGACTCCTTATAACAACCCCAAATTACTTGAAATGTATAGGTGATAAACCAAGGCTCTCATCTGCCAATAAAGTTAAGTGAAATTGCACAGAGATCATCAAAGTGGGATCTCATTTCATTTACAGTATCACACAATCCAGGGGTGCTAATGTAAAAACTACATGACATGAAAGTGGCAAGGCCACTCGCCACTGCTAAAGGCTCACTTTTCTCCTACCAATTAGGCAATATTTGAAGAGCAAAACCATGACCACGTTTTCTCTACTCTGTTAACTTTATTGGCAGAATTTTGTTAAAAGAAACCCACTTTCAAGGGTTTTTTTTTTCAGAATGCTAGCTTTGATTACAGTTGCTGCTGAGAAAATCTTTAATCCTGCTATTTAGAAGCACTATTGAGAGGTATCCTCTGTTTTCAGATGTTTCAAAATAGCTTTTAAAGTTAAACCATTAAAGGGAACAGTTAGTTACAACAAAAGTCAGATTGCCTCAGAGGTAACCAGGGGAGCAGAGCTGTAGTAGTGTGTAGACCTGATCCTGAGAAGGGTCACATCACCTGGTGGATGCCTTTTTCTCGTTCTACCAGCCACCCTGCAGCATCTGCAGAGAAAGGCAGACTGCAATAGTGTGGAGGCTAACAGACTCGAAACCATCCACTTTGAGTGAAGGAACAGGCAGACTGTATTTCTAGAGTATAAATGGAGACATCAATCAGTGCCACATCCTTAAACTGGATGGAGTCCCTCAGACGAAGCCCTTAGCTGATGGACCTTTCTGAGCAGCAGAACACTGAGATCTTTACAGAGAAGGAGTGGCAGATGACTTCCTTTCCCAGAAACAGTGGCAGTGTGATGACATACCTGCAAGTATCAGTCTCAGCTGTTTGAGCATTTCTGCTAGAAGCACCCAAAGTAACTAATAAAAATTGGCAGTCTGGAGTCCACTGAAGAATAAAATACCTTGGGCATCCCCTACTTAGCTGTGCACTGTACCTTTCAAAGGTTTTTGTAGAGACAGATACACACACAGCATTCTCTTGATTGCTACTGCTGCCTTCCCAACTAAAGCTCTGCAATGTTAATTTCTCTCTGCATATGACATTCTCTCTGCTGTTTCCTTCAAATCGTGTTGTGCTCACAGATGAAACAGTTATTGCTCAGCAGTAAGGAGGCTGATGGTGTAAGAGGTTCTAACTCTTCACACAGCTGATAAAACTGATTTTTAGGAACTTTGGAAGGAAGTTGCTAAATAAGTTACAGTTAAACTTTCCCTTATGAAAACATTCTAGATTTTGCAGGTTATATTTGATAGGTGTTTCTGAGTATTAGTTTAGTTTTTTCATCCTGTTAGGTATTTTTAGTTGTTGGTTTTTTTTTTTAACCTGTAGAAAGGATAGATGCTTTTGCAAATCAAGTTTACATGTGACTATCAGAAAATAGCACTAAGAAGATAGAATAGACAGCTATTAAACTGAAAAGCTTTAGATTGATTTACTCCTGCTAATAAAATCATTGCCAAATTAAACTATTTGTATTGCTACAGCTAATTTGGTTAACAAGACTGTGTTCAACTCCAGTGCAGCATTCACAGGCCTGATAGCAATTTATCTTAGTTCATTTTTCCCTCAACATTTATAAATAATCTGAGATTCCATAGAATCAATACAAGAGCCTTTATATATTTTTTGTTTCTCTTGCAGAGGTGCTGTCAAACGAGTGGTGAAAGCAATGAATCAGATGGACCAGAGAAAGCATGAGAAGTTTGCCAACCAGTTTAACTACGCACTGAATTAAGTTGTAGCAAAATGCAAAGAAGATGAACAAAAGTGCAACTGTACAAAGCTTTAGCACAGGCCTCCGTGTTTGAAATACTATGCTGTGTGAATTTTTACTGGGATTACTTTTTGAAGTGTTTTTAACTTCTAATTTATTTTACAATTAACATGAATTTTGGCAAAGATGTGATAGTACATAATGGACTTAATACACCTAGTGATAAGTATTGGAAATTTACCTGAAATAGAACTTATTTTATGACTTCTGCATACTCTGAGTAAGATGTTCAGGGCCTTTTTGCCTTCCTAAGGGACCAGTATCATTTACACATTGTTTGCCAGCACAGTTGTGATTTGCCTTGACTTTCGTACCTTCAGAAAGATGCCTTAGAAACAGTTTGATTTTCACTCGAGGTGGTAACATGCAGGCTATTTTCTCAGCCTTACATTCTAGAAAGACTACTGCATCAAGCAGCCCCCTAGCTCCAGCACCTATGAAGGCTTCTTGCACGTGAACTGGAAAAAGCCAAACACATTCATGATCAGAAGACAACAATTTGATTTCAGCAGGTTTACAAGCCATTTCAAACTCAGCAGCTGTGGCATCAGTGTAGAAGCTGAAATTAAGTTGGTCTTGATCTCCTTCTTGACTTCCCACTAACTTTCTGAAATGAGTTTGGAAAGCATATTATGATAAATTGTGGAGATAGTTAAAATGTGCTGGAGTTTAAGAGGTGCCAAAAAAGCTGCATTACAAAGAGGTTTTTTAAGAAAATTACTCAGGTGGCTTACTGAGTAAGTGAACTGCCTGACTTCAATCAGCTAAAAAAAAAAAACAAAAACAAAAACAAAACCAGTTACATTAGTTTCAATCCTAGGAGTGCATGCAGGGACCTAAAGGCATGCAAACACCTGAATTCTTGTAACACATTGGATCCAGGTGCTTGGTGTCTGTGGGGCTTATTATTGACAGTGTTTAGCTCAATCTCTCATAACTGCTTTGCTGGCTATCATCATCATGTCAGAAGTAGAATTAAATGAAATAAACACTGACTGGTTGTACTCCTGTGAGGTTTCAGACAGCTTTATCAGTGAAGGAAGTTGGGAGTATCAAGGAAGATAGTGTTTGAACTGAATTTCAAAACGAAAGTAGAAGTCTTCAGTAAAACACAGAACACAAGTTAGAATGGATTCTTTACAGCACCAGTGTAGTTACTCACCTGCTTGAGATACTTCCTTGTACAGCAAGAGACTCCCTAGGAATTTAAAATGAAATCCTGTGTAGGTTTTGACCACCTCAGACAAGAGCTGATTTACAGCTCTGCCATGTATCTGTTGACTTGCACAAGTACTGCTAAGAAAGCAAGCAATGATTATTTGATCTTCCAGATCTTTGCAGTTTGGAAGACTTTTTTCTCTCCAACACATATTTAGAAGAATACTTCTGCACTATGACAAATAATAAATAGCAGCTGTTAAAGCAAGAATTTCTTAGTTATTTACTGCACTGGAAACCAAAGCTGTGTCTACTGGCCATCTAGCTAACAGCGAAGGCTGCAGCTGAAAGCACAGGCTAGGACCATACTCATCACCAGATCAGCTGAATCAACTGATCAACTGGTTTTATTTATTGGCAAAGACAAAAAACAAACAACAGCAGAGCTCACGTACTTGAATGCAATGTAGCTCAATGGACACTGATATTACAAAATAGTCCATATGAAAGTTCTTGGTCTTGGAGATATTAATATTTATGAGAGTAGTTCCATCATTGGAGACTTTTGAGCCTGCACAGACTGAAGGTCTTCATTTGTGTAGGTGTGTTTCTACTGATCTCTGTAAAAAAAAAAAAGGGGAGAAATGGTGACATGCAATCTTTTGACATGAAGTATCAGCACAAGCAAGCTTCTGGGAAACAGTGGGCATACTTCAGCTCATAGAGTTTCCACTTTGAGTTTTCAGTAAAACAAAAAGCTCTCATGACCAAGATTAGAAAAAGGAATGGTTTAAAGCTGTGAGAAAATATGCCAAGCAAATTATACTCATCTACAATGCTTCTTAAGAGTCGTATAAGTTCTAGAATTATCAGCTGAAACTTCTTTATTCTTGTTTTGAGGCAAGGATTTTGTTCTTCAGTTAGTGACAAGGATTTATACACCCACTTGGGTATGAAGTGTTTCTTCATGTTTTGGCCTTGAAGCAGGAGAGACGGCTGGCTACTCAGAAATGCACATCAAATGCACTGCCTCCTTAACTCTACCTTTATGTTAGCCTGACCTTTGTACCATTAAGGATCTTCCCTTCATCCATAGTGTTTGAAGAAACACATGCTTCCCCTCCCACATTAATTATTGCCTCATTTACTCAAAGGCTTTGCCAAGTTCCACTTTTAGGAGTATACATACAACAGATTTTGCCTTTGTAAACATCCTCATTAGAACTGGTCAGACATAATTCAGCGAAATTTAAGAGCTTTCTCCTTTTTCTGGGTTCATCTGTGGCTCTGATGGAGAAAAAAAAATAAAGACATCTATCACCAGTGATATCAGAAAGCAAGAACTTCTCCATGCTTATTCTTAGTAGAGCATGATTGCATCTGGCAAGTAAAATCTCAAAAGGAAGAAACTAGCATGTATAAATTTGGTGCTGATGAAGGTGGGAATGAAGGCGCTGACCTCTAATAGAGAGCACAGTGACAAACAGGTTTGGTATGAAGTTGGAGCAAAATAAGAGCACATCTCTCTGAAGTTACTGATATAGAACGATGGGGCCATGCTCACCTCTTACATGATAACTTCCAGTTTTATTATCAAAACTTACTTCAGGATTTGCTGAAAAATTCTATTAGAAAAGTGTAACCCTTAAATGCTCTTAAATTGTATATACTTAAATAAGAAAAACACAGGATTTGGTTCTGCATGGACAATGTATCATACTGTGTAAAACAATCTGTAGGTTGGTGGCATCTGTATGTTCAATATGACATGAAGGAAAACAAAAGAATATTTAAAAAGTTCAAATTAAAGCACTGTGAAAGTGGCCGATAAGGTTGTTCCTTATTATAAAGAGCTGCTAGCCAGAGACAAGAAATGCTGAATCAGAAGGTAAGAACATCTGGATGTTTTGGCAGCACTTAGGTGATGAAAATGAGTCATTAAAGCCATGCCTTTTGAAATGATACTACCATGCTGAAAAATACCATGCCATTACAGGATAATCTGAATGCCAGTAACATAGAAATGAACCATCTGCAAATTGTCCCAGAGGATGTCTAGGTTCCTAAGCCTAGAAACACAGCCAAAACACTGCTGAAAGTTGGACTCAAGGTCTCACCTGCTGTGGGTGTCATTGGACTTCAGATCTAAGCCAAAGTTCTGGTTTAAACCTAGCAAGACTAAGGGAAAAGAAAAAAAGAAAAAAAGAAAAGATGAGCATTTAGGAAGGTTTGATCTGATGTGCATTTTCACAGCAACCAAACGCATACCTTAATATTTGTTTTTAAAGAGGCAGTGGGAATCAGACACTTGAAAGCTAAAGTGCTGGAGCACACATCCAGGAGACAGTTCCCATCACTCATTCTCCTATGGGAGCTGATCTCAACCCAATGGAGCAAAATATGCCTTGCATAGGAGACCAGCCAGAAGGAAAAAATAAAAAATTGAGCCTTCTAGACTTAACCACAGTCCCTATGTTGGGGCTGGATCCTCATCCCCATCCCTACACGCCTGCCCATGAAAAATACTGCTAAGCATCTTAGATTCAGGCAAGAGTTTGCTCACAGTGATAGTTGTCATTGGCTAGAAGATCAGCCCTGAGGGCTTTGTGAGAAAGGTATTACTGTGACAACTACTGGAAAGCAATTTCTCCGTGTTGGTTTTAAGACATTTGAAGAAAGTAATTAACAGTGTCTTGCAAGGACAAAACAACTTCATGTGTTTGGAAGCCTGAAGGGGTGTCCTTCACCATGTGCTGCCCTGAGGACAACACTTCAGAGCTAACAGTGCACAGCAATATCCATATTGGAAGTTGAGAAGCATTGGATAGCATAGGTTCTAGGCATCAGGGAGAGTTAAACAGAAGCAGAAGGCAACAAGGCAGAAAGAGCAGAGTCCTTCATCACAGTAACCAGAACCAGTCAACACCTAGAGCTTACCTGGCAGTTCAACATGATAAAAGGCAGGTCTGGAGTCAAGTCAGCTAGGGACGCAGCAGGTAAGGTACAAAGCCAAGCACAGAACAGCTCAGCTCAGCAAAAGGACTTTACCAAAGCATAGCTTCTCCACAAACTGAAGGATGGAGACTTCACAGAATCTTCTGAGTTGAAAGGGACCTTTAAAGGTCATCTAGTCCAACTCCCCCACAGTAAATAGGGACACCTACAGCAAGATCAGGTTAATCATAGAATGGTCTGGGTTGAAAAGGACTACAATGATCAAGTTTCAACCCCCTGCTGTGTGCAGGGTCACCAACCATCAGACCAGGCTGCTCAGAGCCACATTCAGCCTGGCCTTGAATGCCTCCAGGGATGGGGCATCCACAGCCTCTGTGCAACCTGTTCCAGTGCGTCACCATCCTCTGTGTGAAAAACTTCCTTCTCTCAGAGCCTGGTCCAGCCTAACCTTGAATATCTCCAAGAATGGTGCTTCCACCACCTCTCTAGGCAAACTGTTCTTTCTTACATCTCTTCCAGTTCAGCTGATTTCATGGCAGTCACACCCAAGGTCATGCAGCTGTGCCATATCAGTATTGCAAATCAACACCTGGCAGGTGGTGGGATGAGGCTGCTGATGAGAATTACTGACAAAGATAGCTAAATGGAGAAAATAGAGCCTGTTGTTACATTCAGAGCACTTGGAGCATCCTTAAATGAATGTGACTATGGTCCTTTCTATTACAAAATCCTCTATAGATGTTGGAGGACTTAAGGAAGAATGTAGAAAGCACCATAAGCAAAGTGCTTTGAGCAGCAGCCTTGATCAGGAACAGCCTGGACCCTCTCCATCCAGCAACACTGATGACTCCTTCAGCCGAAATCGATGCTAAAGATCCCCAAACACATCCCCTAGAAAATACATGTAGATGGGCCTGTCTAGCACATGGGCAAATTATGACCTATGGGAAAAGATAATTGCTGGTCTAGCTTCAGGTGCTGTTTCTGAAGGAAAAGAAGGAGATAAAGTTAGTAATTACTCAGGTTTCTGAACTGGTGCTTTCTCTCCTCTTCCTTCAAAACAGATCAAATGGAGAATTAAATTGTACTCCTGTTGAACCTTTCCTGCAAGCTCAGCTGTTGCTGATGATGGTACTTCAGTGCCTGATCCTAAGTTGCTGCAGCAGAAACTCCTCCCTGAGCTAGCAGACCTATAATACCAGCATTAATATGTGAAATACTTTTTTTTTTTAATTTAAGCTCAGCCTTGTTCTTTCCAAGAGCAGTAGACGTGCCTTTGCTTATCTGCCTGTTACTGCCCTGAGCAAAACCCCAGCTACAAAGTGCTCATTACACTTTTACATTAACAGCAGGAGTCACTTTTGTCAAGGGGTTAAGGAAAAAGATTGTTAAAATTGTTTAAATACGGTACTAATTAGTTTAGATGTAATGAAACAGCATTAGGCATCCGGTTTCTTTGCAAGGGATTGTTGGATAACCATTTCTGCCGATGCTGCAATTTGCATAATGACAAGGTGTTGGCATTGCATCCACCATTAATTTGCTATATTTATAATGCCATTATGGATCCACTCTTATTCACACACACTATAAAAGATATATCGAAACATAATACACAATTCTGCTTGTTTGGAAATTGCTTTTGGATATCTTTGATTTTCTGTAATAGCATTTTTGTCACTTGAATGCTAACAGCACCAGGAGGAGATTTGCCAGACACAGTTCTGAGCCCTGAAATTCAATATTGCTTCCAAGTGAGCATGAGCCTTTATTTTCCTGAATCCTGAAGAAGGGGAAAGTGGAAGCATGATCAGGAATGCTCAAAGCAAATACAGTATTTCATCCAAACACTTAACTACAAGGTGCATTGAGTCCTTTAAGTTCCAAACATTCTTAAAACATTACCAAATCTTCAATAGATCTTAGTTAGGGCAGTTTGCTATTAGCACTGTACATCAACAACCAGTTGCAAAGCCATACCAGCAGCCCATCAAAATGCTCCTGTGCTTTTCTTCCCCTATGCAGTCTCTAGGGATCAACTCAGAAGAAATAAAGCTTGTCACCCTACCTATGGTAAGGTGGAAGGATGGGGAAGTCTCTCTGAGCTCAGCTGTGCAGGGCAGGCTCTTCCACTGTGTGTTATAGAATCACAGAATGTCCTGGGTTCAAGAGGACCACAATGCTCATCCAGTTCCAACCCCCTGCTATGTGCAGGGTCACCAACCAGCAGACCAGGCTGCCCAGAGCCACATCCAGCCTGGCCTTGAATGCCTGCAGGGATGGGGCATCCACAGCCTCCTTGGGCAACCTGTTCCAGTGCATCACCACCCTCTGTGTGAAAAACTTCCTCCTAATATCTGACCTAAACCTCCCCTGTCTCAGTTTAAAACCATTCCCCCTTGTCCTATCACTATCCACCCTTGTAAAGAATCTGTGGTTGTAAAACAAACAGGAATTGGGCATTAATTGAAATACATGTAGTAAGGCTAGATTTCTTTTTCTGTACTGGGAAAGCAGTAGATTATAAAAGGGGTGAATCTTTATTGTGTCAATCGTCTTCTCACACGTATTTTTGTAACTTGCAGTTCTCTGTTGCAGTGTCAGCTCTCATTGACTGCTTCTGTATAATGTCACTGGTTTGTGACAGTGCAGAGAAGAAAATACAGAAGATAGTGATATTTTTAAAATGAAGTCTAACACTTAAGGTGGGGTGTTGGTGTTAACTAGCTAAAGATCTGTCATACACCAAGTTTAAATTAGTAAATCATATACTGGACTTGGCAGATGTTTGTCACATTGCCTGAACCTGCATGCCCAGACTTCTGGGTCCTGGACATGAGTTGGTCTGTGTCCTTGGTGTTTTCCTACAGGTTCAGGGTGCATGCAGAGGATTTCTCCTGAATGGGCACTGTAGTCTTATCAGCTCTGGATTTCTAATGCTCGGATAAGCTCAAGCATTGCTTTGAGGCTTTTTTGTATGATGAATCCATGTGCCTGTCATACAGTGTCAGACATGGAGAAAGGGCTCTTCCTGCCTGGGTTATTTGCACCATGACAGCCATCATTCTGTCCCCCAAGTTGTGCAGGTAATGTGACCATGTGCAGAACAGGAAGGTCAGAAACAAACAAACAAACAAAAAGCTTACAGAAGTGCATCAGGTAGAGAAGAAAACAGTTTATGTAAACCCACCTTATGAGAAAAACTTGTTAGGATTGCATTTGTTTACTTGCTTGTCTCCTTCATGTTCAGTGTCCACTCTGATCTGTGCAAAATTCCCAGAGTCTGGCAGATCTTCAAATATAATTTAAAATGTTTTATCTACTCTCTAGAATAGCTGTGCTTTTTTGCTTACCCTTTGAGTCACAATCTCAAGAACTGTCCACACACTGTAAAACTTAAATGAGAATTTAAGTTAAATATGTCAATGTTAGAGCAGGACTATTTTACATACGTAATACATGAGGTAGTGGATGTTTGCCCCCTGTGCATAACCATGTATTGTTCAGGAAATAATTTAAATGAAGTTTTGTATGGAAAAATTAACATTTTGCTTATTTAGTGTATGAGCAGAAATGTGAAATGTGACTGCAAGTTCAGCCTCAGCCTCAGGGTTTACAGTATATGAAAAAAAAATCTCATCTAAAACCAGAATGGCACTTTTTTTCTTTTTTTTTTTTTTTTTGTGGTGAGGAAATATAGAAGACTGGTCTCTAATGAATCTTATATAATTTCATCAGCTATGGTGTGTAAGCAATGAGAGAAAATATTTCAAAATATTTTGAGTTCTCTCCCAGTTACTTGAAGCAGATCTGTACTTGTGTGCTTTTTCTCTTATTTGTTCTTAAGATATTTAATGCAATTTATTCTGTGAACATTAACACCTGTTCTATATAAGCAGGAATATTCAGAACAAGACAAAATAGATGCAGATTCCTTCTCTTTCTGTTTAATTCTGTCACAAACACGGTAAACAGTGGTAAGATGCAATTAGTGTCTGAATCGTGTCTCACAAAACAGGCTTGCAACCTTGGATTTAACTGAGAGTCATAGAATCATAGAATGGTTTGGATTGGAAGGGACGTTTAAAATCATGTAGTTGCACCCCTCTGCTATAGGAAGGGACACCTCCCTCTAGACCAGGCTGCTGACAGCCCGATCCAGCCTGGCACTGAACACCTCCAGGGTGGAAGCATCCACAGCCACTCTGGGCAGCCTGTTCCGGTGTCTCACCATCCTCACAGTAAAGAATTTCTTCCTAATGTCTAGTCTTAACATTGAGTTTTGTGGGAATTTATTTAAAAATGTGCAGGGGCAGGGACATGGGCAATGAAGTGAGGACATTCAAACAGGTGGGAGCATCTGGCACCAGTTGCTGAACATTTACACAAAGGATGTTTCTGAACCAAAGCCCCACGCGGATACCACCAAGCTTCTCCCTGGCAGGCACACAGCCTGGTTACAGGACAGTGGTCCAGGGAGCACCATCTGAGAACTTAATCTTCAGTGCTGCTCCTGCTCATACTATAAAAGGCCTCTAGGTGTGGGCTGTGACTTAAGACTGACTACATGGTACACAGTCTGTGTGCTGGGAAAGCTCTGCTACAGCCAAGGCTTTTTGGTTTTTGTATTGACTTCTATGTACAGAACATCAACTGGATGAGACATCCAAGCAAGAATTGTCAATAACTTCCTAACCAATGCTAAGAAATACCCCTCAGAGTCTGTTTTCAGCATTGCCTTAAAATGTGAGAAGCCTTGTTAAGATGGATTTAATGACTGCGAATCTCAGGCTGACTCCTTTCTCCAGCAGCTGGGAGTAATAACGCTCACACAGACAGGTTTTGCTGGCAGGAGGCTAAGTGACTCAGAGCAGGAAAATCATCTGCTCCAGAGCTCCGAGCATTTCCCATTTAGCACTGGAATACTTTTCAGCTAGAGGAACTGCTTGGAGTTCCCTCTGTGTTTGCTATTTCTCTTAATGAAGCTGTTTTTTTTCTCTAACGAAGCCCTATCTGAGCTACAAACACCAGCACTAGTAGTGTTTGCTCAGGCCTGGTCAGCAACAGGTTGGTTTGACAAGTTTTCTCAGCGACCCCTCCCAGTTCGTCTGTTTTTCTCCTGTCAGTTGAGAGCTGTGCAGCCCTTAACAGAGAATCATAGGATGGCCTGGGTTGAAAAGGACCACAAGGATCATCTAGTTTCAACCCCCTGCTACGTGCAGGGTCACCACCCACCAGACCCGGCTGCCCAGAGCCACATTTAGCCTGGCCTTGAACCCTTGTAGCGTTCTCACTGAAAACTTACTTCGGAACACTTTTTATCACAACTCTTATCACCAAACGCAAACGGGTTCGCACGGTTCTGAAGGTCGAGAGATGAACTCTTGGAACAGGACGAGGGTACCGAACCTTCCCTGGCGCTGAGGCCGGGCCCTCCCGCATTATAGCGCCCCCTGCCGGACGCACCGCAGCGCCGCGTTCCCGCCCAGCCGCTCGGCTCCTTGCGAGGGAGGACGGACGGAAGGCAGCGCGGCTGCCAGCGGCTGGGATGTTCTGTAAGAGCTCCTTAAAATCACGCGAGGAAAAGATGGATTCGTGAAGTTACCTTAGGAGAGCAGCCGTCACGTTTCTGAGCTGAAAAATAAAACAAACAAAATCCAGACACAACAGTGGGAATCGGGAGTTCCCTTCCGTACGAACTTTGGGATCACATGGGGAATGAGGTCCCTGCAGCCCGTTCGGGGTGGAGGAAGCGGCCCGGCTTTGCAATTAAGAAGAAATAAAATAAGGGTGATAGAATTGATACTATTTTCAAAATCATCAGCGGAGGCGTGATGGGAAGATTGTTTTATTTGCTCAAGGGCCGGGATATGAGCGAAAGAACCGGTTTGTTCTATTTACACAAAGCCAAAATATCGGACTATCCGTCAACGGACAGAGAGGAAAAAAAAAAAAAAGAAAAAAAAAAGGGGGGGGGGGGGGGGGGGGGGGAGTGGTCCTAACGTTGCAGAGCGGAGGTCGGCTGTTGGCGAGGGACGGCCACGGGAACACGGGAGGGCAATGGTGCCTCTGCATTAGAAGAAAAAACGAAGTTTGTGAATAGGAAACACGCGGCGCAGTTCCCAGCGTAAACGCAACGAGAAACAAAACCCCCGAATCGGCCCTTTTGCCTTTTGTGGGCGTTTTCCTGCAGCCCCGCCAGGAAGCAGCAGCCGGCACCACGGGTTCCTCCTTCACGTTTATTGAGTTAAAGTGTTCAGCAAACAAAGTGCTCTCTGTATCATCTTCCCGCCGTCATTCCCATCCCTTATACATTAATTATAAAGTTAAAACTTTTTTTTTCTTTCCTTTTTTTTCTTTTTTTTTTTTCTTTTTTTTTCCGTAACGACCAGAAATATACAGAAATGCAGAACGTAAAAACGAAAGAAACCCAAAGCCCTGCAGGCGAGGGGGCTTCGGTCGTCGCGCGCGGCGCTGCGCCGGTCCGGTCCGCAATGCTCCGTGCGCTGAGGTAAGAGCCCAGCCCGCCGCCGCGCCCCTCCGCAGGGGGTTCCGCAGGGGGTCCGTCGGGCCGGACCGGTCCCCTCAGCAACCGAGGGCAGCGCGGGCTGAGGGCTGGGGGAAAGCGGCGGAGCGCGCTTATAGGTGAGGGGTGTAGAAAGCCGGAGCGCCGTAAGTCTGCGAGCCCAGCACGAAGGGCGAGAGGACGGCCGGACTGGGCAGGAAGGGCAGCTGGGCGGCGCACACCAAACCCCCGGCCGGGTGACCCGCGTAGCTGCCGGGCCCGTGCATGGAGAGCGGGTTGCCCATGGGCGGCGAGTGGCTGAGCGGACTGAGGCCGCCCGGCAGCGCCCCTCCGCCCAGCGCCCCGCTCCCCCCCGCCGCCCGCCCCGCCACCGCCGGTGGGCGCGCTGGTGTCGGCGCCCGGGTTCTGCTTCTTCCACTTGGTGCGGCGGTTCTGGAACCAGATTTTCACCTGCGTCTCGGTGAGGCTGAGCGAGAGCGCCAGGTTGAGGCGCTCGCACACCGACAGGTACCGCGTGGACTTGAACTTGTTCTCCAGCGCCACCAGCTGCTCGTAGGTGAAAGCTGTCCGCGCCCGCCGGGGTTTGCCCGACTTGGAGTCCGAGCCCGTGCGCTTCCTCTTGGGCTTGGGCTGCTGCTGCCCTCCGCCGGGCTGCTGGGACGGCGGCGGCTGCTGGGGCGGCGGCGGCGGGGGGGGCGGAGGGCCGACGGCCGCCTCGGGAGCCTCGGAGTGCTGCGGGACCGCCTCGGCCTCGCCGGGAGCAGCCGAGCCGCTGCCGGTGCTGCCGCTGCTGCTGCTCTCCTCGCTGCACAGCTCCTCGTCGTCCTGCAGCTCGCTGTCGGGGCTGCGGCTCGGCCGGCTGCTGTAGTCCAGGTCGCACTCCTCGGCCTTGTAGAGCTCGCCGTCCTCTGCGCAAAACAGACAGCAGCCGTTAGACTTCAGCCAGCCGCCCCGGCCCCGACCCCGCGCGGCCCCGACGCCCCTCGGCCTCCCCGCTGCTGCCGTTAGGAGAGGGGAACGGGGGAACCCCGACGTGGGGATGCGGATATCCCGTGCTCGTAGGGTGCGAGGCTCGGAGCTGCTCGGAAGCGGCGGGGGTTGGTATCGGAGCTGCCACTGATGGGCAGGGGCTGGGGGCTGCGCTCTGGGGCCGGCACGGTGCCGCGCTACCCGGGGAGCTTTTGGCCGGGCAGACTCCAGCACCGTGCGGCGGCCGCTTCCAACATCATCCTCAAAACACGGCCGGAAAGGCCGTTCGGGGATGCAACACCGTGGTGCCGGAGCCGCGGGCCAGATCCCGCAGCACCGCTCTCCGTTTTCGGGCAGCGCGAGGGATGGGGAGGTGGGCTGGCGGCCTGAGCCGAGTGAGCAGCCCTGGGGAGGTGGGGCAGAGAGGCTGTCAGCGCTTTTAGCAGTTTTAGTTAGGGAAGTGTCCGCACCGATGGGAGAGCTGCTGGCTTTTGCTCCGGCATTTTTAACCCTTTCTCCGCCTGGTTTGACCTCTTGTCAGTTCGTGAGATGGAAGTATTAAAGAGGAGTAAATACTTGTATTGATTAGCAGAGCAGATACAAACTTAATTAAACTCATTTTGTGTAATGTACAAACTAGTTAACGGTCATTTAATTTATTTGGGTTTATAGGACGCTCCAATTAACGGTCTTCATTGGAGAACAGGCTCAATTATCCGATATTTAAGGCTATCGGACTTCTGCTGATGGTTCCGTCATTGCGAAGCCTGGAAGGAAAGAGCGTTTTCGGGAGATCCGCCTCCTCATCCCGTCGGGCTGCTCCGGCTGCCGGCAGGACAGCGCTGCCCGCAACGTGCCGCGGGGCCACGGCGCTGTCGGAGACACCGGGGGCTCAGGGCCACAGCCGCAGCCCTTCATCCGCGGGTTTTAGGCACCCCTCCGCTTCCCTCCTCTCGGACCTACAACGCGGTCGCAGCTCCGGGAGATCCCGAGCTGAAGGCTCGTTGTACTCGGTTAACCGAGGTGTGCAAGAGAAAGTGGATCGCTCATCTGTCACCCTCACCCCGTGGTGTTTTAGTCGGTTTTAACACCCCCAAAACTGAACCCGTTAGTGCATGCCCTGCTCTGTCCATACCCTGGCACCGGACCCTCACCAATAGCCTAAGGGTGTTTTTAAAATGTTGTCTGTTGAAGGAGCTGATTTTGGCTTGACGTCGGCTCTGGCTGGCTCGGGGAGAAAAAGGGGCAGAGAAGTTTGTGTAACCCACTTTACCCGGAAAACATCCCTTAATAACGCGGGTTTGTTTCGAGTCCTTTCCAGCTTCCTGATCAAAGCAAAAAGTGAAGAGCGAACCCGCCCGACCGCCGCCGCACAGCCGTGCGGATGGGATCGGCTTCCCCCATCCGACACCGTGCGTGAGGACGGCTGTCCCACGACCTGTTCAACTTATTTCACACCATCGTGTGCCATTTTGGCCACAGCAATACACAAGCAGTGCGTGTATCTGTGTGCGTGGCGGTTTCCACGCCCGTTGAACTGCCCGGTCCCGGTCCGGGAGTTTATTTATTCCGGTGAATTAGGAAATCCCGTCCGCGGCTCTATTTAAGCTGCTACAATTTCCTTTTAGCAGAAAAAAATGTTGAACGGGTGCTTTTCGTGACGGAGATGGACGCCGCAGTTGTGGTTTTGTGCTCGGAAGATGCTGAATGTGAACTGAATGCGGAGTTTTTCCTCGGACCGCGCAGTTCTCCGAGCGCCCCGTTCCATCCACTCTCCTTTTGCCAGCAGCCCTCACCTTTCCGCCGTCGGCACTACGGCTGCTTTTCGGAACACCTCTCCTAAATCCAAGCAGTGCCGGGGCTGCTGTTAATTACGGGAGGGAGAGGGGGAAGGGAAGAGGAGAATTAAGTTTGGCGATTTGAAGCAGTCCCGGCTCTGTTTGTGACAACGTTAACGCGTGAGGGCCGAACGCGCGCAGCGGCCGCGGATCCCCGCTCTGTTTGCTGTTAGAGAAGTGATGGCATTGCATTTCTCTCCTTGTCTGGAGATAAAAGTGCGAGATTAGCGATAGGCTCACCTCGTCCGTCTTTCGGATCGCGCAGATCTATTTGCTATGACAAAAGTCGGATGAGCTTAGACGAAGAATTACCTCGGGTACAGACTACTTCAAAAAAAAAAAAAAAAAAAAAAATCTCTTTGGAATTCCATCAACGCTCCGCTCCCGCTTTTGCTTTCGGAATTAGAAACACTCCCGCTCTGAAAGACTGGGGCTGCAAAAAATTCCAGAGCGCTTTCTCTGCTTAATTTAACGGAAAGAGTCGCGCCGTGGTGGGATGGGAGAGCTCGGAGTCCCTTCTCCCGGCCCAGACGCAGAAATCATTTTCCCGTTCCCAAGAAGTTTCTCCCCGGCCCCGCTCCGCGCTCGGGACGCGAACCGCTCCCCGCACCGCTCCCGGAGCTGCCACTGCCCGGAGCGCTCCGCTGTCCCCGGAGCCGCGGGGTTTAGAGGTGACAAACTCGGGATATTTGGACCCAGAAAGAGAAAAAGCAATCTAGAGCTTGGGTCGAATGCAATTCCCGATCAATAGCGAGCCCTAATAAGTGTAATAGGTTTTAATCGAGTAATTATCCGAATTTTGACCCTATAATTTAGATGTTAGGAAAGAGTTTGCAAGGTGCTTGAAAGAGATATGCACAATTCGATAATAGGATATCGATCCAGGCAGTCCTACATGCCACTCTGGGGCGATTTCCCCCATTATCCAGCCTCTTTACGCTGCTAAGCACATTTTACCTTAAATGTAATCGAAGGAATTTAATTGTTTTTCCAGAGATAACCAGCATTTTGTCACAATTAGTCTGATTTGTCCTAAAAAAAGCCAAGGGGAGAGAGAAAATTGAATCTGTCGCCCAGAGCAACGCGTGGGGGGGAAGGGGAGAGAGGGTTCCAAGGCTGGGGAGAACATACATAAAAGTCAGAAATGCCTCGAGAGCCCCGGGCGGGTGGGAGGGAGCGGGCTGCCACCGCAGGGCCCTCCGGCAGCTCCGACCCTTTGGGTCCTCCTCAGCACCGGGAGCCGTTCAGGGTCGGCCCGGCCGGCGACGCAGCCTCTTCCCCGGTGCCGGCAGCGGCCCCGTGCAGCGCGCCCTGCCCCGCCGGGGTAGCGCACCGCCGCTCCGGGTTAAGCGACCGGGTGCTGCCGTCGGGCTGCCCCGCACGGAGCTCAGGGAAGAGGAACACAGGCAGCGGGGCCGCCCAAGGGAAGCTCTGCCCGTAGCGGAGCGCTGCGCCCGGCCCCCACCTCTCCGACCCCCGGCCTAAAACTTAGTTCCACCTCCATGCAGCTAGCGTTCGCACAGCCTCGAGAACCGAGTGCCCCCGGGCTCGCTGCTTCCCGACGATCTGTAAAAGCACGCGAGCCCCTTCCCGGGCGTCCGAGCACAGCCCCCGTCCCGGGGAGCCCCCACACCTACTTACTGATCAGCTCTGCGGACTTCTTGCACGTGTCGAAATCTTCGGCGAGAGCTTTTGGCTCGGCCAGCTCCGTCCCTGAGTCCTCGGGTTTATCCTCCGCCCCCAGCGTGAATTCGGTCCCCACCGATTTGTACAAGACCGCGCACTGCCTCCTTTTGCTGTTGAATTTGTTAGGGTCCAGGATGTCGAGCACGGAGAAGGAGGTGGTTCTGTGCACTATGGGCAGCGCGGCCACTGCCCCCTCTTGTCCGGGAGTGTTGCTCTGGCCGTCCCCTTGTCTGTCCCTATTCCCAGGGCAGGAATAGAGCGGCAGCTCTCCGCCGGCCGAGAGCCTTTGCTCCCCATGGCTGTCCATGCCTTCCCCGCGCACGCCGCACGGCTCCCCGCCGATGCCCGCCGCGGTTGCGGGGGCTGTCACGGCCGCGGCTGCCGCTGCCGGGATGGAGATGTCACCGACCTTGTCTCTGCTCACATTCATGACTCTTCGCAGAGCCCCTCTCCGTTGCAACTTCTTCCCCCCCCCCCCCCCCCCCCCCCCCGCTCCCCCCGCTCCCCCCCTTCTCTTTTTTTTTTCTCTCCCCCCCCCCCCTTCAGACGAAGTTGAGCTGCAAACTCCTCCCCGGCCCCCGCTCCGCGGGCTCTGCGCGCAGGGCAGCCGTTGCCTGCAGCTCCGGCACAGCGCTGAGGCCGGCCGGCAGCCTCCGGGGGAGGCACGGAGTCACGGGGCGATGCTCGGCTCGGAGCCTCCGCTGTGCCGCTCCTTCTTCCTTCTCATCATCCTCACCGGGCTGCCTGTGCTCTCCCTCCTCCCTCCCGCCCCCCCCCCCCCCCCCCCCCCCCCTTCACCCCCCTCAGCCCTCTAAGCGCACATACACACAGAGGCAAGGCTGTATCTTATTTATGCATTCATATTTAGCACTGCATTGTAATTGGCTACAAATTAATCCCTTGCCCATAATAGTCTGTAATCTTCATCACTGGAGGAGAGACGCGGTGAAAGTGTGTGCCGGGGGGAGGGGGGGCAGCGAGGGAGAGCGAATGAAGGATGGCGTTGGCTGTGATATACTTGGCTGTCAGCTCTGTTTCAGCACACCTCCACTCATCTGGAAAGCATCTAAATAGCCTTATTTGGAGAAGTGGGAGGAGATGACGCTTTCTTTTAAATAATTGCGGGATCAATATGAAAGAGATATTATACACGCAAAATGAGAACTTAAGGTCTTCCACCCCTAATAGCGGAGTGAGATGATCAGAAGGGGATTATGTGCGTGTGGGGGCTCGGAGGTGGCAGCCCCGCACCTGTTTCCCTTCCTGCCGGTTTTATTAAATTACAGAAAAAGGAGAAAATGAGGGACGCGGGTTCAGTGGTTGGAGCGGGGTTCGTGGCCGCGGACACGCACACCCCCTCGCACACGCTTTTCTCTTTCTTTTAGCTAATTAATTACGATTAAATATCAAGTGTAAGTGCCAGGAAACCTCTGGGAGAAAATTAATACGTTAACACGGCGCACGGCAAAACAGGGCGATCAATAAATTCGGAGTAACTGGGAGAAAAAGAGCGGTGCCTCCCGTGCGGTAACCGGAGTCAACTTCCACTTTTTTATGGGGGGGGTGGGGGTGGGGTTGGGGGTGGGAGGGGAAACAGGCAAAGAAACAAACATACAAACAGAAACCACGACAAAAAGCCGAGAGCAAAGCCCTCCTCTTATTAAAAGTGCTTTTAATTATGAAAAATGAAGGAGTAGGAATACAAATCATGTGTGAATTGCAAAGCCCGAATTTCTTCTCCTGTCTAATTTCCTTCCCCTCCGTGTGGCCGTATGTGTTTCGATCGTATCAATTTCATTCTTGTTTTGGACGCTCCAGTCGCTATTCGGGGTGAATTAGCTGCCAGGAGGGGAAAAAAAAAAAAAAAAAAAAAAAAAAAAAAAACCAACAAAAAACCACCACACAGGGTGTGTGTGTGTGTGAGAGAGAGGAAAATAGAGAAAGCATAAAAGGAAAATTAGATTTTTTTTTGTCTTTGAGGCTGGTGACACATACAAGGACAGGTCCTTTGCAATTACCGCGGGCAATGATCCTTTAGAAAGCAGAAATTAAAAGTTGGGAGAAATAATGGGTAAAACAATCAGCTTGTAATTTTGGTAGGGCTTGGACATGATTAGTCCATCAGCGGGCTGGGCCCAGGGGAGTCCCGCTGAGCGGGAGCCCACAGCAGCCCCCGCTCATATATTATACACCAGCCCTGAGATTTTAATCAGACACCACAACAGTGTCCTTTCCCTTTTATGACTTTATTACGCTTTATCTTTAAATTATAAATCACCTCCTGGCTTGAAATGGTATGTATAATCTGTGATCATGTGTAGGTAATTACCTCTCCCCCTTTTCCTGACCTTAGCGGCCGGGCCGATGCGAACACGAGGCGAGAGAGAGAAGTTTTAATCTGCGTCCACACACACACACACGCTCACCCCAACACACGCAGCTGCCTGCCTGCTTGTTTGTCAGCAGCTCCGCTCCTCTGTCCTCCTCCGGCCGTGCCTCTCATCGCATCTTTTCTTTCGGATAAGTTTCCTCCCCTTAGTTTGTACTTTATTATTATTATTATTATTATTATTATTTCCTTTCTGGAGACTTTTTTTTTTTTTTTTTTTTTTTTTTTTTTTTTGGATGAGGGTGTGGGGGGATGGGGACAGCATTTATCGCTTGGGCCTCAGAAATGATCCTAATTGGGATTAAACCTATGCGCTCGGCCGTCCTCTCAGGGGCATTGCCCCAAGCGTGCACAGCCCCGAGCGGATAAACGAGCCCGGATTCCCAGGTTTGCGTTCGGTGCTTGGAGGAGAAGCAGCCCGAGCAACGTGGAATGCCCCTTCCTCCCTCCCAGCCTCCGTTCTCGGCGCTGCTCTCGGCTCTTCCCTCCGGGCTGCTGTGCCCACACCGAGCCGGAGCCGGGGGACAGCGGGCGGCAGGAGCGGGCACAGGAGGCACCGCGGCCGGGCTCCTTCCCGACGGGGCCCCCGATCCACCCGGTGCTTTTGTTTGTTTGGCGGCTTAAATCGAGTGTTATAAAGATGTTCTATTGCTCCTAATCACAATTGATTGTCAATTAGAGCCTCATTTGTGCAATCTCCATCCATCTGCCATCTCTGGTTATCTGTTCACCAGAAAGTTAGCGCTGATTATGGGGCCCTAGATGAGTTGTGACATGTAATATCTCTCTGAGCTCGGGCCGGGTGACCGGACCCGTCTCGCTCTAAGGGAAGACAGTCCTTTTCATTTCCCGTGTAGGACGGACGAGCAACAGCCGCCCGGCGGGGAGACTCGGGGAGAGGCTGCCTTTAGGAAGGGGCGGTGGGATGGCAGACACCCCCGTGCTCCCCGAAGAGGGGATGATGGCACGTAGAGGACCCCGCGTGCTGGACTCCGTGCCCCCCACGGAAACGTTTCCTTCTCCGAAATAAATAGAGAAACACGCGGAACACCCTCACGTTTTTACAAGCCTTCCGACCTCGGCGATAGTTATCTCTGTACTTAGGCTGAATTATACCTGCGGGGAGGTGATATTTCCAAAGCCTGAAGGCGCCGCTGGCCACAGCATCATCCAGCAGCCGTCGGCTCCTCGGGCAGCTCCCGACGGGAGCGGCACAGCCCGGTTCCGGGAGGTCCCTCCTCTGCCCCGCCGGAGGCGAACTCGGGAGGTCCCATCTGAGGTCGCATCTCACGTCCCGGTTTTACGAAGGCACGGCAGAGGAAACCCTAGGAAGGCTCTGCCCCAGCCCTGCCGTGCCCGGCACGATAGGAAGGAGGATGCAGGGCACCTCGGCCTCAGCTTCAGGTGACCCCCAGCGCCCTGTGGGGACCGTGGCGGGATTGGGACCGCTCCATCTTTCTCCGCTGCTCTCCTAAACCGAGGCTTCTGACCGATGGCAATGCTCTCAGGGGTGCTGGGGTCAGAGGGGAGCTCAACAA